>NC_133009.1:18224183-19474183 GCF_048564905.1 Vicugna pacos | reverse complement strand
ACTAGAACCCCTAGGTGTTCTGACCCCTGACCTTGTGACCTCCCACTCTCAACTCCCATCAGGGTCATGCTCTAAAAACAACTCCTGTCAACAGTAAAGTTACTGAAATTCCCTTCACCTCAGAGACACAGTGAGGTTGCTGTATCCTGAAGGATAAGGCTGTGTGAGCTGGTTTTAGTTGCACCCCAATAAAGCAGAAAATAAAGAAACTCAGGAACGGGCTGGTGGGATGACGCCTCACCCAAGGTCAGGGAAGCAGGGCCCATTCCTTGTTAGAGAAGCTCTCACACAGCTCTCAGGGACCCTGGCACAGAGGCAGCTCGGTCTGTGACACACTGACAGGGGGACTTCGTCATTGTTGCTGTTACTTAGAAAACTAGCACACGTGGGAGGGGGCACCCATTTTGAAAAAATACAAATATAAGAAATATGACTAAACTGGTGGCAAATGGGGTTCCTGATGTTGGTCATTAAACTACCAAATGACTGCCCATTCCTGTGGCACAAGGAATGTGCCACCCCTCAGGCTTTGCAACGAGAAGAGAGAGACCAGAGTGTTTGCTGACTGAGAATAAAGCTATGTTCACAGTAATGAGACGACCTAAGCAAGGATGTTTAGAGTCACTTAGCCCTGACACGACTTGTGTCTCTGGATATCGTCCAGACTCTCCCCTCCTTCTGACATTCATTAGGCTGGAGCCACCCGTGATCAAGTATCTCCACTGCCTTAGCACACTGCAGGCTCTCAAAAATGCGGTTTGAACTGAATTTGAATTGGATGATTTGCATGATCCCAGAGAAGCAATATAATAAATTTGGCTCTGAAAATTAACTGTGGATTTGAGTGTCTTGGATTCCAATTCTAGAATCATATCCCATTGCACTGGGATGTAAAATGCCCCGAGAAATGTTTAAGTGCTTCAAACAGACTTTTTCAGTGCAGACAAGAGACATGTTCAATCAGACATCTCTATCTGCTGCAAAAGTAACACAGTCCTATCAATCCTCTCAGGTTTAGGAGGAAGAAACCAGGCAGCCACATCTGCTAAAAACCATTCCCCACACACCTACACAGCCTCTGCTCCCTGGGAGTTGAGTGCAAGTGCACTTCCATATAGAACAGAAGGGTGCCTGACAAGTCCATTTCAGCTTTACCAAGGAGAAATCGCTCTCTAAACATAATCCGTGCATAAATCATTTTGTGATGAGAACTAATGTTCCACATTTAATTTGTTGCACAGACTCAGAGTTTTAAAGAGTGGCTCTTTTCTTATTTTTATGCAAGAGAGATGAATACATTTGATTTTCAATACAGTCCCCCAAGATCTTGAACTCAAATGGTGGACGGAAGAACATTAATCGTGAACCAGCCTCCCCGGAGAGTATGTGCACACGGTGTGCACTTGTGTGTGCAGGTGATTCGCGTGTATGTGCAAAATCAGCACCTCAGGCCAACGCACACTCACTCTCCATCATCACTCAGTTCGCAGTAGGACTAAGCTATTTCTGGCAATGTGCCCAAAGCGTTTTGAGACCTGGCCTGGAGCTCCAGTTACAAAGTACTAAAGTTCATCCTGACAGGCTACCACTCAATTTGCTTTTTCAATTTATACCTCAAGAGGGAACGTACTATGAGTTCACAGCATCTAGTGACTTCCATCTTGAGTCTTGGTTTTTGTTAAAACACGACCAGCATCTCACCTTCCGTCACATCCCCCAAAGTCATACTGACCCTTGGGGGACTTGGGAGGAAAACCAGAGCTGTGCTTAAGAAAGCACCTGTGCCTTTTGCAGGAGGGTGAGGGGTAGGGTCTTAAGAAACCCACTAAAGGCAAGAATGGAGAGACAGCTTTATCAAATAACGACATGACAGCACCCCCAGCAAAAAACCTGATCATTGTCTGCCCTTCTGACAGCTTGCTTGGCAGGCTGCCCTGGTGACAGAGACTTAATTGTGCCATGCCACCGGGCCTCTATCTGAAAGCTCATTTGTTTTTTCACCTCTGATTCTTGTCAAGGGGTCAGCTGTCTTCTGCTGAGTGCCAAGGTCCTGGAGTCTCTCTCCCACCTCCAAGATGCTTGTGTGACAGTTCTCCCCTCTCCTCCGAGGATAGGTTAGAGATTCTGGCAGGATCTCCAGCCCCTGCCTATTCACACGCCAACTTTCATGTCAGTCTGCAGTCTTGACTCTTCCCAGCATGTGATGGCCAGCACGTATGTTTTGTTAAAAAAATATAAGGAGCAGAAAAGAAAATGCACAACAGTGTTCTAAATCTATCTTGCTGAAACCCAAATGAGTCTGGGAAATTTTGTTACTGCAGGAAAAGTGAATGATCTTAACTCAAAATGGATCACAGACCTATGTTGGAGCTAAAACTAGAAAACTCTTAGAAGAATGTATAAGAATAAATCTTCATGACCCTGGGTCAGGCAATGATTTCTTTAGATATGACACTAAAAGCACAGCAATGAAAGAAAAGCTGACGCGTGGAATTTCATCAAAAATAAAACTTTTGTGCCTCAAACGACATCATCAAGAAAGGGAAAAGAAAGGAGAAATATTGGCCAGTTACCTATCTGATCATGGAATTATACCCAGAATACATAAGGACACTTACAACTCAGTAATAACAACAACGAGAAGCCCAATTAAAAACGGACAAAGGATTTGATTAGACATTTCTTCAAAGAAAACATATTGAATGGTCAATAAACACATGAAAAGATGCTCAACTTGATTAGTCATAAGTGAAATGCAAATCAAAATCACCACGCGATACCTCTTTACACCCACTAGAATCAAAAAGTCAGACAATAATAACTACTGGTGAGAACGCAGACAGGAATCCTTATCTGTTGCTGGTGGAAATGTAAGTGGTACAGCCACTTTGGAAAACAATTTGGAAGTTTCTCAAAATGTTAAACATAGAGTTGTCGTAAGAACCCACAATTCCACTCTTAGGTATCGACCCATGAGAAAAGAAAACCTTTGTCCACACAAAGGCTGATACACAAATATTCATAACAATGTTTTTCATGGCAGCGAAATGCTGGAAATGACCCACATGTCCAACAATTGATGACTGGATATATAACACGTGCTTATCTACACAAAGGAATACTATCTGGCAGTAAAAAGGTATGACGTTCTGATCCATGCTACAACCTGGTGAACCTTGACAACACTGTAGGTCACAAATTACCATATATTGTATGATTCCATGTATATGAAATGCCCAGAAAGTAGATTAGCGGTTTCCTGTGCCTGGAAGGATGAAAATGGGGAGTGACTAACAATGGATACAATATTTCCTTCCGGAGTCACAGAAATATTCTAAATTTGATGGCTACAAAATTCTGGAAACATACTAAAACCCACTTATTTGTACATTTAAAACAGGTGGATTTTCTGGCATGTGAACAGTTTCTTAATAAAGCTCTTAGAAAACCAAAAAAGAACAATCTCCCGTCCCTACTTGTCAACAGCCTGGCCTTACACACAAACTGGCCTACACAAGCAGCACGAGCCGGCGGCCCACAATGGCGCCCTCTCAGTGTCTCAAGCTGAGACCAGGAGAATCTTGCCATAGCGAATGTACCTAAAAGTCTTGTCTCTTCCCTAAAATCATAATTTCCAAGAAAAATCAATTCTAAAGGGAATCAAAAGAAGAGATCAAAACGTCAAGTACTTTAAAACCTGTTGCAGGCTGTCACCCTATAACCAACTCACCTCCACACACACACCCCCACATCACCGGGTGAAGCCATGTTCATTTTTATCTGGATTATAATGTAATAAAGGGAATATTCATCCTCTTGTGGCCTTTTTTTTTTTTTAACGCCGGCATTTTTCCTCTCCTGAATTCTCCTGAGCTAATGTGATACAATCTTGAAAATTTACACCATAATGAGATCAAGAGGGGTTGGCTGAGCCACGCCGTAAATTGGCATCCGTGCTAATCGATAACCTACTTTCAGATGAAAGCAGTCAGGCCCAATCCATCCTCCACACCAAGGCCGCCGAGCAACCGAGCGCCGCCTTCTCGGGGTGAGCGCTAATTGCTACTCTCACAAAGCCAGGGGCAATCTTATCCAGGTGATCCATTAGCGGGAAACGACTCTAAAAGGAGCGAGACCGGAGGGGGGAAATCAGGGTAAAGAGGTTAAACAGCACAAAAGTGATTTAAAAGGAAAAAAGGATTTGAATTTGCGTGTGAAAGGGATAAAGAGAAGAAACTTTAATGTAGAAAGATGGCTGAGAGCCGAGGCACAATGATTTCGGCGGCTCAGCCTCTCCGCGCCTGACAGGCTGGGCTGGGGGAGGGGAGGGCAGGCTCCCCCCTACACCTCCTTCCCCACAATAGAGAAAAGAATCTGCTCCTTGACTCCAGAGGCCCCCAAGTGCTGGTCTGGCTATGAGCAAGTGTGTGACCAGTTCTGCGGGTGGGTTCTTTCTGTTTCCCTTTCCTACCATTTCCATGGTGACCACTGGCCCAGGAACGGCACACCTAACCTCGGGCAGAAAAAGGAACACAGCTCCGGGACTGCAGGAGCAGATCTGTACGTTTTTTAAAATGCCTACAAATCCCCTCCCTTAGCCACTGCTCTCTACAACCTCCAGCATCTGAAGTTGAATATTCAAACTCAGGAGACACGAGTCCCTCTCACTCTTGGAAACGGGGAGGGTCTGACATCCTCAAAATATTTCAAAGGAAAACAAAAGTGCCAGAGAAAACAAATGTCTCAAAGGCAAGATACTCCTTTAAAGTCTCACCATAGTCTCTTGCCACGTTCGCCGAGGTCTTACATCCCTCCAATTCTTCTACTTAATGCAGCTAGAGATAATCCTAGAGCACAGATCTGAGCTCTCACTTAAAATGCAGTCCGCTCCTCAGCCAGACCCAGGAGGCCCCGCACCCTGTGCTCACCCTCATCTCTGCCGAGCCCCCACGCCCGCACACGGGAGGCTCCACGTGCTTCCGGCCCACTGCTTCCACACTGCTGCTCTCCCAGTGCCCTCCCTGCCCTGTCGTCAAGGCCAACACTTGCCTGTCCATGCTCGGATCAGGGGTCCACCGTGGTCCTCCTGACACCGCCTCGGCTGTCCCCTCCACCCTCCACACTTGCCCCACAGCCTTCCTAACAGGCTGGGCACTTGGGTACACTCTTGTCTCCCCTATGTGTTGAGTCCGTAAACCTCTGGAGACCCAAGTCTGGGTCTCATTTGTTTCTGAATTTGTAGCACGTGACACATGGTGCAGAGCACACATCAGGAGATTAATAGATGTTCCAGGAATGAACAGGTGGATGATAGTCTTAATGAAGTCATTGGGTCTGTCTCCTTACAGCATTCTCCGGAGTGTTCCAAACGCTATTTTATGTTAAAATAACTCAGAGCAGGGAGTAGAGGATGGGGAGTTGTTTCCTGGGTTCAGAGTTTCACTTTGGGAAGATGGGAATGTTCTGGGGAAGGATGGTGGTGACGGTTGCACAACACGTGCACACAATGTCATGGAACTGTACCCTTAAACATGGTTGAGATGGTAAATTTTATGTCACATACATTTTATCACAATTAAAAAAGAAACAATTTAGAATAAAGAATACCAGGAGACTACTGACTACAGGGACAGCCCAAAAATCTGCTCCCTGAAAGGACTGAGAAAAAAGCACTTGGACAGAAACCAAAGCTGTAAGGACATTGCTCTTCTTATTTTAAAATGCAGCCCCAAACCCAGGAAAACAACTCCAGGGTCAGACTTAGTATCTGGCTGTACCTGAAAGTTCCAGCTCCAACTGCAATGCCCAGCACATGGTAGGCTCTCTAGATATTTCCTGAATGTTCTTACAATCATTTGAATCAGAGGCTTAAGAAAGCATTCTGGTGCACAGGCCTCTCTCCTGGAACAGCGCAGAAGTGGTGAGATTCGACCTCCATATGGGACCCCCCCCCCAGATGGATAAGATAGCCTCTGCCCAGAAACTCCACCAAATGCCGGGCTCATCCATCTCCTGCCGGAGACAGAGCTCCCTGCTGCCCCGCCACCTCCGCGTGCAGGCTCCCCTTCCCGAGTGGAAGCCACCCCTGGCCCATCCCTACCCTGCTCTTCATGTAACCCCTCTGCTTTCTCTCGAGGCAAAAAGCTAATTCCCCACAGCGAGTCTTTCCTCTTTGCAGCTAAGAGCACTGGACCTGAAGCCATTAAACTTGCGGGTTCCGGAGGTTCTGTAGAGCGCTTTTCTCTTTTGAAGGGTCTCTGTGCTAATCAGAAACAGGCCCAGCCGCCGCCATCACCCATCACCAGGAGGCAGGGGGCAAACACACACACACACACAGACAAGAAAATCAAAACCAAACGGCCCTGAATCCTACCCTTCATGCCATAGGAGGTGAGGTGAATGATGGCGCCACAGAGATGGCGTTCACACAAGGGCCAGGAGGATGCCAGGAGGCCGCCAGGAGGCCGCCTGGCTCTCCCAGCTGCCCCCAGAACCAATCATCAGTGTCAGCCATTTGCATTGTCATGTTAAAATGCACCCACAACAGCCCAGATTCTTCACAAGTTTGACACTCCACAGTCCTCTCCCCCCCAAAAAAAGCCCTAACTAGGGTTACTTAGAACCACTCTTATTCAGAGGTAGTGTTTCCTTAGAGGGACTTAGGGACTCTATAAAGACAGTTATATTTCTTTTAAAAATAGAGGAAATGGCCACACTCCTGTGTGTCCATGTAGAGCTCTCTGCAAACCACCTATTCACAGAAGTACCGAAGAGTGTTAAACGCTTCATGACCTACAGAAGTCACAGGAAGAATCATCTGGAATTCAGAGACCCATCACCTACTGGCCCACCCTGTCAGCCATACTCCTTCCACTGTGGCTGAAGGCACAGTTAGTAGGAGGATTTGACACACCAGGTGTCCCTGAAGTCCTTATACTGAGCAGGAAAGAGCAGGAAAGAGCTGGACCAGACTCCCACGTTTATCTGGTGTCTTGGCGGGGGTAGCCAACATATGACTCATTATACAACACCTGTCAGGAACTTCCGCACCTTCTGATCAGGAAAATGGGGCGTGAGAGGATGGCCGTGTCCCAGGTCTCGGGTGAGTCCCTGGGAAGTGCCCCACCAAGTGAGGGTCCTTGGCTTCACACAGGAAACATTCAAGAGCGAGAAGAATTCAAGGCAAGCCATAGTTGAGTAAAAGTAGATTTATGCAGAGAGATGCACACTCCATAGACAGAGTGTAGGCTGTCTTAGAGAGCGAGAGAGAGTCAGAGGCTTGGGATAACGCACTCCATAGGCAGAAGGCAGGCTACCTCGAGAGGCGAGAGGCGGCGGCCTCAGAGCATGGGGTTGTCTAGGAAAATGAGATTGGCCACGAGGTGTGAGGATGGTCGGGTTTTAGGGGCCCAGTAAAATCATATGCTAACAAGTGGGAGGATTCTTCCAACTACTTTAGGGGAAGGGGTGGGGATTCCCAGGAATTGGGCCACTGACCACTTTGCGACATTTTAAGGTCAATCTCAGAACTGTCATGGAGCCTGTGGGAGTGCCATTTACCACGCTAATACATTACAGTGAGCATATAATGAAGCTCAAGGTCTACTAGAAGTCAGATCTCCTATCATCTTGGGCCTCAAGGTCTACTGGGAGTTGAATCTTCAATTGTTATGTCATTCTTTTAAAGGTTGTGCCCTGTCCCCTTTCCTCCTGTCTCGCTGGTTCAACTGCGAGCCCCGCATTAAGTGTGCAGCTTACTCAAGGGAATGAACAGGGATGGGTGCAGACCATGCCAGGCCCAGGGATTTTTGGCTCCTGGAGAGAGGACCAACTCCAGCAAACACACAAGAAAAGCAGGGGAGAAGGACCCTGGATGCCAGCTGGGATGCAGAAAGAGAAAGAAACAAAATCCTATGATTGGCCCATAGGATGCATCTTTCCTGAACTTCTCTGGTCCCTTTCCATAGACTATGCCATTCTACTTACTAGTAATTCTGATATGACCTAATAGAGCTGAAACTATTTCTTCCCAAACAAATATTTTTTGAAAACCAATGCCAATGTCTCACAGGGAATAAACAGTGAGGTGGAATTTCTCAGAATAAAATTTCACCGCTTGAAATAAAATCACGTTTCCATGCTTATGGCTCTCCCTTTTAACTGCAGACAGGAAGAGAAAGCAATCAGAACCAGAGCAAACAAAAAGAGGCTTTTGAGGAAACACTAATACAGTGAAAGAGACCTCCAAACTTGGATTGTGACCTCCTTGTTATTCTTAAATCATGGCTGGACTCTGACTTTCTACACTTTGCCACAAAAGTATACCTTCTAATTCTTGTTACTTTTTTTTTCCAAATCATTACTTGACAGCATCTCAAAGGATTTCAGCCAATGGAAATTTGCCCTTGGCTGGCATTTGTAGAGGGAGCCACCTAAGACCTCAAAATAAAAGGGCAGCCCTGCCTCCAATTTATTTCCCTCTTCCAAGTTCCCTGTTCCACGCCTCTGTGTTCATGTCATCACCTCAGCTGAGTCATCCAACATCATCATGTTCCCAGCACAGAAGACCCACCAACCACCCAAAGTGAATGAGGCCCAACACTAGGTTCTGAGACCTGGAAAGGAAATGAGTCTCAACCTTCTAAGATTATTTCGGGCCAGTACTCATTTTTCGGTGGAACTAAACAATGTTAACTAGGATTTCATCCCTTCTCAAAATTGTAGCAGGGAAAGGGAAAAAAAAAAAAAAGAATCAGAACCCAGGAACTTTGTAATTCACATATATAACCACTCTATAGGTTCACATATAATATGCACATAGATTTTAGCTATATGCAGCCTATATTCCAGGGATGTAGGATTACATCATTGACATTTTTAACGTTAACATAGGTTATGCCTTTTACAAAAACATCACTAGAAACTGAAGCTCCATTCCTGGATTTACCTATGTATGTCACCCTATCCTGCTTCCCTTCTCTGCTAAAATATGCTGCAGTCTGGAGGCTGATTGGCCCTGAGTTGTAATGGAGTATGTAGCCTTTCACCTCTGGGTCACAATACTGAATGAGGGCCATATCAGCAGCATCTGAAAGCAGTTACTGTACCATCTACGGCCTTGCTTAAGACAAAAGGCACTGTTCTAGCTTTTCATCCTTGTGGGAAGGGCAACAAGGAATGTGCAATGGGCCCCCAAAAGAAATGCCCAATTAGCCAAAGTCCATGAGAATGGCTTGAGGGACCCTTTGCAAGAAAAGTTTAGGAGCTTTATGGTCTGATGGCTGTGGCTCCTCATCTGTGGGCAGTCGTCAGGTATGTTATGCTATCATAAAACTCCCTTTCCTCAACCTGCAAAGTATCAGACACCTGTAAAAAAAAAAAAAAGAAAGAAAGAAAGAAAGAAAAAAAACAGGTATTTCAATAATCCCTAAAATCCCACAAGCTCAAAGTAGCACTGCTCCAGAAAAGGGCTGGAAGGACTCAGGCTCTGACCAGAGCTCGGTGGTGACACTGATCCAGAGTCCAGGGCCTAGAACAGTGACTGGCACAGAGCAGATGCTGTACGCATAGGTGCTGAGTGGAAGGGGAAAAAAGTTTGCTGGCCTCTCTTTCTTTCACCTATTAAATCAATTTAAGACAGACTACCCAATAGCTAGCCATGACACTCCTTAAAGGGAGGCTGTGAGAAAGAAGGGAAAAGTTGCAAAGGCCTACTACAGTAACTTCAAGAAAGCAGCTATATAAATATAAGGTTTTATTAACTTACCTGATCTTTCAAAGGGTCCATTTGGCCTAATGCCAAAAAAGCAATACACACAAAATGTGTCGGCAAATTTGGAAAAGTGATGTTGCCATTGAACATGCTGCTGTCAAGTACCCAAGAGCTAATGAGTCATTTACTTTTGGATTTTCCTGCAAAATGCACAATGCAATGATAGTAACGCATTAATAACTGTTCTGCGGGGAACCATTTCATGTGGTGTCCACAAAGATTTATTTGCCAACTTCATATATTTATCCAGTGATGATAACCGCTGGTATAAGACTTTTCAAATGATTACAGGCACAAATAAAACAATTGCTCTGCAATGGTGCCCGCAGAACCGAGTCACGTGGGTCCCACCCACGACACATGCCGCCCCACAGCAAGCGCTGGGGGAGGAGCTGAAGGGCTCCTGGCCGCCATGGCCAGTCCTCTGCTGAGAAGGTAAGTGGAAGAGAAAAGAGAAGAAGGATAGGAGGGCATTCCTGCATCCCTTCACAGCCACTCATCTGACCCATTTCTGCAGTATTTTCCCCTCTCCCCCGAGGGACTGTAATGGGGTTCACAGGAAGGCAGCACAGCCCAGGGGGTGAGGAGGAGGTAAGGACACTGTTCCAGACACCTAACTTCACTGAGGTTTCTCACCTATAAAGTGGGGGCAATAACCGTTCCCCAGTCCCAGCGTGGTTGTGAGGGTTCAACGTGATACTGTGCATAATGTGCTTAGAAGCATCAGGTGGTTAGATGACCCATAATGTTACCACTTTTACCCTTCGGGAGCCCTTACTGGATGCAGTCTTCCCTGATCAGGCAGCCCACAGGGAAATCTCGTCCCTCAAACATATCTCTTGTGACACAGTGTGTGCTCTGTGTGTGTGTGGTAAAATACACAGTATTTATCATTTTAAGCATTTTTAGGTATACAGTTTGGTAGCATTAAGTACATTCTCACAGTTGTGCAATCATCACCATCATCCATCTTCAGAACTTTCTTTCATCTTCCCAAACTGAAACTCCTTACTCATTAAGCAAGAACTCTCCATGCTCTCTTCCCTTAGCCCCTGGCAACCACTATTCTGTCTCGATGAACTTGACAACTTTAGGCATCTCATAAAAGTGGGATATTCCAGCATTTGTCCTTTTGTAACTGGCTTATTTCCACTTAGTGTAATGTCCTCAAGGTTCATCCATGTTGTAGTATGTATCAGAATGTCCTTCCTTTTTAAGGCTGAATAATATTCCACTGTGTGCATATACCATATTTTGTGTATCCACTCGTCCATTGATGGACACTTGGGTTGCTCTTATAAATAATGCTGTTATGAATGTGGGTGTTATATTGCTATCTGGATGTATTACATAGTATCATTTGTTAAAACTGGTATAGAAATCTAACATTGTCATTGAACCCTTTATGAAGGCAATGTGGTTGGCTTCCCTCTTTGGACACCTTATATCTGGCAATACTGCATTTCTCAGGGGTCGGGCAGACCCTCAAGGCTTCTTCTTCCTTTATGAGATTCCTTGGAATGCCTCACCTTCCTCAACCTTTGCTCACCAATCCCTACTCATTGTATTAGCCTCAACTCAGCTGTTATCTCTTCTAGGAAACCATCTCATCCCACTCCACATCCTGCCATGACATTTCCTTAAGGGGTGCTGTGAAAAGGAAGTGGTAACATCTAGTACAGTGGCCTGGAGCAGTGGAGGCTGCTCTGCCATGTGCCCCCAACTCCACACTCAGCACTTCGCTTCCGCACCCACCCCACCCACCAGACTGTGAGGGACCCAAGGGCAGGACTGTGTCTTAACCATCTTTCTATCTTCAGCACCAAGTCCAGGACCACATACCTATATGGTAAAGGCCAAAGAAATGTCAGACAGGCAGATGAATAGATAGATGGACAGAGAGATGGATGATGAGAGAATGAAAAATGAATAAACTGAATATTAATTATGTGGAATGGATTCTGGAATCAAGAGATCACCATCTAGATATGTAAGTTTTACTTTTCTGTAAGATGGCAGTTTGGATATAAACATTTAATGAGTGCCTACTATATGCCAGACAAAACATGCCTATGAAGCAATAATTTTTCTGATGGTTAGGTTTATTTTTTTATTTTTTAAATGCATTTTTAATTGAAGTATAGTTGCTGTACAATATTATATGTTACAGATGTATAATATAACGATTCATAATCTTAAAGGTTATATTCCATTTATAGTTATTATAAAGTATTGGCTATATTCCGCATGTTGTATAATATATCCTGTAGCTTATTTTATACCTAATAGTTTGTACCTTTTAATCCTTTACCCCTATCTTGCCCCTCCCCCCTTCCCTCGCCCTACTGGTAACCATTAGTTTGTTCTCTGTATCTGGAAGTCTGCTTTTTTTCTGTCATATTCACTAGTTTGTTATATTTTTTAGATTCCACATGCAAGTGATACAATATAGTATTTGTCTTTCTCTGACTTTTTTCATTTAGCATAATGCCCTCTAACCCCATCCATGTTGCTGCAAATGGCAAAATGTCATTCTTTTCTATGACTGAGTGGTATCCATTGTATATACATACCACATCTTATCTATTCATCTGTTGATGGACACTTAGGTTGCTTCCATATCGTAGCTATTGTAAATAATGCTGCTATGAACATTGGGATGCATGTATCTTTTCAAATTAGTGTTTTTTTAACATATATCTAGGAGTGGAATTGCTAGGTCATATGGTAACTCTGTTTTTAGTTTTCTGAGAAACCTCCACAGTTTTCCACAGTGGCTGCACCAATTCCCACTAAGACTGTACAAGGGTTCCCTTTCCTCAACATCCTCGCCAACATTTATTATTTGTGTTCTTTTTGATGATAGTCATTCTGACAGGTGTGAGGTCATTGTTTTGACTTGCATTTCCTAATGATTAGTGATGTTGAGTATCTTTTCATCTGCTTGTTGATCATCTGCATGTCCTCTTTGGAAAAATGACTACTCAGTTCTCTATGAAGCAACTATTAACACCATCATGTAAGTGAGGAAACTGAGGCAGAAAGCAGTAAGTTCTTCAAGTTCAAGAGCTGATAAATGACAAAGATTCAAACCCAGATGGTCTGGCACCTAGAACCACGCTTTTAGTTACAAAAGTAATGCAATGCCACATAACCTCTAAGGTTCCTTCTATGCTCTTGTCCTATGATTATAAAATGCTAATGATTAAAAAGGATATTCTGAAGTTTCCAGGAGTAAAGGTGATGTGCAATGTTGAAAATTAATGATATTCATTTAAATTGACCTATTATATTGAATTTGGCCCTATGTGAGAATTATAAAGAGGGTTTAGAAAGCACATGATCCTACTAAAAAGATACTAATGGGTGCTCTTAAATGGAGCAATGAACACAATTCCCTTTCTTTCCAAAACTAGCATGACCCCGTTAATGTCTAATGGAAAAACCCACCCTGCTTCCTTGTTACTCTGCATTGAATGAGTCAAAACCAGCCTACTGCATTTCCCCTCTCACTTCAAACAGAGGCAGTTTCAAGCCTTTAATGGGAGAGGATTCCTTTATTATTCCAGACCCTCCTCCATCCTGGATGTGATCACAAGTCACCATCTCACCAAGCAGTGGAGGCAGTGCAGCATCAGCCAAGCCATATCAATTATCAGATGAAGGGAGATATTAAATCTGAGGGGCCAGTGTCTGGGGAAGTGGCCGCAAGCTGCCCTTTCAGTTTAGTTCTGACAGTGCTAATAAGTTTCGTCCCTGAATAGCTGGGACCTCAATCTAAGCGTCCAGTGAGCATTCCCACCTTCTCTTATTCTGCTAGACTAGAAGGGAATGCAACCGCATTAAGCTGAGCAAAATCAAGGATTTACCAACTAACAAGAAATTCAAGGCCCTCCAAACTAGCCAACCCATAGATACCCAGAACAAGACCCACTCGGGTGAAGGAGATGTTTGTACTCTTTGACCCTGTGGAGTTCCCAGCATCCCGCCACTGCCCAGGACTAACCCAGGCATCACCTCCCACCCCTCATACACCACCAGCCCCCCTCCTCTGTCGTCTTCCCTCATCCCCAGTGATGTTTTCATGACACAGCAGTGGAAGGGAGAATTTCTTTTCAAAAGGCCAGAAATTTGGGGGGAATTTGTGTATTCAAAAAATAATTACTGTCAATCGCTTCGCTGTACACGTGAAACTAACACTATAAATTGACTACACTTCAATGAAAAATAAGAATTAAAAATAATAATTACAGTCTCCTGGGTAAAATTAGTAAGATACGATGACTGTGCTCCCAGGGTTCAGAGCCAAGGAGCTCCACTGGGCAAAAGAACCACATAAATAAATCCTATTAGAACCTGCTGGAGAGTCAGGAGCCCAGGGCAAGCCTTCTACACCTGGCCATCGCCGAAATCTCCTTCCTGACCACCATCAAGGGACATTATGAAGAATCGCTAATAACGAGTCCCCCATAAAAAAAAAAAAGTAAATTAGTACAAACTACCACCACAAAAATGCCCACAACCAGCAACTTCCTTCCCGGAGTGGATGCCTCACACAGGAAGCAGAGAGCTGATGAGGCACATTAAAACCATGCCCTTGTATTACATTTACCACCCTGGCTGCAAAAAATGCTCGTAAAGCCATCATTAGCAGACTTGCAGCTGTCAACCCTCCCTCCGCTCCCAGCCGGCTAGACAGTTAGCCATCCTTCTGTGCTGAATGCCCTTTTAATTGCACACCCCACTTTATTAGCTGCCTTGACCTCCCATAAAAGCTTCAGCCTAACAATGTCTGAAACCTGAGACAGGATGTCTACCGTGTCATCAACTTGTAGGCTTCCTGGAGGGCTCCTGCCAAGTGTGCACACACACACACACGTGCACACACAAGCGTGCACACACAGCCCATTAGAAAGACTCCTCCCTAGAAATTTCACAATTACGTGAATAAATTTGGGGGGAAAGAACACGGGGAGAAATAAAGAATACGGTATCTGAGAACATAATCAAGGAAGACACACAGAGGGTGTGTCAGGCTGCAGGACGCTGTTAGTGCTCCCTTAGGGCGCATGCAGGGAACCCAGTGCAAGAACGGAAGCAACAAGAGGCGTTTCTGCTGGTCGTCTGCTCTGTGCCTGCACCCACTGCATCCCCCCTCAGTCCTAATGTGCTCCGGGCTGGGAAAGGCCAAATGAAGTTCTGCTTTTAATATCTGTGCTCCCTGAGTTGTTTTGAGACTACACTACAAATATAAATTATTGTACTTGGAAGAAGAGTTAGGGAAACATTTCACAGGAAGTAGACAGTTTAAAGAGGCAACCTGGGCTAGTGCTAAAGACAAGAAATAAAAGTAGTAAGACCTGAATGGACCTTGCTGACTCCGCCTCAGCTACCTGCCATCTCCTCTGCAGACCACAGCATCCAAACAACAGGATTATTACACCCAAGTCATGGGCGTGGGCTGTGTTAGTACTGGTCCAAATAATTATGGCCTTGGCCAGACATTTGAAGGAGAAGGGAAAAAAAAAGAGAGAGAGAGAGAGAGAAATCAAAGGGGGCCAAAAGGCTTTCAAAAAAATTGAGATGTAGAATTTTTTAAGAATGATGAATGTTTGGAATTCTGGTGTTTCTACATTGCTACCCAAGATGAAATCCCCATAAATAATTTCTAAATCCTAACCAATACGGCAGACTTTTTAGTGGAAGACTAACTATAAGCATTCTTTATATCTAAGGCAATACTTTTTCTCAAACATCCCTTCTTACCAAACTGCTCTTATAAAATCAACTGTGTTTTTGTTTGCCCAAGTTTATTTCTGTTTACAAATAGAGAAGGCAATAAACAGTTTCATTTAAGAAGCAGGAAGAATCTTGTCAGTCAATTTATGATCCAAATTCCAAAGGCCATGGCAGAGCCAGCAAGGACATTCGCCTGAGTGGACAAACAAAAGGGACACACCTTGGCTGGTGGAGGTGGGATTTCCACAAATATGATAACCCACAGAACAGCTTCAGGCTCTTGGTTCAGCCAGAAATCCATTGAGGACTTTGTCAAGCACATCCCTCTAGAATTTGGGGAACAGGACTGGGCTCCATAAAGTCTTGGAGCTTCTCTCCAGCTTCAGAGACTCGCAGGCTTGGAAGGAGTTAGGAGACCACCAGCTCTACTCTCTTGGTTTACAAAAGAGGAATAAAGCACAAGCTGGCTAGTGACTTTGCCCAAGGCCACAGTGCTAATTAGTGCCAGAGGCATGACTGCACCTGAACATCTCCAGTGCCTACCAGCCACCTATGCTCTTATTTTTTTAATGACTTTTTAAAAGCAGTCTAGTCTTATTTATTTTTTTGGAGGGAGGGGAGGGTTGAGGTAATTAAGTTTTTATTTATTTAATTAATGTAGGTGCTGGGGATTGAATCCAGGACCTCATGCATGCTAGGCATGCTCTCTACCACTGAGCTATACCCTGCCCCACCACTGCATTTTTATTTTGTTTCTCTCACCCTCTCTCATCCTTCCTCCTTCTTGTCCCATCTAATTCCTCTCCTTTCTATCCTTCCCCACCTCATGCCCCAGCCCCCAGCACCACACAGCCAGGCTTCGCAGAAGCAAGTGATGCTACAGTTCACAGCTGTGGGACCACAGGGAAGATACTCAAGGCCACTCCTTCGGCCTCTTGGCTCAGAACCAAAAGACACACAGCTGAACCGGGCAGGTGATGATTTTTCTTAAACAAAGACAGTTACTAGTCATTTGCCTGAATTCGACAGTTGATTTTCTGTATAAGTCTTTGGTTTGATAGCGCAATAGCTTTGGGTTGTTGTTGGTGGTGGTTTCTAATCAGTTAATAAGCAAGTCTCCTATTGCTGCATGAAACCACCAGTTAGATGGAGCAGAGAGTACAGAAGTAGTGATTACAACTCTAAAGAAAGCAACCACTATAAATAAGATGATAGATTTTCATGGGAAAGTATAGCTGTTCATCACTGCTAATTAAAAGATGGAATTACTTCACAGAAAAATCTCAAGCCCTATAAATTCCTATGTTATCTGAGGGGAAAATCCTGAGTTAGCAATTACAAATCCCAGACAGCACTTAGATTAGATAAGAAATTATTAAACGTTTACGTTTATCACCCCCATAGTGGCAAAGTAGATTTAAACTTATTATTTGCAGTACGTGCTTTAAAAGTAAAGACATTTTGTGTGTAAGAACTATCAAAGATTCTAAAGCCATGCTATGTGGAGAACTAAAACTTTTAACAAGAACTTTTTGTGATTAACGATGATTTTTGAGCTTAAATGCCATGAAGTAAAAAGCTGAAAAAAAAATAGCCGTTCGGCTGTAACATAGTCTAGAACATTTAAGATATATTTAGATATAATTCTGCTGACTTATCAAAAGAATTTACTCTACCCCGAGCCTTCTGAAATGTTCCGCTCCAGAGCAGCATTAGAATATCGTCTCTTTCTACAGAACAGTTTCCAAGAAGGCTCTCCACCCAGGTCAGCGCAGACTCCGAGAGCCGCGCAGGAAGTACTGTTTGGTGGGGGAGGGTATCTTTCTTTCCAGACTCCTCCACCGGGTCTGGTTGGAATCGTTGCGATAGGATCAGCCACGTATAACTGCAAAGAAAACTGTCTGAGAAAGATAAAACTGGATTGGGAGGCAGATAAGCCCAAACTCCTGGTGCCGCGCAGATCTGCACACCGCATGCGCGGTCGCTGGGGGACGTCTGGTCTCCTTCACTCCCCGGAGCTGAAATGCCAAGTGCGGCGTCGGCAGGGCTCCCCGGGGGGCCTCTGAGAGGGGCGGGCTTAAAGGAGGCTTTTCCATCTGGGACAGAGAATCTCCATCCATATTCATGGCGGCTCAACTGAAAGGAGTAGCTATTTTCCTCAACCGAACTCTTCTAAACGTTCCGTGCAGCCACCCTACAAATGAGTAAGGATGAGATGCTCTGTTTACTTGGAGGTGAGGAAACGGGGAAGGAGATGAGCTGAATGGTTCCACTTTCTCTGACAACTGCGTTTCCTTGTTGGTGTTAAACCTCTGGCAAAAGGAAAAAAGAAAGACAGAGACAGAGAGATAAAGAAAGAAGGAAAGCAGGGAAGAGAGAGAGAGAAGGAAATGAATGGGGTATCTTTTCATAAAATTCAACTTCCTATGGAGAGTCACTGGAATAAAATATAAAGTAAATGTTGGGAATCATCTCCCAGTTTCACCTATTCCTCACAACAACCTGGGCAGGGCTCCAACACCGACCTGTTGTACAGGTGAGAATGGGCAGGTTCTGAAAGGGTAAGCCATGCCCAACGTCACACACTTAGTGATGCGGCTGGTTTTGCACCCACGTTTGTTGACCCCAGGTCTTCTTTTTTAAGGTCACAAGAGCCTCAGGAAATGAATCTCTCTTCACCTCTCGGTGTCCTCAACAGCTTTGAGCTGTCTCAGATGCCCCCACCTCACCATCACTCCTGGACACATTGTCATTGCCTGCCTTTCTCCAGGGTGCCAGAAACTTCCAACAAAGATCCTCAGTGACCGCCTATTTACCGATTCAGTGGAAACCTCAGTCCTTACCTCCTTGATCTCTCCAGATATCTGACCTTTTATCACCTCTACCTTCTGAAACACACTCCTCCTCCATTTCCATGAGGAGACCATTTTCTCCTATTTTCCTCCCCCTTTTCTGGCCTCTCCTTGATTTGTCTTCCTGGCTTCTCAGGCTGCCTGTCCCTTCCATGTCAGTGGGTCCCACAGCTCCACACTCAGTTATGTCTCACTCTACACAGCCTCCATGGAGAGCTCACCCCATCTGTGGATTCCACCACCTTCTTCATGATGATACTTCCCAGATCCATGACTCCAGCTCTGAATCCACTCTCGAGCCCCAACTGGACCCCACTGGAGCCCTCTCTCTGCCTATATTCTCCATCTCAATTAATGGCAACATGAGCCACACACTTACCCTAGCCAGAAACCTGAAAGAACGCCTCGTCTTCCTCCTCTCCCTCCTGTCCCATTTCTCAGCTGCCACCCATCATGGGTTTTCTAGGTACAAGATCTGTCAGGTCCAAGTTCCACAGCTACTGCCTCAGGTCTGCATCATCCTTCACTAAGGCCGCTGAGCTCTGTGATCCCACTCTTCCAATCCATTTTCTCTCTCACCCTCAGAGAAATCTATCTTAAATGAGTATCTGATCACTCCCTTCCAGAAAGCCCTTCAGTGGTTGCCCATGGCCTACAGGATAATATTCAGATTCTTTAGCCTGCAAGGCCCTTCATGCTCTCCCTGCTACCTTCCCAGCCTGTCACTCACCCATGCACACACTGCACTATGGTGGCAATGCCCCACTGCAGTTCCCAAGGGTAGAGCACGCATAACCTCTTTGTGCCTTATGCTCACTATTCCTTCTGCCTGGAATATTAATGCTTTACCATGTTTATGTGCTGAACTCCTACTCGCTTTTCCAAAGCCAGCTCAAGCCTCACCTCTCTGTGCTTCCTGGTGGCCTGTACCAGCCCATGGTCCAGCATTTAATACACTGGACTCTCTTTGGCGCCTTGTCTGTCTCTAATACTAGACTGGGAGGGCAGGAATTTTTAGTCTTTTTCATAGGTTATAATGTGGCATAGTACTGTAGCTGGTACATGAGTGGGAACCAAAAATGCTTATGGCATATGAATATGACAACAAAAATAGTAACTAACATATTAGCAAATGGAACCTAACAACATAGTTCAAAAAATATATTGTGACCAAACAGGGTTTATTATGGGAATGCAAGGATGGTTCATTATTAGGAAATCAATGATAATAATTCACAATACTAATCTAAGGAGAAAAATCATATTATCATCTCCCTAAATACTGAAAAGACATGTGACAAACCCCTTCCTGATTAAAAACACTAGATAGGAATTGATGGATACTTCCTTAACTTTTAAAAAATATTATAGACCTCAGTCCAAAAGCTAACATCTTACTTAACGAGAAAAACTGTACACATGCCCACCATACGTTACCATTTAATATTGTATTGGAGGCATAAATCAATGTAACAAACAAGAAAAAACTAGTAGAGGAATAAAAATAGCAAAGGAAAAGAGTGAAGATATCTGTATTTGTAGAAGATAAATCCTTTTGACAATCCAAGAGTACCAATTTTAAAACTAATGAATACATTAAGAGAATTTAATAAGGTAATAGTATGTAAAAGTAATCTAATAGCCTCCTTATATATTAACAATTATTCATTAGAAGAGATAATGGAAGTGAAGAGCTCATTAATAATAGCAACAAAGATATAATACCTAAAAATAAATTTAACCAAAAATGTGCAAAGCCCATATGAGGAAAAAACCTTTAAAATTGCTGAAAAGGAGATCTGTTCAAATGGAAAGATGTCCCATGTTCTTGGGAGAGATTCAGCATCATAAAGATGCTAAGTATTCCCCAGGTTGATATATAAATTTAACATGGTCCCAATTTAAAAAAAATTTATGGACTTAGGCAAGTTGATTCTAAAGTTAATATGGCAAACGGTCCAAAAGAATAATCAGGAAACTACTAGAAAACAAAGGTACTATTTGGGAAAGAGAGGGCCAACCCTACCAAATACTAAAACATGCTACAAAGCTTCTATAATTAAAATAGTGTGGAATTGGTACATGAAAAGACAGGTAAGTGGGACATAACAGAAGGTCCAGAAATAAACCCAAGTACAACTGAAAATTTGGTCCATTATAATGGTTATTTCAAATCAATGGGAGAAAGATGGCTGTTTGTTGTTGCTGTTTATTTATTTCATTTTTCTCCCATTTTTAATTGAAATATAGTTGATTTACAATGTTATATTAGCTTCTGGTGTTCAACATAGTGATTCAGTTATAAATACAAATAAATACATACTCTTTTTCATATTCTTTTTCATTGCAGATTACTAGAAGCCACTGAGTATAGTTCCCTGTTCTATACAGTAGGACCTTGTCTTTATCTATTGTTTATAGTAGTTTGTATCTACTAATCCCAAACTCCCAATTTATCCCTCCCTCCCCTCTGTCCCCCTGGTAACCATGTTTGTTTTCTATGTCTATGAGTCTCTTTCTGTTTTGCAAATAACTTCATTAATGTCACTTTTTTAGATTCCATATGTGTTATCATATGATATTTGTCTTTCTCTGACTGACTTATTTCACTTAGTATGATAATCTCTAGGTCCATCCATGTTGCTGCCAGTGACATTATTTCATTCCTTGTTATGGCTGAGTAATATCCCATTGTATATATATGCCACATTTTCTTTATCCATTCATCTGTCAATGGACATTTAGGTTGCTTCCATGTCTTGGCTATTGTAAATAGCACTGCTATGAACATTGGGGTACATGTATCTTTTCAAATTAGAATTTTCTCTGGGTGTTTTAATAAAAGGTTTGGAGATGACTGGATAGACATTTAGAAAAGGATAAAACTGATCTATGCTTTTCATTATACACCAAAATAATCCCCCAATGGATCAGAGATCTAACTATTAAAAAGGAAACATTATAAATATTCAAAGAAAACATAGGAGAATTCCTTTAAAACCTGGAAAAGGTGAACAGACAACCTATCTAACCATAATTCAAAGTCCAGTTTTCTTCCGTGAGTTCTAGTGCACCCCCAAAGGCAATGGTAAACTGGATAGTGGGTACAAACTGATTTGCGATTTTGATAAATATTTCTTAAGAATAGATGTATTCCTAGTCCTTTTGCAGTTACACAAATGTCCTTTAAGATATTTCTGATTGGTGCATATAAGTATGAAAGATCATTGGGAGCCCATTCTAAACAGTGCTTCTTTGCCACAGTAAGACCACATAGAAGATTTTTTAAAAATAAAGGGAAAAAAAAAAAGGAAAGGAAAGAGTCTTATGATCAGTCTGTGAGTCAAGATAGTGGTAAAAAGGAAATTAGTTTTGCATTCCTGAAAAGAGACCGTGAACCCTCACAGACATCAGCCGATCTGCAGCGTCTGCCTGGACAGAACGGCAGAGCCTGGCAGCCGGGCTGACGTGGCCCTGAGGGTCCAGCAGCAGAGCTCTCCTCCAACCACAGGAGTCTCAACCCCATGAATATAAAGACAAGTAAGTTCCTTTTTTCCTCCAATACATTCCCACCAAGAAAATTACTCAGCTTAGGATCTTGACATATTTTTCCCTCCATATATTTTTCCCACTATGCCCCACCCTGAAAGTGAAGTTGCCAGGAAAAATAATCATAGCCTAATCCATCAAACAGGGGTCTCCCACTCAGGCAGTCATGCTGATAGTGTAATACCCTCAGTGGCTTGTGGGGGGAGCATTCTTCGATTTCTCTGTCCTTGCATCTTTATTCATGCTTCCTTTTGAGACCTGGACCACATCAATCACCTGGAATTCCAGGGTAAAGAAAAAAAAGCAAGTTCATCTTCATTTTCCTGGGAGATTTTATGCGTGTGTGTGTGTGTGTGTGTGTGTGTGTGTGTGTGTGTCTATGTGTCTTAGTACAGTGCCTAGCACATACTAAGGTCAATAATTGCTAGCCTTTTATAATCATCATTATTATCACCATCACTATTATTTTATTAGCTGATGAATGGTTCGATCTGTGATATAATGCCAAAGAGCAACTTAAGTTGCCTAAATTTTATTGCCTTAACTCTTCCAAATGCTGACAAATTAGCAGCCTCAGCCATTAAAAAAATCACATTTCTAACGCAATAATCCTATCTATCTGCAGTGAGTGTGGAAGAAATTACTACAGGCCAGGGATTCTTACAAAGTGAATTAAATCACTATAAAAACTGACCATGTTGGTTCACAATTAAAAGTCTGGTAGAATGAAATGCCATTATTCCACAGCTTGCTAAGCCTTAAAGAAGAGATTACTGCTCACATGTCTCTACTGGTAGAGTGTTTTTATAATCCCAAAAACGTTTCAGGAAGTTTTAATGATAAATGTTACAGGACTTTTTCATTACTGATATTATCTATAAGCTGATCCTTTATCTAAAATATTTCCAAAATGTCAAAGATTCAATTGAAGCTTTCTGAAAATAGCTGTGTATGCATAGAAGATTTCAGATAGAATTTTCTTATAATTAATAAGTACTTAAAATGCAATGTCTATTTATAAAGGCTTCTAGAGGACCTTTTAAATAGAGCTATTTTTTCATACCTCCATTTTGGAAGTGGGGAAAAAAACTATATATATATATATATATATATATATTCCCAAGTCTAGACTTTCTTGGGCCCAGTCTATTTAAAGTCTATGTTTGGTGTCTTTAAACCCCTCTGACAAATTCCTTTCTTTCATCTCTGTGATTCCTGCCACTCTTCTCAGTATGTCCAGCTAATCTTCCTGATATTTCTGGGGCATAAATGGACCCAGAATATGTGATCAGGGAAAATTCAGCTCGGAATGTAGTTCGGGACTGTTTTTTCTATAAAAGAAGATTTCTTTTCATTGATATGGAAATGAACAGATGTCTGATAACCTTCTGCCAACCTGGAACATTTCTGCTTACTCCAGGGAATTCCTTCGAGCTGATATTTCGTAGGGCTGAGACCGTCAATTCAAAAGTTCTGTCACAGATATCGGAATGATCTAGGATAGTCCAAAAATGGGAGATTCGTTCCTTGGCCTCTATTTCTGGCTTGGTGCCTTGACTGTGTATAAAACAGGAATGGTACTCTTGCCAATGGATATGAAATGTTTTTATATTTACGCACTGGAACACTACAATGGGTAAAAGGACTGATTTCACTTAAAATCCCAGCACTTTACAAATGCACACTCTTTTGTTTTATCTGACAATTTCCACTTACCAGACCTAGGAAAGAAATGATACAAAACCAAAAAAGTCCTTTTATACTGCCTGAGGTAATAAAAGTCAATCCAAATAGTTTACAATCTGCCATTAGGCACAAATCTTGACTCACTCAGGTGAGTTGCTATTTGAAAGGACGGATCCAGAACACCATTAAGAGTTAGGTGAGTTCACAATCGCCCCCACTCTACATTCCAGAGTCTGTCTTCTTCCTAAATCTGCCTCTACTCTCTCTTTCCAGAAACCTCGAACTCAACGCATGGACAACCAAACCCCATTATCTTCTGCCTCTCTGAGCTCCCCACTAAGTCTGTTATCTCCTTGCATTTCCTGCCTCAGTGAACACTATCCCACCCACCCAGCCATCTGAGCTAGAAACCTCCAAGTCATGTCGCCTTCTGTCATGAAGCCTCGGTGGACACATGACTAGTACTGAGAGTGCTCAGCATAGGGTGGGCACTCCTCAGGCCACCAGAGCCACTGTCCAACTCCTGGGACCAGCCTGACACTCTGCGTGGGCTCATCAGCACGCCACCTCCCCTCCTTAACCACCTGTCTCAGAGACCAAACTGGGGGCATTCAACAGGGCCAGCTACCTACTAATGGGCACAGTGTGAGAATTCATATGGCAATATTTTGGAGAAATATACTGACAAAATCAGAAACTGAAAGTGGATCATGTTTTGTACAAAAAACTCTAAATTCTGTAAAACATAAATCCAACAGAATCTTGTCTGATTAATATTTCTCAGCCTTCATATCTTTAGGGAATGGAAGCACTTTGCAAAACTTATCGCAAGTAATATTTATTTATGACATTCTAACAGTCTGACTTTTTTTCCTTAGTGTATCACTGGGAAAGTTAAAAATAGAGGAAAACTGATTTACTGAATGTCACAAAATAAATCAGTGGTGGAGAAAGAACCTAGATCAAATCCATCCTAAGTAACAAGGTTCCTGAATGTGCTATTCTGCCTTTGACTTTTAAGGGCCTATCTAGGAGAATTTTAATACTATTTCATAAAATGTAATACTCTATGTAAGAAAAGAGCCCTCAAATAACAGTTAAGCATCTTAAGTGAATTACAAAGATGATTTTTTTTGCCTATTATCTCTCCAAAACATGTCTTTATCTTCTAGACTCTAATTTTTCAGAGTGAACTACATGTTGAAGTCACAATGACATCTCTTGTTTTAATGAAACTTAACTCCTTCTGTGCCTGAGGGCTCCGGAGGTCCACAGTTTGCTCATAAATCTGGCTCTGGGAAGAAGAAAGGCCTTGTGTTAAAGTTACATGGGCCTCCATCCATGGTGCTTTAGAGAACACATTTGTTTGGTTAAAATGTTGCAAACTTTAAAGGTATAATGGAAATATTATCTAATCTAAGGGTACTAATGCTTTAAAAAAAAAGAAAAAACCCTAAAATTATTAGAGAGGTAGAGGATTTTTGGCCCCTACCTCATTAATAACAATGAAGTCATTCAAGTCACCCTTGTTTCTGGCTGAGTCGTGTGATCTCCCTGCACCAAATGTCACATTTCACTGCACTGCACCAAACGTCACATTTCACTGCACTACATCACATCTCAAACTCCAGGCAACTTCATGTGTGTACTTAAAGTGACCCAATGTGACTGTCCCCAAGACTGACAGCTCTTTTCTAGATGTGCCTGGATCACTGGAAAGTGGTGTAGAGCATTGAGGTTCCAGAGATCCAACAGTTTCTTTTGGAGCCATCACTCTGACAATGTCATCAGCTTCCCAGTATCACTTTTTTTCATCACGTAAATAAAATTAGCAATTATATCAAGCTGCCTCCTACAACACTGTGAATGAATTTTTCAGGCTGCTTCAACAAAGCCAAAAATCTACCTTGTCATATGATTCCAAAACACATGATGGATGCATTTAGGTTTTAACATTTGCTTCTTCTTCCTCTAGATGTCCTTCCCTCCCTCCATTTTTGTGAAAAGAATATATTTTCATTTACCTTTGCACACAAGGAGAATTTAACAACACAAAGAAGCTACTGTAAGAACAGGTACTCAAGAATGTCCTAGAATAACTTGGTAAGCTGCAATTTAGGATTGCCAAAAATCAGATGTTATATCTTTAAGAACCACGGTTATTCAAAATTTATCAGATGGTCCAGTCTGATTATACAGTCTTACAGCACCCCATGCTCTTCCTTTGTAGTGCTCACCACAAATGGAGATAAATTACGAACTGTGCATTTTGTGGTTAATGTCTATGTCCTCTGTTAGAATATAAGCTCCATGTGGACAAGGGCCTGTTATTCATTCCTGTGCCTAACACACTGCCTTGAAGGCAGCAGAAAATCAAAGAATACTGATAAATGATCGAAAGAGTAAATAAATCTGTGAGTGAAGTATTTATTAAATCGGAGGATATAGCGTGCAAGAGTGAAATAGCTTTTAGAGTCCCTGAGATTTATTCTTGGGGTGTCCTGACAGATTTATTATCCAACTACAAAAATGGCATACTGACAACAATCCACAAGTTAATTATTCTTGAGATAAATTCAGGATTCATAAAACCAATTCTCTTGGTGGTAGTTTCCCACATTTAAAATTTTACAACTTCTGTGGGTATTTGTTTAATATAACCCTTGCATGTGAAAACATCAGTGTGTGTGTATTTGGGTAAGCAGAAATGGCAAGCAGACGGAGTTATTCTTAAACTCCTGGACTCAAAATCACATGTCATTTCAAAAGTCATAGAAATATAAATCAGCAAATGTCATTGAACAAACAGTGTCAGAATTCTTCACAGCAATTCACGCTGTTTTCTTGATATTTCTCTCTAACCACTGATTAAAACTCTTTGAAGTGAAAGAGTAAATATTACCATTTGATAGCACTTAGCCCAACAGTGCAAATACAACTGCATTGTGTTACACTCTGGGGGGCTCTGGACACACACAACGCCGTCAGGGTTGCTATGGAGGAGGAACCAACGTGCTCCGTGCTGGAGCCGGCCAGGAGGTAGGCCCGCTCCGAGGAGATATTCACCCCTTAATCCTCCTCAGATAGACACACAGGGTGGGGGAAATGCTGACTTTGAATATGCGTTTCTGGCTTGCTAGTCCTGGGAAGGAAGGACCACAAATAGGCAATGGGAAAACCCAATCCGTAAACATCAGCCTGCTTTTACTACTCCCACCGACATTTTTGTAACGGATCACGGATGGGGATGGGGAGAAAATTCCATCGAGCCGCCCCAGCGGGAGGGCGGGGTGGGGTGGGGTAGAGGCCGAAAGAATCCCAGTAGCTGGTGTCAGCGTGTCCCCAGCCTGCCACGCGGCAAAGGTCTGTGGTCCCACGGAAGGAGAGTCTGGTGGGGCGGAGGAGGAGGCAACACCGCGCGGGTCCAGCAGGACAGCCGGCGGGTTCAGGGGGCACAGAAAGGGCACTCAAAGGAGTGGAGGATGGCAGAACGAATAACCTGTGGCCGTCCCAGTGAACCGCGAGGCCTGGAACCATGGACGCACTATCCAAGGCCCAGGGACGGCCTGGCGGAGGAAGGGCGCGGGGTCGCCCCCAGGGCCCGGGGCTAACCCGGCCGGGCCGCGCCCCCTGCCGAGCGGAGCTGCTCGCGGCGCCACGGGTTCCCCAACCCCCAGCCGCGGCGGCGCTCACCTTGCCCGGGAAGGGCCCCGGGAGGAGCAGCTTCAGAGCCTGCCTCTTCAGCTCCACCAGGCGGGCGTTGCAATTCTCGCACCAGACGCCGCGGTCCGAGCCGGGGGAGGAGCCGCCGCCGCTGCCCGAGCCCGGGGAGCCCGTGCCGAAGCCTGGCGAACCGCCCAGGGAGCCCGGCGAGCTGGTGCCAATGCCCGGGGAGGCGGGGCCCGGGGAGCCCGTGAAGGAGCTCGGCGACGAGGTGCCCGAGCCTGGGGACGGGGTCCCCGACGAGCCGAGGGCCGATCCCGCGCCCTCAGGGGTGGGCCGGTTTCCGGCGCGCGACTCCTCGTACGCTTTCCGATACCAGCTCTCCGGGGAGAAGGGTGCCGCGGGCTTGGTGGGCGAGCAGACTTCATTCACCTGCGAGAGAGACACGCGAGTGTTAAGGGAACGCAGGGCGGCCGGCACCGGCGCCCCGGTCCGGCTGCCCGGAGATGTGCGTACCACCGAGGGCCCGGCCGAGCGCCAAGGGGCGCACGTTCGGGACTGCGCCAAGCCCTGTGGCCAAATCTGCCTCCATCAGTCTAGTTAATTGTCTTTAAGTGAATCCCCGCCTCCCGGGTGCCCACTGCGCGGGTTCCCAGGCGCTGGCGAACTCCTCTGGTCAAGAGGAGAGGGACTCACTCGCTCAGGGGTTTCCAATGGTTTCTTCAGGGGAGCCCACAGATTCAGCTCCCCCGCGCTATTGAACCCGGCACCCATCCCAGCAGGAGCCCAGATTTAAGATCCTGGAAAACGCTATCGCAGGGTTGGGGGCGGGGGCTGCGATTTCTGGATTTTTATTCATTCAGGGTACAGCCCTCCGGATCCTGAAGGTAACTCCTTTCATTTACCTTCTCCCGGCTCCAGGAAAACGATCCTTAAGAACGGCAGAGAATTCATGGAAAACCCACCCATTCGGCTTAACTCTGCTTGGAAGTGCAGGAATGCTTCAGAAGTTAGAGTGCGGGGAAGGGAAGGAACGAGAGGGCTGCAAAAAAATTCTGAGGGCAAGGCGAGTGTGCGAGCGTCCCCGCGGGCAGACCCGCCTCCGCGCGCGCTCGCCAGGCTGGCCCCGTGGAGGCGCCTCTGCAGCCTGAGGAGAGCTCGGGGCTGCCCTGCCCTGGCTGCACGTTACCCAGAAAGGGGGACCCCGGCCCAGGATGATTCTCGTAACGCGTCTCCGCATTGTACCCGTCACAACTTACCCCGTATTTCTTGCCCCTGGTGGAGACCGCAAGCCTCTCTTTATTCCCAGCTACAGAATTCATGGTGGCTTTTCCAGAGGAGAGTGTATAAAATGTTCCACCAACGCTACATCCAAAAGGTCTTCCAACCCAGAAGGGTGCCCAGTTGTAGGGGGCTGTCTCTTGGCCCTCAAGTCAAGGTTTCTTAATGGGGGTGGGGGGTAATAAAAGAGATGGACCCCAGAAGTAATAGCGCTAATTTGCAGAAAGGGTTGGAGTGCCTGGTTTAGTCTTCTCTTCAAATAATGCTTTTCCTTCTCTTCTGCCTCCTCCAGTCACACGTTCTCTTTTCACGGTCACATCCAGATAATTGGCATTTTCCTCAGCCTAGTGAGTCCGTTTTCCTCCACGACGGAAAAGAAGAGTACAATCGGGGCACACGGCAGCTGCAGAGGAGGTGGGCGAGCCCCCGCCTCGCCCTCGCCGGCGAGCCGGCTGTGGGAACTTGTCTCCTTCGCGGAGCTTGGTAACTGAGTTCAAAGAAATTCTCCCAAAATATAAAGATCCAGATCGGGGAGGAGCCTCCGCGTGTCGAGGAGCCAATATCCGCCGGCCCGCTTTGCCTGACAGTTGCGCGAGGGCAGAGAGGGGCGGCGGTGTGGTCCGGCTGCCGTCCGCGGTCAGGGCGCGCGTGTGCGCCGGGGCGCAGCGCGGAGCCTCGGGAACTGCGGCCCCGCCGGGGAGCCCGCCGCCTGGCTGCCGCCGCCGCGCCGGCCGGGATCCATTTTATGTTGAGGCGCTCCTGCCTGACAGTGCGAGGCCGAGGGCCGGGGGAAGAGGTCGTAAATCTCGCTGGTTGCGGGGAAGTTACTGGTGAGTGGCCGGGGTCCAAGGCTCTAATGAAACAGCACTGCACGAGCCTGGAGCTGGGGGCAGTGCCGAGCGAGCACGGCGGGACAGAAATGCGTCCGAGCCTCCCCGCCCCCAAGTTCTTTCTCTTCCTGGCAAGGCTTGCAGTACTGCCTTTGAAACGCCGTGTAAGAGGGATTGAGTCACAAACAAGTCCACAAATATGCCGGGTCCTCCCCCCGCCCTTTGTTCTCCTAGACCTGCCCTGCAAACCTTTTCTGGAATTGCCCTACCAAGCGCGGCCAGCCGGGGGGCCACCCTCCCAAGCGCAGCGGGAGAACAGGGCCTTCGCCCGTCGCGAGCCCCCGCCCCTGTGTGCGCTGTGCCTAGCCGCCCAGGGCTAGGACGCGCGAACCTCGGGAGCAAACGGGCCGCCGCTGGGCGGGGAAACTGAGGGACTGGTCGCGCTGTACACGCTCAGCGCGGACGGCGCGGACCTGGCAGGGGGTGTGTGTAAGCTGGCCTTGGCCTCACCTTGGCCAGGGGTCCCCTCGCCAACCCCTTTCCTGCTCTTACAGCGCGCGGGGCCCACTGAATCCCTGGAGTACCGGGTAATCGCCCTCTCTGGTCCCCCTCCGCCCCCGGCGCAGTGCCTGGAGCGCAGGAAGCCGGCTCCACACGTAGTTGCTCCCGGGTGTCATTTTTCATCTCCCGGGAGGACATTTCTTCTGGTGAGCCGGCAGGTCTGTTTTGTTGTGACCTTTAATTAACACCCCGCGAGAAGCCTCTTGAAGGACCGGCCCCGTGCGGGGATCACGTGAGGTGTAATGGCATCTCCGCGCCCGAGAGAGACAGGCCTGAGGGTAGGTGAGGGCGCAGAGGACGCTTGGGGCTTTCCAGCCTCTAGCTTCCCTCTGAGATATGGAGGGAGCAAGAAGACAAGATCCTGGGGTGCTGGAACCCTGGGGCGACGCTCCCCACACCCTGCCTTCCTTAGAGAAAATTCCTTCTGTGTCTCCCTCGCGCTGCCGTCTTTCTACCGTCCCCCCTCCCCTTCCCGCCGCAGCCCTTGCGTGGGAATATTTCACAGCCACCAAAGCGAGGTAAGAAGGTCAGAATGTAGATGTCGAAAACAGTGTGGAAGTTACCATTATGTTCCTACTTCCCATTTTAAAGTGATCATATCAAGAGAAGACCTTAAGGGAAAGGTACACCTCCGGTCAGCACCCGCCAGCTTCCATCCACATCTGTAGTCCGCGGAGGTGCGGCGGAAAATAACATAGCCATTAGCTACACGCTGCTTATCGGTCGAAAAGCAGCATGTGGCCAGGTAAAATGGGCGAGCGGGTGAAGCCGCGGGTTGGGAAGGTGAAGTGTCAAAGGAGAGTACTGGGGAGCTGCGAGATTCACCTTGGAGACAGAGGGGACCTGAGGTGGTCTGATTTGCATCCCAAAGTAGCTGGGGCTCCAAAGCGCGTTTGGTGAGCTCGGAGCGCCCTCTGTTGATCAAAGTTTACAACCGGAGGCCCAGCAAGAGAGTTTGATTTGAGACTTAAAAATACAGGTAAAATTTGCATACCATGAAATGAACAGATTTTAAGTGTACAATTCTATGAATTTTGATAAATACACACTCCCAGGCAAGACACCACCTCAATCAACGTATAAATTTCCATCACTCCAGAAAGTTCTTTCCTGCCTTTTCCCACCTCTTATACACAAGGACAGTTCTGATTTCTATCACCATGGATTAGTTTTGCCTGATCCTGAACTTTTTATTGATAAAACGCATGCAGTATGTATTCTTTTGTGTTTGACTTTTTTCGCTTAACAAAGTTTTGAAGCTTCATGTTGTTGCTATAGTACCTGTTTTCTGTGTGTGCTGTTTTTCTTTCCTGTCTCTCCTATCTTCTTTTTGTTAATTGAACTTTTTTTAGTATTCCACTTTCATCCCTCTGTTGGTCTTTTAGCTCTAATGGTTATAATATGCATCTTTAACTTATCGTGGGCTACTTAGAGTTAACTTTGTGCCACTTTACTTAAAATATAAGAACTTGCAGCAGCGTAATTCCATTTTACCTCCCTCCTTTGTGCTACTATTTTGATCTGTTTTATATCTACATACATTATAAAACCTACAATATAATCTTATCAGTTTTACTTCAAACAATTTGTTTTCTTTTAATGAAACTGAAACATTTAAAATTTTTTTTAACTGGGACAATTTCTGGCTGTACACCAGAAACTGACAAATTGTAACTGACAGTGCTTCAATTTAAAAACTAAATAATAAAGTTTTAAAAATAAATACGTGGTTTTTACATTTACCCAATTTTACCATTTTGGGGACTTTTTTTTCCTATAGACCCAACTTTCCAACTTGGTCATTTCCCTTCAGACTGAAAAACTTCCTTTAGCATTTCTTGTACTGAGGGTCTCCTGGCAACACATTCTCTCAGCTTCTGCTTATCTGAAAATGTCTTTGTTTCACTTTTGTGTTGAAGAATAGTTTAACTGGGTGTAGAATTCTTGGTTGACAGTTAGTTTTCTTTCAGCCCTTTGAAGATGTCATTCATTATCTTCAGGCCTTACTTGTTTCTGGTTAGAGGCCAGCATGAATTCTTATGAGAATTCCCCTGTATGTAATGTATCCTTTTTCCCTGGATGCTTTAAAGATTTTCTCTTTACCAATGGTTTTCAGCAGTTTGGCTATGATTCTCCTGGATATGGTTCTCTCTGTATTTATCCTGCTTAGGGTTTGCTGAATTTCTAGCACCTGTAACTTGATCTGTAAGTTTTTCACCAAGTTTGGAGAAATTTCATCCACTGTTTATTCAGTATTTTTTCTGCCCGATTCTCTCTTTCCCTTCCCTCTGGGACTCCAATTATATGTATATTATTACACTAATTGAAATGTCTCATAAGTTACTGAGGCCCTGCTAATTATTTCAATCTTTACCTCTTTTATTCTACAGATTGGATAATTTCTATTGATCCTTTATTAAGTTCACTGACCCTTACTTCTGCTATCTCCAATCTCTGTCAAACCTGTCCAGTGAATTCTTCATTTCAGATACTGTGTGTGTATGTGTGATAGAATCCTATTTTCTCCATTTCTCTGCTGCTTTTTCTTTTAAATCTGAACATAGTTGTAATGGAAGCTTTAGATTTCTTGTCTGCTAATTCCAATGTATGGCTCATTTGGGGGGGTCACTTTCTATTAACTGATTTTTCTCTTGACTCTGAATCACATCTTTCTGTTTCTTTTCAGATCCAGTCAGTTTAAACCATATGCTGAATAGTGTGGATGTTACCTCAATAGGGACACTAGATTCTATTCTCTCCCTTTGAAGAGTATTGGTTTTGTTCTAGCAGGCAGTTAAGTTAGTGATGGGTCACCTCAAACTTGCAGAGGCTTGGTTTTATGCTTTGTTAGAACAGCTCTATTTAGGTTTTGCCCTTAGATGTAAGAAAAATCCCTTAGTCTTGGGACTTACTCTTTACCCCTAAAATAAGGCCTTTCTGAGGTTTCAGTGAAAAGTCTGAAGTGTTTGCCAAGCCCACCTAACTTGAGACTTAAACTCCAAGTTATGCTCCCCTTCAGTGATAGCAGCTGAAATCTCTAATCAACTCTTTCAACTTCTAGATGCTCTTACCCTTGGACTTCTTGTAGTTCTTCCATATATGCAATATCCAAAAATACCAGCCAAGGATTTGAGAGAAATTTAACGTGGATTTTAGGGCTGCCTCACTTTGGCTCTCTCCTTCCCAGGATCTTTTTTCTCCCTTTCCAGTTACAGCCCTGAACTCCACCATGTAATGCCTCAAACCAATAAGACTGGCTTTCACCCCGAGTTATAGCCACCGTGCCCAGCAGACTAGGAAAAAACAAAACAAAACAAAACAAAACCATGTAACCCTACTTTCAAGGATGGAATCCGTGAATTCCCTCCAGTCTCTGCCTGCTCTTGGCCACTGTCCAGTGCCTTCAAATCGGTGTTTTGATGTTGTTGCAGTTATCCAGCTTGGAATTGTTGTCTTTTGGAAATTCACTTGTATTTAAAGCACTCCCTAATTTCAGCTTAATGGTGGCTTTTTCTAACCAACCTTAGGTTTTTATAATTCTTGTACTTTTATTCTGTGAGTTAGCAGCCTAAAGAGTTAATATTTAAAGAAACTAACTATAATTTTATTTTCTATCTAACTGAAATTTGCTAATGATGCAACCCAACCCCTCACTGATAAACAGATAGATAGAAATCTCTGTATCTGTATCCATACAGGCATGTGGCAGTTCAGTTCCAGACCACTTCGATAAAGCAAATATCACAATAAAGTGACTCACATGAATGTTTTGGTTTCTCAGTACACGTAAAAGTTAGGTTTACACTATACTGTAGTCTATGAAGTGTGCAACAGCATTATGTCTTTTTAAAAGTACCTTAATTTAAAAAATACTTTATTGCTAAAAAATGCATCATCTGACAACGCAGGGTTACAGACCAATTTGTAAAAAATGTGAAGCCCGTTAAAATAAGCTGTACTTGTATATTTCTCACATCTTCATATGTGAGGATGTTGACAGCATTCCTTCAAGATTTAGGCTAAAAATCACTCATTTTATGAATGAAAAAAATTACATACTGGCTTCCAAAATCCCAGAGCATTTATAAATAGCAATTTACTTATTCCTTTGATACCCCTGGGTGAAAAATAATATCTCCCTACTATGTGCATAAGTACAAAGTGCAAAAACAAAATAGTTAAGGTCCATTACCTGGCTAAGAATAAAATTCTTATTCCATATTCCTTATTGCTTATTTACTAAACAGATGTAATTTCTTTGGGAATGTTTAATACGACTTTTATATTTTCAGAAAATGCAATTTAGTCCTCTCATTATTTATACCTCAGGGATGAGTGGCTCATAAGTTTTATAGCTAAAATATATTAAGTCACTGTGTTTTTGAAAGTCTAAAACTATAAGTCAGAAATAAAAAAACAAAATCAGGCTGGCAGCTTCTAATTGCTAAGCAGAGAGAAGACTATAATGATTCCACTCTTCTTTAGTATTTTTCTTTGACGAATTTCCATATCGGTTCAGGTACCAACATGCCAACGGAGCCAGTGGAGTGCATGTGCCAGAGGCGCCTGGGTTTCTCCTTGAAAAAGATTCAACGCCGCTCACACTGGCCATGTGGTATCTTGATGAATATGCAAACAATATTTGCATATGACCGACTGGTGTTCTGGGGACCATATGATCATGTGTGGGCTGCCAGATAGTTATCAGCAAGCTGATAGCTTTAATTTGTGCACTTGGCCACTACTGTAGTGTAAGAGAAGGGCTGTTATCCTGCAAGCGAAGGAAGGCTTTCCACTCTTGGATGATCATTTCAATCACTCATCATTTTATGCTCACAAATTCCTTTCATGCTAAATTCCAAGTTTCATTCCAGTCCAAAGTTCAGATAGTTCACAAGGTAAAGGTATAGAAAGAGAAAGGGTGTGAACCAAATTTGTGTGGCTAGAGTTACATTTTTGTTTGTTTTTTGCTTTGTGATTAAGGGGGAAAAGATCAATTATTAAAAACAAAGAGGAAAATCAGATTAGTGCTCAGCCCACTGACACTGGGTACCAGATGTGAGGACCATGAACTGTGCCATCACAAATAAACATTTGAATAAAAGTCTTGGGAATATAATCCACCAGGTTATAAACATCAACTCTTTAGTCAATTTTTACTAACTGATTTTCATGTTGTTAAAAAAGTCTAAATATATAATGGCATTTAACATGACAAAAAAATGTTATCATAAAGGAATACTTTTATGGAAACAATGGAAAGATGTTGATGATATATTAGCATTAAGTATTAAAAGATTTTAAGTATGTCCAGTATGATATTTCAATGAAACCAAAAGAAAATTACATATGCAATAGAAAAAAAAGACTAAAATCTAATATCAAAATATTAAAACCATAACAGCTCTCTGGGAGTTTCCAAGTCTATGTTTTCTGAGACAAATTTAACATTATTATTACTAAGGAAAAGGTTACTAAAATAAAAAAGGAAGTTGAAGCAAGTTCCAATTTTTAGAAAGTGGGTCACAAGGACCTAGAGGATGAAGGATGTGGGTGCCCCACAAACATCCACAGCCACGAGTGTCCCACACACACACACATGCACGCACATGCACACACACACATGCACCTGCGTGCTTAGTCAAAGCCAAGATACAAAAACAAACAAAAAACACCATAGCTGAAGAGGGAGATGGGTAGATAATATTGCTGATTAAAAATAAATATTTTACAACAAAATAGCAGTTCAAAGCACTTTACCAAAAAAAGAAAAAACTACTCATACGTCATTTATCTTTACAACTTACTAAATTTGGAGTTAGGAATATAAGAAAGGAACTTCAGAGCCCTTTAGAGGTGAGGTGACGTGCCCAAAGACACGGCACAGCCAAGGAGAATGCCAGCGAAGAAACACAAACCCTTCTTTGGTCCCCAACCAGGAGCCACACTCGGTCTCAGGATCAGAGGTGCAGCACATGTTGGTGACGGGTGAGACATAAAAAGGCCATGAAAGTCCAGGACATAAAGTAAAACAAAACCGCTACATACCTAGTTGATGACTGCTCTGGTGAACTTAGAAGAGAACCAGAGCAGAACGTCATGACGTCTGGGGCGCACGCAAACATTATCGCTTAAAATTTCTAAAACAATACTCAGTTTAGAGGCAGGTCAGGTAAGCAGGTCAGCAAGACAAAGGAAACGAAGAGACGGGGAGGTCAAAGGTAGGATACTCTCACTGGAGGGGTCAGCGAGGGACCCTGGGGAAAGTGACTTTGACTGGGCCTTGCAGGATGGATCAGAGATGAGGAAAGGGTAGGGAAAACATCAGACAAGAGACACACCCAGAAGACAGGGACAGGTCACAAGTAAGCCATTTTTCCAGAACTCAGAGTGTCTGTGAGAGTATGGAGGGGTGAAACCAGGTCATGTAATAGTTTGTCAAGTTTGGAGTTTGAACTTCAGGCAATGGAGAACATTGAGGGGTTTTAAGTGAGGAACAGCACGAAGGCCACACATAATGTCAGTACTTTGTAACTAAGTACTTCTGTAGTACTGGCAGTACTTTGTGAAAAAGGTTGAAGCAGCAGTTAGTACACAGAAGCAGGCACACCAGTTAGGAGGGAAAAGGTGATCAGAGGTCTTAGAATTCAATGATTAGAAAACAAACAAACCTAATCTAAAGACAAAGGACGTGGACAGAGTTTCATCAAAGCAGCTATACAAACGACTAATAAAGCACATGAAACAACACTCAACATCATTAGTCATAATGGAAATGAAAATTAAAAACCACAATGAGATACCACTTCATACTCACTGGAATGACGGTAATCACAAAGGCAGACAATAACAGCTCTTGTTGAGGAGGTGGAGAAACGGGAAGCCTCACGCACTGCTGGTGGGAATGTGAAATCATGTGGCCACTTTGGAAAACTGTTTGGCAATTTCTCCAAAAGTTAAGTATAAAATTACTGTCCTACCCATCAATTCCACTCCCCAAGAGAAATAAAAACATGTGCCCACACACAGACTTGCACACGAAAGTTCATAGCAGCATTATACAAAATAGCCAAAAAGCGGAAACCACCTAAATGTCCATCAGCAACAGAGAGATAAAATGTGGTATATCCATAGAATGGATTATTTAGCAAGGAAAGGGAAGGAAGTGTGATGCTACAGTGTAGGTGAGCCTCAAAAACATTAGGCGAAATGAAGGAAACCAGACGTGAGAAACCACATATTGTATGATTCCATTTATATGAAGGGTTGAGAAAAGGCAAATCCATAGACAGGAAGCAGATTAGTGGTGGCCTGGGGCTGGGTGCAGGGACAGGGATTACCTGTGGGCATGAGGGATCTTATTGGAGTGATGAAAATGTCCTGAAACTGATTTATGGTGATGGCTGCACTACTTGGTAAATTTCCCCCAAAAAGTGCTCTTGTGTAGGGTGAATTTTATTATATGTAAAATATATCTCACTAAAGCAGTTTTTAAAAAATGGAAGCAGTGAAAGATGGGATGGAAATGAGGGATCAGTTTCAGAATTGTCAGCACTCAGTCACCTAGGCTTGGAGAGGAAACAAATGTAGGAGGAAACTTGAAGAGTCAAGGGTGATTTTCAAGCATGTGAGCTCAAACAGCGTTTTCAACAAGGACAAGGGAGGAAGATGATGTGTGTGATTTAGAAAAGACATAGCCACAATAATCCAATTGCCTTTTCCCTCTGAAGCAAAACTCCCAGAGAGCAAGGTAACCTGCGTGCCCGCTTCAGGAATTCAGGCAGGTCCGGCTGGAATCCCTGAGGGTCTATCCTCACACCGACCGGAATGAACCCCGCCACTGGCAAGAGCATCAAGAAGCACTGGCTGACTGCTGATTAAAAATAAATATTTTACAACAAAATAGCAGTTCAAAGCACTTTACCAAAAAAAGAAAAAAAGAAGCACTGGTGGGAACAGAAGAGTCATAGAAAAAACTGAGCTTAAAATATGTGCTCAGAAAAGAAGTTATGAATTAGGATCTCTGTCAGGAACTGCCAGAGCAAGGTCCCTGTGGCTGGGAGGAGGGGTCAGCGAGCATCAGCAGGGGCAGGAGTGGCTGGGGGCAGGCATGAAATGAGAATCACAGTGGACCACACGGGGTGATGCGCAGAGAGGCACAAACAGCTCAGGGAAGAGCTTCAAAGCCCACGGTGGATGACAGGGAGCCAAGTAAGGGCCCTGCTTGAGGGAGAGAGGAACTTGCAGATGTGGGATTCCAGGAGTTCCTCCACTGACAGCTTAGAATCAAGACTAGTTTTTCTGCCCAGAGCTGCTGTTGCCCACACCCTAGATGGTCGTCTCCCAGCGGTGTGCTGCCTGAGCCCCGGGCACCAGCCTCCTCAAGCTCCGCTCCTCTAAACTGCTGAAGCCTCCACTTTCACTGCAACCTCTCCCTCTGTCGCCTCCCCCGATCTCCCCAGCTGCACAAGATCTGCTGTCACACATCTCCATCACCAAAGACGTCCTCTCACTTCTATACCTGCTGGAACATCAATAGTTCAGACCTACTGACATTTGGCTTATTAAACTCATGAGCTGGAAATGCAGTGGATGGATGGATGGAGACATGAACTTGAAAAAAAAAAAAAGAGGAATTAAGTGAGATGCTCCATGATGCAGAAGCAGTGGCAGATTATACTGCTTTTTATTTCAAAAGTGGTGATTGAAGAAAGAGAAAGAAAAAGACCATATGATATCACCTATATGTGGAAACTAAAAAAAAAAAAAAAAGACACAAATGAACTTATTTACAAAACAGAAACAGACTCATAGACATAGAAAACAAACTTATGGTTGCCAGGGGGGAAAGGAGGTGGGAAGGGATAAATTAAGAGTTTGAGATTTGCAGATACTAACTACTATATATAAAATAGATAAACAACAAGTTTATACTGTATAGCACAGGGCACAATATTCAATATCCTGCAGTAACTTACGGTGAAAAAGAATATGAAAACGAATATATGCATGTTCATGTATGACTGAAGTATTATGTTGTACACCAGAAATTGACACAACACTGTAAACTGACTATATACTTCAACTAAAAAATTTTTTTTAATTACTAAAAAAAGTGGCAGTTGAGATCACATTGTGATCCTTCTTGTTACTTTTCTAATAGTTAAAACACCACAGGATTTAAATTTAAAGCCTCATTTAAAAGCAACACAGATAAGTGTCAGAGAATTCAAGTTATGGTTTCCACAGCAACGTTCACATGGCCACCAACTACTATTAAATAAATGGAATTAAGCACTTCTGTTGCCCTGACGTTCAGCCATATGCTAAGCAATCATTTTACTGGTTTATAATTCCTTGCAGCCACCTGTGCGAGAGGCAACCTCCTCACTCCCACAATAAGGATGAGGAAACCAAGCCCCAGGAGAATAACAGTGATGTGGGCAGGGAACGCTGGGTCGTATGAGTAACTGGCTAAGCAGACTCTTCGTGGAACAGCAGGCAGCAGGGTGACAAGTCAGTCACAGGGCTGCCCAGAGTGCCCAGAATGACCCATCACCGGTAAATGCCACCTGTGCACTGGGTCCTGCCAGTGAGCTTTTTCAAGCCCCTGGTAATGAAGGCGGAGCCACAGCAACTAAAGGAGCAATAAGGAGAACCGGAGGACTCAAGAGTTCCGAGTGGAGGGGCTACGAAGAAACACTATGCAGCCTTGGTTCCATGAGTCTCTTATATGACCAGCTTCACCATCTGCCCAGAACTGTAAACATATACTAAAGCAAGGAAAAGATTCCTGCAGCAGTTCAGAAGAATGAAAAGCAATAAATATCCAGGTCTTACAGAGCAGAGGCCAAGGCTAGCACACAGGATTGCCTTTGGAGAGTTTCATTCGTTTGATTGACAAAGAGATCCCAAAAGAGGTGATAGATATTTACTTTAGTAAAGCTTTTACACAGCAAATCGTAGCCAACCTCATCTCTCAGATGCACACTGGCGAACAGACTAAAATGAGCGTACAAAGTGTTTCAATGGCTTGTAGTAGTAACCTGTAATGAAAAAGAATATGACAGTATGGAAATTCTTCAAAAAACTAAAAATAGACTTACCATATGATCCAGCAATCCCACTTCTGGGTATATATCTAGAGGAAACTCTAATTTGAAAAGATACACACACCCCAGTGTTCACAGCAGCACTATATATATGATAGCCAAGACATGGAAGCAACCAAACGTCCATCGTAATTTTTAAAATTTGTGTGGTATATTATTGTGTATATTTATTTACATGCAATATATTGTATATGTGCAGTCAAATTGTAACAATTCTACCTAATAAAACTGAAAAAAGAAAAAAAAACAGGCTCTTGAAGAAACATTTGAAGACCCATGTTCATAGCAGCACTATTCACAATAGACAAGGGTGGAAACAACCAAGATGAATGGATAAACAAAATGTAATATGTACATACAATGGAGTATTACTCAGCCTGAAAAAGGAAGGAAATTCTGACATGTGCTACAGCATGGATGGAACTCAATGGCATTACGCTAAGTGAAATAAGCCAGTCATGAAAAGACAAATAGTGTATGATTCCGCTTACATGAGTTACCCAGAGTAGCCAAATTTATAGGAACAAAAGAAGAATGGTGGTTACCAGGGGCTCGGGGCAGGCTGGAAGGAGAGTTGTTTAAAAGATACACATCATTTCAGATTTGCAAGAAGAAAAAGTTCTGAAGATTTGTTTCACACAACAGTGTGAACAGACTTAACATGATTAAACTGTACAATTAAGTATGGTTAAGGTGGTAAATTTTATGTTGTGTGTTTTTTACCAGAATTTTTTTAAAACATGCCCCAAATCACAGAGACTTAAGAGCTTGTGATGAATTTTTTTTAGTGTTTTAGTCTTCTGTGCATAAACTGAGAAGAAGCAACAGATAGACTCTCCCTCTATGGCAGTAAGGGTCTTGCTTCTGTCCCTCGGGGGAAACACAAACCGTGCACCATTAGAGTCATTGGGCCTACTCATTTCCTTCCCAGCTAAAGATGTCCAGGAAGGTCAAAACTGACCTCTGTCTTATTTAAGAAGTCTCATTCCTCAGTGTTTGTGTGCATGACATTAAAACAAAAGTCCAATATTAATCCAACTTAATTTTAATTTCAAAAGGTAATGAAGGCTTTAGTCCAAGTTAGGCAATGGGCAAGGCTTTTAAGATGAAACATGAGGGGCTCACAGTTTAAAAGTAAAGTCAGATGAATAAATAAATAATTGTGCTACAAAACTATACCTGCTACAAAAAGGCATACATCAAAAAGGTACGGCACGCTACAGGAAGACCAGGAGAGAACGTCTAGTTGAATGAGAAGGAATAAGGACAGGTCACCGCTGAGCTGAGCCCAGAAGCATGAGGCAGTTCATCATAGTGGTTAACCCACAACACAGACTTTGGAGCAGATGGACTTGGATGTCAAAGCATGGCCCTGCCACAGCTAGCTTTGTGCCAGAAACATATTAGTTAACTTCTCTGATCCTCAATTTCCTTACTTGTAAAATGGAAAATTTTTAAAAGGTCGATTTATAAGGTTATTATAAGGGTTACATGAAGTAAACTAACATAAATAAACAACCTGCTTGTGGCACATACTCAATACACGTTAAAGTGTTATCAGTTACCCTAAAGAGAAGGACGACGGGGAGAAAGCACAACAGATACAAAGGCACGGAGGCACAAGAGCACTTGTGCTCTTCCGGAAAAGCCCGTGTGCATGGAGGGGAAGGTTTGCGGGGAGAGGGGCTAGAGGGTGGTGGGGATCTGTGGCGGGCTTAAGCAAGAGGGTGATGAGACATTATCTGTCCCTTCCCATAGCCCCTTGGACTTTACCATTTTAATAGCTGGTCTGATTTCCATGTCTGAGGGCTTCACAGGCTCCCTGCCTCCTAGCACTGCAAGAAGGACATGAATTGCTACAGAACTGACACTCCATCCCCATCCCAACCAATGCCTAATAAGAGCTGGTATATAAGTACCTCAGATCTCTCACCTCTCAAGTGGGATAAATCCGAGGCATATATTCCACATGGACTCCACTGGTTCCCCAGGAGGACTCAGCACCAGTCACTCACATTGGTAACTGGCTTGACAGCACACTCCTTACTAGCTGGCTTCGCTTCCCCATCTCACTTCCCTACTCCCATGGTATCATTTTCTGGGATCCCCTCCCAAATAAATTAAGGATCAGAATCCTTGTCTCCGTGCCACTTTTGCTAGAACTTATACTAAGATGTGTGCCATGACCTTACCTACTTAGAAAGATTCTTCTTGAAGCAGATGAAGAATGGATTGGACTGGGTGAGCTAAAGAGAGTTAGGAGACAACTGCAGTCATCTAGGAAAGAGATGATGAGGGCTGGAACCATACTGTATCATAGGAGTGGGGTGGAAGGGGCAGGCCCCAGAGTCAATGAGGCAGGTCCTCAGTGACTAATGCATGTGGTCTAGGTTGGGCAGACAAGGTAACTGAGGAAGAGCAGGAGTAGGTGTTGCTGCATATGAGGGACCTGCAGGACATTCAGAAGCAAACGTTTGCATCTTGAGGAAGTTCTTGGCTTGTAAGTGGCAGATAGGATCACAGGAATGAATGAGGCCACATGGAGAGAGGATTAAAGGAAGAAAAGCTAAGGCTAGAATCTTGGGGACACTAATATGTAAGGATGGGAATAAAGAAGCACCAGCTAGAGATAAGAAGCAGTAATCAAAACGAAAAGAGAGAATCTGGAAAGAGTATGTGTTTGAATCCATCAAATGCTGCTGTGAGTTCCCACAGGTTAAGGCCTGGAGTGAGGTTGCTGAGGTTACTGGCATCGGCACCTGGTATGTGGGTGGTGATCCCGTCAGCAGCCTGAGTAGAGTAATGAAAGCTCCTGAGAGGCAGAGGGAGGTGCAGGTGTGAGCTCAGAGTATAGGACTCCCTTTCAAATTGCTGAGTGGTGAAGAGATGGAGCGAGAGACCATGGATACAGCGGACACGTCTAAGGGGAGGGAAGGTGCTTTTTAGAAGATGGGGCAGACCTGAAAAGGATTACAGTCTGAGAGAAATAAACACACAGATGAAGATAAAGATGAAAGGACAAACAGAATATCTGATGGAGGAAGGTCAGCAGTGAGGCAGCCAGGAGTGGGAACGACCACATCAGAGGAGGTCGGCTCTGAAAAGGGAGGATGTGGGGACTCCCGAGAGTGCAGGTTAGGAGGGAAGGATGGGTGAAAACAAAGGCAAGTTTAAAGATTAAGAGGAATGCACGCTGCACGACTGCGCGTACAGAGAATCCAGGCTGGCGTGGTTGGCGAAGGAGTGTCCTGGATTAGCGGGCTGCTTTAGGAGCTCTGAGCCTAGGGGCTGCGGGAGGGACAGAGAGAATTCAGAAGGCCTGAGAACCAAGGCGCCCGAGCACCAGGAGAGGGCAGTGTGGAGGCGGGTGCTGGTACGAAAACTAAGGGGCAGACACTCCCTGGGACAACCCCGGCTAGGCCAGTGCCTGGCAGCAGCACCTTCTGGTAATGGATCTTAAAGGTGCCATTTGGTCTTTGACAAGGGACTCTGGAGAACGTGCAGGCCTAAAGCTGTACGTTGTCTGTGAAATAAGAGGCCAGGTCCTCTGATCAGAACAGAAAGCCCAGGGGTTAGGTGGGAGCCTGAAGAAGAGTCACAAAGATATGGAGCAGCCTTTGACTTCATGCTGGTTGAAGGTCAGTGACTGTCAGGATGCGGTGCACAGTCTCAGAATGCCCGGGCCTGCCAGCACGCCCACTTGGCACTGTAAAGCCTGTAACCTGAACGCACACACATTTCTTTTCCACATCTTGACTCTTGGCTCCACGTGCAAGCACCTCCAGCCAACAAATCGCCCCGTGCTGACCCTCCCTGCATGGCGCCCTGGAGGTTTCAGGGTTTGCATATGCACTTGAAATAACTCCCTGATCACCTTTCCCCCAGCATGGTTTTCAACTTGTATAGACTGTGTCTCCCTCTTAGGTCCATGGTTTCCACTTCTCTCTGCAGACAGTGCTGACACCCGCCTACTTACCCTCACGAGTGCTTCATTGCTCTCAGGACCCCAAGCCCTGGATGTTAGCCACATATATGGATAACAATATAACAATCTGGATAATGTCCATCAAGGAATTAGAAATGCAATCTTTCTTTGGAGTTACATTACAGCTGTTTGTAAACAGTTCTATTTCCTGTATCACATGAATTCTAAATTCCTAGATTAAGAGAATTTTCAAAGTATCTGGTTAATCCTGATTATTGCAGGAATTAACTCAAATTTCTACCTGGCTCACAACTCCAAATTCAGTGGTAATCATTGTTTGTTGTTGAATGACCAAATTTAAAATGGAAGAAACATAGTAACAACAGGATGCAAATCTGAGTTGTATGAGTGGTTTCCTTATTTTTAAATATATATTATTGTAGCATATACTGTAAATGTGTTAAGTATCAAAATATACAAAATATGTGCATCTATTAGTTGATTATTTAATATGTTTATTTAGGGAAGAATTATATTCAGAATTATTATGAATTCTTGCTGTGCTATTATAATTTATATAATTATTCTAAATCATCTTTTTCCCTATAATCCTACGATGTTTGAAACCTGTTTTATCAATCTGCATCTACTTTATTAGATCACATTAAGTCCAAACACTTCACTTCCACTCACATTAAAGAAAAGATAGATTCACTGTGACAGAAATAGCAGTGTAAGTGCTAATACAAACACTGTAAATGCCAGAAAATAATAAAGTAAGAAGAATGTTCCTCAGTGCAGCCTTGGCTGGCATATGTGCCAAATGGGGACTACACTGCTGATAAGGACACAGGCAATTTCAAGCCCCATCTGTAACACACAGTGATAAAAATAAAATGTATGTTTTTAAAAGAAATCAAGAAATATTTCTTTTGAAAAATTAAAGAAAACAACAAAGTGAACTGCTGTACCCTTGCTTGTACAAATGGCATTTCAAAGAAACCAAATAGTCCTTGAAGGAAAATTATCTTTAATAGAGGAATTCCAGTATATAAACACAAAAGAAATTGAATTTTAAAAAATCACCATCTCACAGCTCCTACTAAGTAATGTTTATAAGCAAGTATTAGGAAACGGTTAATGGGGAACCTTACATTGGATGGGTCACATTGATAGCAACTGAGCCCAAGCAAGTGATGCCAAGAGAGATAATTCAGACATTAGGTGCCTCCTGAGGGGAGGCAATAAAAACACACCACATCCAATGAAGCTGATTTACAAAAAAGCAAAAATGAAAACAAAAGACCTTGAACTTGATCAAGTTTCTAGATATAACAGTGGTTCTATAAAAAAATACAGCGACAAGTAAACAACGTCACAGACATGCGATGGGACAAATCCAAAATGTGGAAAATAGAACCAATACAGAGCCAACAGCTAGGGTCTTCAACAAATAAATGGCAAGAACGAAAGCAGACGGGAGTGTTAAGGATTAACAGACATCAACCAAATGCAGTGTGTGGACCCTGTTTGGATTCTAGTGAAAAGACACTGATGAGACAACTGCAGAAACGTGAAGAATGACTGTGTATCAGATGACATTAAAGAATCATCGTTAAATGTTTTGTTATGATAATGGTTTCACAGTTGTGTGGAAAAAAAGAGATCCTTATCAGTTAAAGGTAATATCAAAGCCCTGAGAGATGAAATGATGTGATACCTGGAATTTGTTTTGAAATAATCCTGCAGGGGTGAGAGTGGAGGTGAGGAGAACTATCTGTGGAGGGGGAACAGATACAGCAAGACTGGCCGTCTGTTAATGGGTAATGGATACATGGGGGTCTATTTATCCTTTTCTCTTTTTTTAGGGTTAGAATGTCATTTTATTATTTTATTTCATTTGCATTCTTTTTTATTGAAGTATAGTCAGTTTACAATGTGTCAATTTCTGGTGTACACATAATGTTTCAGTCACACATAAAGATGCATAGATTTGTATATCCTATTCTTTTTGTGTGGAAATTTCTTAATTAAAAAGTCCTTTTTTAACCACCTAAACTGATGATCAGTCCCTTGCAAAGGTAGTGCCTGAGCAACTTAAGCTTAGCTGTGCTCTATCCACAGGCTCTTCTCTCATGTCTCCACCTCCTGCATCCAAGCAAGCACCATCTCTTATTTTCAATGTCCCCAGAAAGGCACTTTGAGCCAACTGGTCATTGTCTCTCATTCTGTATATTCAGTCTATTGCCCCCCCACCCCCTTTTATTCTGTCCTATCCTCCAACCTACCCTCTCTCCTTGGACCATTATTATGGATTTTAGACCAAGAATGTGACTTCTTTTGCAGTCACCCTTCTGCCAGCCTCCAGCAGCCACTCTTCCTCTCTCCGCTTTTTCTTCAATGGGTCTAGCCCCTGGTACCAGGGAGTTCCGAGCCAAGTAGTGGTTCACAGACCTCCTCAGTCTGGTCTCACCCTCCTACCTGGGATCCTCCTCTGCGTCACGTCAGAGGACTGGAGTGCACAGTCCTGGCTCTCTCCAACTGCTCACGTGGTCCTTCCCTCATAAGGAAGACTAATCTGATTGGTTACAGACCCAGACGTGGTGAGCTTTGCTGTTACCACTTTTTAGAAAAGTCTGTACCGGGCCTGCCTCTCCTGTATTTTCTGTTCTACCAACAAACAGGAAATTAAAGTAGCTGGTAAGTCCTTCTGCCACTGGGGTTTAAAAGTCACTCACCGCACTGAATGGATTGAGAGGTTCTACATGTGCTGCTTTCCCCATAGACAAATCCTGTCTTGATTTGAGAAATAGGCCCACCCTTTGGCCTCAGGTTCCAGCTGCATTCTGCAATCTAACTTCTAGAATTAAGAGCTGTCAGGCTGCTCATAAACTGTTGGAGAGATTTCTCTGATCCCCGTTTAGCCAGTGAGCTCTGTGTCTGTGCACGATTGTGCAGAGCTGTGGTGGGAAAGCAGGTAATGGGACCTGAAAATCTCTAACAGAAACCAAACCTTTCTTCCCCTGCTTACTGCCTAATAACATATCATTAGGAAAGGTCCACTGCTGGCCCTGATTTCAGGCCAACAAAGGGTGACAGCATGTCATTAAAAACTAAATACTGCACAAGACAAACTTAAAACATCATTATACCATATACCTAGGAAGCACTCAGAAGCCAACCTGAGAGGCTTCTGGTAACCAAAAATAGGATACTGTGAGCATCAATAAGAATAATCATCACAATGGATTAAAACATACAAATAGTCATAAGTTTATAATGATACTAAAAAGCAAACAAACAAAAACTAATTGGTCACTTTTAGAGAATGCTAGGAAGCCAAATCATTACTTTGAAAATTGGTAAATAAAGGAAAATATTCAAACATCTATCCTGCCCTTCTTAGAGGACTGTACCACTGGGTGACCAAATAGAAGATGAGGAACATTTTTCTTTAAAGAAGATTTTCAACTGATAAATAAAGAAGGAATGATAGAATTAAATTATCACCATTTTGCAGCTCTTAATGTACTAATAAACTTGACATTCACCAATAATAGTATTGACGTCATAGACAGACAACCAGGTAGAAGCACATAACACCTATAAAGTCATCCTGCTGGTCCCTCCCCGCATCAAAGCTGAATTTGATCAAGCCTCGATCCAACAGCCAATTTACCAATTTACCAATTGGAGAGGTCAGAGGAACATGTTCAACTACACATCTACCAAGAGGTGCAACCAGCAAAATCCAGGCTGTAGGAAACTCTATAGGACAAACAACTTGATTTCTTCCATAATTAAATATCAAGGAAAAAGTAAGGTGGAGGTGAAAATTATAACGGAAACTTTAAAAACGTATCAACCAATCACAAATATAATCAATCTCGTTGGACTTCTAATTCAAACCAACAGTTTTTTCTAAAAGCCACTCATTACATTTATGAGAAAATATCACTTGAATACTGACTAGATATTTGATAATATTAAGCAATTATTATTCTTTAAGGGTGATAATAGTATTGTGGTTGTGCTTTTTAAAAAACATCCTCATCTTTTAAATATACATGCTGAAAAATTATGGATGTAATGAAATGATGTCTTGCATCTGTTTCAGAATAATGAGGGGGAGGCGATACCTGCAGGTGGAGGCAGGATGGGCCCCGAGTGGATGGCTGTCGTGGAACGGGGGTCCGGAGGTCCGACGTGGGGTTCATGGCACCTTGGCCCGCTGACCCTCTGCGATAAAACTCTTTACAAAAACTTGCATATTGTAGCTTGAAAATGGGAGGTTCCTCTCTGCCTGGAAGGGTAACTTATAGACTTACCATTTTGTCGTCTCCTTCATTGTTGTTATTACTGCTGTTAAGAAAGGGAAAAAAAAAAAAAAGCAATTCCTCCTCTCCTCGCCAGACCCTCCCTCCAGGGGGCAAAGTACTCTCTGAGTCCCAGAGAACTGAGCTTCCTTCGCAAACAGGGCAGAATCAAATGGCTTTGTTTTCAAAGCCTTTACACAAACCAACCAGCCTCAGACTTGCCCAGAGAGCACAGGTGGGGTCTCTGGGCCTGGGAAAGGGAGGCGGGGGAGGCTGACCTGCGACCCTTGTCAGGGAAGGGGGAGTGTGGCTGGGGGCTTTGCTGTTGGCTGGTGGGCAAGTGGGAGGGAAGAGAACGTTTTCTCTCTGGTTTGGCTTTCACACAGCTGATTCTCTGCACAGCTTCACTATAGTCTTAACTATCTTGTCAATATAGTCCCTTAACCCATTGAAAAAGCCCTACTTTTAGAAAATGTGCTCAGATGTCTCAATTTCCTCACAAGGGTCATTCTGTTTTCCACTCAGTGGCCTGAGAAGGTGGCAGGTCTTGTCCAATGGTGATAGGTGGTGGTAACAGTGATTGAAGCCAGTTTTGATGGTCAATGATTGTCATGTTCTCGGTAAAGACTGTTAGGCTTTAGAAGTACCATGTAAGCACCCAGAATCTTGTGCAACACTAGGGAAACTGAGGGCTCTTCCTAATGGTTGGCCAGAAGGGACTTGCAGCCAGACTTGCTTTAGAAAAACGAAGTGATGTTTCAGCACAAGAGTGTGATGGTTCTCTTTCACACCCAAAAGTCACATGTTATCCATTCATTCCTTCCTGAATTCTAATAAAATTAAGAACCCCGAATCTCCTTCCATGTACCTTTAGACACAATTTTTGTTAGTGGCTTACTTTTGGCAGCCACCACGCTGGCTCCTCTAGCCCCTTTAATTGCTAATACAGTCGAAAACAATGCCAGTCAGGCCCTGCCCCCACCCACTTCCACTCAGACAAGAATAGTGATCCGGACCGACTATGGAGAGACTTTAAATTTCGAAATCACGAGGGTAATGACAGTCCACTCAGAATGCTGCAAAAGGGGATGTTTTACACTTGACAAGCAAGTAAAATTGGAGCTGTCATCGAGTTGGACATAAAATACTTGCAGTATTTTCTCATCTAGATGAGTCCAGATTGTCTCAGGGAATCTGGAGGACCACTGAAAAGAAAGAACTGGGTGACAGTCTAAACAGAGGCCCTCAGTGGTCCTGGTGGGGGCGGAAGGCACAGAAGGATGTGGGGTCGTCCTGGTTTCACGTTTCCTCTGTGTCTCTTTTGCTGATCTTTCTCCTCCTCCCTGTCTCTAAATTTGAATTGCCCCCAGGTTTGGGCTTAAGAGTCCTCCTCTTCCCTACCCACACCCCCTTCTTACTGAGTAGCTAAGGACTTCCAGGGAAGTACCAAGAGATAAGTGGCACTTTGTACAGCCACTCATATAAAACTATGTCCTAAATTTTGGAATGTGCTATTTTACCTTATCTCTTTCTCCAAAGAACTAGAGTTGGCCCCAAGTTTTGAACTTTGTAAATTTATTTCAGAAAAATAAAACACCATTTCCTCAAATGAATAAGGGTTTTCTCCAGTAGGTGAGGTGAATAATTCATGGTGCTCTAAAAGCACTACAACTGATAGCAATTTTTTTAAAAAGAAGAAAGATGCAGCAATCTCACGAGTACATAGCCAAAAGAATTGGAAGTAGGGTTTCAAAAGGATACTTGCACGTTCATAGTCACAGTAGTAATATTCACAATAGGCAAGAGGTGAAAACAACTCGAGTGTCCACCGATCAGTGAATAGATAAACACAATGTGGTGTGTACAAATAAGGGAATATTATTCAGCCCTAAAATGGGTAGAAATCCTGACATGCTACAGCATGGATGAACCTTGAAGACATTATGCTAAGTGAAATAAACCAGTCACAGGACAAATACTGTATGATTCCACTGACAGAAGGTACTCAGAGTAGTCAAACTCAAAGAAACAAAGTAAAATGGTGGTTATCTAAAGCTGGAGGGAGGGAAAAAGGAGAGTTGGTTGATGGCATAGCATTTCAGATTTGCAAGATGAGGAAGTTCTGGAGATCTATTTTACAACAATGTGAATATACTTAATACTGCTGAGCTGTGCACTTGAAAATGGTTAAGATGATAACATTTTACACTGCCTGGCTTTTACCACAACTTTTTAAAAAAGAAAAACCATTTCTACAACCTCCTAATTTCACATTCTAGAAGGAAACATAACAGCTTATAATTAATAACATTGTGATAGTAAATCTGGTATTTCTCCACCAGTATCTCAGAGGGCTCACCATCCTCACTCCATAGATTAAATCATCTCCCTACTTTCTCACTCTGATTGTCTATACCCAGGCAGCCGGTCAGTCTATCTGTCCCTTCCTCTCCGTCTCTCTCCCTCTCTGTCTCTCTCCCTCTCCCCCTCTCCCTTTCTCCTCTTCTCCTTCCCTTCCTCCCTCCATCCCTTGCTGGTTTCCTATAAATAATAATTTCTGTCACATTTTTTAAACTTTAAATAATTTTCACCTTCATTATCTCATTTACACACCAGCCCTGTAAGGTAAGTGTTCTTGCTACTTTATAAATAAGACACAGAGACTTAGCACAGTTCCTAATCCCCCACTTTCACAGTGCATCACTGCTCCAGACAGAGATTCTTACACTGTAGCGTTCATAAGACTCCCCTGAGAATGTCCGTTAAAATGTGTGTTCCTGGGCCCCACCTACAGAGAGTCTGCTTTGGAGGTCTGGAATGAGACCCAGGAGTCTGAATTGCTAACAAGCACCCCCTCCCACGTGCTTCTAAGCGGGTGACTGGCAACCTGCACCTTCAGAAACGCGCAGCCCAGGAGATAGTCATTCCCAGCATGACATGAGGCAGCTGTGACCATGAACCTCTCTGCTTATTTAACCTGCCTGGAAGGGGCGGTACAGTGACACTGATCTTTTATAAGGACCTGGCCATATAAACAAGGTACTTTCTTATCTGGAAGCAGTTAGAAAAAGGAAGGGAAGGAAAGCAAGAAGCAAGGGGAAAAAGTTCTAAACACCCCACTCCATAGAAAATAATCCAGCTGGTGAAAATCCCAGCCAGCCTGCCACCACGAACATTCTTCTTCATCTCTCACCACTGGACACTTGGTACGTGCAGAGGGGACTAAACGGGCACTGCTTTTGGAAGGTGGGGGAAGAACCTGAGTTGGGCTCCTCATTTTCCAGGCAGAAGTGCACAGCGGGAAGGGCCTGGTGCTGAGTCACAGGCAAAGCAGGGCTGGAGCACAAGTCACGCAGCTTCTCCAGCCCAGAGGGGCGAGAACGGAGTTCTTTCTGCGGGGCTCTGAGGAGCTGGGGGGGGGGGGTCAGGCAGGCTCTGCAGAAGCCCAGAGTCATAAGGACAAGCAAACTTTCTGCCCAAGAGAGAGCACTCTTCTTGCCAGGAAAGTCATTGTGATTTAAATTGGATGTTGAGGGCTAAGATGAGTGAGACAAGTACAATATGGATTGAAATGGTTTGAGTATAAAGAAAAATATTCCTTTTGCAAATAGGCTACATTTATTCTGCAACTAAGAGATAAAATGAGACATCTGTGGGAAGACTTTTGTCCTTTCTTGTGGACTTATAAAAACAGACAAACTTGTGCTAAAGAAAAAAATGAATCATATTCCATAAAGCTAAATCTTATGACTACTGAAGAGGTAGAATTACCTTGAGTGGGAAGTTTGACATCAGTCAGGATTTTTGAAAGAATTCCAGAAGGTGAGACTTGGCGGTACCCAATCCTGCGTCATCCTTCTGTGATGGGAGCCTCTCCTCCAAGAGAGACTGATCTCACCATTGATGATGTTACTGATGTCACTGGGGCTCACTGAGTAGCCGTATTTCTCTGGCATGACCAGGGTCACGCAGGGTGACGGGCTGAGAGAAGACAACTCAGGGCTGTCTTGTGTGCTGTAGACAAGTCCATGCCTGGGTGTGGGCATCAGGCACCAGCACACACTCCGGCTACATGTCGGTGCCGGCTGCAGCTGCCGAATGATATGCCCCCGGGGATGCTTCCACCTTAAAGGGTGTTGCATGTTTGACACCCTCCTTCCCGGCTGCTGCGTGTCACTATCATAAACAGCCCGTCTACTAAAGCTCGGGGGTCACCACACCCCTGCCTCAGACTTCTCTGCCCTGCCCGAAAGGCATGTGGCTCATACTCATCTCCAGGTGGTGAGTCTCACATGCATGGCTAAGTGAGTGGCACATCAGTTCTCCACTGGGATATCACTCTGCCGTAATCTCGGGAACAGTGATGGAAGAAGCACCTTCCATTACTACACTTCTGTGGTTATTTTTCATAAAACCTTCTATAAGTAATGATTCCTCACCATCATTTTTATTCACCATTTTTCAAATGGGATGACCACATATTAATCATCTAAACTGGGACATTCCTAAGAGGGAGAGCTATTAATAATTACACTAGGACAAGTGCAGGCTGAGACTCTCCCAAGTATAATGGGACATATGGTCACTCCACTTATGAAGATGAGCTGAATGAAGGAAACCCGTGAAGCAGAGACCCAGCTGACCTAAGATGACATAAAACATGAACAAAAAAGAACTCATTGTAATAAACAGCTGAGATTTGGTGTTGTTTGTTATCACAACATAACCTAGCAAAAACTGATGAATACAACCCCTTGTAGCTGTGTAATTTCTTTGTTACCATCTCGGTGAAATGGGGCAATGTAATATTACCCATGTCATTGGGTGGTTGTGGGGATTAAATGAGTGACTATATGTAAAGCACTTAGATCAGTGCCTGCACAGAGTGAACAGTCCCCTGATGTACCTATTATTATTTATTACAATAATAACCTTTTAGGAGACTAAAAGAACTCTCTAACACGTGAAGTCAAATTTCAAGCAAAACATGTTACTACTCAGGAGTGGTAGGAAAGCCAATTGTCTCTCACTGCCCCACACAAGCTGTTTGCCCTTTTGGAGGCCCTGAGGCCCTGCCCCCTTCTCTCCACCTGTGAGCCCATTCTACCTACATCTCTCTCTAATACCCGACTCCACAGACCATCCTACGACTGCTTTCCTGTGAATCCCTTCACTCCCTTGACCTCTGTTTGCTTCCATCTCACCCACATGACTTAACCATGAATCAACACAACAATCCATCATTTTTGCTCCTGAGCCTGAGTTACTGAATAAAATCCTCCAGGATTTCTTGAAAATCTTTAATGGGCTCTTTCTCCCATTTACCACAAGAGATATCGCCAAATTTTACCATTCTCCTCAAGCTCTGTAACCTACCACCTTCCTCCTCACTCAGAAAGGAACTGGAGGCCACTAGGGAGGGACCATGCAGTTGAGCCACTGTTCCTACCCACCAAAAGCGATCCCTCTTTTGCTCTGGAACCTGCTCCCTGCCTCACACCCCCTCAGGGTCTTCAGCTTCTTCTCTGGGGCTCTCAGCCCTTTGAATATCAATGTGCCTGCATGGGTCCCACCTTCCAAAAACAATTCCCTCAACCTGGTGTCTCCCTCCAGCCCTGAATCTCCCCTTCTCTTCCTGCAAGTAACTGTCCCCCGTTCCTCAATCCAGTGGAAGATTATTCACTTTCCTTTACCTTATTTTCCCCTTTGCTTTTCCAGCTGTATCTCCTGCACACCATAAAATTTCTCAATATTCTTAGTCAGTATTCAAGGCAATATTCTCATAGCAGGTACTCTGAATACATAAGAATTCTAAAGACAGAAGAGAAGTGCCACTTCCTTATATTATCAATTTTCAGTCAGTCTTTTCTCTAGATTCAATGATCTCAACTCCTTTAGCTCCTTTCCATAAATGGTAATATGCTAGATCAGCAAATTTACATTTTTTACACTAAGTTACTGTCACCTCAAATGAGATTTGTAATTGGCACTCATAAAAAATGAATTATTAATACCATTTCAATAGCTCTCCTTCCGCATTCTGATTGCTGAAGTGTTTGTTGTTGTTTTTAAAAGAAGCTACTCACATTGCTACTCATTTTCAATTTGTGGTCATTCTGCCCCCTCCCAAGATCTTTATATGCCAAACCTTGGGTCATTCTAATTATTCTTCAATTTGTCAGCTTAATTAATTTGAAAGTAATCTGGGTTTTATTGGAGAATGTTAACAACAGTCCATGGATAATGTTAAAATGTTTTAAGAACAGTTTTAAAATAATTAGCAATTTGTCATTCCATAAGGCTAAACACACTAAATAAATTTGTTTTAAATTGTTATGATTATCTTTAAAAAACAAAATATCTTGAAGTAGTTGTCACAAGGCATTAATTAGCATATATAGGAATTATAAGATAAAATGTGAAATTAACAAGGCCAAGCAATTTTTAAAATTATCCTTTCAATTAGAAATGAAGTCTTTAGTGCTTAATTTTCATCTATCACCATCATTGCTATGTAGTCCTTGTAATGAATTGTATTCGATTCTGGATCAATTGCAGCAGACAACATTTCTTCCATTTCCTCCTGAGAAAAGGGCTCACCTAGGAGGAACAAGAAAGGAAACTCATCATTTATAATCTTCTGATTTTTTTTTTCTTTCTCTTTACACTACCTGACTTAATTGCCATGGAATCCCGCCATCCCCCACTGTGTCGCTAGTGATTCTCCCTGGGGCCATAAAGCCAGCACGTTATGGCAGTCCAGAGGTTCAAAGAGCATGCTGTTGTACCCCTGGCAAATCATGGAGTTATTTTACCTTGCGATATCATAGTTCAAGCAACCCACAGAATCGATCTTTTCAGCCAAAACAGAAGGAAGACATGAAAACATCATTAAATAAGGTGGTTTATTTACTTAAACTATTAAAATTGCTGGAGGATTAACCTGAAGTCACAGTTTTATAGGGGGTCTAATCACTATATTTAGTAAGGGTATGAAGAGAGGATTAAATGGTTGCTATGCAGAAATGCTGAAGAGCAGATAACTGTAACACTATCTTCTAACCAGGGTAGGCCAATTTAGTATCCAGCTACGCCCAGTGACAGATGCCACTCATCAGCCATTTCAAACAGTCCTCCTTGTTATAGTTTGGCCCAGTATTGCTGTCAAATGAAACCAAAAGTTGGATAGAAAATCTGTGGGCTTTAGTCGGACTCAGATAACAGCTGAAGGCCATCTTGGATATTGGTTTCAAGATGAAAAGCAAACATAGGAAGAACACTGGAAAGGCTGTTATCTATTTAAGACAGAACTTTGTCCTGATATTAAACAAAATACAGAAATATTCACATCGCCATCTTACCCCTACAGAGTCTTAATTCAAACAGGTAAATTACCAACGCCTGAGGATTACATACTTTTTGAACGTAAGTTACCTGCCACTACAAACAATGCTTTCTAAGGTGGAATTCAGTTAATAACACAAAAATTATTCAAGTGGGGATTTTGATGACACTGATGACTGTATCGGGGGGAATGTGCTGAGATCTTTTGAAATCATGCTTACATCCTAAAAGAGAATACCTAAAACGCCTAAAAAGACAAATTCTGAATCTTTCTTATACCTGATTTTTAAATACTAAATCCACTGCCAATGAACTTTGATGAGCATCACATAAGTCCTTATAAGAATGCTAACAAGAGTGAGGTGGGGCTACAGCTCAGTGGTAGAGTGCGTGCTTAGCATTTTTTGAGGTTCTGGGTTCAATCCTCAGTATCTCCATTAAAAAAAATTAATAATAAATAAATAAAGCTAATTACCCTCCCCCAAAAAGGAAAAAAAATTTACTTAAACAAACAAACACTGAGCTATTGGGGGAGGGGAAAAGGAATACTAACTACAAACATGTTTTGAGAGCTACTGTGTGCCAGGCACTGATCTAAGTACTTCTATGTATTAATGAAGGTTACTCTCCCAACCACCTCATGAGAGGTAAGAACTGTACCCCTACTTATACTTGAGGACACCAGCACCCAAAGAAAAAAGGCAGGCAGCCCCAGTCAGTGAGTGGTGGAATGGGGACCTGAACACCATCAAGTCCATCTCAAAGTCCATGAACTCACCAACCACTCTGCTGCTTGGAACAAGGCCCTGTTCACAGTGAAATACAGAGAGTGGTCATGGCTTTCTCGGGTAAGGAAAAGATATGCAGTATTTGATTAAGAAGGGGAGGAAAACAGCTTAATGATTAAAAGCACAAGCTTGGGCGGCAGAATGCCTGGGTTCAAATGCTAAAGCGTCTCATTAGCTTTAAGATGCCGGCAAGTCACTTAACCTCTCTGTGTCTCAGTTTTCCTGTCTGTAAAATGGAGATGATACTAATACTACCTATCTTATAGGCTTGTTATGAGGATTAAAAGTGTTATTATTTGGCTGAGGTCTATCCTGATGGGGCTTTTTCTGTAGACCTACACATCATTGGAAATGCCTCACAGAGTAAGTATGTGGTTTCCTTTACTCTCAGAACTACATGTTAGATCTGTGGGAAAGAACTACAAGACAGAGCTGCAAACTAAACTATGAAAAACCTAACAGTCAAACTTTTTGATCTTAGGTATTGGCATATTCCAACAATCAGGACTGTTCTAGGGTATGACAGCTTAGGAGTAAATATGATTTGAACTTGATGCATGTTTAGAGGGTGTCTAAAATTCAGAACCAGGCAGATCCATCTCCTCTGATCCTAACTACAGTCCTAAAGTAAGCTGCTTGAGGAAATTTGACCCCAAAGTTTACAGGTGAGGAATTTCTGAAGTATGTTCATATTCCACTGGAGATCAAAGAAGCCCAACTAAAAGAATTGTGGACTGACTGACATGTCAAATGTGGACTGAGCAAAAAATCTTTTTGAAAGGGATATCTTGAAGATTATGACTAAAATATTGGAGAACTAATGGATGGACAGTGGAAGGAAGCAGAACACGTGAAATTCCTTAAAAATTCATTGACTTTAATTTTGCCTATGTTACACATAATTAAAAACCCCTTTACACATAAACAAAAGTGTTATTATTTAAATAGCACTTAGAACATTGCCTGGCACACAGGCAGCAACATGTGTTTGTTTCAAAAAATCTTTTTGAGATCTTCCCTGCTGCCAAATACTATCTGACACAATACACACACCTGGACACATGTGGACTTCTATCTTGCAGGAACTTGATTCAGTGTGATTTATTACACTGTGTGTGTTCCTCATAGAACACACACTCTCAAACTGATTAATATTCTGTGGATATTGTGGAAAGCTGCATTGGTCTCTGTATCCTCTAGTCTGTTTCTGATTCCCTAGTTCAGTAGTGGCATTTCCACAATACCCATCGTCCAGGCCAAAGCCTTCCTACATTTGACTCAGCTCGCACCTTTGCCCCCTGCACTCTGTTATTCTTCATGACCTGTGGATCCACTGTAGACAGTCCTATTATCTCAATCTCTTCTTTCCATTCCCATTGTCCCTGCCAGATAAAGCCCTTATTAGGGTACCTTCAAAATGCTGAAATAGTCTCCTGATTAGTCTCCCCAGTCCAATCTCTTTCTCACTCATCTAACAAACCCACCAGCACCAGACTAAGCTCCCACAATCCCTCTTACATCATGTGACTCATCTGCTCAAAACCCTACAATGCTTCTCCACTGCCCACAGGATGAGTTCTAAACCCCTGAGCCCAGGCCTCCACAATCTAGTCCCAGTAAATCTGCTTACGTTCATTTTCTACTGTTTGCCAACAAGACCCTCTGGGCTCTCTCTCTTCACAGGCTCCTGAAACATCATGCTCATTCCTCCCTCCCCGTTGTTGTTCATACTTTTTGTCAGTCTCTGTCTCCCTCTCTTCAGCCCCTTCACCCATTCTACATTCATCTACTGACTCATTCATTAATTCAACAAACATTCGCTGAGACTTACTATGTGTGGAGGTGGCATAATGCGTAGGATTTTACTCCTGCTCTCAGTAACTCACCCATAAACTCCACTATCTTAAGAAATCTCTTCTGTCTTCCCAGACCAAGCTTTCCAGGCTGGTCCAGCCCACACGGATCTTCTGATACAAGCTTTTTTCTACTGTCTTCTATTTTGAATTGTCTTATAAGTTAGTTCTATTTCCTCCAGTAAGACTATAATATCCTTGAGAAAGGGAGCAGATTTTAGTATCATTACCTCTCAATGCACTTAGTATCCCTCACCTGCACACAGTAGGTGCATCATACTAACGACATTGAACTATTTTGGCCTTTTTAACTAAATTCATATTGCCTAATATAATATAGGATTTACCTCCCTTAAATTAATCCTTAGGATTAAGAAGCCAATGTTTTAAAAGTCATAATATTCTCATCAAAGTTAATCCCTAAGATAATTTTAACAACATCATGAGTTCCTTACTCTCACCTCCTGTATTCTCACCTAATGATGGATCAAGTCAAAATGGTCAAACTAGCGGCACATGGAAATGCTGTCTTAGTCTTCCCTACTCAAAATTACTTGCACTTCTGATTCTGTCTCAAGTGATTAGCAACTCTGAATCATTCAGGATTCATCTGTGAACTACTGAACTGAACAGAGACAGAACTCTAACTTTATATGGGAAGAGGGGAGGTGATCAACATGAGAACGGTTTCAAGGGAATGTCCACTGGGCTACTGACATTCAGGGAAAACAAATTTGCACATCAGCCTAGGAAAAGAGAATTTCTAAAGGAAATATGTTGGCATATATAGGTGTACAGGTACTACGTATAATTTGTGTGTGTGTGTGTGTGTGTGTGTGTACAGTTCAAGTACAAAGCAAATGGTACCATTAGCATAAAAAACTGAAACATTTTATGTGAATTCATATTCATTTGAGGCTGTATTATCCCTAACTTCACCAACTGAAAAGTTCTTTAAAGAAGGAATTTTGATAGACTCCTGAATCTTCAATCTAGTAACACGCACTGACTTATAGTAATTGATAGTTCATGTTTTCCAGGTGGCATACTTTTCACTCTGGAAACACCCTATAAGGGAATAGAATGACTTCAATTTACAGAAGTATCATTATACTTTACAAAATCCTATAAGGCAATAATCCATCTCCCCTTAACCTACTGTTTGTCCACTTTTCCCCCCATGAAACAGAAACCACCCCAAAACCAAAATAATAATAGTAACTGACTCCTTTTAACTGGAATGATGGATTTTAAAGTATCCCCTAGAATTTTTACATAACTGTTTTTAAATTATTAATCACTTTAAAAAGTCACTGCTATAAGTAGTAAATCACTCTCACCTTCTTCAGTCATATACTTGATCAGTTCTTCCTTAGAAAGAAACCCACGTTTAGCTGGATCTAATACCTAGGGGGAAAGGAAAGATTGAAATTATATTTTTGTTTAGTGAATAAAATCTACTTAATGAATTTTTCATATAAATATATGTAAAACCTGGAGCTTACATACCTCAAAAGCTCGAAGAAGGATATCTTCTGGAATTGGTCTGTATCTAATTATGCAATAAAAGGATTAAATCTCACAGTACTTAGCTCAGTCTACATAACAAATGATCACATTTTTTAAAAGCTGCTAACATTCTAGGATAATGATACTTCCCTCACTGAAATATTTTTGGGTTTCTAGATAATAAAGTTAAAAGCACTCCCCACCCACAGGGAATACTCAGTTAAAAATCACTGGCATGCTTGATGTTATCTATTAGCTTTTTTCATCATTCTGGAAATCAATTTATTTGGAAATAAAATTTCTACAGTAAACCAATTATGGTAAGCTAATGCTACACTTTCTCTAGAAAAATAATTGGAGTTAATTCTTATTTATCATCGATAATTCAAAACAGAAAATGATAAGAATGTTGATTTATGCTTTTTGTAGCTTATCTGCCCTTTAATTACACTTTGCTTATTAGATTAATATTGAAGTGGTTGATATTTCTGAGAACATACCAACCAGCAGTTCAGAAGTGTAGAGAAAAATTAGAAGGAAGTTATCCAAAGATAAACATTGGTTGCATATAACATACAAAGTGAAAAAGACAAGTATTTTGAAATTAATGTGATTCTAATCATTACTTTACCTTAACAATTGCATTTACGTTCTTACCTTCTTTCCAGTAGAACTTCAGTCATCACTGGAAGAAATTTTTCATACCGAATGTATCCAGTGGGTTCTTCTTCCTCTACCTAAACATTCAACAGATAACAGCCACTTATTCATTCAACAAATGTATTGAGCAACTACTTTTTCCAAGCACTGTGCCAAGTGCTGGGCATTTGCTAATGAGCATAATTGGGCATGGTCCCTGCTCATAGAGTTTATATTCTGGTAATGGATTCAAATAGTAATTCAAAAAACAACAAAGATGAATGCCTAATTCTAAGTTTACGTAAGCACACTAAAGTAAAGGAGCAGGGGTCTACTAGAGCACAGAATAAAGGAAACTTGTAGGCCAGATCATCAGGAAAGGCATTCATGAGGAAATCACACTCAGGTTGATTTCTAAAGGATGAGTAGAAGGCAATTAGACAAAGACAGCAGTGAGGACACTCCCAAGTAGATGAAAATGCGTGCTCTAAGAGCCTGCTGGAGGGTCTTAGAGGCCAGGATGCTGGAGAATAGAGAGCAAAGAGGAGAATGTTTTCAGATGAGGCTGGAGAGAGAAACAGGGGCCAGGCCGTGCAGGGCATTATCATCCATGAAAGTGACTTTGGTTGTTATCCTAAGACCAATGGGAAATCACTGAAGGTCTCATAGATGTGTGTCTGAAAGATCACACTGGTTGCGGGTGAGGCGACTTCCGCAGTAGTCTAAGCAGGTAAGATAAAGGCTTGGATTGGAGGGGTGGTCATGGAGAGAGAAGTGGATGGTTACAGGAAATATTTAAGAAGTAAAACCAGTCAGACCTGGTTGCTGCATCTATTATGGGCAAGGATAAGAAAAAAAGAGGAGTCAGGGACAACTCTCCGGATTCTGACTTGCACAAATGCAATGCAGTGATGCTTTTCCCTGAGATAAGGAGCACTGGATAAGAAACCAGGTTAGGGGACCAATCATTAGCTTGAGGACCAAAATACATATCAAATCATTGTAATATTTATTAAGTAACTAGGTGGTCTGTGGAACATTGTTATACCACCACTAATTAAGAGAAGACTACACCTCAGAAAGAATCTTTGGTCCCTAGCACTGTTAGATGAGAATAAGAAAGACTCATGCCTGTAAGGTTCACCTTTGATGGGATGGCTGAACAATACGCTATTGATTTTAACTTTCATGTCAGGCTATTTATGAGGAGCTGTAAATTTTCCACTCCCTTTCAAAAATCCTATTAAAAGGCTCACATATCCCAATTCAACAGTGGAGATTTTAAAAGATTTATTCTTTGAGCAAAAAGTAAGAAATCTATAGGTTGCTGCTAAGTGGAACACACTGTCATCAAATGACAACTATTTTTTAATGTTTATACGAGGTTCTCACCCAGTATGAGTGGAGCCCTTGGACTCTACTGTCAGCAAAAAATGTCATCCACATAATGACAGAATGATGTGTTTCAGAATTTCTGAGCCCATCTATACATGAACAATGGTTTTCAGCTGCCTTTAAATCCAAGACAAGCGTTTTGCAAATTAATGTTCATATGGCTCTGATGTGCTTGAGTAGCACTCTAACTCCCGACTCCAGGAGCCTCTTAAAAATGTCAATCTCAAGAGACTGCCTTTAGAAGGATAATTTTTAAATTAAAAGGTTGAGTTTCTATTCTGATTAGTCCAGAAATCTGCTCCAGAAGCCAGAGCAATGGTTTGATTCCCTTTTCTGCCACCCCCAACAAACTACTGCAGAGCAAACAGTTTTGACCTTGGAAATCAAAACTCCTCTTATTTTATGAGCATCCTCTTCAATCTACAAACTGTTTTTTGTTTTTTCAAAGGGAGTTTAACCCTATAGCACTCTCCCCATCATGTGAGAATTCACAAACACACATACATATGTGCCTCAAAATTCCTACCCCTTCACTCCCTCCCCCCACAACACACACACAACTTCCACAAGCCCCTGGTACTGTGAACATAGGTGAAAACTCTGCAGATCATTCTGGCCTGACAGATCTGTGTAGTGCCAAAACTGCACAAAAGTAGTGAGTTAAAGCAGATCGCCAATGAATCAGGACAGAATAGACATACATTTTCCTTGACTTTTTTTTTTTAAAAAAAGAGGGATAATGAACAAACAGAGGGCTTGTGGTTAAAAAGTAAGAAGAAAAATATCTAAGTCCATCTTTAACTTGGGCGGGTCGTGAAAATCTATGACCCAACACTGTCCTCTAGAGGCCACATCTAATGCATTCTTTTGTATTAAAAGATGTATAAGCAATGGCATAAAAACAATATAATACGATATTTCTAAATACAGCATTAGTGAACTGTATAATATATACCAGACACTAGATTATTTAAAATTGTATATTATTTAAATAAATCTATTTTAGAATAGTTTTAGATTTACAGAATAGTTACAAAGCTAGTAGAGTTCCTATATACCCCACTTCGTCCAGTTTCCTCTAATTGTTAACCCTTACATGACTGTGGTACAACTATAGATGGCTCATTGTCACAACTAATGAACCAATACTGATACATTATTACTCACTAAACTCCATGCTTTATTTGGATTCCATTGATTTTTATAAAAGGTATTTTGAGAATATGGTATATTGCTCTATCATAAAAGAGAAACAACAGGCAGAGGGCAGAATACCACTTCTGGCAATCTGGAAATGGGTGGGGGGAGTGGAGGATATGAGATGGTTCTATTATCTCTGGTGCAGGACAAACTAGTTAGCTTTATGAGGCCATAAGTAAGATAGGACAAAAACACTACTTTCTAGAAATGTTATGCAATGATGGCTTAATGAATCTTTACATCACATATTAAAACTCCTTTAAGTCTTAATAGAAATAAATCAAATATTAAAACCATACTTCATAGTATATTATATATGTGTAAATATATACACACACATATACATATATAGGTATAGAGAGAGATATCAGTTGAGTTGCATTCCCCCAAAATTCATATGTTGGAGTCCTAACCCCTAGTACCTCAGAATGTGATTTAATGGGAGAGAAAGTATTTACCAAGGTAATCAAGTTAAAATGAGGTCATCAGAGTTGGCCCTAATCCAATATGACTGGTGTCTTTATGAAAAGGAGATATTTGGACACACAGACATGCACTCAGGGAGAATGCTGTGTGAACATAAAGACAAGTCATCTACAAGCCAAGGACAATGGCATGGAATAGATCCTTCCCTCATAGCTAACAAAAGGAATCAACCCTGCCAATACCTTGATTCTGTACTTCTGACCTCCAGAACTACGAGACAATAAATTTCTGCTGTTTAAGCACTGTTTATTGTACTTTGTTACAGCAGCTCTAGCAAACTATTTATATACACACACACATACACACACACACACGTGTATGTATATATATACATGTGTATATAGCCTAAATATGTATGGTACATTTTAATCCAAATTCTTTGAATCACTATCATGAAGCGTAAGTCCCTACACTTATCAATGGGAGATTAGGAAAGCAGATATTCAAAATTCAGAACTGATTTTACAGAGTTGATAGAATATGATGTAGCCAGACCTACTTTCTCCAGGAGAAAATAAAATTAACGAACTTATAATGAAATAAATTCAAGAAACATTCCCTAAATTATAGTAGACATGTTTGAAAAGACTAGCATTGACATTTCTTCACTTGGAGCAAAGTCATACTGAAAAAATCCATTTGACTTCTGTAGTAGTTAGGTTCTTTAAAAAAGAAAAAAGGATGTTGTCTTCCCATAGAAAAATATATTCACCATGTTAGACCAAGGATAGTTTAAAATACTCTAATTAAAACTCATCTCCCAGCATCCACATTTGTAATATGGGGAGGACAGTAATAACTACCTTACATGGTTGCTGTGAAGGTTACATGAGATCTAACATAAAGGTGCTTTGTGAACCTTGAATTATTATAATTATTATTGTTATCAATAGTATGCATACTTCTGGCTCTATATCATGCAATGACACTTCGTCCTAAAAAAATCCATCTCTGTTGCTAAAATTCTTGACACATCCTCCTTTATCCACCATATGGACCTGTTTTTGCAGAAGTCTGATCATGTCTCATAGCTGTAAAATGCCACATGGAATATGGCGAGAGTGTATTAAATTACTAGGCTAAGACCTTATCCCTTGCCCCTGGACCCCCACCTAGAGGACAGAGTAGTGGAATAGCAGCAGTGATGCCTCCACTTCTCCTATTGCCCTCATGCCTCTTTGCACCGATAGTAGAGGGAGAGGGACAGCCACCAAATGCTTCCCTCCTCTTCAAAAGACAAAGACAAACAAACCAAATGTGTCCTGTTACTGCAAACATGAATGAGACCAAGTAAGGTATAACCTAGTTTGTTTCATCTAAGGGAAAGGTTAATGTGCTGAAAATGAGGTAATAATTAGAAAGCAACCTTGGCAGCATTTACAAATGCAAAGGAAATAAAACCTCTTTGTGCAGGATGATCCTCTGGCTTAGGTGTCAATTATCATTTACAGAGAATTCACCTTAACAGTGTGCCAGCAGATGTTCGCCTGGAAGACCTTATACACCTGGCTTCTCCTTCTCCAAAGAACTACAGTGGAGTAGGCCACCTGAAGAAACAGCACTGCTTCCTTGGCACACAAAGAGGCCCCCCTCCACAAGGCTACCGCTGTGCCTTCAGACATTCCATAGTCTCTCTGCATCCTCTTCCTCAATATGGAGTGGTCTCAACATATATGTAAATACTGTGGGGTTTTTTTTAAACAACATTTCTCTAAGACTCAAAGCATGAGGCAAATACTGTTTCTTACTCTATTTCAGTAAAAGTCAACTTTTTAAACCAGTCCTTTTAAAAATATTTTATTTATTTGTCATTATATTAGTTAATTATTTTATTTTGTGGGATTAGGGGGATGTAATTAGATTTATTTATTTTTTAGAGGAGGTACTGGGGATTAAACCCATGCTAAGCATGCACTCTACCACTGAGCTATACCCTCCCCTCAAAGTCAATTTTCTTGATCTGTTTTGCATCTGAGGAAATTTGGACACAGGGAGGTAAAGTGCCTGTCTTCGTCCTCAGAGTTGGTCAGGTGTTCTGATGGGATCACAGCCCAGAGTTCTTTCTCCCCACAGTGAAATCATCAGGCCATCTCTTTTCTCATTAAAGCATTATTTATTTTAATGCTGAACTCACAGGATGGGTGCAATAAAACACAGCGATAATTCATTTCTCCCCAGTGATATAACAATCAGTCAATAAATTGAACTATTTCATGCTTCACAAATCAAGATAATACCAGTAGTTAAGATGGTTTATAAAGCACCTACATTTCATCTAGTTCCAGGTCACCAAACAAGATATACATATGAATTTTTTAAACTACTTGTAGTAAAAAATATAAAAACCATGAGATACTTCAAGTTAGAATTGAACACCACATATACAAACTGACATAAATCATGTTTCAAAACTGAAACATGAATACAATTTTTAAAAATATTTCTCTACTTTGGGTAGAATAAACAAAAAAATTCATTGGCTTTTCCCAAAAATATTATCTTTACAAAGGAAAAATCTTAGACCTACCTACTTAAGAAAAAGTTTTACTCCAAACATTCTAGATGTGCTTGTGAAAAATTAGGCTATATAATTCTTTGGGGTTATAAGTCCCTTTCTTACTACTGGAAGGATCAAAAAAAGAATGAATCACCTTTTGGCTGGACCATTGGAGAGTCTAAGAATCAACAAGTGACTAAACCATGTAATCAAAAAAAGTCCCTTCCAACTGTGACTTTCTACAACTTGGAAGTGATGGGGGAGTCAGTGGCTGTTAAGCCGTAAACTTCCCCTTTATCCTCTGGGATGGGGGTGGCGGGTAAGGGGCTCCAGCTGCACTAATTGTTTCACACCCTTCAGTTTCAGTTTCTCTCTGCCTAGGCACTGAGTGGTCCTCCCTAACTCCAGTACAGCCCTCTCCTATTTGACAGAGGCCATAAGTGTTGAAGCAATGGTCCCCAATAAGGTATTCTTATTCCCATTTATACCAAAAGCAATAGCATAAAACTATGTTGCAATAAGTTTGGAGGAAAAGGTCTATCCTGGGTTGAGATTTGGTTAAGATTTGGTTAGCACAACAAACATCTGAATATTGTATAACATTTATTAGATCCACTGATATGTTTTAAATCACACTTATAACAACATGTTAATTTAAAACTATCACTATTTTTATATTTTATAAAGCAATTTTATTCAAACTCTCAGTGTATCTTCAACAACACACTTTCAATTTCTAAGAGTTTGACTACTTTAGATGCTTCGTGTAAGTGGACACATGCAGTACTTATCTTTCTTGTGACTACCATTTTCACATAGCATAATATATTCAAGGTTCATCCATGTTGCAGTGTATGACAGGATCTTCTTCTTAAAATGTTAGTTTTTAAAAATTAGATAACAGTATGGAAAAATCATTTTGATGGAATATTGAAAAAGGTAAAATATTCTGGTTGTGTTTGAGTGATGGATACAAGAGAGATCACTCCCCTACCGTTTTCTTGTCCAATTTTAATCAGCATGTATTTTTGAAATAATGAAATCTTTGTAATAACATGGAAAATGGTTGTGGTATAATTAGGGGGAAAAAAGCAAAGTTCAGAATTATACATACTGAATTGAACCATAAGATTACTGTCATGTTAAAAACATGTACAGGAAAATAATACAGAAGGAAGTGCACTAAAACACAATGATGATTATATTAAGGTGATGGATTGTGGGCGTGGCCAACATAGCAGAGTAGGAAGACCCTTAGCTCACATCTTCCCACAGGCACACCAAAATTACAACTACTTACAAAGCAACTCACTATGAAAATGAACTGAAGACTAGCAGAAAAGATTTTCTACAACTATAGATAAAAAGAAGGAACCACAGCAAGACAGGTAGGAGGGGCAGAGATGTGGTATTGTCAGGGTTCACACCCCCAGACAGGCAGCCCACAAACAGAAGGATAATCACAACTGCAGAGGTCCTCCCCAGGGAGTAAGGGGGCCGAGCCCCACATCAGGCTCCCCAGCTCAGTGGTTCTGCACTGGAAGATCAGTCCCCAGAACATCTGACAAGTGTATAGGAGAGTTGGAGGGCTGCAGGAAAGAGAGACTCCTATTCCTAAAGGGCACAGACAAAATCTCACTTGCTCTGAGTCCTAGCAGAGAGGCAGTAGTGTAAAAGGAGCCTGTGTCAGACCCACTTGCTAATCTTGGGAGAACCTCCCAGAGAGGCAGAAGGCAACTGCATCTCCCAGGGATGAAGACACTGGTGGTAGCCATTTTGGGGAGCTGCTTCTACACCAGCACTGGCAAGCAACATTCTGGAATCCTCCCCCTAACATATTAGTGCTGGGGGCTTATCTACCCACCAGTAAGCTGGCAGCAGCCCCTGCCCACCCAGGCCATACAGACAGCTGCAGGTGGACCCAGTCTTGCCATCCTGTGGACCCAAAGCAGTTGCCTCCCTTCACCAGGCTGTGCAGCCAACCACAAAGGAAGTCTACCCCACCCTCCCAGGACCATAGCCACTGTACAAGGCAGGGCACCACCTGGGCTGGGGACCAGCCACGCCTATCAGCATGCCCACAGTAGTCAGCCCTTCCACTACAGAAGGGTAAACACAGTCCACATAGGGGGCATATAGCTCTGGTGACCAGAGGGAAGTGCGCTGCTGGCTCCTACATAAGTCTACTTCTCCAAGATCAGGAAGTAACACTGACCTACCCAATACATAGAAATAAACAAAAAGAATTAGGCTGAATGAAGATATTGTAACAAGAGACAAAGAAAGACATTACATAATGATAAGAGGATCAACCCAACAAGAAGATGTAAAAACTGTAAATAAATATGCACCCAATACAGGAGCACTTAAATACATAAAGCAAATATTAACGGACATAAAGGGAGAAATCGACAGTAACACAGTAACAGTAGGGGACTCTAACATCACACTTACATCAACGTACAGATCATGTAGACAGAAAATCAATAAGGAAACACTGGCCTTAAATGACACATTAGAGCAAATGGACTTAATTGATATATATAGAGCACTCCATCCAAAAGCAGCAGAATACACACTCCTTTCAAGCACACATGGAACATTCTCCGAGACAGATCACACGACAGGCCACAAAACAATTCTCAATAAATTTAAGAAGACTGAAATCCTATCAAGCATCTTTTCCAATCATAACAGTATGAGACTAGATATCAACCACAAGAAAAAAACTGTAAAAAACACAAACATTTGAAAGCTAAACATATGCTACTAGACAACCAATTTCCTTGAAGAAGTCAGAGGAAACCAAAAAATACCTGGAGACAAATGAAGGAAACACAACAATCCAAAACCTATGGGCAAAAGCAGTTCTAAGAGGGAAGTTTACATCAATACAAGCCTACTTTTAGGAAAAGAAGAAAAATCTCAATCTAACCTTACACCTAGAGGAACTAGAAAAAGAAGAACAAACAAAACACAAAGTTAGCAGAAGGAAATAAACCATAAAGATGAGAGCAGAAATAAATGAAACAGAGACTAAAAAACATAGAAAAGATAAATAAAACTAGGAGCTGGTTCTTTGAAAAGATACACTAAATTAATAAACCTTTCGCCAGACTCATCAAGAAAAAAAGAGAAGGCCCAAAGTAAGAAAATCAGAAATGAAAAGCAGTTACAACTGACAACACAGAAATACAAAGGCTCATAAGAGATTCCAATTATACATCAATAAAATAGACCATCTAGAAAAAAATGGATAAATTCCTAGAAATATACAATCTCCCAAGACTGAATCAGGAAGAAATAGAAAACTATCTGCAGAACAACCATTGATGAAAAAGGCTGGAATCTACCCAGAAAAGATCTTCTACAGCTAAAAACATAAAGAAGGAACCACAATGAGACGGGAAGGTGAGGCAGACTCACACTATAATCAAGTCCCATATCGCCAAGTAGGCAACCCAGAAACAATAATTATATTGCAGAAGTTCTCCCATAGGAGTGAGAGTTCTGAACCCTAGGTCCAACTATAAAATAAATAAGCCATGGGGATGTAATATACAGCACAATGAATATGGTATTTATGGAATATTATGGAATATGGTTATTATAATTATATTGTAGTAACTTTGTGCAGGGACAGATGGTCATTAGACCTATCATGGTGACCATTTCATAATGTATGCAAATGTCTAATCATTACGTAGTACACTTGAAACTAACATAATATTGTACATCAACTACATTCCAATTTTTTTTAAAAAGGACAGAAATATACAGGGATATGGTTACAAAACATTGGTCAACATTCAAATTTAAAAAGTGATGGATTATCAGAAAGAATTTTTTATGTTTATTTAAAATTTTTCTGTAATGTGAATATTACTTATACAATAAAATTTCTGAAATAAAAACTTATTAGTCTATTGTCATGGTTGTGTTCTACATAAAGTTATGAAACATATTTATTTATAAATATTAAATGTTTATGTAAGAAAGGAAGAACCATTTTTACAGATTTCCCTGGGTCATTTTCATGCTGTTGATCACTGCTTTAGTACCATTTGCTATTTTTCTTCCAACTACAAATAAGCAATACTTTCAGTGTAGTCTTTGTATAAAACATTCCCCTCAACTCTCCCCAACCTTCAAGTATACCTTTTTCCATTCACAAGTAATGGCTGGTGGCCATGAATCACCAAAGTACCTCCAGGTCTACAATTCTTTAACTCCATCATTGAACATTAACACAAATTAAAGCCGATCTAATCCATTCTCCCACCTTCCCCAATTCAAGGATGTGTAGGAAAAATAACAGATAAAAATATTTCACAACCCCAAGAACTTCAAAATAAAAAACAATTACCCCTACCCTTTCTCAATCTCTGAGAAGCTTGGTACAGTCAGATTCTGAATGATGTGACATCTCAGGGCTCATCTGATGAGAATGGTGTAGGTCAGGTCTAGGCGGACAGATATCCACACTTCACAATTATGTGTATTATGCAGATCCCGTTCCACTAACTAAAGAGCCACTTCTAAAGTTTCAAAGAGAAAATAATTCTGAAGATACTTAACCAATTAAAAATAATGAGAAACTGTGATTTGGGATCTTGGGGGCTTGTGGTATGTCAGGTATGGTATGATATTTTCATCCAAGATGAAAAACGTAGAAAATGACTAAGCAGGATCATCACATTGCATCACATTATTTTAACTGGTTACCGGGGAGTATCTATCACACTTTGACATCATAAAGTCTTCTCACCAGTATTAATGTAACATTAAATCACTCACCACAGATATACAAAATATTACTGGACATTTATTTGTGGATGAGTCTCTCCATTCAGCTAAATGAATAGAATCAAATACAATCTCAAATACTTAAATGTCCATGTACTTAAAATTCTGATGTTCACAATTGTTAAAGTATTCAGAACTATCTTAAGCCAAATTAAGATGGGACTTTTTCAGTTTTCCTCTGCCTCTAACCTTGGTACCTGACACACAGTACCAATGCTCAATTACTATTTGTTGAATGAATGAGTACCAGCTCACAATAGTTTTTAGTAACTTTTATTACTGTAACCTTGGATTTTTAAGCACATGAATCAGACCTATTATAAAACTCTTCTCTCAAGTAGCTCTTAAGTTCTTTGGAAGTCTAAATTTCCACATTTGCTATTATTCTGGTACTAGGTCCTGCAAGTAGAGTCTAATAATTGTGTTAAGCTATGTTAAGTATAAGAGGCAGAAGAGAAAAGTGTAAAAAACATAATTACAACCAGAATATTGCTCAGGCCTATAGGAAACAGTAGAGAAGGTTCTTGAACCAGTATGTCAGATCATTCTAGGTGCTAAGGATGCAATGGTGAACAAAACAGATACACCTTGTGCCTTCAAGAAGCTTATGTTTTAGAGAGGAGAGACAGACACATAAGTAGATTAATTTTAGACTGTGTTGAATACTACTGAAAAAAACACAAAGCGATGGATTCTCAAATCAGACTTACCAGAATCAGAGATCTTACATAGTATCAAACTTTCAGGAACAGATTCACCAGACACACATGAAACACGGGGCAGTTTAGAATGCCAACATCATCTCCAAGATCCTTTCTTGCCACATGAAGACTCACTCTGGCCCAGATCTAACACACAAGGTCACTAAGTACTGTGTGTACTTGGATATAGAGCATCCCAGAGTAGAAGTAAGAGCAAGAACAAAGAATGACTATAAGTATATTTACCATCACCCACAACAGCAAGGAAACCAGTATGTAAGCAAGAGCAATGGTAGGAAATGATCAGCATGCGGCACCTAGGGTCTTTTAAGCTATAAAAAGTAAAAGTACTTTGGATTTTTCTTCTAAGTGAGTTGGCAACCTCAGAGTTAGGGTATTCTTTTTGTAGTTACCCTTAATATTTAAAGGTGCTTACTTACTACAATCCAAAGTTTGTATTATATCATACATGCTACAATTGTCCAGTGTTCTAGTCCTAACATTTCGTAATGATCTCTTTCAAAACATTATTTAATGATCTGGATGTATGCTACTTTTCTCTGGATTATTGCTGCTATTTTCTATTGAATGGTTATCAAATACCAGTGGAATTATGGGTTAAGAAAGTAAATTGCACATATGCATCTAACTTCACTTTCTCTTTCAAACCTCATTAAAATTGCAGTAAAGGAATTATTTTTTAAATAATCATAAACCTACTGAGAGGTAGGGAGAAAAAGAAAGGATTCAAGAACAATAAAAGTTTGGAAGCTGGAAAGCAGATGAATAAGTGACAATGATCTATTAGACCCAAAAAACTGAACCCCCAGCCAGCAGTGGGTAAGAAATTCTCAAGCACCAGTTAATTCTGGAAATTGAGATGAAGGGAAAAGGAACTAAAATTAGGGGCTCTAGGGCAAGCTGTTTGAAAACTAAAGCATTAAATCATCTCTCAGTTTCTCCCATAGGGTGACTGTCTCTCCCCATCCCTGCAAGAGTCTAGAGATTTCTATTTTGCAGAGGATAAACAGAAGGTGTCTAAATCCAGCTTCTGTCTCCCAGGCAGATGGGAAGACTCATTCCTGGGGAATCAAACCCGCACAAGAGAAAATTCTCAAAGACTCTGATGTTAGTGATTCCCATATTACCCAAAGATGTAGTTTAAAGCTGACAAGCTCCACACGTGTGTTTGTTATGAGCTTGACACTCAAGGTTTATTCAACATAGGATTATGCAAAGATAAGGAAATGTCAAACTATCATTAATATCTTTAGATGTAGGAAACAAGAACAGGATGCTATTCAGAAAGAAACAAAGAACAAAAACAAGCTAGAAACTAAAAACAGAACATAAATGATAAACTCAGTAAATACATTGTAAGAGAAAGTTTAAGAAATCTGCCAGAGAATAGAACCAAAACAAAAAAACAGAGATGGAAAATAAAAGAGTGAAAAATAAGAAAACTAGTAGTCTGGAGGCATACAATGAATAAGTGGTGCTTGAAAGACAAAGCAAAGAAAAAGAGTGGACAGTTAGAAATCATTAAATTTCTTGGAACCAAAGGATGTAAGCTGCCAATCTGAAAGTCTCACTAAGTACCTAACACTTTGATGAAAATGGATCCACACCAAGGTAAATCACTGTGACATTTCAAACACTGAAGACAAAAGAAGATTCTCCAGACTTCCAGAGAGCAGGGGGCAGGGGAGGGAGAGTTTACATACAAAGGATGGAAATCAGAATGGAATTGCACTATCTCAGTAGCATAACCAGAGCAAAATAACAAGGAGAGATATCTTCAAAATTCTTAAAGACTTGAATGTAGAATTCTCTACCCAGCCAAAGACTACCATAGTTAACTTCAGACATCCAAGGTCTCAAACATTTTACCTCCAAGGTCTCAAACATTTTACCTTCAGGAAGCCACTGAATAATGTGCCAAAATCCTAAAGGAACCGGAAGCAGGAAAACTTGGGACACAAAGAAATCTAACTCAGAAGAGGGAAAACAAAGGTTCCCAGGAAAATCACAGAGATCCCAGAATGACAGCTGTGCACCAGACAGAGGTCACCAGTTCTACACCAAGGCTGTTTGACTGCAGAGATAGATATGTTGAGGACTACATTAGCATGATCTCCCGTGCCACTGTATCATCTTTTTACCCAAGGACTGAATTCTAGGATAAGCCTGGCCCAGTTCTGACCTATCACTGACCTATCTTACTGGTAAAGTTTCTCCTCACTCTTCCATGACCCACTGCTTGGACCTGATGAGGACCTTCATTTCATCCCTGAGTAGTTTTATTCTTTGATACAATCCTCAAAGTTAGACGTAGGCCCTGATGAGCTTAGAGACAGAAAACGCGAAGCAGCCAACTCTCTTTGATGCATTCTACTGGACATTTAACACCTGGTTCACATTACAGCTTTTCTGATGACAGTGATGGCAGCTATGAAAATGTGCCTCTTAGATCCCCGGCTGCAGTAACCATAACTGAATGATGACCCTAACCATTGTGTTTGAGCCAAGCCACACTTCTCATGGGCTGCTCCCAGCCAGTATCAGAGTGTGGAAGGGATACTAAGTAAGTCCCATTCCAAGAAGGGGGCTCCTCTGATGGGCAGATCTGGAGTGAGACCTCCCCACTGCCTTTCCTTCTAGAAGTGCTGAAGTCCAAGGCTTTTCCCACCCAACCTTCATTCCTTCCTTCCTTCCTCTCACTCTTTGACAGGGGTCAAACCTGTGTTGCATTCTGATGGCTCTCCAAGCCTCCCGACTGATTTCCCTTCACAGGTGTCTTCCCCAATAAATCTCTTCAACATCTAATGCCTAGTGTTTGCTTCTCAGAGTACCCAAAGTATATCACAAGTGGTGTCAGGAGTGATCTGAGACAACAGGTAGTAAGATGGAGTTCTGAGACAGGTTCACTCCCTGTCAAGGAGGCAAAAAGGATGCTCGTGCTAAGCAGTATTTGGGACACAGATCATCTCTGGCAGTCCCCTGCTAAAGATTTAACTGGAGGTGATCTGGGAAAATCCTAGTGAAAAGGAATGCCCTTGCAGGTGCTATGATTCAAGCATTTGAAAGATGGGGGGTGGGGGGAAGTAATGCCTACAAAGCAGCAAATTTGGCTTTAAGTGGTGTTGATGCCCTGAAGAGGAATCATGAGAAACTGAGGGCCTGTAGTCAAGCAGCACCAGATGTGGGAGCCAGAGGGCCTCTTTGATAGCTTACAAAGAAGCCCCTATCAACTTCAGTAAAAGAGCAGACTCGCTTAGGTAACATGTAAAACTGGCGTGACAAACTTCTATAAAGGCTGAGGTAGTAAATATGTCAGGCTCTGAAGGGCATATAAAATCTTCATTGTACATTCTTCTTTGTTTATTTTTATAACCCTTTAAAAATGTAAAAACCATCCTTAGCTCACAGGCAGTAAAAAACAGGCTGTGGGGAGGACCTGGTCTGTAGGACATAGTTTGACGTCCTTCAGATAGAAGCTATGAACATCAGGACTGACTGCACAGCCAAGACGAGTATTTAAGTCCAACAACCCGGCACACTGAAGCATGGGGTGGAGGCACTCAGGTGGGGTCCCTGAGGGCACTGGCTGGTCAGATGCTCTGGACACTGTGGGCTGGACCCACCCATACCTAGCAGGACACAACTCCTGTGCTGTCCCGCAGAACACTCTCCCTGACAACACAGCAACAGTGCCCCCCCCCCCCGGAACTGCCCTCACCTCCTCGCCTAGCAAGGAAACTGAACACTTGGGTTAAATTCTAGAATAACCTGGCTGGGGAAGTGCTGGGTCTGATAAAGGGGGAAAGAGACTCTATTCCGAAACAGCAAAAGGAATTAGCCAGCATGAACTAGAAGGTGCAAGGGGAGTGACCCTGAGATTGGTCAGAGTGCTTGATGAAGGAGGCTGCATTATATGACAGAATATGCAAAAAATCATTGACTTTGGGTACTTCCTCAGGATGCAGAATCAAATACCTTGGCAAAGACAACAGAAGATGGGGCACACTTGCTGCTACGGTGGTTGTTAGATACCTGGAACAAGTAATAATCAGTACTGAGTGGAGTGAAAAAGCCAAACTGATAAAAGGGGAGGGCTGGAATGGACAGATTATGAATCAAAAAACCGACTAGAGGATTATGTCCCACAGGCAGGCTCAGAGGATGCCCTGCTCACCAAGGACATCAAGAATGTGCTATGAGAAAGGTAGTGGCATCACTAAGGAGTTCTGTGATGGTTCTCCTCTGTGAGCCACGGCTGACTAGAACAGGCACACAAGGATTTGGGCTTATTAATAACCATGGAACCACCCTTATGCCCAAGTAATAGGAGTCAGGCAGAGCTGTTTGAGCACAGAAGCTAAGAGGCCGCATATAACGACCAGTAAGGCTAGAGAGGGAGGCAAGAGAAATTACAGAGATAAACAGAGAACATGATATGCTTAGGGGCAAAACAGACCAGTAGCTAATAAGGATTCTGTTTAACATCTAAAATCAAAAAAGGGGACAACAAAAAAAAAATGTTACAATGAAAATATGTATGTTCCCATATAACTGAAAAATTGTGCTCTACACTGGAATTTGACACAACATTGTAAAATGACTATAACTCAATAAAAAAATGTTTTAAAAAATCAAAATAAGGCAAGAATGGAGGAACAGAGGGCTAAGGATGGTCACCCCCCTCAAAAGTCATGACCTCTGCTTAATTTCTAAACCTCAGTTACTTTTCATACCCGGAACCCACTGACTGAAGAAGTAGCAAAAAGTCGTTCATAATATTCCTTTCTTATGTTTTCCTCCTGTGTTACTGAGGTATAATTTACATGCAATAAAGTTTACTCATTTCAAAGTGTTGGTTTGAATTAGTTTTGGCAATATTATCATCAGATCATCACCACCCCCACCACAATCAAGATACAGAAGATGTCTTTGATTACAAAGTTAACTCCTTTGCACTTAGATGCATTCTCTCCTCTAACTCCTGGCAACAACTAGTCATTTTGACACCAGAGTTTTGCCTTTCCTACAATTTCACGTACGTGAAATCACACAATACAGTCTTTTGCTTGACTTCCTTCACTTAACATACTCTTGTTGAGGTTCATCCCTGTTGTGTGTGTATCACTATTTTGTACCTTTTTATTGCTGAGTAAAGCAGTAGTCCATAGTACTTTTTATTTATCCATTCCCCAGCTGATGGACATTTAAGTTGTTTTCAGTTTTTTGGCTACTATGATTAGCGCTATCATGAACATTTGTTTGTAAGTCTTTGTGTGGACATATATTTTCATTTTTCTGGGGTAAATAATTACAGTTGGGATTGCTAGGTTGTATAATAAGTGTATATTATTTAAGACACTGACAAGCTGTTTTCCAAAGTGATTGTAACATTTTGCATTTCTACCAACAATGTGTAAAAGTTCAAGTTTGCCAGCATTTAACATGTTCATACTTTCAAATTTTAGCCTAGAATGTGGATGTGTAGTGGCATCTCATTGTCCCCAACAACTAGAGATGTTCATCATCTTTTATGTGCTTACTGGCCATTCATACATTTTCTTTTATGAAATGTCTACTTCAGTCTTTGGCTATTTTAAAAATTAGGTTGATTGCTTTCTTAATATTAGTTGAAACAGACATTCATATATTTTGGATACAATATCAGATAAATTACTTTTTAAATATCTTCCCCCAATCTGTGACTTGTACTTATTTTTTGTTTTGTTTTTTCACTCTGTCACTTGATGGGCAACAATTTTTAATTCTGATGAAATTAATCACTGTTTTTCTTTTATGGTTCACACTTTTTTGTGTCTGATCTAAGAAATCTTTGCTAACTGAATGTCCTAGTCTTCTCTATGTTTTCTCCTAGAAGTTTTATAGTTTTAGTTCTCATGTTCAGCTCTATGACCCATTTCAAGTTAACTTTTGTGTATGGAGTAAGAGTGTTGAAGTTTGTTTTCTTTCTATTCAGATGCTCCTTTGCTCCAACATTATTTACTGAAATGATTATCCATTCTTCATTGAACTACCTTGGCACTTTTGTCAAAGATGTAAGTGTGGTTCTACTTCTGGATTCTCTAGACCATTTCATTGATCTATACATGTATCAGTACACAAATATCACACTGTCTTGATTATTGCAGCTTCATAGTAAATCTTGCAATCAGGTGGTATAAAGCCAACTTTGCCCTTTCTTGTCAAAATTATTTCATTTGTTCTAGGTCCTTTACTTTTCCATTCAAATTTTAGAATCAGCTTGTAAATTTCTTCAAAAAAGCTTGCTCTGATTTGGTTGAAAATGTATTGAATCTATAGATCAATCTGAGAAAAACTGCCATCTTAAAAATATTGAGCTTTCCAATTCACAAACATGTATATCTACCTTTTATTTAGATCTTAATTTCCCTATACAATGTTTGCTATTTTTAAAGTATGTATCACTTATCTTTTGTTAAATTTATTCATTAGTTCACTTTTTATGCTACTGTATATAGAACTGTTTACTCAATTTCATTTTTCTAATTGTTAATTTCTAGTTTATAGAAATACAATTAATTCTGTATGTTGACTTTGTAGCCTATGACCAGGCTAAATTCATGTACTGGTTCTAATAGCTTTTTGGTAAATTTCTTATGATTTTCTACATGAACAATCACGTTGTTTAACATACAGAGAGTTTTACTTTTTCTTTTCCAGACAGTGTATCTTTTATTATTGTTTCTTGCCTCATTGCACTGGCTAGGACTTCGAATACAATGATGAATAGGAGTGATAAACACAGGCATTCATGATTTCAGGTAGAAAGCAATGAGCTTTCACCAGGGAGTAATACATTAGCCTTAGGTTTTTTGTAGATACACTTAGTCAAGTTGAGAAGTTTCCTTTTATTCTTAGTTTGTTGGGCATTTTAATCTTTAGTGAGTACTTACTTTTGTCAATGCTTTTTCTACATTTATTGAAATGATCATATGGTTTATCTCCTTTGTTCTGTTAATACAGTAAAGTACTATTGATTGATATAAAGCCAACCTTAAATTCCTGGGATAAACCCCATTTGCTCATGATATATTATCCTTTTTAACATATTGTTGAAAGGGATTTGGTAAAATTTTATTAAGGATTTTCCACATCTACATTAACAAGATTCATAGTTTCTTTTCTTTGTAATATAATTGTCTTATTTCAGTATCAGAGTAATACTAGCCTCAAAAAATGAGTTGGAATCCACACACCTATGGTCAACTGATCTTCAACAAAGGAGGCAAGAATATACAATGGAGAAAAGATAGCCTCTTCAGCAAGTGGTGCTGGGAAAACTGGAAAGCTGCACGTAAATCAATGAAGTTAGAACACTCCTTCACACCATACACAAAAATAAACTCAAAATGGCTTAAAGGCTTAAACATAAGACAGGACACTATAAATCTAGAAGAGAACACAGGGAAACTATTCTCTGACATGAATTGTAGCAATGTTTTTCTAGATGTCAGTCTACAATAGAAAGACAATAGAAAAAAGGCAAAAATAAACAAAATGGGACTTATAAGGCTTGTAATTTATACTTATACTTATAAGCTTTTGCCAGCAACGGAAACTATAAACAAAATGAAAAGACAACCTATGGAATGGGAGAAAATATTTGCAAATGATGCAACTGACAAGGGCTTAGTTTTCAGAATATACGAACAGCTCATACAACTCAATAACAACAACGAAAAAAACCAACCCAATCAAAAAATGGGCAGAAGACTCAAACAGACATTTCTCCAATGAAGACATACAGATGTACATTAGGCACATGAAAAGATGCTCAGTATCACTCATTACTAGAGAAATGCAACTTAAAACTACAGTGAAGTATCACCTCATACCATGGCCATGATCAAAAAGTTTACAAATAATAAATGCTGGAGAGGCTGTGGAGAAAAGGGAACACTCCTATATTGTTGGTGGGAATATAAACTGGTGCAGCCACTATGGAGATCAGCATGGAGATTCCTTAAAAAACTAAAAATAGACATCTATCAAAATTCATCAAATTGTACATCTGAGATATGTATAGTTTACTGTACAGGAATTATACCACAATCAAGGTGTTAAAAAAAAAAACAACACCTAAAAATTAAGAGTTACCATATGACCTAGCAATCCCACTCCTGGACATATATCCAGAGAAAACTCCAATTTGAAAAGATATGTGCACCCCAATGTTCATAGCAGCACTATGTACAATAGCTAAGACATTGAAGCAACCTAAATGTCCATCAACAGATGACTGGATAAAGATGATCGTGGTATATATATACAATGGAATACTACTCAGCCATAAAAAAGAATGAAATAATGCCATTTGCAGCACCATGGATGGACCTAGAGATTATCACACTAAATGAAATCAGGCAGAGAAAGACAAATATCACCATGATATCACTTACATGTGGAATCTAAAATAATGATACAAATAAACTTCTTTACAAAACAGAAACAGATTCAGACATTGAAAACATATTTATGGTTACCAAAGGGGTAGGGGAGAAAAAAATTAGAAGTTTGGGATTAGCAGATACAAACTACTATATATAAAATAGATAAACAACAAGGTCCTATTGTATAGCACAGGGACCAATATTCAAAATATTGTAATAAACTATAATGAAAAGGAATATATATATTCTGGATCACTTTCCTGTACACCAGAAACTAACACAACATTGTAAATCACCTATACTTCAATAAAAAAAATTATTTGGAAAGTGTTCTTTCCTATATTTTCAGAAAGATTTTTGTATAGAACTGGTACTACTTCTTCCATAAATGTTTGAGAAAATTAACCAGCAAAGTCATATGAATCTCTAGTTTTCTTTGTGGGAAATTTTTAAATTATAGATTTAATTTTGATAATTGATATGGGGCTACTCAAATTCTCTAGTTTTTCCTGGGTCAGTTTTGGTAGTTTCTTTCTCTCGGGGAATTTATCCATTTCATCTAAGTTGCCAGATTTATTGGCATAGTATTGTTCATAATGTTTCTTTATTATCCTTTTAAAATGTCTGAAGGATAATGATAACCTCTCCCTTAATCTTGATACTGGTAATTTGTCTTGATCTCCTTAGCTAGAAGTTTACCATTTATATTTGAAAAGACCAGAATTTTGGTTTTAGACCAGTATTTTGGTTTAGTATTTTGGTTTTACTGTCCATTTTCTATTTCGCTGATTTCTGCTCTTTATAATTTTCTTCCTTCTATTTATATTGGGTTTATGTTGCTCTTCTTTTTCTAGCTTCTTAATATGAGAATTTAGGTAATTAATTTTAGATCTTTTGCCTTTCCTAATATAAACATTTAAAATAGTAAATTTTTCTCTATATGCTGCTTTACCTGCATTCCATACAGTTTCACATGTATCTTCATTAACGTTCAGGGTAAAATATTTTCTGATTCCCCCTGTGATTTCTTCTTCAGTTCATGAATTATTTAGAAGTATTTTCTTAATTTCAAGTATTTGAAGATTTCCTAGTGATCTTATTCTCAATTGATCTCTAATTTAATTCTTTTTTTTTGTATCAGAGAATATATCCTGTATGATTTCAATTTTAAAAAATCTATTGAGACTTGTTTTAAAGCCCAGCACTTAATCTCTTACTGAACATTCCATGTACACTTGGAAAGAACATGTATTTTGTGGTTGTTGGATGTGGTGTTCTACAAATACCAGTTAGGTCAAAGTAGTTGATGGTGTGGTTCATATCTTTATAACTTTACTGATATTTTATGTAGCTGTTCTATCAGTTACTTTTCATCTGTCAATATTCTTTCTACACAATGCTCTTTCTGCATTTTCTTAAATTGATACTCATCCTGCAGACTCCTTAAGTGAAGAACTTAAAAATCCTTATTTGTCAGTCAGTCCCGTGTCTACTGGCCTTTCTTCAACTAATTATAAAGACTATACATCTAAAGTGAAGTCCTTCCTTGATCTACTACATTACTTGGTCACAGCCATTTCTTAAAGATCTGATATTAATCCTTGCAGATCCTGTTGACTGGCAAATTTACATAGCTGTCCTAATGTCTTCACTGGGCACATTTAGTAGTTTAAGGCATTTTTTGTTTTTGGTAAGGATTTCTTTTTTAATTACAAGAAGCTGGAGCTACACAAAGAGTCTGCTGAATGAAACTTTCTTAGCCCTACTTACCTCTGCAATCAGATCGTGCAGCTCTCCTTCACTAGGGCAGCATCCTAATGACCTGATAATTGTCCCGATCTCTCTGGGGAGAAAAGCAGTCAATAGTTTTAGAATATAAACTCTGAAAAGGCAAATGCTATGTTTCTCTAAACTATTTCAGAGCAGGTGCAGCATAGCAAACACAGTCACTCAATAAGTATTGCCTCATGAGGATGGAAGATACTTTCTGAGGAAAGGAAAAGGCAGAGAAGTGAACCAAAGAGAGAAGAAAGAAGTGTTTGCACTGACTGGCAAGTGCAAGACTTGCCTGGGCCAAAATCAAAAAGTTCTAAAAAAGGAAAAGAAAGGAGGGGGAGTAAGAAAAAGAAATGCCATCCACTTACTGATTTTAAGTGCTAGTTAACTCTTCTGAGTTTTTCAGTTTCCACATCTGTAAAATGTGGATGGTAAAGTCCACCTTATAGGCTTATGGAGTCTACATTAGTGGCAGAGTACCTAAAAGTCGGACTTCTAGTGTCAGACTGCTAGGGTTCAAATCCCAGCCCTCCAACTTGCTAGACTGGGCAGGTTAACCTCCGTGTGCATGAGCCTACCTGGTAGGTAAAACAGTGTCTTCCTTGAAATACTCAGAACTGGGCTGGAAGCACTCTAAAGGTCAAATAATATGATCTCTGCCAAGCACAGCTCTTGGCGGAGTAGCCACTCAATAAATATGTAATGTAATGCAACTTAGTAATGTAATTCAATTCAACAAATAACCTAAAAAAAGTATAAATGATATTCAGTACTCTCTGGATACTAAGAAAAGGATTGGTAATAGATAATTAAATATTTCCACTTAAAATGATTAAAAATTTGTAATATTTTGAATGCTAATTTCACAAATATTCACTTAAATAGAACATTTAACTTTTTTTACACCATTCTAGATATTATTGGTGGTGTTGTATTTACTCCCTATTTTACTGAGAAATCATTTTAAATAAGGATTCTTAAGTTCTTCACTTAAGGAGAGTGCAGGATGAGTATCAACTTAAGAGGAAAACCTAAAGTCCATAACTAAGGCAGATAGAATTCTTAATGTTCACTGATTGATCTGAAGGCCAACTAAACACGTAATGTCCTCATGTCAGTTCTATTTCATACCTCCCCGAGCACCTTAGTGTCTACACATCTGCACTGCGTTTCATGCCCATATCCCTCACTGGGGCAGGATCTGAACATGGTGCTGTTACTAGAAACTAAAAACATTTTAGGAGATTATACTTTCAAGAAGCCTCTGAATATGACCCATGAAACTGGCTAACATCAATGTAGTAATACGTTAATGTAACTGGACTGGCTATTGCATACATTAGAACAAAGAGTTAATGAGGCAGGGACAAAAAATATGATTTGGCAAGTATTCACAGATTTTTCTCCTCTGTAACCTTCCAGGCCTTCTGTTATGCAAATCAGAGAAGAGCTTCAACTCTAGGCTCAGAAGGACAAGAAGAAAGACTGCCTTACCTCACAGAAACAAAGGGAAGGTCAGAAAGGGAGGAGGGGAAGAGACTGAAAGCCCTTGCAGGTTAGAAATTTCAGGTGAGATGGGGGAAAAAAGAGAAATTCCAGGCCTCTGCTGTGCAATATAGCAGCCACTACCTCCATCTGGCTATGGAGCACTGGAAATGTGACTAGTCTAGATTGAAATGGGCTGTAAGTGAAAAACACATGGGTTTCAAAAACTTAGTATGAAAAAAGTATAAACTATCTCATTAATAATTCTAAAATTGATTACATGTTGAAATCATAATATTTCAGATATACTGGGTTAAATAAAACATTGTTAAAATTAATTTTACCTGTTTATCTTTTACTTTTTAAAAATATGGTTACTAGAAAATGTTTAACTGTATGTGTAATACTCCTTTTGGGTAAGACTTCTCTAGGGAATAGATGCCACAATGAGTCAGACTGAGAAGAAATACACCTAAAGAGAATATTAGAATTACATTGTGTTGTGTCAGCAACATAATTCCCCCTTGAGCCACTCTGAGAAATTTTTAACCATATTTAAATAAGGTCCTTTGTTGCTGACCCAGGAGTCTCACATCTGTGCCAACATCCATGAGACAGTAACAGGCTAACTTACTAGCTTGTAAGTAGAGTAAAATCAAACCAAAGAAGCAAAGAGCTCCTGTTAAGAAGAGTGTCCTGGCTGGAAGACACAGTGACCCAGGAAGAGCTCAGAGGAGCCACTGTGCAAATATCCCCACCACAGCCCATTTCAAGGCACCAATCTAACATTACTCAAGGCAGAGTTGGGAAGAGATGCACAAATGCGCCATCACCGCATGGTACACTCATCATACAGGGGACAAAAATCATCTCCAGAGCATAAATAAGCCTAAACCATAATAATTTAGAAAGTGGTAAGTTTTCAGTATTTATTACCTTTGTTATTTTTCCACTATTAATAAAAATATTTATTTTGCATTTTATACAGAACCACCTGAAAAAGTATAGAACGTTACCTGAGTTCATGTGTCACCCTTGTGCAGGGGCCATAATTTCTCTGCACCATTCCAATTTTAGTATAAGTGCTGCCCAAGCGAGCATATTTGTTTTTAATATAATTTACTTGTAAGTTTGTAAAATTTACTTTTATATAAATTAGGTTTAATAGTGGCTTGCAAATTTCCTGAAAACTTGCCCATCAGCTCTTGTGAGCTGCTACAAGTCACCATGATTTCGCTCCAGCACACCACTGATCCAGTGAGCCCCAGTGACTTCATTCAGACAGGTCAAGTGACTTCTGCCCTGCATCTCTAGACAGGTGCATCTCCTATATAAGCAGCATGCTTAGGACTAACTCATTTAGTGTTATAATACATACACAAAGCAGAAATCGAATACAACCTCAGTGAAAAAAAATTTTTTAATCTTTTTTCCTTTGGAAATTTCTTTCTTCCTTTTAAATCAACGTCATGGGATTTTTTAAAAATTACCAACACCTCAATTTTGGTAGTACTTCCAGAGAAAATTAAAATCAACTGTTTGATTTAAAGTCCTTAAAATCTGCAGAGAGATTTCTTTTGTCAGAGTAGATTTTCCCTTATGTTGTTAGGACTACAAACTAACTCCAAAAGGAGTATTATGGCTAATACTAAGAATTTGTTTCTGTACCTGCACCATATACAGAGTAGTAGACATGGAGGCAAATCATATCATAACAAATGAGTCACAATAAAGTTGTCCAATAGTGGCATCATCATTTAATTTGTATGCAGCCATCGGACCACTTAAAACATTTGGCCAGGACCAGCCTGGTTCTTGGTAAGCTGGCAATTCAGTGGATGCAGTATCATGTTCCTGACACAAGGTGGAGCCAGTAGCATTGAGCTGGGTTGTGAGTCTTCAGTCTAAGGGCAGTCTAAGGTCAAAAAGATCACAAAGTTCAGGACAATGGTAATTCTAATGGAGGGAATAACAGGCAAAACATTGTACCTCCTCTATGAAATAGGTGACACTTGGCTGTGTATGAGAGAAGGTTTAGAGCAGTACAAAAGTTTCTAAGAAGGAACACAGCAGGATTTGAAAATGATTATTTAATAAATATGTATTAAACACTACTATGTGCCAGGTACAACAAAAAGCAAAATGAAGACGCTGCCCTTGTGGAAGGCATTTTTCACAGACTAACCTTATTTTTGCAAAAGCCAGGAAATGAAGCTGAAATAATAGCTAATCTTATTCAACAGAACTACTCCGTTCAAAAAAGAGAGCCTCTTTTTCCAAAGGTCCCTGTAATCAAGTGAGGATCACTTTTATACTGCTAAAATATGCTTTCTGAAAACCTTTTGGTTCTAACTTGTTACAGTATTATTTCTTATATATCCCCATGTGCTAGTTTGCAGCCTTCAAATGAGGAACTCTGGATCTCCTGTGTATCATAGAGAAAAAGGTTCTATAAAATGTTGGATATTACATAGAGAGGAGATATAATAAATAAGTAATTTAATGACAGCTTTACTTTTCATTTGCTGTGGCCCGGGCACTGCCCTAAGCAGTGTAGTTACTGTCATGAATTAGACAGACAAGGTCTCTGCTCTGACCATGGAACTCACAATCAGGTGGGAGAAAGTACACACACACACACACACACACACACACACACGTAGGAGATAATTTCAGGCAGTGATAAATACTATGAAGAAATCACCATCGCCATCATTATCATCATCATAACTGAACTAGCTTGCTAGGGCTGCCATAACAAAACACCACAGACTAGGTTTTATTTTCTGGAGGCTACAAATCCAAGATCAAGGTGCTGGCAGGTTAAGTTTCCTCTGAGGCCCCTCTCCTTGGCTTGCACATGGCTACCCTCTTGCTGTGTCGTCACATGGTCTCTCCTCTGCATGAATGCATCTCTGGTGTCTCTCTGTGTGTCCAAATTTTCTCTTCTAGTCAAGGCCACAAACCAGATTAGATTAGGGCCGGCCCTGATGCACTCATGTTAATTTAATCATATCTTTAAAGACCTTAGTCTCAAATAATTATATTCTGAGGTACTAGGCATTAGAGCCAGGACTTCTAGGGGAATGCAATTCGGCCCAAAACAATAATAATAATTATGATGATATGCCTCCTACCACCACCTTTCTCTCTGCCCACCGTTCCTTCTGGCCTGGACCACAGCAACAGTCCTCACTGTAGCCATTCTGCTTCTGCTATGACCAACCACCTCAACCCATTCTCCTCCCAGCAGCCAGAACAATCTTTCAAAAGTGAAAAATCATAGCATATAATTCTCCTTCTTAAAACCCTTCAGGGGCTCCCAACTGCACTGATCATCTAAACTCCTCTGCATGACCTATAAGGCTCTACACAACTTGGCCCCTGCTGACCTTTCTGACTTGACCTTATACCACTCTCCTCCCAGCTACACAGTCCTTTTTGCTCTTCTCTGACACACGAAACCTCTTCCTTTCATAGCGCCTTTATAGCTGCTCTCCTCCAGTTCATGACACAGCTGGCCCCTAATCCTAAAAATCTTAACTCAAAAATTATCTCCAGAGAAACCTTCCCCGACCAGAATGCTTAAATTGTTTAATTCCACCTAACCAGCCATCATTCTCTAATACATCACCCGATTTTATTTTCTTTATAGCACATTTTATTACCACATCCTGTTTTATTTACTTTGTAGCACTTACTGCCATCTGAAATTATGTCTGTCTGTTTACCTGTATATTGCCTGTCTGTTCCTTCTAAAATGCAAGCTCCATAAGGACAGAGGCCTTTCACTGCTGTGTTCCACCACCGAAAAGGAGCTTACACCTATTGAGGACTCCATAAATATTTGTTGAATAATGAATGAATAGTTTTCTATAAATTCACCCATTTAATTGTCACATCAATCCATATTATAATCCCCATTTCAAAAATAAGGAAACTGGAACTTGGAAAAGTCATTTGACCCACCCTTTGGAACATAACTAGGATGGAGCAGAACCAGAAGCTAGTCCCCATCCTCTGACTCCTGAGCCTCTGTCTCTCAGCACTCTTGCAATAACATCTTCTCAGAACAAATCATGGTGGTTAGAGTAATTTGGGATGAAAAGTAGTGAAAGAGAAAAAGACTTAGATGCAGACCAGAATCACTATGCCTTTTTCGTATTTCTCACAGATATTTTGGTTATAACAAGGATTTAATAAACGTTTGCTAAATTAATTGACTAAAACACTTCATTGTTGCAAAAGTCTAAGTAATTCCAAATTCAACGTGGCCAAATGGCTGCTCATGCCCAAACAAAACAAACAAACAAAAAGCTCACTGTCCTGGAATTCTCTATTTAAGAAACAACACTGAAACAGCATTTGACAAACACTACAGTAAATCATTGTTTCCAGTAAGATCAACCAATGGATGCTAAAATTAGTGGGCAACGTTTGAGGAGAAATAGGATGTTGGCACAGTAGTGAAGTATCTCCCCAAGACATTTACCAATTACAAAGGGAAAAATAATAATTTCTTTTTATGGGGGAAACCTGGCAGACACTAGCTTAACCAAGAGAGCAAGGTTAACATCAGCAACAAGACGTATCAACATCAAGTACCCCCTGATGTGATGCTCTGAGAAGAATACAAATCACTTCTATGGTATTCTTGCCTAAAATGCATTACCTCAGCTATGCATGAGAAAACATCTGACAAACCCAAACTGAGGGACATTCTACAAAATCACTGACCTGGGCTTTTCGCAAGTATCAAGGTCATGAAAGACAGAAAGATTGAGGAACTATCACAGATTGGAGGACTTAAAAGATACTGTACCTAAATGTAACATAGGATTGATTCTGCACTGGATCCTGGAACAGAGAAGGGAGATCAGCGGAAAAGCCACTGCAAATCAGTCAGATCTACAGTTTAGTTCATGGTTTTAAATAAATGTTAATTTCTTGATTCTGATCATTGTACTATGGTTATATAAGATGTGACCATTAGGAGAAGGTGGTTGAGGGATACACAGGAACACTCTATACTATTTTTGCATTTCTGTAACTCTAAAATTAATTTCAAAATAATATGCTTTTTAAAACTGAAAAGATTAAATTTTAAAATAATAGCATATCAAGTTCCTTTTTTCCCTATGAGCAAAGAATGGAGATTTCTGGTTAATGAGATATTTTTAAAGAGGTACCACTTTTACATATTAGGGATATTAGCCAAAATATAACATTTTCTCAAGTTGTCATTTATCTTTTGATTTTTAATGATTTTTTTTAGCTTGAAAAAATTTATGTGGATGAATGTGTCACTCTTTTTACTTCTGGATTTTGTTTTGAGTCATTTTCTGCATTCCAAGTTCATAAATGAATTCACCCATATGTTTTATAATACTTATAAGATTTTATGTTTTACACTTAGATTTCTGTTGCATATAGACTTTATCTTGGTATACAACCTGGAGTACAGATTTTATATTTTTTCAAGTGGGTACCCAGTTGTTGAGTTTATCTTTTCCTATTCACTAGAGATGTCATCTATATCATGTATTTATTAACTTTCCACATCACTTGGGACAATTTCTGGATTTTCTGTTCTATTTCATTGGTCTGTTTTGCCATACTCTTTTATTTAATTGTAAAGGATTCATAATATTTTTTGGTTTTAATTCTTATTTTTTATTGAAATGTAGTTGATTTACAATGTTAATTTCATGTGTATGTACAACAAAGAGATTCAGTTATACATATAATACATATATGTATTTTTTTCCAGATTCTTTTCCATTACAGCTCATTACAAGAAATTGAAATATAGCTCCCTGTGCTATATAGTAGGTCCTTGTTGTTTATCTGCTTTATATATAGTATGTGTATCTATTGATCCCAAACTCCTAATCTTATCTGTAATATGTTTTAGTATCAAATAAAGTCAAACTCACCTCCTTACTCTCCTTAATCAGCATTTTTATTTTTTCATATGAACATTAAATTCACTTATCTAGCTCCAGAAAAGATTTGTTGATATTTTGACTGTTTATGTTAAGTTTACAAGTTAATTTAGGATTACTAGACGTCTTCATGATTTCAAGTCTTCCTATTCAAAAACATGGCATGTCTTTCCATTTGTTCAAGTCTATTTTCATATCTTTCAGGTTTTCCTAATGTGGCATTTGTATTTTTTTGGTTATATTTATGTCTACAAATGTAAGCCTTTTTGTTGCTATTGTAAGTGGGTCTTATCTTCCACTACATCACCTAACTGGTCATTATTTGTATAATTGAAGGCTTTTGATTTTTGTGTATTAACTTTATTTCCTGCAACCTTATTAAACTTTTTCTTTGCAGTAATTTTTCCATTGATTTTTTTGTTTTCTAGATATTTCTGACTTCATATGTGCAAATAGAGATGGTTCTTTCTTCTATCTTTTCTACATTCTACCATTTTGTACCCAATATTTATGCCTCTGTTATTACTTGTCTAATTGTGTTGGCTAAAGCTTCTAGTTAATACTAAACAATAAAGACAAATACGGATATTCTTTTCTTGTTTCTGACTTTAGCGGAAATGCTGATTGTGCTCCTCATTAAGTAAAAAACTGAATATGCAACACATATTTCATGTTAAGGAAATATTTTCTCAAGACTACTTTATTGAGTGTGATGGTTAATTTTATGTGTCAACTTGATTGGGCTTAAGGGATGCCCAGTTGGATGGTAAAACTATTTGAGTGTGTCTGTGAGTGTGTCTCCAGAATCTAGCACCTGAATTAGTAGACTTAGTAAAGAAGACTGCCCTTGCCGTTTTGGGTGCACATCATTCATTCTGTTGGAAGGCTGAAGAGAACAAAAAGTGGAGGAAGAACAAATTTGTTCTCTTTGCTTGAGCTGAAACATGCATCTCCTGTCCTTGGACATTCATGCTCCTGATTCTTGGGCCTTCAGACTCAGACCAGGATTTACACCACTGGCCCCCAGATTGTTGAGCCTTTGGACTCAGACTTACACCATCAGCTCCCCTATTTCTCAGGCCTTCAGACTCAGAATGAATTACACCATGGACTTTTTGATTCTCTAGCTTGCGGACTTCTTGGCCTACATAATTACATGAGCTAATTTCTATGATAAGTATCTTCTCTCTCTCCTGCAATATATATGTTCAAAATTATGAATGTGTGAATTCTGTCAAAGCTTCTTAAGTGTCTATAAACATGATCCTATGCTATTTCTTCTCAGATCTACTAATATGATGAAATATATTAATTCTCCTAATATAAAACTATTGTTTCATTCCTGAAATGAATCCCATTTTGCTTTAATGTGCTATTGCATTTTGTTGTTAGTATTTTATTTATAATTTTTGTATAGATGTTCATAAATAAGATTGTTCTGCAGGGTTTCTTAATGTAATCTTTATCAACATTATACTCACTTCTGAAAGAGAATTTGGAAGTTTTCCTTCTTTTCTTATTTTCCAGGAGAGATTAAGTCCTACTGGGATTAATTTTTTTTTTTTTTTTTTTTTTTTTAGGTTTGACAGAATTTTCCCATGAAACTGTCTGAATTGAAGCCTTTTCGTGAGAGAGTTCTTTGAAAACTTACCTATTGATTCTATGGAAATTAGTATGTTTAGATTTTTAGATTTTCTATCTTTACTGGGATCAGGTTTTTATTTGTTTATTTTTTTTCTTTTTCTTTTTGGCAATTGATTTTTTCTTAATGTATATAATTTAGTGGTTTTTAGTATATTCACAATGATGAGCAGCCATTGCTACTATCTAATCCTAGAACATCTTCATCATCCCAAAAGTATCCCCATACCTGTTAGCAGTCACTTTGTATTCTCCTCTCTACCTCTTCAAGTCATTAATCTATTATCTGTTTCTATGGATCTGCCTATTACAGACATTCCATATTAAGTGTCATATATGGCCTTCGTTGTCTGGCTTCTTTCACTTAGAATAATGGTTTCAAGGTTCTTCCATGCTGTAGCATGAATCAGTACTTCATTCCCTTTTTATGGTTGAATAATATCCAATATATGGATATAATCTATTTGTTTATCCATTCATCAGCTGATGGACATTTGAGCTGTTTCTACTTTTTGGGTATTATGAATAATGCTGCTTTGGACATTCATATACAAGTTTTTGTATGGACATATTTTTTTCATTTCTCTTGAGTATATACTTAGAAATGAAATTCCTGGGTCATATGTTAACTCTATGTTTAACTTTTTGAAGAACTACAAAACTGTTTTCTAAAGTGGCTGTACCATTTTAGATTCCCACCAGCAGAGTATGAGGGTTCTAATTTCTCCACATCCTCACCAACATTTGCTATTTTACATTTTAAAAATTATCTTGGTGGATCTGAAGTAGTATTTCATTGTGCGGTTGATTTCCATTTCCCTAACAACTAACGATGTTTGGCATATTTTCACCTGTGTATAGCTGTTAAATGTGTTCTTTGGAGAAGTATCTATTTAAATCCTTTCCCATTTTTTAAATGAGTTATTTGTATTTTTATTATTGAGTTATAAGATTTCCTGTATACTGGATGCTGGGCCCTTATCAGATACATGATTTGCAAATATTCTCTCCCATTCTGTGGCTGTCTTTTTATTTTCTTTATGGTGTCCATTGAAGCTTTTGATTATGATGAAGTCCAATTTATCCATTTCTTCCCCCTTGGTTGTTTGTGCTTTAGGTGTCATATATCTAAGAAATGACGCCCTAATCCTTGGTCACAAAGATTTACACCAATGTTTTTTTCCCAAAAGTTTTATACTTTTAGCTCTTACATTTAGTTTTTTTTACCTCTATTTTGAGTTAATTTTTGTATATGGTATGCTGTAGAGTCCAACTTCATTCATTTGCATGTGGATAACCACTTGTATCAACACCATTTGTTGGAAAGACTTTTCTTTCTCCGTTGAATTGACTTGCCAACTTTGTTGAATATCAGCTGATCCTAAATGTAAGGGTTTATTTCTAGATTCTCAACTCTATTCCATTTATCTACAATGTCTAGCCATATGCCATTATTTCAGTATCACAGAGTCTTGATTATTATAGCTTTGTAGTAAATTCTGAAATCAGTAAGTGTTGAGTTCAACTCTGTTCTTTTTTTTTTCAAGATTGTTTTTGGCTATTCTTGGTCTGTTGCAATTTCACATGATTTAGGATCAGCCTGTCAATTACTTAAAAAAAAAAAAGGAGCAACTGGGATTTTGATAGGGATTGTACTGAATGTGGTGATTAATTTGGGGAGTATTGCCATCTCAATAATATTAAGTGTTCCAATCCACATACACAAGGCTAGGATAAGCTTTGACAAATTATATTTAACTAGAAAGTTGCTTTCTTCAGCTAGATTTTCAAATTTATTTATAAAATTGTACAAACTACTCTCTTATATTTTAAAATTTCCTCTGTTTTGATGGTTATTTCCCTCAAGTCATTTGTGCATTTGTCCTTCCTTGAAAAAAAAAATTGCCAGTGGTTTATCTCTTTTAGCCTTTTACAAAAAAAAGCTCTTTATGTTATTTATTAGTTCCTACTATTTTCCTGCTTTCCAGTTCCATTCTTTTTTTATCTTCTCTAATGCTTCCTTTCTGCTTTCTCTCAGTTTACCCTTTTCCCCTAGGTTTTTGAGTTGAAGGTTCTATTCATTTTTATGCTTTTATTTTTCTTGATATAGGCTTTTAATGAGTTTTGATTTCATTATATCTCATAGATTCTGATGTCATTTCCATTTCATATCTCACCTTTCTTTTTTTTTGTATTGATGCTTTTATTTTTTTTAACGTTTTTTAATTGAGTAATAGTCATTTTACAATGTTGTGTTCATATCTCATTTCCATTACGGTTATTTTCTAGGAGTTTTCAATTTCATTGTCTTCAAATTTCCCCTTTGACCTAAGAGTTGTGTATAGACTTTAAAATTGTTCTAGCTTGAGCTCCAAATTTGGGTACGAATGAGATTTCCCAGGAAAAGGTGCAAAGTGAAAAGAGGGATGAAGATGAAACTCTGGTGATTATTAATAAGCCAAAGAGGGACAGTTGTCGCAAAAAGGAGCTGAGAGATAAGAGTCGGAGATGTTGGGTGAAAACAAAAGGTGATGTCAAGGAAAACAAGGGAAGAGACAACTAGTGACCTCAGGAAACAGTCTGGATAGGTTACGGGGTTGGAGACAGCAGTCAAATTGCAAACTGCATGTTGAAGAATGAACAAAGTGAAGGTTATCAATAAAAGCAAACTCCTTATGTTTAAAAAAAAGCACACTCCTTATTAAGAGTCTTAGCTATGAAGAAAAAGACAATGATAGAATATTTGGAGGTGGGGTTTATTGGGCAGAAACTTTTGTTGCTGTTTTTGCTTGTTGTATATGTAGAACATCTGTGTAGTGGGATAGTTTGGAATAATAATGGGACTTCTGCATCCATAATTCTTTGTACCCTTCCCCCAACCTAGGTGGCTAGAGCATTCCTTGTTCACTGCCTCCGGGAGAGGATAACTCAGCAGAATACTGACATCAGGGTGAATCCCAAGGAAAGCTTAGTTATCAAAAGGGATTGTTACTTGTGAGGGTGCGGCTAAAGCACTTACGCTATGCTATCCCCGCCTGCCCCGTGGAGACATCCTCCTTCCCGCCTGGCTTTGGGCTGTGGGCTCAGGACTAAGCCCTGTTAGGTTGGAGAGCTCTCGCTGCCAGCTCTATGTTGCTCTTCCGCTTGCGATGCCAACAATCTGAGCCTGTGGGCAGCTCCACACCACACAGACACAGTTATCCAGGGTTTTTCCCAAGCTCTAATTAAGATCCCCTTGAACAGAGTATGGGAATCCCTCTTGCTCCACATACCCTAGTCTGTACCTGCTACTGTGAGACTTTGTGCCATTGAAACGTGTTCTTCAAGTCCTTGTTCAGGTCTTTGCTCATTTTCTGTGTGGGTATGATTTCTAGCTCCCCAGATGATTCTAATGTGCACCCAGCAGTAGGAACCACTGCTTCAGTCCACGTGCCAACCTAGCCACCATCCTGCAGCTGGTTTCCTTTCTAAAAACCCAAGTCTAGCCTCACCACTTCTCTACGCTTATGGCTTTGTATTGCCCACATAACCAAATCCAGGCTTCCTCGGGCAGCACTCACTCACTCACTATCTGGTCCCAACCCTCCTTTACACTTTCATTTCCTAATAACTCCTCACAGCTAGATATATACCTTTTGCTAATATTATTGATACTGTATACAGACAATGTTGTACATATTGCAAAACCCAAATATTAAATATATATGGCAGGCACCAAGTTGTCTTAAGTAAGTTTATAACTTAGGGAAGACAAGAAATACAAGCTTTCAGTTAAAAACATAAATATTCTTAGAGTTAAGTTAGCAAAGGAAAGCTTAAAATGACTCTCAGGGGGGAGATTGGAAACTATCACAAAATGCCTCAGCAGTTTTCAGAAAAAAGTAGACATCTGAGTGTCACTTCTCAGTAATTCAAAAAGAAACAGAAGAAGATGATGGTTTAGGGGCTGGTGGGCCACCATACCTTTAAATAAACCAAAAGCTGGTATAAATTACAGTGCTTACGGCCTGGCTTCTGGCCTGGTTTCATTACTGCATTATACAGTGGCACCTCTAAACACTTGTTTCTGAACCCTTTCCAGATGAAAACAGTGAATTCCCATGCTCCTTGGGACCCTGCTACTGTAACCAGATCTTCTCTCTTTCAAGCCACTTGAATAGAACCCACACCAGTCCTCTTTCTCACCTCCTCCCAGGGAAAGAACAGATTTAGACACCTTGCCTTATTATCTCCATAGATGAAAGGATGAGGTTTCTGTCACTCATTCTATCTAGAACATACAGAACACTGAATTCCACTGCTACAACTGACTATGGTGAAGACAAAGTTACTAGCTCTGTGTACAAGGTGGGGCCACTAGTTACCCCTAATGCCCTTCTCACTCCCCTCCAACTAAACTTGGGGCAATTTCAAACAATGTATCTGATATCCATAGCCTGTGTGATTTGAAGTCTTAAAGGGAGGTGTGCTTCATGTCATGCTTGATCAGAGCAGCAAAACAATGACGACTCCTCTTCTTGACGTCATCAGCCTAGGACATAGCTTAGTAAGGTATCTAGGGGCCCCAAACCCTTCCTTGAGTTCCTGTGAGGAAAATTCAGTAATGACAATCTGTGAGGATAATGGTCACTTGTTATAACTCCAACATCCAGTGGCATGATACTACTGTCACCTAATGTCTTACATTAAATTTAAAATGAGTCTTCCTGATCACTAGGTGGCTTTCCTCCAAGAAAATCATCAGGGGCCCAGCTCCTTTCATCTTGTGGTTCCATCATTTTCAATACGTGACTTGCAATGCAAGTCACCCTCATGTATCAAACTAGAAGGAGAAAAAGGCCTGGAGGATCACACACGGAGGTCTTGATGGATCAGGCCTAGAAGCAGCACATGTCACTTTCACCTACACTCCACTGGCTAAAACTCAGTCATAATTCCCAGCCTCCCTCTATCTGCAAGACAGTCTAGGAAGTACAGGTTAGCTATGTGCTGGAGAAGAGAGGAAAACATCCGGACCACCCAACCTCGACCAGTCAACCACCACGACATGAATCACTAGCACTACCAAGGAAGGGGGATGGGGACTGTTAAGAAACCAGTAAGTTTATCACAGGGTTCCTTCCAACTGGCTTAGAAACTGGGTTGGAATGGCCTAATATTAGGCTTATATAACCTGATCAGGATTTAGGGGTAACCATACCAGATAGGCGGTAAGGTAATTGACAAATCCAGTACTTCTGAGAGTTTCTTAATGTATCGATTATTATGCTTTGTACAAATTGATCCGCCTCGCCAAGCATAGCTACTTTAACCAGAGATGGCTACTCAACCAAAAAACGATCTCTCTCTATAGGCCTGCAAAAGAGAGGCCTATCTTGTCTATCATAAGAGCTCTGCTCAAGAAAAGCACTCTCTACTCAATATTGACAAATAACCAAAGCAGACTTTTCTCTTTCTTGGGAGTTTTAAAGGAAGACATAGAGGGATGCAGATGAGATGGAAGAAGAATAACACAGGGAAAGCAGTAAGCAGAATCATAAGGCATCAGAAGCCGTAAGTAAGTAGAAGCAAATGGATAGGGGACACACACTGGAGGTTAAATCAGTAACTAGCAAGTCAATAGGAAGAAGAATCTGGAAGAGAGGGAACAGAAATATAAGAGTAAAATCACCAGCATGTTAGACTGCTAGAGTTGAAGTGGAGTCACAAAGTGATGGCTGAAATACAAGAGCCCTGTATCCCCTTAATGGCAACAAATGCCGTTCAGTGTGCTAAGAGGCTTGAATGTCACTGCAGCAAGTTTTTTGCTTATTCCTTATATTAGAAATAACTACTCTGTATATCACTAATTTCCAAATACATCCTTACAATATACTTGCATTAACTGCGAAAACTTAAAGATTATTTGGTCCCATGCAACCTGAAAGACTGCAACCAGCAGATTTGAAGAGAGGGAGCCAGATTTCCAAACATGCCTGTGGCCATCTGAGTACATGGTAATGCTTCTTGGATTAGTGTCCCCTCTTAACTTTTAAAGCTAATGAAGATACTGCCATGAAATATTCTATGTTATGCATTTGCACTGAGTCTTCCACATTTAATAATGCTGATAGTTTTCATATGAATCCAATGTTTTATTTCCTATGTTAAGGAGAACAGGTTGAAGCTACAGGAGTACGAACTTGGAAGCCACAGAGGGTACACACTCGGAGGCCACAGGAATTATATGCCCAGAGGCCCCAGGAAGTACACTCCCTGAGACCACCAATACTCAGAGAGCCTCTTGCTCCTACTTTTTGCAGACATAACAGCAAAATTTGGACCTGATCTAGACAGTACAATAAGAACAACAGAAAGGCACCTACAATCCAGAGTCAAGCAAACTTGACCTCCAAAGATATCAAATAGAAAGGTCTTCTTCATCAAAACAGGCAATTAAGTGAAGAGGGGAGCCTGAACCCCAGTGTTATTTTTCTGTCACAATGCCATCCTACTAATCAACTTCCATCTATAAAGACTGAGACACAGTTTACTGGGATACCTAGGGCCCCACACCCTTTGTGATACCATCCAATACATTAAAACCAACACATTTATGGACTTACCCTAAGATCACCTGGAGAACTACATGCATTCCAAACTCCTACTTTAAGGCTACTGAGAAGCCATAAAAATGAACTTCATCACAGTTTTCATCTCATCCCACGAGAACAGTATTACACTATTAAAGTATGTAATCATTTGAGTTTTAAAAAAGGCGGGGAGGGGTAAGAAAATAACATGCATCCATTTCTTTGTACATTCATAGCGTATTTCTGGAATGATCCCTAGAAATTAGTACTAATTTAGTTGCTAATATTTTGGAGGGGTTTTGAATGGCTGGTGGAAAGGGCTTAGAGGGACTCTTCTCTGTATTTTGTTCTCTTTGAATTTTTTAACCATGTGAATATATCATCTATTCAAAAGTATTTTCTAAAAAATTTAATTGCCTTTCCTGATTATTTTCCTCATATCCTGTAACTGTTTAAGATCCACTACTCTCTCTCAAATCTTACTTTCCCCTTTAATATCTTTATCAAGCTTTTCTTCCAATTTCAGAGTGAGTTTCTGTCTTTGTTCAGGCTGCTATAACAAAATACCACAAACTGAGTGCTTAAAAACAACATATATTTATTTCTCACAATTGCAGGCTAGGAAGTTCAAGATCGTGGCACAGGCAGATTTGGTGACTGCTGAGAACCTGCCCCCTAGACAGCCATCTTTTTGCTGTAACCCCACATGGTGGAAGGGATGAGCCAGCTCTCCGGTCTCTTTTCATAAGGACTCTGATCCCAATCAAGAGGGCCCCACCCTCATGACCTAATCACCTCCCAAGGCCCCACATCCAAATACCATCACATTGGGGGTTAGGGTTTCAACGTGTAAAATTGGGGGGTACACAAACATTCAGACCATAGCAGTTTCTTATCTCCCCCACTGTCCTACTGCCAGAATTAATTATGTAGATTGAGATACCCTATCTCCCAATAACAAAAGTCTTCCTCTTCAGGAAAAGGTAGAAAAGAACTTGGGCTTACAGGATTTATTTTTTGGCATTCTAGGAAAGGGATAAAGTCTCTGAACAATTCCACGTGAATAATTTTAGCCCTGAGGCAATGGTAACATCAAATTACAAACAACTCAAATTTCCAAAATTAGAAGATATGTCAAATTATGGTGCAGTCACACAATGGAATGCTTTGTAGCCATTAAAAATAATGATAAACATTTATAAAATATCGTTCAAGTACAAAGTATTCAAGTGTAAACAAACATTTTAAAGACAAAAGAACTCAGGGGAAAATATCCATGAGTATTTTCGGAAAAAAAGTTGACAGTAGAGTCTAGACAACAGAAATAAACCAATAAGAAATTCCAGGATGGAGGGGGAAATGGTGGTTAGCAGTAATTTCATTCAAACACAGAAAAAATATACTAAAAGACTGCATGAACACTCAACAAAGTATGAATATTCTACCTTGCCAGTGCAAAAATAATATACCCAAGATAAACTGGGCAGGGTTGAGAGAGTTGTAAAAAGTGGAAGGAATTTTTAAAGTGCTAACATTCTCATCTTTTACAGCAGGAATTCGACTGATACTATTACATCTGAATTGGGCAGTTGTTTAAAAAACAGGCACAATGACCACAACCTTAATCTTTTTCTTGTTATCTTTTCTGAATTTAAAATTTGTTAAAAGTATTATTACTGTGATCTTATTTTTATAGGTATAGTCCTCTCCTTTTATTCCTTTAGTAAGTATGTACTGGTTGTCTACTATGTGCCAAGTATAGTTTTAGGTACTGATGTAAACAAAACACACAGAAATCCCTGCCCTTGTGGAGATTATATTCTAGATTTTTTTTCTTCCATAATTTCTTTCTTTTTCCTTCCTTCCCTTTCTTCATTTCTTCTTTCTTATTAACTTCCCACCCTCCTATCCATTTATCCTATTACACATGGACAAAAAGAGGCCTAAAATGATAGTTATCAGACAATAACAATTATTATTTCAGGAGGTAGGATTTGGAATAATTTTTTCAAATTTTCTTTAAGTGATTCTTTAATCACATTTCATCAAGAGGCCATTACAAGCCAACCATTTTTTTACAAAGCAACTTGAAAATGAGATAGTAAAATAAAAAAGTATAAACCACTCTTCAAAAATACTTATTTTTATGTGTAATTGTGAACTATTTCAGAGAATAGGACAGAAAAAAAAAATTATACACAGCCATATATCTAATACCAAGATTTAACAGAAGTTAGTATTTTGTAACATTTGCTTCAGATTTTGTCCCAAGTATAAAACATTTTAAAAACAGCTAAATCCCACTGTCCATCCTTTCTTCCTTCATCTTCAGAGATGCAACTGCTATCCTGAGGATATTTATCATTCCCACACATGTCTTTGTCTTCATAAAAAATACAGTGTCACTCTGTGTGTTTAAAATTTACATATGTGGTATCATAATGTTTACTTTCTTTTGTAATATTTTAAACTCAGCATTATTTTTGAAATTTATCCAAGTTACAGACATAGTCTTAGTCTATCAATTATTGCATTCATATGTGTGAACTATCACTGTATGAGTAAACCCTAGGTTTTATAATTCAGTCCCTATCAAGGGGTTTGTAGGGCCAACAATCCCATCCCTCTTTTATAATATACTTTGCCATTCCACAAACGCAGGCCCAGTTTCTCAAAAATTCTTTGAGTGGCCTCAAGCTTTCTTGGATAAAAATTGTTTGGGGAGACTGTCTATGCAATTTCTCCACAATGCTCACACTTTTTACTATCTGATAAAAATGGAGTGTGAAATGTTGTATTAACTTCTCTTTAAAAACAGCATTAAATGTGAAGAAGCAGAAGAGTATTTATACTGCTAGTATAGTAGTATACTATATAGTCCCCTTAGGAAGAGTTATTTCTAATCCGTTACAAAAAAGTTCTTATTACCTACTTCTTACTGAATTTTAGACAAGACCTAATACACTCAAGGTTCTTGCCAACTGCTTGAGAAACTTAGGTCTCCTTATCAATAAAACAGATGAACACAGGCTGTTATGTGCCCCAGAGACTCACGCTGAGTTCAGACGGAAGCAGTGAAAAAGAGACCTGTCACATTAGCAGGAGGATACCTGGGGGTGCTGGACTGCACAAAGTTTGCCTAAAGACTAAGAAAACAACAGGAAATGTCCCTTATAGATGAGGCAGATATAAAGTAAACACAGAATAGTCTAAAATACTAATAATAAGGCCACTCTGCAAAGGCACTGAAGCTTAGGAATGGCACAGATGGATGTGGCTGAAGAACAGGGAAAGACTAGTACTTTTATACCAGGATTGACCCCTGGGCCATCTTAGCTCACCAAATTCTTGAGTATCAGTCTGTTCTGGAATTGACTGCAATGGAGTATTTAAAAATATATAATGATCTAACCTTATATACTTTTCAAAATTCATTCATAATTTTTTCATTTGATACTCTTAATACTCTTGTGGCTTAAGTGGTACAGGTATTATTATTTCAGTTTTATAAATAAGAAAAATGAGGTGGCCTATTAAGAAAAAAAAAAAATCACTGATAGAGCTAGTAACTGACTCCACCGACTTCTAGTGTACTTTCATTGTTAGAATCAAAGATGAAAGAACAGAGATTACAAAAAAACTAGGTATGTTTATGAATAAGATTAGAGTTACTTTCAAATTAAATTTATCAGCTACATAGCAAAATTAGCTTCCTTATTTCAGAGGCATTCCTTGTGGGGTGTGTGTTATTTTGTTACCAAACTAGCTTTATTCAGGGTAATTTAAATTTACTCTGTTAAAGCTACTCTAATGACTCTAGTTTGCTTTCCAAAGTTAAATCCATACTCAAAAGCTGTGTCATTTGATTGATTTTTTTAAATTTCAGAATGTCAGAAAGTAAAAATAGTCAGAAAACATTTGGCATACATTTCACAGACTGAGGCTAAGATCTTTAAGATTCAAAAAGATAAATAACTCAATGGAAAAAATGGGGAAAAGTCATTAACTGCCAGTTTAAACAAAAGGATATACAACTTGTCTTCAGACATACCACAAGATGTCCAACATTAGGGAAATGAAAATTAACTCCGAGTTTCTAATTTTCACATATCACATTGGCCAACAGTCCTAAAGTTTGATAATTAAACTTGGTTTAAGAGGGAGTGAGGGAACAGGAACACTCATAATGACGTGAGAGAATATATTGTTAACACCTACCAAAAATATTCATGCACTTTGACATATTTCCAAGAATGTATCCCAGAGAAAAAGACTCAATTTTGCAAAATGACATGCATACTCAAATATTCTCTGCAACATGGACTATTACAGCAAAAGCCTAGAGACAACCTAAATATCCACCAATGGGAGGTTAATTCAGTATATCATGGTTTATCCATACAATGAAATGAGGAAGCTCCTTATATACTAATAGAGAATAATCACCAAGATACATTTATAAGTTAAAAAAAAAAAGCAAAGTGCATAATGGTTCATATGCTATCTCACCAGTTATGGCAAAAGTACACATACATCCTGCAATTCAACATTAAAAACAACAACAATAACAACAATAACAACCAAACAAACAATCCAATTTAAAAATGGGAAAAGGACTTGAATAGACATTTCTCCAAAGAAGATGGACAAATGGCCGTTAAGTATATGAAAATATGCTCAACATCACTAATCATTAGAGAAATGCAAATCAAAATCACAAGATTCCTCTTTATACCTACTGGGATAGTTATTTAAAAAAAAATAAAATAAGTGTTGGCAAGGTTGTGGAAAATTGGAACCTTGCATTTTGCGGGTAAGAATGTAAAATGGTACAGCCACAATGGAAAATAGTATGGTGGTTTCTCAAAAAATTAAACATAGAACTACGACATGATCTACCAATCCTATTTCTGGCTATACAACCAAAAGAATTAAAAGCAGGGACTTGAAAAGGCAGTGGTACATCAATGTTCATGGCAACACTATTCAAACAGGCAAAAGGTAGAAACAACTCAAATGTCCATGGACAGATGGATGGATAAACAAAATGTGCTATATACACACAGTGAAACATTATTCAGCCTTAAGGACTAGCATTCTGACATATGCTGCAACATGGATGAATTGTGAAGACATTAGACTAAATGAAATAAGCCAGACACAAAAAGACAAATATTATATGATTCCACTTACATGAGGAACCTAGTGTAGTCAAACTCATACAGATGAGACAGAAAGTAGAAGAGTGGTTGCCAGGAGCTGGGGAGAGGGGAGAGCGAGGAGTTATTGTTTAAAGGGTACAGAGATTCAGTTTGGGAAGATGAAGTTCTGGAGATGGACGGCAATAATGTAAATGTAACTAGTGCTTCTGAACTATGTATTTTAAAGTAGTTAAAGTGTTTACTTACCACAATAAAAACACACACACACACTTACTTGTATTTGCATGGACCATCTCTGGAAGAATTAGAGAAATTTATAACAAATCTTGCCTTTAGAAAGGGAACTGGAGAGCCAGTTGAAGAGATTTACCTATCACTATATATTCTTTGTACCTTTAGAATTTTATCCCATGTGTATATATTATCTATTCAAAAATATAATTTTCACTCTTACTGACTGAAATCTGAACAAAGAGCAGGAAAATGTATGTAAGTAAAAATGTTCTACATTTTGTATGTGGCAAAATAAAAATGTCCTTAATGATACTGAAAACCTGCCTCGATGTTTTCCAAGACGCAACTTTCAAAAACTATTTGACAAGGAAAATGAAAAAGAAAATGAAGTGCTTCAGAACTTAAAAGATCAAACAGAACATACAGATACAAATAAAAAGTTCTTACAAGTACAATATAATATTGCTAATCCAGATTAAATAGAGGAAAAGCAAGTCTTACTTCAAGAATATAAAGTAGAATAATAATCCTAACGAATATTGTTCTAAGCTTAAATTTGAGTTAATATTGTTCTAAGAGCTTTAAAAATGTCCACTGATAACAGTGGTTCTCAAACTTTTTGGTCTCAGAATCCCTTTTACACTCTTAAAAATTATTCAGACCCATAAAGAACTTTTGTTTATCTGAGTTATATTAATCTATATTTACCATATTACAAATTGAACCTCAAATTTTAAAACGTTATTTATTATTTAGACATAACAATAAACCCACTATATGTTTATGTAAATAATATAATTTTTATGAAAAATAACTATATTTTCCAAAACAAAAAATAAATTTAATTATAAGAATGACACTGTTTTACATGTTTGCAAATCTCTTTAATGTCTGGCTTAACAGAAGACAGCTGGATTCTCATATCTGGTTTTGCATTCAATCTGTTGCAATATCACACATTATGTAGCTTTTGAAAAACTTTGTGAAAAATGAGAATGAAAATAGCACACACTGTCTTAGATTTATTATGAAAAGAGTTTTGATTTCACAGGCCCCTAAAAGGGTCCTGGAGATGCACACAAGTCTCCAAAAATTTTTAAGAACTACTTACTAACACCAATCCTATGCAGCAAATGTAAAAATTGAGGCATAGAGAGAATATATAAGTTATGGTCACAAAGCTAGGAATGAACCCAGAAAGTCTGATTCCAGACCCCAGGGTTGCCCCTCAGAGCCAGGAGGAAAGCAGCAGGGGCCCGTTTCATAATGTTTTACATAGTGATGAAAACCCCACTGGCTGCCTGGCAGTCACAGTACCAGACCTTCACTCCGGCTAATGTGATAAAATTTCAAATTAAATCTTCCAATTCATGCAAAGCAGAGGTAAGGGGACGGGGGTGGGGAGTAGCCACCACAAAAGCTCACCTCTGAGGGCGTGATCGGCTGCCCTTCAAGGAATATGGCATCATAGCTCCACTGAGGGATAAGGGACATTAGCGCAGGAACAGCCAAATGCCCTGGAAGCCTCTCAAGGAACAGCTCTCTCTTCCAAACTGAGCTCTTAGATCTGTCTGGAACTCTCACTCATTCAGACCCTTCTTTACACCACTCAACCTTTACGCAGAATACTGCCTTCAATTCTTAATTAAAATAGTCAAAAAGAAGACTAATAAAGAGACTAGTTCTAACAAAGAGAAAAGCATACTATAAATTGATAGCAATTAATATAGGATTGTCCCAGTATAAGACTGAAAGGTAAAGCAATAGATCAGAACACATAGCCCAAATTAGACCCAATTACAGAAAATGCAGTATATCATAAAGTGAACCTAATAATTCAAGAAAAAAATAAGCTGTTTAGTAATTTTTATTAGAAGTCTATTTAGACTTTCACTTTTAATAACATGCCAAAATAAATTCTAGCTAGATGAATTGTTTTTACATATAGCCTGCTGAGGCTGGGAAGGCAGGACCAGACCTTACTCAGCACTGCATTCCCAGCCTCTTCTAGGGCTGCGGCACAGCTGCCCAAACAGAAGGAACTAATTTGAGTTCCAACACTGCTGCTAGTCCATTATTAGATCTTGGGGAAGTCATTTTGCTTCTCTGTCCTTAATTTCTGATTTATAAAGAATGGAGAGTAATGATACCAGCAGCATGAGAACACTCATTACAAACTTTAAAGTGCTATACAAATTAGCTGAAGGAATAAAGATTAGAAACTGCATTCAACCATGTTACTACCACTCAAATATGCTAAGCATTAATATTTCAGCATTGATTTCTGAGTAACTTTCTTTATCTTATAAAGTAGACATATTAAGTTGTTAGAATACACAGTTTTCCTCAGGGCATCAGAACAATTATTTTAATTCTGAATGGGAAAAAGATGCATCCTATAAATATGTTTATTTTCCCTGAATTGGCCCTTTTACTAAAAAAGGCCTGACATCACTGCTGTAAGGAATTTGGCAGATTTTCTTTTCACAGCTACTTTCAGGAAGCCTAAAAGCAGGAGATGAGCCCATTAAGTCCATGAGAGGTGGGGTGGAGGGGAGGCAAGAGGGAGGGAGACAATACGACACAGCAAAAGACTCTGAACTAAAAAAACACTGACGTGACCTTGAGCAAACTATTTATCTTCCCCTAGTCTCCAAAACCTGGAGATGCCAACCTTTACCACGCGAGTAAAAAGACTGAAACGAGGTAATGTACATGAAGCCCCTAGCACCCAACTACATGCAGACATGAGACAGCAAGCCTTGAGTAAATGCTGGTTTCTCTTCTCTGTTCCCCTTCTCTTTCATAAAGCTATCCTGGTCTTTCTTCCACTTTCCCTGACTTCTTTAACAATACCTCTCTCCCCATCCCCAGTGAAAAGTCTGTAGTAACAGCATGTGCCATGCACACATTGAGTTATTCAAATCGCAGGCAAGAGCTGCAAGCTCCCCACCCCATCCCAAACCCTATCACCACCACCATCCCACCCGATCATTTTCCTGCTGGGACACTCACACTAAGGCTATGCTGCGCCATGAAGTATCATTCACACTGCATGCAGTGTGCCAGTGCCACATGGAGCTATACAGTGTGACCAGCGCCACTTGGAGCTATGCAGTGCTCAGCCTGCAGTTACCCTCATGCTTCCTTGACAATGGCTGCATCAAGGCTCCTACAAGGCTGACTACAGTTGCAGTGCTGGAACTTAACTCCACTCTCTACCTCACCCACTTCGGTAAAGCCCATAAACATAGTCGAGGCACCAAAAGAAACTCTGTAAGGTGTTACCATAAAGTAATGAAACTGACTGCACTTATTACTCTCCTTTCCTGCAATCACACCTTGTACCTTCAGGTGTGAGAGACTAAGGAATACATGAACAGTCAGCCCTCCATATCTGTGGGTTCCGCATCTGAAGATTCAACCATCCATGGATCTAAAATATTAGGGGAAAAAATTCCAGAAAGTTCCAAAAGCAAAACTTGAATTTGCCACATGCCACAGGCAACTATTTACATAACATTTACACTATATTTACAACTATTTATATAGCATTTACATTGTATTAGGTATTATGAGTAATCTAGAGATGATTTAAAGTACACAAGAGGAGGTGTGTATATTATATGCAAATATCATGCCATTTTATATAAGGGATTTGAATATCTGTAGATTTTGAAGTCCTCAGAGGGTAGGGTATGGGGGAGAAATGGATGGGAGTAGAAGGGCGAGTCCTGGAACCAAGCCCTTGTGGATATTGAGGGATGACTATAGTTAGAATTTGCCATACATGAAATCTCCCATTGTTCATTCAGTTTAGCTCAAATTTAAAGCACTTAGTCCCCTGAATAGTCTGGAAGTAGTGGCACTGGTTTATAAAAGTTTTTGCCAGTACCATTTAAAAATAACTTCCCACTGCTTCGTGGGCCTCCGTACTACGTTCTAAGTCTTGAGATTGTGATCCCATCAAATATTCCTCATTCAGCGTGGCCTCCTGGAAGAATGGTTTCACTGATTCTACAACTTCTATTATACTCATGAATAATCTCCTCTACCTTTTGCCTTTTTCTCTCAAGCTATTCTTTGTCTCCAGTCCTCCATTCTAGATCTACCAGTATTTATGTCTTTTCCTCATCTTTCTATGTTCTTTTGTTTTGGTTCTTGTTATTTTACTTGGGAAGTGTATCATTGTTTAAGCATTATTCATCCTTTTTTGTAATATCCCATTCATGGCTTGATAATGCATACCTATGTATTTTAAAAGCAAATTCTATTCATTCAGTCAACACATATCTACTGAGTGCCAACCATGTGTCTAGCACTAAAGCTACAGTAGAGCTCATCTCATTCACAGAATTTAGTCTATAGGTTAGAATATGCGATGTGGTATATATTCTTTCTACCAGATTATGAAGAATAAGAAACAGTTCTGAAGCAACAGTCAGAAAAGACCTTTTACAGGGCACAGGAAAATAAATTAAATAGCATAATAAATCCAAGGAATGTAAAAAGAGGAGAAATGAACCATTTTCTACTTTATGAGTTGAATCAGCAATTTAGAATTAGAAGAAAACATTTCCAAACCTCACATCCACTGTATTATTTGACTCTTGGTCAAACACTTCAAAAGCTTCTTTGATTTTTTTGTGCAATTCTGCTACTGCTATTTCTGCAAAAGAAAAAGGAAATAAAAATTATTTTACTTTAATTTAAAATTCAAAACAAAAATGTCAATAACCAGAAATTCTTTTTTTAAATTTATTTATTTTACAACATAATTTTTTTAAATTGAAGTGTAGTTGATGTACAATATAGTATGTTACAGGTAGAAATTCTTAATAAGGAAGAACATGCAGAGTTTCTTCCTAATACCCTTTTTTTCAATAGGGGGGAGGTAATTTGATTGATTGATTTAACAGAGGTACTGGGGATTGAACCCAGGACTTCATGCATGCTAAGCACACACTCTACCACTGAGCTATACCCTCCCCACGCCTTCCTAATATTCTTAATGTATCACTTAGCAGGCTTCACTTCCTCTAGAGGAGGGAGGGTACAGCTCAGTGGTAGAGTGTGAGTTTGGGGGTGGGGGACAGATTGTATAAAGGGTCTGAAGGCTACTTTAAAAATGGTGTCTTATACTTTCAATGAGAACCACTGGAGGGTTCTAAGCAGTGAAATGACATGGTCTGGCTTCTATTGACTTTGGCTATAATGTTAAGAATACAAAGAGACCAGTTTAGGAGGCTATTGCAATATTCTACGTGAGATAATATTGTACTTACTATTTGAAAAACATAGTTTTTCTAGAAAAACTGGAAAGGGAGACATTAAGCATGAGTTTAGATAATTAATTATAAATATAATGGTAGGAACTGTAGAAAGCAGGAAAATTTTTAATCACTCATATTCCTCTTACCCTAACGTAACTACTAATCATTTTGCTATATTTTCCTTCCTTCCTACACAACCTTTTATATATAGCATTTAATAACTACTATTCATTCAACAAAAATGTACTGGATGAATGCTATGTACCAAGTTCTGTGGCAGGTGCTCACCTACATTTACAACCAGAGAGGGTATCTCATTTTTGGAAAAAAAGACATCGAAGCTCAGAGAGATTAAGCAAATGGCCCAAGATCACAGACTAAGTGGCAGAGCTGGACTGAACCCAGATCTTTCTCACTTAAGAGATCCTGCTCTCCCGCATCCTTTACCCCACCTAAATAATTGCTAGTACTCATAGTTTAAAAACTATAACTCCTAACTACTTCATTCAAATATTCTATTTTTCCAGGTTGCAACATAATCTATATAACCTTCAATTTTTAACAGTACCAAAGGTATGTAACAATTTATTGATCTTACTAATTTTTCTTTATTATAATAAATAACATGGCAGCAAACTTCTACTAATTTAATAAACAATGTTATCTCATTATTTAAATTTACATTTCTTGTTAAAAGGTGAGTCTGAATAGTGATTCTTAGTGCTTGTTTACCACCTCTATTTTCCGTGTTACGAATTGTCTATTCATGCTCTCTGCTTATCCCTACAGGGATCTTCCATTTTTTCTTAACAATTTGTATAAGCTCTTTAAACAGTAAAGACTTAATCCTATGTCTTAATTACAGAAAATAATTTTCCAGGTCAGTTGTTTGCATTTCTTTTCCTAAAATGAAAACTGTTCCATCTCCTTTATGATCATCAAAATCACACATGATTACTGAAGAAAAAAATGTAAGAAGTTTAGACTAAGTAAAAATCACTTCAAATCCTACCATGCAGTTAACTACTCTTAACGTTGTCCTCTAATCTAGTTGTTCACTCAACAGTAAATTGTGAATATCTTTCAGTCTCAAAAAATGTTTACTATATTATCATTTTTAGTGACTGCTTGATATTCCACTATAGAACTTTACCATAATTTATTAAACCAACTTCCTAATTTAGGTAGTTTCCAATTTTTCACTGTTACAATAATTCTTGAGTGAACCATCCTGCCTAATTCATCTTTGTGCATTTGTCTTACTGTCTCACTGACACACAATAAGTTGAATGCAGCTGAAATGTGCTGGGTATTGGAAAGGTTATTATTAGTCCCAAAAGCACCTTGGGAAAATCTCACTGATATAACACTGCCACTGCACAAAACTGATAAATGCTTTTTTAAATTTAAGATTATTTTTAAATTACATTATTTTCTTAACAAGGTATTTTATTTTATTATTTTTTCCTTTATATTTTTTGATTTTTTAAATTTATAATGTATTAGTTTCTGGTGTAAGGCATAGTGAGTCAGTGATATATGTATATATAACTGAATATAACTGAATGTATACATATATATACACATATTCTTTCTCATATTCTTTTTTATTATAGGTTATACAAGTCACTGAATATAGTTCCCTGTGCTACACAGTAGGACCTTGCTGTTTATCTATTCTGTACATTTGTTATCAGCCAATCCCAAACTCCCAACTGATAAAATATATTAGCACTTATTTTTAGGTAGTCACATCTGTTAAGATTTCTTCTTATCCTTTAAAGTTTAGAAACATATCCTTTGAAAGGAGAAAAGGAGGGAGAGTATCAGCCTTTTTGTACAGATTTGGTGAATACTCAATTCTACTTTTTTCTATAATTTAAAAATATATTTACTCTTTAATCCATCTGAAACTTATTTTCGCATGATTCAAAGTGAAAGGTTAATTTCTAATCTTATTCTATTAATTCCTAATTTACTAAGCACTTGAGTTCTTTCCTCCTATTTTATGATGTGTTATAGTCTTTTATGTGATGGAGGCTATTTCTATCAATTGTCTATGCCATCAATTCCTTTCTGAACTGCATTTCTAGTCTTAAGTTATTACCATCTTATTTTATTTATTACCACTATTACTGATCTTCTTTTTAGGAATGTTTATTAATATTCTCACCAATTTTTATTAATATTCTCACCAATGTATTCTTTCAAATGAAATTCAGAAATCCAAATAAAATTTAGAAATTCTAAGTTAAACACCATTAGGAGTTTTACTGCTATTGCAGTGAAGCTATACACTAAAAGAATTAACATTTCAAAAATAGTTTTCACATCTAAGACATTATATCAGATACACAGCCCTTTTTATATCTCTAAATTAAATGTTACATGTTATGGTTTTCCTCATATAGGTCACACACAATTCTCCAAGAAGATTATGCCTCAGTATTCTATGGATTTTGTAGATATTGTGAAGGAATCTTTTTGTAGATCTTAGAATTTCTGGAAGTTGAGGTAAATACTGATTTCTTAAAATATGCTATTGATCTTAAATACATATATTTCCAGAAACTTTTTATTTTTATCATCTCTTTTCAGTTGATTATTTTATATTTTCGGATAATACATTTTGTCTGTTCTTTCCAAAATGTAAATTCTCATTTTTCCTTCAACTTAAGACACTGGCCAGAACTACCAAAACAACTTTAATGCATAAAACGATAATCATAATCTTTGCTTTTTAAAAGCATTATTATTTAATAGATTAGAATATTTTAGTCTTTCACCAGTAAATATAATGCTGACCTGTGTTCTGAAACAGGTGTTACAAATAAATGTAAGACCGTATTCTTCCACTCCTATGGCTCTGTTTTTACATTAACGACAGTTACTAACTTTTAACAACCTTTTAACAATATTTTCTAAATTTTTTAAAATGTGTTCTGTTTCACACTCATTGCTCAAGGTGCTTCTCAATAAAAGGCTTCAATGATCAAAAATGTCTAGGAACTCTGAATATTATGTTCTCTTGGGGATTTATAAATGTATATCAGTATATTAAAGTCTTTGGGATGTTCTACAGTAAAGAAACTTACTAACTTTAATGCAGCTTTTTCCAAATTTATTTGATCATGGAATCTCCTTTTTCCAGTTATCATCCATCAGGAATAAATAATGCTTTAGTTGACATTTGGAACTTCCCTAACTCAGGCATCCTCACGTACTGGACACAGGTATGATGTAAACAGATTACAGGAGCATCTAAAAATACTGATCCTCTCATCTCTCAGTGTGGCCAGATTCAGGTTAGGCAGCTGAAAGCATCTATTCCAGGGCTCCTAAAAGGAGGCTCAAAGCACCACAGGATCTGGATCTGATGGCATGTTCCTTGGCCTGCACAGGCGGCAAGCACAAGAAATGCTATCATGCACCCACTGCTCCATGTCACCATAAATGTGATCTACTACATGGACTCCTATTTCAGAAGTCAGCTATCAAATGCACCACTGCTCACCATGGACAAGGAACCCATGGAGCTACTGGAGTAGTTTCATGTTCTATGCCAAAAGAATATAGTATGCAACTCAGTGTGTGACCAGCTGTGTTTGAGGGGGCTTATGGCTCTAAGAAACAGCCCCAAATTTTTACCTTCGCATATATTGACTAATGCTGTTCCTCTGCAGCTATGCCCTTTTAGTAGCAGCCAAGCTTGCTGCATGGCTCTAATAACACATACATATTATATAAATTAAATCTTCACCATTATTTTAAAATAACTGATACGAGAAAGTTCAATTGGGTTAAAAAACACTTATATCACAAAATTTTCTAAGTTATATTTGTCAATTATAGGATGAGTTTTTGACAGAAACAGACTCACAGATACAGAGAACAAACTAGTGCTTACCAGTGGGAAGATGGAAGGAAGGAGAGTTGAGATAGGGGAATAGGATTGAAAGACACAAACTACTATGTATAATATAAATTAGCAACAAGCACAGGGAAATTTAGCCATTATTTTATAATACCTTAAAACAGAGTATAATCTATAAATATATTGAATCACTATGTTGCACACCTGAAACTAATATAACATTTTAAATCAACTATACTTCAATAAAAAAGGATGAGTTTTAATATAACTTCAACTATTTTTAAATTTTTTAATGGTTGAGGAAAATGTTTTACATTTTCACATAAACAAAATTTCTCATTGGTAATAAACTATCAAAAATTGAGAAGCTTATACTTAAAAATCTGATCAGAAATTGAAAAAAGTGGTCCCTCAATATCCATGAGGAGATTGGTTCCAGGACTTGTGGATACTTAAATCCAAGGATGCTCAAATACTCTATATAAAATGGTGTAGTATTTGCATATAACCTACACGCATCCTCCTGTACACTTTAAATCAACTCTAGATTACTTATAATGTCTAGTACAATTTAAATGCTAAATAAATAGTTGCTGGGCACATGTCAAATCCCAGTTTGAGTTCAAAGTTGAAAGCTTAGTACTGTAAACAACTCTATACCTACCACCTATACCAAACTACTATTAATGTTTTGCTATTTTTTGCTTCTTCCCTCTGCTTCTGTCTCTAAGTAAACTGCAGTCATTATGATTATTCATCCCTAAATACTTCAGCATGCATGTCCTAAAAATGAGGACATTCTCCTACATAATCTCAATGTAATTATGACATCCTTTAAAATTAACAAAAATTCACTAAGATCATCTAATATCTATTCAATATGCAAATTTCTCAAATTGTACCATACTGTCTAATAGTTATTTTTTAACCTCAATCCTAATTAAATTCTATGTACTACATTCGGTTTTCATATTTCTTGGTCTCTTTTAAACTAAAACAGTCCCCCATCCTTCCCTAGCTTCTTATCCCGCTATGAAATTAGCTTGTGGACAAGACCAGGATATGCACTGTCTTACAAAATGTCCTACATTCTGGACTTGTCTAATAGCTTCCTTGTTTAACCTTCACGTTAAAAACTACTACTCCATTAAGTTTCATCCCTTTAGGACATATCACCTACTACTCCTTCTCATTGCTGTCTTCTTCTGATTCTTTGATCACCGTCCTCCAAATTTATCATCCCAACTAATTTAGTTTCCAACAACCCATCTTCACAGTTCTATTTATTCATCAACACCTTTTGATTCAGCCAATAAATACTTTTGAAATCTGTCTCCCGCCTTCCATTTCCACAGCCACTGCTTAAATTTAGACATCACTCTGGCCTGGATTAATACAGTCACTTTCTGTCTTTTTGTCTTTAGTCTCTGTTCCCTCCATTCCTATTCCATTCTTCAAACCATAGTCCACATTTTGCTAGGATGGTTCTTCTAAAACAAAAATTTGCTCATATGACTCTCTGGTTTAAAATCCTTCAATGGTTTTCAAGGTTTTTCAAAAAAAAAAAAAAAGAAATTCAGTCTCCTTAACCGGGTACACAAATCCCTTTACAGACTGGGCTCCTACCAATCTCAAAAATGTCATTTCTTAACACTTTCCCATACATATTCTCCACCTTGGAAATCTTTGTAGTTTCTCAATTATTATGCTTTCTCAGTGCCATGGTGATTGACAGTCCTTCTGTATGGAAGATTCTTCTTTTTCCTGGCTAATTCCTACTCAGCATTCAAGGCATTTTAAAAGCAACACACACTTTGAAGGCTACCCTCATCCTCTTTTTGAATTAAGTATCCTTCTATGTGATCAGGTAGGATCCATGGATATATCCATTATAATGTTACATCAAACAGACTGCAACCAGCAGTCTGCATGTAATATAATGAAAATTTTAGGGGAAAACATAGGGGGAAATGTTCATGGCACTGGATTTGGCAATGATTTCTTAGATATGACACCAAAAGCATAGGTAACAACCAAAAAATACATAAGCTGAACGTCATCAAAACTAAAACTTTTGTGAATCAAAGGACACTATCAAGAGAGTGAAAAGACAAAGAATGGGAGAAAACACTTGCAAAGCATGTATCTGATAAGAGGTTCATATCCAGGACATATAAAGAACTACTGCAACTAAACAAAAACAAACTAACCCAATTAAAAAATAAGAAAAATTTTGAATTGATATTTCTCAAAATAAGTTATACAAATGGCTAATAAGTACCTGAAAAAATGCTCAACATTACTAATCATTAGGGAAATGCAAATCAAAACCACAATGATCAGTGAGCTAGAAGACAGATTACTGGAAATCACTACTCCAGAACAGAAAAAAGAAAAAAAAATGAAAAGAAATAAGGATAGTTTAAGAGAACATGAAGCGCACTAGTACTTGCATTATGGGGTCCCAGAAAGAGAAGAGAGAGAAAGGACCTGAGAAAATTTTTGAAGAAATAACCGAAAACTTCCCTAACTTGGGAAAAGAAAGTCACCCAAGTCCAGGAAGTGCAGAGAGTACTAGTACTACACAGGATCAACCCAAGGAGGAACACGCCAAAGCACACAGTAATCAAACTGACAAAAATTAAGGATTAGGAGAAAATATTAAAGTCAGCAAGAGAAAAGCAACAAATAACATACAAGGGAATTCCCATAAGGTTATCAGCTGATTTTTCAGCAGAAACTCTACAGGCCAGAAGGTAGTGACACAATATATTTAAAGTGATGCAAAGGGAAAACCTACAACCAAGAAAACTCTATCCAGCAAGGCTCTCATTCAGACTTGATGGAAAAGTTTAAAGCTTCACAGGTAAACAAAAGCTAAAAGATTTCAGCACCACGAAACCAGCTTTACAACAAATGTTAAAGGACCTTCTCTAGTCATCAAACCATAAGAAAAGAAAACAAAAAGAGAAAAAAAAAAAGACCTACAAAAGATTGCTTTGGCTGTTCGGGGTCTTTTGTGGTTCCTTGTGAATTCTGGAATTGCTTGTTCTAGTTCTGTGAGGAACGTCGTAGGCATTTTCACGGGGGGTGGGGTCGCATTGGATCTGCGGATTGCTTTGGATGGTGTGGCCATTTTGATAGTGTTGATTCTTCCAATCTCAAAGCACAAGAAATCTTTCCACTTCTTTGTGTCATTTCAGTTTTCAGAGTATAGGTAACCTCCTTGATTAGGTTTATTTCTGGGTATTTTGTTGTTTTTGATGTGATGGAAATGTTTATGCCAGTTATAAAATTCTGGATTTTGAAGTGAAAAAAAAAAGTGAACAAAGGGTCGCAAATGGCAAAATATCCTTCTTCCTCATGGGTGAGTTGTATTCCATTATACATACAGATATGCTGCATCTTCATTATCTATTCAACTATTGATATGCACTTGCGATGCTTCCGTATCTTGGCAATTATAAATAATGTTACTGTTAATAGCAGGGTGTATGTATCTTTTTGAATTCTTATTTTGTGGTTGGCTTTATTCCTTTGATAACTATGTAAGTTTAAGAAACAAAAGCTCTAAACAGTCTTAGAAACAATGAACAGTACATATACGTAAATTAAAAAATAGTATGTGCAGTAAAAAAAAGAAATGAGCTATCAAGCCATGAAAGACATGGAAGAAACTTAAAAGACATACTACTAAATGAAAGAAGCCAGTCTGAAAAGGCTACAAACTATATGATTCCAACCAAATGACATTCTGGAAAAGGTACAGCTAGAGAAGAAAATAAAAAGATCATGGTTTTCAGGGGTTTGGGGAGAGGGAGGGAGGGAGGGATGAATAGATGGAGCACAAGGGATTTTTCAGGCAATGAAATTATTCTGTACAATGCTATAGTAGTGGCTACATGTCATTATGCATTTGTGAAAACCCATAGAACATACAACATCAAGATTGAACCCTAATGTAAACTATGAACTTTGGTTGATAATAATGTGTCCATGTTGGTTCATTAATTGTACCAAATATACCACACTGATGAGGGAAGTTGAGGATAGGGGAGTATATATGTATGGGTGGGGAGGGCTATGTGCAAACTCTCTGTATATTCTGCTCAATTATGCTGTGAACCTGAAACTGCTCTAAAAAACTAAGTCTATTAATTTTTAAAAGTGCAGTAAAATAGACGTAACAAAAAAAATTAACCATCTTAATCATTTTTAAGTATATAATTCAGTATTAAGTACTGTTGTGCAAACAAATCTCCAGAATTTTTATCTTGCAAAACTGAAACACTATACCCATTAAACCACCACCTCCCTTTTCTCCTTCCCCTGGCAACCACCATTCTACTTTCTGTTCTTGATTCTGACTCCACTAAGTACCTCACAAAAGTGAAATCGTACAGTACTTGTCTCTTTGTGACTAGATAAGCTCACTTAGAATGTCCTCAAAGTTCATCCATGTGGTGCATATGCCAGAATGTCTCTATTTAAGGTTGAATAATATCTAATTTCATGTAAATACCACATTTTGCTTATCTATTCATCCATTGATATGAACACTTGAGTTGCTTCCACCTTTTAGCTGTTGTGAATAATACTGCTATGAACATAGATGTACAAATACATGTCTGAGCTCCTGCTTTCAATTATTTTGGATATATCCCCAGATGTGGGATAGATCATATGGTAATGCAATTTCTAATTTTTTGAGGAATCACCGTACCATTTTCCATAGCAGCTGCACCATTTTACATTCCCAGTTAAATGTTCACAAGGGGTTCAATTCCGCCACATCCTTACCAATATATTATTATGTTTTTTAACAGTAGCCATCCTAATGGGTGAAATGGTATCCCATTGTCCATTTGATTTTTTTTATTATGAATTTTCTTGAAAATTTTTTATAGATTAGTACAAAGATAAATTTCAGTCCAGTTTTTCTCCAAACTTATTAATTCTGAATTTGAGGAAGCAAATTAGGTTTCAATGAGTTCGTTTTCTTCTTCAGTTGGTCTCCACCTGGATGTTTATCAGTCTAAAATAGGGAGAAAACTCATTAAATGGCCTCCAAAATACACATGAATGTATGGTGTGTAATCAATAATCGGTAAGACTTTAAGTTTTTCTTAACCCTTGGATTCCATGTTATGCATATACAACAGCGACTAATTCCCTAGAATGTACCAAACATTTTCCTTCTTACCTATTCAGCATTCCTTTAATGCCAGACACTGTGGTGAGTGATGAGGATATAAGAATGAGTAAGAAGACACTGTATTACAACATTATGAAACAGATATAATTATTCCCACTTTACATTTGAGGAACCTGAAGATCTAGGTTTAGCATCTTGACTAAGATCAGACAGAGCTTGAGGAAGTTGTATCTTACTCCAAAGCTCATATTTTCTACTATTCTATACTATACTCTGTACTATCAACAGTTTTAAAAAGAAATATTCACCTGTAATTTCTATTTTTCACGTTAGATTTCCAAATGTTGGGTTTTGAGAAGAATGGCACAATATAGGGAAACAAACAAACAAGCAACCAAAAAACTTGTAAAACTTCCATCTAGGAGTTGATAAACTGAATTGGAATCACTTTATCAGGCACTATTATCAAAGTATGCAAAGTAAAAAGGAAAATTTTAATGTAAACAAAAATAGTAAATCCTGGAGAGAACTTTGAGTATCTGAGGCTTATTTAAAAAACTGACATACCTTTCAAGGCTCACTAGCCTGCCAAAAATCAGAATGTTATTCCTAAGCAGTTTATTTCCTAGACATGATTTTAGTTACAAGTAGAAGATCCTTCCAGTCCTATATAAAATTCTCTAGAGATAGAAAAATTAAAATAAGATTTAAAGACTCAAAGAATCAACAACTTCATTGATTCTCCATCTAAACAAAACCAAACAGAGGCAAAGAAAGAAAAAAACAATGCTCTGGCTGAGGAAACTTTTAGAGAAATGACAGAATTCAAAAAAAAAATTTTCCTATCCCATTTCAAACATTCTTTCAGTAAAACAAAAAAAATTAAGTAGTTTTTATAAATCAATTTGACTCTAAAAGTTAAATTCTTTTTTAGCTAACATAATATTTCTTAATTTAAGAAAAAAGATATATTATACTATATTAAGGCACCAAAATGCTACAAATAAGCATGATTTCAATGTACATAATCTTACAGAAAAATTTTATAAATAGAGCAAAATAGTCCCTGTTATAGATTTAGTTTATGTTTCTTTTTAATCTTTCTTTTTTTGGGGAGGTGGGGTAGGAGAGAAGGAGGTAATTAGGTTTGTCTGTTGGTTGGTTTGGTTGTTTGTTTTAGAGGAAGTACTGGGGATTGAACCCAGGACCTTGTGCATGTGCTCGAGCACTTTGAGCTATACCCTCCCCCTAGTTTAGCTTTCTTACCAATATTCTCACCACTTGTAACAAAATTATCCCTAATTGTTGAAGAAGAGCTGGATGTGATGGCTACCCAGAAACTTAACCCTCCTTTACAACTTAAAAAAAAAACAAGATTAAAGATGAACAACTTAAAACATATGTATGTTTCCACAAAGAGGATTGTTATTTTCTAAAGACATACCAACAAATACCTTGGCTCTCAAAAAATGTTTGCTGAGCCAGATGACATAGAAGCGTATAGCTTACCTGAAAGGAAGAAGAAAAAAACCCTATAAATAGTTATATGTGCTTTTAGGTGTAGACTTTTGGGTAAACAGCAAGTAATGTTTAATGGTTAAAACATAAACAGCTTTAATTAATTCAAATGACCCGAATACAGTATTTATTGAGTTCCTACCATGTGCTAGGCACTCTGGAAGATACTGAGTATAAAGAAATAATCTATACCTTAGAGTTTATAAGGTAACGGATATATACTTCAAAACTATCCTTTTGCACAATTGCATGATCATCAAGCAACTGTATGTCCTCCCCAAAAGTTTAATACACATAAAATATTACATTGCAGGGGTTAGCTTTCTGGTCAATGTATCAACATACCAATTTTTAAATTAATAAATCACCATTCAGGTTTGCACATCACTTTTCATGAGTTTAGTTAGCTTGAATGAATCCCCAAAGCTTGAGTAATCACCTGATTAACTGGTTAGATGTTATTTCTGAAACTTTAGAGCTGAGAATCAAATATAGGAGTAGAATATGTGTATACACAGATGATTACCAATTGAGTCTCTAGTTTATCTAACAACATACATTTATTTCATCATGCCCTTCAAACTGCAAATATAGTTAACTCATAAAACTGATGTAAAGAGTAAATACGATATTCCAGGGGAGAGGGTATAGCACAGTGGTACAGTGCATGCTTAGCATGCACGAGGTCCTGGGTTCAATCACCAGTAACTTCATTATAAACAAACAAACAAATAAATAAGCCTAATTCTCCCCTGCCAAAATTAAATAGAAACTTCCACTTAAAAAAAAAAAGATATTCCATATAACATTGCTTCTCAAACTTTAATACGCATGTGGATATATTACCTGTAGATATGCTTAAATGCAGACTGATTCAGTAGGTCAGGGGCAAGGACTGCGATTCTTCCTTTCCCGTAAGTTCCCAGTGATGCCCAGACTGCTGCCCACAGCAGGGTACCAGGAGGGGATGTAACACACCTGGCACAGCTGCTGGCACACAGGCTGCTTATCCCAGCTGACTATTCCCTCCCATTTGTGGATGTCTTATCATCTTTACTGATCTCACCTTTCTTGAATGAAATAAATGATGGTTTTTCAATCTTTGTATCCTCTTAAGTTCTAACCTAATCAGAATGCCTTCCATGTTAGGCATTAAACACATGTCAACTGAATGAATAACATTCAGCCTTTAAGTCCATTCTTCTATGGTTGTAGACAGAACTGCTTCTTCCTTTGAATTAATTTAGAAAAGTATTTTTGAAAACTGAAAAACCAGAAAAGATTTCTATTTTTTTAAGTAAAGAAGAAAACTGTATTTGCAACATAATCCAGTGCATTTTGTTTCTCAGGCCAATCTAATAAAATTTTTTAAAAATCCATAATAACTTGTTAATTTATTTGCTAGTGAGTCTTCCATTTTTTGCAAATACGAATTTAATGTTTTAAAACTAATATTAAAAAGTAATCATTTTCTTAGAATGTATCTTGTATTTTTTAACAGCACAATAAAATTATAAGGACACCTTAGAAAAGGTAGTATCTTTAAGTCCCTGACTTTTAAGACTAACGGTACCATAAAAAAAAATCAAATAGTGCTACTGCTATCAGCAAGTAGGTCTTTGGCACAGTTTCATGTTTCTGCGCTTTTTTTCTGTGATCACCATGACAAGTGACTAAGTATCTTAGGGCTGGCTTCTACATTTGTATTACTTATTAATCTGATTACATTTTGTTCCACGCTGAGAAAAATGTTGATACGGTGTTTTAAACACTCAAGAAAAGGACAAAGGTAGAGTATTATTGTCATTTCTAAGATGTTTGCCTCTACAGTTTCGTGGCTTTTTTGATGTTTTTGTGAAGAGTTTGCCAATTACCAAAATAAAGACTTATTTTTTGAGTAACTAACGGGATGGTAACCAAGAATCGGGTTTTTAAGCAATGAATTAAGACAACCTAACGGTCTTACAAATAAACATGGGATAACCGGGTTTTCGCTTCCCAACATGAAGCACACCAATCCCCCAGATCTGGCGACCCGCCGCCTCGCGGCACAGACCCGCCCCTGCCCGCAGCGACCGCGCGCGCCGGGGCCGCCGCGGAGGCCGGGCGGGCGCACGGGGATCTACGCATTTCCTCTGGAGTTTGCTTTTTCGTCTTTATTGAAGTTGTGTTTTGGTTTTTGTTGTTTAAGACCAGACACAGGCGGGTGGCGCCCCGAGCAGGCACTTCGGCGCCTGAGGCGCGGATGGAGCGGAGGTGACCTCGAGACCGTGCTCCCACGTCCCCACTAAGGCGGCAAAATGGTGGCAGTGAACTAGAGCCGGCCAGGCCGGGCGGGGTTTCGGCGCGGCCAGGTTGGAGCCCGCCAGACTCTGACGGCCGGATCTGTCCTCACCCAGGCCGCGTCGGGGGCCCACACCCTGGGCAGCTGCCGGCGTGGCGCCCGCGGCAACGAGACCCCGGGCGAGGGCTTGGAGGCGGCGTCCCCGCGACCGTGAACAAGGGCGCCATTATTGCCGTCCCCTACCGGCGCCGCGGCCGCAACCCGCGCTGGAAGCGAGGCTCGAGGCTCGGAAGGAGGGACGAGGAAGAAGGGAGGGATGAGGGCCGGCCAGGAGAGGCAGGGAGGGGGAGACGCGCGGGGCGGGGCGAGGCGGGGCCGGGATCCGGGGAGGGGGCCTCCCCTGCAGGGCGGGCGGCGGGCCCCGACTCGGTCTGCCCGCTCCCTGCGGGTGGGGCTCCAGCAGTAGGGTGACCCACCCCGCCCGGAGCTTCCCCGGGCGGCCCGGGGTCGTGGTCCCGCGGCGCCTCTTACCTGTGCTTTCCCTGTCTCTCTCGTCCGCCATCTTGTTGCGGGGCCGTCGCAGGGGAGAGCCCTGTCGTTAGGCTAGGTCGCAGCGCCCTAGCCCCCTCCAGCCCCGCGGCGAGTCGGGCCTGAAGGATGGGTGGCTCCAAGTCCCGAGGGAAGAAGACCCTTGGGCGGGGTGGGGGTGGGGGTCTCGGAACGCGCGCCCTCCCCCTTCCCGCCACGACCCTCTGGCGCCCGGGAGACCGGAAGCCCGACCCTCCGCCCGCGACCCCCGCACCGCGTCCGCGGCTTCAGCCTATTCCCTCCAGAACCGAGGCCCGGACTCGTTTTTCTGGCGTGGAGGAAGTATTTAATAATAAAAAGTCCCGAATCTCTGATCCATTTGGGGACATCACGGACACACTGCTCTCCCCCTCCCCTCCTGTTTGTAGGATGTGGCGTTGCTCGATTTTTTTTTTTTAAACTGCAGATTTGAAGCTGCAGCTGGAGAGCTGGGTGAGGAGCTTGGCTCTCGAAGGGTAACAGAACCAACCCGCAGTCCCGCCTCCTCCCCTTCGCATCCACAGCCAGCGGCAGCCGCGGACGGGCCCGACCCGCCCCTCCTCCTGTCCCCGGTTTCTCCCGTCCAGTGCTGGCCGCCCGCTCCCAGGGACGGCGACTGCGCGGCGGGCGGGAACCGGGCCGGCGCGGGAGGAAACCAGAGCCATTAGACTGTTATTACTGGAGCCGAGGGGTCGCGGTAGAAAAACATGTGTGAAAGGCGCAAACACTGCGTTGTCAAGGTTGCGATTTTGATACAAAATAGAAGGATTTCATAGCAACAAAAACGTGCCCATGTTTTGCTCATTTTTACGTACATGAAAATGTGAAATTTGACATTTCCTCCAGCTGCAGTTACTGAGGGAAAGTTTTAAATCTCGCTTTCTGAAGCTGTGGCATGATAAGAATTTTTGTCTCATTTTAGGGGAAAGGCCACTATTCTAGAATATTTCTTTTAAAAATGATTTTTGAATAAAATGCCTAATGTGATTCAAGCAAATGTCTATTTTAAAACGAATCTTAGGTGATTTTTAAAGGCATGTGTGTACTAATTTACTTGATTGTATATAAAAATAATTTATAAACTTAACTAAATATTAAGAGGAGTTCAAAATACAAGGTATTTAATGGTTTTATTAACTGAGTCTTTTTGGTCTTTATTCTGGTTCTATAATCTCTTCAGTAAACCCTAAAGGAAACTGACTGATACTCTTCTTTTTTAAAATAAGTATTTTTTCTTTAGAAGATACTCGAGTAATACTGTGATCAGCATTCTCTTTTAAATTGACTATAAACAATTGAATCATCACAAACTGGCTCACATTAGAAGATAAATACTTAGATAAAATGAATACAATCGTGAACAGGAAGTTCTAACTAAATGCCCCAAAATAGAAGAAAGTGATCATTAGCATTCATGCATATTTAAATTTCATAGTCATTGTGGTCTACTTGTTTTTAAGGACCCCTCTTTTCATATAGATGATGAAGGCCTTTGAACTAAAAGTGGGAAACCCCAGCTTCAGTCTTCAGGCTTACCACTCACCATGCTGTTTTCATGTGCTATTTTCAGTTTCCTTTTCTTGGAAGTGTTCCCTCCTCTCTCTCTGCCCCAACATTCACCGTCCTCCACACACATTTGTCCCCTCCCTGTTGTCAATGACCTCCTTGAAGGTCATGTACTTCTTGAAGCTTTCCCTGTCAACCTCTTCCTCTGTGGTCTCATACTCATAGGGCCTCTCACTCACTTTGATTTACAGTGACTTTGTTTATTTACATGTTTCCTCCTACCAAATTGTCAGCTCTTGAGTACAGGAAGTGCTTTATTTGTCCATATAGCCCCAGTGCATAGAACACTTTTTCAATTTTTATGTCTGAAAAAAAATGTATATTTTAAAAAATTAGGACAGGACTTGGTCTTCTCAATGACTTGAGAAGCAAACCTTTTTATTATTTAGATTATTTCAAGCCATATTAATCTCTACTTCTCTGAACTCCTGTAGCATATTTAAGACAACACTTTCTCTAAATTTGAATGAGTAAAAAAATATTGAATGTGTGTTAATTAACCCCTACCCCTAATTAGGTTTGAAGACTGGAGCCTAGTACATACACCTTTTATACACCCACAGTACCTATCCCAAGTTAGGGCACACACTAGGGGCTTAATATGTACTTTCAATTGACTAATTAGCTGATTAGACGTAAAAGTATGTAATTATTCTGGAAAACGTTCCACAATGAGAAAAGAGGTTTTCCAGGTGACAAAATAAAACCCACGATGCCAATGAGTAATTATTGTATCAGGCAGTACGCTGATATTTGACTGGATTTTCCACTTTTCTTTGGTTTGGGGAATCTGACCTCTGATTAGATTACACTTTCTTTTTAAGTCGTATTAGCTTACTTTAAACAATAGCAAACTAACTAGAACCATTTCTTTTTCCTTAGAATGTATTTAGTTTATGAACTATAGATTGAGTAGGTTTGTAATATTATTACTAAACTTTGTAACATCGTGATGATGATGCTGATGCTAAAGAATTCTTTCACTTAGAATCTCAGTGGTTTTTTCAGAAATTTAAGAGTTGGAAAATTATTTTTGATCTCACTCATGAATACTATAAAACCTTTGATCTAAATCAGAAAACTGTGGGCATAGTTTCAGACAATGACACTTATTTGATTAATTACTCAGTGGGGCCAGTGGGATGTGTACAGGTTATGTCCTTTTGCATGTTTGAATTTATAGTGTGTTAAATCTGTTCACACAAGCATCAGTTCTAAGCCCATGAGGGACACAGAAAATATTTCTTCTGCATACAATTGACTCAGTTACTTAAGATGTGGGTGAAGTGGAAAGGGTAAGTGGTGTGAATAATACAAAATGACAGTCAAAAAAAGATCTTCACAGCACCTTCACTTTCCTAGTATGGAGATCACTGAAATCTGCTTGGACTAGGAATAATTTAAAAAAAACAAAAACTGGATTTTCCTCAGCCATTGCCATGTACTGACCTCATGATCCCAGGCAAGACACGTAATCGCTTTAAAACTCAGTTAACTTAGGAAAATAGAAATAGCCATGTCCTAACTCCCTGTCTTAGAGTTTTTGTGAGATTCAATAGATGTAACTTAAAAGCTTTGAGTGGTTTAAAGAACTCGCAAGAAAACCCACTCTTCAAGTGAAATAAATCCCCACTTCCACGTAGGAAGGAGCACTTAGAGGTGAAACCCCAACTTCTTTCCTGAGATTCAGCTTCCTTTTGGAGAGATTGCTTTTCCAATACTGCAGCTACACAACAGGAGGTGGTTTGACTCCAGGCTTTACACTGTTTACAACTGGAATCTGCTGCCTGCCCTCGTGATCTCACTTAAAGGATAGAGCTTTATCTCCAGTTTGTGGCCCCTTTCTGGTTTCCGCCTTGCCATTTTTAAATCTCACCAAGCATGAGTGGCCTTAAGCATCTCTAGATTCCTTGGGCTCCAGACCCAGGAAAATGAGAGGTGAGGAGTTAATTCTCTGGTCTAATTCTAGTTTTCTAATGGAAAATACCTCCATCTTTGGATGATGAACATCAAGAGTGTCCAGCCCTTCAAGGAAGACACTACAACCCAAACCTTACCCATAAGTCTTACCTTGTAATCTCAAAAGGAAAACCGTATCAGAATACAACAGAATAAGGGTATGGTGAGGCTACAGTTATAATAATAAAAATAACTATAAATACTTCGTATACATTATGTTTTTTAATCCTTATGAGCTAATAGTATCCTGGTTTTACAGATGGAAAAGCTACATCTTCACATGAATGACCTGTTTAAGGTCTCAAAGCTAGTGGGTAAGAGCTGGCTAGGAATCTAATTCTGATTCCAGAGCCACTGTGCTAAAATGCTTCTTTATAAATGTAAGATACCATTGTTATATTCTGTTTAGTAACCTGAATATTTAAAGAAGAATGTTTAGGGCAAAAATTCGGGGCAGAATTAGTCACCTTCCTCCTCCACTTTTTTTTTTTTAAACTGCTTCAAAACATCAGCCAAAGTAACTGGAAGAGACTCATAGGGACTTTAAAGGAACCAGACAATGGCATGCATGTTGTCCTTGTCTGGACAAAGTATTAAACTACAGACCTAGCTTTTGAATGGCGGGCAAGGAAGTGAAACCCACTCTTCCACCATGTCCCAGGGGTCTGTCCCCCTTTTTTTCTTTCCTTCCTACCTTCCTGCAGATTGAGGTTTCAGGCCTCCGTGTAATGAAGGAGAATTGTGTTAAATTCTTGGCTCTGGGCAAGAGCATTTCCAATGCCAGAGCTGCTTCGGGCTTTTCAGGGAGACCCAGGGCAGGAAGCTGGGGATGCAGCATTGGGGGCAGCTTGAAAGTAAATCTTACATGAAACCACAACTCTTAGAGCATTTGGGAAAAAAACACTCCTGGCCCTCTTTCTCTCAAAAGCACATGTTTCTCTCTGTTTCCCTGAAGACACACATTGACACAAGAAGTCACTGTTTAATTCATTACTCAAGCACTTCCTGTTCTAAACAGCACTTTTCAGGGACACTCATTGCTAAGCAACTTTTGATGGGTCTTTGTTCTTTATTCATTGAAAATCAGACCTGAAAGGGGAAGGGTGGTAACTGACCCAGAGAGTCAGTAAATATTTATGATCTCTCATACATCTTCCCCCTTAAGTATGAAAATAAAGGAAAATGTAGAATTATACAGGGAATTGACTTTGGAATCACTTTTATAAAATTCCAGCCTCAAAAATAAATCTTTGAAATTAACTTTTATTTCTTCATATTTCCATTAGGAGATAGTACTGTATAGAAGAATCAAGCAAATAGTTGTAGGAGGTGAATGAACCTGGGATGGAGCCTCAACCCACTGCTCATTGGATGTATGACTTTGGACATGTTACTTCTCCTGTGTAATCTCAGTTTCCCCATCTGAGGTTACACAGAGATAAGGAGATGCTTGAGCAGTGGGACATGGAAGCACCCCTCCTTCTCCCTTGACTGGTGGCCTTGTGACCCTCCAATGATTCTGGGGCCACTAGTGATAGCATTTGGAGCATTTTCTATGTTCCAGGAACTATGCTGAGCATTTTACCTGGACTGTCTCATTTAGTCATCAAAATAGCCCTATCAGAAGGATACTGATAACGGTTCTCTTTTCAAGATGAAGAAAACAAGAGTTAAGATCCCAAAATTGCTTCTCTGAGAGGAAAAGTGACTTTTCTGCTGCTGAGCCCCAAAGCCTCTTTGAGGTTCTGCCTTAGAATCTTACTCAAGACTTCTCATTTCTTCCCTGTATCAAGCCCCAAGGACTTGACTGCCCTCCTGCCTCTGGGAGGAAGCATTGCCATCCAATGAGGTGAAGACGGGGAGCTATGAAGGAGGCTAGAGCATCCCAATCTCTCCAGCTCCACCTTTCTTGCTACCCTTGAGTACAATATGTGGGCATTCGTTTAATTTTAAGGGTTTCACTACTGACCTACGGGGAAAGAAATAGGAAAATAAAATTAACAAATGGGAATATGACAAATATCCTAGAAACAGAAAATTCTTACACACGTGGTCTCTGATTCATAAATTTCTCAACTTGCTCTGAGATAGTAAGAAGGTGTGGCTCTTCCTTCAGCCTGCCATTCTAATACTGACACTGCTATAGTTAATTTTCCTTCCCAGAGTTCACACAGATTAGTGATAGTCCATGTGACTCTTAAAGGACCAAGCAAACGAACAAAATAGCCTACGGGATAAATAAATAGACAGTTGTAGATAAATGTATTTTTAAATTTCAGATACTGAAAGGTAAATTTGTATTATTATTCTGTATTATAGATAATTCCAATACTGTTTGTAGCTGTAGAATTGAGCAGAAAGTGGCTCAGTGCTGTTCCTCACCTTGACTATGTAGGCCTGGCCTGTGATTATGGACACTTATACTTAATAAAATGCCTGTGTATAGCAATGAGTTGAGACTCCCCACTCTTGTGAATTGGAAACTAACTCCTTGATAAAGTTCCACATTACCTAGTAACTGCCCTAGAACAGAGAGCTACCACCCCATCCCCAAGACAGATCATCACTAAGCAAGACAATACAAACATAAAAGGATTTTTAAATTTCTGGGTTTTGCTGGGGTTTTCTTTATACTTTTTTTTCTTTTTCAAGTCAGGTCTGTTTTCAAGGAGGTAAGGGAAGGTGTGAGATTGGAAGTGAAAAGTGGTGACAGGAGAGAGAGTTTAGAAAGGAAGTTATTTTTAGGAAAGGCTTGGATGGGAAGGGAAAGTCAATTATACACAGGGATTGGGGGCAGGGCAGCTAAGTGGAGGGAAAGCTGGTTAACTCTGTAAGGGTTTACCTAGTTCCCTGGTCTCTCTTATTTCTTCCTATATGTTCACAATCCTTTCTCATCAAGTAGTAAAAGGAGGGCAGCTGCAAACTCCCAGGCGGGAGGCACTATCTTGTTCATTTTAGCCACCTTCTCCATTCTTGGGGGAGAAAGATGCACTCAGAAATCAGAAAATATTCATGAATATTTAATGTCCTGTGTGCAGGACAGTCTGTTAGGCACAGCAGGGAGTACACAAACATGATAGCTGATAACTGCTTTCCATTTGCTGAAATACAATTTAAATTAACAATTTTGAGGTTTTGGGGTTTTAGGGGTTTTATTTATTTATTTATTTGTTTGTTTATTTTGATGGGGGTTTTGGTCATCCAATCTTTTTGTCCCAAGGCTTACTAAATTATTGGCCCACAAAACTGAAATACCTAGCCACCACAGCTACTTTCTCCTTCAAATGATATACTGCACCCTTACCATAGCCACGGCATACCTAACAATGGTTTGTATCTACAATATGTGATCAAGTATCAGTTCTCCAGGACACCATGGAAGTGTCGTTTGATTGGACTAATGATGTCTTTTTCCTGATAAAACATAAGTGGTAGGTGCTACCTATTTATGAAGAGTAGGAAATTGCAAATTTAAGTAATTTGACTGTGTCTGTTCACTAGGTTGTTTTATTTCAGAGCCTTGAGAGGGTCCCAAGACTTTTGAATTCATAGACCTTTAGCTAAACAGAATATTAACTAGAAATTTAGTACTAACTATGGCTTGTCTCATAGGTGAGTATATATTGTAATCATACAACAATTTTTTTCATAGAAAGAAATATACACAACCAAGAATGTAATAAAACTTTAAAAATTAATGCCCACAAACACAAAACCCTTCCTGAATGATCCTACATAACTGTGCCTATACAGAAATAAGGTTTTAAGCGTATCTTTTTTTTTAACGCTCTTCTTTTTAAAATGTGAGTGATGTGAGGGTCCAAAAGACTGTTCATTTTTTACTTTTTTTTTTTTTAAAGAATGATCACTTTAACAAAGAACAGCATGATGGGATAGCCAGGCCCTAGAATCCTGAATTTTATGTCTATTTTTCTCTAATGTTATTTATAAATAGCTACTGCTGGAATTTCTGTGGAATATTTATTATGCTTCAATACCTTCATTTCTTTAAGATGGGTGTAATATTATTACCGCTTGATAATACTTACGCTTTCAAATCTTTAGATGAGAATTATGATCTCTTCCATTAAGTATCACTTACCTGGTAACAACAGGAATATAATTTGAAGACCAAACATGTTAAATAGGATCACTAACTTACCTTGATAATGTTAAAGGCACATTTCCATCCAAGTCTGTTGTACCCTCATCTCTGTCCGACCTTGAGCTCTCCTGGCAATGAATGCTTCTTCATATTCCATAGTAAAACACTACTATGAAAGTAAAGTGAATGAGAAAGATCTCAGCTAGATATAATCCCAGTTTTAAACAAGACTGACCTCAATACCAGTCTTTGCTTGTGTGTTTTTATCAATAGACTTTGTTTTTAGAACAGTTTTACATTTTCGGGAAAATTAAGCAAAAAGTAGAGTTTCCGCATACCTCTTTTCAGGCCCCTCTACACAGTTTCCCCTATTATTAATGTCTTGCATTAGTGCAATCCTATTCTGTTTAATCTATTACATGTAAATAAGTGAAGACAGCTATTGCTTTGGTGAATAAGAAAATAAGTAGTCTAGCGATCTTAAGCAGTTGGACTTGGTGGCTACTAACAGAAGTTCTTTGGCACCGTTTACATACAGACTAAAGTTATTTTATTTGTTAGGAATTCCCATGTTTAAATAGCTGCTCAGCTAGTTGGGGGGCACAGTTTGCAACTAAGCATGATAAGGAAAGCACTAAACTTGTAACATTAAACTAGAGACTGAGGTTCTGCTCCTGACTTCCTTGGTTGGTGACTTTGGCTGGTCTCATAACATCTGTGAAACTCTGGGTTGGGTTAGAACAGCTAGAAGAAGCCCTTCCTGTTCTTTCATTAATTTATTCATCTCTTGTTCCCAAAGTGAGTAGAGGACTATTTTAGGTGGTGCATATATATATATATATATGTATGTATGTATATGTATATATGTGTATGTGTATGTATATGTATACACATACACATATATACATATATTTTTTATTTAGATTGTTCTGTTTTTATTTTAATGTGTACTAAAAAGTCTAGTACCTCGATAATTTCACAAAATCATTGCTTAAGACAAGGTTAGTTTTTAAAATTAGTCAATTTATGTCAAATTAAAGAAAAAATTAAGTATCTAATAATATAAGTAACAAAAAGCAGAGGTGAAGGGTAACTGAATAAAGTTTGGGAGACACTGGATTAATTAATGTCCGAATCTATTTGAGAAATTGCTTCAAATGGGTGTCCCAGAACTCTATTTTGGAACCTATATTCTAAATAATTTGGCTCAACTAATGAACCTTAGAATTTACAGGAGGAAGACAATGCAGTTAGAAAAGTGCTATATTAGAGAAAAGCCTGAGGTGAGGGAGCACAGAGCGGAGCAATTAAATCTAATGCCAAAATACCTTCAATATTTCTGGAAATCAGACAAAAGCTACAGAGCCAATTTTTGAATAAAGGCCTGATTAAATCTAAAAGTTTTTCAGGCTGTAAGAACTTCTTCATTTTATATGGCATGTAACTTCACATATTAGCCATGAGCGTATCTAGTACTTGAATTCACTCAAAGCTCTTTCTCAAGGAAAATGCTGTTATGATTCTCTCAGCAGATAACCCCATTCTGCATGGCACCAACTGAACTGGCTTTTTATCTGATAGGACAGAAGACAGCTGACTCTCGTTTTGACATAAGGTTTCCTTCTGTCACCTCAAGTATCTAAAGCATTTGGCTAGAACCATAAGGCCAAAAAGAGCAATACATCTTATTCATCTCCATAACCCATAGACCTTTGCCCAAAGCCTGAAACAATTACTTACTGAGCCAAAAATTTAAATAAGTTAATTAGGCATAAACCATGATTCTGTTCTGCTAAAGATACACTTAAAACATCAGTCATTTGAAAAGTTTTCATCTGTCCATTTTTCTGGATTTCCCATGCCCTACTCATGGAAGTCAGAAGGCAAAGAATTTGGATCTTGCCTCAGTTTCCCAGCATAACTTGTAATATAGTGCTCTACCACCTCAGCCCTTTTAGAGAGCAGACAAAAGGTGCCTCACATGAATAACTATTTCTGTGGTGTGCAAAGCTGCCATTAAAATTATCTGCTATTCCATGCAATGTCCTGAGTTTAAAGGTTCATTTTATAAGCTCCTGTTTAAGTTTGGATGGTCCTCATTGATGAATGTTTATTGTTTCTTTACCAGAAAGTAAAATGTGTTTTTTTTCTCTCCTTCACTCTTGGGAAGAATCAGTCTCAATTATAGTAATCCCCCTTTCTCAGGTACTTAGTGATATGCATTGCCTCTGTTACTTTTATAAAATGACAATAGCTAGTATTTCAATCCCATGGTACTAGGCCCACAACTGGCACACAGGACTTTAACCCAGTGATCCTATGAGATATATACCATGATTATTTCCACTTGACCTTTTAGAAAACGGTGGCTCAGAGAAGTGAGATTCCTTGTCTCAAGACCCACATTTTGTATTGCTCAAACTGAGACATGAACTCAGGTAGCCTGACCCCAAAACCTGTGCTAATAACTGCTCTTCTTTTTTTGTCCATAATTCTCCTATTCTGCGTTATGTTTTATAAATAAACTTCTTTCAAAATTTTTTTAAAGGAAAAAGTTTAATATTCCTAAATGTATAAATCAGTTTTATGGGGAGAACGTCTGTGAGGTGTTGTTTTTTTTTAATCCTTTATATGGTACTCAAAAAATTCATTCATTCCTCAAATGTATCTGTGTTTGTATTTTTATAGAAAGGTTTGCTTGATGTGATGTGCCATTACTTCAAGTTATAGTACCCACCTGCCTGTCATTCTCTTCTTGATGTTCGTGGAGTAAGATTATATGATTTACGGACACATATTACATGCCTTCTTCCCTAAATAATCATGCCCACAGCTGGGGCACCCTAGCAACTAATTGTGTGCTCCAGACAACATTTTAAAGGTAGGAGATTAAAGGAGGCCCTAAGCTTCATCCCTTCTCCTGAAAGCCACTGTGGTCCTGGGAAACAAGTCCTGGGCACAGTGAAAGGAGTTTTTATCTGGCATACCAGCTCCCACGGTTTCTAATGACAGAATGACAGTGTTAACCCAACTTTCTAAGTCTGCCACTATAAATTTCCTGGGTGCAGAGAGAATAGTTATGAATATAGCTTCTGCCCCTCATGCTTTCTAGTTATCTACCAGTCTAGCCATGTGTGCATCTGCACCCAAACATTTTAAACATTAACTGTCCTCTCTCAAAGATCTCAAACTGTCTCTCTCTCTTAAAGACTTTAAGAAAATGTATATTATTTTAGTAAATCTAGTATATGTTAATACATACTGAAGCCACAACATTTACAGGTTTTGCAGACAAATAAAAATAATTGAAAAAATAATTATTGCAGACAAATTAATAAGAATATGTCATCTGAGTTTATTTGCTGTATGTATGCACGTTGATATGTATTTTCTCCTGTAGAGAAGGGATAGACTGAATCTGAAATGGAGGCTGGATAATTTTATACAAACGCATAATCAGTTTATGCATGTTCTTCTTTTTTTGTTGCAACCACTGTTACTGCTTTCCATGACTTGGTATCTTAGATTGAATTTCTGCCCTTGCTATGTTTAGAAACTATTTTTAACTTGGCCAACTGAATTACTATGGAATCATGTGACTGTTGCTATTTTTAAGTATGTAATAGTCATCCCTAGGACCCATCTAAAGGCCTCTAGAAGACCATTGTGTGCCTAGCTCACTCCACTGCACATGTTCCAAGATGTCAGATAATGATTTTTTAATAATAAACTATTACTGAGTTCCTACTGTATGTCAGGCAACAGGCTATGTGCTTTCATATGTTTTTTCATTTAATAATAAAAAAAAATCTTATGTTGCTAGAGACTGTCTTAGCAAGCATACTGTAACTCCAAATATAATTATAAAGTGGTGTAATGAGAGGGAGGATTTAGCTCAGTGGTAGAGCGCATGCCTAGCATGCACGAGGTCCTGCATTCAGTCTCCAGTACCTCATTTAAAAATAATAGAAATCAATCAATCAATCAATCAATCAATCAAATTACCTCCTCCTGATTAAAAAAAAGAAAAAGCAAGCTGTGTACTGAGTAGAATGAACATGGGTATTGATGCCATTCAGTCCTGAGTTCAAATCTTGGCTTTGCCACTTGTTACCTATATGAACTTGGACAAATCACCTAGCCTCTTTTAGCTCCAGCTCTTTCATTTGCAAAATGGGAATAATACTTCCTTGCAAGTCGTTGTGAAGGAGTATTGGGTTGGTGCAGGATACGAGGCCCTATAGAATGTCTGGCACAAAGCAACCCAGTAAAAGGTACTTATCGTTATTTTTTAATATTCTGGATTTCTTTATGTCCTGGAAGAGAAGAGATCAAAGAACTTGGAAGACACGCGCTACTGTAAGGATCACTGCGCTGCTCCTGGGAACTACTTGACCTGAGCAGTTTCAATTTGAGTGGCTGGAAGTTGCTGCAGTAACTCGATGTAGCATTTGAACAACTGCCAGACATTTCAGTTAGAGCCTTTTGCCCCTGGGAGTCCTCAGACACCTTCTGGAACCTCATGAGTGAGTCCTGGTTATTGTTTAACAGAATATTAGCTCTGAGGGGGTGTGTCTTTGCCTGCTTGGTCTCAACAGAGCTTACGAAGAGCAACAATGCACACTTTAGGGGGAAGCAGTTGGCTCGCATGTCTACATCCAATTGCATGTGGGTTGTCCACACCTGGTGAAGATTTCACATTCCCTGAAATGTTCTCTAGGGGACCTGCTAGAAGCTTTCTGGATGCAGGGCCTCTGGAGCTTTTCTGGGTGCTTTGAGTTCACGCCTTGTGACTTTGAGTTTTCCCTGAAAGCCAACAGAGAGAACAGGTTTGGTTTCCCTATTCCTGCTCACGCAGATCCTCAGTATGGTCTTCTCTACTGTCTGCTATTGGACTGTCCTCTTAGGGGAACTGAATATAGTTCCTTTAGTTTGGGGACAGGCGTTGGGAGACCTGGGCTGCTGCAATTGATGAGACAGGAGACGAGAGGTCTTACATTTACTGAATATCTACTGCTGTGCCAGGAACTTCTCAATGGAGGGAATAGCATTGCAACCAGTAAATCAAGGGGAAGACTTTCCCCTATGTTTGCTTAGCGTGAAATCTCATACGTAGTTTAAAAGCAAATTGTTTTGTAAAGAAACAAGTCAGTTTCTTCTGATTATCTGACCAACATGAAAAAAGCATTATGAGTCATCTCGCACTGAATGTCCACTGATAAGCCATGTCTTCTACTATGTAATATACTTATGAGAAGTATTCGTAGAATGTAACTTTGATAGGCAGGTTCTGATATTTTGCAGGTTCTTACAGACTTTCTCAAGCAGTTTTGTATCCTCAGGTATTTATTTACTTCTCTAGTGCAAGGATTTTGGCTTTCATTTTTCCAGCATTTCCCAAATCATCTAAAACAGATCTCTGTCGGAGTGTCTCCTACATCTCAGTTGCTGAGGCAATGAAAATTCCATTGATTTACCTCAAGACAGACATTTTCTAGCCAAGTATTTTTGCATGAAATTTTACAAGCTGAAGGACTCTCATTTTGTTTCATTAAACTAAATGATCTGAGTGGTCCTTGGAGATGGTTAATGTTTTAAATGTCTCTCTCTTGTGTACAATCTTGTTTGGAAAACTCTTGTTTCATTTGCCTTGAATAGGCAGTCAGGATTTATGTAAATTGTTGATTGTTCTTATGATACAGTTTTGTCAGCAAAAATCAAATATATAACCACAAAAAAGTTTTATATGTAAAAGTAATAAAGTTACTCAAAATATTTAGAAAAAGTAGATTTTGATATTTTAACACCTAAGTCGAGTTTGTTGTATTTTAGAAGTGTCCATGTTTAAAAATTCGATATTATCAGTAGAGTTTTTGCAATGGATCAGGGATCTTTGCAGAAACAGTGTATTGTTCACTGAGTTGTTATAAAGTAAATCTATTTAAATGTAGTTCATTTAACTAGTTCACCTCATATATATTATCAGACTTGAATGGGACTTTTCAGGGAATTTAGTTTGGCTTTTTTGTTATCAAAGCTTTGGAATTTTATAAAAAGAAGCTCAATGAAAAGGATAATGTAATTAAGATTTTTTTCCACTGCTTAAGAAGGATTGACTATTTTTTGAATCAGTAATACAGGTACATGGAACAAAATTCAAAAGGTACAAAGGCTTTATAGTGAAAAAGCAGTCTCCCTTCCTCCTTGTCCTCCATCTACCTATCTCTCCCTAGTGACAGTTACCGGCTTTTTTGTTTCTCTCTACTTTTAAAAACCTAGCTGCAAATATATATGTATGTATATATATATATATTTATTAATGTCTTTTTACCTTCTTTTTTAGATAACCCCAAAGATGTCATAGCATATACTCCTTCCAGAATCCTATATGAAGTCCTTATTCTACAGATGAATCTACGTAAAAATTGCTTATTTTTCCTGAACCCTGGGAAAGTCTTCTATTATACATTAATACAATAATGATAAAGGAAACTCTGCTACAGATTATGAAGGAAATAACCAAAGTGACCATACTGAATATTTTAATTAAATTGCATTGAAGTTAGAGATCATAATAAAATATTTTAAAATTATTTGGTAATCATGTTTATATATACTGTTTAATTCTCTGATTTTCAAATTCCTGAATCAAAGCTTTTTATTAATTTATATAGGGTTTGAAAATGTCTCATTTCACCTCACTGGGAATCTTTGTCTTCCTATGATTTCTTTCGTATGCCAAGTTCAAAAAGTAGGAAATGCTGGACATTTTAAGTATATTTTATCTAATTCTCATAACAACCCTTCAAGATTGAATTTGTTGCCCTCTTTGGAGATGAAGACACTGGTACTCCAAGAATTGAAGTGATTTGCCCAGGGTCAAGTAGTAAGTGCAAAGCTGGGATGGACACCTAGTTCTGATGACTAAGAGATGACCCACAGTGTTGTTTGAAACAGAATTTCCTGGTCTAGGAAAAGAACAGTGTGGACCTCATTTCATCAAAGCATATGCCAGAAGCCTGAAGACACATTTGTACACAAAATATAGTCAGGGAAATTAGGTGAAAATAGATTTAGGTGAAGTGAAAATGAATAAAATGACCATATCCTTCAAGTCTTGATTAGCAACCAGTGTATTCGTGGGAGTACGTGCAATAGGTCTCCACCCTTGGCCATGTTCTGATGAACATTTTATTAATGCTTGGGACCAGAGCAATCACTATAGTATGGAAGGACCTATAAATACCTATTGAATAAATGAATGAGTGAACAAGGACATATGTAATGTGCTAATCATAACTTTAGCTGCTGCAAAATTTCAGGTCACAATAATTATATCAAATGGGAAATTTAAAATCAGAATATCATAATAGGCAAATGTGATAGGTCAATATTAAATACTAAATCCTAAACTTAAACTTATTCTACAATCAATTTTACAATGAGAAGGTATGGGCATGAAGGCTTGGAGTGTGGAAAAAAGGAAGAAAGAGTAGAAAGTGAAGGAAAGAAGAGAGAGGAGAAAGGTCTGTACTTTTCATGGATAAGAACCTCAAAATGAGGCTAGTAATATGATACAGCTATTGGGTGAAATGAATAGACAGGGAACAAAATAAAGGAGATTTCTTGTGCTTGCAATAGATTTCTTGTGTGACAGTCAGAATATCCAGAATATGTTGCAAACTCTAGGTCCCTCTTTGGTTTTTTGCTTTTTTTTTTTTTTAACTGGAGGTTCTGGGGATTAGAACCCAGGACCTTGTGTATGCTAGGCAGGCACTCTACTACTGAGCTATCCCCTCCCCCAGGTCCCTCTTCTTAATGGGAACAATAGCCATCTGAAAAAGTGACTAGGAAAGCAAGTAGGGTGATGAACTGAGTTAAATCTGTGATACAAGAAGAATAGTGATAGTACCAGAGATTTTAGCCTAGAGAAAAATTAGTTGAGGAAGCATGATCACTGTCTTTGAGAACTTGAATGATATGTGGAAAAGAAATTATATCTACGGGATGTTACTGGACCATAGACTCACAGCATTTGAAGACTCCTCAGCAGTTATCTCATCTATCCATTCGCACCTTGAATCACGGATTATAACTTTTACACATATCTCAATGGGAACGTAACAGAGTTGTTGACCTGGAACCTAAATTAGTGGTTCTCAGACTGTGGACCCAAGACCCAGCATTACCTGGGATCCTGTCAGAAATATAAAACTCTTGTACCTCATCCCAGACCTACAGAATCAGAAACTCGACGTGGGGCCCAATGTGCTGTATGTTAACAAGGTCTCTAGGTGATTCTGATGCATGATAGTATTTGAGAACCATAATAGATCATCTGATGCTGGTGTTTAGCCTTAAATCTTGCAGTTTTATTCGAAAACCTGCCTTCCCCCCAATGATTCCTATTTATGTCTCCTTTGAACACGTCCAACCATCAGACCAGTTCATCCTGTGCAGTGGGTATTTGTCGGGTTTTGGCTACACAGCTTCTAAGCACCCTTTCTGTTAGGATTAATATTCCATTTTATGTGTCTTAAGAGTAGACAAGGTTTCCCACTGTGGATGCCAAAGGGTCTAGATATGCCCTCTTGCAACTCTTGGGGAGAAGGGTGTAGACACAGGAACCAATATGGCAAATTAGTTGCTCTTGCCTGGAACTCCTAACCTTGAGCAAGTAGCACAAAGATGAAGGAATGATTTAGAATTCATTCCTCGAGCAAGGTCTAGGGGCAGCAGATGGCAAGGTGTCTGATGCTGGTGGTGGAAGCAGAGCAACAGCTTCCCATCCAACAGGTTTCTGTGATGTGACCTTGGTTTTGGGTGCTTCTGCCCCACTTTCTGGGGTTTCTGGCCCTTTTCTGAGCCTGGTTCTCCAGCCTTCCTACAGAGTCTATAATTCATCCTGTATCTTTTTTAAAATTAATCATATTTTATTTCATGTTATTTTTTTAATGGAGGTACTGGGGATTGAGCCCTGGATCTCGTGCTTGCTAACCATGTACTCTACCAATGAGCTATACCCACTCCCCCAATCCTATATTCTTTTAATACAGTACTTTTAATAAGTTAGTCAGAGTTCATTTCTGTTGCTTGCAACCAAAAAACAGAAGGATACACACCTGCTCCTTGTTAGCACACATTCTGTATTCTGCTAGGCCTTCAGATTATTACCTGCTATTGACAAAGACAAAAATAGATAACCAATGCTGGCCAACATTAGCAAGGAGCAGGAAAAAAAGGTTGACCTAATTGTTGGATTTGATGACTTTTTATGCCCTATCACAGTGAATCTTTAGGAAAGATTCCAAACGCTTCCTGAAATCCTCCAACATTGCTGGATTTTGTAGAAACTTAAAAACCTCTGAAACCTTCACCAAAGAAATCGAACCTGAATCTAATCAAGTTTCTCGAGCTAACTTTCATTCACAGGAAATCAAGGAGATGATAAAAGAATGAGTTAAGTGACACCAGGAGGAAGGAAACAGGCAAATCCAAAATATGCGACATCGTATAGTACAACTAAACCATAAGTATCTTCCATAAGTCAGTGACATTAAAAAAAATCAGGTGGGAAGAAGGGAAGAAGATCACTCTAGAAGAAAAGAAAATTAGGAGCTATAACAACCAAATGTAATGGGTACATCTTGTTTGAATTCTGATTCAAATAAATTAGTTGTTACATACGAAGAAGAGTAAATTTATAGGTAACAAGTGAAAAGAAAGCAATTTCTCCAAAACCCATTATTGACATACTACTATAAAGCACACCTTTGATTTTCCATAAATGTTACATAAGAGGATGATTTGCATGTAATAGTAATAAAAAGACATCCTGTGGGATAGAACAATTAATAGTTTCAAACCTGTAAGACCTCATGGTTATTGCTCTGTGACCCCCGAACAAATTATATGACACACTCAGCTGTCAAACGGTCATGAAATGGTCAGAGTCCATAATAAAAGCTATGGTAAAGAACATGGTAAGCACAGACACTACAGAGCAGAAGCTTTAAAACAATAGTCTGTTTATGCAATCTCTAAACTGGCCCTCAATGATCTCTTGCCCCTGGTATTCACACCCTGTGAAATTCCCCGCTTTGAGTGTGGTGTCACTTCAGAGATTAGGTTACCAAAAAAGACATTAGATGGATAATGAATGAAAACAAATTTAAAAGGCACCAGCCTGTCTTCCAACCTATAAACAGATTGTGCTTCAAAAAACCTCAGATCAAGACCATGAATTGATGGTTGTGTATAACTCCACTGCTTGAATAGACAGTAACATTGTTCACGGAGAACGTGTGTCTTAATGAACCACAGGTGCATTAAGAAAGGAAGAGAGCTAAGGAAAAAAAAAAAGAAAGAAAGGAAGGAAGGAAGAGAGCTAGACTACATCTTTCTTTTTTAAGAAATTTACCATCTTACCCATTTTAAGGGTACCGTTCAGTAGTGCTATGAATTTTCACGTTGTTATGAAACAGATCTCCAGAAATTTTTCATTTTGCAAAACTGAAACTATACCCATTAAGAAATAATTCCTCATTTCCCCCTCCTTCCAGCACCTGGTAACCACCATTCTACTTTATGTTCCTATGAATTTGACTACTTTAAGTGGAGTCATATAGTACCTGTCTTTTTGAGATTGGGCATATTTTGCTTAGTGTAATGTCCTCAGGGTTCATCCATGTTAAGGCATGTGACATGATTTCCTTCCTTTTTAAGGCTGAGTCTACTTTTAAGTTAAAGGGGTTGAAGGAAGTGTTCATCTCTACATTCTTTTGGGATACACCTATTCTTTTGCTTTCTTTCCCTTATTCTGGAGGGTTTGAATGACCTGCCTTTTAAGGTTTAAAAATAGGTGTCCAGACTGGGCTTTGAAATATTTCAAGAATACAGAACTACATGTATCCTAGATTACATAAAAATTTTAGCTACATTTTCATCCCTACAAATACAGTGAATTTTGTCATGCCTTCAAAAGCACTAGCAGTGATTTTTTTTTTGCTTTCCTTTCATTAATCAATTAATCTTTCAATGAGATGAAGACTTCAAGTAGTGCAAGAAGGTTGCTTCTGGAATCTACTCTGTTGATTTTAAGCATGCATAGTGTAAACTAGTGGTCCAGGGAACACAAACTGACACACCTGGAAACACGATGAAGACAAACTGAGAAGACTGTCTTTAAAGGGGTTCTTGGCTGATTTTGGTAATGGCAGAACAACAACTGTTAGATGACTGTTAATTCCGCTTAGCCTCTCTTTAGTTGTATAAAACCAGAGAGTATAGTAGATGGTCCATGTGGTGCTACGTGTATGTCTTGCTCATGTTCTTCTTCTAAGATGTGGATGTTCTTTGTCCACCTTGTTTTGTGTCATATAACCCTGTAACAGTGGCCCCACTGACCATGAGACAGCTCTAGCCAAAGCCAGTGAGTGATAAAGGGAGAATACAGACCCATAAAGTGGCCTGGTATAAGAACCCTAGCCAATAGGAGTAATCCAGATTGAAGAGTGTTTGGCCAACCTAATCAGGTCATCTGTCTTGGGGAACTTTGAACATGAACCAGAGAGAAGGCATTAGAAACTGAATCTGAGAAAATGAGTTAATAGTATGGACATGTCACTAAAGCAGGGTACAAAAGGCTTCTACTTCAGAGGAGAGCGTAAGATGACCACATCTTTAGAGCTGCCACTGTTTCCTACAGGCATTGCTCACAATTACTGTTTTCTATGAAGCTTGGATTTTTTGCTGCTGAGATATTTTCTTGTTTCTTCACTTTCCTGGTATTCTTTTATGTTTAAAAACACCTTTTAAAATAATTTGATACATTGAGCAAACTTCAAACAATAAAGAAATTTATGTTGGTGAAAATGAAAGCCCACGCTTTCCCCATTTTAATATCCCAAAGATAACTACTATTTAAAAGTTTTGCACATTTATTTTAACATATTATGTACTGTAACTTGCTTTCTTAATTCAGCAATAAATCATGGGTAAGTTTCCATGTTAAAAAAAAGTATCTATCTATCTGTGTATCTAGATCTTATTTTTTTTGCAACAGCTGCATTGTATTCCATTGTATGGATACGCTATATTCTACTTATTTTATTAACTACAGCAATTTAATACCAATGGCTATGGGGGCTATTTCAAATTTTCAAAATAACAACTAACAATACAAATACAAAAGTCTTTTCCCACACATGTTTATATATTTATGTAAATATTTCTATTAAGTAAATTCTTAAAAGTAGAATTTGGGGAGTCAAGGGAATGCACACTTAAAATTTCAACAGATGTTGCTAAACCACCTCCCTACCAGTTGAGATCATCTAAGGCTCACTCTGTTTCTCACCATTTAGAGAATGGCAATGTGTGAGCAGTGTGGATTTGGCCGCACTAAAGGTCAGTCACTCCATCACAGTGAAGTTGATTGTGCCCAAGTTAATGATACCTAATGGAATCTATCCTTTGTCACCTGGGAAGTGCAGGTGTGTCTCATCACGCTGTCAGTCTGTTTTCCGGCACCTTGCTCAAGTAGGTTACACTGGAATGAGCACCTTGTACATTTTGAGAAGTTCTTGTGATTGTCATTCAAAAACTGTTCTATGCTGAGGTTTGTCCTCATAAAAGGCAACAATCAAAAAGACACACATTAATTTCAAATGTATTATTTAGTGCAGCAGTGTGAACTGATGTTAAGTCTGAAAAAGATGAAAGCTTTATACAAACCTGCACCAGGCAGATTTTATGTATGGAGGCATAAAGTCAGAAGCCATCCTTGAACTGTGCTATTTGGAAAGGACATGTCCAATGATATTCAAACAGACAAAGCAAGGATTGAGTTAAGAAAGCTGAACATATCCTTTTAAAATGTAGCTAGCCAACTAAAGTGCTGCAGGAGAAGTAAGGTCTAGGCTCAGCTGAAGGTCGTTTTCATTCAATAACATTTATTAAGAACCTTTGAGGCCCTACGTTCCTATGGATTCAAAGACAATTAAGACGATTCTCTACCTTAAAAATATTACAGGTCTATGAAAGCGTGGCATAAGATGGGGCAACTGATTAGACATAAGGAACCTGGAGTAGATTTCACAGAGGTGGCCTCTGAATGGAGACTTGAAAGATAGGTAGGCATTTTTCAGGTCAAAAAAGAAGGGAAAAACATTTTGGGTGAAGGGACAGGAGATGTAAAATGATCTGGTAAGTGTGGGGAATGTGCAAAATGGTAAGTTTGGTGCTTTTGTAAGACAGCGTCAATACGGGTCTGGTCAGAAGGGGTCCATCAGATGAGCATCTCTGATGAGCCAAGTGTCTCCATTGGGTCCTTTTTCTATGTCTTCACACCCTGTCTGGAATGTGCCATCTGACATAGAAGTCACTGCTCACACGTGGCTATTGAGCACCTGAAATGAGGTGTGATCAAGGAGCTGAATTTTTAACTTCATTTATATTTTAATTAGCTTAACTTTGAAACTAGATACTCAATTCATTTATTAGAAAAATTGTCAATATATGTATATTTGGGATAACTTGGGTATGTGAATGTACTTTTTCAGCCATAAGTTTTGTGCAATTTGAATATAGATCAAATATTTCTAATGAAAATTTAGCATCTGAATTGAGATGTGCCATAAGTGCAAAATACACACTGGTTTTCTCCTTGGCCCAAAACTCAGCTCCATCTTCTGATTTTTTAAATAAGAGAAACCCAAGTTTCTATGTACATTTTCTAATTTTTAAAATGTTGACAACCCTGACAAAAAAATTCCTACCCAATAGTAATTTCCCCCTTTTTCTTTTATAACAGAATTCTGCTTAACCCAGGCAACAAGTTTCCCATTTAAAAAAAAATACATTTTCTATTCTCCTTTGCACTTTGGATGGATAATGAGATAAAAGGGGAAGCTGTGTGGGAAGGCCAGGTAATCTCCTGGGCTAGCTCAGCTGGGAAGTGCCCTTTTTTTCCTTGCCACCTTCCTCTTTTCTGACAGAATGCAATGGCTGGAGCCCCAGCAGCCACTTTTTACCATAACACAATATGGAAGATGGAAACTCTGTGTTAAGAATGGTAGAGCGGAAAGATAAGTGCCCAGGATTCTGCTGACTCTGAAGTTACCACCCTACCATTAGCTTTTCTTTTACATGAGAGAGAAATAAACCTCTATCCTATTTAAGCCACTGATTTGGGTTTTCCATTTATACATGGCCAAGCCTAAGTTGGCAACTAATTTTTTCAAAAGCACCAAGCAGACACAGAGAAACAGAAAAGAAACAAACACAAAACATGCCCAAGGCTCACTTAAGAGTATCTGGGCATCAATTTCCTTATCTGAAAAATCAATTCCTTTAGCCAACTGTTGGAGACCACTTCCAGGCCTAAACTTTGTGTTTATATTGATTTACTCATCACATATATAGTACCTATTATTTACCAGATATGACTTTAGGCATGGGTGCAGCAGACAACAAGAGTACAAGTCAAACTCTTCCCTGACAGAGGCACTGTGGTTCAGTCCGAGCTGATCTTTAAGCCCAGGCCTGCCCTAACACGCTGTGCAAACAATAAAGTCACTTAGCTTCTTTATTCTGGCTTGTCTAATCAGCAAACAGGTTAATAATGCTTTACCTCAAAAACAATATCTAACATGTGTATTGGAGATTATATTATTTATTCCTTACAACTACCCCCAATTTCTTTGAGAAAAATGAAAAAAGAGATCAGATCATTTGCACACAGCCAGTAAGCACTAGAGCCAGGTTTTAAAATGAGTCTAATTCTTTGGCCACTTTGAGGATCAAATGGAAATAACAAATATGAAAATATTTGGGGGAAATTAGCAATTGCATACAAATTCTTTCCATAACAAAGGTCACTAGAAAACTAGAATGAAAACAGAGTTTCTAAATAGATGATGTGTGTTGCACATATACCGAGATAATATTTACAAGTTATTTTGTGTCAAGGACATCACCAAGGACTCTATATCTATTGCCTATTAGGAATCAAATAGTGGCCCATGTACTGGGGATACAGGATGAATAAGAATAGTAAACTGTAGAAATGAATCCACTGTATTAGGGGAACATAATTTAATGTTAGCATTATTTGGAGAACTGCCCCACCAGTCACAACTTTCATGTCTTCTTTCTACAGGTTCCTATATTCACCATCCTAGCTTGTTTACCAACTTAATTAGCTGAGGATTTGCCCTAATCAATACCCCTTAGTGATGGTTCATTAAATCATTTCACCTTTTGGTTATTTTTTTCTGTATTGGAGGAAGAGAAAACCTCGAGAGAATACTATGATAAAAATGACACAATATTAACTTCTGTGATCTTAGTTCCACATGACAGGCTGTGAAAAATGCAATAGGTTATTTCATGTATTTGATCGGCTTATATCTATTGAAGCATTTAGTTTTCAATTAGTGGTAAGTACACAGAAAATTAAGTAGATAAAACAATAAGGCAATAATTAACGCTTGGAAAAACACTATGCAGGAAAGAATTTCATTAGCAGTGAATGATATGTTATACAGTCATAATAATTTAAATGCTAAATTTTGATTTAGCAAAAATTATGATGGGAAAGATGTAGGGAAGGTAGTGGTGCAAGAGTTGGGAATCTCCCTGCATACAAGAGAACAAGTAGATTCAAATAACCAGAAGAAACAGTTAAAGGAACCCAGTATGGTTACCTGTGGGAAGTGGGAACAGGGGGTTAGGAAAGGTGAAACAGGAGACTGCTGTTTTAAGTATAAGTTAATAATGAAAAAGAATATGAAAACAAATATATGAATATATATATATGACTGAAACATTATGCTGTGCACCAGAAACTGACACATTGTAACTGACTATACTTCAATTAAAAAAAAGTCTAATAGCAGTCTTGACTCTTTAATGTATAAAATTAAATTTAAAAATCATTGTAACTTACGTCAACAATCCTCTGGCTTTTCCCACTGCCTGACATGTCAAGTCAAATTCTTCAGACCATAAAGTCTCTCCATAATCTGTCTCCACCCTCCTTGTTTATCTTATCTCTGAATTTTTTTTTCCATGTTGTACTTTTGGTTCCCCTCAAGCCCTATTCCCTTCAAAACAATCCCTTCAAAAACATCATTCACCCAGCCTGGGATGTTGTCTCTCCAGTCTGATCTAAAATCTTACTGCTGGGTGGAACAAAGAAGCCCTAGAGTGAAGGTTATCCTCTCACCAACATTAAGAAGCATCAAAATTTAATAGAGGAGATCAGTCAACAGTAGACTGAGAGGTTGATAAACCGAGGAGGAATGTGGTAACGGAAGAGGGATGGTCTCTATGCATCTATAAGAAGTAGGTTACTGAATCTTTCAATATAAATTCATTAAGTGCTAAGCATGTACCAAGTATGTACTCCTGGGAGTAAATAACAGCAAGTGGCATGGTTAGATGCCAAGAATTCAGAGGGACAGAGGTATTAACAGTTAGTCTAGAGGGCTAGATCTTTCTAGACAAGAGGGGCCAATAAACAACCATCAAAGTCTCATCTCTGCTTAGTAGACATAATCTCTGTAGAGAGATTAGCTACAGGCTTGATGATATTAAGAGAATGGTTTGTTTAAGATCTATTTTGTGTCAAGCTCTGGACTGGGTGCTTTATATTCATTTTCCCAAACCCTACAGCAGCCCAGGGGGTTATAATAATACCTATTATTAATTCCATTTTTCCAATGAATAAACTGAGGCTCATAAAAGCCAAGGTTTTACAGCCAGTGTCAGAGGAGAGATTTGATTTCTGATTCAATTCCAAGAGGAACTCAGGGCCCATTCCTCTTCCGCTACACCCCACAGCCTCCCCAGCCAACTAAATCATGCCTACCAAGCAGCCTCTGATTTAATTTGACTTCACGTGTAGGAAAAAAAAAATGCTCTAGTTGGTCAATAAAACCTTCCTTTGCTAGACAGTTAGCAATAATAGTAAAAATACCAGCTGCTAACATATTAAACACTTCTGATGTGCCAGGCACTATGCTAAGCGCTCTACACACATGAAACAGAAACTATGCTGTCTATCCCCATTTTATAGATAGGAAAACTAAGGCATAAAATATGTAAATAATTTGCCTTAGGGCACAAAACTGGTAAGAGAAAGACCCTGTGCTCTTAACCATTCTTTGCTTATTGCCATCTAACATACACTGTATTGTTGTAAAGGTAATTTATTCATTAAATTATATTGAGTGAACGCCCACTCCATGGCTTGGGGCTTGTTGGGAGAGTATCAATGAAGTATAAGACCTAATCTCTGTCTTTCAAATATCTACAATTGAAGCAAAGAGGAAAGATGTACACAGTAAAATGGTTAGGTAACAATTGAGGTTTGTATGTAATTAAGTACTAAATTGATTAGGGCAGTCACCAAGGGTGTTGACATTTCAGAGAAAGGCGGTTACTGAGAACCAAAGCACAGGTGAGGTGAGCAGTGAACAGACCCCAGCAGCAGAGAGAAGATTCTAGGACAGGAATGAGCATGGTGTCCTGGGGGCTGGGGACCAGCTGCCCCCAGCCATGGAGGTTAGCTGTGTGAAGCAGCAGGACGCACAGGCAACTTCCTTCAGAGCCTTACCTCAGAAATTCTAAGTCTCGGGAGAGCCCTTCAGCAGCAAGAGGCTGCTGGTTCAGTCCTCTTTCCAATTCAACTTCGAACAAGGAGGTGTCAGCAAGGCCACACAAGCTCCTGAGTTTTTGCCCTATTATTTCCTAAGTAGCTCCCCAGAGACTCCGGGGCTAGGAGACCGAAAGCTACTGGGAGGCAAAAAAAAAAAAAAAGTTCATCCTCATATCCCAGCACCTCTGACAGAGACAGTACCTTGCATGTGCTCCATAGATGTGTGTTAAACCAGGAAGAAAGGACCCCTGCACAAATAGCTCTCAGTGTAGACGAAGGGCTAAGAGTGTGAGAGGCAGCAGAGTTTGGCACTGCCACTTGCTAGCTGTGTGGACCTTGTGGTTACTTCACTTGTTTATACCTCAGTCTTCTCGTCTGTGAAAAGGGTCTATTGAAAGCATCTTCCTCAGAGGGTGATGGCTGTGAATATTAAATTAATTAATAGATGTGAAGCACTTCGAACAGGGCCAGCATCTATTAAGAGTTCTTTCTGTTGCTGTTATTGATAATGAGGTCTCCAGAGCCAGACCAAGTGGTTTGAAGTCTATCTCTGATGCTAATCAAATGAGTAGTCTCTCTGAACCTCAGTTTTCCCCTTTGTAAAACAGGTGTTACAGTAATAGTACCGATCTCACGAAGTTATTGTAAGAGTGAAATGAGTTGAATGCACGCAAAGTACCAAGCACAGGCCCATGGCATCCCTTGATAATACAGGAGAGCATCATTCTCCTTGCTTGGTCACCAGGCCTCTCCTCTTAATCTGCTGTGGCAGCTGGCAGGTGGCTAGCGCACTTCCGAATTAGGCAAGACTTTATTTATGGAGTTGGTATAATTCTACCATAATCAGTTCCTCTTCAGCTTCCTTCTAGGGTAGTTTTTATTTTAAAATAAATTTTAGGTTTTTTATTATGCGATTTTCGAACATTAACACAAACATAAAGATGAACATGGAGAATCCCCACGTATCCATCACCCGAAAGTTATTGACACATGGCCGAACTTACTCCATCTACATCACACCTACATTCACTCTCCTCTCCAACTAGATTCTTTTGAAACAAATCTCAGATAGCATAAAATTTTACCCACAAATACTTTCATATGCATCGGTAAGATATAGTCTTTTTAAAAACATAACCACAATCATACTATCACATCTAAAAGTTTTAATAATTCCTTAGTATCACCAAAAAGCCATCCAGCACTAAAATTTCCTTGATTTTCTCATACATTATCTTTTACAGCTTAAAAAAAAAATCAGGATCCACACAAGGGTGCATTTACCTGATGTCTTTCCATCTATGGGTTTCACGCCCTCCTTCCTTTCCCCCTTGCAATTTATTGTTAAAGAAACTAAGTAGGTTGTCCTGGAGAGTTTCTCATTCTAAATTTTGCTGACTGCTTCCCCAAGGCATCATTTAATATGTTCCTCTGACCCCTGGAAGATCTTGTTGTACCCAAAGCAAGGAAGCTGTCAAAGATGTCTTGGGTGGTGTCAGATGGACACCGGAGCACTGGCAGAAGGTGGGGTGTTTTGAGGATCAAATAAATAAGCAAATAAATAACGGCAGCATATTGAGACACATCAGTTTTGGTAATATCCTCAGGCTCATAGAAATGCTCCCTTACCTTTGAAGGATGTGAAAGAAGCAATTCTTTATTCCCAAAAAGGGTAGATAAAGAATCAAACATTCATTTTGCCTTTCCTGTATAAACTGTGTCTCGGGGTAATCAAATAATTAGTGAGAACAGATCTTTCTGATCAATGAAGAAGGAATGATACAATCAAAATATTGCCAATTTGCAAGCCCGAATGAATATAGTATGTAAGAATTTATTATCAAGGGCTGCTAAATACGTAGGTAAAGAGATGGTGAGGAGCTTTATATTGGACATACCAGGTTGACAGTATCTGTCAACAGATACTGTTATCATGAAAAGAAAAGCCACCAGATATTATGTGTCCTTAATTTGACACAGGAAATGTGCAGCCTGTGAAGTATTCACGCCAAAAATTCAAATCTGAATCAAACCTCTATTAATAACTACTACCTTAAAGGTTGTTTGTACTCTTAATATTTATTCTTTTTTCCCAAAAAGAGCAAACACTACATGAAAACCCAACAGAAATCATAAGGCACCTGTCAAACTTGGCACCTCCTAGTGTGGGTACCGTAACACAGTTCCAGTAAGCACTTAAACGCAGCTCCCACAATTACAGAACCATTATATTCCTGAGACTAAGGTAGCTTTGCTTATGACAAGTGAAAATTGCAGAGCTGACAGGGCTTTTAGACTTCGGGATGTGCATGGACTATCTTTTTGCCCTGATCTGTAAGATGAACTTGTGTGCACACGCGCCGTGCCTTTAAAATCTGTTGCTACTGTGTTCAAGGAAATGATGTACCATAGGCATGCTGGCATCTGACAGCTGAATCATCTGTCAAGAATCCCCGCTGGCGTGAAAGGAGAGATGGAACTGCGTTTCTGACAAGCCACAGCGCTAGGGCCGCTTCTGCAGCCCCGGGACACTGACACGCAAGGGAGGCGCTCGCGGGGGCGCGCGGCGAGCCGCGGGAGCGGCCCGTGCGCGCGCGCGGGGTTGTTGTCGAGAGAGCCGGTGCCTGACCCCTGGGTCCTGCTGCGCGGTGCCAGGGGAGGGCAGGGCCCGTGGCGCACGCTGCCTGCCTCATTATTTCCGTGAGCCTGACCCTGTTTATGATCCTAGCTCCGGAAACCCCTGCTCCATCAGCTTCCTCCTATTCTCCATATCAAATTCTGTATTCCGGAATACGGACACGCAGATTCGGGTATCGTTTTCGCAGATAACTTAATTACATATATTTTGAAAACCACAGCTCTTAAAGATGACCAGCCTGGCCGGCAGTGCCTAACATTTTGCATATTTAATTAGAGTTGTTTAGTACTCCACTTTGTACATAAGAACACTGGTATTTTATTTCAGAGATCACGTGAAAAAAATGTGAATCACAAGGAATTAAATGACAGTAGAAAAATGATCTCTAGATGCTTACATTAGAGAGACTATAAAAATCTTTACCATATAAGAAGATTTCAAAATCCACTGGATTCTTTAATTTACTTTCGTTTTCAAATGCACAAAAGAAATAACCAAATAATACTTTAAAAAATTGTTTTTGAAAAAAACATGTATTTGATCCCAAAGAACAGAGGTGACATCTTTTCCTGCCCTTCTAAGTTCTGCCACAGCCTGACACATCAGTGAGAAAAGATCCAAGATGTGTCCTGGCATTTATCGATGGGTTCTCTTCGTCATTCTCAGGGAAATGTGGTGAACGAAATTTCCTCTTAATGGTAGTATTTAGCTTAGGTTCTATGAATTCAATTTATTTTATTTTATCTTTGGGGGGAGGCGGGGGCAAGAGAGGTAGAGAGGGATGCCCACCGGAGCTGGGTCTGAGCCTTTTTGACTTGTATATGTTGAATCTGAAGGGAAGTTTCCCTGCACAGAATGAAAAGTAAAGGGTTAGTCCTGGAGTTCACCTTCGGCCCAGGGCAGAATGATTATTCCAGGCCTGACATTTAATACACCGGTGATCACAGATGTTGCCACTGAAAGCTTCCCTAACAAAGCAGGAACCAAAGAACCTTACAGCAATAACTGACTTCAATTGACAAACGTGTGGGAGCTGTGAGGTGAAGATAGACACTGCCTTTGCAAGACACTCTCAAGTATCTCTTTAACACAAGGGAAGGAACAGTAAAGCAAAGAAAACCACACATGTGCAAATAGTAAGTATGGGCTTACACAGCGCACGGCACATCCAAATGCAAAGTGAAAGTATGACTGTGAAGAATTGTTTAATTTTTACTTTACCCAATCCCATGGGACCCAACCTCCTGGGAACAGTGTCTATGCTACAATCTCTGGGCAAAGAATAAACTGGGATGAAGGAAAAGGTAAGATAAAATTCCTTTTGTGTGTTAGATCTGCATATTTTTTCCCTCCAAGATACCTTCCCCCAATGGTTCTCTATTATAAAACAGTAAAATAGGATGGGGAGAGAGGGGAGATACACTTATTATGAACAGCAGTTATCATTTCCATGCTCTGGCATTTACAGCTTTTTTAGTGGTACTTATACCAAAATATTATTAATTCTTCAATCCGCTTATTATCTTGTCTTTGAATTTGTTTCGACAACTGCAAAGAGATATTACTAGGGCTCCCTTTCAGACCAATACCTGTTAAGTTTCCAAATGTATATTTCACATGCAACTGTTGCCAAGGAATTTTTGTTTAAAAAGTAGAAACAATCATTTCTTAAGGATCATCCTTATCATGACATCAGTATGCTGAGTATGGTTTCTTCTTTCTCCAGTGTATCGAGAAGGCTGTGAGCTTTGCAAGGTCTTGACCATTCCCTGTCCTTCCTTGCTCCAATGTCCTCTACACTGTTAAGACTGCAGGATGTGCTCAGGGAGTATTTGCTAAATAGATGGAAAGCTCATGATTCAACTGAAATCATTTTTGATATAAGCAGTGGGCACTGGTGAGATAGCATGGAGCTCAACTGAAAAGAAAGCAGTTATAATTTCAGCTCTGCAGAGGCTGTGGGAGAGGAATGTGCTACCTGGAAAAATAAATTATCTTGAAAAATAAATATAAAGAGAACTAAAGCCTAAAGTGGAGAAATGAGATACTGGGCTTGATTTAATATGGCATCCTTGTCACCATGAACTGGTTACCTTAATGGGATATAAGAAGTTCAGAACAGAGATTCCTTAAAAAACTAAAAATAGACTTACCATATGATCTAGCAATCCTACTCCTGGGCATATATCTGGAGGGATTTCTAATTCGAAAACATACACGCACCCCAATGTTTAACAACACTATATACAATAGCCAAGATGTGGAAGCAACCTAGATGTCCATCTACAGATGACTGGATAAAGGCATGGTGTGTATATGTATATATATGTATATGTATATATATGAATACTACTCAGCTACAAAAAGGATAAAGTAATGTCATTTGCAACAACACAGATGGACCTAGAGATCATCATTCAAAGTGTGGTAAGCCAGAAAGAGAAAAAGATACCATATGATATCACTTATATGTGGAATCTAAAAGACAGACGAACTTATTTGCAAAACAGAAACAGACTCTCAGACATAGAGAACAAACTTGTGGTTACCAGGAGGGGAAAGGTGTGGGAGGTGATAAATTGGGAGTTCAAGATTTGCAGGTACTAACTGCTATATATAAAACAGATAAACAATAAGTTTCTACTGTATAGCACAGGGAACTCTATTCAATGCCTATAATGAAAAAGAATATGAAAAGGAAAAGGAATATATGTATGTATATGTATGACTGAAACATGCTGTACACCAGAAATTGACACAACGTTGTAAACTGACTGTACTTCAATTAAAAAAATTTTTTTAAGTTAATTTATTGTGCTTATTTTTTTTTATTGTGCTTATGTTTAAAAAAGCCAAGCATACAGATTATCTTGGGGTCCTTTAAAATAATTTGCTTTTAATGACACAAGTATTTATTGTGTTAAATTAATCAAATTTAGAAAACAGTATCAGTGTATACTAGTAGAAGACTTTACTCCATGCCTGATAATTAGCCAGAACATTGTTCTTGTTCATGACAGGCAGCCTGAAGTATTGTAGTGTGCACTAGTCTAAGTATGTTGAATTCTTTGACATGGAACGAAGTCATCAACTTTCAGCGCTGGAAGGAGTCTTGGAAATCTCATTCCAGCGTCTTCAATTCAGCAACTGAGACCCAGAGGAGTGTGAGACATTCACCAAAACAGACAGAAGGTGATCAGAGTGCTTCAGTCCAGCTCTGGCCTCAGTCTTGGGCCCAGTTCCCAGGGGCAGAGCCTACATTAATTATCCCTTCTTTATCTCATTGGCTTTTAACCCCTTTCCAGAACTTTTAAAACACAAATTTTAGAGAATTTCTCATTAATAATAATAAACAGCTATAAAATGTCCTCAGGTTTTGTACAGTATTTGCAAAATGATGGTCCCTGATATGGAAGAAATTTCATTTTTTAAGACAAATATACAAAGTAAGAAAAATAGAAAAGGGACTTTGTCAAACCTGCTCAAACGGAGCCTCTTGTTTTAATCATGTGCTCTAACATTTAATGATCAAACTGGATAGTAAAATGAAGATGTTGCCGAAGGATGTGAATCAGTCCTTTGCAAACTTATTCTTAACACATTGCTCAGAACTCTAAAACATATGACAGACAAAAGTGGAGCTGCTCTGCTTGAAGTTGAAAAAGAGAGTCCCAGCCGCTCCCCCTCCTCTCTGTTTCCGTCTCGGAGCCTCTATGGCACTGTTGGAAAAACCAGTGATTTAAAGGAAATGGTCAGAATTAAGCTTAGATAAACAGTGCCTGGAGCTGGCTGTGGCCGAGCTGTTGCATCACACTCATAACCAGCACATCAACTACAGCGCGATGAATTGAGCTGTGCCGCTCTAGGGTGCTAAGTTCAAATACACTCATTCTCGCTCTCTCTCTCTCCCTCCTTCTCCCTCCCTCCCTCTCTCTCTCTCTTTTTCCTGTGTGTTTTGCTTGTTCTTTTATTCTCTGTGGCAGCGTTTTAAACTGCAGGATGCGTAAGAATCACCTGGGGAGTGCATTGAAAATGAAGCTTCCCAGCCTCCATGAGTACAAATTTTCTTCCAGTGGATCTGGGTACAGTTCATCAATTTGTACTTCAAATATGTACAGAGGAATTGTGGACCCACCCCTCTTTGAGAAACACTACTCAGAAGCATCTTAAAAGATGCCTTGCATGTGGTACTTATGCCTAATATTTTTTCCTGGATATTATTTAATGTTTACCATATTAATTAAAATGGAATATCATATTTTCAGGTCCTAATGATTATGCAAATTGTGATACTAATTAATAAATTCAGTAATGTATATTAAATATAATGTATATAGATTCAAAATGAAATATGTGGGGCTCTGTGGAAACTGCTTTGAGCAAGAGGAACTCTAATAAGGACCAAACTGGAAAACCATTAGCAAAGAGAAAAATAAAAGGAATCTTTTTTCATGTGATACAATTTTTCTGTTTCAAATCAACAACTGACATCATACTTAGTAGTGAACACTACAGACATTTAAAAATCTGAAACAAATGTGTAAGGTCTGTACCTTGTCACCACTCCTATTCAGTGCCATTCGGGTAGTTTTCGCCAGTGAAAGAGATGATGAAAATTGAATTTAATTATTGGAAAAGAAGAGATTATTCTTCTTGTTCCCTTCCCCTTTTTTTTGGCAGTTGCTACATTTATGTACATAGAAACCTCAAGAGAATCAACTGAAATACTGTTGGAAAGAATAAGAGAATTCTGTAAAGTGACTAGTTATTAAGTCAATATTTAAAAATAGATTTCCTATAAGGCCATTACAAACATAATGGGGAAATTTTCAAGTCAAAATAGCAGCCAAAGAGTGTAAAATGTCTGGGTAGAAACAAAATAAGAAATACAAGGAAGATTTGGAAGAAAACTGAAACTCTCTATGGAAGCACACATAAGAAGACTTGAATAAATGGAGAGACATTCCTCTCCATTTCATCCTGTTCCCAGAAGGAAAGATTTAATGTTAAAACTCTATCAGTTCTCCCCAAATTAACCTATACATTTAATTCAGCTTCAACAACAACAACAACAAAAAGAATTTCACTGGAAATCATCAAAGTGATTCCAAAATTAATCTGCAAGACTAAATACATTACAATATCCAAATTCAATCATTAAATTTAGTAAATGTCTCTTTTCAGGACCTTTAGCATTTACTCCTTTTCCTTTTCTAACTTTGTAAGGTGGAGTAAAATTGCTTCCATTTAATTTTCATTTTATAGTTGGGAAACTGAGGCACAGAAAGGCTAACTTTAAAAAAACTGAGGTACAATTGACATACAACATTATATTAGTTTCAGGTGTACAGTGTAATAATTCAGCACTTGTACACACTGCAAAATGATCACCGCAATAAGTCTAGTCACCATCTGTCACCATAAACATTTACACAAAAAATTTTGTTTCCTTGATGAGAATTTTCAAGATCCGCTCTGCCTGCAACTTTCAAACATGCACGACAATGCCATCGACTGTTGTCGCCTTGATGTACACCCCATCCCCATGATTTATTCATTTCAGAACTGGAAGTCTGGACCTCTTAACCCTTTTCACTCATTTCACCCACTCCCAACACCCCACTCACCACAACCATCAGTCTTTTCTTTGTATCTGTGAGTTTGGGGAGGGGGAGGTTGTTCATTTGTTTTGATTTTTATATTTCACATGTAAGTGACACCATATGATATTTGTCTTTTTCTGTTTGACTAATTTCACTTAGCATAATACCCTCAAGATTCACCTGTGCTGTTGCGAATGGCAAGATTTCATTCTTTTTTACAGCTGAATAATATTCCATTGCATATGTATACCACATCTTCTTTATCCATTCATCCATCAGTGAACATTTAGGTTGTTTCCATGTCCTGGCTATTGTAAATGACGCTTCAGTGAACATTGGATGCATATATCTTTTCAAGATAGTGTTTTCATTTTCTTTGGATTTACACCTAGAAGTGAAATCATAGATCATACAGTAGTCCTATTTCTAATTTTTGAGGAACCTCCATAATTCCTTGGTCTTTATACCTACTCTTGCTTCTCTGTACCAAACATTTTAGGTGACCAAGTGCTTACCAGAGGTAAATAATCAGATATAAAATACTTTCGAAATTTTCTGATGAGGTGTAGGTGTCCCCTTTAGACTAGTGTTCTCAGTCAGGGTGATTTTGCCCACCAGGGGACATCAGACAATGTCTGAGCCATTTTTGATTGTCACAACTTGGGGAGGATGATCCTACTGGCATACAGAGGGTAGAGGCCAGGCATCCTACTAAACTTACACATTATATAAACAGACACAGGCAGCCCCCTGAAAACGAAGAATTATCTGTCCAAAATGTCGATTGTGTCAAGATTGAGAAACCCTATTATAAGGTACAGAAAAGCCAGTGATCTGCCAGCCATAGAAAAGATGCTTTTTCTGCCTTAAAAAAAAAAATACTCTTTACATAACAATGTGATAAGATTTAACAAAAACAAAAAAATTACAAGGATTCCAACTATGTGACATTCTGGAAAATACAAACCTGTAGAGACATTAGAAAGACTAGAGGTTGCCAGGGGTTGGGGAGAGGGAGGGGTGAATAGGAGGAACACGAAGGAGTTTTAGGGCAGTGAAACTACTCTGTATGACGCCATAATGGTGGGTACCTGTCATTTTACATTTGTCCAGAGTCATAGAATGTACACCACCAAGTGTGAACCCTAGTGTAAATTATGATAATGACGTGTCAATGTTCATCGATTGTAACCAATGTACCACTGTGGTGGGATGTTAATGGCAGGGGAGGCTATCTGGAGAGATGGGGATGATGGGGGCAGGGTGAGACAGGGGATACATGGACCTCACTGTACTTTCTGCTCAATTTTATTGTGAGCCCAAAACTGCCCTTAAAATTATTTTATTATTATTTTAATGATAATATTAAATATTATTTTAATAATAATTTAAAATCATTTTTGTTATTTTAATAATAATTTTAAAATAAAATAACAAATAATAAATAAATAATAAATTAAATAAATAATGATAACAAAGTTTATTTTTTTGTTTTTATTTATTTGTTTTGTTTTAGGAGGAGGTAATTAAGTTTGTTTGTTTGTTTTAATAGAGGTACTGAGGATCAAACCCAGGACCTTGTGCATGTTAAGCATGCACTATACCGCTAAGCTATATTCTCCCCCGAAAAGTAAAGTTTATTTTTTAAAGAAAAATCTAATTGGAAAAACAAAATAACATTTAAGAAATTTGGTGAATTTCCCACTCTGACATGTAATTTGAGAAAAAGAGATTTAAAAATTCACAATGTGAGTTTTATAACTAAACCCATCTGAGAGTGTGACAATACCAAAGGCACGATTCAAGCATCAAGGCCTGGGTGTGGTAGCGGTCCCCTTCTGTGGTTGATAGGGCACTAGGTCTGGAAGATGTTAACAGGTCTGACTTGAAGGAACATGGGAAACCCTGGGTTAAAGTAACTAAAGCAGATTTGGGTCTTTTGCTATTTTCCCTTTCATGAAGAGCCCTTCAGGGCCTTGCAGATGCCAGTGCTCCCTGTGAACCTGAGCGAGGTTTCCTGTACACAGCATTTTCCAAACTTCTGTGACTGCAGAACCCTTTTCCTAAGGAATATCTGAAGGGACTGACTGTTTCGGACACTAGTGGAAGACACGGGAGAGTCTTTCAGGCTGGCTAATAACATGGTCTTCAGGCTCAGGTTTTGCCTCCGTCCCTTGTTGCCTTATTTGTGGCCTTCTTGCTTGCTTGTTTTGGTTGTTATTCTCATTGTCTCCAATACCATCATCTCCAAAATTCAATCCATCCCCTAGACCTGAGAGTGCAGGGCTCACTCGGAGGTGTCCCCAACAGAGGGACGGCAGTTTCGTCACCGTGTGGCTGGGAGAGCCTCCCTCGATGGCCTCCTGGCTTCGTGGGTGACTGGTCTTGGCTGAGTAACTTGCGTGCTTGTGTACTTCCTGCAAGTTTGCCATATGCACCTTGTGAGCCCTGAGCATGCCTAGCGGTCTCTGAGAAAGAGGTGTTAAATTTCATTCTCTTTCCAGTGTAGAGGAAATTCAGGTCCTTTTAATGGTGTTGGGTAAAATTTTCAAGTCAGCTTCACGGGGCCTCTCTCCTGACGTCCCCCCGCTGCCTACAGTACAGGGGAGTTCCTGTGTTTCTGCAAGTGGGTGCGCCTGTGCTATTCTGGGTCTTTCTTTCCTGGCTGCCAGCAGAGCAGGTGTTTTTCATGGAACACGAGAGCTGCCAGGATCCACGCTGCCTCCCCCTTTGTGCTCAACACACTTGTGTCTGGGCTGCTTGGTGCTGCCAGAACTGTAGATTTATTTCCCCATCCTTCTTTTCCCGTTGCATGAAAAGATGAAGCAATCTGTTAGACAGATCCCCAGTTTTCTCTTTGTCTCTACAGGGGAGGAAGAATTTCTGATTTTTGCTTTCTGAATACGTAAAGTGGAATACCCAGTCAAACCCTTGGGACTATTTCCCCAAAAGACTAAATCATATTTGAGCGAGGTTGTCTGCAGTGTTTTGCTTCATCAAACACCTAGGAACCTCTATATGTCAGGCACTGTCCTGGGGGCTGGGGATAAAGGGATAAACGAGACACATTCCATTCCTGGGGGCTGAAACAAACAAGAAAACTGTCTCAGTAGAGAGGGAAGTGCTGCGAGGGAGTCTGTACACAGGGGCCATGAGGTACCAGGAAAAGCAGTCCACTCGCCTGTGGGTTCCGAGGGTGGAGTTGGGGGCGCCCTGGGAGCAGATGCCCTAAGCTGAGTCTACCAGACTTCTGCTGGAATTCCCAGCGTGATGCATTTCCTTCAGGTTGCAAATAAGTACTGTGTTTTCAACTTGTTTGGCATAACACATATAACTGAGAGCATTTTATTTATTTTCATCTTGATTAAGAGTATTGCTAACTGGGTGGTTACTATGACCAAAGTGCTCATTTTGTCGAAAGTAGCGAGCGGAAAGTCACAACAGAGAAATCTCTCAAGGCATCTTCGGAACCAAATGATAATAAATCACATCTGTATGACATTTTAAGAGTTGGCAAAGCACTTTTGCATGTATTGTCCTACTTGTACTGACAATAATCTTACAAAGTAGGTAGGGGGATTTCTGCTTAAACATGACACAGTCAACACAACCGTCCATCTCCACGGCCTCCTGGAGCACTACCAAATGACAGAAGAGAAATGAAAACAGCATAAACCTATACGGTCAAAGAGAACAGAAGAGAAAATAACAGTGAATGAGAGGTGGCATTACATTTTGTGAATATGGAAATTGGATGAAACAAGGTGACTCACATAGAAAGGGGAAAGCAGCACCGGATCAGAGGAGGGTACCCGTGTGCTCTGCAGAGCCCGGAAAGAGACCAGCATCTGCTGAGTGTGGTTGAAAACAGACGTATTGGCGGAAAGCCTGTATAAGACTTCTCAGCATGTCCCCTCCACTACTCCATATAGCCAGATGAAGACACCTACTCCTCACCCTGCCCCTGCCACTAGCCCCAGGAGTCCAGAGACTGACTTCTGAGGATATTGAACTGTAGAAGGTCCAGACTTAGGAATAGCTGACATACTGGAAGGCAGGAATGAGGCCCTGGGCTGAAAATAAGAGGGGCTATGTGATGTGCACCTAGGCTCCGTCCCCATCTGCTCCCAGAGTGCTGTCATCCAGGAGTCTAACAGCTTTGCCCCCATCCTCAGGTAGAAGAATGCCCCTTCCCTGGGGAAACTGTTCAGCTAAAATACTGAATTGCTGGTGGGGAGAGGTGGTCCTATCACCTCTAGCAAAGCTCAACATGACTAAGTCTCGGTCGTGTTTCCTTCCAGTTTTTTAGGGCATCACTGGGTAATGCAAATGGTTATGCAAGAATTACTGGACATTTGAGTGAAGGCTCCCACATGAAAGACAAGAACTTACACAAACAAGTAGGAAAACAATTGGAGAAAACAAAGGCAATGCAGGAGATGGGAAACAAGTTTCAGAAGCTAATTGGTATCCTCAGAGATACAGGACAAAACTATAGTAAAATTTTTTAAATGAAGGAATTTCCCATAATATAGAAAGATGAACAATGAGAGAGAAAATATTTTTTAAACTAAAGGATTAATCCAGATAGTCCAATAGCCAATTAATAGGATTTTAAGAAATAGAACATAGAGAGGAGAAAATTATCAAAGAAGTCAGAGAAAAAGATTCTGCAGAATAGGAGAGCAGGTCTCCATATTCAAATAACCTATCCAGAAAAATGAATGAAAAAAAGATTTATAGTAAGTCATACCGTCGTAATATTTCAAAATACCAGAGACAAGAAATACTGAAATCTCTACAGAACAACAGCAAAAATAAATCTCATAGTAAAGATTCTGGAATCAAAATGGCAGTGAAATTCTCAAGCACAGCATTGGAAGAAAATGGAGAGATAGATGCCATTAAATTTTTGAGGAAAAATAATCTTTCAACTTGGAATTCTCAGCTTTGTACAATAGTTAACAAGCGCACCTACCCAACTATCAAGTGTGAGTGTAGAATAAAGACGTTTTCAGCCATGCAAGATCTCAAGACTTTCACTTCCTGCACATCCTTCCTTAGGAAGTTGCTAGAGGGTGAGATCCACCCAAATGAAGGAGTATTCCAAGAAAAAGTAGGATACGGAGTCAGGGGGTGGTGCAGGGGGAGCGGAAAGGAATCCATCGCAGGAGAGGGGCAGAAGGTAGCCTCAGGACAGAGCTGCACTCAGGGAGCGCCAGCCCAAGCAGGACCAGGGACAGAGGCTCCAGCCGGATGACGTCCAGGGGAGAAAGGGCACCGATAAGTGGACTTAACTTGTTGTGTTTGACCACGTAGGAACTCTTACCCTGGGACTTTACAATTCAGGCAGAGAGTGTGGAAAGAAATAGTGATAATGATATGGGAAGTTGAGCAAATGAAAAATTAAGTAGTATGAGAAAGGGAGTGTGATGGTTATGTATAAACTGGCTCAACCGTAACTAAGACTTATACAGTAGTACTAATAAGGCAAGAAATAAATATTAACAAATTCGACTTCTAGTTCCTGTAGAAGTGGGAGGGAGAGATAAGAGTATGATACCTTCATATTCCAAAATCAGGAGTCAAATTATAGCATGTCTGAAATGTATAGCAGTATAAGCACGTTAATTCTGATGGATTATAAATAGTGAGAAAAGGCAGCTAAAAGAATAGAAGGAGTTTGCTCTCAGAAGAGTGAGACTGCAAGATGAGAAGGGTTAAGTAGTGTTCTGGTTACTATTGTATGTAAACAGATCACCCCTAAATTTGGTGGTTTTAAACAGTAACAACTGTTTTCTGCATTCTCTCTCGTGCTTTCTGTGGGTTGGGGTTTCAGGAAGGGCCCTGCTGGGCAGAGTGGATGAAGGGCTCTCGAGCTGTTGCTGTCAGAGGGAGGAAATGGAGCTGGAGCTGGGACAGCAAGGGGGCTGGAGCGGTGGCGGTGGTAGTGGGGGCCTGGCCAGGCACCTCTCTCCGCCTTCCAGTGGTCTCAGGGCTTCATTATGGGATCTCTCCAGGCAGGCTGCTTTGGGCTTTTTCATAGTGTGGAGACCTCAAGGCACTTGGATGGCCAATATGGCAGCTCAGGATCCCAGAGGCAAGTATCTGAAAAGAGCAAGATATCACATAGCATCTATGATAATTTCCTCTGTCAGTTTGACTGGATCATAGAGTGTACAGCTCCCTGCTTAAACACTATTGCTGCTTGTGTCATAGAAGGCATTTTTAGAAAAGAAAAACATTTAACTCAGCAAATCAAATAATGTAGATTATTCTCCCCAATGATGGTGGGCATCATCTAATTGATTTAAGGCCTGGATAGAACAAAAGGCAGAGGAAAGATGAATTTGCTCTCTGCACAACAGCTTGGGCTTCTCCTGCCCTCAGCACTCCTGTTTCTCAGGCTTTGAACTCCACCTACCCCACAAGCCATCCTGGGTCTCCAGTTTTCAGAGGGCAGATGTGGGACTTCTCAACCCCCATAATTTATAATAAGTCATATATTATATACATATATATATAATCTCCTATTAGTCTGTTTCTCCAGAGAACCCTGACTCATGCAGCATCATGCCATGCTGCTCTCCCAGTCAAGGCAGTCATAAAGCCCCCCCCACACACACAGGTTAGAGGGGAGGGAACGTAGGCACCGCTGTGTGGAGGAGCATCACAGCCTTATCAGACTAGGGCATTGTGGGATGGGAGATTGCCTTGTGGCCGTCTTTGGAAAATACAACCCATCCTAGGCAGGGTTTTGCTGGTTTTTTTGGTGGTATTATCTGAAACAACATGTGTGTTATTTTTATAAAAACACGAATTAAGTGTCGAGGATATTCTTATTACCCTTGAGCAAATGAGGGAAATCTTCTCAGAGAGGTAACGAGAATTCTTGAGATGGGGCTAGCTCTTTACTGCTAACGAGATGACCAAAGAGAGTCACTGTCATTTATGTTAATGGTCACAGCCTACCTCAATTACAATAGTTAACAAACGTGCTGGCTCTCCGACCTCAGCACTTTTAGCCTTACCTCAATATTAGTATGTCTTTGAATGCAATTTATCAGATCTCAGCTGAGCAAGGTCAGAGCAGGAACTGATGATGTTTAACGTGATGCTTCAGGCACCTCAGCATTGAATTTGGTTTTTTGGGCCATGGACCCTAGAATTGAAACGACACTTAGTGTCCTTCAGGGTGACTCTGCCCCTGCTTTAATTTTTTTAGTATTTTTTAAATTTTATTTAATATATATATTTTAATTAAAATATAGTCGATTTACAATGTTGTGTTGTTTCTGGTATACAGCATAGTGATTCAGTTATATATATATGGCCCACATTTCAATGTCCACTTAAAACACACACACAATTGCCAGACTGAAAAACAAAACAAAAACTAAGAAGTCTTTAAATAAGGCTCTGCCTAGATTAGTAATGCCAGCCTTGTCTATCCTTTAAACATCTACCTGCACAAACCACAGATTTCCCAGGAGGGGACATTGAGCTCGGGGCTGTGACTACCCAAATCTGTTCCCACTGCCAGGATGTTGCATCACTCTGCCACTGAGTCACTCCTTCAAAGGCGGTACTGCTACTCCCAGACCACAGCCAAGGACTAGGACATCGCTCCTGTATAGTGGTCAAGTTTGAACCTGGTCTATGAAGCAAGAATACCACATGCAAAACAAAACAAAATGGAAGAAAGCAACAAGAGCTTTAAGTTGAAGCAGGAGGAAGAAGAGGAAGGGTCCCCAAGTTATATACTTGAAATGTTAAATGGAAATCGGTACTGCTTGCTTCATTGAAAATAATCCTTATGAATTTCTAATTGGAAAGATAATGTTTCTGGAATCTGTGTTCAAGCTGTGTGGAAGTGAGTAGGATTTAAGTGACTGCATATAGCAAAGAACTGAGTAGTTTTCTAAAAGCTGCTTTTAAAGAACAGATGACTGAATAAAGAAAATGTAGTATATATGTGCAATGGAATATTACTCAGCCATAAAAAAGAATGAAATAATGCCATTTGCAGCAACGTGGATGGACCTAGAGATTATCATATTGAGTGAAGTCAGTCAGACAGAGAAAGACAAATATCATTTGAATAAAAAAATGATACAAACTTTATCTATAAACCAATATCAGACATATGGACATAGAAAATAAACCATAGTTACCAAAGGGGACGGGATGGAAGGGATAAACTAGGGGTTGGGGATTAACAGACACACATTACTATATATAGAATAGATTAAAAACAAGGACCTACTGTATAGCACAGGGAACTATATTCAATTTCTTGTAATAACGTATAATGGAAAAGAATCCAAAAAGAAAAAAAGTATAGGTATGCATATGTATAACTGAATCACTGTGCTGAAAAAAAGTATTACATTTTAGTAATTTAAAAAAAAATAAAGGAAACAAGGGCATAGAGGAAAAAAGGCAGGGAAGAGTGGAACCCAAATCTCAGAAAGTCCACTGCTTAGTTAGGGTAAGTCTTCAAAAGAATCCAAGTCAAAAGGACAGAAAGAAAGGAGAGAAAACAGAGTGCTTACAGCAGCGTTTGGCAGCTGAGTTGATGCTGGGGTAGCTGTGATCTGTGAAGCAGTTATAACCAAAGAACATGGGGAGATGCCTGAGCTTCCACATCAAAGAGACCAGATCAGGGCTGCAGCCTAGAGCCCAGCCCTGAGACTAGGAAATGAAAACAGACTACCCAAACAGAAGGACCACAGAGGGGCTTTGAGGTGCACCTAGAAGGCATTTGTTAGAACTCTGAGCCTGTGCAAGGCTGAGTGTCAGGAAGTCACATCCTCACTGTTTGTTTTGAGCTGAATTGTGTGCCCACCACTCACATTCATACGTGAAGATCCTAACCTCCAGTCCCTCAGATTGTGACTGTTTTGGGACATAGAGCCTTTAAAGAAGTGATTAAGTTAAGCTAAGTCCAGTAGGGTAGGCCTTAATCCAATCCCACTGGTGCCCCTATGAGAAGAGAAAGACAGAGGGACACCAGGGATGTGTGTACTCAGAAGACACACCCATGAGGACGTGGGGAGAAGACAGCCATCCACAAAGTGGGGAGAGAGGCCTCAGAAGACACCAATCTTGATCTTGGACTTCCAGCCTCCAGACTGTGAGAAATATATTTTTGTTATCTAAGCCACTCAGTCTATGGTGTTTTGCCACGGCCGCCCTAGCAGATGAACACACGGTTCTACCACAGTGTATAGTTTGTAATCTCAAATTCTCTCTCACTGTGGTGAGATTTAACTGTGTATTTGATCTGACTTTGGTGGCTAAACCACAGGGATGTGTAGGAAACCACGCAGGACCAGAGAAACCTTGGGGGCAGGGTCAAGACAGAAGACTTTGGTTTCCACTGGAGAAATGGCCTTCCTTCTCACCTGTGGGGCTGAAAAGAAGCTGCAGAGACTCCTGCCCCAGAGGCAGGAGAGGGCAACATCATGCATTTCTTTATCGTTCACATTTTGATGTTACGTCCAGCAGGACCTTTTAAATGCATAGATAAATACAAACTTTGAATGAAAAATTTTCAAATAAAAAGATGCAAATAAAGAATATACTGCCTAGTGGATTTGTTTATTTTTCCCAAGCATAGAAGAGAGAGCTCTCTATGTCATGAATGCCCTGATTAAAAAAGAAAACACATCGTGGTTGGAGAGTCATAACAGAAATGGCAAACTCTGAGCTCTTAGTTTGGATGCAGAAGGAGCTGGCTGACTGGCAGGCAGGGCTCCTTCTTTGTGCCTTCTTTGGTTCCCAGGAAGGAATTTTTTTAAGACAGAAAGAAAAAAAATGAACAACCAACTGTGATAAAGTGAGATGGTAAAGTAACTTTATAAATATGAGATTTTGAGGAGCCAGAATAGGGAAAATTGCAGCAGGGCAATGTGTCCTTTTTGATTTGAACTGGGTCATCCGAAGTGCTTTGAATATCACTCTGAAGACCTTGGATTTTTTTTCTGTGGGCGAGGAGAGGCATCAAAAGTGCCAAGAGGTAATCACATTGATAGTTTGGAAACTAGCAACTATGAAAGCCAGGAGGAGTGGGGTGTGGGAGAGGTTGGGGCCCAGAAGCAGGGAAAGCAGTTAGAATGTTTTACAGGCCGAGAGCTTGTTTTACAGGGTTGGTAGGCCCTGAATGGGGGCAACGGCCATGAAAATTGGGAAAGCGTATGGATTATTCCAGAGACACTCAAAGGTAAAAGCAGAAGGAACAGGGGATTTGTCGAAATGAGTGGGGCTAGGAGCAGAGAGTTGTGAAAGGTGAAGTCAAGTTTTCTGGATTAGGTAATGTATTAGTTTCTTGTGGCTGCTCTAAAAAATTATCACAGGGTGTGGGTAGAGCTCAGTGGTAGAGCACATGCTTAGCATGCAGGAGGTCCTGAGTTCAATCCCCAGTACCATTTTAATTAATTAATTAATTAAAAATTATCATAAATCTAGTGTCTTAAACAACAAAAATGTATTGTCTTACAGTTATGGAGGTTACATGTCTGAAAACCTGACATAGGTCTCTGTAGGGCTGCATTCTTTTCTGGAGGCTCTAAGGAAGAATCTATGCCTTTTCCAGGTTCTACAGAATGCCTGCATCCCTTGACCCATGGCCCACTTTTCCCATGTTCAAAGCTGGCAATGGCAGACTGAGTCCTGTCCTGGCATCTCTCACCCTTCCACTGTCACATCTCTCTCTGACCACAGCCAGGAAAGAGTCTCCGCTTTTTAAGGACTCATGTGATTAGAATGGGCCCATCTGGATCATCCAATATGATCTTCCCACCTCAAAGTCTGTAACCCTAGTCACATCTTCAGAGTTCCTGAACATAGTCACAGGTCCCCTGGATTGGGTTGTAGGCAGGTGAGGAGGTGTTATTCTACCTATCACAGGTGTCAGAGTGCAGAGCTTTTCAAGTGGACCCATTAGTGAGTTGTGAGATGAATTTCATAGAGCCACTACCAGTAATTTTTCTTTAAAGGGGAATAGAAATTAACAGAGTACAATGTGTGTACTAAGAATATTAATGTCTCATGAAACTTCAATTTAGTTTTTTATGTGTCAATATACTGGAATGTGATATAAAATGTATTTCTTCCTGAAGGTCATGGGCAAGTGTTTGAAAGCCATTGACTTAGATAAGAGGATGATGAGAATGTTAAGCAAAATAGACATAATGCTAACAGCTAACATTTATTGGATGTTTGCAATGAGTCCTGCTTGTTCTAAGTGCTTAGCACTCGCTAACTCATGTAATCTTTCCAACTACCCAATATGTTAGATACTGCCATTTCCTCCACCTTGTGAATGAGGAAGTGGGGAGAGATTGAGTGTCTCGTCTGAAGTCACACAGCTAGGAAACGGTATTGCTGGGATTTAAAATCAGACAGTCCAGCTCCTTGCTCCCAAGGCTGTATGTTTAACACCATTCTGCAGTGTCTAGGGGCAGCCAGAGCCCGAGGAAGGCAATCTTGCCTCTGTCATTCATTCTGCTGCCCTGAGAACCTTCGCCCATGCAGAGAACCCTATTTAAAAGAGGAAATGCTAATAACTGCAGAGTAGAAAAAGGACTTCTTATATAACTCCAGGTGTGGGTGTGGATTGGGAGAAGAAAGGAAAGAGTCTCTCAATCCAGAGTCTACACAGCGAGATTCCCTCTACAGGCTCATAGCCTGAACTCAAACTAGGAGTTGGAGCACAAGTGTAATGCACACCATTAAGACTAATATGTATGAAATTAATATTGTTGCCTAGCAACAAAGGACTTACCAATAGATAAATGCTCTTAGAAGAGAGACATGCAATATGCCATATATCATAAATGCACATATACAAACTATATTTTATTTCAGTGATAACTATTCCATTTCTTATCATAGTTGTCAAGTAACAATTAAGTGATTAACCACCATTCCCTTTGCAGTGGCAATAGCGAAAAAGAGAGTTGATCCTCATAAAAGATATGAAATGTTCATTTTTCTTTTTGATCAACTTTGTGTCAAAGCCATTAACTTAAAAACCACTTAGGAAACCTTACTTCCCCATCCATAAAATGGAGGTAATAATGTAACTATCTCAGAGTATGAGAATCTGATGAGGTGGTGTATGTGAAAATTGTTTGGTAAAGGTGCTAAGGTGTGAATTAACTAGATTTGTAATTTTATTTGTTTATCAAACATTGATATAACATTTAATAGAAGCCTGGTACTATTTTAAGTGTTTTGCAAACATCAGTTTATCTAATGCTCATAAAAACTCTATGAGTGTCTCTAATTAGTCTCATTTCATGAGGCAACTGAGGCATGGAAAGTTTAGGAAATTTGCCTACATTCAAAGACTTAGTAAGTAAAGGGAAAATGATTCTACCTCTTGTAGTCTCTCAAGTCTGTGCCCTGAACCACTCTGCTATGCTGCATCTATTAGGAATATTAGGATGAAAACTCTGCCCATGTGTCAAAGGAATCAGATTTGATGGAAGTCCAATGAGGTCTCTAGCTTCTAATCCAACTCTTGTCACCTCTCCACTTCTTTCTATTTTGTTTATTATCGTCAGCCAGTGTCTGTGTAAGACTTTTCTCCTGGTGGTAACACTGTTTGACATTAGACCTGGAAAACCAGATTATACTTTCCTTCTTTCTTTTTTTTTTTGGTGGGTGGAGGTAATTAGGTTTACTTATTTATTCTTGGAGGAGGTACTGGGGATTGAATCCAGGACCTCATGTATGCTAAGCATACACTCTACCACTTGAGCTATACTCTCGAATTATTCTTTTTTACCATTTTACTGTTTATTCTATTGAGCTCCCTCCACCCCAGGTTATTCTTTATTACTCTGTTTAACCTCATACTTTTGATGTTCCCTTCTGTTTATAACGCTTCCTTTCATTATACAGTATCTTCTTATCTACTTCCTTACATTAAAAAGACTGAAGTTTATTCCATGAAAAATAAAAAAGGAAACCAGAAAACATGATCACCATACAAACTACAGATAGTGGAAAAGAGTGTGATGTGTGATTCCTTTTTGAAGTGAGATATGTGATCGTTACTCTCAAGGACGCTCAGAAGATATTGTGGTGGGTGTCGGGGATAAGGGTGGGGGTGGGGTGGGATTCTCAGGATTCTAGGGCATGGAGCCCAACCCATCTTCTGCTAAGCTAGCCTTATCTATCCCAGCAATGTGATTTCCACCTCAGAATCAAGAGTCACTCTTTCCTGGGACTTGGACTTTGTTGAAGTTATACAAGGGATAAAATAGCAAAATTCTGCTTAGCCATGTGGGAATGAGAGCTGAAACTAGTTGGTAAAACAAAGAAATTGAGGAAGTTGTGTAGATTCTGGCAACACAAAGTCAGGAAGGTATGTATGCTAACATGAAGGATGAAGGAAAGGGAAAAGAGAAGGCAGGGTGAGAGAGAAGGAGCCCCCACGATGATATGAGACAAGGTTTGTGGAAGCAGTTGGTCACAGGGAAAGCCCTAAACAAACACTATATCATTATCAATGTCTGATTTTTGAATTAAGAAACCTTAATTGAACATATTAAGTGTTGCTAGCTGTTTAGAATACAAAGATAAATCAGACCTGTTTATCTGGTTGAAACATGTTTTACCTACAAAAGGTGATTGGGTTTGAATTTTGAGTATGTTTCCTTGACTATTAAATAAGTCCAAGAGTGCACCTGTACATGTTACCCATGAAGATTTATTTATCAATGAATATTTATTGAATTGAAATCTTAGAAATGGATAGGACCTGGTTCAAAATACTTAACAATTTATGCAATCATTCAACACAATTTTTATTGTGGTAAAATACACATAACATAAAATTTACCAATTAACCATTTTTCAGTGTATAGTTCAAGGGCATTAAATACAATGCACAACATTATACAACCATAGGGGGTGTATCTATCGAAGTTTCTCATCACCCTAAACATAAATCCTGTACCCATTAAACAATAACTCCCCCTGCTCCCCTCATTCAACAAATTGTTGTATAGTCCTGCATTCAACAACATTTATTGAACACCTATGATCAGCTCTGTTCTCCTCCCTGTGGGAGGTCTGGGGTTACAGACAGATGTGCTCTGCCCTCCTGCGGATACAATCTAGGGAGAGAGACCAGCACACAGTAACAACAGCTGGGGGAGCTGACGTTTGCTGACTGGTCCTCACTCAGCAGACCCTTTGCATTGCCAGCGCTCCTTTGAGGTAGGTCTGTATTACCAACAGGTGTTAGGGAAAGGGGGTGGAGATAAAACTCGGTCTGGTAGACAGAGCTTGGTGAGGGCATCAGGATGACTTTGGGACCTGGAGCATGAGTTGGGGTTAGCCAGGCCAAGAAGACGCCCAGCCCCAGGCAGGACACCAGGCCAGCCCTGGGAACAGCGGGGTCCTGCTGGGCGATGAAGCACGGAGAAACCTGAGATGAGACTGTACAGGCAGCAGAAGCCAGCTCCTGGAGGGCTGGGGAGGCTTTCCTGCTCTGTCTTCAGGGCGTTGGGAAGCCGCTCAGGAACTTTAAGTGGGGTCTTAAAAAGACCCGGGGAGGGGAAGGGTATAGCCCAATGGTAGAGCACGTGCTTAGTGTTAAGGGGGTCCTGGGTTCAATCCCCAGTACCGCCATCAAAAATAAATAAACTTAATTAGCTCCCCCTCTTCAAAAGACACCCCAAACAAACAAAAAGTTCCCTCACCCTGGTGAATTGTTAATGAGTGCTTCAGTTCCCTGCAGCTCTTTATTATCATGCTGATGGTGAGTGCTGCTAACTTCAAACCACTCATGATAAAAGAATCACTAGTATTTACACTGTAAAAATCTTTCTGCATTTGTGTTGGAAAGTTCCTGTTCTAGGAACTTACATTTAAGAAAATGATATAACTTAACTCAAGGTCTGATGAAGGAAAATACTAGAAACACCGTCAGTGTAGAGGGGAGAGGACCTGGACATGTAATTAAATTTATGGGCCATAAAAAACTCTGTTTAATAGTTCTAAGAGTTTAGTTTAGGATCACTGATAAGCCTTCATGGTGTTCACTAGTGGTGCCCACAATAATAATAGCTGAGCTTGCAAAGAAATGTACTTGTTATTTATTTTGCTGGTGTTATGCCAGGAAGACTCTGTCAATAAAATTTATTATCATAGCCTCTACTTGATTTTTTGATAACTCTTTTTGACACCTTTATTGTGGTATGATTCCTGTACAGTAAACTACACATATTTCAGATGCACAATTTGATGAATTTTGATAGATGTATATACCCATGAAACCACCACCACAATCAATATAGCTAACATTTCCATCACTTCCCAAGAGGGGCAAATTTCGAATTCCCAATTTATCCCTTCCCACCCCCTTAGTAACCATAAGTTTGTTCTCTATGTCTGTGAGTCTGTTTCTGTCTTAAAATCAAGAATTCTCCAGTTCATGTCAGGGTTGCAGGACAGTTCACATATTTTTAGAGGATATTTTTCATTTCTGAGCCCCCATCTTGTTTCCCAGTTCAGTGCCAAGCTCTTGGCAAATGCTGATGGAAGACACTGCACGGGTGCTGGAAAAGTCAAGTGTGTCTCACTCTCTGCCCTTAGGGAACTTGGACTAACTTTGAGACAAATTATCATGTTGCAGGTAGAAGGTGAGAGCTTATGAGGTCATAATCACTTTAATCTTTCATCTCATTCTTGGCTATGTGACTCAAGATGGTCTAAATATTTTCTTCATCTTTTTCTGGCTAGTCACTGGTAATATGTGATAGTGTACACTTTTTATAAACTCATCACTTGACCTGCCTCTATGTAAGATAAGTTTTGGTAAGTGTTAAATCAGTCTTCACCTGGTAAATATTTTAATTATCAGAAAAGCCCTAATATCTTACTATTAACTACATTATTCTGGTTTTCCTGCAACTGTCTTTTTTTCCTTTTTAAAATATATTTATTATTTTTTGGTAGGGGAGGTAATTAAGTTTGTTTGTTTATTTATTTAAATGGAGGTCCTGGGGAATTGAACCCAGGACCTTGTGCATGCTAAGCAGGCATTCTACCACTGAACTATATCCTCCCCCTCCTGCCACTTTCTAATGGGCACATCTTATTCTACAGAAGTTACATAGTTTATGTGAAGAGATTCCTAACATCAAAGACAAGATGATTTAAACAGAAGCCATTTAATTTAAAACTTTTAGCCTGTTGTGGTATCTAAGTCTAATGTAAATGGGAGTTTTTCGTAACAAAAAATGTAAAATGAGTTCAAATTTCATGTCTACTAATTATGAAATTCTTTGAGACTCTAATGCAAAGTTTTAAATGCAACAAATAAAACCTGAATATGAATAACCAATATTTCAAAGTTTAACAATGCGTCTCCATTTATAGTCTGGAGTCAGCATAGAGGAACCTCATAGAAGGTTCTCCCTGGAGGGACTCTACAAATGTTCAAGTCTGCTCTGCTTCGTTTATAGATGAGAAAACGAACATCCAGAGAGATGGTGCAATTTGCTGGAGGACACACAGCTGGTTATTGCGGCAGTGCCGGGCATAGAATTGAAGCCTGCTCTCTCCCGTCCACGTTGCATTTCACTTTTTCCCAGACTGACATCTCACCATGAACAATTCATTGACAGATTAAAAAATAGTCATAATTTCCTAAATGAGATTTAACAATCCAATTCTAGATCTTCTTAAGTTCATTAAATTGCTCGACCTACCTAATAAACACTAATATTTACTAAGCTCTTACTATGTCCAGCCTGTACTCAGAGTTTATATTCATTATCTCTCTGAATTTTCCCAACAATCTCATGAGGCAGGTATCATTTTATAAAGGAGTACTCTCATATATATCATACATATATCATATACATATACACCATAGACATAGATACACTATACGTATATCATACATCAGATATATATCATAGAGACATAAACAGCTTGTGCAAGATCACATAACTACTATGTGGTCTAGCTGGAACTGCAACTGAGGTCTGTCTGATTTTTAAGCTTGTACTTTTAACCAGAATTTGAAACATCCTCCCTTCCAATTGGGCTTTCCTGTTTGTCTACTTGAAAGTGCACTTTTAATATATAATAATTTGGCGGTACTTGTAACTTCTCACATTTTTGTAAGAAGACTGGAAATGTATCTCAGTGTATTTCTTGCTTCCTTTATGAAATTAAATTGGGATTGATTGTATATACCAAAAAAAACAAAGAGTTAAGTGGAATAGCATCTTGAGTCCATTGAATTTAGCATTCTGGTCAGTTCACTTCACTAACAACCCTTCAATGTCTTCTCAATGGATGCAAAAGCCAAAGTCCTTACAAAACCACCAGCAAGGCTGCTGGCAATCTGTGCCTCTTTTCCTGTCTTGAAGCTGCCAGATCTCACTGCCGATCTTTCTCCTCAGGCCTATTTACTGTTCCTACCACCTCTTCTACATACTTGCTCAAATGTTACCTTGCTCCTTAGGATTCCCTGACCACCCCATTTATAACTGAAAAGCTCCCCCAAACCCAGCACACACTGCCCCTCTCCTGTTTTACATGTCCCTGCAGTCTTGTTACCATCTCTGTTTTATTTATTAGCTAACTCTCCCTGAGAGAATGAAGGCACAATCACATAATTCACTGCTGTATTCCTAGTAAGACCAGTGCCTGTCTTAGAAAAGGTGCTAAAAAATGTTTACTGAGTGAATTGTGTGACAAACTATAACATTTAGGTATGTGCCTTTGCTTTGACCTCAAAATATAAGCTCTGTATTCTGAGCCCCTAACTCTGTAATGACCTGTCATAGGTCTATTACCCAATGGGTAATTCACTAATCATATTTTGCTACTAAGAATTAATTTTCCCTCTTTTCCACTCTGTGTTCTTTGTAGTCTCCAGGATTTCAAAAAGGGGGAACTTTTGAGATTCTTATAGGTCCCTCAGCAATTTGGATAAAGTGACCTAAACTTTTATTGGTCTCTGTAGAACAGGACTATCATGACAGCATTAAAAGTATAAGAAGAGAAAACGATTAGTAAAATTAAGTCACTATTTGTACTTTCAAGTGGTAAAGTGAAATATTGAATGGTAGGTTTCACCTGTTTGTAAAAAGGACATAGTAAGACGGTGGCTCTTTGAGCATTTACTAAAAATATTTTTCTTTCAAATGTCCAAGAAGGCCCAATGAAAGAACACTGGAGTGGGAGGGAGGGCCTCAGCTTCCTGAGCCATAAAATAAAGGCCCAAGATGATCTCCAGGCTCCACTGGGCTCTCAGTCCACAAAGCTCTCTGAGACAAAGCCATGGAAATTTCTCATATTCATCTAAAGTTCTATATCATGTTTATTATTACAGCTGAATTAACATACCAAGAACAATTTTCTTAAATCGATATTTAGATATACAAACTTTATATTCATAGTTTATTTTTTCCAGTTAAATAGAAAATTGTTTTCATATCACTGATATTTTAAAATGTATATAATACCTAAAGATACATAAACTTAAATGACCATTATAATACCTATATTTAACTGATTTGTTAGGGGACTAATTATCCAGTTAGGGAACATGTAAACTCCTTGTAACTCTCTTCCCATTTTGAACAAGGGCAAAGAACTTGTTTATAAGCTCCAAGGACATTATTACCAAAGGATAAATGAGTTTTTGGCACTATTAGGAAGTTCCTATTTTGGGCGCTATCCTTTCCCTGTCCATTAACTTGAACTTAGCGTTACTAGTACTGTACACCATTAATTTCAACTCAAATTATATTTCATCTTAATATACGACTGCATGGTAAAATACATGATTCTTAAAAGCTATTGAACTTTTAAAATAAAAATTTTTAATCGGTTAAATACTAGCCAAAGGGAGAAAGTTCAAATTTGTGTGTGTTTTTCCAAATTTCAAACTAAAACTGGGGCAGCATTATTATGCCAGCTAAAACACCAAATAGTGTGTATAGCTGACCACCTTAGTCAGGGATGAACTAGACTAGAACACTGGCTAGCCACTCGCTGATTCTCTGGGGTTTAAGATGTTCACTTCTATCACAAATCTAAATTCCGGCATCGCTATCTAAAACTTGAAGAACATAACACCTTTTAGTTAATAAAGAGAAAAATTAAACTTCTAAGATACACCAAAATAACATTTCTTTTTGAGAGTGATTATTTTTCTTTTTACAAAATCCCAGCCCTTTTTTTCTCATGAACTTTTACTGGGGTTTCAGCATGATTGGGCCAACAGTATTTCTACAGGAATAGGGACAGAATCAGTGTATGATCTAGCGGGGTCTCATCCTCATCGTTAGCTACGGGACTCCATAATTGGATGACCAGGTCCTAAATTGGGCGGTACGAATCTTACAGATATTTTTGGTAGGTAGAGAAAACTCACAAATGCAATTCGGAGGGTTAATTAACTTCTTCGGCAATGAGTGCCATGACAAGGCCTTTAAAGTACGCTCTGCAGTATGGAGCGGAGAACACGCTCCCAAAGCAAGTCTCTATCTCCCAAGCCCCGCATCAGGGATTGCGGGAGAGACAAAAGAAAGGCCCTTCCCGAGCTTAAAATTCAATTCGCAAGACAGGACCTAGAAAAGCTTAAGCCAAATATTAAGCGGAAGAAAATCTCCTTCCTTAGTAATTGCCAACTTGTACAAATCAAAACTGAAATAAAATTTTGAGGAGTTTTAAACAAATTGCTGGAGAAATAGATAAGCCCAATTTAAAAGGAAACGTGGCGGATTCGAGCTGAAGATGCCAAGGTGAGGACTAAAAGGATTTGGACAGAAGCAGCCTCCGGGCTGGAAGGCAAACAGCAAAACGAGTATCGCCACCAAAGAACTGGAAAGGCCAATAGATGTTGCAGCGGGTCGGTTTAACTGAAGGCGGTTTCCTCCTCCTCCTCCGTTTCCTCGGCCCCAATTGGAAGCTCAGTGCGCGGCGCCGCGCTCCCGGCCCGCGGTTCGGGTGGGGGCGGGGGAGCATGGCGTGGGCGGGGGGGGGGCGAGCGCGGGCGCTCCGCCGGCGCAGGGGCGGGGCAGCTATATTACGTGCGCGGCACCGCCCCTGCGAGGCGACGTTACGTGCTCGTTCGCGCCAGGCGAGTCTTCGCGTCTCCCTCGCGAACTCGGTGAAAGGAATTGGCGCCGTTCGAGACCAGGCGGGTCCGCTCTGCAGCACGAACCCACCTTTAGCCGCAGCCGCAGCCGCCGCCCGGGCCGAGGAGCAGCCGCAGCCGCCGCCAGTGGCCGAGTGAGCGGAGCCGAGTTTGAGCCAGCGCCTAGCGGTGAATCGGGGCCTCACCATGAGTTCCTCGCCTGTTAATGTGAAAAAGCTGAAGGTGTCGGAGCTGAAAGAGGAGCTCAAGAAGCGGCGCCTGTCCGACAAGGGCCTCAAGGCCGAGCTCATGGAGCGTCTCCAGGCCGCGTTGGACGACGAGGAGGCCGGGGGCCGCCCCGCCATGGAGCCCGGGAACGGCAGTCTAGACCTGGGCGGGGATTCCGCCGGGCGCTCGGGAGCAGGCCTCGAGCAGGAGGCCGCGGCCGGCGGCGACGACGAGGAGGAGGAAGAAGAGGAGGAGGAGGAAGGGATCGCCGCCCTGGATGGCGACCAGATGGAGCTCGGGGAGGAGAACGGCGCCGCGGGGGCGGCCGACTCGGGCCCGATGGAGGAGGAGGAGGCCGCCTCGGAGGACGAGAACGGCGACGACCAGGGCTTCCAGGAAGGGGAAGATGAGCTCGGAGACGAGGAGGAAGGCGCGGGCGACGAGAACGGCCACGGGGAGCAGCAGTCTCAACCGCCGGCGGCGCCGCAGCAACAGCCCCAGCAGCAGCGCGGGGCCGCCAAGGAGGCCGCGGGGAAGAGCACCGGCCCCACGTCGCTGTTCGCGGTGACCGTGGCGCCGCCCGGGGCGAGGCAGGGCCAGCAGCAGGCGGGAGGTAAGAAGAAGGCGGAAGGCGGCGGAGGCGGCGGTCGCCCCGGGGCTCCGGCAGCGGGTGAGTGCTGCGTGGTTGGTTGTGCGCGGCGGGAGGCCCGCGCGGGGAGGGGACGGTGTCCAGACCTGCCGGAGCCCCGCCGGGGGAGGGGGGAGCCCCGCCGCGGGAGGGAGCCCCCCGGGGGGCGGGGAATCCCGGATTAGGCGTGAGGCCTCGGTTCGGTGTGTGACGGCGGCGGCAGCGCCTCCATTATGTGGCTCGAGAGCCGAGGGGGGGCGGGGGGGGCTGCAGCTGCCGCTGGAGAGGGAGGAGCCGCGGTGGCGCCGCCGCGCTGCGTGCGCGCGATGCGGGCACATGTCTCGGGGGGAGGGGAGGCCCGGGGCCCCGGCGGCGCGCTATGGCGGCTCCGGGCCGCGGTATTGTGCAAGGCGCGCCGGGCTCGGCGTGACGTCACTTCCGGCGGGCGGGGCCGGGCGGGGCGGGCGGCGAGCAGTACAATGCGGCCGCGGGGAACGAGGAGCGCGGGCCCGGGTGGGGGAGGGGAGCGCGGGCGGGGCGCTTCGGCCCCTCCCCCCTTCCTGAACCCTCTCCGGGTACACGTGGGCTCGGCGTCTGGGCCGCGCTAGTTTTCATTAGCTTTCTCGAATCTTCGAGTAGACTGGCAAAATTAGCAGTGTCCTTAGACTGCGTCACTAACTCCAATCCAATTTGCTTTTGAGTCGTCGGTTAAAAACGCTTATAAAAATGAATAGGGAAGGTCGAGCTTTTTGCGCCTCAAAACAGAAAAGGTTTTTCTGTTTGTGTATTGGCGTGGTCTGTCATAAAGGGTGTCGTGTGTTGTAGGAGACGGCAAAACAGAACAGAAAGGCGGAGATAAAAAGAGAGGTGTTAAAAGACCCCGAGAAGATCATGGCCGTGGATATTTTGAATACATCGAAGAGAACAAGTATAGCAGGTAGAGGATGCTAACGTAGTTTTTATTTGTCACCCAGTCTATTCTTTGGTAAGGAAAGCTGTATCAGGAGACAATTCTGTCTTTTCAGAGCTAAATCTCCTCAGCCACCTGTTGAAGAAGAAGATGAACACTTCGATGACACGGTGGTTTGTCTTGATACTTGTAAGTGAAGCTGTTTCTCCCCCTTTCTCCCCTAATTGTCAGATGTGATTTTTGGTTCCAAAATGTTAGAAAATTTAATGGGTTTGAACAGTTCATTTGAAAGTAGGAAGATGGTGGTTTATTTAGATTCCGTCACCTAATAGTGCAGAAGTGGTATTTGATAATTCTGCAGGCTCTAGCAATTTGATCATTCTTTTGGTTGTGACTTTAAAGTTCTCGTTTGTAGGAATGTAAAATTAATGCCAGCGTTTTGACTAGTTAATGGAAACTTGTAAGACCACTTATAGCTTATCATTATAGGCGTCTACAATAAAATAATGTCTTTTTTGTGGAATTAATATTAAGTGAGCTATTTAGGCTAAATATTTATTAATGACTACCCATTAGCACACAAGCATATTCCCTATTCTGAAAGATTGTAATACTACTTTCTCAATAACTGCTCTTTTGTTCTCAATTCCAGTTCAGTAGCTGCTGCTTTAATAAGTTGATTTCTTCCAAAGACCTGGGGCAGCAGCAGTGGGCTATCACTGGGCCACTAGCTTTCTTCAGCAGCGAATGGTATCAATGGCAGCGCTGTAAATACTGCTACTTTACCCAGTTGGGTTGCAATTGAGTATAAGGAAGTATTGCAAACCTCTATAAATGGGCCTTGGCTGTCAGATTTCTAAATTTTTTTTAATACAGAAAAAATAGTTGGTTTAGTATTGATCAGAATGTACAATTCTTTCTGTTAAATAGAACAAAGGGTAGAAATAATTGCTTAGAGGTAAGGTGTCAACCTGCCCAGTAGGTATGGGGAGTTGAATCTTAGAAGAGATTCTCATGCTTTGGAATAGAAAGTTTTTAATTCAGACATACAGGACTGTAAATTTAAGTCTTAATTTCTTACTGCATAGCTTTTACACAGTTGAGATGTGGAGTCTTTAGAAAAAAGTGCACATGGAAAAGTAGATTGAAAGTCTTATGTTAAATTTAGTTGCTAAAATATTGGCAAGATAATGAAGCAATTATTTAGAAAGCTAACACTTATAAAAGGCTTTTAGCTCATCAACTAGGACTATCAATTTGTTAAGTGCATTATTGGGTTCAAACACTTTATTGAATTATAAATTCTGTAATGATGATCAGGAATTTAAGGAGTGAAGTTAATTTAGGGAGAGTTCCAAACTGTAAACAGACAAATTTCCTCTCACCAATAAGCATTTAAAGTGTAATTTAGTGCTCCCTCAACCGAGAATTTGGAAAGTGCATTCTAATGAGCCAGTGACCCAAAGGCAGCTAGTTTTGGATTTTGGATCCCCCCCCATTGTTAGTAACAGTTATTTTAATAGTTTTACTTCAGCTTTATATAAAAGGCAAGCCTGGGGGAAGGGGACCTGAAATGCTGTTATAGTCTGCAGCATTAGATGACCAGGCTCGTACTTTGTAGGTTGGGACTGCCTTCTTAACAAGTTTTGGAGAAACTTTAAAATCTAGAGCCCCTGGTGTTTTAAAATTATAAAGTGCAGAATAAACAGCTCATATTCTTATTTTGAAATACTTGGTTATGGCCTCCCTTCAGTTTTATTGTGGCACTGGTAAATTCTACCTGGTCTGGCATGCTTCACTTTGATTTCCTGCTATCTTCTACTGCTTGCCTCTAAATCAAGGTAAAGAGCAGAGCAGGTATGTATTAATGTCACATTGTCTTGATTATTTTGTATACTTAAATACACATATCAAACCTTGATGTTCGTTAGTTGTATAGGTAGTGTACACTTTAGTTCATAATTTGGCAAGAGTGACTTGGTGGGAGTGGGGCTTCAGCATGATCTGTGAAAATGTATGCAATGTTAAATGTAAAAAGAATTTAATAAAGGTTTGTCTACATAGCAGATACTTACACTGGATGTCAAAAGAAATAATATGGTATTTGGTATAATTACAGATAATTGTGATCTACACTTTAAAATATCAAGAGATCGCCTCAGTGCTTCTTCCCTTACTATGGAGAGTTTTGCTTTTCTTTGGGCTGGAGGAAGGGCATCTTATGGTGTGTCGAAAGGCAAAGTCTGTTTTGAGATGAAGGTAATGCAGTTTTGATTTTTTTTTTATATAAATAAGAACCTTTGTGCGTTTTCATTTGCATGACACTGTTGGGTATCTGTGGAACTTGTAAGTAATTTTTGACGTTTTTGTGGGTTAGAAGAGGGACTTGGAACCTATGTGTTACAACATTTGAGGATGTTACAGATGTTATATCAAAAGTTGCCCTAAAAAGCCAGCCTGTTTTTCATTTAGGGCTTTCCTTTTTTTTATCAGCGACTTGAAAGGCTCACCAAGGGTTTGAAAATTTTAAAAATTTGGCTGGGCTCCTAGTTTTGTACCAGAAGGATACTTTAGTTGGTTTTCAGTTGAGAATTGAGAATATGTAATTTCAGCATTAATGTTCTTTTAAATGTGAATCAACCAAGTGTTTGGTTTATTTTCAAATTCAACTTACAAGCCCTAACATCAGTTTTTAAAGTTCTTGTAAATGTTGGCTAGTGGTGGGGAAGACTGGGTGTCTTTTTGTGCTTAGTAGCCAGAGAAAAATTAGCCTATTGCCGAAATGAAATAAGCCAGGGTTGGTTTAGTGGTTTATCTTCCTTGGTTTACAGTTTAATCACTTATGATTTGACTTTCAGGTTACAGAGAAGATCCCAGTAAGGCATTTGTATACAAAAGACATTGACATACATGAAGTTCGGATTGGCTGGTCACTAACCACAAGTGGAATGTTGCTTGGTAAAGTTTCTGCTTGAGTACTGTGTTCTCACAAGTGTTTAGGGTTTGATTTCAGTAGTTATACTGGAAGGCATTCTAAATCTTTTCTCTCTTCTTTATTCTGGTGGTATTTTAGAGATGAATAATAATAACACGTAGTAAGCACAGGCTAAATTTTAGGTTTTTTCTTTATGGTTACTTGGTTTATGACGGATGGTTAAAATAGAAGGTTATCCATGGCATGGAATAGTTACATAACCACATAGCTCTCATTAACTTTTCAGTATAAAGTCAATGTAAGTGAAAGAATATTAGGTTACATACTCATCATTTGTCTTGAACCCTACATCTTTAATGTTAAAACATGTGGGTCATTAGAGTGTTTTGAAAAATTGACTTCATGAAAGTAAATTGTTTTCTTAGGTGAAGAAGAGTTTTCTTATGGGTATTCTCTAAAAGGAATAAAAACATGCAACTGTGAGACCGAAGATTATGGAGAGAAGTTTGATGAAAATGATGTGATTACATGTTTTGCTGTAAGTCATAGCTAAATTTCTATATATAAGTAGCAAGCTATTAGATAGTATTTTGAAGTTTTATCAGTGTCACCTTTCAATGCTAATTCATTTAGACAACTTATGTGAATTTGACCTGAAAATCTAGTTTATTTTTCAGGACAATATTTCTTCTGGGTATAGGTGTTTCGTTTTTCTATAACCACCAGAAAGCCCTTTAACATTTAACCAAAATATGTTTTCCATAGGATAAGCTTCATTCCTAACTTGAATTTTGAATTTTTTTAGAAGACTTACTAGAAGCAGATTATAACCCATTAATAAGTCCCCCCCCCCTCCATTAACAGAACTTTGAAAGTGATGAAGTAGAACTCTCCTATGCAAAGAATGGACAAGATCTTGGCATTGCCTTCAAAATCAGTAAGGAAGTGCTTGCTGGACGACCACTCTTCCCGCATGTTCTCTGCCATAACTGTGCAGTTGAATTTAATTTTGGTCAGAAGGAAAAGCCGTATTTTCCAATACCTGAAGACTATACTTTCATCCAGAATGTCCCCTTGGAAGATCGGGTTAGAGGACCAAAGGGGCCTGAAGAGAAGAAAGATTGTGAAGTAAGTCACTTAAAAAAAATGGAAGATTGCTTTTGCTTGACAAAAATGACACTCAGAAGAGCTGAATGGTTGGCCTGTTTTAATTTACTTCTTGCCATACATGTTCTCAGATTTTTCTCTTAGTCATCTCTAAGTGGAATGTTCAGTAGCCCACAAGGTTGTCTTGTTAAAGGGCTGTGAGATTTTAGATACATAAACTGGGTTCTTGTGCATTCAAAAAAACATCTTAAGAACTATTAGGTGGTTTCTAATGATTAGGCTGAAGAAACATTTCTTCCTATTGTAGGTGGTTATGATGATTGGCTTGCCAGGAGCTGGAAAAACTACCTGGGTTACTAAACATGCAGCAGAAAATCCTGGTAAATACAACATTCTTGGAACAAATACCATAATGGATAAAATGATGGTAAGTAAAATGTTTGGGGCATGATCAGCATTTCTAAAAGACCAGAATGTATTCTAGGTAATGCTTTTGCCTGTTGTCTTTATCCATTTTGTTAATACCTTAGAGATAGGAGTTTGGACAAAGTTTAATTGGTTATTTAGTAGGCTTTTACGTGTAAGGTAAATTGCCTTCCACTGGCTAGGTTTCATTGTCTTTTTAATAGACTTTTTTGAACTCTTAACATTCAGCAGCTATTGAGTAAAAAGAATTGAGTAGGATTGGGTGTTGTTACATGATAAAATAACCTTTTTTGTAGCAATAATGAGAAAAGGCAGTATTTAAATTTTAAAACGTTGCCTGCTTTCCACATAGATCTAAGCTAATGTTAAAACCTTACCCTGAGATCCACAAGTTCAAAGGAAATTTTACTTTTAAAAATAGGTGGCAGGTTTTAAGAAGCAAATGGCAGATACTGGAAAACTGAACACACTGTTGCAGAGAGCTCCACAGTGTCTAGGAAAGTTTATTGAGATTGCTGCCCGTAAGAAGCGAAATTTCATTTTGGATCAGGTAAGCTGTAGCTTTAAAGTTAAAAAAAAGTAACTGATAATTGGATTTGGTGTAGAATTAATGTTTAGGGTTATAAACTTTTCTTTTTTTTTTTTTAAGACAAATGTGTCTGCTGCTGCCCAGAGGAGAAAAATGTGCCTGTTTGCAGGCTTCCAACGAAAAGCTGTTGTAGTTTGCCCAAAAGATGAAGACTACAAGCAAAGAACACAGAAGAAAGCTGAAGTAGAGGGGAAAGACCTACCAGAACATGCAGTTCTCAAAATGAAAGGCATGAAATTTAATTCTACTGTTACATATCCTTCTATGATGTATGTCTGTAAACTTAAATTTTCTCCCAGTAATACTGATTGAAGAGTTAAATTAACTCTTCGTGAATGAGTGTATTTGATTTTTTTCTCTTTTTAAAATAAAGTGTTTTGCAAGAAGTAAAGCTGAAAATGGTAGGCTTTGGGATTGTGAATATGTATATAATGGCTTTGTAGATTAATCTTACTTAATTTTTTGCAGGAAACTTTACTCTGCCAGAAGTAGCTGAGTGCTTTGATGAAATAACCTATGTTGAACTTCAGAAGGAGGAAGCCCAAAAACTTTTGGAGCAATATAAGGAAGAAAGCAAAAAGGCTCTTCCACCAGAAAAGAAGCAGAACACAGGCTCGAAGAAGAGCAATAAAAATAAGAGTGGCAAGAACCAGTTTAACAGAGGTGGTGGCCATAGAGGACGTGGTGGATTCAATATGCGTGGTGGAAATTTTAGAGGAGGAGGCAAGTTGATTTCCATTTATCTGGTTCAAGATGGAGACAAGTGATAATCTATGGTCTTTTAGTTTGGGTCTGTGTTCTTTAGCTGAATTTAACATAGGAAGTTTTTGATCCTCATTGATCCTAGCTCTCTAGTAACTAGTAAAATCTTCATGTGATTTGATAGTAAACACACCTAGGTTATATCAGTTGTTAAACATTTTTGTTTTTAAACATTTTTCTCCTAAACTAAAGGAATGGTCCAGAAGAACTGTAAGTCATGTTTATAAAGAAGGTACAACACACATTAAATACAATGTCTCGTTTTTAGCTCCTGGAAATCGTGGTGGATATAACAGGAGGGGCAATATGCCACAGAGAGGTGGTGGCGGTGGCGGAAGTGGTGGAATTGGCTATCCATATCCTCGTGGCCCTGTTTTTCCCAGCCGAGGCGGTTACTCAAATAGAGGAAACTACAACAGAGGTGGAATGCCCAACAGAGGGAACTACAACCAGGTAATGGTTTATGGTCCTTGCAGACACTGATTTTCTATATAATTTAGTCTGGAAAATTAAACACATGTTACATAGCTTCAGCTAGAATTGTAAGGAACACAGTGTGTATGCATAGTGATGGTAAAACGAATTTAATTAACGTTGTTTTTCAGGTACATTAGCTAGCAACAAGTCAGATGATAACCTCGTAACAAATAAATTAATCGCCTGAGAACAAATCCGGCAAAGGGTACCTAGAGTTTAATGGCTGGCAATCCATTTCTGTGGCCATGTCCCTTCATCTCCCCTACACCTACAAACCTGAAAACTTGCTGTGCTGAGTTCTTAAAAGTTGTTTTTCCTTTTCGTAGAACTTCAGAGGACGAGGAAACAATCGTGGCTACAAAAATCAATCTCAGGGCTACAACCAGTGGCAGCAGGGTGTAAGTAATTCCTTACATGCTTTTTTGTACATATAATTGTATTTTGAGTTCATAAAAAAGATGTGCAGGGATTGAAGTGTTTATTACAGGGTGCAAGATGTGAATTGTGTTGTACTTGTAGCCATAATGTTATCCTTTGAAGGCAAAATAGGTTGGAGTTTAACTTAGTATTTTTTAATAAAGTAATATTATTTAATTATGGTTGTTTTTACTGCTAGTTTTAATTGTATAAACTAACCAAGTTGTAATGTTTCCTTTTGTAATGTGTATTGATAATGGGATATTAATGCTAACTAAATCTGGCTTGATAAATCAGAGGTATGACAGGTATAATTTTGTTTCCAGCAATTACTCTGAATTAGATTGTCATTTCCTAAAAGCAGTTTGAGTGGCTTATTGATGTTTTTTCTTTAAAAAAAAAATTTTCTCTTACAGCAATTCTGGGGTCAGAAGCCATGGAGTCAGCATTATCACCAAGGATATTATTGAATACCCAAATAAAACGAACTGATACATATTTCTCCAAAACCTTCACAAGAAGTCGACTGTTTTCTTTAGTAGGCTAACTTTTTAAACATTCCACAAGAGGAAGTGCCTGCGGGTTCCTTTTTTAGAAGCTTTGTGGGTTGATTTTTTTTCTTTTCTTTTTTGTACATTTTTAATTGCAGTTTTAAAGTGAATCGTAAGAGAACCTCAGCATTGTGCACGATAAGAGAATGTGTCAGTATTTCAGGGTTCTACATTTTATCTGTAAAATGTGACTTTTTTTTTTATCACAACAAAAGTAAAATGTTGCTTTGTACCTGGTGTCTTTTATTAAGAATTTACTCCCCCCATTTCTCACAGAGATAACAGTCGGGAGTCATTGTCACAATATAATAGAAATGTTAGCAACCAGATTCATGTAAGGACTAAGTGGTCCTCATGAATTGCATAAGACTCTGTACTGCTCATATTACACTCCATCCTCTCTTAGTTTGCTGAGTAGTTGGAGGGGTAAGCTAAATAGTAGTTTTGACAATAACTGGGAAGGCTCTTTTTAAATAACATTAGAATTGGCATAATTGGGACTGAAAGTAAATTTTGGAACCAAGATAGAGAAGATGGAGTGTATGTAGAAGGGCTGTTAAAAATGTAAAACTTGGTTGCATTATTTGTGGAGGCTCAAACTTGTGAAGGTTAAATACCATAATTTTTCCATTTGTTCTGCATTTTGATTCTGAAAAGAAAGCTGGCTTTGCCCATTTCTTATTAAAAAAACTTGTTGTAAATCCAGTTGTCTAATGGGATCTATATGAAGTTAGCTATGTCTGTATGCCCTTCTCCCACAAAATACTGTATAACTAGTGTGCTTGTAGTAGTTAACTCCACCATCTTTGTAAGCTAATGAAATTGTGAGTCACCCATTTATATCTTAATTTTTAATCATGTCAGTTCTTGAATGGGTATCTCCTTAGCCTGCTGATTTCTTTTTCTTTCTAAAGAAAGTGGGTGGAGAAATTAATTTAGACGTTTGTTTGCAATAAAAAGAATTCATTTTACTCTCGTTTTGGGATTCTCGCCATCAAGGTTCAAAATCCCTTTATGAAACTCCCAAGAGGAGAAAATTTAAGTGTGTGCTTTCTGGACAGCTTATTCTTTACTTTGTACTTGGAACATTTAGGTTTTAAAAACTTAAATGTATACTGACAAACCAATTTTAGTATGAAGTAAAGTTGAAATCTTCCCCTCCCCCCCAGATGACTTAAACGTTTAAACGAGGGGAAAAGGTACTGGCTGGGAGAAGTTAACACAGTTTATCATCTTTACGAAATGCTAATGGCTGTCCTCAACTGATAATTTTATGTACATCTATGTTACATGAAATGCTGGGAACAGATGCTTTTAGAAGCCATCATGCAAGCCAGTCATTGATTTCACTGCTACACAACACTGCTAACTTAACTGTAGTTACGTGATAACATTAGATCCCCTAATTGTAATTTTATTGGGTTTGCACAGAACACTTAATCTAAAGGACCCTCACTAAGGTGAGGAATCAGGAGTCAAACTGTAGAACTAAAACTTGACGTCAGTTCAGTGTTTTGTTGCTGTTTTAGGTTGCTACTGGTAAGTTTAGGTTTGTTTATATTTCTGATTGCCTAGATTTTTGTTTCAGCCATTTAAAATCAGATTTTCTATTTATACTCCTAGGGATTCTGCTTAAAGATGGTCTGGAGTTGAGTTTCAGGTGGTGGTGTAGTTTCAGTTGAGGTTTTGGGAACAAAGGCTAATCCTTCAATTATAGGAATACTTAACAGTACAAGATAATGTCTCAAGGGCTTTTTTCTTTTTAGCAATACTGCTAGCATCCATTGACATGAGCATACTCTTTAGTATGCACCAGTATTATTAGGTTTGCATAAACTTACCCAGGGGGAAATTTAAACTTTGTTGCTAATCATTGTTTAGGTGTCTTAAATGTTTAGGTTTTTTTAAAAATCTTGCATATACCTTTGAGTTTAAATTTACATATTAAGGAATTTATATTCTAATTATTGCAATAGGAGAGTGATGACAAAATAACAAAACACTATTTGGTAGGGTGTCATTCCTGTGTAGCCCAGAAAGTTTTGGGAAGAGAGATGGGATAGATAGAAACGTTGCGCAGAAAAATGTTAAATTTTAAGCAGCGTCAAGGTCTATGTCTCCATTTGTATAAAAATCCTAAAGAGAAAAAGAAATTCAGAAGAGGGAGTATTATAAAATAGGCAAGAGAAAAAGTAAGTTGACAAATGCTAAGTTCAGCAGAACAAGATCAACAGATGAGACACTTGGGTTTATTGTTCACCCCATCCCTTGCCTACCTCTGCTCTATGGCAAGCAAAACTGCATAAACAAATATAATAGATACCGTAAACAGATGTCCCAGCAATATCCTGAGAAAGCTCACCTGTGAGATTGCTGTTAACAAAAAATGCTGCAAGATAGAAATGATGAAGTAACTTGAACTGTAGAAAGTTCTTTGTTGCTGGTAGGTTACAGCTTATTACTCTTATCCTTTGGTGGAGGGCTCTGCTCTGACCCAGGAAGCTGAGACAAGCTTCTGGCCCTGCCTAATACCCAGACAGCAAGATGAAATCTTACAAATGAAGAATGAGTCAAATAAATATGACACTGAAATAACAAAAGGAAGCCATATTGAATCTATAAAACAATAAGCTCTCATTTGCCTAGGGTAGATCCTGTCTGGAAATAGGAATTTGAAACTATTTCTCGAATACTAACAACAAGGTATTGAAGTTTCTCAAAAATAATTTTCCTTAATTTTTTTACAGGAAAAGTAACTAATAGTATTTTAGATTATTTTTCACCTCCTGGGGAATTTATACAGGCAGATTGTGTTCTATATTTTTTTTTCCTTTTTTGGAAATTCAGTTGACATGTTTTTCTGGGAACTTTTACTTAATATAAATTGGCTTTTTATCCTGTGATTGCTTTTATAATAGGTCCCATTACACAAAACAGAAGTATTTTGATAGCTTTTAAGGCAGTGGAATAGACATCTTTCACATAAAAAGGACTGGTGGTAGATGTGTATCTGATGTTTTTAAAAAGCAATAACCAGAATAAAATTACTAAGGAAGGTGTAAACTGGTATCTTTCCTAGCCTCTTAGTTTCTGGTATTAGACATAAAAATAAACATCTTAAAAATACTAGTTTCCATAACTTCCTACACATAAGTAAGATTTTTTTTGTTTCTTTTTTAAATGGCGCCTGTAGCTGAGAATAAGTTACCTAGCTTTCAACCCCCCAGAATACTCATTGAAATAATCTTTGGAAGACATAACACGATGCTCTTTCTAAAGCCATTTTCTCCTGAAGTTCTTGAAATATTTTGACTCTAAACTTTGTCATTGTTCATATTTCTTGGCCTCTGAAATTGAGGTATTTAGAAAAGGTTTGAAAATGAGCTTATGTTTAAACATTTTAGTAATTTATAAAAACGGACACATGTTAGTGGCCTTTGTAATACGTTGTAATGCTTAGCTTAGGGACTATTAGTGCTTTGAGTAAGAATCTGAGGTGGAGAGCCTCTTCCTTGGATAATAGATTTGAAAAAAATTTTCCCCCATTATTTCACAGCTTCTACAGTAAAACATGCAAGTAATAGATCTAGCTAGTTTCGTACTTGAGTTTCATTTAGGCTCTAATGCCCAGTTTTTAACTTAGTGCTAGTACTCCAGGTACATGTTTACTTCACCTAATTCATGATGAAGTGATGTTTGTCTTTTTTTTTTTTTAACCTTGATGAATAAAGTAAACCCTTGAGAATTACCTTGAAAGTGACTACAGTACTGGTGTAGTATGTGTCCATCAGTGTGTTGAGGTAGGAAAAAAAAAAACCCCAGGATCCCTAAGTATCTTAACATTCTAAAATTTGTAAGTTGTGAAACGGAACAGTTGAAATAACCTACCTTGACATGTACTTTTTATTATATTGTGCTAATAAAGTGTGCTACTTTATTTGGTAGTCACACTTAGTAAATTTCAACTGTCCAGGCAACCTGGAGCTCAGAGCTTTAAGTAGGTGGGAAATGGCTAACAAAGATTACGAACATAAGTGTATCAGTGAGAATATATACTTCCACATCGTAGCCAATTGACTTAAAATACAAGTGGTTGAATATGTTTGCGTAAGGAATTTCATCTGTAAGGAAGAGTTGATTGGAAATAGGTGGAACTAATTATATTCATAATATTAACCCAGATTTGCTCAAAATGTAACCTATATTTCTGCAATTAGGTTGGCAGTGCACTAGTAACTTGGGAAGCTGAATAAGTAAAATTTTTGTCATTGTGTAGACACTAATTTCACTTACGATTGTAGTTCTAGTATTAGGGGAATAAATGCTGCATGTACCTGATAGGCCAGGACATCAGTAATCACTGTTAAAGGTTAGGTGAGTTGTTGGAAGAACTTAACCATTTGTAATCATTTCTAATTACTGCTTGGGAGTGTTAAAGTTTTTTTCTCCTTTATGCTAGGAATGAACATATACTTTTGCATCGTGACAAGGAACAGGGATCTTAATTTTAAACAAAGCTGGATCTGTGGGTATGAGAATCTGTACTGTAGTTGAAAGTTGATGAAGTAATAGTGCAGGCAAATGGAGACGTCATGGAAAGGTGCAGTTCCTTGTTCAGATGTTGCACCATTTGCCTCCCAGTGCTGTACCAATGCACAGCAGTTACTCTTGAGCATGTCCAGCTTGGGTATCTGTACTACTGGACATTACACAGGGATTACAGGCCTGGAAAGCTACCTAATAAACACTGAACTACTGTTTGTGGCTGTTTTCTGCCATTCCTTTAACAGTTCATTCCATGATCTTACAGGAAGTAAAATTAGGCTTGTCTGGTAAAACATTTTATACCTGACAAGCACTTAAGCACTGAAGAAAAAATAAATTAACAAAAGCAACCAAGAACAATGATATATGGCCAGTGTTGACAGTTTAAGTTGTGTGGGATGAAAGCCTCAAAAATATTCAAGTATACATAGAGAAAAATATGAGGTAAAATTAAGTTCTGAAGAAAAATTGGAGCTCACTTGAATAATGGTAATTTTTTAATGCAGCTATTAAGGTGTCCTTTTATCACAGAAGGGAGAGGGGAATGTCCTAGTCAAGTACAACAAAAGGTTCCAACTTACTATTTTTTTTTTGAAAAATAAAGCAAGAAATAATATGCTGATTTAAATTTCATCTCCTTTTCCTTAGTCTGTCCATGTGAATGTGCTGTGTGGAAGAGTAAAAGGGCCCAAGTAAATGTGTTCCAGTGATTCCAATAGGTATTCCAAATTAATTGCTGCTTGTACATTTAACACCTGTTATATTGGCTTTCCAGGATCACCTTAATTAGAACTCTTAATTTTAAAAAGGGGAAAGGGAGAAATTGGTAACTAGATGAATAGATTTCATATCAGGAAAAAAAGTTCTCTCCTTTGCATACTTAAAATATAAAGTATTTGGTACTGCTTTAGCAATTGGCATAGGTTAAAGGCAGTACATGCAAATAGTGCCAAGTCCTCTTAAGGTTACATCCTTATTCTAAAGGTTCAAATTCCTTCAGTTTAATGTTTTGTAAAACATTTGTTTCAATACCCTCCCTACTTTAGAGTTTAAATACTTAAAATACTATAATGCAAAAAAAAATCTAGGATACCTATGTCCTAGGTTCCCAGAAATCTGCATCTAGGCAAAAACAAATACTTTTAATTAGCTTATAAGAACTTGGAAAATGAAATCCTTTAGGATAATGAAGTGATACATCAGAGTACATAAAATCAATTAGAAAGTAAATTTAAAGACAGAAGGAAGTAAGGCTCAGTGTGAACATGTACTTTCTCATTGCCCTGAAATTAAAAACTTGATAAGCTTAGAAGAAATTGATTTTTCTCCACTACATACTCCAGAATAATGTATTTTGTTGAAGTAAGAGGACTTGGGTGCTGGAAATTTAACAAGGCTTCCACAGTGAAATGGAGCTCACCTGTCAGAAACAATCTAATGGCTTCTAAAGAGCAGACAACTTTGAGTAAAAAGTAAAATCAGAACCATTTCTGTTTGAGGAGAAAACCTATAAAACTAGAAAAATCTTAAAGACAAGCTTATAGTTTAGATAGTAAAACACTTCATTTCACATGACTCATGGTCTAAGTGGGAACAGATATTCTCATGGAAATGCAATCCTTTAAGCAACCAGTATATGCAGAGTTGAATCATCTAAGGGTAGGCCACATAATAGGTATTTTATAACTTAAAGAACTTAGTGGAAGTCAATCCTAGAAAAAAAGGCAGAACAAACAGATGGTCTGTTAAATTTATCTGAGCTTTTTAAAGTGAATAATAGACTAAATTAATACTTATAATGTAGGCACTGGTAGCTTTCTCAAGATAGAAATACTTGGAAGACACCTTATTTATGTATATAGTTAAGAGTAAGGTGAATGCAGTAGTTGAAAGGACTGCAACATACTGATCAGTAGTGCTCACATTACAAAGTTTAAAATGTACTTTGAAAAGTACTTTGGAAAAGTTTTATCCCTAGAGCTTCCCTTGTAAAAGAAAATTTAAAGATGGAACTTAACACAATATAAACTGTGTAAGACACCAGTATTTGGGTGGTAGAGGATATTGGTATATATTATACTGACCTAATTTAATGACCACTGGACCATATTTTAAGATACTTCCGGAATATTTTATTCTAGAAGACCATTAAAAACCACAATTAAGCAGTTATTGTAATTTTTCTTATTAAAGTATTATGCTTACCCAAAGTATAGTATATATATTAACTTGACTCTTAAAGGGATGTCTTAATCCCCATCCACCAGATTTTTATCTAGGAATAGAAGGATTCAAACCTTACTTGATCCCTAGCTCTTTGCTGAAAAGTGCATAAACAGGAGTCCTGAATTTATTATATAGACCTCCTCGCATTATGTAATCGAAGCAAAGGGAAACCAGCGATGGAGTAGAGGTACGTAGACTGAAGAGATGCTTGCAAATCAAATAGTGGTACTAGGGTTAGTCAAAATTTCTTGTCAAACTTGGTCAATATAAATCACAAGTCCAGAGAAAAGCTAGTTAATTTTGTTCCCTGAGGTCCTTTTACTGAGAGAGAAAAGCAAGTAGAAGGAAAAACAAAGAGGGAGGGATAAGGGAAGTGGGGGAATGGTGTAAAGCACTAGAAAGAGTTAAAGTAGGTATGATAAGCTAGAAAAAGTTTTAAACCTACTAATGACCACAATTCTATTTTAATCAGCTATTTAGCTGGTACCTACTGCTATATCACCTAGTGTGAAATTTCGGATTTAATGGAATAATGAAGGAAGCAGTACAGCTGGAGGCTCCAAGTGCACATCGAAGGTAGGTTACTCTTTCAGCTTAAATTTGAAGTCTAAGCTTTTGGATGAGAGGGACTTTGTTAGTGAATGTAAAGATTAAAAATTGATAGGGTTCTTGTAGCAGAAGTCTGATCAGTGGAAGTGCCAACTACTGGTAACAGATGAAACAGTAGTGTGAGAACCTAAATGAGGTGATGATTGTAATTCCTATAAGTTAGCAAGAGAATGGAATGTTACAAGAGGAGGCAGAAAGAAGGCATTCTATGTGAAGTGAAAGTTGAGATATGAATTCAGGTCTTGGTGGCCAGAGGTACACTGGAGATAGGATTGGCAAAACTTCATACAGCTTAATCTTGATGTTGAATGGCAGAGTGCAAGACCTTTGGATGGAAGTACCAGAAGTGGAAGTGTCAAGATAAACTTGGAGAGGCATCCAGTAGCCATATGATAAGGGCCTGGAGCATATTACATGGGCCAGTAGTTCATTGATGCATTTTGTAACATCTTAATAGTTCAAGAAGGAAAAGTGCTAATGGTATAAACTTATGAAATGACATTTAAAAAATAATCCAAATGATTGTTTATTAAAACTTTCTGTTTTTATTCAGGCCTCCAATTTATGCAGTCACTGTACTGTGAAAATGAACTAACCTTGTTGGTGAAAGCCTTGGAAATTTTTACCAGCTGAGAGATTTCTCTCTTCCTCAGGGTAAGATGTAATCATAGTGTGCTAGACTTGAGAAGGAACTTGAGTCACTTTACCCAGTTGCCTGATTTTATGTTACAAGTTACTGAGAACAGAAATGGCTTGCACGGCTTGTTAGATTCCAGATTTGATTAGTAGTTAACCTCCCTCCGCCAATGCAGTGCTCTTTTAAAACATGGCTCACATCATGGACTTTTTAACTTTTTTAAGATCAATTTGAATAATAGACTGAACTCAACTTTATTTGTATCACTGAGAAGGCAGATGATCTTACAAATGGCATTTTCTTTTCCAATCACCCTAATCAGTATCCAGGTCCTTCCTTTTGTGGCTGCCAGGTGATTAGGATCAATAAAAAGTCTCGTAGACCTTGTGCTTGACAATGTCACTCATGATGGTTAGGGCATTTGGTAACCACACAGCCTGTGCACCCTGACACTCATAATGACAGCCATAAGAAGGTAGGCATGGGACTGAAAACGCTACCTCTCCTGTGAATTCAACTGGAGCAAGCCCTGCCTATCCTTTGAAAAGGAATACAGAACAAAATAAAGTTTCAGAGCCTGAGGGTATAGCTCGAGTGGTAGAGCGCATGCTTAACATGCATGAAGTCTTGGGTTCAATACCCAGTACCATCTTAAAAATAAACAAAAGTCTAATTACCTACCTACCCCCACGAGGAAAAAGAAAGTTTCAGGACATCTCTTCCTTGCTCTGTTGAGCTGTGGTAATCCATAGAACCAATAATAATAAATACCATAATCATGTCCACTGGTGTCTTTTTTTCATATTTATCATTCCTTAACCAGGAAGGCCTCTGGGTTGTGTCTTAAGTATTTCTTGAAAAAAAATTTTGCTGTTTATTAAAGCCAAAAATGATGAATGAATGAGTAGATCCTGAGGACTTAGTTGGATGTTTTGTGCTGTTTTTTTGTTTTATGGCAGCCAGTTGAATTGTAAGTCTTTACATTAATGTAACAATCTGTAATTCTGCAGTTATACTTCCTTTGTGCCAAACAAGTTCTGAAAATATTTCCAGCCAAAAACAACCTAAGAGATGACTCACTTGTTGAAATGGAAGAATAGTGTCAATGGGTACATTTTTTAAATGATTCAGAAGTGACAATCTGTTAGTTTTAAGTCTTGATACAACAGCAGTGGCTTTAGAAACCAGGAAGTATCTATCCCCTCATTTAACAGGGTACAGTAATACAGTTGTGATTTGTTTTTAAGGCAAGTTTTAACTCCAACTGAGACAGATTTCATTTTTTTGAAATGTCATGTGTACTCACTACTTACTACAGGAAAACACTTTTCCAAGCATGTTAAACACTACGTTTAAGTGTGATGAGCCTGTGACGTGCCATATGAGCAGTAGATACAGGAGCAGAGTCAGTGTGTAAGTATTCATTCGTACACATGTGAAAAAGACTACAGCTTACACGTACTTTATTTACTTGATTGAAAGCCTTCTGGTACATAAAATGTGTTCTGTAGTTGACCTCAGCTGTGTTCACCCTGAAGTGAGTTTTATCTGAGTTTCCTACGCTCAAGACTGCTCAGGTGCTGCCGCCGCTGCCGCCATTGGTTTGTTTTCTTTCAGGATCAAGGTGGGTACTTTCATACAAAATCTTATTTTTAATCCCTTCTCTGGCAATTCTTTCCTGGATTCTTAGCTTTGCATAATTATACCTACAATGGAACCTTGTAAGAAGAAGAACATGAATAAATTATTAATATAAAACATCTATAGAAAGAAACTAATTTGAAATTTGTAATCAAATTTTAAAAATGCTTACTGATGACTATCAGTGTTTGATATATACATTCTTAAAGTAGTACTTTCAGCTGTTACGCCATGGGAAGGGATGATATGAGCATTAGGATAAAAGTCTGGGGCCTTCCCAAATGAAGTGTAAACCCTGACATGACATCATCTGTTCATTTGACAACGGTACAAAACGTGTATATTTGTATATTTCTTAAAGTAAAGGCATTCTAGCAATATTTTGTAAGATAAATTTTTTCACTGCGGGTAGGAAATCTCCCAGGGGGAGATTGCTCTGTATAGAGCATGTGCTTTGGGATTAGATAAATGTATTACAATCATAGATCTTGAATGCTTAGTATACATACCAGCATCCTAAAGTCACCAAGATAAATCCTCCTACTCCAACATCACATGATCTTCTAATTCTACCTGTGAAAAGAAAGCATAACCACATAATTATACATTATGTATGTTACAAATTATCATCCAGGAAAATACTGTTCACACGTAGAGAAATGTGTGTTTTTTATATATAGAGGAAAATACATACTCACTAGTTAACAAAAAATGTCCAAGGCCAGCCACAACAGATCCTAATGAACCATATAAGATGGAATCTCGTGCACAGGGAATGCTTTCGACATCTAAAATTCCTAGGAGCTTAAAGGGCTAGGAGAAAATAAAAAAGAACCTAGATTGAACATGAAAATATTTTATTTCAGTGTGGTTTGGCAAAGATTAAAACTGTCTTTAATCAGCCTGCTATGGTATGTAATCTGAACCTTTAAATGGAAACCTTGAGAAATTGACCAGAAAGTCCTGAGCAGTAGAGTAAATCAAACCTTATGGCGTTATGGTTACGCCATAACTTGTTAATAAACTGTCTTGGAGATAAGGGCATACCATTATTTTATAAGCTCTTTTAAAATGTGTATGAAATCATTTGGGAATTTGGCTAAAAGTGAAATTGAAAAGCAGTAAGACAGTTAATTCAAATTCTACTTATTTGAGAATCCTAAATGGGAAAAGTGAAACTTTCAGCCATGTTGCTTATAATATTAGTATACTGCTGTTTTAAGTTCCTTTAATGATGACTTCAAATCTTACCAGTGAACATCAGTTGTGTCTGTTAGAATAAATATTTCATGTTAAGACATCTTTTGTCTGTTTCCTTGCCTGTGAAGTTACACTTGATTGTATTTAATTCTTTGTTGATAGTACATGGTAACCAAACCAAAGCATGAAGGAAAATGCTGGAAATCTGTGGAGAGTTGGATTTGTCTCAGTTCTATCACTAACTTCTGGAACCTGTAGGATATATTTTTTTTTATCGGGCCCTCAATCAATGAAAGTGTTGAACTAGGTGATAAATGAGTTCCTTCAAGTGCTAAAATGATTTTAAAATTCTTTTTCTACAGTCTTCATTAGATGTATGGATTTGTTCTCCTTAATCAAAAATACTGCCACCTTAAGCATAACATTTTTAATTTGAATGTCTGTCACATTATCGTACTTAAAGGTTTGGGGAGGGCAGGACACTTTGTTAAAAGTCATACTTAGGTTTCACATTCTCTTATTAATAAAAAAAACCCAGAAAACTTTTGATTCTGTTTTCCTAAAATTTGACTAAATGCAAATTTTCCATAATGTAGCTTTTTAAAATGAAGCCCCTTACTCAGTCTATGGGATGAGATACCTAGCAGGTGTCTATATACTGTAAGGAGGGAAAAGATTGGGAGAAATAGGGAAAGGACAGTAAAAGAGAAGTCAGATTAAAGTTGAAACATGAAGGTGTTCCTGATTGTTTGCTTTGGCTCAAGCTTCTGCAGAAAAGACAAAATGACTTGGTTCCTAATAAAGCAAAAATTATATACTTTCTTGGATCATTCTATTCCATTTTTTTGCCTCTCCCTATTACACCCCCTAACATGTTTACTTCATGAAGCAGGTGCTCATTAAAGTTGCGGGGTTTAATTTTAAAAGTTCTTCAGTACAAATCTTCATAGAAAACTTGTTTCTCATCCTCACATCACAAGCCAAGTGGAGTCTGCTTTCACCTTCAGGTAGAGGTCTTAAGCAGTAAGAATAAAAGGAACCATCAAGCGTTGCCCACATCATGCCAAACACTGCACCCCCCCCCCCAGCCAAAGATAGCACAAGTTACTTTAAGGTTTCTGGGCTTTTTTCATTTGGATTCGTTTCCATAATAGAGCTCTAGCGTGTGACCCTGGGATACACCAGAATGTGCAAACATTTCTTAGAGATACTTGGACAAAATGCTTTCAGCCCCAGTTCTTTACCAAGTTGTAAAATACACTTGCCAGACATCTGGGTAACTTGATCTTTTTAGAGATTTTCAAATCCCACCCTCAGATTCTGATTCAGTAGGCCATTGGCATTTAGGGAACTGTTTATAGAAAAGTGCATTTTTTTAAAAGTTGCAAATAATGGAATGATCCAGTTTATTAAAAAAAATTTCCTTTTAGTGGTACCTTCTAAAACTAAAGTGGATTAAAGGCCAAGGATGCTGCTGCTAAATGCATACAATGCACATGTCAGCCCCACCTCCAGCAACTGCCTTGGTCTAGTCAGGAGACCAAATTAAACAATCTCATAATTTACGTGCTGAGAGGCTATTGGTGCCAGGCCTGTGCTTTTAATTCTCGACTTGTCTATGTGACATTATCTCTGAAACAGGCTCAGAGTTTAAGTAGAAGGCTAATGAGTGCTGGCAGAGTGGATGTGGAGTCAGCCTGGCCTTCAAAGCCTCATTTCCACTGCATCATTAACCCTTCGGTTTTTTATAGTTGAACACTAAGGCTCACTCGTACACAGAGTAATAGAAATAAGTGCATAATTGTACATTTGCAGTTTGTATCAAAACTGTGGGTAAGGATGTACAAATACTTTCTAAGACCACATTTTTCCCTTACTAGTAGAGACTCATCAGCCTCCTGGTAAAGTTAGAATTTAGACTACTGATGACTTAAAAGCAAGTATGAAATACTATTAATAACAAAGTGGTCTTGAGCATATATAATGCTTGTGTGAACACACTGAACTGTGATTATCAATCCACGCCTGAAGTCCTTTTGAGGTAGTTCTGTTTGTAAGGTACAAGCACTTAACATCCGTCTTTTATTCCCCCAATCTGCAAACAGGTTCCCTGTTAATAACAGTAAAGCCTTTAAATGTAAAGAAATTTTAGACTTTTTTTGGTAGACTAATTTTTTAAGCTTAGATTTAGAAAGGCAGCTTTACCAGCTCACCTTGATGGAATTGAGGGAAGCTTAAAAATATTTCTAAGCCATGCAGATGATACAATGAAGTATCATCTCACACCAGTCACAATGACAGTCATTGAAAAGCCCACAAATGATAAATGTTGGAGATGGTGTGGAGAAAAGGGGACCCTCCTGCACTGTTGGTGGGAATGTGGTCTGGTGCAGTCACTATGGAAAACATAGTATGGAGGTTCCTTAAAAAACTAAAGATACACTTACCCTATGATCCAGCAATCCCACTCCTGGGAATTTATCTAGAAAAACAACTGTTTGAAAAGATACAGGCATCCCAACGTTCATAGCAGTACTTACAATAGCCAAGATGTGGAAACAACCAGATGACTGGATACAGAAGATGTGGTGTGTATAAAATGTATTAATATACACACACAATGGAATACTACTCAGCCATAAAAAAGAATGGAATAATGCCATTTTGCAGCAACATGGATGGACCTAAAGTTCATCATACTAAGTGAAGAAAAAGATGAATATCGTATGACAACTTACAGGTGGAGAGAAATGTCGCAAATGAACTTAACTACAGAACAAAGAATGTCTCAGACATAGAAAATAAATTTATGGTTACCAAAGGAGAAAGGGGGGTGGGGGAGAGAGAAATTAGGAGTTTGGGATTAGCAGATACAAACCACTAAACGTAAAATAAACATGGTCCTACTGTATAGCACAAAACTATATTCAATATCTTGTAATAACTTCAGAATATGAAGGAATATGAATATATTTATGTATAACTTAATCATTGTGTTGTACACTAGAAAATAACATTGTAAAATCGACTATACTTCAATTTAAAAATTTTCTAAGCCAGAACACCAACTTAATAATTTATAGGAAACATCAAATCAAACCAGAGCTACTTTATTTTCCACCACCCATTCCCTCTTCCCTTTATTTCAAAGGAGTACTTAGCCATACTATTTAAAACTAGTCCCCATTGTGGCAGTTGGTTCCTCTCTGGACTCTCAAGGATTTTGCTTCTGTGGTTATCCTTTCTTTCATTTGCATCATTAGTTTTTCCTCTACTGAACAATCTCTAGCCTAGAAACATACAAGACAAACTCGCTTCAACGAGACATTTATCTCAGGCACTGTAAAGGCACCGCCAAAGTCGGCTAAAAGACATCCGTTTTGCAAAATCCATCATACTCTACATCTCATCACATGGCACAGATAATCATTTGTTTCTGAAACATTTTCTTTGCTTAGCTTCAAATACTGTTAATCAGATGACTCTAAAATGACAGCAGTTCTCTTATCAAAGGTGAACAATCGGATTCAAAAAGGATAAAAGCCCCATTCAAGATCCCAGTGTTCTCACAAAACAATCTAGAATTTCGTGTTTGATGATGTGTTGCCCCAGAAATATGTTAAGTTTCAAACAAGGGTATATTTTGCTACACAAAGCATATTCCAAATGGCATGTGAGGCATGAAAAACAAAAGGTACCAATAGTGTATAAACTGACAAAACTTGTTCTCATAATAAATATGGAAACAAGTTATCCAGCATTTGTTCATAACCGTCTGATGATCCACCTTGGCTAAATTTGGATGAAAAGTCCCCAGAGAAGCAAGAACTTTGAAGAAATGTGCAAAATTCTCAAGCTCAGCAAAGAACATTTTAAAACTATAGGTGCAATCTATCACATAGCAAGTTTCAATAAATGTTTGTGAATAATTGATCCAATATTATCTCTATACCTTACTATTTAAAAACTTTTCTTCTTGCATTATCTCTTTAATGAACATTTGTTATTTGCTCTGCACTGAAGGTATAAAAATTGTGTTCCCTGCTCTTAAGGAAGATACAAATTATTAACTTCCGGTATAATGCTGTAATGATACAGCTACATACAAAGTGTCAGGGGAGGTGGGGACAGAAGCGCCTCAGTCTCCTTTGAGAAGTCAAGAGGCCCTTTCAAGACAGACCAGACAGCCCTGTTTAGCTTTAGTACACCTGGAGAGGAAAGCAAAAGTCAGACGTGTACTGAGTAGTAAGGTTAGGTGACGGGCTTCACATTACAGGCCAAAAAATTCGGATTCTATCCTGAAAGCAGTGGGTTTTAAGAGGCGGTGAAATTATCTATCCATTTTACACAAGGATAACTGTGGAAAAGAGGGCTGAGGAAGGCAGAGCACCTTAGTGAATACCAGCTAAGGAAGCTATTGGTTACATGTAACACTGCATGCTCCACGTGGTCCAGTGAAAGCAAGGTTAAAGCGAAAAAAATCTTAATCTTATCTGATCCTTCTGCCCTGGACATAAATTCACTGAAATGTAACCAAGTTTTCATCCCTCAGCATTTACTGAGCACTCTATTTTAAATGTGGTTAAGTATACGGCCTTAAAGACAAGTCACCTGTCCTCAGGGAGCTTTTAAATCACTTTAGCAGCAAATTATGAGGCCCTTCTTAGCAAAAATTTCTTTCCAAATGGTTCATTCTTGTTAGCTGTTTCATAGTGACCCGCAGTAGGTTATTACTACCTTTCCGTCACTTAAGTTACGGCAATTAAGATAAAATTGTCGGGGGACAGGGGGGCTGTGCGATGGCAGAGAAGCTAACGACACGAAATCCCAGCCAGGTCTCACAGCTCGAAAGGCCGCGCGCGTCCTTACGCACCTCCCACCCCCCGCCCAGGGCCCGCGAGCCCTACTACCCCCGGGTTACCTTCCCCTTCCCAGGCTCCCCGGGCTCCGGCGCGGCGGCCATGGTGACCACTCGGCGCCTCCGCCCCGCCCCGCCGCGCCGCCGCGCCGCCGCGCCGCCGCGAGCGGAAGCCCCGCCCCGCCCGCTCTGTCCGCCATTTTAGGGAATGTCTCCTAGTCTCTCCCGCCGCAGCGCCTTTGGGCTGGTTGTTTCAGCTGTGGCCGCCATATCCTTTGTTCAGTTAAACGAGTCACGTCTTCTCCACAGGGGCTCTCTCTAGCCCGAGTGCCTGGTCCAGGGGAGGAGGGCGGCTCGTGAAACAACAACGCACCCAGACACTTGGCTCCTTGAGGCTGAACCTCCCCCCGCCCCGGCCCCTCCTCTCGTCCTAACCGCCATTTCTAACCGTTGTCCGCGCGCGCGCGCGCGTGCATGGGCGCCGGGCACGCGGGGCGGGGGCGGGCGGGGCCGCGTAGAGAGCGTGTGCGCGCCGCCGCGGCTTTGTCCTGTGAGCAGGAGGCCCCCACCCTCTCAGCCCACGGCCCGGAAGTCGGCCGGCCCTGGCTTGCGGCCCGCGTCCCCTGCGTGTCCTTTGTCCTCCCGCCCTGGGACGAGCCCTGGGCGCCCCAGGCAGCTCCACCCAGCGCCAGCCGCCATTTAGCCCCGGGCGCCGGCCTCGGGCAAAGTGTGGTCCCGCGCCCACACCTCCTCCTCCCTGGCTTGGTTTCATCAGTGAGTGGCTCTGAAATAGCGCCGCTCTGTTCGCCTGAAGGAGACTGGGGACAAAATGGAGGGAGCGCCTCGTCAGTGAGGATGCGTCAGGACGTTTGAGCCCGCCGTGCAGACGGGAGGGCGGGCGGGGTACGGGATTCGGAGGCCTGCAACACGCATCTGGAGTGTTAGGTGGTGGTCCACGCACACCCTCCCTGCCACTGCGACTTAACGTGTAATATGCGTGTGGGCGACATCAGTCTCCTGGTGTGAGATAGGGTTTGGCCACTTGCTCAGCGCTCTAAATAAACAGTGCAGTTCTTTTTCTTGTATTTTTTTCTACCCACCGTAAGTTTAAAATGTCCCAGTCAAAACCTAATGCCTCCTTTACTTGTGTAGCTTTATATTTCAAAGTATACTCCGGGAGAATGCTCAAGCTTCAGAGTTTCATTGTGCAAAGTCATGCTGCCGTGCACGCAGTTAAGTGCTGGGTAAGGTTCGCGATGACTGCTTCCCATCAACGATCATTAGTTGAACGTTTTTTTTTTTTTAATTGCTTGTACTTTCATGATTGTCTAATGCCGTTCTACAAACCCAATAAAATACACAATTTATGACTTATGTGTGACCTTTTTTTTTAATGAGTAACTGTTAGGGAGATTTAACTGCTCTAATATTAATTAGGAAATAGAATGAATGTCACCCCGCCCGTGATACCCTGCCAGTTCGGGGTTTTCTGCTGAAATTTTGCTCTTGGTCTGGAAGGTAATACCTAAGGCAGTGATATTCCATAATGGAGTGAGGAATTCTTTTAAAGTAATTTCTAATTGCGTTGTAAAGGAAGGACAGCTGGAAAAGTACCAGGTAAAACACCATGACTATCCTGTTTTATTTTTAATTGTGACTTTGAAATATTGCTAGGGTAAACTTAGGGTCCGTTTCTTTTGTCTTTGAAAAGTATTTTCATACATTGCCTCTTTATATTAAAAGTGTTTAATTTCACAAAAATGCAGAACACTTGGGGTTTTTTTTGCAGTTTATAATAGAGTGAAAAGTAAAAATCTCTTTCAGTCTCACCCTTTTTTCTCCCCTATCTAAGGTAAACACAACTACAGCTTAATACATTTCTTTCTAAACTGTTTTCTTTTGTCTTCTTTTTCTTAATTAAAACAACCCTGGAATATGAGGTAAAATGTAAAAGTCTCTATACCATACCTACCCCCATACCTGTATACCTGTGTATCTGTATATGTCACACAGATACTTAAATGGCTACACGTGTAATTTGCATCCAATAATTCTTAACATTTAACATTTTTCTTGGAAATTTTTTCATGTATGTATCTATAGATTTACTCATTGTTTTTAAAGGCTGCTCAGCAGTCCTTTCATCATTTTCCTTCCGATGAACCTAGAAAGTTTCATTTTTTTCACTAATCCAAAAAAAATGCTTCAGTGAGCATGTGTGTGCATACATCTTTGTGCACGGGTTCAAATATTTCTGTAGGATAGATTTCTGGAAGCGGCCTGACTGATTGAAAGGAGTGTGAACATTAAAATTTTTCATACAAATTGCTAAGCTGTCTTCCAAAAATACTGGCAATTTATATTCTCTATTAACAGTGTATGAGAGTGCATGTCTCCTCACAGCATTTTTAGCACTGTGTTATATTTAGAAATTTTTGCTGATCTGATGGGTGGAAAATGGTCTCTTAATTGTTTTAAACTTTCCTAATTACTAGTATAATTCAACATTCTTTCAAATGTTTATTGGTCATTCTTTTACTAAAAATTAGCTTTGTATAGCTCCTGTGCATTAACAAATTTGGATGTGTACGTGATGTTCTTAGTTTATAGCAGCTCTTTACAGTTATGGCTTTTAACTCTTACATTTGTAATGGGTATTTTCTAGTTTACTTATTTGTCAGTTTTGTTTATGGAGTCTTTCATTTTTCAAACATTGTAACTTTTTTTTTAATGGAGTCCAATATTTCAGTGTTTTCTTTTATGGCTTTTGATTTTGCATCTTGCTAAGGCCTTGCTTAAGGCCTTCTTGACTCCCAGACTTAAAAAATGCTCTCATAATTTAAAAAATAATTTTCATATGCTCTCTTTCTCATTAATAATTTTGATTAGCTATCTCTTTTCATTTATTAAAAGATCAAATTTTGGTATTATTGACCAAGTCTATTTTTTTTTCAATTTCATTTTGTAGTTTACATTTTTTTCTATTAACCTGGTATCTATTTTGTTGTCTTTTTTCTAACTTTTTGAATTGACCACTTAATTTACTTTTTCTCCATCTTTCTTGGTTTCTGATGAATGTATTTAAGGCTATAAGAGAAAATCACTAGAGTCTTGTTATCATATGTTGTCATAGATTTTGTCGGGCAATGTTCCTATCACCATTATTTTCTAAATTTTCTGTAATTTCAGCTTTTATTTCTTTCCAAGTGAGTAAGTTTGGATATGCTTTTGGTATTAATTTTTGGGTTTTTTAAATTCTGTTTTGTTTTACACGGTGACCCATGTGTTTCTACATTTTTGGAATATTTTGATATGTGTGTATGTGTGTGTGTTACCTAAGAGATCATTTTGTAAATGTTCCATAGGCTTTTGAAAAGAATGTGCATTCTCTGTATTAGCATTAAGTTAAGCTTATTAATTATGTACCATGATGTATATATTATAAATATTTAAAAATATGTAACTATATGATAATAGCATTAAATTAAGCTTATTAATTGCCATTCAGCCATCTTTTTGTACGGTAAGAGTTTTTTCATTGCAAGCAACAGGCTCTGAGTCTAGTTAGATTCTTCAAAAAGGAATTCATTGGGAATATGTGGAAAAGCTCACTGAATTGATAAAAAGTCAGAGAGCGAGGTCTTGACAAGGACAACATCCAGGATGGTCTCGGGGCATCTTGACAAGAACTAAAGGAGTGGCTTTCCAGGATGGCAGTGATGGCAAAGCATCATGATAATGGGCCTGTTCAGTCTTATTCCTGTGATCGTGCTTTGATTTTCAAGCTTGCTACCTGTTGTAAGACTCCCTGTTTGTCTGGTAGTGGATGCAGGTGCCCTGAATGTGCTGATGGTTTAGCATAGTGGATGGAGTGGGGCGAGAAAACTCTTCTCCATGGGTTCCTTCCCTCCTGGTGGCTGTAAATCCCCTGGCATGCTGCCCAGGGTGTCTGCTTTCATTTTCTCTTCTGAAAGAGTGTCCAGTGTCAGTATTCCCACTCTAGAGAGCTATAGTTATCTGCTGACGGCAGCCTGATGGGGGTGAAATGGGTCTATCATTTTACGAATTTGGTGGGACTGTGCTGGCAAACTCACTTTTCGAGGTTTTCTCTTAGGCTTGTGTGAGGTTTTTTAATCAGGAATATTATGTTTAATAATCTATCTGATCCCAAATCCTCTGTGTCGTCCAGAAATTCCTAAATGTTCTGGTCTGCTGCTGGTACATTCTCCTGTCTTTCCAGCAGAAGTACTGATTTATTTTTACTTTTATATTCCTTTTTTCATTTCAATAGATTTTGGAGGAAGGAGTGATAAAAAATTGGGTTCAATCAGCCCTCTGACCAGAAGTCGGAATTTTCCTGCTTGTGTCGGTGTCTGTGTGCACATGAGCTTGTGTTTAAGTCTAGTGGTTCTACAGGATGTTTAAAGAAACCAGCTATTTTCCACCACACTTTTCTCCATTCTGGAGTTCTGTACCCCACAGGCAACAACTTTTGTCTCATTTGGCCCTTTCTTCTGGTAGTTTACCTTCATATTTCTAAATAAAATGCTCATTCTCCTATTTCTTAATTTTTCAGTTTTAGGCATTGTCTATTGATAATGAAAATTTCTCTCTTTCACCCTTTTCCCCTCCCCTCATCCTTTCAATATGGTTGCATCACATTTAAAAAAGTTCAGCAAACATTCAGTGTAGAGTCCAAAGCCCTTACTACAGTGTACTTGGCCTCCAGGAGCTGGCCTTTCTTTCCGCTCTGGGTCTCTTCTGCTGCTCTCCCTTCTTGAGCCCACACCCTGGCCCCTCCAGCCTTCGTGTTGTTTATCCAGCACACACTGTCATTCTTACTTCAGGGTCCTGCATGGCCCTCCTCTGCCTGGATCATCTCTGGGTTCTCCCCTTCCCACCATTCAGGTCGTTGCTCAAATGTAGCTCCTTAAAGAGACCTTCTCTGATGGCCCTGTCTCAGGAAGCACTCCTCCCTCCAGCACTGTCTATCCCTTTAGCCCACTTTATTTTTCTTCTTCACCTTGACTGTCACCGGACATTTCATTAGATACTGGCTTATTGTCTGCCCATAAGCTCTTGGAAAGCAAGGACTTAACTACTTTGTTTTCTGCTTTATCTCCAGGGCTTAGAACAGTGCCTGGCACATAGTAGGTAGTCCAGAAACATTTGTGGAATAATGGTTGAGTGAATCAGTGAATAAGTAAACCAGGGAATTTTGACTACTTGCTGTGGGCTGGGCAGCTGCATTTAACCTACTAACTGGCAGATAACTCAGGAAAAATCTTGACATATTATATTACCACTTTAGAAACCAACAGGTTCTTCATAAAACATACGGTCATTGATCATTCTTGGACATTATGAAGTTATTAAATAACCCTTTTCCCCAGCATACGATTGAAAAAGTTTACATGAATCTGCAGGGTTTTCAAGAAAGAAGAATTAACATTTTAGTGCTCCCTGTGTTCTAGGTACTTTGCATACATTATGGTTTTATTTATTATTCCAGTCTTTTTTTCCCCCAGCAACTCTATGAAATAGATGTTTTCATTTTGTAAAGAAAATGAGGTTCAGAGAGCTTAAGTATTTGCCTACAGTCACAAAGTTGGCTCCATTAATCCATATAGTCTTACAGTCTACATAAACTTGTATGCTCCATGCCCATAGGAGGATCATGAACTGTATCACTGAATGTTATTGCTGGGAGGATATTTAGACCTCATTTAATACAGCCTCCTCCCTTCACAGGCAAGAGGACTAAGGTTGGCTGGGGTACTTGTCCACTCACCTGCTTAACAGGAGAGCAGTCTCAATGCCAGTGGCCCCCTTTCCCATTGCCTCTTCCTGTTCCAAGTACATATAATCTTTCCTACAATTATTTGCAGATTCCATATTTGTGAATTCACCTCTTAGCTAAAATGTATTTGTAACCTCCAAATTAATACAGATGGTGCTTCTACGGTCATTTATGGCCAGATGCAGAGCGGCGAGAATTCTGAGTTGCCCAGTGCACACGTTCCCAGCAGAGGCTGAACAAGGCTGCACTCTGCCTTCCTGTATTGGCTTTTATACTGGAAAAAGCATCCCTTTCCACAATCTCTTTAATGCCCTGGTTTTTTTTTTTTTAATTTTTGTGCTTTTTATTGATGATCATGCTGTTTAAAATGGCCCCGAGTGCAGTGCCGAAGTGCTGTCTAGTGTCCTAAGCACAAGAAAGCCTTATGGAGAAAAATACGTGTGTTAGACGAGCTTCGTTCAGGCATGAGTTATAGTGCGGTTGGCTATGAGTTCAGTGTGAATGAATCAACAATATATGTTAAATAAAGTATCTTTAAACAGAAACAAACATGAAACAGGGTTATGTATTGATTGGTGACAAAAATGTTGTCACCGGAGGCTCACAGCAACCTAACCCTGTTTCCCCTAGGAATTCGCTAACTTGGTGTTCTTGGCAATTTTACAGAACACAGTGACAGTGAATGAAGATCAACTGTATTTGTGTAACACACTGTAGAGCTGCACCTGGTTACAGAGGCCAGGAGGAGGGAGTGATGTTAAAAAAGAAAAGAAAAGAAACTAGCCCCAGTCGCTAAAAGAACTAGTATTTAGCTGTAATTGTAAAGTATGATGATATTTTGTTGCTAGTAAAACCTTAGTTAAATCTCTAAAGCCTCAGGGTGATCGTTCTTGCTCTCTTTAGATGGGTACACTGTGCGAACGTAAAAACAGTTATTCTCACTGTCAGTTTCTGATTGTGGCTGTCATTGGAGTATTCTTATTTTTAACCTTTTCTAAGTGCAGCCGTACACTCTCATTGTTAAAGTGGGAGATAATTGTAGAAAGGGGGAAACAGCACTCAATTTGGAGACAAATTCTGAGGATGAGTCAAACGCTGATTCCTCCTGATTGTATAACCTTAAGCAAATCTCTGAACTCTTCTGACTCAGTTTTCTAGTCTGTAAAAATAGAGACAACAGCCATTCTTAGCTAATTCACACATCTCTGGTGGGAGAAGGACTTCTCATTTGACCTTCACAACTCTGATAACACCTCAATTTACAGAGAAGGGAATTGAGGCCCAGAGAGTTCAAGGGACTGGTTCAGGATCACACAGCTAGAGAGAGCCGAGCTGGGACTGTGAACCAAAATACTTGTCCTAAGGACACAGAGCTCCAGCCCCTCGGTGGTCCTCACCAACTGCTGTCTCAAACAGTGCTGGAGGGTGGGGGGCAGTGGCATAAGTGTATATAAACCCCGGAACCAATAAAATACAAGATTTTTTTTTCCCCACTAGGTTTAACAATTTGAATGTTAATATTTCAAAAGGGAATTTTCCCTTAAGATACATGGTTTTCAAAAAGTCGATTGGAATCATTAAGTATGCTTGTTTGTATTCATTCAGGGACCAATTTTGTTGTTGTTGTTGCCAAGACTCGTTTCTAATTTTAAATTGAAAGTGAATTGAAAAAGGAAGATGTTAAGTTGATATTTCTTTACGACAATCTTTTGTGGAACTTACCTTTTGCATCTAGAATGGAATATGTATGTTTGTATTTGAGGGTGATCTTTCAAGGCACTCAAGGCGTTAAGTTATACATCTGAGAACTGTTTTATTGGCAGCAATATAAACTAATTATATTGAAAAAAGAAAAAGGAGAAGAGGGTAAAAGCTAGGTAAAAATTTTTATTTAAAAAGATTTAAAATATAATAAAAATATAAATATAGATAAGTATAAATAAAAATATAAAAATAGATTTAAAATATTAAAATTTTATAAAAATATAATAAAAATAGATTTTAAAAATAAGTAAAAATATATTAAAAAATAGAAGAAAAATACAATTAGGCAACCATTGAACTTCTGTGCAAACTAATAAATCACCCTTGGAAATTCCATCCCTCCCAAGAGAAAAAAAAAAGTTTGTCACTAAGTTGAAACTAACATTTTCTCTCATGGTGGGTTTCACTCATTCACTCAGTCATTTATTTATAGATTTTTCTCATCATCGGCTATTTACCTCATACTCCTCTAACACCAAGCGAATACAGCAAAGAGCAAGACAGGCCTGGTCCTTCTCTCAGGAATCTTCCTTTTATTGAGGGGAGGTGGGCAAAATCAAGTAAGTAGAATAATTTGAAATGATGGTGAGTCTATGAAATACCACCGTTTTAGGCTGGTGTGCTACTCTCTGAGATCATAAATGCTTGTGGTTTTAAGCCGCTAAATTTGGGGGTAATTTGTTCTGCAACAATAGGTACCTACTACAGTCCTAAACTCTCATTTTCAGTGTCTTTTTTGTGCATCTTTGGCCAACCTCCAACGATTTGATACACCTGGACCTTCTTTTGTGCGCTCAGAACCAAGCTACAGAGGGTTCTGAAAAAAAAAAAAACCCAGAAAACAGTTTTCATGCTTATCGATGACCCTCCCTTTCCGTCCCCTGCTCAGGAGGTGCCCTCACCTCACTGTCCGGTTGAGAGAAAAATATACAAGCCCTGTGCCTCCTGTCACGCATCTCTGGCCGGCTGCGCCTGCGCCCTTCTCTTCTGTATCTGAGGAAGACCCGAGGTCAGTTTCTACAATTAGAGTCTTCATTCCATCTCCTCCTACCTTCTCAGGCTCCTTCCTTATTCAACAACTTTCCCTGTCCTCTGGCTCAGCTGTATGAGGATATAACCACACTCCAGTCTCTCCACTCTGAAGAAGAGAAAACCCTCTTTCCAACCCACATCCTTCTCTGTCTACTCCCTAGCTCCTTCTTGTCTCCACTGCTGGAGTTTTTCCACAAGTTGCATTTCCTACACTCACTGTCTTTACAGCCTGACCTGCAGTTACTACTTAATCCATTCAATCTGGCTTCTGCCATCACTAAAACTACTTATGCAGTGGTTACTTGCGATCTCTGTAATGATAAATCCAATGGCTACTTTTTTATTATGGGAAAATAATAAAAAAATTTTGTGATGGGAAATTTCAAACACATGCATCAGTTGAAAGAATAGTGCAGTGAACCTTCATGGGCTCACATCCAGTCTCCACAATTGACAACTCATGGCGATCTTGTTGGAGGAAGCTACCCGCCCCCTCCCCAACCCTAGGATTATGTTGAAGGAAATACTAGGTATCATATCCTTTATCCCCCAATATTTCAGTATCTATTTCAAAAATATAAGAACTCTTAAAGGCCATTTTCAAGTCTTCATTTGATTGGCCAGTCAACAATATTTAACATTCTGTTTTATTCCTCCCTTTTTTTTTTTCATTTAAAAATTATTTATTTATTTATGTGTTTATTTTATTGAGATACGGTTTACAATGTTGTTTCAATTTCTGGTGTACAGCATGTTTCAGTCATACCTATATATACATATATTTGTTTTCATATTCTTTTTCATTATAGGTTACTACAAGATATTGAATGTAGTTCCCTGTGCTATACAGAAGAAATTTGTATTTTTAATCTATTTTATATATAGTAGTTAATATTTGTTAAGCTTTGATGTCACCACTCTTTTACACTCTTTTTTTTTTTAAATCCTTAAAAGGTTTATTTTAGAGTAGCTCCATATTCCCAACCTGAAACATGGAAAATCACAATTGTCAACCAACACTTATTGAGGAGGTATGTTGAACTTTGAATAATTGAATCGCAAATTTTAAAAATAATCTGTCTTTTATGACAGAAATCAGGCAGTTCCTGGCATAATTTGACAGCAACGTTCTGCCTTTTCTCGGTCAGCATGAAAGTTTTTCACTCTACTTTGAAATTGTCTTTGTTGGCTTTATCTTCTCTACGAGCCCTTCCTTTCCCCAGGGCTCTTCCCTCCCCAGGATGTCAGTTTCCAGGCTGCCCAGCAAGGCCAGCCCTCCCAAGCTGCACTCAACATCCCTGCCAACGGAGGCCCTCGCCCCCGTCCTATTTCCTAAACTCCAAGCTCTGGTCTCCAACTCCCTCCCAGACTGCTTTCCCTGACCTCTCAGATTTAGAACTAAGCTTATCACCTTTCCCACCAAACTTCCCCTTTGGTCTTCCTCCCTGTTAAAAGGCACCACACCCACCAATGTGCTCAATCCAGAAACTCAGGAATAAGCTTTTTATTTCCCCTAATTCCACCCCCCCAGGAGCTAATTATCCACAAGCCCTGTAGATAATGATTATTGGAGTAAATCTAAGCCCCACTCACTTCATTCCCCTCCATCAGAGTCACCACCATCATTCAGCTGGGTGACCACACTTCCCTAACTGGTTTTCCTGCTTCCACTCCAGCCCCATCCACCCACCCCACCCTAAACCACTTGCCCCACTGCAGCCACAACATGAAATCCTGTCTTGTAATCCACCACCGGAAACTTTTCACCTAAAAACTTCTCATTGTTTTTAGGATAAAGAACCCAAATCCTTAGCACCAGGTCCCATGTTCTCCAATCTCCTCCAGTGCCATCTTTCTCCTCACTCTCTAAGTTATTGCCAGGGGTTTAGAACTATTTTTAAGTGGTTTACTGGAAGAGTAAGTAATTTGAATTGTTAAATTCAGACTCATTCTCTCTCCTCAATAAAATTATGAATCTGTCTTGTAGCTTTTTTGGTTTCTGTATCTGTTATCTGAATAGCCTCAGCTCAGGCGTTTTTGAAGTCCTATGAAGAGTTCTATTGAAACTCTAAATTTGTTTAAATTCTAAATTTCCCCCCTTCCCAAGCTTGGGCCTACTTCAGGCTGGGAAACTAGCCACAGTTTCTGACCCCTCTGGGCTGAGGAGAGAGTGGAAGGGGGAGAGAGCAGCCCTGTCTCGTGGCTGACACAGTGGTAATTTGGCCGTGGCTGTCTGTGGAGGTGGTTTGACCAAGTGGGGGCCCTTCTGACCTCTAGGTGATCTTAGATGGTGGTGATCTTAGGTGGTGATCTTAGATGACCTTCTGACCTCCCCTCCAGCTGGTCCCACCTCTTGGCTTGCTCTTAGATGAAGTCCTTAGATAACTCTGGGCAGTACCTCATTATGGGGTCCACATATGGTCCCTGGAAACATGACCCTTTGCCCTGCCATCTGGGAAGTACTGTTCATTCCTAAGTGATTCTCCTTACTCTGCCCACAGACGGGGCAGTCACCATGGCCTTTCACCTTTCAAATGCCCGCCTTCCTGTCTCTCCAACTCCATGTTCTCTCGAGGGCCTTTTGGAGCCCCTCCACAAGCTTGAGTGGGAAGGAGAGACCCCTACCCTTCCCCCATGGTGGAGTGGGAGGTGACACACAGCACAGCACCAAAGAAAGCCTCTTGGCCTCTTCCCAAGGTTAGAAGACAGTGGTCATCTAATCCTGGTGGAGCCAGCTTGGATTTTGCCCTTCACCAGGCTGGTGTAGATGGTCTAGCCTAGTCAGTATCTCAGTTGATAATCTTGGAACTTGACACTTGTTGTGTTTACTATTTGACCTTTGGGGCCCTTGTTAAAGCTCTGATAATGAGAAGGGTTACATTTAACATCTGGATGCAATACTTGACATTTTATTTACAAACTCTTTAAAACTTCCCTGTCCAAGTTATTGCATCAACTTATAAATAATAAAGATACAGTCTGTTGAAGTTAAATGCAATTGTTATCAAATTAGAATTATAATTAAAAATTAATTTAGTTTGGCCTTGATTGCCATTAGTCCAAATTAATGAGATTTAATATAATTTACACCATTGGCATAAATTTAAATTCTAGATAAGATTAAAATTTTTTTCATTTTGGGATATTTCAAATATACCCCAAATAGAAGGAATAACATAATAACTATCAAGTATCCTTCATCTAGCTTCAACAGTCAACCTCTGATGCATCTTATTCCATTTATATCACTCCATCCCTTTTTTTTTGCTAATATATATATATGTATATATATTTCTTATTGCAAGTTTTTTTTTAACATTTTTTATTGATTCATAATCATTTTACAGTGTTGTGTCAAATTCCAGTGTTCAGCACAATTTTTCAGTCATTCATGGACATATACACACTCATTGTCACATTTTTTTCTCTGTGAGTTATCATAACATTTTGTGTATATTTCCCTGTGCTATACAGTGTAATCTTGTTTATCTATTCTACAATTTTGAAACCCCAGTCTATCCCTTCCCATCCTCTACCCCGCCCCCCACCCGCAAGTTTTTTTTAATTGAAGTATAATCAGTTTACAATTTTGTGTCAACTTCCGGTGTACAGAATAGTAGTTCAGTCATACTATATATATATAGTTTTTTAATTGAGTTATAGTCAGTTTACAATGTTGTGTCAACATATTATATTTTTTTAATGAGTCACAGACTTTATTTTTTTAAAAAGCATTTTATTTTATTTTTTCCCCTTAACAGAGGCACTGGGGATTGAATCCAGGACCTCGTGCATGCCAAGCACACACTCTACCACTGAGCTATACCTTCCACCGCACTTTGCTAGAATATCTTAAAGCAAGTCACAGACATTGCATTATTTTACCATAAATACTGAAGTAGCTATCTCTGAGAGATAAGAGCATTTTGAAAAAATATAATATATATATAACTTCGTTGATATTATTATGCTTAATAAAATTGCCAGTAACATCAACTAGAACCCAGTGCATATTCACATTTCCCTGAATGCCTCAGAAATGTCATTTTACATTTGGTTTCTTCACATTAGGACCCAAACAAGGTATACAAACTGTGTTTGGCGGCTGTCTCTTTGAGTCCATTTTAATCACCTGTCTTTTTTTTTTTTTAAATGACTTTTTTTTAATTTTGTGGAAGAAACCAAGTTATTTGCCTGTGGAATTTCCCCTCTGTTAGATTTGGCTGACCGATCACTGCTGGTTCATTTACTGTTCCTGTACCTCCTGTTTCCTGTCAACTGGTCGGTTACACCAGAGGCTTGACTAGATTCAGGTTTGCTGGCAAGAGCACTTCTTAGTCGTGCCACATACTTCACTTCTCACTTTGAAGACTGGCCACGGGAGACTGCAGTGGAATCAATCTGATCCCTGCGTTCTGAAGCGCCTCATCAACCTTGCAGCTGGTGGTTTTAGCAGCTGTTGATAACTGTGGTCCAAATACATCATTTAATTAGTGGCTACCAATTCTTCCAGACTGATTAACTGGACTTCCATAAAGAAGAACATTCCTTTATCAACTCTTTAGTTACCTTGAAACACAGGCTGAGTGTGAAGGTGGGATAAATGCTTCCCTCCTTTCCTTCATTTACCAATTTTCAGAAAAATGTGTTGGTGCCATAGCAACCTCCAAAGACAAGCAGTGAAAGGTTGTGTGTGTGTGTGTGTGTGTTTGATTAGTGTCATTATGAACACTTGGATTTTTAGAATTTTGTTGTTTTTCAATCCATGGTAGCCATTATTCTTTTGACAATCAAATTGTTCCGTTCTTGGCTCACAAATTAGTTCCTGTATCTAACAGTCTTGGGATGCCATTGCTTCTGGGCTTTTGCAGTGGGCAGAGGTGGAGAGAAAAATTTTGTTAAATTATGAATTCACATTGATATTCAAATAAGGACATTTATAATCTGGGCACTAGGGATGCTCATTGCCATTAAATGTGATTGCTTCTTGGCCTTTTTAGTAAACAGTTACTATATAAGAAATAATAGTGCATATTAATGAGTTACAGGAATTTTACTCACCTTCTCTGGATTTTCTACTCTTGTCTCTTTTTTTTTCATACTGAAAATCTTGGTTCCCAAGATACTAATATAATGATTTGCCCTATCTATCTATCTAGCTAGCTAGCTCGCTACTTTTTGCCCTTGGAGTACACCCCACCAGGGTATGCAGTCAATATTGTGTTTTAGTCTTTCTCTGTGTAGATATGCCACCAACTTGATAGGCACTTAGATTCATTTGTTTCACTTGGTCATTTTGAAATTTAAAAAATTTCCCTGCCTTTCAAAATTTCATAATAAACATATTTCCAGGAGATATGTTTGAATAAATACCTTGAGTAGAGCTTCCAGGAGAGAAGGGGCCCCTCCCTTTGCACCTGTGCTCCCCTCCCACCCCTGAAATGCTGCAAACTCCCCTTCATGCTTGCTAGGTGCCCTGCCTTTGCCTTCTTGTGTGACCATCTCTACCTCTGAATGAGAGAGATATTTTTATTACTATTTTGCTGATGAAGAAATTGATTCTCAAAGAGGTCAAGTAACTGCCCAAGTCACACAATTAGTAAGTGGAAAGTCCAGAATTTATCACAAATGTGCCTTGTCTAAAACCCTATCTTCTTTTCCATTCTGCCTTGTTACCTGTCAGTAGCTCTAAACATGTGTAAATTTTAAGTCCAGAAATTTGTTCCATTCCATTTCAGTGGAGGTTTAGTATATTTATTTTCTACTGCTTAAGACTGCGTCCAGCGTGTTCCCTGTAGCTGTCTGGGTAATAGCCCAAAATGGAAGCAACCCAAGTTCTCATCAGCAGTAGAATGAGAACAAAAGAATTATTACTAATGTGACCCTTTGAGTGACTCTCAGAAGTAGATGGGTGAGTGGAAAAAGCCAGATGTTAAAGTATATATGCTGTAGGTTACCATTTATATAAAATTCAAAAACAAGATAAATCTACAGTCTGCAAGCTGCAGGGAGGGGGTCAGTGAATGGGAAGGAGTGGCAGTGCTGAAGTGGTCTGTTCTCTTTCTTGATTTGGGTGTTGGTTACAGAAGAATATTTGCTTTACAAAAAAAATCAATATTAGGTCAATATTATTATCCTCATCATCTTTATTTAATGGAAAAAGAAACGGAGGCTTAGAGAAGTTAAGTAATTTGCCCAAGGTCACATAAAAGTGGCTGAACTGGGATTCTAACTCTGTTCTCTCTAAGGCCACAGTCCATGTGCTTAACCACTGCACAAGAGTCAGATGAGCAGTGGTGGAGGAGACATTCTTGATGCAGGAGGTGGCCGTTTAGGGTGTGAGGCTGGCAGGGGTGGGAGGAAGCTGAGAGGTGGGGGACACAGTGCAGTACTTAAACCAAGCCCAGGACAAACCGTGTTCCTGAGGCTCTTGGGAATGTCCTAAAATAAGGGAGTCTGGATTTTGGCTCTGGGGGTGATGCGTGGGGTCCCTGCAGAGCACTAGGTGTTAGGGAAAAGCCACAGTGTCCACCAGAGAGGAATCTTTTATCTGTGACACTCCCAACGTGATCCTGCCAATTTATCCCCTCTACTTGCTTCTTCACTATCACTCAGCATCCTGCCTCTTCACCATCAGGATATTGTCATCACAGCAGGAAGGATATATGACCCCAAGAAGTCACTAATGCAGGAAATCTCAAAAAGGAACCAGAATGAGCAATTCTAATCCATTCTAACAAATGTATATATACACAAATTTACCCATGGACACTGTATCACACCTTTAGGATGGCTGGAGAGGTATGGCAAATGACACAATAACAATTAGAGATGAAAGTTAAGATTTATTGCTTTACTATCTCTTGCAGCCTTGTAGAAAAATTCTAAAACTCAAAGCATCCTTTTTCTCAGCCTATGAGCCATTCATAAGCTTTTTATTTCCTTGGCAGTACAAAGCATCTGTTGCTTATGATTTAGTAACAAAAAAGAGCTTGTATCACTCTTTCCCTCCCTTTGAGAAAAGATAAGCAGCTAATACAGGAGAGCCACTTTTTCTCACCTAAGATGCAGGGCCATCAAGCTTAGCCTGAGTTCCTATCAATAAAAGCCTATGAACGGCAGCCCTTTCTACATTGCACGTGAAGAAGGACGTTTCTTAGAGTAGCAGCCACAACTGGCCTCACCCTTGCGCTAAGCCCTGGCGCCTCAGAGACCGTCTTTCATTCCTCATTGGCCCTCAAAGCCTGGCCGGTGCGCTGTGTTATTCTCAGCCCCCCAGAAGCTGGGTGGCATATTTAGGGGAGACTCTGAATAGCCCTCACGTGCTTCTGTCCCTGCTACCAGTGGGCTGTCATCTCTTATCAGAAGACCACTCTGAGAATTTCTCACCTTTCTTTCTCCACATGTTAGGTCCTAATGTTTTGTTATGATAGTTTATGAGGTTTTATTATGATAACATTAAGTAAATTAAGACATTTTAAAGGATGAAAAAGATGCAGTATTTTCATGATATATACACTGTATTTACATGTTGAATCTAACTTTCCAAACAAAAATTGCCGGTGCTAACACTCATTTATGTAGATTGTGATCAAAGGACAATGAATAATTGCTCGTTTTATCCTAACACATGGCATTGCATAAACATTTCAAAACCTCCTTTTCTTAGTGCAGAGATGCTATGGGCAACAAAGAACACACCCTAGTGGCCAACTCCTGTAATTATCGTTACGTTATCCATAAAGTTAAGTGTAAAAACAAAGTTACAGAAACCCACTGTGTATTTGTGCCGATGTGAGAAGATTCCACAGTTTTCTGCCTTGCAAATTCTTTATATTATTCACAAAAAACTTCGCTGGAAAATCAAACACAGATACAGAAAATCACATAAAAATGAACATACAGCTTAATGAATCACTACAAGGCATATATTAATATTTAATTTAATACTTACTTTAACATTTTATTAACATTTGATTTAATATTGACATAATATCTTAACATTTAGAGTATTAATATTTAATTATAAGGCATATATTAGCAAATCATTGTAACACCCTTGTACCTGCCACCCAGGTCAAAAAATAAAATTTTCCCTTCATGTGCCATCATATGAGCCCATCATATGATTCTCTCTCAAGTAACCAGTAAAATAATCTCTTACTTGTGTTTCTTCATACAGTTGACCCTTAAAACAACACGGGTTGGAGCACCGGCCCTTGTTGGATCAAAAATTTGCGTAAAAATTTTGATTCCCCTCAGACTTAACTACTAATAGCCTACTGTTGACTGGAAGCCTTATCAGTAACATAACAGTCTATTAACACATACTTTGTATGGTATATATGTTATATACTGTATTCTTACAATAAAGTAAGCTAGAGAAAAGAAAGTGTTAATAAGGAAATCATAAGGAAGAGAAAATACATTTGTAGTACATATATGTCTTTATTGAAAAAAGTCCACATATAAGTGGACCTGTGCAGTTCAAAAGTGTGTTTTACCCAAGTAAATACCCTGGGAGTCTACAGTTCTTCATTTGAAATTTTTGATATAATTCTTAGTCTGAAAATCTTCAAGTTTCCCCTTGGTCTCTTTCTCAGCCTTACAATTTATCTGTGGAAAAACCTAAGTCCCTTGACTTGTGAAATTTCCTACAGTCTGGATGTTGCTGACAACACACTCGTGGTGTGGTTCAGTATGTTCTGGATTTCCTCCCTTTCGGCAGCTGGATCAAGTTGAGGCCCAATGAGACTTAGATGAGGTTCATCCCTTTGGCAAGACCATAGGTGGACATGTGATCTCGAATCAGGAGGCACAAGTGTCTCATTGACTCCCTTTTGTTATGTTAGCAAAGGATAAGTGAAGCACTGATGCTTAAAGCCTAAATCCAATAATTCATTGAGAGTGGCCAACATGGTAATATTCTGTCGCTTCTTTTTATATTCTGTCACTTCTTTTTCATTTATTAGTTGTAATACTTTCATAAAGAGATGTCTACCTTCGTTTACCATTTGGTTACCCAGCAGTACAATCCATGTAGGAAAGGCAGGAAAAAATGCTTGATTCTTTCCCATTATGTACCAGTTTTTCAAGATAAAAGATTGGTCTCCTAATATTTTCCAAATGTGATGACTTAAGTTTAAAAAAATGTGTATAAAATTATGAATTTATGGATTTAAACTATTTCAATCCCTTGGTATACTGAAGCATAAATTGCCCCATCTTTGGTGAGTGAATGCCTCTTCTAATTGGCTCCTGCATCCTTTTTATGAGACCACGGGTCTTCCATAGCTTCGTTGTGATCTGATATGACAAGATGATACTTCAAGGGTCAATTCCTGTACATTGTACATTTCCTGCCCCAAACTAGAATCAGCCATTTCTTCAGGAAGCCTTGGCTTCTTTTAGTGGGAAATGGTGTTTCAAAATAATAATTGGTACAAAAGATGCTCATGCTCATAGCTACTGTGCTGGTCATTGCTTTGTTTCTGGGCCAATTCAGTGGAGATAATATAATATAATATAATATAATATAATATAATATAATTAATGTAATATAAATATCCCATGAATTTATGCTGATACTTCAAATTCAAATTCAGGACTACAAAGTTTTTACTTAGCCTCTTTTTTTTTTTTTAATTCAGAAGAGATTTATTGAATTCACATGAAAGAATAAATGTAAAAACAAAGCAGTTTCTTTACTTAACCTCTTCTATCTGCCACCTGTATACCCATTCTTCGAAGTGGAGACTATGATTCTCAAAATCCAAATGGATAATAGAATTAGAATGTTCAAACTTACTCACTTGCTTTATCCTATATTACTGATACAATAATCTCAAAGCATCAATATTACTACTGCCAATATGATTACTGCCAATATGATTACTGAAAACAGTTTTTAAAAAAAGCATTTTTTGGGGGTACAATCCCTCACCCTATTCTTGCACCATTGAAAAAACCAGCTGTATTATATTTACATACAGAGCATATGGCCAATACAGATTATACTTCCTCTTTTTTAACTATCATTTGGACCTAATTCCACAAGTAACTATGCATTTGGTGATCACCACTAGTCCATCTCAATGTCTCTCCAGCAAAGGCTCAGGTTCACATTCTCTGTAAAAAGAGGAGGAATATGACCAACTGCGTCTGTGTCGATATGGATTACAAATAGTAGATAACATTTCATAATGCCTACTTAATAAAATGCAACCTGCAAACTCTGTGCACTTGCTTGCACATATGGGTTGGAGAATTTCTCATTTATGACCCACTATCCAAACTTTGTAATTGGTGGCGGTGGTGATGAGGACCGTAGGAGGGAAAGAGGAGGCTGGACCTTCTCCCTCCTGTTCCTTAGACTGGGTTGCTTGACTGCAGCACTGTTGACATTTTGGGGCCAGAGAATTCTTTGTTGTGGGGGCTGTCCTGCGCCTTGTAGGATGTTTAGCTGCATCCCTGGCCTCTACCCACTAGATGCGAGTAACACCATCCCCGCCTCCGCCACATTGTGACAACCAGAAATGTTGCCAAACATTGCCAAATGTCCCCTGGAGGGTAAAATCACCCCTTAGTGAGGACCACTACCCTAGAAATTGCTGTTTCCACCCTCATGATTGAGCACACTGTAATTTTAAGCAGTTAACCCCTGAGTGAAAGGGACTTGTTGTAAGGTACGAAGTCCAGACTAATGCTGTCTCATCTTTAAGCAATATTAAGATTCTTTGAAAGGAAAATTTGTGGCTGAGAGCTAAATTTTGTATAGCATAACATTCATACAATTCATAAAACACATTTCACTTAACACTGTTTAGTGGACTCAGTAGAAATTATTCTTATTTTATGGTTGAAAAAGTGAGCCCCCCAATGGCGGAGCATCTTGTTTGAGATCAGAATAGAAGCAGCTGAATAAATGACATATTCTTGATCAAGCTCTCATCTTCATTGATTGTGTCTTGAATCATTTCTATCTTTGATACACAAGGAGAAATACACACAGACCCACATATGTTTCTACATACACTTCTTTTTGTTGCTGACTGTATGGAATGTTTCTTAAATTTTCCATTTTTTCTTCAGAAAGAAACCAGGAATCTGCCATTGGACGCTTATGATGTTATTGCATATATTTCCACCAGGTGTCGCCATAGTACATTTACACGTGTTTCTTCCCTTGGTGAATTTCCAAATTTACTAAATTCTCCAAGCATTGGTATTTCAGCTAATTTTAAATAAGTGTATCATGCAACTTGAGACAGCCCAGAGAGCATAATGAGGATCAAAACGCTGAAGAAGGAGATGTTGTATGAGAAGACCAGTGAAAGGGGAACCACGGTGAGAGGGGTTTTTTCCTACGTTGCAGTTGACTTCCAGGTCATGCTTGACCTTCATTGCTGTAATTCTTTTTAGAAAGAAGGCTGCTATGGACTGAACGTTTGTGTCTCCTCCAAGTTCACTTGACGCCCTAATCCTCAATGGTGGTATTTGGGGATGGGCCCTTAAGGAGGTAGTTAGGTTTAGATGCGGTCATGAGAGTGGAGGTCTTGTAATGAGACTGATGTCTTTATAAAAAGAGGAAGAGACTGGAAATATTCTCCTCTCTCTCTCTCCCTCTCTCTGCCTTGTGAGGATACAGCAAGGAGGCAGTCATCTGTAAGAGAGCACTGTCAAGATCTCTAATTGGCTGGCACCTTGACCTTGAACTTCCCAGCCCCTGAGAAGTACATTTCTGTCGCTTAAGCCACGTAGTCTATGGTATCTTGTTATACCAGCCTGAGCAGATTAGGACAAGTATCCATAATATTTTCCCCATTGTGATTTTCAAATAATGTAGACATATTTTTTTTTCAAAAGGCCCTTTACATATTACTTTTGGATTACCCAATATTTGAGTTTAATTCAGAACAAAGATTGCTGAGATGGAAGGTGGGGGAAGTGTGCTATGGATGCTAAAGAAATGTAAGGCAGTTTCTGCTTTCAAGAACTCACAGTCTGGCTGGGGAGATCAAAATGCCCTTGTGAAAACAAAGTACACAAGGCAACTTAGGATCCAGGACCAAAATGACCTTTCAGATCCTAAGGGCTGTGTCCCAGTCTGGGTGCTGTGGAAGGTACAACGTTTATTTAGAAGTGCCTTTGGGATCAGCATGTAAGAAGGGAGGGGTCAGAAGCAGGATGGGGCAGAGGGAGAAGTCAAGCTGGGGGCATGGACACAGTGACAGCCTTGGGTCACCCCAGGGGAGCTCTGAACTAGAAAGGCCCTTCAGAGATGTCTTGAATTGGACCAAGAGTGCCAGACCTTTATATTCCCGTGTATGCCAGCAGTGTACACCAGAAAAAGGCTGAATATTTCGAAGTGACCACTAAATTGGAATGACATGCCTTGAGTAATCCTGACACTTTTGTACTGGTGAGACAGACGAGTGATCACAGGAACACCGATCGGTCACAGTTCATGGAGCCACAAACATAAGTGACGTGAGAGTAGGCTATTTGACCTTCCAAAGGTCAAGACCAAACCCAAGCCGATTAGCAGATTGGGGCCAGAAAATGAAACCAAAGCCCAACCTCTGTACAGCTCTTGACCTAGAAATCCCGCCTCGAGGAGTCTGTTCTAACTGAGCGGACATGTCAACCGTCTTGCATCCATCCCTGAGGGGACAGCTCCATTTTCCCCTGGGGAGTTTTTGCCTTGACTGGGAGGCTCCCTGTGGCAGAGTCTCACAGCCCAGAGGCCGTGGGACAATGGTGGCCCTTGAAGGGGGATGGGTGAGGACATCACTGGGCCCCCAGTAGGCTATCAGAAGTTGTCATGGGAGGGAGGGAGCTGTGTGGGTAGGATGTAGGGAAAGTTCCTGAGGGCAGTAGGCTCAGCTGGGAGGGAGAAAGAAGGGGACTTCCAGGCTCTCTGTCCTCTCCGTTTCTCTGGACTTGGCCTCATTTTACCCTAGTCCATATAATCTTCCTTTATGAGTCAGAGATATGCCTGAGGTAGCTCTAGCTTTCAGTCATACTAAATCATAAACCCCAAAGAAAGGAAAAGACTTGATCTCCACCCCAGGATGTAAAAATCCCCAGAAAGAGTTCTGACTGCTCTGGCTTGGGGTTCAAGTGGGCACCCATTTTGGGCCAACCATGTCTAGGGTTGGCACTGTAATTGGCAGCTTTCACCAGAACCACATGGTCGAAAGGAGGAGGAAAAGGGGACCCTCCTACATTGTTGGTGGGAATGTAGTTTGGTGCAGCCATCATGGAAAACATTATGGAAGTTCCTTAAAAGCTAAAAATAGAGTTACCGTATGATCCAACAATCCCACTCCTGGGCATATATCCAGAGGAAACTCTAATTTGAAAAACTACGTGTAGCTCAATGTTCATAGCAGTACTATTTACAATAGCCAAGACACGGAAGCAACCTGAATGTCCATCATTGGATGGTGAATGGATAAAGAAGATGAGGTGTATATACACAATGCAAGATTACTCAGCCATAAAAAAGAATGAAATAATGCCATCTGCAGCAACATGGATGGAACTGGAGATGATCATATTAAGTGAAGTAAGTCAAAGACAAATATATGGTATCACTTATATGCCGAATCTAAAAAATGATACAAATGAACTTATTTACAAAACAGAAATAGTCTCGTAGGCAAAGGAAAAAACCTTATGTTACTAAAGGGGAAAGTGGGGGTCGGGGGAGGGATAAATTAGGAGCTTGGGATTAACAGATACATACTACTGTATATAAAATAAACAAACGCCTACTGTAGAGTACAGGAAACTATATTCAATATCTTGTAATAACCTATAATGGAAAAGAATCTGAAGAAAATATGTGTATAACTGAATCACTTGCTGTACACCTTAAATGTACACATTGTAAATTAACTATACTTCAATTAAAAATTGTTAATAACAAAAAAAGAAGCTATTACAATAATTCAGGCAAGGGATGATGGTGGTTTGAACCATCATCATAGGTTCACAGCAGTTGGGGTGAAGAAAAGTGGTTGGATTTTGGACGTGCTTTGAAGGTATAGTTAATGAGATTTGCTAACAAACTGATGTGTGAGGGGGAAAAAAAGAAAACAGTCAAGGATCATAGCAATGACTTTGGTCTAAGCAACTAGAAGAATAAAGTTGCCTTGGACTGAAACGGGAAGCCTGCCAGAGGGCTGGTGAGTGAATTGGGAGCTCAGTTTGGGGCCTATTAAGATGCTTGTTAACATCCAGCTGAGTCTGAAGTAGCAGTTGGATGAGTGGGTATGAAGCTCGGGGGAGAGGTTCAGGCTGAAGATAAAAACTTGAGAATCGTCATCATATACACAGGACTTAAAGCCATCAGATGAAGGGAGATTCCCTCAGAACTGACTAGAGACACGAGACGGGAGATGCAGACATTTAAAGACCATGGATGTGGAAAAGAACCAACGAAAGGACTTAAGACAGGTGGCTAAAAAGTAGGAGGCACGCCAGGACAGTGTGGCATCCTGGATGTCAAGAGAAGAAAGAGATTCAAGGAGAGGACATCAGTTTGCCGATGGGGCTGATAGGTGACTGAACTCACCGGGGAGCCTGAGGACGGCGCAGCAGAGTGGTGGTGGGTGAAAGCCTGGTTGTGGGGGATTCAAGAGGGAAAAGAGGAAAGACACTGGGGGTGGCAGAAGGACAGCATGTTCAGTTCTTTCAAGGAGCTTCGTTGTAAAGGAAGGAAGGGAAATGCGCTAGCACCTGGAGGGGGAAGTGATGGGAGAAATATAGTGTGTTTGCATGTTGATGAGTTGGGTTCACTTGAGAGAGAGAACATGTGGTGGTGCAGCAGAGAGAAGACATGGGCTGGCGCGACTTCCCTGAGCAGGTGAGGGGTGTGGAACCCCATTACATGATGGGGGCTGGGTGGAGTAGGGCGGAGCCCCCCAGCAGTACAGGTAAAGGGGGAAGGCACAGACGCAGACGCGGGGGGACGTGTGTAGGGGTTCTTTTCTGATTGCGTTGATTTTCTTGGTGAAGTAGGAAGCAAAGCTGCTGAGAGGGAGGCTGGAGAGGAGGTGTGGAAGGTGTGGAGAGAGCAGAGGAGGCACGAAACCACCCTCTGGGAGTGGGAGACAGACCTGGCCCGTAAGTACAATAGGTTGGTAAGGCATCACTCAGGTCCCACGTGACTTTATCGCGAATTTAAAGGCTGACCAGAGAGTGATTGTGTGTTTTGCGGGCCCAGAGCAGGTGGAGAGTTAGATTAACCACATTATGGTTTCATTGGAAGGCCTCACATTAAGAGAGGGGCAAAGGAGAAGGCGTAAGCAATGAGTGATGTGGTTAGTTACAGAAGCAGGTGGACAAGGAGAGAGGAGAGGACATGAGGAAGCGGGGTGGGGCTCTAGACTGTAGGCTGGCAGGTCTCAGTGGGGCCCTGGTGTTGTTCAGTTGGGACGTTGACTGAATTAGCAGGGCGGATAGGCTGCGTGGTCTGAGAGTGAGCTACAAACAGGATGCAGCTTTTGGTAATGACAAGGTTAAGGGCACAACTCGGGATGTGGTGAGAGAGGAGCGGGGAGGTGCAGGGCCTGGGAGCCCAGGCCACGCTGACCAGCGCTCCAGCAGGCCAGCTGACCCCTTTGTCCTCCCCAGAGTCTCTAGTACAGGCGACAGCAGCTTTGCTTGGGGAAGCGGCCCAGAGATGACCGTTAGGGTGGGAAAGGGGATGGGAGGGGAGCAGAACAAAAAGTTGTCTGCTTTTTGCATCATAAATCATTTATGATTTTGGCTGCAAGTCTGTATCTTCCACCGGGTATTCATAGGTAGTAGCTGATGATTCTGAGTGAGCTGCTGATCAGCTCAATGAGGCATCTGGGGTGTGTGCAGCTTTGAAGCCGCAGCTGGTTGGAAGCCAGCGCTGGGGAAGGAGACTGTGCCTGGGAAACGAACTTTCACTTAATTTGGTCTCCTGAGGGTTTGCTGGGCTTGTTTCGCACTGGTAACTTGGAGCTGGGGAGCAGAGAGGAGTGTGTCCTGCTCCCTCGTGGGTAGGTGGGGTGGGGCAACCGTGCGTGTGTGCGTGCGCGCGCGCGCGCACATCTTGGCGGGGGAGGGGGCAGGGTAGAGAGGTATAGCCCCTCCCCCCTGCCCCGTGAGACGAGCTGAGGCGAGCTCCTTGTGTCCACTGGAATCCTCTCTTTGCGTGGCTGTCCGTCCCGGGGACCCGCAGACCTGGGCAGCTCTCACTCTGCCTGGGGTGCGGATGCTGCCTTGTCCTCTTGTCTCCTGCACCATGCAGCCATCTCTGTAAGCTTCTGTGCTCTTTGCTGTGAAAGAAAGTCTCTGTGCACTTACCGTGTTGGTCAGCGTGTCACCATCCCCTGGTCCATCTTCGGGCGGGATCATCATGCAGGCTGTAGTCCATCACGCTGATGAGGGCCCTGATTTACCTGACTTGGTCTAAAGAGGCACTGGATCTTGAGAAGTCACTTAACCTCTCAAGCCTAAGTTTCCGGTCTGTAGGAGTGGTTAATCATTTCTATTTTTCTGTAAAGTTGCGAAGATGATCAAATGAGGTAATTATGAAAGTGCGTTGTAAACTAAAGCTCTAAAAAAAATTACTTGTTAGTATTTTGTTATCTTTGTAGAAATAACAGAAAATGAGGACAAGAAATGCGAGAGGGAGGGAGAGAGAGAGAGCATGAGTTACATCCTGGATGGAAGGAGGCCCTAAATAGTAAGTCGTCGAGGTGCCAGCCATCCTAGCCCAGCTTCCCATAAAAATCAAACCAGGAAGAAATAAAGAAAAGAAGTTAAAGTTCATTGCTGAAAAACCATGTTTTTCTTTTAGCCCCTGTGGGAAAGGGGTTATTATTTTAGTGTGGGAATAGGAATATAATTCAGTTTTTCCCAGTCAGAGTCTTTTGATGTGTTACCATGATTCACAGGCGATGACTCACATATTAGAATTTTCACTAGAATATTACTAATGCTTTATATTCCTTAAAAAGGAGATAAGATGAAGCAGAGGGATTACATAATTATTTTCTTTTCAGCTTACACCTTGGATTTATCTGACATGATAATGTCAGAAAGAAACTTTCTCTCCCTCCTGCAAAGGAGAAAAAACCCTCATTATATTCTTTAGTAATCACATTTGCAGAATGCTTGTTAAAATCAACCTCAGTCCTGTTATCAGCACACTTTGCAGCTTACTATGTAAGAAATTAATTTTTCTAAGGCTAGGAAGAAGGTTAAATTGGTATGGTTCCCCACTGCCCCAAGATTTCTTCATTGTAAATAATTATTTTAAAATATATTTATTATATATTATGAATTATATTTGTCATTTTGAATTACGATTACCAAGTTTAAAAATCCGTAAGTTCATCAAAATGCAATTAAGTGTACACCTTTCCTACCACCCACTCATGTCATCAAAGGAACAATCAAATGTAATACAAGCATCATGCCACCCATAATAAAGCCATTTAAAAACAAATTTCACTTATTCCATTTTACTGAAGACTCAAGCATACCTAATCAAAAATATTCTAATCTGGTAGATTCAAGACCTGCTGATGATTTGAACCTTGTTTAGATTCCATTTAAATGCTGTTGAATGAAAAGCTACAAACTCCCTGAAGAATAAAAGAGTTCATGCTCTATTTTAGTTCAGCTACCTTCACCTCATTAGGTCAGGCCCACATCGACTTCACAGGGTATTGAAATAATCATGATGACAGATATATATAGCCATCTGAGTAACTTCACTGTCTCAGGCACTTTGTGTATATACATTTCAATACACCCCACAACACTCAAGTTTGAGGAGACAGCCTCAGAGAGGTTAAATAATATGCCAAAGATCACTCAGCTAATGGGTGGCTGAGCTAGAGTCCCAAACCAGGTCAGCCTATTTCCAGTATTGACGTGATGCCTAAATAAATGTTCTACCAAATCAAAGGATAAACTCAATTTGAAGAATTTTAACAAGGCACTTGATTGAGGCCAGAACTTTAATTTGGAGGCCAAGTAATTTAGATTGGCTCTCTGCCTTGGTTAACCTAACCAGTCAATATTTATCTCCCTGAGTGCCTGTGGACTTGAAGTCTCAAAGAATATGCGCTTGGAAGAATCAGGAGGAAAAAAATTTATTTGGACAGGAAGTCTTCAAAAAACCATCCACAGCTCATTTGTTCTGTGGCTCTCCCTCAAAGCTAGATATGAATCAGGTTTTAAATCAATTTCTTCCTACCCAGAAATTTCAAAGAAAGAATGTTCAGAAGCCTATAGACAGGGAGAATAGGATGGGAACCTGGGGACTATGAAAGTTTTCAGGAGGTACGCAGACTTTGGAAGTTAGTAACCTCCAGTTGAAACCTAGCATTTCCCTCCATTGTAAATGCAGGCACCAAGCCACAGTAGCAACAGCAGCCCTCGTGACTCTGTCACTAGCAGAACTCACAGACACTTTGTGTCCCATACGGCTGTTTCAGATATCCAGATATCAGGGACTACTGAGTGCCCTCATCACTTTCACAATTTTGATAGTTTTATTAGACCTGCTGCTCGATCTTGATATTAATTATGCTAATTGATGAAGCAAATAGATTATTTATCACATATTTTTAAAAAAACATTTCATTTGACTTGTTTCCTTTGTAACCTGATGTAGTTTTACTTTGAATGCATCTAGAAGTATTATTCTTTTTTGGGGGGGAGGTAATTAGGTTTATTTATTCTTTTTTTTTTTTTAAATGGAGGTACCTGGGATTCAACCCAGGACCTCGCGCATGCTAAGCACTGCACTCCACCACTGAGCTATACCCTCCCTCACTAGAAATATTATTCTTAAAAGAGGTCCACAAACTTCACCAGATTGCCGAAGGAGTCTGTGGCACAGAAAAGGTTAAGAAATCCCACTAAGTTCTCAGTTTGGGTCCAAGTTGTGTTCCTTTGCATGGAGTTGCTGCAGTTCACCGTAAACATGGCTCACGCTTCAAACAACTGCCAAAACATGGGATTCAGTAGAACGTGGTTGCCTGGAAACTAAAGCCTAATTGGATTGTTACTTTTTTTTTTAAAGGAAAGAAAGCATCAGTACCTATAGACGGATGGTACGTGGTTTCCTTGCTCCCACCTCCAAAGACCACACCCTCAACAGTCCTGCGCACCTCCCTCCTCGCCCGCCCCCCCCAAATCTCCAGCCCCCAGCAGAGGTCAGAGGGCACTCTCCCTCCCCTGCACTTCCTGACCTGTGTTCTTTTTCATTCCCTGGTCTGCTGCTTGTCGGGGTGGGGAGGATGGGAATCAGCATACTTTGAGATAGTCACAATAATCCTCAAATACTCATTAAGTACTTCCTACACACAGGACCATGTGCTAGGGGCTAATATATTACAATGAACCTCAGTTTCCTCTGAATTTCATAATAATATCTCACATTGTATTGCACTTCACAAAGTACTTTCATGCTTCCCATTTAATTCTCACACTTTCGAAGATGAGATTATAATAATCTCTGTCTTACAAATGAAGAAACTGAAGCTCAGAAAAGTGAGGAAACTTGGCCCTGGCAAGCAACAGAGCCGGGGCTTGGAAACAAACCCTTGGCACCTCCACTGCGGCTCTGCGGGTCTGGGGTCTCAGGTGCCTCAGTGCCCGATGGCCCCTCTGACCCACTGCTGGGGATCAGTTTCTCAGATGCCCCTGGTGATTGGGGCTGGGGGGTAAGTGTGGGCTATGGCCTCACTCAGGTCCTGGCTTCCCTAATTAGACCCATGAGTGTGGCCCAGGAGTTAGCGATGACGGTGACAGTTGCCATCTGGCAGCTTGGAGAAACTCATGTTCTCCCCTGTGCTACTGAGCATGGCTCCCTTCAGAGCCTCCAAGGAAATAAATCCTCAGAGTGTAGCATAAAGTCATTATCCTAGACCAGTGCCCGGGGTGGGGGCGTGCCTTTGGGTCTGGGAAAGAAATCCCAGCCTCTGGAAAGGTGCACAATGGTGGGAGAGCAGCCTTTCTCAGGCTCCACCCCAGCTGGGGACAGACATCCCCTAGGACCCTCCTTCAGTTCCTCAGTTAACTTCCTAACTGCAGTTTTCAATTCCCTGGATCTTGACTCCTAAATGGTTGGTTTCTGCAGACAGATTATCTCCACGCATTCTGTGCTAACATTGCTGGAGCAGAAGGTGGTGCATTCAATTATGTAGGAGGTTCATGGGGACTCCAGACCACGTGTCCACTGGTGAGGTGGAACTTGTACTCCAAGAGAGACAGGCCAGTGCCGTGGCTTCCCTGTGGAATCTAAGCCGCCACCTCCACACTCTTGTTGTGAACCCCATTCTGCAGTTTTCAGATTTGGATGTCAAGGAAAACAAAACCTTGTTTCTTCAGACTTCACAATTTCATGCCGGAAAAAAGACTGAGTGTTAATGATTTCATTTACAGACCTTGAGGAATGTTCCAATTACAAAGTGTTAAGTATTCTACTATGAAGAAGTAAAAATTAAAAAAATCTCTTTGTATTACCTTCCAAAAAAAAAAAAAAAGAGTGCCATCTGAGAAACTGCAGTGTTTCTGCCTCAGAGATAGCAGGTGAGCAGTTCATACTTAATAGGTTCTGTCACAGAGACTTTCTCTGTTCTTACAAATGCTTTTGTAGGAGTGGAAAGCTAAAAATAGAGCTGAAGATAACATTCATAACCTAAAATATACATAATTTGGAAGGTCTGCGTGCTACAGTGATTTCAGGGGCTGGTAGGTTTCTGCTGAATACTAGCTGTTTTGATAATCCCCCTAAATTTTTCAGGTTACAATGCTGCTTAGCACATAGCACTGTGGCACATTTTGATTCGCATTATCTGGGTGATCTAAGGTGTGTGTGTGTGTGTGTGGCATTCTGAGGCAGGTAGCAGTTCTCGTTCATAGGTTATAAGCTGTTGAAAAATTTTAGTCTCTCCTAGTCATGAGAATGGATGTTTCTTACCTAAAAGGTTTTTTTTTTAATTGAGGTACAGTCAGTTACAACGTGTCAATTTCTGGTGTACAGCATAATGTCCCAGTCATGCATACACATACATATATTCATTTTTATATTCTTTTTCACTATAGGCTACTACAGGATATTGAATACTGTTCTCTGTGCTGTACAGAAGAACCAAAAGTGTTCTGCGTACATTGAAGGGATAGGTACTTCCACATTTATAAGTATATATGTATGGAAAGCTTAGGAACAATGGTGTCCTCACCCCTGCATCAAAATGACATTCCAGGTCCTGCACCCACACACACCTGACCCGAACCTCTGTCCCAAGTCCAGTTTCTGGGTGAGACAATTTCTCTGATGCAGTTTGGGTTCTAGCCTCTGTGGCCTGGTTGGAGCGAGGTCATGGTGCAATTCTTAAAGAAGGGAGAGTAGGTGTGGGGCAAGCATCCATCCGTCTCCCTGAGCTTTGCTGGGGTGGGCTGTCCTGTCTGAAGAAGACAAGCAGACGGGGGAGCAATGAGGGGAGTGAATGCTGCTCCCCCACGGCTGGGAGGACCCGGTTGCCATGTGCAAAAGAAAGCATAAGAGATGACCTCTTCCACCGTCCCATCACCGAAAAGTCTTGAACACGTACCTGGCCCTGACATTTTACTGGCCATTGTCTAAATTTTAACCACAGAGACTTCAGCTTTTGTTTCTTTTCAGAAAAAACCTGAACCACCCACCCAAATCTTTGCTTTGGAAGCTGCTAGGCTATTGCGTATTTTAAAAGGGATTTGTTGACAGAAACACATGTTTTGGGTTTCCTTAAATAAAGCATTTGCCAAAATAAGTGCCATCCTTGGCCAACTCTCTTCCAGCAGAGCAGAGATTGGAACAAAGCTGCTTCTTCAAACCAGCTAGAGCTCAGCCCAGTTTTTTGCATCACCTGGATTTTCTGCCCAGCCCTTACAGGGGTTTTGGAGGGAATCACACAGCAAACTGCTGCAATCCTCTACTTGGCAATGGCAGCGAGGGGGAGCTGGGTGGCTTGAAATTAATGTCCAGTCTGCTTCTTCGTAACAATGGCCATCTCTGAGACCCTCACAGCTGTCCTTGAAATGGAGCAAATTTGGTTGTCCCCATCTTAATTGTTATTTCTCATTTTTTTCTAGGTGTGGAAACTGAGACTTTATGCTAATGATTTTGATTTTGTGATTGAGAAACTCCAAGTAGAGTGAGAAAGTCATTCTCCAGGTCTCTGGAAGTACTTCCGAATCGGCTGGCCTCCGGCCTGTGGTCCTTCTGTGGTAAATGCAGGGCACACCTGCCTCCCCTGACATCTTACTCCTGGGATTTCCTCTGGTCTGCACACTCCGCCAGATCTGATGGAAATCTAGGTCAGTTACCCAGGCCCTTGCTCCTGAACTGGCTGCTAGTTGAGGTGGGTGGTTTCAAACATCTGTTCAAATTGCCTGGGTAAGTGTGTCTTTTTCCCCCATCACATTGCACTAGGGGCCACAGTAACCGACTCCCTTTACGCTATGGCTTCTCCATATTTTTTTCTTTAAAAGCTTCCAAATATGCATAACAGTGGGAAACATAACAATCCCGTGTGTCCACCACTCCAGCTTTAACCATCACTGACATTCTGCCAGACTTTCTTCCTCTGTCCATCTCTCCTCTCCTTTTTTTCCTTGAAATTTTAAAGTAAATTCCAGATATTATGTTTCACACTTAAATTGTTCTGTATGCATCTCAGTTTTTTTGGTTAGAAAATTATATTGCCACTATAATACACCTAATAAAATGAACAAGAATTCCTTAGTGCCATCTAATTCCAAGTCCATATTCAAATTTCTCCTTTTACAGTTGATTTATTTAAACAGACAGGGTCCACTCATGGTATTTGGTTGTTCTGACCTCAAACTTCTGAGTGGAGAACTCAGGGCAGAGGGAGGGAGGGAGGGAGGAGGAGTGTGGCAGAGTCAGTATCCCAGACCTCTTCCCTCTGAATTTCACCTTTCCTTGGGAAATTCTCTCTGGATTCCCTTTGCCATTATCTTATGTGGATATAAGTTACATTGGTCCCACTTAAAATTCCATCCTAGTGAGTATAAAAAGATCCCTCCTTTCTACATCTTCCTAATCACAAAGTAGGCTGGCTTCATCTAAAAGAACATTACAAAGACGGCAAAACAAAAATTGAAATGATGTAAACCGACTGTACGTCAATAAACACTTTTTAAAAAAAGAAAAATTGAAATGAAAAAAGCCACCAAAAGAACTAAAAGGTAATCCAAAAGTATGTTTACAAACCGTAGGTCACTCACCCTACAATAAGGAACATTAACAAGCAAGCAGGGCGGGGGCCTTTGCACACCTGGTTTAAGATAACCACTTTCTATTCCCAGAAGCCCAGTGCAGCTTGGTCTCGGCCCCTTTCCCACCAGCTCCCTGTCTCCATGGGGCCAGGGCTTCCTGTTTCCCAGCACGAGACATTTAACTGTGATCTTGTCCTTCCGCAAGAACAGTGTGAAAGCTTCTTCTCTCATTAAAAACAAAAACAAAAGCATATCTTTGCCTGGTTCAAACCTTCCAGCCCCCTCCACTCCACCCTGGTACCGCCTGGTTTCCCACCCAGGAGGGCGAGTCACGTTCCCAGTCGATTCACAAGGCAGGGTTATGTTCACAAGCCGTTCCTGGCGTGGCCTGCTGTCTCTGCTAGCCATACACCCTTCAACAGCAAGGTGCACTTCAGTGTCCTCACCGGTGAAACGGGTACTGTTCCTGTCTACGTCACAGGCCTGTCGCAGGGCTGAGATGAGGTCATACCTGTAAGACTCTTATATTACAGCGTGGTATAAAATGGCGAGAGGCAATGAACGCTAGCGATGGTGATGACGGTGATAAATCTGATGATGCTGATTCAGGAGCAGTCCTCCTCCCTCCTCCCTCCTCCCTCCCCACCCGCAACCTCTGATCTCGCAGGGAAGTTGTCCTGCAAAGATCCAAATTATAACAATAGAAATGCACTTAATGTAGCAGGGGTGAAAAGTTCCCTCTTAGGTGGGGATATCTCTCTGTAGTAAGATTCCCAGCTGACTGAGGGAGGTAAGATCCTGGAGTCAGGTGTCCACAGGTGGCAAGATATCAGTGGAAGGGGAAAACTGCTTTGCCGTGAACAAGAGCAAGGAATGTTCATTTTTCCCTTCCTAAGAGGAGGAGGAAAGAGAAGTAGTGAGTAGAGGAGAGAGTGGCAGGCCCTGAAAAGAGCTGGGAAGAGTGAGAGAGGTGGGGTCTGTCGGGGAAGGCCGCTGAGGCTCCTGGACACCTTGACCCTTGCCGTTTCTTGAAAAGTTGTTTGTATTTTTCCATTTGTATTTTGTGAGCCTGTTATCCAGTTCCCGCTCCAAAATTTCCATGAAAGTCTACAAATTTCAGAACATTTCATTCTTCATGTGGGAGGAAGCTTGTGGAAGTCAGAGGGAGGAGTACATTGGGAGATAAAGAATTTGCAGAAATCTTGGGGAGAATGCTTTGGATTTCCACAGGCCATGGTTTTGGGGGGGCTCCCAGGGGGAGGCCCTGTCCCACATCGAGGTTGCATTAACTTGGCGTGGCCTCGACATACTGATGGTAGGACCTCCCCACACACAGTAAAGGAGAGAGAAGCTGGTTTCCTCGTAGTCACTATAACAGCATGCAACCATTTGGGGGTGTAATTACCCTATGTCCTTGGATACAGAATTTACTTTACTAATATGGAAACCAGGCCTTTCCTAGGATTTATTTCATCAAAGTTTTACCTTAAAATGGCTAGATAAAACATTTGGTTCTTATCATAAAGAGCAGTTTTGAAAAGTCACCTTGTAAAGTCTACGTACTAGAATGAAGCCAGCCTTCATGAAGAGGCAAAGTGTGTTCTGTCTGGTTCAGTGTATACCCCTCTGCTGGCCCAGGTATCCGGGTAATGGCAGGTGTCACCCTTGGTGATCTCACCCTCCACTTCATGTCTCTGCTTACAAATGTGTCACCTTTCACATACAGGGGTGATGTCACCGACTCAGCCTTGCTGGCACTGAGCACTGACTTAATCTTCTAATCCCCGGGCTCAGCTGGGGCTGCTCCACCTGTACCTAGTTGCCTGGTCAGCGGGTGTCAGAGACAGGGGAGCGTTAGGCTCTGGAGGTGGGGAGGACTGTCTTCTAGCCCGGGTGCTGCTGGCACAGTGCTCTCTCCCGCAGAGAGAACTGACCTTTCACCGTCCAGACCACAAGAGACCAAAGCCATCTGTTTTCTATCCCGAATCTCTGCATCCCAAATTTTCCTGGGAAAGTTTCCAGGAGTTTGAGCTCATAGAGCTAGGCTTTCAGAAACAAAGGTGCCTCTGGGACACTGGTTAGGAGAACCTGGGTGTTCTGGGGGGCGTTTGGGGCGGGAGATGTCCCCGGGGAAAAGGGAAGAGGATCCCACAGCAGCAGGGCTTTTATTTAGCACCTGCTTATTGAGCACCTGCTTTGTGTCAGGCACCGTGCTAGGGCCCGACATGCCTGTCTCATTCGCTCCTCTCTCGGACGACACTGTAAGGTGTGTAGGGGGGAACAGCACCCCCGGGCTCTGACGAGACAACTGAGGTTGAAAGTGGGCCTGTGGCTTCTTCAAGGCCACATCGCTAATTCTGAATCAAGTCTGTATGCTCCCAAAGCTAACACTCTTCATTTTGCTATTCTGCCTCTTTTTCTGGGTTTGAGGGTACCAAGGACTGTGTCTAAATCTGCTGTCACTTTTGTAAAATCCTGGGGGGAGACAGGGACTCGCCACACTCCATTATTTTATACGGTGAGCTCTTCCTAACTTTGGAGACTCCAGGTCTCTGGTGCCATTGTGGGTACCTGGCTCAGGACAAGGCGGGCCTGAGAGGCCTGCTTCTGCCTGGGTTGGGGGTGTGGCGAGTGCCCCCGCCTCTGGCCAGCTTTTGGTCCAGGAGATCTGCTGAAGGACCTGGAGGAAACTCCCCCAAAGTGCCTTAATGAAGAGTGCCCTGGACTCTCCCAGGACCCTGTCAGGGCAGCCAATGAAAATACAGAAGCCCGGTTCAATCTGAATTTCAGGTAAACAATTCTTTTTTTTTTTTTTGCAGGGGGAAGTAATTAGGTTCATTTATTTTTAGAGGAGGTACTGGGGATTGAACCCAGGCATGCTAAGCATGTGCTCTACCACTTGAGCTATAGCCTCTCCATAAACAATTCTTTAGTACACGTGCACCTATGCAATGCTTGGGATAGACCTACACTAAAGCATTATTTGTTGTTTATCTGAAATTCAAATTTACCTGGGCATCCTGTATTTTATCTGGCAACCCCTAGAGCCCTCTGGGCTGACTGGCTGTGCGTGATGACAGGTGTAAGGCTCAGTTTGAGGCTGCCCAGACCTTTCCTGGTGGCCTGGGGACTCTGGGGGCCTGAGAGCAGCAGCAGAGGCACAGGTCTGGCGGGAGTTGCAGAGACAGCACCCGCACAGTGAACCTCTGAGCACGGAGATGCCAAGGAGGAGCCTGCTGGTGTGTCTAGAATGGAGTGACCGAGGAGTAAGAGAGGGCTTTGAGACAGAACAAAATGGAAGGTGAAGCCAGCCAGCGTTAGCTTGCTAGGGCCGCCATAACAAGATGCCACAGACTGGGTGGCCTAACAACAGAAATTTATTTTCTACAGTTCTGGAAGCTGGAAGGCCAAGATCAAGATGCCGGTCGCTTTGCTTTTTTCTGAGGCCTCTCTCCTTGACTAGGTGGCTGCTTTCTCCCTGTGTCTTCTCACGGTCATCTCTCTCTGTCTGTGTCCTAATCTTCATATTGGCTTAGTGCCCACCCTCATGACCTTACCGTAACTTTCTTTGGAACCTATCTTCAAATAGAGTCACATTCTGAGGCTCTAGGAGTTAGGACTTCAACATGGGAGTTTCAGGGGGACACAATTTAGCCCATAACAGCCAGAAAAAGATGCAGGAAGCCCATGAATCTGTGTGTACAGGGGAATGGCTCTGTCACAGTGCCCTGGGGACCTCGTGCACAACCACATAGGCCACACAGACCAGGCCTGAATTGAAGATGAATCTAAATCTTGGCTGAACACCCTGGAATCTTCCTGGAACAAGAGGGCATGCAAGATTTGTAAGGAGCTGCAAGACCACTTACTATCTTCCCTGGAGGCTGTTGTGAGAGTTTCTCATCCCTTCTCAGCTTCCCATGATGCACGAGACTTTCTGTCCCGTCCTCCCCCAACCTGGGCAGAGCTGTGGGCTGTAAAGGAGCTGCAGCATTGCATCAGCAACTCAGCAGCAGGGTGTCCCTCCACTCGTGTTGCAGCCAACCGGCCCCTCTGTCAGTGCTGCCCGGTGCCGTGGGGAGCCGTCATCTTTGGCTGCTCTCCTGGTGCTGCCCGTGTAAACAATCTGTCTGAATTGGGCCTTGTTGTTTCTTACCAGCTGTATCTGCCAGGATTTATCTTGTGCTTGACTCTTTGGCACAGGTAGCAGGAAGCACAGACAGCCTGAATACAAGGCGGAACCACCCGTGGAGAGTTGGGGAAGGAGCGAATAAAACATAAAGCAATTCTTAAAGGGGAGTCGCTTGTGGGGGTTGGCTCCGTGCAGTCATGCCAAGGTGAGGGGAACACAAAGGACACTTATTGTTAGGGTGTGCTCAGGGGTGATGGGAACTGAAAGGCTCCTGCCAAGATGATCGGAAACCGTAAAAGTTGCTAGAAATAAAGACTGGATACCTGGGATTTGTTCCTCCTGGCTTTGCTTGTTTGCTGCTGTTTGTTCTCATCCAGAGGATACGCGAATGTTAAACACTGACCCCTAACTATTGACTGTGGACATTTTGGACGATAGGTGGACCAAAAGGGACACCAAACTTGTAGGGTGAAAAGTTGAAAGTTCAACAGCAGTAGAATCATTTATTATCCTGGGTTAAATCATGTCTCCTTAACTCACAAGCTGTTATCACAGGCAGACGAGTTTACCTCTACCAGGCTTTAGTTTTCTCAATCAGCAAAATGAGAATATCTACTTCACTTGGGAGCCACTTCACTTGAGTTGTTGTGAGGACTGTGTAATATAATTGACACTCTGTGCCAAGTACATGCTAAATGCTTTATGTAATTTAATTCTCATTTAATTCTCACGACAACTCCTAGAGAGGTAGCATTGTTATTATCTCAGTTTTACAGATGAATAAACGGAGGCACTGAGGGGTTAAGAAACTTGCCCCAAAACAACCACCACAAAAAAAAAAAAAAAGAAAGAAAAGAAAAAGAAAAAGAAAGAAAAAAGAAACTTGCCCAAAGTTAAAGTTAGTAAATGTTGGAGCCAGAATACAAAGTTAGGTGGACTCACCCTAGAGCCTGCTCACTTGTCAGTGGGCTACAAAATAAATGAGAAAAATTTTGCAAAATGTTAGGAAGAGTGATAAGCACATGATAAGCAAGATATATGGTAGCCATTATAATAGCTTTTCCTTACTTGCATTTGAGAAAATGAATAAGCTTAAAAAGTATACAAAGAAGCAAGAACACAGAGAACTATATTTAGTATTTTGTGGTAACCTGTAATGAAAAAGACTATGAAAACGAATAAATATATGTATATGTATGACTGAAACATCCTGTACACCAGAAATTGACACATTGTAAACCACTACAATGGAAAAGTCAACCTTGCAAAAATAAAAGCAGAAAAAAAGATGTTTTCTTTTTCGTACGTGTTTTTCAAACATTTCACAAAAATCCTAAATTTGCCATCAGAAAAAAAATTAATGAAAAAAAAAATGTCAACCCTAATCCTACATAGGAAGAGGCCTTTAAGGTGCGGTCGGATGAAGGAAATCAGGTTGTGAGAATTTTCCTGAAACTCGAGTTCCCTGCTATCCGAAAAATATAGAATACCTGAAACCAGTCCACAAAATATTCGAAGCCTCCAGGGCAACACAAGCCCGGGAACTGAAATCCAAGCCTCGATCAGGTGAAGGCTGTGCAGCCACCTTCTCGGTAGATGCCTAATCCCATAGTAAACGCGGGTCTGGACCTCAGGAACCTCCAAGGTCCCTTCTTGCCTGTTTGAGGCCATGTCTGAAGATCACTCCACAGCTATCTTGGCTGACTTCTTAGTGGACCGAGGAATTATCTGGGGACTCGGCGTCCTGGTGTCTCCCCACGTGCTGGGGGTGGGGGTTTGCTCTCGGTCCCCGCAGGGCATTGTGGGGTCAGCATTCCGGTCTCCTTGGCAACGCCGACTGTGGGACAGCTGGGGGGCGCGCGGGAGAGGGAGGCAGCAGAAAGACCTCGAGCGGCCCTTTGGCGTTCTGAGGCCGCGGCCCAGCTGTCCGGCCCCTGTTTCCCGAGCCCTGGGCTGCGGTCCCTGCCCGGCGCACTCGAGGGAGAGGTCCGGCCCGGCATGGAGGACGCAAGGCCGGGCGGCCCCTGGCGCTGCGGCGCGCGGCACGAGCTGCTGGAGGGGATGGCGCGCCTGAGGCGGGGCGGCCCCCCCTGCGCCGAGCCCGAGGCGGCGGGACGACGCGCGGCCGGCGACGGGGGCTCCTGCTCCTGCTGCTGGTGCTGGCGGCGGCTCTTCCCGCGGGGCGCGGCCCGCGGCGCGCGCAGGAAGGCCCGATACGCGCGGCCCGGCCCGGCGGCCCAGGAGCGCGGCCGCTGGGGCCCCGGGAGCCTGCGGAGGCTGCTGCAGATGCTGGCGGCGTGGAGGAGGCGCTACCTGCGGCGCGGGGAGCGGCCCGAGAGGCTGGAGGAGATCCCGCTGCTGGTGCTGCACCACGAGCAGGCCTGCGACTAGGCCGTGGCCGCCGGGAAACTTGCCCCGCCCTGCTCCCTGCACACAGAGCTTTGGTTTTGTTTTGTTTAGCAAAAGCAAAAAGTGAAAATAAACCCAAGTACATTTGAATGAAAGAATGCGAGTCTGGGGGAGATACGCATTTGAAACCAGGCTTCTGCGTATTAAAGTTTTAGAGATGTGACCTGGCTCCGTCCTCCGGCTTCTCTGGGGCCTCAATGCAGTAACGAACCAGAAGGCAGTCGCCACAGAGGCCTCCGGACCCTTCTGGCCGCTGCGCGTTCTCCAGCTGTTGCTTCCCGGCTGGGAAAAGCTGAACAGGGAAGCGATTGTGTCTCTTTAAACACCCCCGGAAGAAGGTGGGAGCGGCACTGGTCTTCAATTGGAGCCATGCACTTGGGTATTAAAAAAAAAATTTTTTTTTTTTTTTAAAGAGGGATGCTTGAGATGTTCACCCCTCATAAACGTGAGCGAATCTGCTTTTATCTTTTGTTTACTGGCGTTTTTGAACCCATGTAAACCAACATTAGAACCAAGGCCTGAGGGCTGGATGCAGGAGTTTGGACACTAGTGCTGGAGATAAAAGAGCACACGGAGAGGAATCCGGGAGACTCCTGGGTGGATCTTTAACTTCTTCCTTTTCCTCATCAATAAAAACCTGCTAATGACGCTCTGGCGCTACAGACCTGTGAGTATGAAAGTCGAATATTAGAAGCGAAAGTGCTCGAAGTATAATGAAATCTGTAGGCAGTCAAGGTATTTATTAAACTGTTATAATTGTCTCTCCCGGGGCTATTCCCATACCCCTATTACCCCTACCGTCCTGCCTTACCTCCGCACCCGGCCAAAACTGCCCTTTCAACTAGCAAGCTAGAAACACTGAGCAATGGGCCTCTGGGTTCCTCACGTGCTGTTGCTGTTGCTGAAGTGGCTGGGAAGATCCTGAGGCCTTCGAGGGGTCTCCCCATGCCCTTGACCTAGAGAGGGCCGAGGATCACCACCTGTTTAGTTCATTGCAGTGGTTGGGGACTAATAAGGGATCCTGAGGCAGGAACCTAGGAAACTGAAAAAAGCAGAAGAAACAAAGCATAAGCCAGAAAGCTGGGGCCAGGAAAGGAGGCACTGCAGGATGGAATTGTTGGTCTCGGGACGTAAGTCCACCTTCTCCCCAGATTGCCAGCTTTTCTCATTAAAGTCCCTTTCCTTTATATTGAATCAAATATTATTTAACCATAAAAAAGAATTAAATCTTACCATTTGCGACAACATGGATGGACCCAGAGAGTATTTTGCTAAGTGAAATAAGTCAGACAGAGAAAGAAAATACTGTATGATTTCAGTAATACGTGGAATCTTAAAAAAAAAAAACCAATGAACAAATAAAACAGTTATAGATAAAGAGAACAGGTGACTGCTAGAGGCAAGATGGGTGGAAAGAGGGAAGAAATAAGTGAGGGAGATTAAAAGGCACGAATTTCAAGTTGCAAAACAAATGAGTCACAGGTATAAAAAGTACAGTGTGAGGAATACAGATGATAACTATGTAATATATTTGTGCGGTGACAAATCATAACTAGACTTATTGTGGTGATCATTTTGAAATGTATAGAAATATCGAATCACTATATCATGTACTAGGAACTAAAATAGTGTTGTAGGTCAATTATAGTTCACTAGCAAACTCATAGAAAAAGAGGTCAAATTTATGGTTACCAAAGTTGGGTGGTGGTGGTAGGGGGAATTGGTTGAAGGCAGTCAAAAGTTACAAATGTCCAGTTATAAGATAAATAAGCACTAGAGGTGTAATGTACAGCACGGTAAATATAATTCACACTGCTTATGTTGTATATGAAAGTTTTTAAGTGTATAAATCCCAAGAGTTCTAATCACACACAGAAAAATTTTTTCTATTTCTTTAATTTTGTATCTATATGAGATGATGGATGTTTACTAAACTTATTATGATGACCATTTCATGACATATATAAGTCAAATCATTATGCTGCGTATCTTAAACTTATACAATGCTGTATGTCAATTATACCTCTATAAAACTGAAAGAAAAATATTGATCATGAGGTAGGCTATTAAACCTTAACAATTTTCAAAGAATTAGTATACAGACAACATTTTTGGACTACAGGATGATTAAATAGAAAATCAATAGAAGCTAATTAGAAAATCATCATAAGCTTGAAAATTAGCACACAATTCTAAAAAACCTGTGGGTTAAAGAATAAATCATATTTAAAATTAGAAACTATTCTGAACTAAATGTCATCAATAATGCTATATAGCAAAACTTGAGGGACAAAATACTCTGAGGAAAATATATGCTTTAAATTAGACAAGATTCTGAATTCTGAAAGAAGCTGAGATTTTTAAAAAAACAAAGAATAAGATAATAAATTTTTAAAAAGAAGAAGAAAGAAAATTAAGAACAAACAAAGCAGAAATTAATGACAGACAATATAGCCATACAGTAGAGTACAAATAAAATCAAAAGCTAATCTTTTGGGGAAAAAAACCCCAAAACCTTGTAAAACAAACAAACCAAATTGGCAGAACTGAAAGAGAAGGTTGGGGGGAGTGAAGAGAGAGAAAAAAGAAATAATATTAATAACAAAATAGGACATAACTACATATCTAGAGAAATTAAAATGGTAACAAGTGTATTATGAACAATTTTATGCACTATATTTGAAAAAAAGGTAAAATGGATAAATTCCTACAAAAACAGAACTTACAAAAAGTAGACCTGAGAAACAACTGAATATCTGAATAGTCTTGTAATTTTTAATGAAATTGAATCAGTATGTTAAAATACTCCTACAAAGAAATCATCAGGTCCAATCACCTTGACAGCCTAATTCTACAAAACATTTAAGGAAAATATCATTCCACTCATATACAGACTCTTCTAGAGAACACAAAAAACTCTTCTTGATTCATTTTATAAGGTCAGCACAAGCTTGAATCCAAAATCAACAAGGTAATTTCAAAAAGGAAAATTATAGGCCAATTTCACTCAGAACGTAGAATATCTATTTATCTACTTACATATCCATGTATCTACCTACGTCTGTCCTCCTGTCTGCTTATCGATCCTAAATCCAGCATATGTTAAAAAAGATATTATGACCAAGTTGGAAGTTGGATTTAGGCCAGATATGCAAGGAATGCAAAGCTTAAAGTCAGTTATTTAGAAAATCAATTAATGTAATTCACCACATTAAGAAATTACGATTGATTTCTGATTCTGGCCATTGTGGACTAACAGGGTCCCAACTTGCTCTCCTGATGTAAACAACTGAAAAACTGAACGTACGATGTGGATCAACTGTTTGCAGACACTGGACAATGGGCAGTACAGGACTGTGATCCCTGTAAGAGGGTAAGGAAGTGAAGTGAACCTTACAACTGCCTCTGCTCTCTGTCTGGAGGCACCTTCTGGAACACAGTGTAGGGAGGAGGGTCCCAAGCAGAGCACAAGTCGCTGAGATGAGAAGACAGAGTTCCGACTTCAGGAAGGAGAAGATGCTGCAAGTTGTGGGACAGAGTTCTAGAGAGGTTAGAGTTACAGAGCGAAAGAGATCCAGAATTCTCCACAGGGGTCCTGTGAGACTTTGCTTGATACTAAACTATGAAGAAATGGGTGAAACTCCATGAATCTGGGCAAAGAATGACCTGGAAGCTTTAAGCTGAACAATTCCCAGAGTTCCAAAGGACAGTCTGACCAGTCAGACCAGAAAGGCCCTGCTAATCACTTGGGGTATTCAGTACTGAGATCTGAAGGGTCCACACTTTAATAGGAGGGCTAAACCACCCCTAGAGCAAAGGCTCCTATGAACCTGCCCTAAAAATTTACAAACAAGCCTCAGAAGGATCACACTGACCTGCAAGTAATTTAATTGCCAGCCAGAAAAAAATTTCAACATCCTTTAAAATATAGACATTCAGCAAGGTAATATTTGAAAGGTATAGCATTCAACCAAAAAATATTATACACACCAAGAAGCAGAAAAATGTGACCCATAACCAGCAGAAAAATCAGTTAATAGAAACAGACTCAGAACTTAAACAAACCAGAAACGAAAGATATGATAGAACTGGCAAACTAGGACATTAAGAAAATTATTATAAATATGCTCAAGGATTGAAAGGAAAACATGAACAGAATGAGGAGAGGTGGAAGTGATTTAATCTAGAGATTAAAAATATATATACCAAATGAAAATTCACTTAATGGGATTCATACAAGATTAAGTGCTACAGAAGAAAATATCGGTCAACCTCAACACATAGTAATAGAAACTATCTGCACTAAAGCACATGGAGAGAAAAAGACTAGGAAAAAGATCAGAGCATCTTGCCTTCAGATGATATCGAAGCGTTCTAACATACATGTAATTGGAGTTTCAGAAGGAGAGGAGAAAGTGTGGGGGTGAGTGAGAGCATTGCAGAACAAGTGGTTGAAGAAATAATGACTGAAATTTTTGAAAATTTTGAAAACTACGAGAAAGTCACTGTGTCACAAGAAACATTAAAGGAATTCTTCATGTGAAAGGAAAATGATGCCAGATGAAAACTTAAACCTATACAAAGGAACAAAGAACACTGGAAATAGCAAATAATGTGGGTAGATTAAAAAAACATTTTTTTGTCATTTAAATTTTCTTTAAAAGATAACTATTTTAAAGCAAAGACAATGAAAGTATTGTGTGGTTTGTAACATATACAGAACTAAACTATGTGAAAACTAGCACAGAGAATGGGAGGGAGGAAATTTAAGTATACTATTTTTAAGGTTCTAACAATATGTTTCATATTGGTATAATATTATTTAAATGCAGACAGTGATAAGTTAATGATGCATATTGTAAACCCTGAGCAACCACAAAAAAACAAAACAAAACAAACCCTCAAGACATATGAACCTAAAACAGCCCTAGAAAATAGTCTTTAAAAAACCTCAAAGACACATTGCTAATAAAGTAGATAAAATAAATATTAAAATATACTAAAGTAATCCAAAAGACGTCAGGAAAAAGGAATAGAGGAGCAAAGAAAACATGAGACAAATGAAAAAAAAAATTAGTGACATGGTAGATTTAGACCCAGCCATACTGATAATTGTATTCAAAGCAAGTGTCTTAAGAATTTCAGTTAAAAGGCAGTGATTGTCAAAATGGGATAAAAATGCAAGATTTAATTACATGCTGTTTGGAATAAAACCCACTGTAAATGTAATGACACACACAGATTGAAAATAAAAGGATGGAAAAAGATAAAAATACTAATAAGAAAGTTATTGTGACTATATTAATACCAAAGTAGACTTAAGAGCAATGAATATGACCAGGGATAAAGAAGGAGATTTTCATAATAATAAAAAGGTCAATTCATTAAGAACATAGTCCAACTGTCTAGGCACCCAGAAATAGAGCTTCAAAATATAGGAAGCAATACTTGATAAAGACTTGAAATGCTGAAAACTTTCCTTTAAAATCAAGGCAACGTTATTTAGAAGATCTTAGCCAAAGTCTTAGAGGTAAACAAACGAAAAATTAGACAGATTTGAAAGGAAGAAACAGAACTTGTTATTTGCAGATGATATAGCTATCTACGTAGAAAACTCCAAAGAATCTCAGCTATGTAACTAAAACCAACAAGAGAGTTCTGCAAGATTGCTGAAAAAAACTTTTATCTTTAAAAACCAATTGCAGCCGCAGATAGCAGAAAATATTTGCAGAACTGCTGAAACTCTTAAAACTCAACAATGAAAAATAAATACCCCAATTAAAGGGTGGGCAAAAGATCTGAACAGATTCCTCATCAAATAAGATATGCAGATGGCAAATAAGAATTAAAGAGATGTTCAACATCCTATGTCATTAGGGAGTTGCAAAATAAAACAGAGAGATACCACCATACACCTATGAGAATATACACCTATGAGAATGGTCAAAATCCAAAACACTGACAATGCTGAGTGTTGATGAGGATGTGAAGTAACAGGAACGCTCACTAATCGCTGGTGGGAATGCAAAATGGTACAGCCACTTTGGAAGACAGTTTAGCAGCTTCTTATAAAAAGCTAAACATACAATCCAGCAATCACACTCCCAGGTATGAACTCCAAAGAGTTGAAAACTTATGTCCATACAAACACCTGCACATGAATGTTTACCGTAGCTTTATCCATAATTGCCCAAACTTGAAAGCAACCAAGATGTCCTTCAGTAGGTGAGTGGATAAACAAACTGTGGTACAGCCATACAGTGGACATTATTTATCAATAAAAAGAAATGAGATACCAAGCTACGGAGAGACATGGAGGAAACTTAAATACATATTGCTAAGTGAAAGAAGCCAATCTGAAAAGTCTATGTATTGTATGATTCCAACTGTGTGACATTCTGGAAAATACAAAACTAGAGAGACAGTAAAAACATCAGTGATTTAGGGATTAGGGGTGTAGAAGGAAGAATATGTGCAACATGTGGGATTTTTTTAGTGGAGTAAAATTATTCTGCAATTGTGGATATATAATCCTGTGCATTTGGAAAAACCCATAGAATTATATAGTAGCACAAAGAATGAACTGTAATGTAAATTGACTTTAGTAAATAATAATGTATTAATTGGTTCACGTGCCACACTAATGTATGACGTTAGTAGTAGGGGAACGTATGTGTGTGAGAGGTGGTATGTGGGAACTCTCTGTTCTGATCAATTTTTCTGTAAACTCAAATCTGTTTAAAAAATATTTTTTAAATGAAAAATTCAATTACATTTTTACAAATGAGGAACAATGGGTCAGAACATATAATTAAGAAATAAAAGATATCACTTAACACCAGCAACAAAAAAGTATAAGGAACTAGGAATACAGCTAATAAAACACATGAAAGCCCTTTATGGAGAAAAACTATAAAACCTTATTGAAGGACACTGAAGATCAGTATACCTGAGTGATAGACCATGTTCTTGGATTAAGATTCAGTATCATGGAGATAATTGGTTCTTTACAAATGGATATATAAATTCAATGCCATTCCAGTGTGTGCATGTGTGTGAGTGACTTCATAAATTAATTCTAAAATTTGCATGCAAGAGTGCCAAGAATAACCAGATAACTTCCTGAAGAAGTTGCAGAAACTTGCTTTACCACATATTGACACTTATTATGAAGCCTTAATAATTAAGATAGTGAATCATTAATCTGGAGATAGTAAATAGACCAATGGAACTAGAGAGAGCCCCGAAAAAGATTCACAAATATATAGATACTTGATGGATGGAAAATAGAACTTGTACATTAGTGGGTAAAGGATAGACTCTTCAGTGTATTGTGTTAGGGAAAATAGTTACCCATATGGAAAAAAGAATACATTGGATCCTTAACACACACACACACAAAATCAATTCTAGTTGAATTTAAGTCTTAAATGCAAAAAGCAAACTTTAAAATACTTAAAAGAAAATGTATGAGAATATCTTTTCAATATAGGGGGAGAGATGGATTTCTTAAGGTAAAAAAATATTTACCATAGAGGAAAATATTGATATTACTGACCACTTTAAAACGAACTGCTGCTAATCAAAACATACCGTGAAGATAGTGAAAAGACAAATCTCAAACTAGAAAAAATATTTGTAGCATGTAGACTTGTCAAAGAATAGTAGCCAGAATATGTTAATATTTTCTACAAATCAGTAAGAAAAAGATAAATAGAAAAATAGGCAAAAAATGGGACAGGCACTTCACAGGAGTAAAAAAGAAAGCCCAGAAGCATAGATTCTTAATCTTATTAACAGTCAGGAAAGTGCAAATCAAAAGCTCAGCTAGATGCCAGATTATGCTTACCAGATTAGCAAACATTAAAGAGTTAGCCAATATTAAGTCTTGGCAAGGGTGTGGAGTAATAGGAATGAAAATCTTCTGCTGGCGGGCATGGAGAGTGTTAGAGCCATTTTGGAAAACAATTTTGATTACCCAGTATTGACAAGATGATACAAAAACTTTCAGATGATTTATTAAATTATATATCTAACAGCGGCTTTGATTTTTCCATCATGCACAGAGGAGAAAAGTGCCATGATCCTCTTCTGATCAGTAAGAGAAATTTTTTCAAGTGACTGTAACCTTTAGGAGTACTGAGATGTCACTTATGACATTGCAGTTAAGTCAGCGAATTAAGTGAGACCAACTACCAAATAGGAGTCTTTGGAGGTTATTTTCACATGGTGGCTCTTTTCACAGATTGTGGCTACAATTTTTAGTCATAGGAGCCTAGCAAGACCCTGCTGCTCAGAGATGCACATAGTGATGACATTCACATGTCCACTTGACATGGGAGAACAAAACACATTCTGTTGAAAGTTCTTAACCACATCAACCAGATCTTTTGAAAGACTTTTGTGATTTTGAGTGTTGTCCTCCTGGCAGCTGGCGTGTGGGGGGCACCAGGCACAGCTCTCACCTCCAAATAATGAACAACCACTTTTCAAGCCCAGGCTCTGAAATTTCATTATGTGACATTACAAGAAAATACCTAGGCTGTGGAGCTCTGTTTGACTAGCAGATGGAGAGAGGGCTGAATAGGATTTTATTTAATGAAAGTGCAGTAAGAAGAATACACTGTTTTCTTCTAAAAATTAATAAAGGTGGCTGTGCATATTCCCTCCAACCTCGCAGCTCCTCTCCCAGAGGAGCCCTTCCTTCTGCAGCTGAAGGTGTGCATTACTATTTTCATAAAAGTATTGCTCATAAGAGCAATAAACTGAAACATCCCAAATGTCCATTAAAAGTAAAATATATAAATAAAATTGTGGTATAGGTATAGAGTTGAATACTATACAGCAGTGAAAATGAACTCTACCCACACAAACATGCATAGATTAAAAAATATATAGTTTTTTTTAAATTACAGGGAAACATATACCAAGTGATTCCATTTATATAAAGTTTTAAAATAGGTAAAACCAAATAATATACTGTGTAGGGATGCATATGTGGGTATTAAAAACCATTAAAAAAGCACAAAGGAATGATTAACACAGAGTTCAGGATAGCGGTTATCCCTGCAGTGGAGGGAGGAGGAAGAGATCAGGAGGGAGCTGGTGCTTCTGAGATTCTGCTGATGTTTTATGTTTTAAGCTGGGTGGTGGGTACAGAGAGGTGTTCATTTTGTTATTTTTCAAACTGTACGTATACATCCTATATATTCTTTCATATATACATATGTATATATATATACACATGTATATGTAAACAAAAATGTTGTTTATAAGAGTGAATGGATATGAAGTTTCATGAACTTTGCTTGTGGAGAGAAATAAGGAAATGCTGCCCTGCTCAGGATGAGGGAGTCAAGGGAGGGTTTGGTTTGGGTTTTTGGTTTTAGCTGAGAAACCATGGAACATGTTTTATGCTGACAGGAATGATCCAGTGGAGAAAGGGAAATTGATGCTTCAGAGGAGAGAAGGAATCATGTTGGAGCAAGTCCTTGAGAGATGAGAGCAGATGGATGTAGTGGCAGGGGAAGGATTGGCCTTTGAAAACAGTAAGGACTAATTCCCATTGTAACAGGGACAGTGACTGCGAACAAGGTCAGATGAGTATGTAGACAGGAAAATTGGAGGTCATGAGATAGTAGAAAATATATGTATTGATCTTTGGCCCTGATTCCAGGCACAGAACCCCCCAAATCTGTGAAAATCCCTGTGATGAGAGCACTGGGAGCATCTTTTGTTTTACTGAGGCCACTCTGAGGGGGTACCTGAAGGCTCCCGGATCGGGGCTGGTCACCAGAACCACAAAGGTGTGATTAGAAGCTTGGAATTTTTACAACCTCCCCCAACCTCAAAGTTCTCTCAAGAGGCAAGAGGGGCTGAAAATGGAGTTAGTAATTGATCATGCCTATGTGAAGATGCCTCCACAAAATCCCAATAGTTTGGGTTGACAGAGCTTCCAGGTGGCTGAAGACATCTGCACACCGGGAGGGTGACACACCCCCAACTCCACAGGGACAGAAGCTCCTGCACTCAGGACGCTCTCAGACCTCACCATGTGCATCTCTTTATCTGACTGTTCACCTATATTTAAATTGTGCTGAACACTGGAATTTGACACAACATTGTAAAATGATTATAAATCAATAAAAATGTTAAAAATATATATTTAAAAAAATCATATCCTTTAATAAACTGGTAAATAGAACTGTTTCCTTAAGTCCTGGGAGCCGCTCTAGCAAATCAATCAAATTTGAGGAGGAGGGTGTGGTTCTGGGAACCTCTGATTTGTAGCCAAGTTGGACAGAAATTGTGGGTAACCTTGGGACCTACTACTAGCGACTGGCATCTGAAGTGGGGGGGCAGTCTTGTGGGACTGAGCCCTTAACTGTGGGATCTGATGCCATCTCCAGGTAGGTAGTGTCAGAACCGAGTTGGAGGACAACCAGCTGGTGTCGTGGAGAATCGCTTGGTGTGGGGAAAACCCCGATACGTTTGGTGACAGAAGCGTCACAAGTGAAGTGTTCTGTGTGACAGTAAAGGAGAAACACAGAGGGAGAACTGGGTATTTTCCCCCAATACAGAGGTCAACTGCCTAAATTGTCTCTATTTTCAATGAAGTACAAGGTGAGGTTCTCAACTGAAATGTGTGTGAGGAACGTGTGGGAGGTTTGAAGAGAGAGCTGGAGTGTCATCCAGGAGAGTAGGTGGGCAGAGTTACAAGAGGCCTGCAGGGAACTGAGCGTGGTGCTGAGAGACAGGAACAGTGAGATCAAACCGGTCCGCCCAGTGGTGTGACTTCGCCCCGGCAACAGTCAGCTGACCCGGCACAGACCCAGGGAGGTCCGGGCCTGAGCAGGGCTGGGTTTGCCAGCCCGTGCAATGAAGGGAGGAAGAGCACTGAAATGGAGGATCCTGAGAAGGCAACAAGTTGATTACCAACCGTGGAATTTAGGCTGGGTGAGAAGAAGAAGAATGAAGAGGGCGGGGGAAGTGATATTAGTAAAGCAAGCGCAAATTTAGTGGACGTGGGCTCTTGATGAGGTCAAAGACTTGACCTGCGGGTACGCAGGTGAGCTGGGAAGTTAGGCGGTGATCAGAGATGCTTGGAATGAAGACGTTATCAGAGATGCAGTCACTGGTGATAATGAGTCTAAGGTCTGAGTGGCAGAAGTGAGATCAGGACCCTGAGACACAGACAGCAGTTCTCAGCCAGGGATAGGACTGCCTACCCCCTGGGGGCAAAATGTGTGGGGACATTTGATGCTGCAATGACTGAGGAGGGGGTAAAATGCTGGTAACTAGTGAACAGAGTGTAGAGATGCCACATGCTTGTAATGAGCAGGACTGTCTAGCACAAAGGATCGTCCTATCCCAATGGCAACAGAACCCCAGCTGAGAAACACTGGGCTAGGGTGTTGGATGGGTCACCTGTCTGAATGCAAAGTCACTGATGACAGGAAAAAGGTGGAGAGAAAGAGAGCCAAAGACAGACAGCAGAGGAGAGCTATCGGGGAGTGGCTCGTAGACCTGGACAGCACGGGTTCAGTGGAGCTGGAGGTTTGGAAGCAAAGAGGAGAAATTATTTGGAAGCAGCAATGGGAGACTAAGGGCATAAACCCTGAGGGAGAGAGCACTGCAGAGACAAGTGGGTTTCAGATAAAGCAGACGTGTCAAGAAACCTTTGAAAAAGTGGCAGCTACTAGACATTTTCCTATCACAGCCTGGGAGTTCCAGAGGGCACAGTGGAAGGGGGCCAGCGAGGACGAAGAGGAGGGCTGGCCAGGTGACGGCATGCCTGGAGAAACTGGGGCTGAGGACCCAGAGCTTGGACCCGAGGCCATCTAAAGCAAACAGACAGGGATGGCTGCCTGGTGGTGTCTCACAGGAAAGTGGATAATCGGTTCAAACAAGAGTCCAGAATCCTTAGTGCATCAGGGGCGTCTAGGTAGCTACTCCTTGGGCTGTTAACCACTTAGCTCTTTTTATGTAAAGCAGGAATGATGTACGGGGGCTGTTGTGATGATTAAATGAATAGCCCAAGGAGCACATGGCGGGGGCACAGTAGGAGGAAGGACCCTTTCCTCACTGTCTTGTCCACAAAACCCACTGGCTTTCCAGACTCCACGTGACATGTTTTCATGTTTGTGGGCATACTGGCCTTCTGTGGCGTTAGCTGCCTGCAGGGCAGCTCTGGGGTGCCCACTCACTGACGCAGTGGGAGAGGAAGGCACGGGAGTCTTCTGTGTTTGGGTCTGGGGCTGGCTTCCCTGGCTCCCTTATTTTTCTTTTTTCAGTTTTGTAATCGAAAATACCAGTCCCTATTTGGGTGGATAATCACTGGCCACAAGACTGAGGGTCCCAGGTGGACTGAGTTGCTTCCCCTTGTCGCCTCTGTTTCTCACTGCTCTGCCCAATGCGAAGTCCTTTCCCAGCGTGGACTAGAGCAGGCCTCCTGCCCTCCCTCTGAGGAGTCAGGCTTAGCGACTGGCCACTCTATTCCTGAGTCCACCCGCCTGTAGGGACAGCCTGTTGAGGCACGTGGCTCCCTCTGCATGGCTGCAGCTTCACAAGCATCTGAAGGGGCCCAGGCACTGAAGCCCACTGAGCCCTGGGAGCTAGGGGTGTGAAGGAAACAGGCCGGCAGTCGAGGGCTCCCCTGACTGAGGACCACGAAGGCCAGGAGTATTTGGTAGAACCAGGCAACTGTTTCTGAGTGAGGGGGTCAGAGGCTGGCAGCAGAGGGGTGGTACGTTCGTGACTGGGCCCACAAAGCCTCCCGCTCAGGCTAGGGCCGCAGAGCCCAGGCGCGCCCATCTAGCCTTGGGAAATAGATGCCTCCCTGACCAAGATGAGACTGAGAGGAGGCCCCTAACTTTCGCTTTCCCCTTGGCCTTGACAAGAAGGAAACTAGGATCAAGGCATGGTCCTCTTTGGGAGGATTTTCCTTTAGGGGAAAGGGTCAAAGGGACAAGCCTGAGAGGGTTCAGAATCCACAAAGAAATAAGTAGCTGCCTGACTCGTCTGCCTCTTGGAATATATTTATCGGCACAGACTTCCGCACACTTGGAATGAGGTCAATGTCTGGGTGACAAGGAGAACTTCAGGAGTAGATAATAATGGGGAAGAAAAGACCAGTGCCCCTCAGGCGCTCTAGCACCTTTTCTACAGGCAAGCCCAGCTGCTTTGCCAGATCTGGGTTGGTGGCCAACTCATTACAGTCTATTAACCTGTTTAGACTGGGGGATGTTCCCCTTTGGTTCCCGTCCTTGAGAACAAATGAGTTGTAGACCATTCCTACTTCGCAGAGTGGACAGGCATTGACAGACCATGAAAGACCACCATTGTTTATTTAACAACACTTAACTCGAGAGAAGTTTTGAATTCGTGAAGTATTACTTGGCTAGGTTCGAAATGGTCAATGGAGAAGGGGGAAGGGTCAGGCCGGAGGTGCTAAGCTGAAGCAGGATGAGTTTGTAAGAAATGAGGGGCCCGGTTACTCGGGCTCCTGCTTGCTTGATGCTCTCGGATGGGGAGTGGGTGTGTGGGCAGCGGGGCTATTCCCCTGCAGGCCTCCTCCCCTGCTCTCCTGGTGGAGAGAGGAGGGCCTGTTCTCCCTTCCCAGTCTCGCCTCCACTCCCCAGCAGGCGGGCGGGCACCACTGCCTGTGGGCAATGCGGTATGCTCTCTGACAGTTAAGGAGTTGGCCCATGGAACCGAGCTCAAGAGGAATACAGGGGAGTAAATGAACATGCAAATAAATACATGAGGAATATATGACGGAGAAGGGCCGGCTACGTCTCTGTAGAGCAGATCAGATTCTGAGTTTCAAAAATAACCTCCCGGCCCACCCCTCTTACCCCCCAAGGCAAATACATAACAGCTGCAATCTCCTGGAGGTCAGAAAGCACTATAAAGCATTTTTTATAAAAGTATTTTTTTAATAAATTGATGCATTTCAATGTTGTTAACATGATAGCCCAATGCTATATCAAGGTAGCAAAAGTGAAGATTCCTGGTATTTTTTATATAAACACTATGAATGACAGTACATTTGCATTAAACTTCACAAGAAATTATCCTCAGGTTCATGAAGATTCTTTAACAGCTGTTAACACCTTTCAAACAGTGAAGATGTGTATCGACTGAGCAGACAATGAAAGTCTAACGATTGAGCTGCACTCGAAAACCATCTGAAAGGGAAGGGGATACAGTGGCAGTATGGCCAGCTTGCTGAATAAAACCCAAGCCTTTAAAACGTAGTCACTGAAAGAAAATACAGCGTGTATCAAAATTACAGAGTACCTTGTAGAAATGGAGCCGTAAGAAGACACACAGATTAGAACCCTGAAGCAGTGGATGTGTTTCTACCCGTTTTGTGATGGAAAGCAGCCATGGATATAGAGTCCTGCAGCTGTCTGTAGAGCTGTATCTCCTCGGCCACACACGCAATGCTATCAGTGGGCTAAAACCAGAACTCCCTGCTCTGTACAAATGCTGGTGAAGGTAACGTGCGCTATTGCTGTGGGTCAGAGCAATAGTTGGCTGGATTTCTGGCATCAAGTGGAGGCTGTCTTTACTGCTGCAGCACTACCCTCTGCAATTCCATAAGCCACACTTTCCAAAGCTTATGCTCCCTTCCTAGGCTTCGGAAAAAAAGAACCCAAGAGCACCGAAAACAAACAGTAGAAACCAGCAGCTTCTGACCCTCTTAACACTGTATTACTGTCCAACTTACCGTGAGAAATGTTTCACTTGGTTAAAACTACAAAGAGCAACCCTGACACCATCACATCACGGGTGTCTTGATGACCGGATTTCTGATATAGGATTTTTCTTACTAGAGATCAGGTCAAGAACAAGATTCTCTTCCTTCAAGGGCAAGGGAAAGCTGGCTAAGTTCTAGTTAATTAAATTCGTTCTTTATTTTAAACTGCAGTGAAGGAACTGACTTAAATGAGATTTTCTAAAGTAAAAACATTCTTTTTATTCCTCACCCTCAAGTACGAGACTGCAAACAGTCTCATGTCCAGAACTTCATCTGCTGATTGTACACTATTGGGCCACTATTTATTTTTACTAGTTCCCGTAACACTCTTTTTGAACTCCAAATGCTGCAGGTGAGGGTAAATACAACAAAATAACAATAAAATCATCTGTGTGCTGAGGTGCTGGATTCTGGAGAAGCACAGGTGGAACGTCCCTGGCTCTTCACCAAGAAATGCTAAAAAAATGACCACTCCTTCATGTGTGTCAGTAGCACAGATTTAAAATCAGGTATAATCAAGTGGATTAGAAAAAGCTGGAATCCACCACATTATTTTTAAAAATCCCAAGCAAACTGCGCTAGACATTTTCCACTAACCTGGGTTACGGTAACAGGACTCTTCTTTGAGTGAACAAATTCACTGCTGGAGTCTCAGCACGTTATTCTAAATCTCATTGCTAGACTTGAACTGAGTCAACTTGCCATAAAGATCATATATTCCTTTCTGTCACATCTCTTAAAACAAGTGCTCTGCCCCCCTAAAAAATTGAGAATAATTTCTAAAGGCTTTCCTTTCCAGAAACAGAACAGTCAAAAGCATAAATTAGGTAAAGTGGCTTCATTTCCCTCAGGTTGAACCCAAGGTTTATTTTCCCCATGAACAGGGTGTGCTTAAGTTGATAAAATGAATCAAAAGTAGCTTATGGAAAAGTTAAAAATGTAGTTTACTGAAAGATATGTATCTTTACAAACAGCAATAGCAAATAGTCCAATCTAGAAGTTTAAATAAAAGTAGATGACTTTAAAACTAACAATATATATAAAGCTGAAGTCACTGCCTTGGATAATTTATACACTGCATCCAATATTTTATGTAGGACATTCATTCTTAAGGCAGATAAATTGAGTTTGACATGTAATGACTTGGCTCTTACCTCCAAGGGTCAAACTGGGAGTAGACTTGAGCAGAGAGATTCCTTGCTAACGAGGACTTATCTGTGGTGACAATTTCATTCTTAGAGTATGTTATGTAAGAGACATACATTTGAGGGAACAGAAAAAGATGAATTTTAAGACACACAAATATGATTTTTCAACAAGGAGTCAATGAGACTAGATTTTCTGTTACGAGGGGCAACTACTCCCAAAGCAAACCAACTTTCTGATGTGGTATGTAAAATCTTTAAAATAGCAAAGGATTAAGTTTTTGGAGAGTGTTACTTTAGACTCCAGCTTTCAAGGTCTAAGTATAAAAGGTAGCTTGAATAGTTAAAAGCAGCTGAATGAACTCACACTGCTACTCAGAAGGTTGCTACCTAGGATATTCCTACCCCATCAGCAAAATCCTCTGTAGGGAAGGTATCAACACGTATTAAATTAAAAAGCCCCTCAACACATGTGCAAAAACACCCATCAGTTACTAGCAAGAATATCTTTAACGAAAAACATCTTACTTACAGAGTCGGAGGCATCAAAGCCAGACTGACACAGGAGTGTACCACCCCGCCCAGGCGGACGGGTATCTGGGGATGTAAGCCACTGTCTGATGGGAACCTCAGGAGATGTGGTGCTCTGGGCGGGGGCGCTGAGAGGAACTCGGCCCAGGCTTGGGCACCTCTCGCGCAGATCAAGGTCACAAGCCCTCAGGGCTGTGCGTGCCCCTTCACCTCCCTGCATCCTAGCGCCAAAACAAAACGTTCACAGAAACAAACCACAAACCTAAAAGACGATTCTTAAGCAGGTGATGGTGACTGACTGTGTAAGAACCTTCCTTTGTGCCTATTATTTATGCCGTAGTTCAGGCAATTATCAGAAGTGTACAAAGATTACCTGCCTAATTTTTGAAGACATGAAGATTTTCTTCTTTCATGGTGGCAGGAGTCCATGCAAGATTTGTAAACAGCGATACAAAATACTGTAAACATAACTTAACAGAGCTTGTATAAAACAGAAGAAGTAAACCCCAATTTACAAGTGGGTAAAAAAAACAGAGGGCAGCTTCATACAAAGTTCTCCCTCCTGCGCCAAGTGATTTGTTTTGATTACAAATATAATCCTGAGCTGAAAAACTGGGATTTGGAGGAGAGCCATCTTTGCATACAAAATATCCAAAGGACGCTTACTCTTTTACTTTTCTCTAGTGGCATTCAGCTGCCAGAGACAGTTCTGAATGTGGGACTTTGGACACATCTATAGTTTAGTGTGGCGCCCGGGCCTGGAGCCGGCTGCGGTGCTGGCCGTGGACGCGGATGCGGCAGCGTCCTCCGCTTCCTCCAGTTCGTCCTGGAGCTCTTGGCTGACGCTGGACTGCAGGGCTGCGGGAGTGAGCCACTCCTTTGGGAGGCAACTCTGTAGAAAGGGTATACAGGAGCTGAAGTAGGCAAGTCTATTGATCCAGCGAGGAATCTCTTTCCCACAAAGTATCTACAGAGAAAGAGTATTGCATTAGGCGAGGGGTTGAGGTTATCTGGTCCACTGCCAAGGAGCAGAGGGTTGGGGAGGGAGGCCGATGTTCCAGAAAGCCACTGCTCGTTAGCCTTCGGCGCTGTAACTGCAGGCCTTTGACAACAAGCAGCTCCCTAACACGAAAGCCTGGGGTCCCCCATATGGTCAGCTCCGTTCCTTCCTTTCTGAAGAACCTTACTAAGTTGCTTACTTTCTGTATCTGTGATATCAAGCTATTTCCATTTGGCTTCTTTCTTCTTTGGTCTTTGCAACTGCTTTGATGCACATGTGAAAGTACTTTGAATACACAGAAGACAAGACTTGTTAACATAAGACATCAGAGTAACAGAAGCTGCAGGCAGAGCAGTCAGTCTTGGGTTATCTTCCTACCTGTGAATCCTCTTTTTCGCAGGTTGTTTTCTACTTCCCCCCAGTATCTTCTACTGCATTTCCCCTGCCTCCTACTTGATCCCTTTGCCTCCATCTTTGCCCTATTTTTTCTAAGGAGCCCATACTGGCTGAGAAAGAAGTTCTCCCCAGATGAAGACCTGGAGGGATGACCCTGCAGTGGAAGGGGGGCTGTGGTTGGGGCAGGGCGCCGGAGCCCGGCTGAGCTTCAGTCTGAGGACTCTGCTGGGGGTGGTGGCGTCAGGAGAATCCCTCCCAGCTGCTGCCCACTTCTCATCCTTATCCTGGTCTTTGGACTCCTGAGCCCTTCTTTTTTTTTTTTTTCTTCCCTGTTTCAAAAGTAAGAACTGGGTCTTCTATAATGCTAAATGCTAACTTGACTCTTTTATTACCTTCTCTCCCTTCTGCCATCAAAGCTGGGCTTAGCTGAGTCCATGCTTTACTGTCCCTGTGGTGTTTTTGCCTCCAATCATGTCAAAGATTATAATCATCATCTGGAAGTACCATGCATCTTAGCTTAGCTGGTTTCAAAGTATCTTATGTCCAAAAATTAGCTAAAATGTAAATAAGTCGGCACCTATAATCAAGCAATGTAACCTTTCTCCCTAAAGCTTCAGCCCTCTGACTTAATGGCTACATTTAAAAACTATGTCTCTGTCTTAACTACAGTGCTAGTGAGATGGTCTCACTGGAGGGAAGGTGACATGTTTCCATTGTTTCTGATTACCTGGCCTGGAAGCAAAGAGGAAGACACGACTTAAAAATACCTGAAGACTATGTGTGTGAACTAGATCTGGGGGAACGCTGAGCTGAAATATATCAAATATTTTTAAATCTGGGGAGGAGGGGGGAATCCATATAAGAATATGGATTATATAAGAATAATTATATAAACTTAAAAAAATGTGTTACCTTTGGAGAATGCTAGGGAACTGCACTGCGAGTTCCTGAGACCACTTGCAGGTTAGATGATTTGCTATGAGAGCTCACAGGACTTGGCATATAGCTGTATTCACAGCTATGATTTATTACAGTGAAAAGACACAAAACAAAATCAGCTGGGGAAAAGGCACCCGGGGTGAAGCCCAGAGGAAATCAGGCACGAGCTTTCAAAGGTCCTCTCCCACTGGAGTCACATGGGACTCACTTAATTCCCCCTGTAAGGAGCTGTGACAACACACGTGAAGAGATTGCTCGGGGAGCCATTAGAGACCCAGTTCCTACGGTTTTCAGTTGGGCCCAGTCACGGAGGGAACCCTCTCCTAGCATGTACGGAAACTGGAGATTCCCAGAACCAAAGACAGGTTTAGTATAAATCACACTGTTGTACAAATGGTTCAGGCACAGTGAGCCACACTTACTTGTTTTGGGAATGGTGGGAACTTTCCAGAAAATCAAGTTCTCAGATGCAGCCAAGGGGAACTTTGCACACAGGCCTTTTTAAGGATAGCAGTCTCCAGCCTGCTTTCTTAACTTTTTTTTTTTTTCACAGTCCATCCCCTTAGCCAAGCTGTCATTACAGCAAAAATTATCAAGGGACCCCATATAGCAGTGAGACCAACCGGAAGTACTGCTCTTAGTTATATCCTTCAGGGGTCCTGGACTTAGCCAGTTAAAACAAACCCAATTAACCATAAAGGTTTATTTTAGAAACCCTGGTGGCCTCCTCAAGTTTTGGTATGAACCTTCTTTATCTGGTCTGAGACACCAATTTAGGCACAGCACAACTCTGGCCAGTAAGCTGAAGTTGACCTGGAAGATTTTCGGGGCTGAGGCAGTGTCACGACAGTCAGGGTACACACAGAGGGCACCCGCCAGAGGGCAAACATCAATCAGGCAGCACAGGTTTAAAAGGCCTCCAGGGTGCTTTCCCGCCATGGTTGAGCACTGTGGGCCGGCTACAGAATATTTGTGCCTCCCCCCCAATTCCTATGTCGAAATCCTAATCCTCAATGGATGGTATTTGGAGGTGGGACCTTTGGGAGGGAATTAGGTCATGAGTGGGATTAGAGCCCTTATAAAAGAGATCTGGGGGCTCCCCTACCCCTTCCACATGGGAGGACACAGTGAGAAGATGGCTTGTAAACTAGGAGGCAGACCCTACCCAGACACTGAAGTCTGTCAGTGTCTTGATCTGAGACTTCCCAGCCTCCAGACTGTGAGAAAAAGTTTTTATTGTTTACAAGCCACTCAGTCGTATCTTGTGAGAGCAGCCTGAGTGGATTCAGACAGAGCCTCTGCTCTAGGCTTTCTCATTTAGTCTGAAAACTGAGTTGACTCTTGGATTCAGAGGGACTGCCTGGAGGCAGTCAGATCCAGACGGTTCTGTCTGTCTGTGACACAAGGTTCTCAGCCTCGTGAGTGTGGAAAACACCCAGGCATGTTTGGTGTGGGATGTGCAGGAGCTGGGTCACCCTCTGCTGTCTCGCAGCCAGGACTGTCACTGTCATCACAGGCTCAGTGGCCTGTGTGAATTCAAGGTGCTTGCAGCAGCCGAGGTAGGCAGAACGTACAGTTTTTCTTTTGGAAAAAGGCAGTATGGGAAACAAAGAGTATTAACGACTTCCTGGTGCCTAATCTCCTCCCCAGGTGCCAGGGTTTTGTTTTGTTTTGTTGCTACAAAATCAGTGTGCCCCATTTAACAATCATAAGCTTACGTTTAAAAAATTATCCCCTACTCTCATCCAGACCTTTTGTCTGGAAGAAAAGTATAAAAGAGGCACAAAAGAGTTTTGACAGGAAAATATTTTTATGTAATTTAACCAGATACACATCATATTGGGAATTGGATCAAATTCTGAATCTTCAAAAAAAAAATTCTGAATCTTCAGAAAATTTCAAAATGGGTTTATATAGCCACTCACTCCTTTCATCCTAATCATTTATCTAGTGAACGGCCTAGAACATCTCCTCCTGATCCTGGGGATGGAGAGCTGCATGTCGTAACCACACTACCTTAGGAAGGTGTGTGCACCGGAGACAGGAGGGACGGCAGGACAGCTAGGCTACCAGTCCACTGCTGCAAACTGCAACTACTCCAGAAAGTCACTAAGTGACCTGCGGTGCACCACCCCTGAGAGGGGGCCGAGGGTAGGTTCTGTCAGGAGTTGGTGGCGGCGTTACAGTCCTGGTGGTGGGCCTCCCTCCAACTTGCAGCTTTTGGCAATAACCATCAAGTTAGGAATGTAATCAGTCTCTGTACGAGACACACAGAGCTGATCAGCAGCTCAACTTCAGATGATCCCAATGAAGCAAGGAGTCCTTCCCTGCGGACACCCGCAAGGACACCGCTTCATGATGGCTGGGTAGTTTAGGGCTCCAGAGATGGGTGTCCTAAATCTGCAACGGTGCCCAAGCAGAAGTTCTGTTCCCTGGCCTATACGTGTTTTCAGGTTAGCCCAGCTCGTGCTGAGGCTGACACAGCGCAGTGTGTAGCAGGCTATGTTAGGTTTTAGCTTAAGAGTCAAGTCTAGGCAATTATGGGCATGAATTGAGGATTTCAAAAAGAGCCAAGGGCTCTTCTTTGGCAGCAATAAAGCCGAGATGCTACAGGGCCAGAGAGCCAAGTTTCTGAGTTCAAGCAATAAGCAAGGGTTTCCTAAGCCCTTTCTAAGATCCACTCAAAAATACACAAATCAGGCTGAAAAATCATCAGCTTCTATGTCAGACATCAGATTTTTACAACCGCTCATTAGCAACTAAAACTGCCTTTTAAAACTTTAGAAGTATATTTCCATCTGGAGACTCTTTTTATGTTGTCCCCCTTTTTCCAGAGGCTGCAATGCACAAAATCATAGTAAAAACAATCACTTATGGAGACTTTTTTTTGAGTCTTATTTTCTTTTAATAATCAAAAAACTTAAATTTCATCCACCCGATGGCAGAAACAAGCAAGGCAGTTGTCCCACTACCACTTTTTCTCTGCAGCATTTCCTGACTGAGACAATCCCTGCATGATTTATGAAATTATAAGCATAAAAAACATTTTATATCAATTCCTATCAATATCCATAGATGCAATAACCACAAAATATAAAGCCATTAAAAAACACACACACACACAAAACCCTTCCTTTTTTCCTCACTGCAAATTTACTCAAACTCCTAGCAATAAATACAGCATTTACAGGTTTAATACTACAGCTCCCTGGGGAGACCAAAGTGGGGGTGAAAAAAGACTGGAGTGTCCCTGTTCTCCACGTTCCCTCTGCTCCGGCTCTGTAACTGATTTCCTCACCCTCCTCCTCACTTGGACAAGACAGCAACACAAACGTGCAGCACTTCTGGCTCACCCACAGCTCAACTTGGGACATTCTGGGGCCTCTCCCCTTCCCACCCGGAGGGGAGAACAAAGCCTAGGGAACCCACTGGCTGCGCTGCTGTCCCCACGTTCGGCTCTCCTGGAGCTGACCTGTCATCTTCTAATTCGGCAGGTACCTTTCACCTCTCACAGCAGACAGCAGCTCAACTGCTATTTCACATCACAGATGACTCCACAGCCACCCAGGCGCAAAAGGTTTGCCAGACACCCCCACTTCATCCTTTCTTCCCTCACACAGTCCAGCAGTCACAGCTCTGTGAATCAGGGTCATTCCAGTGAACCCCACTTCTGATGCTGACTGTATCGGGGGTCCACAAGACCCAGGTACGATAATTTGCTGGGACACATGGGATTCAGCACATAGTCAAACTCAAGGCTATGACCTATTACAGCAGAAGATATAAAGCAAAATCAGTGAAGGCAAAAAAAAAGGCACAGGGGCCAGTCTGGAGGAAACCAGGCAGTAAGCTTTCAAGTGACCTCTCCCAAATGGGTCCCATAATTCCCCTGGCAATGGGCTGTGATCACACATGTGATGTGCTGTCTACCAGGGAGACTCAATATAGACCCAGTGCCCAAGGCTTTTGTTGGGGACTGGTCACAAAGGCATCCTCAGTCTAGAAAGTACCAAAATTCCAGATTCCCAGAGAAAAAGCAGATGCTCAGCATAAACCAAATTGCTTAAACAAATAGGTAAGGAATCATGAGCCACTCAGTTCTGGGAACCGTGGGAGCCCTCCTGAAATCCAAGTTCCCAGATGCCGGCCAAAGACCAACCCTGCTTCCTGAGGACAGCAATCTGAAGCCGGCTATGTTAACTTTTTTCTGCATAGCACAGGAACCAATTCATTTTTTGAAGACTGTTAAGTAAAGGAAGAGACTCAAGGATCCATCCTACCTTTCCTATGTGGACTGAACCTCAGGGTAACAAGCAGTATGACCTTTATTTAGATCCGATTCAAACAAACTGTTAAAAAACTATGACTGTTGGGGAAATTACCACATTGTATATTTGAATAATATTAAGGAATGAATGTTAATTTTTTAAGGTGTAATAACATATTGTAGTTATGTTACAAAGAATCCTTATCTTTACAGCTACAAAGTAAAACATTTATAATTGAAAGAATTATAAAATATCTGGGATTTATTTCAAAATAATCCAGGGATGAGAGTATTATTTCCAAGTTGGTACTTACAGATGAAACAAAATTACCCATGGATTGATAATTTTGCAGCTAAGTGATAGGTATACAGCAGCTCATTATATTATTTGCTCTACTTTTTTTCAGGGTTCGAATTTTCCACTGAAAATATTAATTCACAAAAGGCATTTTGACCAGTAGTATTAGTAACGGCAATGCCATTCTTCTTGCTAGTGACTGGTTTAGAAATAGGCATTTGACCCATTCTGGCCATGAAACGTGACCTGCTTTGGAAAGGGTGGGACGTTCTAGAAAAAGTCTCACTGTTCCTCAGAGAGAAGGGAGAGACAGTTTTCTTCTTTCTCTGGGTGGTGTTGTTATCTGGACATGGTGCCTAAATTTGTTGCAACTACCTCAAAACCATAAAGGGAGCTAGCCTGACCTAAGGGCAGAGCCAGCTCAACAGCCTAAGGATGGCAGCTCAGAGAGATGAAAAGGCCTTAGGTCACTGGTGACACACACTGTTGAGACACTGACCACACTGACACGGAGCCTGCTTTATCCTGGACTTCTTGTTTTGTGAGACAAAACACTTCCTCAATGTCTAAGTCAATCTGAACCATCTAACATGAAGAGTAGGGGCTGACAAACTATCTAGTAAGGGCCAAACAGATATTTTAGGCTTTGCAGACCCTGTGGTTTCTATCACAACTACTCAACTATGCTGCTACAGCCTGAAAACAGTAAAAGTGACTGCTTAAAAAAAAAAAAGTGTGGGTGTGTCCCAATCAAATTTTATACACAATGAAAATGTGAATTTAATATAATTTATAAATGTCACCACATATTCTTCTTTTGGCCTTTACCCAACCTTTAAAAATGGAGAAACCATCTTTAGCTTGCAGACTGTGCAAAATCAGGTGGTAGGCTGGTGTCGGTGTGGAGGTTATAGTGGTTTGCTAATCCCTGCTGTAGAGAAGCATCTGAACCAGTATCTATAATGTTAAATGTTGATAATTCTTAGAGTTTTTGGAAAAATGTTGAATAACAGATTACATATACCAGCAATCAATTATAAGTAATCTATGATTTTGTGTATCTGCAACTGGTTACATGACACACATAGAAACTATGTCATCAAAGATGTGAAAGTACATTAGATTTATTAACTTTTCAAGCATGTCTAATATTAAATGTGTTTGACTTGATTATATGGGGTTTAGTAAAAACAGTCCCTTACTTTCCTTTACTATCCAGAGTTCTAGTCTTAGTTCTGTCACTGACAAGCTGGCTCGCCTTGGCTAAGTCACCTAATTTGAGTCTGTTTCTTTAACAACTCAGCACTCACACGGGTGAAAGCATGAAAACTGTGACCTAAAAAGACGGCTCCAGGGACACCTAGAGTTGTTCTCTGGGCCCTCAACTGTAACATGGTTTTACGGTTAGACCAGGGCTGAGGTGGTGTTATAGATGCTCAAGAAAGCTATTAATTATTTGAGAGAGAATAAATCGGAACCAGGGGAAGTAATGACGACGCACAACAAGCACTGAGCTCAGGAGTCTGTGTCTCATCTGGGTTCTCCGTAACAACCTTGGTAAGTCATTTCCCCAGTCAAGGCCTGTTTCCTAGACTGTAAAATGAGGAGACTGGATTAGATGTCTAAAATCTCTGCTAATTTTAACATTCTATGGACCTTTGAATGCACTCCCTACAGATACAACATCTAGGGTCAAGAAAGCTTAGACGCACCTTCCCTCTTCCCTGAACACTGACTTGATCGCCTCGGTGGTACCAACTGCATCTGCTAGACTCTTGGGGGCTCCTCTAACTTTCACGTTCACGTGAATCACCCGGGGATCCTGTTAAAATGAAGGTTCTGACTCAGCACATCTATGGTGGGGTAGAGATAATATGTATCTTACAAACTCCTATGTGATGCTGAAGCAGCTGGTCCTCAAAGCATAATTTGAGAAGCACAGCAACAGTGTGCCGTCGTCCTGTTTGAAAGCTGTGCTGTGGAAGCCACGGGAAAGTGACAAGGGCCAGGCAGCTAAGCATCACTGCAGAGGGGCCGCTGAAAGAGCAGCTCATCTCTCCTTCACACACTGCACAGCTTCTGTGGTGCCTGATGTGCCCACCACAGCCACCTGCTAGGGTCAGAGAGCTGGGAAGCTGTTTCAACTGCTGTTTAATTCTCTAGGCTTTATTTTGTAATCTTTTGCCTTCTTCCCTCCATTTTCTTTTTTAAGGTCCTTTAATTTGGATCTAGTTTTGGTCTTCTGCTTGGGAGTCAAGAATTGGTAAGCCAAGTAAGTGCCTGTGTGATAAATTGGCAGAGTAAAATTTCAAGATAGGAGAAATGAATTACTCATTAATAAGTAAGAGCCAGAAAAAATTTCAAGTTGGCAACTAAAATTTAGAAAAAGAGAAATGTTAGTGGCTAACAAGTCATCTTTAAAAATGAAAGTATGAGGTCATAATAAAATGAGTTAGAATAAGAGGCAATTGTTTGTCCTCAGTCTCTCTATCCACTGAAAGTCATGAACATAATTACAATTTAAAACTGTAAAGACTCTAAAGTTACCAACTTTGGAAAGGCCTTTCATACAAAAAACCCCCTAAAATACTGTATTTCATATAACATAAATAATCAGAAAAAAAATTGATTAAATATAGTGGGATAGTAAGTATACTAGTAAATATTATTTACTTGAAGAACTTTTAGAATAAAATTTAATTTACCTCTGATAAAGCCGAAGAAAAGTGATTGCAGTTTTTATGCATCAAATGATAGGCATTGCCTTTGTATTCTTTTCCCAGTTCTTCTACAATTTTTTCTATATCATCTTCTAGGAAGTCAGTGCTCCCTAAAACAACAGCTTCTCTTAAAGAACAAATAGAAAAAAAAAAAAGATAGCTATGTGAGTTACAGGTATTACAGGTTTGCTTACGTACTTGCTTATTTCCAGGAATATTATGACTGGTGTAACACAGTAGGATTAATGTCATAAAACCAAAAGGCAAATGAGATAACTTTAATAATCTCAATTATTTTAGCTTATACTTTTTAAGAGCGATAAACTCTTAAACACATTACTTAATAATACAAATGAAAAATAAGTCATCTTCTTTATTAAATAGTATCATTATATTAAAATGTCATACTACAGTTATTTTTACTACTACTGCATTTGCAGTTACATTATCAGAGAACCAGATCCATGCTGCAAACATTCTTGCTTAATTACACTTGCCATCAAATGGCTGGTCATATTCTCACTCAGAAATAATCTCTTAAGTTATCTGCAGTGTTGCAGTGAGATGAACTGTCAAATGACTAATTTTTTTAAGCATTATAAAACCAAAAAAAAATACATCAAACCAAGAAACAAGTCAAAAACAAAACAAAACAAAAAGCAAACAAACAAAAAACTCTCCAGAACTACTAGCCTGGAAATGCAATAGATATTCAACAGAAAGTAGAGTTTTAGTCAGATACAAGAAAGCGGAAAATGCTTAGAAAACCATTTTATCTAGTAGTCTTGACAAAAAGGAGTCCTAAGGAAAAGACTCGGTGGCATTATAGCACTTAGATTAGCTATAGGCTAAGAGAACCATTAACCTACTAGTGATAAAAATATACAAACCTATACTGAATTTCAATGTTACAACCACATTTTACTATTTTTCACTTGGCAAGTTAACTATTATAGGCTCAGAGGTTTCTTTAAAGCTCCTTGAAACTAAGATTCTAAGTGCCACTTTAAATACAAAGCTTAACTAAGGAATGGAAATTTAATCATCAGCATTCAGGTTTTCAGTGCTGTTTACTACTCATAAGGCCCTAGAGTACACTCATATCTGCACGTTTTAGGTTTAGCAATGCATGTAATAAATGCACCTTAACAATAGTTTCTTGGCTAATCTGTTCAAATTATTTTAGTTTAGTAATTTCAAGTTTATAACAGTGTCCTTTTAATTGGGAAAATGAAGAGATTTTTAAGTGTTAGGTAGGTCACAATAAATCCTTCCTCTATCTCTCCCCAAATAGGAGCTCGAGGGGAAGCAATCATTAGATAGGAATGTTTTTCTAAAGCAGAATCTTACACCAAGGTAAAAAGCATCTGAAAAATAGAGTAACTTTGTCCTGAGTAAGAGCAACAGACTAGCTTATTTCAGGCACTTTATCTGGCTGATTACCATCTTTACACACTTTAGATAGATTTGATTTTAAAGTGTCAGCAACTAAAACAATGTTAAAGAAACATTTTAACTTCCTAGATACTAATCTATAGAATGAATTCTGTATGCCTGAAACCAAGCTTTGGCACCTAAGACAGTGTAATAAAAATTATCCTCCCTACTTACTTAAATTTAAATGTTTCTCCTAGTTCAGAAGCATTTCCTGGGGAAATTTCAAATATTCCAGAAAAGGGGTAAGGATGGCCACCATAAGCAAATTCTGAAAAGAGAAAACTCATGATTTTTAGTATTTATCACATAAAATTTAACCAGAATGCTGAATCAGCTTTAAGAAATGATGAAGATAATGATACCATCTAATATTTTTCAGTTTATTAATGCTTTTACAAACAACTCATTTAGCTATTACTTGTACAGAACAGTTGACACAAAAGACCTGAAACTCTAATAACTAAAGATGCTCAAAGGTACTCCTGACTTCTATATTTATGTTGTCTGGAGGAGAGACTAACACTCAAAAGTGAATAAAGTCTCTGTGCTTACCTATCACACCAAACTAAGTAGGTGGTCAGTTCAGTGTTCTGACACCTTCTAAATTAAAGTGATCAAATTTCAGGCTTGCACTTTTCTGGAAAAACTGTCTAATAACAATGAGTTTTCATGGTTCCTGGGATGAAGACTTGGCTTAACTTTGAGTAGGAGTGAAACATTAACAAACCCGAAAAGCTAACTTCAATTCCCCTCATTGAAGAAAAAATAAGCTGCAAAATTAACACGTACACCCACTCACACACTCCACAGCACGTCTCTAAAGCTAGACGAGAGCTACTTGCCCTACAGTGAATGCACATCCTGGTCATCAGACACAAACTCTCATCTAGAACAAAAATGGAGAACGGTTTCAAACCAGGAAAGAACTAAAATCTCCAACAATTCTGAGATAGGTAGATATTTAAATGACAAATCTTACTGACTTATTTAAAGAATTCCAGACATATGCTTAAGTTAATCTCATCACTTAAAATTTATTAAATATGATCTTACAAGGTCTTAGAACAAAGCATGGTTAAGAATAAGGCAATTCTAAGTTTACTTTTGATTCAGACCTTTCAGAAAAAAAAGCACTAATGTAGAAGAAAGTATGCAGCATTTAATTCTGAAATATACATTAAAAATTTAATAGAATTTTTATAAAACATTGTAGATAAGGTTAGACATGGAAAGATTTAGATTTTTAACTTTCTCAATTATAGTAAGAAAAGTTGTAGTAGACTCATTTTTCTTCTATTCAAGAAGCAATAATTCACTTTTAGGAACATATCTGGCCCTAGCTTTGCTGTTTTGAACCACGTTTTTAATTGTTCCTAGGTTATTTTTGAATGAGAGCAGTGATTAGGCAGATAAAAGAACAATGGACTTAGTATATAAGAATACTTGGGTTCAAGTCCTAGTTTTGTTAATTATTAGCAGTGTGACATTCAAGTTTCAGTTTCCTCATCTGAAAACTGGAGAAAAATGCCCCATGCTGAGTTTTAGCTCAGAGCAGCACGGCCATCTGGTTCAAAACTTGATGGCACTTTAAAAAACTGTAACACACCATATAAATTCAGCTAAAATGAAATATACACTCAGCCTTGGCAAAGCCGAGTGAAACAGGGAGCAAACCCACACACTACGATTTCACCCACAGTAATACTCCAATCACTGAAATTTTCAGCAGGAGCCTCACTGCTTTTTGGGATTATTTGGTAGATGCAGCCTTTCAAGTAAAATGGAGCTTAAATGGCAGATCTTTATAGCCACATTTAATATGGTACATTGCACCTAGAAGCAGCTAATCTGGCATAAAAAAGGAACAGTACAAACACCACACTGACACATTTAAGTAAATGAGCCTTTTCTTTGTATTAGCTAAAGCAGGTAGAAGTCTTCAGGGGTAACCAGGAGTAAACTGCAATAACACATTCTAAGAGATCACAAAGACTGCCTAGGTGAAGCAAATAAAGGCATTTCTGCTATAGGGAGAGTTATGATTCAAACTGTGTACCATGTCAACCTTGATGAAATCAGCAATGTGATGTGTCTTGCGCAGACCATTAACACTTACAACTCGATCAGGTTACCTTGCACCAAGACAGGAAATTAGAACAAAGGAAAAAGTTGTTGAAACAGAGCTGCTTGGTTTGAGTGGCTCCAGTCATGTTTATCATAATAAAGGGTAATAAAGCATAAAAAGGGCTGAGTTAATGACAAAAGCCATTACTCTTGAGCAAAAAGCTAGATGTAATCAAAGGCAGGATCAGTGATACTTTAAAACTTTATTGTAACTGTACACTTGTAGGTCTACAAAAGCAAATTTATTACTGAAATTCCCTCAGGAAATTGGTATTTCACATTTGACACTTTGGCACCACTTTTCCAACAAAAATAATTGTTTTTATTATATTATTTTTCAAAGTGTAAGGTTTCTTAGGAACTCCAATATACATTAAAGCAAAACTGTCATGGTATAACAATCTCAAAAGGAAAATATTTTTTAAGACATAATAATTAGAATGTAAGGTAAGTAAATCAATGTTCACTTGTGTACTTAAGAGTATTTTATCCCCAAATACATTCAATTTGGGGCATTTTCCCAAAATACAGTATAAGCAAATATGGGGAGATTTTCTTCTACTTTCTACAATAAAGTATGGAAGTGCTTTAAAAAAAAAAAGAGCTATAGTCATGGTTTTGTAACTCTTTTAAAGGAAAAATTTCTTCAGAAAGTATATTTAGACCGTGTGTACGCGTACCTCTGCCATATACTTCAATTCCTGAATGAAAAACTCCAATTCCAATGGATGAGGTGTATTCGTTCATCCAGTACTACGGGGAAAAAAAAGAAGAAGATTCAGAATATTTGTTCCTCTACAACTCAACTCCACATTACAGCAGGCTACTTCCCAGATACTTCCCTGAACACTCAGGCCTTTCTAACCCTGTTTCATGGCATTTTCCCTGTAGCTCTGAAACTCCCACGACAACAGCCCACTTAGTCCCACCTCCATGCCTCTGCTTGTGCCACATCCTGTGTGGATGCCTCCCTGGGTTGAAACGAATGTCTCGCTTTGTGTATGAGCACCTCATCTGAAGATTAGAGCATAAGCCATAAAATCTAAACCCAGTTAGGGTGGGAAAAAACTTGGTATAAAAGCTCTCCTGTTAGTGACTTAAAAAAAAATCACCTGTAATGTCTGCTTTTGTATCTGTTTTTCTTCTGTCTTAAGTGTTCCCTTTCATTCTCTGAAGACAGGGGTATTTTATTCTTTTTCAAAAACATTTGACATAATGTCCTGTTCAGCTCAAAGTCTGATAATGATAATATAGGAATAAATAATATGAGGCACAAAGGTTAGAATAATCTTCTTACCATTGGCATGAAGAAAAACTTCTCAGAAAAGGTAATAAAGATCTGAACTTGATTTTTAGGAACAAATGAGATTTCTCCAGACAGAAAATTTGAGGAAATTAAATGAGGTGGGGGTTGGGGGTGGAATGCAAAGGAAATGCCAGGAAGAGGAAAAGGTGATATGATGTGAAATTATGTGAGATGACTGTGAAAGGGGTTATGGTGGAGTGAAGAAGGTTATACCTAGAAGAAGGTAAAAGAGTTAACAGCTGATTAAACACTTAGGTAACACTGATCAGTGTTACAAACCTACTAGAGTTCTCCCAGATTAGAGACTAGATTATCTGTCTTTAATTTTTCTAGGTTTATTCAAGCCTTAACTTTGGCTCCAGACCCCTAGTTTCTCCCAGAACTGGGAAAATGCACTTTTTCATACATTGCTGGAAGAAGCATAAATGAATAAAGTAGGTTTTTTCCCCCTTAAAATGTTTCTGGAAAAAAAATTAAATAATAAACAAGAAATATTTTAGAAAGAACATGGGATTTTCTCATCTAGATATCAAAATACTCATTATAACAGTATGGTACTATTGCAGGAGCAGACCCTTGTATATTAAGAATCTGGTGTACAATAAAAGTGGTATTTAAAATTAATGATAAAGGGTAACTTACTATAAATGGGCTGATAAAACTGATTATGCATAAAAGTATACTTCATGTATCAACAAAAAGGAACTGATACATGCAGCAACAGGAATGAACTCTGAAAACGTTACACTAGGTGAAATAAGTCAATCACAAAACACCATATACTGTTTGATTTCGTTTATATGAAATGCCTAGAATAAGTAAATTTATACAGATAGAAAAAAGGATCTACCAACTTGTACCAAATGGCAAAAGAGTATATAATTTCACAGTTGGCAAACCTAAACAAAAACTGGACACGAAACGCCCAAGGATAAATTTTCCTTCAGATACAACAGATACTTTGTTCCTTAAAAAAAGGAATTTGGTATTATAACAAAGTTTTCTGTTAGCAAAGTGAAAACCAAGAAATTCATAAATAAAAAAGTTCCCACTTCCCTATTCTTCTAAGAAATGGTCCAATATAAACTTCAGTAAGAGTGAAATAAAATATACAGACACCACCCCTCAAGTGTAAAAAATACTAGCTACCCTAAAACATTTTCTAATAATACAGAAGATAGTCCAATTAGTTCTTGAACTCTTATCCCAATCAAAAAGCTGTAAAGAGGTTACTTTTCAAATTACAGACTGCATTCCTAATTCCAGATAGCTAACTTCAAAAATATGTGGAAAATATAAAGAAAAAATGTGGAAAATAGGCTATAAACAAACATCAAGAACAGAAAAAAAAACCCTCTAATTATATGTATTCTGGCTGGCTACCTCTTCATATATGAATAGCAGCATATTACTGAAGAAAGTTTTAGAATTTGTTATGAAGGAAATTAGATACTTTTCTTTGGTGCGACTTTTTCTCTGAATGGATGCTGAAAAGAAGAGGGTAAACCTTCCATGGAGAGTTGGTCAGAGCGAGAGATGCTCTCCAAATGTTTCTGTTCCTGTTAGGGCTTCCTAGCTCTATTATTAGAGAACATGCCTGGAAGGCTCACTCTTTCAAAACTGGGCAGGCTGCCCATGGAAGACAGGCGTTTAATTCAAGGTCAGCAAGCCTCATCGAGAGTCCTTCTGCCTCCCAGTCCTGCCAAGGCTATGCAGACAATATAGATCATGCCTATTTTAAGTGGAGACTTAATGATAAAACTGTAAACAAACAAAACAAAAAATTACAGCAATCCCTCAGTATCCACGGGGGAATGGTTCTAATACCCTCGAAGACACCCAAATCCAGAGCCTCAAGTCCCTTTAATGAAATGGAGTGGTACAGCCAGCCCTCTGCATCCCGGAGATGGGAGAGCTGATAGTATGTGAGGACTGTACCCTCGAAGACACCCAAATCCACAGAGCCTCAAGTCCCTTTAATGAAATGGAGTGGTACAGCCAGCCCTTTGCATCCCAGAGATGGGAGAGCCGACAGTATGTGAGGACTGAGTCTTCTACTGAACAATTTCTGCTGTGAAGCTCCCCCCTACAGTGATTTGCTGTTGGTAGTTATTCATGCTGAATATCTCTTATAGTTTAAGATTTTTGAAATTAATAGTGGTGTTTCTCAATGTTCCTCTAACTTGGGGTCTCCATCTTTTGTCATTACTTTAAAAAATTATTTATCAAACCATCTTACAAAGCATTTCTGGAATAAAGGTCTCCCTACAAAGCTCAACACAGCTTCTCAAACTTGCTATGTGGAAATTCATGCTTTTGCAGAACCATGAAACACTGGCATTTTCTAACAGAAGACAGATCATAAATATGCAACATGAAATCACAGCCAAGAACATGTATCCTTGAAAAACAAACAAACAAAACAAGCTGCTGAACTAGATATGACTGGATGTTAGCAATATTTCTGTTAATTTCTGTTGGGTATGTCTTCATTGATTTTGTTGTCTAAATAGCAGATGCCAAAAGTTTCAAATAACATACTTGGGAAAAACAGATGATTCAGGACAATTTTATCTAAAAGCTTAGCTTTTTATTTGAATTAGGAAGAGACTAGTTTTACTACTATAGTTTGGTCCAAGTGTAACAGCACCACTAGTATTCAGGAGACCAGTTGGAGGGACTATGGCTCTGAGGCAGCTACAGAAGCCGGGATGAGGAGGTTTCTATAATGACACAGGGGCTGGCCCTGCAGTGAAAGTGCCACACCAGGGCCGTGCTGTGTGAGGGGGAGTAGCCCGGGGCGTTGGGGGCAGATCCACTAAGGAAAGCTATATATTCAAGTTTACCCAGTGCTGACAACTGTACTATCCCTCAGGGGTTATATGAAAAAAATTGGTTATCATTTGACAGTTAGATTACAGTTTGACTCTTTTCAAACCTTTCCCAACATACCAAGAGAAAACAGTAAACCAGCCATATGCCACCACAAAATAGTATCTCTCAGACCATTAACAATGGTAGAGTTACCACAACATGTCTACGGTCAACCAGCTACCTAAACCATTCGGTCAGCTTAATCTAAGGCTATCTTTTCCTTAGGGTCAAGTGGGAAAGCCCACAATGTTCCTGTGTTCCAGTTTGGATCACAGAGGCATTGCTTCTATTATATTTGAATTTACTGCAGAGATTACTGCTTGGATAGAAAAAGGTTGATCCAAGCATTTCAATGAACAATGCTGAAGCACTTGCACTACAGTACAAAGATGCTGGGCTGAGTATCAGGAGACGGGGGCTCTTTGCTTTGGTTTCTTCACACGTATCTGGAAACTGTCAAAGATACCCAATCTGTCTCAGAAAGTATTTGATTCCAATTCCAATCCTGGAGCCAGAATGCCTTGGTTCAAATTCTGGCTTCACTATTTACTAATTGTGTGACTTAGAGAAAGGTATTTATCCTCTCTCTTTTACAAAAGAGGGATAATAAATAGTACCTACCACAGAGAACTATTATGAGGATTAAATAAATTAATATATATAAAGTACCTAAAAGGGGGCTTCACCTATAGTGAACACTAAGTGTTACAAGTAGCAAACACATACATTGATAGTATGACCCTTCCCTAATACTTCGTTCTACATATTGGTAAAGGGTTGTATACGTGTGTAAATAAGCAGATCACTTATGACTATCTGTTAATTCTCAGAATTTCCAAGAATCTTTGGGAATTAATGTCAAATTCCAAGAGCAGTGGCTCATTAACCTGAATAGCAAACAATGGTAGAGTTAATTTGAGTCTACTGTTAAGACTCCTATAAGCAATAATTTATATTCTTGAGAAGTATAGATCTGAGTAAAAGGTCTCTGTAAGTAAGGCAGTGGTTTTGTAGGATGCTTATCTATTCATGAGGGACATGAGCAGAGGACTGGAAAACCAATTTCACTTTGGAGCTAGGACCTTATAGCCTTGTACCTCCTAAGTCCAGGGAGGTGGCAAGTAAGAAGAGGGCCAAGGAAGGACCCTGGACACATGCTTTACCTAGTCTGATACCAGCCAGTGTCATTGAAGGCTGGCTCTTTAGAGCACTCTAAAGTATTAATATAAGAAAAAGTAAGAAGAAACAATTCAGGGGGAGGGTATAGCTCAAGTGGTAAGAGTGCTTGCTTAGCATGCATGAGGTCCTGGGTTCAATCCCCAGTACCTCCTCTAAAATAAATAAACCTAGTTACCTCCCCCCACCAAAATAAAATAATTAAATAATATAATAATAAGTAAAACATAAAAAGTTTTAAAAAAGCCTTAAAAAAGAAACAATTCATAGAAAAATTATCATCTTGATATATGTGGAAAGGCAATAAACATATATAAAAAAACTAGTTACTTTTGCACTCAATCTTGCTTCAATGCAAAAAATTGGTTTGAATACTGCCATTTATAATTTTAAAGCCTTACTTACAGAAGTGAAATGATTGTGCTATATTACAGTCATATATTAAAATGTTAAATTCTTCTAATAGAGAACTTTCATTAAACTTTATTTTAGTCAGTGATTTGCCGTAATAATTTAATAAAATGTTATGCTTCCTATTTGAAAGCAACAACAATGAGAAATGCTATCTCTCTAGTCTGGAATTTAAAACACTTAATATAATCACTTAGAGTCTGGGCCTGACTTCCTTAAAAGGCAGTATTAAATGATCTAAGCATGACTGTTTTCCCTAAAAAACTAGAACCAGTGTTCATGAGGATTAAAAGCAAGTGTATTACTTAATTTCCCAAAAAAGGTGTTCAGTGAGTAGAAAAGGCATTTCAATTATTGAGTTAAAAATCCAGAATAAACTGTGAATTGTGGAGACTGTGGGATAATTACTACAATGCCATCTCATATAAAACTGCCCTTGATGTTCATACTCTTAAACTACCTTTGAGGTCTTTTCGGTACCACTGGACTGATTCCAAGATAATTTTACAGCAAATGCTGTTTAAAAGTAAATCATATTTTAAGTGCTATCTATGATGCCTTAGTACTGGGCTAGTCATAAAGCAGAGAGACAATAAAAACTCACTGAATGAACTGAGATCTTTTTTAGATGAAATCATGAATATCCAGGGCTATGTCTGGTAATTTACTTTATACTGTAAGAAATACATAGATTATACTCTATTACTATTATTTCTAAGAAAATGTTCAATCTTTTCACTACCGGAAAATATTATCTAAAATAAGCACATTGTGCATAGTAAACAATCTTATGGTTACCGGGGGAAAGAGGGTAGGAAAGGATAAAATTGGGAGTTCAAGATTTGCAAATATTAACTACTATATATAAAAATAGATTAAAAAATTTCTTCTGTATAGCAGAGGACTATATTCAATATTTGGTAATAACCCTTAATGAAAAAGAATATGAAAACAAATGTATGTATATATATGTATGACTGGGATGTTATACTGTATACCAGAAATTGACAAACTGTAACTGACTATACTTCAATTAAAAAAAAAAAAAACACCAAAAAGTAAATAAATAAAATAAGCACATCATTCACTTTCTAGGTCTTAGGGGAAAAAAAAATCTCTGTGTAACAAAAACATTTTCATTACAATAGTATTTATAAATTGTTAACAGTAGGTATTAAGCCTCAATCTTTCAAAGTACATTCTCTCCTGATACAAAAGATTTACCAGTAATTTTTTAGTTAATAGTGTTTCAAGTCTTGTAAATGTTCTGGAAATTTTTTTTTCTTTTTGAGACAATGTAGTCAACTAAACATTTGTACTAAAGCTAGGGTAGCCAAACTTCCTCATTTGCTGGGGCAGTCCCTCCCAGTTAACACTTGCTTCAATATACTATTTAGCCTGCACCCTATTTTATTCTGAAGATTCAGTTTTGATGGTAAAATTGAAGGTTAGCCTAAGGCTGGCCTCCTTAAGGACTGTACTCTGGGTCTTAAGCTCCTAAGCACTGTTCTGAACTCATGAGTGTGAATATGCATAACTACACACTTACATGATAATCTAAAACCAAGGAAAATGTGGTGCTATGTATTTTGCACAGAGCTAAAGTTTCCTTCTCTTAATCGACCAGGTATACTAATTTTCAAAAACAAATTATTAAACAACAAGATCCTATGGCATAGCACAGGGAACTATATTCAATATCTTGTAAAAACCTATAATGAAAAACATGAAAAAGAATATGATATATATGTATGACTGAATCACTATGTTATACACCAGAAACTAACACAACACTGTAAAATCAACTATACTTCAATGAAAAAAAAAAAACAAACAAAACCAAAAAGCAAACAAAAAAACCATTGTGTTTACTGAAGTATCTAATTTCTAAGACCCATAAGCTAGACACAGGATGACTATGTTAATTCAAAGTTATTTAATGGAGAAGAGATTTAAAAAAATCAAATCAACTGTGAATCAAATGTTCCTTGAATATTTTTAAGACTACAGTTCTTTTATATACCCACAGTTTGACTCTACTAGCGATGGTAAGTAGATGGGACAGGGTACTGCCAATTCTTGGTCCTGATACCACATCTATACCAGAAAACCAAGTTCTTGGCAAATCACTCATATCAGGCACTTAATTCAGTAGTGTGAAATATTGTGGTAAAACCTTGAAATTCCTTTTAGGAGGCCTATTTGTACCTGACTATTGACTATCCCTGGATTGGGTTCTAAACTGCATGACATGCGAGACAAATTACTGAATTCTGTATCCTCTATGTTGCTTGGTGTATTTTATTATACTTAGTAGATCACTCAAATACTTGATGTGCTGAAATGCAGCAAGGAATATGTAATGCTTTTCCTTCTGCCCTGTACTTGATGTGACCTATGGAAAAGAGCACCTCCATTCTCACTCATTCAAGAAATATTTATTGGACACCTACTATGTGCCAAGAACTAGCACCATAGAAGTTAGCATGATGAAGTTCCTGTTCTCATGGAGCTTGCATTCTTGGCTGGCAGGTGTCTTTTAAACTCCAGGTTGCAACCCATTAGAGAACCGTGAAATCATGTAGGGATTGCATTATTTTAAATGGACAAAACATAACGGAATAGAACTTATCAGAGGACCCCACAAATAACAAGCTGTTTCCTGAACATCTGGTTTCAGCTACATGTGTATATACTGAGTATTACATAAAACGTAGTTTTTAGTTGGTCCAGGATAAAACTGAGAAACAGTTCTGGAAGAATCCCTTAAGATGCAGCTCAGTTTAAATCTCATTTAAATTTTTTACTTACCAGCAAAGCTATAAATAAAGCAAGTTAGACAACTTTGATTCGATAAAATGTATGTGTCAGGGACTCTGCTAGACACTGGGAACATGAGGATGATTAACTCAAAGTCCTTGTCCATAAGGAACTCATTAGGAATGCAAACAATCACAATTTGACAAATGTTAAAATAGAAATATCTGTATATATAATAAATTAATAACTCATGGTTTAGTTTCTGGATGCTGCTCTAACACATATTTCACTTGCTCTAACTTTCATAGTGATAATAGTCCACATAATGTACATCACTTTTGGAATACTTAGACAAGTTATTTGTACCCAAGGTCACATAGTAAGCGGCTAAGCTGTAAATAGAGCCCAGGTTTCTTAGCCTTCACCTACAGGTTTTTTTTTTTAATCACATGACCACTTCCTAATCGATATTCTCATGTGGACTCGATTTTCTTTACATGATCTTGAAGTATCCTGAGCAACTTCAGAATAAGATGGAGATCATTACTATTATTAATTCATGACTTTTCCTGAAGTGTGAAATTACGGTGATCCATCATGTACCATCACAAATAAAAAGGAACAGCCATCACTTACTCTTTACCTAAATGCCATATAATGTGCCCGCCTCATTACTAGTTTAGCAATGTACAGACCTCCTTTTCTAGGATGATAACTAACCCTCGAATCTGAAGGAGAGGGAAAATCTGGCAGTGTCCTTTTAGAAGCTAGTTTGACTGACTTCAACGAGACAACTCTTTTCACACTATTCAGTAGACTAGAACACATCCACAACAGGTTACACTGAGAACTGCTGGAGACAATTAACATGTTAAATTCTTTATCTGGTGGTTCTTTTAACTTATTGGACAGTGAGCTAAAAATTATAATTACATTATTGTATACAAACCAATCTCAGGCTAAGTTGTTTACTTTTAGTGTCCACAAATACTTAAGGACTTATAAATTAGTTCCATTAAGTTGGAACCCAAGGTGGGGAAAAAGGCTATAAAATTAACCCCAATTTTATACATATACTATGATGGCGATATTGGAAATGGTGTCAAATGTACAACAGTCTGCTTTTAATTCTTCAATTGAGGTAGCACTTTGTTCTGTAGTATAATATTCTTTTAGATAAAGTGAAGAAATTTCAAAAATTGAATCACTAAGTGTTGCAACTGCTGAAAGCAGACAAATGGAAGCTCACTCAGCTTCTATAATCCTGTAAATAACAACATTAGCAATAACAATAGCTAACACTGTCTAGTGCTTATCATGTGCCAGGTGCCATCGTATGCATTTTACTTACTCTGACTCATATGATCCCTACAAAAACCCTATGAACTAGGTATAGTACTATTCCCCCTTTAGAAGGAAACAGAAGCACAGAGAAGTTAAATAATTTTTGAAGGTCACAAAGCTAAAAAGGAGAAGGCAGGATACAAATCCATGCAGCCCGACGCCAGGCTAAACCACAAAGACAAAGAACTGCGTTACACTCCCTCCTACTACAGATTGTCCTCCTGCAAGGAGAAGGTGGATAACTCGCTGTCCCTGTCTCAGCCCTGACTCCTTCTCATGTCTGTACTCTTGTTCTGAACCAGTGTGGATGGTCTGGGGCTCTCACTTGCCACTTGCCTGGCTAGGGAGATGTGTCAAGATAGCAGAGAGGAGCAGGCCCTGGAGGTGAGCAGCCAGGCATATGGTGGAAACACAAAGCCATCGCAGGTGTCCAGCGGCATGCTTCTCCATCCTGCAAGCAGCAGCAGTGAACAAGAGGACACAGTGGAGAAAGAAACTGTTTCAGGATGACACGTCTAGGGGAACTTCAGGTGAGTCCAACAAACCTTTTTCAAGTAATTACTATGTACTGAGCTCTGGGAATAAAAGAAGATTAAGGCACTCTCTGCCCTCAAGCTCACTGCAGAGTGAAGGATTTAGAAATCTACGCTGCTGCATTATTGTTTTGATACCACAGATAAAATAGCAACAGGTCAGAATGAATGGGGATTGAAATATTACAATTCTTGCTTGCTTCCTTATTTGTTAGCCTATTAAGAATAAATTTCTTAAGAAGTTGATTTAAAAAGACATACACTTCCAGGCTGAGAGCATCATGGTACAGTATGGTGGATGGTAAATGGAGGTAATATCGAAGTATCCCACTAAGGCTCCTCAGTTTAAGCGGATAAGGACTGGAAAATATTACAGCATACTCACATGCTGATTGGAATGACAGTACAGGGGGGAAATTGATGAGACAGAACAGAAGAGAGTGGCAACAACTCTGAGAGGGAAGTCCTTGTATAGGAGAGTCTGGGCTCCAGCACACAGTGGGAGGTTTGACTTCAGACAGAAGCACAGGCAACTCATCCCATTCCATGTAATGGGAGGGAGGCGAACGCTGGTGGTGGAAGGATGAAAAACTTCTCTTCAATTGCTTAAAAAAAAGAAGTGAAATAAGCAGTGAAGTCATCAGCTGAGACTAAGGAATGGGGAGAGCATAAAATACTGTAGCTGTCTTAAAGAGTGGGAGAGTCATCTGACCAGAGAAATAAGGAAGCACTGCCAGATGGCATTTAGGGTCCTCTTGGGGTTTGTGGTCATGATTTTAAAGTGAGGTCAGTCCATATGGCTGTATATTTTTCTCTAGCTGCATCCGGCTGCTGAGGTGTAGAGTAGATGGAGAGTTCAGTTACCTACAGTTGGCAGACAAGTAAGACAGAGGGAATGATTATAAAGATAGACTACCAAATCTAACTAGATAGGGGAGAGGGGAGTAAGGGAGCGATCATTTTAAGGGACTGGCTCACTCGATTGTGGGGGATGGCAAGTGGCAAGTCTGCAGGGCAGGCTGGCAGGCTGGAGATGCAGGGAAGAGGTGATGTCACAACTTTTCTGGAGGCAAGACTCCTTCTTCTTTAGGGGACTACCTCAGTCTTTTCTCTTAAGGCCTTCAACTGATTGGATGAGGCCCACCCACAGTATGGAGGATAATCTGCTTTAAATATCTTCATAGTAACATTTAGACTGTTGCTTAACTGAAAACTGGGTGCCAGGACCTAGCCAAGTTGACACATGAAATTAACTATCATAGAAATGTTCACAGAAAAGATTTAGGTTGTAGAGAATTTTTAAAAAAATCACTGCCCAACCATGAGTTCCAAAGAGCACAGTGGAAGTTAGTTTAGGGAGAAGTGTTAGATTAGGACAAATAAAAAGAGAAACGGCACTTTCCAGGGATGAGAAATGCTTTTCGGTGGTTAAGGGCACAGATTCTAGTGTCAGAGCACATGGTTCAAGACTGGGCTTTATCACTTACAGCGTGATTCTAGGCAGGTTCTTCAACTAAACCTCAGTTTCATCATTTTAAAAACGGATAATAAGATGAGGGAACGGCTTACTGCAATGGCTGGCATGCAGAAAACACTAAAAAATGTTAGCTATTATTATTACGGGAAAAGACTCAATATTGTACATCTATCAATTCTCTCTCAAAATTGTTCACAAATTTAATGTCATTACACTTAAATTTCCAAATTTTTTTTGACAAATTGACTTTAAATTTTATTTCAATAAATAGTGTCGGCTTTCCACTTGGGAACAAACATGCAAATTGTTTCTATAATTTTATGCTAGGGGAAGCCTTTCTAGGGATAACATGAAATCTCATGTCATAAAACTTAAAAAAAAAAAAGAACCATAAAACTTGTGGACTACTGGGTATATAGCTAAAAGGACCGAAGGCAGAGACTTGAACAGACTACTTGTACATCCATGTTCACAGCAGCATTATTCACAATAGCCAAAAGCTAGATGCAAACAATGTCCATCAACAGATAAATGGATAAACAAAATGTAGTGTCTGTGTACACACATACACACATACACACATACATACAATGGAATGTTATTTAGCCTTAAGAAGGAAGGAAATTCTGACACATGCTACAGCAGGGATGACCCTTGAGGACACTATGCAAAGGCAAAAGTCAGCTACAAAAAGACAAAGGCTGTGTGCTTCTACTTACATGGGGTATCTAGTCAAATTCATGGAGGAAGAAAGTAAACCTGTGGTAAGTAGGGACTGCGGGGAAGGGGAAGCAGGAAGTTGTTGTTTAATAGGTATAGTTTCAGTTGGGCAACATGAAAAAGTTCTGGAGGTTGGCTGCACAAGAGTGAATACACACTGAGCTACACAGCTAAAAGTGGTGTGTGTTCCAACACAATTTAAAACTTTAAAAAGACAGAAAAAGTAAGACATTTTTTCAGAGCCTTACAAAGCACTCCTAAAAAAAAAATGAGTAATAGCCACAAACACTTTGGAATGATAATAAAGGGAAACTGGCCCAGCCAAGTACCAAATATACTGTGAAATTATAATAATTAAAACAGTGTAGTAATGAGACTAGAATCAACTCTGTATAGGCAAGAATTTAGTGATACAAGGATGACATCACAATTCAGTGAGGAGAGACTTTCATTTCAAATAATGTGGGGTCAATTAGTTAATTATTAAGTTCCTGTTTTGTGGCTGGGGACCATCAGAGTTGTGCACTAAAATAGGTATTTAAGAGTATTTAATTTACAAGTTTCATTAAATTCTATTTTGTTCACTTTATCCATCCTCATAAACGTGATCTTTGGACTGATAATACACCATACCTTTGCAGTTTGAAGGCTCTGTAGTCACCAACCTGTTTGGACCTTTAATATCTGAGTATCTGCCAATCATAAAAGGTTTCCATACTTTACTTTTTGAATACAGTTGACCCTTGAACAACATGAGGTCACTTAATATGCAGATTTTTTCCCATAAATATACAGTCAGCTCTCCATATCCACAGGTTCCACACCCGTGCACGTGGAGGGCTGACTATGGGACCTGGGCATCTCCAGATTTTGGTATCAGGGCAGGTCCTGGAACCAATCCCCCATGAGGGACAACTGTACAAACTTCCCATTTTAAGTTACTAGGTTAAAATATAGTCCATGCCAAGTCAAAAGACTGATAAAAGGGAACACTTTACATTTTGGGGTTTAAAAAATACCTTTCACAGTGTGGTCAGCAGAAGGAGTCCTTAAGATGTCCAGATCTGGCCTCCGGAACCTGTGAATATGCTACAGTGCACGGCAAAGGGACTTTGCAGAGGTAGTTAAAGTTACAGGCCTTAAGACATTACCCTGGAATATCCTTGAGGGTCTCATCTAATTACAAGAGCCCTTAAAAGCAGAAAACTTGCTCTGGACGGAGGGAGAATAGATGTGGCAGAAGGAAAGGCCAGAGATAGCCGAAGTGTGAGAAGGACTCAATGCACTATTGCTGGTTTGAAGATGAAGGATGCAGATGAGGAATGCAAGAGGCTTTAAGCATCTGACAGAGGCCTGGCTGACAAACAGCAAGGCATGAGACCTCAGCCCTACAACTGCAAGCAACTGAATTCTGGTAATGACCTAATGGGCTTGGCTGCAGATGTGCCCCGAAAGCCTAGGCCGCCTGACACCTTACTTTCAACCCTGTGAGGCCTACAGCAGAGGAACAGCTTAGTCCCCCAGAGCCGCTGGCCTGGGGAAGCGTGAGGGAATGAATCTGCATTGTTTTAAACCACTAAGTTTTTGGCCATTTGTTACTGTGGGAATAGAAAACAAATATATACAGAGATTGGATTCTTTTCTCTCATATACTAAACCAGAAAAAAGGGAAGAAAAGAAAAGAATAGAAAAGAAAAAAGAGCACATACTATCAGGGATAACATAGAAGGGCAGATTTTTTTTTTTTTTTTGCCAGACTCATGGGTCATGAGTGGTAGGAGAGTCACTGGCCCAAGAAATATACTTGATACCAAAAAATTAAGATTAGTTCCTATTAACTAGTTAATCTTGCTAAAATTCAGGAACTGACAATGTTTTTGGACGGATCATCTTCCAAGGAGTGATTAAGATATAAGTTCAAAAATAAACAGGCCAAGAGCATTTCTTTAGTTCCATGGTGTTTAAAAAAAAAAAAAACCCGTGTCAAAGAAGAATATTTGATATTTTTCCTACCCCATTCCCATGATCCACCCCCACTTCATTTGGTCACCCTATTCCAACAAAGCTAAAATTCAGCAATGTACTAAGTAAAAGTATAAGGAAAAAACCCAGAAATAGGTATTTGACACAGGAGAAGGAGGATAAGATGACATTTTCATGCCATTGAAGTACTGGCACCATTCCTAATAAAACTGCGTGGTTAAAATCCTATTCATTTGGTAAATATTTACTTACAGAACACCGTCTAGTGTCGGGCCCTGTTCTAAACACTGGTGATAGTATGATGCTATCAAGGAACTTACAGTCTAGTGGGATGCACAGAATTATAATACATGCAGTGACTGAGACATGCAGAAAGTACGAGGGCACAGAGTTCAGCCAAGTCTGACGAATAAAGGCTAAGCCACGGCCCGAAGGAGCCAGGGGTTAGAGACGGTCAGCGCTGGAACAGGACATTCCAGACGGAAGGATCAGCATGCACAAAAGATACTGAGGTGTGGACCAGTACAGCAAGCCTGTTCAGATAACTTAAAAATTTCACTGCGTGAGTCTAAGAGTATGTGTGGGGATAGGGGGCAGGAGGGGGCTTGTTGGAGACTGATAGGAAACGGGCTTTAACAGTCAGGGGCCAAATCATAAAGGGCATTAGATTTTACCCTGGAGGTGAATTTTAAGCAGAGAAATGGCACAACATTTACGTTTCAGAAAGATTACTTTGGTCACAGAAGGGAAGATGGACGAAAATGAAGTAATACTAAAGACTGCAACTAGCAAGAAGGCTATTATATTATAGAAACAGAGATAATGAGGGCCTGAACATGAGAAGCAACAGTGGAAATGGGGATAAGGGAACCAACTGAAAGAATATTCAGAAAGTAAAACACGTGAGAGACATCAGAGGTTCCCAGCTAACTGCCATTCCGACTCCCTGCCTGCCTTCCCCACAACTTACCATGAAGGCCTGAAAAGCCAGACACCCCTCTTCTCAGCTTCATCGTAGTCACATGTGAGTCAATTCTGGACAATCTCTTAGGAAAGGAGGGTGGCTCTGGCAAAGCCTTCCCCTTCTATTTAAATGACAGAGGTACATGAGGAGCAAGGGCCCATACACTTGTCTTTCGATCCTGCTGAATGAGGATACTGTGCCTGGAGCTATGACAGTCCCTTTACAACTATGAAGGGACAAGGTGAGAACAGAAGCCAACATGCTGAGGATAGCAGAGTGGAAATACGGAAAAGTCTTGGTCCATGACGACCCAGCTGAGCTGCTGAACTAACTGTTCAGGGACTGTTTATCTCTGGATTAAGTATCCTTTCAGTTTAAGCCACTGACTGTCAAGCTCTCTGTTACTTTCAGATAAAATTGACCAAACTAAGAGACAAGGCCTGGTAAATTGAAGGGTTTGTAATCAAGAGGAATTTCATTTTACTCCCAGGGTTCTGGCTTGGGAAACTGAGTAGAGGAAGGTGCTAGTTACCAAGACAAAATGACAACACAAGAGGTACTCGGGTTGGGAGTGGCCAGAGTAAGGGGGAAGGGTCTGAGGTGGGGAAAGGAGGAAAGGGAAAAAAAATCTGTTCCTGGACATTCTGATTTAAAGTTATTATGGAATCATGTAGGTGAAAACTATGTTTAGATGAGCCTGGAACTCTTTAACTAGATCCACAGATGTACAGGAAGTCAGACTCTGTCAGGCCTGCAGGAGCTCACGCTCTCTTGGAGAAGGCTAACGGAGGCAGGAGGATCAAAAGAATGGAGTCCAGACAAAAACTTTCTCTTTTGAAGAGTCCTAGGAAGTGTTTCTTTTCTATCACAACTCTCAGGATGTACAGATCCTATTTAAAAATAAGAAGAAACCTGTTTATGGAACGAATCTACAAACATTATCATATTATTACATTTTTTATTTTATAAAAATTCATTAGTATAATTCATCAAGATAATCTGAAAAACACAAATTCTGGATCTATGACAAATGAAGACTTTGTACTAAAGTGACTATACCAGAGACTGTCCCAGCAACTGAAACTGATTTGAATCATGAATCACATGCTTTACTATCTGTACCAGTACATTAGCAATGTGTGAATAACCTCATTCCCAAGACTGAAAATAACTCCAGGACATGTTTTATTGGCGGTAGATTACCCCACAGTACAGAGAGGAACATAATCACTGAGAAGGCAGCAAGCAATAATTGAGCAGCACTATGTGAGATTAAGTAACCTTCTGAGGGGATACTACTCCTCCATGAGAAGTCAGATGACCCTGATACGATTATTTTCATATATGTGGCAGAGTTTTGGACGTAAAAAAATGATCAGCGGCTCCCAATCTAGTGAACAGGAGAAAAACAGCTAGAGTAGGCAACAGAAAGAGGCCCAAGGGCACACAGCAAGAGGTCCCTATACACAGTGATTATAAGCACAAACCAAAGGTTGATCTTCATGCTTACAAAGTTTGGACCAGATAGATTAGCTGATGTACTGCAAAGGCAGATGACAGCAATTCTCATCAAAGGCATTTATGATGAACAGCAAGTACTACCAAAGATAAAAGGAATTTGCCCTTGACATGAAGCAAAAATGCTTCAAAAACCAAAACTGACTTGAGAAAATGAGTATAATAAATACAAACTTGTAGCTCAACCCATTGGCCTTAACTCTAAAACCTAACTCTGATCACACTGCTCCCTACCAAGAAAACTTCAAATGGTTCCCCACTCCCTACCCCGCCTCACAGATGCCCCCTCAGCCTTCACTGCAGCCCCAAACTAATAAAAGTTCTCGCTGAACTGAAAGTTTTGTCTCCCTACATGCGTCCTACATGAGTCATACTGGACCAGCTGGTTATCTCCCAAATCTAACCTGTGGGTTCCTACTCCTGCACCCCGTTCACGCTGACTGTTCTCTGCCTGCAGAAGCCCCACCAATCCCCCAAGTTCTGCCCCCTGTATCTTTCAGCAGTCTCCTCCTTCACATCTTGTCCTGCTTGTATCAAAATCATGCCATTCTGTTTTGAACTGTTATTACTGTTGCACCTCCCCTAAGATATTCTAAATTCCTTAAGAAACGATAAGTCATTCATTTTTGTGACTTTTACAGGGTCATAACTAAATAATTGTAGGTTGCTGAATTAGTGACATAAAACACAGACCAAAAGCCCTCATGAGAACCCACAAGTGCAAGTTCGTAAGAAGACTAATAATTCAGCTATTTACCATTGATTCCTATGTTCCTTCTCGTCCTGCTGATAGGAAAAAGCAATATGTAAGAAATAAATATAGGAATTATTCAGTAGAGAAGATAATGAAATAGACTGTGGTCTAGAAATTCTAGATCCTATTCGTAGTTATCTGGACAGGTTTAACCTACCCTTTTCTCTACTTGCTTCCTCTGTAACTACCTACTTGACAAAAGTGATGTGAAGATCTTTGTTAACTAGTTAATATTTTTAACATCTTTCAGAACACTCCTCCCTTTAACGTACTGGTTTGAATAGCATCTCTAGCTTTTCCTACACCACATAGCAATCATTTTTGTGAGTTATAGGATACCTGAAGTGTAAAGAAGCCCATTATATGCCAAAAAATATATTTTCAGTTTTATTTATAAAGGCAATATGCTCTCTTCCTCTACTTTCACAGATTTCTTTTAGGCTGTGAAACTGTGGCCCTCTGGTCATTGCATAATCCTAACTGATAAAGGGGTTTATAATCTAGAAGAAAAAGCACACTGTGCTCTCAAGAGCAGAATATAGCAGACGGATGGTTTGTAACAGTCTTCATGAACAAACAAGAAACCAAACTCAGATCACTGAGGGGGATGGGAGCACAGAAACATTAAAAGGGCAATAAAAATTCTTGAAACATAAAGGCATCCACAGCTATCCACAAAAAGTTTAAATCTAGACAATCAGTTTTTAACCAGTAACACAGGCCAAAGACCTCACAAAGTACCAAACTCTTCTAGAATCTCTAGTTCTGATTATTCTTCTCCGTAACTTTTTCTATCGTGTTCCACGTTTCTCAGGATAGTAACCTACCTTCCCTTCACCTCCCAAGTTTATACGTGAACTCAGCTGAGACTCACGTCCCCAGCAGTCTCTATGCTTTTCCGACCTAATTCCCAGATTGGTATGGGAATTCCTTCCTACTCAAGATGTTACTCTGTAAATTAAAAAACTTAAAAACAATGCAAGGGAATAAACAGGTAAGATAAGTGAATGAGAACCAAGGTTCCTGACCTCTAGTACTTCTGCTCATCTGAATCTTTAAACCAACAAAAACAATGATGGAGACTTTTTCACTTGTCAATCCATTTTACAAGAAATTTTAAACACTGCAGGTAGAGGTAACCCCTTATAAAACCAAAACTAATCAACCAAAAGCAAACAAACCTAAGCATGCATCTGACTGCAACAGTAATTCTGTACTGGGTTATCTCAACTGCAATTACAAGGCAAACCAATCTTTGGACTCGATTCTATGTGCCTGCAGTACTCCAAAGTTATATGACATAATAAACAAGTTCGTCCCGTCCTCTCCAGTGGTCACGTCAGATACCTGTTGCATCACTCTGAAGGTGGTCTCCAGAATCTAGGAAAGGAGCGGAGCACCACTATGATTCCTAAATAATTAAGCTGGGCTATTTTCTGGATAAATTTTAGCCTCATTCATTTTAATGAGGTTGCCTTGTAGGCAAGGGTGTGTTGGCTCCTGTTCATCTTTGGCTTCGACAAGCGGTGACTTTCTGGACTTAGAGGGGCTTGGGAGTTTTTGAAGACTTGGGCACCATTAAGAGAGATGTATGGCTCGACAGAAGAAGAGACAGACGGGAGAGCAGGCAATCGGAGCGGGAGAAACGGGGCAGCCCCGCAGTCCAGGTGGAGTGGGAAGTCCGAACCACGATGAAAGCTTGGCGGAAAGGACACTGCTCGTCCGCCGGACGGTCGGGCCCAGCCCAGGGTCCGGGCCAAGTTGGGACAAGCGAGAGGTTCAAGGAGAACCGAGTCTTGCAAAGTCCTGGGGCAGCCCGGGCGACGCTAACACGCGCGCGGACGTTTACGGGGATTAAAAAAAAAAAAAACTCCCCTCCCCCCACCCCGAAGAACTAAGCGGGAGGCGGCGACGCGAGGCAGGGAACCCGCGGGGCCGGGTCCGAGCCGACCCGCGGAGGGATGCCGGCCTGGGCCGGGCTCGGGCCGCCGGGGCCGTACTCACCATGTCGTACACGTTTAGCACCACTAACTGGTTAGCCCCCATCCTCCTCCCGGCGGCCGCCGCCTCGCCCTCCAGCCGCTCGGTCTCTGTGGGGCCCGAGGCCGCTCCCACCCCCGCGGGCGCTTCGGGGGGCCGGAGCCGGGCACTAAGCGCACTGCCCGGCCCGCGGCAGCCGGGGCGGGAGCATCGGGAAGCGGGTCGCTTCCGGGCGCCGCCGACTGGACCCTCCGCGCCTACGGGGCCGGACCACAGGCAGCCCGCTCCGGCTCAGGCACCTCCCACGGCGGCAGACACGTGGGGGAAGGCGTGGCCCGAGCGAGGGGCGGGCGCCAGGCGCCCGGGGGCGGGGCCGGCCGGCGCCGGGGCTGGGCCCGCCTGCGCTCTGGCCTCCTCTGCTGCGCTCGGACCTAAGATGGCGTAGTCTCAGCCTTCTCCGCCCGGGAGGACCAGGGTCCCAGAAAGACTATAGTTCCCAGCATGCAGTGAGGAAGCGCAGAGGCGGAGTCTCAGTAATGCGGTCCTTCCTCGGGGCCGTGGACGACAGCTCCCAGCATGCTGCGGGGGCCCGGCGCGGCGGGCCAGGCCTTCCCGGGAGACTACAGTTCCCAGCATGCAGTGCTCGCGGTCAGCACTCGAGCCCTTGCTGTCCGTCCTTGAGGGCGGTGAGGTCTTCTACCTGCAACCCACTTCGCTGCTGCTACGGTTAGTTTCTGTTGCGTCGAGCTCCATGAAGAGAAACGTGGCGAAAACATAGCGTTGACCCTGTTTTTCAAGTCCCTCGTCACTTTTTTTTTTTTGCAAGGGGAGGGGTGGGGTAATAGAGAAAGGCGGGTGGGGGAAGGGGTGTAGTGTGCATCCAGTTAATCCTCTATGGAATTTTATATTTTCTACTTCTCTGCTGAGATGGGAAGAGTACAGCACTCATAGATTAGCACAATCCTAGAACACAGTAGGTGCTTTTGCGTTCATTTAAAAAAAGTTGCAGTTGAACATGTGTAAGCACATTTGACTGCTTTATGATTGTATTACTGTATTCTGTTGATTCTTATTTTGTAGTTGGCTTTATTCCTTTGATAACTAAGCTTAAAAAGCTAAAGCTGTCAACTGTTCTTATAAACAGTGAGCGGTACATATATGTAAATTTTAAAACGGTTTTATCTCAATGAGTTGTTCTTCCTGGAATAAACTTTGTTTACCTACCCCCCCCCAGAAATGTTATGTGCCTGTCTTTTGTCAGGAAGTGTTGTAGATCCTGGGGAATAGAGAAATTAACGGGAAGGAGGACAAATAAATTATCGGTGACCTTTGCTTTGTAAAGAGTTAAAATAGGATGAAGTGATCAAGAGTTTCCTCAGATTTGGTGCAGCAGGAAGGTCTTGGTTACCAGGTGAGGTTTATTTAAGCTGAGCTCTGAATGACAAAAAACCGGCCCCACAGATACAAGCCGACAGATACCCCATTAAAAGGTATCAGCAAAGCTAATTGATTCAAGCCATTAGGAAGCTATTCCACAAGTGCACACCAAAAAGTGGCTTGGATATTGGAGTTAGTGGGGGACACTGAAGAAATTAGATTTGGAATATTTTGGAAGTAGGGTCTACAGGACTTGCCAATGGATTGGATGTTGAGTTTGTTAGAAACACTCAAGGATAACTTCTAGATATTTGAGTTGAAAAATTGTGCAGGTGGTGGTGCCATTTATAAGATGTGAAAATTGGGAAGAACCGATTGGGAAGAGGGAGATCAAGAGTTGCGGTTTGGTCATGTTAAATTGGAGATACTTTTTAGACACCCATGATATCAGGTAGGCATTTGGAAAAACCAGAGTCATGGTCATGATAAATAAACTCTAAAGTTTTGGGACTGATTGGATGACTCAGGAAAGTATGTAGCTTAACAAAGATAAAGGGGCCAGAGACAAAGCTCTAGAACCCTTCATGCGGAGGTCAAGTAGAAGAGGAAGACAAATCACTGAGGCAGGAGGAGAATGTGGTAACACAGAAGCCACAGGTGTTAAGATTCAGCAATATGGAGGTTACGTAGCCTTGACGAGAGCAATCTCAGGGCAGGATTGAGATTCAGAGACTGTCTGGAATGGTCTGAGAGGTGAATGTAAGGAGAAGAAATGGAGACTATAGGCAACTTGGGTCAATAATGGGATAAGGCTGTGTAGTCAGTGGAGGACATTTTAAAGATGGCACATACTAAGATATACTTGTAGGTGGAAAGAGAGAAATTGATGATGGAGAGGGTGAGGAGGTTTCCAAGGGCAAGGTAAGAAGGGGAAGAGATCCAGTGCACAAATGGAGGGGTTGACCTTTAGTAGGCAGGATGCTTTATCCATAGTGACAGCCTATAAGGTAGATGCAGGTACACAGTGATGATGTGGAAGATACAGAAGACAAATGAAGGCAGGCATTCTTTTCTGATTTGCTTTGATTTTTCTTGTGAATAAGAGGCAGGATGATCACTGGAAAGTCAGAGAGGGGAAGGGTGGGGTGTAGGGAATTTGAAAAGAGAGAAGGTGTAAAATAGGGGAAACAAATATCCTGAGGAAATAGGGTGGAATCTCCAGGCACTGTTGAGTGACAGTAAATGCTGTGTGCATGATTGTTATTTGTCTGTCGTCTGGTTGTGGACAAGGTTCTAAAATTCATTTTTTGTGTACCTAGCTGCTTTGCTTCCCTCCCCCTGCTGCCTTCCTCTCTTCCTAATACAACTGAACAAAATGCAGGTGTGGGGAAAGGCACTATCCATTAACATCTCATAACACCTCTTACTGAGGCCTCAAACCACTGGTTCATTTCACCTGTTACTCTAAACACTCGCTTTGTCCTTTGTGATCTCAGCTACTCTCACAGCTGTAACTATTGCATGTGTGCTGAAAAGTCTGATGCCCCCATCTCTGGTCCCTATCTCTCTTTTGAGCACCAGGCCAGCATAACCCGCAGCCTGTTGGACTTCTCCACCAGGTGTATTTGTTTTTTAATTGCTGCTGTAACAAATGACCACAAACTTAGTGGTTTGTAACAACACAACACAAATTTATTATCTTAACAATTCTAGAGGCCAGCAGTGTGTTCTTTCCAGAGACTCTAGGGGGGAATCTACTTCCTTGTCTTTCACCTGCTGGAGACTGCCCTCATTCCTTGACTCAGGGGCATATCACCCTGACCTCTATTATTGCATTGTATCTTCTCTGACTCTCCTGCTCCCTCCTTTCACTTAGGACCCTGGTAATTACATTGGGTCCACCTGGATAATCAAGGATAATGTCATCTCAAGAGCCTTAACTAATCATGTCTGCAAAGTCTTTTTTTTTTTTTCTCCTATGTGAAGTAATATATTTGCAGGTTCTAGGGAATTGGATGTGGACATCTTTGGGGAGCTATTATTCTGCCCACTGTGTAGGATGTCTCAAGGTCACTTGAAGTTAATCAGGTACAAAATTGAATTCACTGATGATAAATTTCTCATGGAATTTAGGTATCAAGCCACCAATAACTGAAATTATCCATTCATTCATTGATTCATCGAACAAGTATTAAATGAGTATCTTCTAGGTGTCACCCACTGTGTACCACTAGCACTCTGTGATAAAACACATGACTCCTGCCCTCATGAAGCTTACAAACAAGTGGAAAACAGAAAAAAAGTATGTGTTTATTCATTAATTTATAATTTACGTTGAAGGGCACAAGTAGTGGTGGAGCAGAATAAGGAGATTTATTTGGGGTGGTTGTCGGGAAGCAGAAACTATTCCAGTAATATTAACAAAGAAAATTTAATATAAAGAATTGTAAATGGGGTACTGAGGGCTGAAAAGACAAAAAAAAAAAAAAAAGGAACACGAAGTTATCAGGGAGGTTGTAAGCACCAGAAGCAGCTATCACCCTGAGGCCTGGGGGAACAAAGAGTTTGGGATTTAAAGTTTTAAAGCTTGGTGGAGAGCCCTGTTGAGGTGGAATCCAAAACCCTGAAGAGAGAAGTTTGGCAGGCTGCTGCTGCTGTTGCCTCTGAGGGGCACAGTGACGTGGGTCCTGGAAATTTTTAGAAACTTCCAGCTGGACATCAACCATTGCTCCTGAAATCTGCTGCCCCTGCTGGGATGAAGAAGCATAACTAAGTTCTCGCTGACATGAAAGGTGGGAAACGAGAAGTCCTCTTCCTCTTCCTGCTGCCAGCATCCTTCCGGTGCGGTTCCTGGTACTAGAGAAACCTACCAGGGAGCCAGGTGGAGAGCGGAAATGTCGTTTGCAGAGTCCTGGCCTCAGCGACTAGAAAGGTGGATTCGAAACTGAGAGAGTAGCCTCATTACAACCTACACAGACAATTACAACCTACACAATCCTGAAGGGAGACCTAAGTGTTCAGAGCATCATCAAGGAAAATAAAATTTGAAACTTATTGCTATCTGAACTGCGTTGTAGCGATGAAGTGAACCCAGCTGTCTTTTTAAAAACTATTTAAGTATAACTGACTTACGATATTCCATTACTTTCAGATGCACAACATAGTGATTTGATATTTTTATAAATTACAAAATGATCTCCTTGATATGTCTAGTTACCATCTGTCACCATAAAAAATTATTCCAATATTATTGACTGTATTCCCCATGCTGTATATTACATTCTTGTAACTTATTAATTTTATAGCTGGAAGTTTATACTGCTTAATCCCCTTCACCTATTTTGTCCATTCCCCATCCCCTCCCCTTTGGCAACCACCCATTTATTGTCTGTACTTTTGAGTCTGTTTTTGTTTTGATTTGTTCATTTGTTTTGTTTTTTAGATTCCACATGTAAGTGAAACCGTATAGTATTTGTCTTTCTCTCTCTGACTTATTTCACTAAGTATAATACCTTCTAGGTCCATCCATATTGTAACAAATGGCAAGATTTTTTTAATGATTGAGTAATAGTCCACTATATATGTGTGTGTGTATACACATGCGCACACATACACACATCGTTATCCATTCATCCATTAATGGACACTCAGATTGCTTCCATATCTTTCCTATTGTATACAATACTGTTTCCTATTGTATATAATAAATAATGCTGCAGTGAACTTGGGGTGTGTATACCTTTTTAAATGATTGTTTTTGTTTTCTTTGGGAAAAGACCAGAAGCAACATTGCTGAATCATATGATAGTTCTATTCTTAATTTTTTTCAAGAACCTCCATACTGTTTTCCAGAGTGCTGTACCCATTTACATTCCCACCAACCAATCGTGAGGGTTCTCTTTTCTCCACATACTGCCAGCACTTATAATTTATTGTCCTTTTGATGATGGCCATTCTGACAGATGAGAGGTGCTATCTTGTTGTGGTTTTGATTTGCATTTCCCTGGTGATTGGTGAAGTTGAGCATCTTTTCATGTATGTCCTTTTTGGAAAATGGATATTCAGGTCCTCTGCCCATTTTTCAATCAGGTTGTTTGTCTTGTTTGATGTTGAGTTTTATGAGTTCTTGGGATATTTTGGAGATTAACCCTTTATTGGATGTATGATTTACAAATATCTTCTCCTATTCAGTAACGTACCTTTTCACTTTGTTGCTAGTTCCTGCACTGTGCAAAAGCTTTTCAGTTTGAAGTACTCCTGTTTGTTTATTTTTAGCTTTTGCTGCCCTTACCTGAGGAGACCTGTCCTATAAAATATTGCTAAGATTGATGTCAAAGAGTGTATTACCTATGTTTTCTTCAAGAAATTTTATGGTTTCAGGTCTTACATTTAAGTCTTTAATCCATTTTGGGCTTATTTTTGAGGATGGTATGAGAAAGTAGTCCAGTTTGATTCTTTTGCATGTAGCTGTCCAGTTTTCCCTACACCATTTATTGAAGAGGCTGTTTTTCCCCCATCATATATTCTTTGCTCCTTTATCATAGGGTAAATAACCATGTAAGTGTGAGTTTATTTCTGGGATCGATATTCTGTTCCATTGATCTGTGTTCTGTTTTTGTGCCAGTACCATATTGTTTTGATTATTGTAGCTTTGTAGTGTAGTATGAAGTCAGGGAGTGATTCTTCTCAAGGTTTTTTTTGTTTTCTTTTTTGGGTGGGGGGGCTATTCAAGATCTTTTGTGTTTCCAAACAAATTTTAGAATTATTTGTTCCAGGTCTGTGAAAAATGTCATTGGTATTTTGATAGGGCTTGCATTGAATCTGTAGATTACCTTGAATAATAGTATGGTCATTATAACAACATTAATTCTTTCAATCCATGAGCAAGGTAAATCTTTCCATTTGTTTGTGTCATCTTCTACAAAGTCTTACAGTTTTCCAAGTGCAGGTTTTTACCTTTTTGCTTAGATTTACTCCTAGATAATTTGTTGTTTTTGATGCAATTGTAAATAGAATTAGTTTATTAATTTCTTTTTCTGATAGTTCATTGTTAGTGTATAGAAAATGCAACAGATTTCAGTGTACTAATTTTGTATCCTGCAACTTATTGAATTCATTTATTAGTTATAATAGTTTTTTGTTCTGTTTGTTTTTGGTGGCATCTTTAGAATTTTCCATATAGTATCTTGTCGTCTGCAAACAGTGACAGGTTTATGTTTTCTTTTCCAATTTGGATTCCTTTATTTCTTTTTCTTATCCGATTGCTGTGGCTAGGACTTCCAACTCTATCTTGAATAAAAGTGATGAGTGGCCATCCTTGTCCTGTTCTGTTGAGTATGTATGATGTTAGTTGTGGGCTTGTCCTATATGGCCTTTATTATGTTGAGGTATGTTCCCTCTGTCTCCATTTTGTTGAAAGTTTGTATCATAAGTGGATGTTGAATTTTATTAAAAGCTTTTTTTGCATCTATGGAGATGTTTTTATGCTTTAAAATAGGATTTTTATTTTTCAACTTGTTAAAGTGGTGTGCCACATTGATTGATTTATGAATATTGAATCATCCTTGCACCCTTGGGATAAAACTCACTTGATCATTGTGTATCATCCTTGTAATATATTGTTGAATTTGGTTTGCTAATATTTTGTTGAGGATTTTTGCATCTATGTTCATCAGTGATATTGGCCTGCAACTTTGTGTGTATGTGTGTGTGTGTGTGTGTGTGTGTGTGAGATAATTTTGTCTGGTTTTGGTATCAGGATGATACTGGCCTTATAAAATGAGTTTGGAACCATTCCTTCTGCAGTTTTTTGGAACAGTTTGAAAAGGATAGATGTTAAGTTAACTCTTTACTAAATGTTTGGTAGAATTCACCTGTGAAGGTTGTGGTCCTGGACTGTTGTTTTTTGGGAGTTTTATTTTTAATACTGATTCACTTTAATTAGTGGTAATTGGCCTGTTCTTATTTTCAATTTCTTCCTGGTTCAGTCTTGGGAAATTGCATGTTCCTAAGAATTTATCCATTTCTCTTAACTTTTCCATTTTGTCAGCATTTAATTGTCCATAGTGAGGTGTTCGCTCACACCATGGTGATAATCATATTGCAATATATAAATGTATCAAATCAACACCTGTATACCTTAAACTTACACAATGCTATATGTCAATTATATTATATATATAATTTAGCAGTAACCAGCAAACGTCACTGTCTTTTTTATCCCTATGTTCAAATGCTTGCTCCATTGTACCTGCCATAACACTCCCCTCCACCAGGACATTTCCCCAAGTCACCATCAATAAAAGCTTTAGCAACTGAACCACCACCTTGAACCAGGAACTGTTTGTGTCCCACAAACCCTCCAGGTTGGTGCTATCTCTGCCTGCAGGGTGCTGGGTGAGCCAGTCTCAAGTCCCCTCCAAACGTCTGTTTTCTCAGACCACTCGAATTACTACCTCTGTCAGTCCAGGTTCTCTGAGAAACAGTCACCAAGATCAGACTGAATGTGCAACAATTTTATTAGGGGAAATACTTGTCTGAAAGGAAATAGGAAGTTGTGGAAGGTAGGGAGAATCATCTGACCCAGACTGAGAGAGAGAGAGACAGACAGACACACACACACACACACACACACACACACACACACACACACACACACAGAAAGTGAGTTTGTGTGTGTGTGTATGTGTGTGTGTGAGAGTGGAGGTGTCCTTAACTGCTGTGCAACATGAGACTTCAGGAGTCCTTGAGGCAGGCTGGCAGGTGTCTCGTCTGTGGAAGTATCCCCCGCACACTCAGTCATCGGAGGGGTAGTGGCTTGGGGGGTGTGGCCTTGGTGCAATGTGGTGGTGAATTACAGGGGCAGCAGCTCATGTGCTGGGTCAATTACACTCCTGCAGTAGGAGGTCTGCCACAAACCACCCATCTTCCTACCAGCCTACCTACATCAGTACCCATGAACTCTGGCCTCCCTCCTATAACACTGGATGAAATGTTCAGTTTCAGCACTTGATCTGGTTTTCTTTTGCCTACTCAAGGATTTTGGTTCAGCAGTTACCCCCTCTCTCCCCGGATCATCAGTTTTCCCTCGCCACTGGATCATTCCTGTCAGTACTCAGTAACACCTTCCTGACCTCACCTCTGCCTCCAGTTGCCCTCCATTTCTTTGCTCCCTATCATGGAAAAAAAGAACTCCTTGAAAGAGTTTATACTTGCTGTCTCTACTTCTTTAATTCCCATTCGTTTGTTCACAGTGACAAGAGACTTTTTATGATTAATTAAGTAGTATAACTTTAGTGTAGTAGGAAACCACAGTAAGAAAGCAAATATCACCTGGAACTACATCATTTTGAGTTTGGTGACTAATATCCTTCCATTTGTCTTTATGCACAGACACATCATTTTACATAGAGAGAAAAATATGCATGCTGTTTTTCTGTTGTTTGCTGCTTCCACAGTTTTGAGGGGTTTGTTTATATCCTTTCCTCTCTACATCTCTGGACACATCCCCTCTCCCCCTCCCGCAGTGGACAGACATACACAAGCACACATGCACATGATGTACACAAATGGTGTGTATCCTTCCATACTTTTCTCTGGTTCTCATGCACAGAGCTTTCATTTTGTTTATATAATAGGATCATAGTATAAGTACTTCCCTGTAGCTCACTGTTCTCATTTAGCAAAACCTTGTGAGACTTCACTTACCAACTGTGTGAACTTAAAAAATTATTTACCCTCTCTGTACGAGTTTCCTCATCTCTAATGGGATAATAGTAGTTCCAATCACATAAAGTTGTTGAAGAGGATTCCATAAATTACTAGAATAATTTCTGGCACATAGTAAACACTAAAAAATAGTTGTTTTTATTGTATTTGTTGGCTGTTTGGATGTGCTCTTCTGTGAAATGACTATGTGTTTTGCTCATTTTGTGTTTGGTTGTTTTCTTTCTTTTCTCTGTCACATATTTCAGGTCTTGTTTCACCCTTTCAATAAAGATTTTAAAGATGTTTCTCATGTAGGTCATACACCTTTCATATTAAGTTTAATTCTATGTAGTTTGTCACTACAATAAATTATATTTTATTTCTGTTGCCAACTGTTGAACTATTATAGAACTATTATAGAGAAAAGGTATTGCTTTTTCAGATTTCTTTAAAGTTTTTTATGTAACTTTTAAAAGCAAGGTTTTAAATTTTAAATGTTTGTCTCATCTTGAGCCATCTAATGATCTTATTTGAGTAATTCTTGTTCCTAATTTTGGGTTTCCTTTCGATCTTACTGTTGAAAGAGAGGATTTTATTTCCTTTTCCCAAGCATTTATAATGGTTATTTTACTTCCCTCTTGTAATGTCAGAACCTTCAAAACAGTGATGAGTAGCAGGTATCCCTGTCTTGTTCCTGATCTGAGGAAAGTAAGAAATCCTATTTGTAGATAATAGTTTTGGTCTGTGCCCTTGGAGTTCCATTTGACTTCTGATCTTTCATTCATGATGTCTGTGCATGGATTTCAGACTCGTTTACCCAGCCTCTACAATCACATAAGCCAATTTTTTGTTTGTTTGTTTGAGGAAAAAGGGGCCTATTTATGAATTTAAGTAAGTCCATGGAGAGAGTAAAGAACATGGACTAGGGTACCTCCACCCTGGCTGGGCCCAGCACAGCTAAAGCTCAGCACACCCTCCGTCTCCTGCGTTCTCTCCCCATAAGCCAGTTCCTTTAAATAAATCTCTTTACACACACACTCACACACACACTCACACACTTCTCCTACTGATTCTCCTTCTCTAGTTAGATCCTGACTGTTCAAATACTAATTGTTTAGAAAGCTGTGATCACATTTGGACAAATGAAGAAGCTTATTTTGAGCATCAAAATCAAATTTGAAAACTTAAAATTCAGACTTAGAGCATCAGTATCCTATTTTCCAATATAATAAGGTGTGTATCTCATATGTGAATCTACCATTAGAGAAACTTCTGAAATACCTTTTACAGACTATTGAAATTTATACACATTATGAAGTCTTTTATACATAAGTTAACTTCAGCCATATAAGGTTTCATATGAGAAGTCTTATGCAAAATAATAACATTTGACACACATATATTTTCAAAAATTTTCTTTCATTCTTAGGAAAGATTATAATAGCCAAATTTAGGTGGTTTAAAGTTTTTTTTTTCTTTAAGCGATATAAAAGTACATAGACTACAGTAAGATAAATGTAAACACACTAAGGATTGATTTAATAACATGCACTGTATATGAAAATAGTTTTGTTTTGAGTAATTTAAGAACACTTTTCAGATTTAGAATTTGGTGATACTTACTATGCACTTATACTTAGTAGGTCCCAGTCAAACTTACACTCTCAATATAAGGATAGAGACACTCCCTCTACATACATACATTTGTAGTCAATAAACTTCCATTTTTCTTAATCATTCTTTTGTTTTGTTTCAGGGTTGTGAAGTGGTACATCAATAAATTCGCTGTAAATCCTCAGATAATAATACAAGTAGCTCAGAGCTAGAAGACTGAGGAACAGGAGCATCAGGAGAAAGAGGATGGCAGCAACCAGGTAAGTACGGGGACTGAAATAAGAGAAAAAAAGTCATTAAAAGTCATCGTTCACTTTGGTTGTTAACTTATTTAGTCAAATAATATTCGAATAGCTGGCTACGAGGCCATTGTTCTCTGTCAGTGAGTAATAAGATTAATGAGACATCTTGTCTACCCTCAGGATGTCTACCTCTGAGTGCTTGAGGCTGACCAGAGAGGAAAACAGACAGTGAAAGTGATCAGTATAATGAGAGGAGTTACAAGGTACTATGGGAGCCAGGCATGGGGAAGGCTTCCCAGTGGAGGTGACTTTTGAACTGAGTATGGGTAGGAGTTAGCTGGATATGAGTAAGATTAGGAGTGTTAGTGTAAGTTAATTAGATAAAAACGCCTGGGAGTGGTGAAAGCGACTAGGTGGGCATCATGTTTTAGGCCAAGGGAGATGCATTTACAAGGCATGGAACATGAGAAAATCTTAAGATCAGCCCCAGAAAGTCTGTATCTAAAACTACTTGAGCATGACTAGGGCTTAGGTGTAGGCCCAGTGGTTAGAGGTGAGGCAGCACAGGTTGTTGGGGATGAGAAAGGCAGCTTTATTCAAGCTACAGCGTGTGGATTTTAGTCTAAAGGCAAGAGGGAGTTTCAGAGGTGTGATACAGAGCTGTCATTTTAGAAGGACGATTCTGATATTAGTGCGAAGAGTGGATGAATGGGAATTACTCATATGGAGGGAGAAAAGCCAGTTAGGAGGTTTTTGTAATAATCAACTATGATGAGGGTTTTAATTAATTCATGGCTGGAGAAATGGGGAGAAGTGGCTAAATCTAGAGTATATTTAGGAGTTAGATTGGATCAATCGTGGTGATTGTTAAGCTGTAGGGTTTGACAAATACGTTAGAATAAGGGCTGTCTCCTAAGTTTTAAGATGAGGTAACTCTGAGGATGGTATCCTCATTCACTGACAATAGGAAGTTCAGAAGGAAATATACTTTAGAGGGCATGTGCGTTGGGCACATAGAATTTGAGGCACCTGAGGGTCAACCAGATGTGCGTGTGTGTGTGTGTGTGTGTGTGTGTGTACACTTAATTAGATGCTACTTTCAGCCAAGGTCCAGACATCTGCGTCTTCATCTGGGACTCTGCATGAGTGCCTCCCTTCAGAGTGGATGTATTTCTTAAGCCAAACACTGTGCTGTTTTCTATTTGTTGTCCTGGTACCTGACTTTAGTTTTCAGTTCCCTTTTAAACCATAATTATTTGTTTGCAGTATTTCCCCAGGTCCCCAGTCCCCTTAGTCTGATCTTCCTCCTCAGTGGATACAAGCTTAATCTAGTTCCAGTGAATCTCTTCCTTCTTGGAAGTCCACTAACTTAACAAAGCATCTGATGTATGCTGTACTGTGCTAGGTGCTGGGAAAACAATAATGAGGAACAATAGACATGGTCTTCATCCTTAGACAGCTTACGTTTTAGTGGGGACATAGTAATTAATCAACTAATGAGAAAATAAATATATAATTGAACTTGTGATAAGAACTGAGTAGGAGAGGTATACAATGCAATGAAAGCTCATCGCAGGATTTAACCTGGTGAATTGGGTCAAAAAATGCCCCCATTGGGAAAAGATAAATATTTTAAAATGTGAAGAATTAGTGGGGAGGGTATAGCTCAGTGGTAGAACTTATGCTTAACATGTATAAGGTCCTGGGTTTAATCCCCAGTACCTCCATTAAAAAATGATAAAATAAATTATCAAAGACTACAAGGGTTTTATACACACACACACACACATCAATAGACAGATAGATACAGCTGTACGTAGATATATAACTTAGAAGACAAATTGAAAGGAGAAGTCAATGGCCCAAGACAGGACAATTTTAGCTTTAATAAGGATAAGTTTACATTGGATTGAAATCCATAAATTATGCTTAAATCCATGAGTTTATAATATTTGCAGACAAAAAATTTGGTCATCTTCTGAGAATGACCAGAAATCAATTCATTATTGTGAAAATTGAACAAATAAAAAGAAAATACCGAGAAAAAAAATTTGAAGAATTAAATAGAAGTAGATTGATAAAGTTAAGAGGTAAAGAGGGGGAAGGAAGAGACTGCAGATAAAGAAAATAGCATGTTCAAAGCTCCTGCTGTGGAACAGAGTATGGAGAAAGCTGGGAACTGAAAGAAGGTTGGTAGGTGTGGAGCTGAGAAAATGAGGGGAACGTGATGCAAAGTGAGACTGGAGAAGTAGGTAGGGGCTAGATCAGAAAAGATCTTGTGGGCTATGTTAGGAAGTTTTCATTTTAAAGAAAGAAATTTAAAGGTCTCAAGCTACTGAAATTAGCATTTGAGAAGATTACTCTGGCTCCAACGAGGAGAATGAGATAGAATAAAATAGGAAAAGATGAGGGGAGAGCACTGTTAGGAGTCTGTTGCAATAATTCAGACCAGAGGTAATGGTAACTTGGATTAGAGTGGTGGTTTTGGGTTTGGTAAGAAGTGGATTCATTTAAGGGCAATGTAAGAGATTAAATGAATGGGAAGCAGTGACTGTTTAGATGAGCTGGAGGGGAGAGAGAGAGAGAGAGAGGAATGTGAACTCCAGTTTTTAGTTTTTCATGTTTTTGACTGCTAGGTGTTTGGCTTGTACAATTTTAGATGTGCTATTTCCTGAGAGGGAAACACTGGAAACTAGGGTCACCATGTTGTTTTAACTCCAAGAGGGCACCATTCACGTTATAGCCTATGTGAATGGATTCTCCTGGAGCTGTGCAGTGACACACAGGACTGTTTGCAATTACTGTGAAAATCAGTTTCAGACAAATAACGGGGTAAGGGAATGGGTGGTAAGATCATGAGTTTACTTTTGGACATGTCCCATTTGACTCGTCTTTGAGATAAAAGAAGAGGTTAAGTAGACAGTGGGATGTATGGCCCTGGACTGGTCTAGAGATAGGATTTGGGAGTCATGTATTTATAGATGCTAATCAAAATCATGGATATGGATGAGCTTGCCAGAGTGAGAAGCTCAGAAAACCAGGACTGAGCCCTAAGGAAGGTCAACATGTAATGGCTGGTGTTGTAGGATGAGGCTCTCTTTATTAGAAAGAGAGAGAATGGCTACAGAAGGCTAGGAAAACTGTTAGAGCAAAATGGCAGCCAAAGGAAAAGTCAACGCTGATGAAAGGTCAAAAAAGACAGGACTGGAAAGTATCTGTCAGATTTAGTGTGGGCCAGTTCCAGTTCAAGATGGTGACAAAGGAGGCTCCTGAACTTCCTTCCTTCCATGGACACACCAATACTATAGCTACATATGGAACAATTCCCTCTGAGAGAAATACAGAAACTAGCTGAGCAACTCCTATATACTGGGTGAATGAGAAAAAGTCAGCCACATAAAGGTGGGTGGGAGAGATTGAGGCACAGTCTCACCAGAACCCCCGCCCCCAGCCCCGCAGCGTACAGTGGGGAGGAAACTCACAACTCCTAGCTTCCGCTGGATTCTGAGGACTCGCAGTGGCCAGTCCCCTCTCTCACCTTCTGCCCCTGCTCGGCACAGAAGCAGCATTTCCCGGTCTTTCCGTGAAAGAGACCCGTTTGCTTATCTTAAAAGCTGCGATCTGAGGGTCAGGCTCCTAATGTAACACAAATCTCTGCAATCCTCTGCAGAGACTGGAGATGCTGGCAGGTGCCAAAGTTGCACTCTCTCTCTGCCTGTCCCCAGGTCGCAGGTATCTCCCCCAAAAGACTTCACTCATACTTCTGATGCCCCAGCTCCTATGGCTGCTGCTCAGGAGACACGCCACTGGATTGCCTGGCCCTGGTAGCCAGCAGAGCGTATGTTCACAGGTCCCACAGGACTGTAACAAATAAAGAAACTGTTCTTATCTGGCTGTTCCCTCAGCATAGGGGGAACAGACAGAAAGGCCCATCTCCTAGTCTTCCCCTGAAAGAGATCTGTTTGCATACTTTAAAAACTGCCTCTTGAGGGTCCAGCTTCCAACCAGGCTGCATCTGGGTGCTGGCTGAGATCCTCTTCTTTGGGACACTGGTGGTCTTGGCACACCCTCAGCTACTGGGAGACACTAAGAACTAAGAAGGCAGCTTGGACAGTCTCAAGGGTTTAAGAGAGAAACAGCAGTTAGGGCTGGGCTGAATAGTAAGTTCCATCTTCTATGTAGGATCACTCCTTCATGACTGGGAGAAGTGGCTGTCTTATCTATTGCGCGGAAACCAACACAGAAAGTCAAGGAAAATGAAGAAACAGAGAAATATATTCCAAACAAAATAACAAGATAAAACTTCAGAAACAGACCTTAATGAAACGGAGCTAAGTGATTTACCTGATAAGGAGTTCAAAGTGATGGTCATAAAGATGCTCACTGAGGTCAGGGGAAGAATTCATGAGCAAAGAGAGAGCATATAAGAAAGTACCAAAGAGACTTAGTGCAGACCAAAGCTATTCTAATGAGAAGTAACTGGTGGCGTGATAAGATAGAAAGCAGACTGGACGGATTCACGCCATAGGGATGGAATATAGGGACATGAGGATTATGAGGGTAGACAAGCCTTTTCAGGAGTTTGTCTTGCGAAGGAGGTGTGAGATAAGGTGGTAGGTGGAAGGGGATATGCCTGAGGTTTTACTTATTGTTTATTTGCTTAAAAACTTGAGAGTGATTAAAAGCTTATTGGAAGGATATAGTTGAGAGGGAAAGTTGAATATACAGAAGAGAGAAGGAATAATTGATCTGGAATTTCGGAGTGGGAAGGACCAGGGTTTAAAGCACAGGTGAGAGAATTGTATTTAAAGAGGAGGTAACAGGATAGAAAGAGGAGTGAAAGGGGATAGATGTTAGTTGGTTTTTATGTTTGGAATCAGAAATAAGGGGAGTTCCTGTCTGATGGCTTCTAATTTCTCTGTAAAGGTGAAAAAAATTTCATTTGATGATTGTTATGGAAAGGTCCCAGGAGGAAGCTACTCAGATAGGTGGATGTTACGGAGAGTGGAAATACTGGTTGACCAGAGAAAGAAAGAAAGGTTCCCAGGTGGTGCTGGTGATCTGTTTGAAGTTGGTGATCAATCTGCCCTGCTGTGTATCTTTCTTTAGAAGTACCGGGCTGCTCCGATGTAGTCCTAGAGAAAGAAGGTGGTTGGGGGCTTGCCAGAGGGGGCGCAAATCCCAAAAAGGCAAAGGAGAACTAGAAAATGATGAAATAATGGACTTTGTTTGGAATGTAAGGAAACAGAAAGTAAAAAAAGGAGAGACTGAAAGTAGAGGTGGAGGTCCTCCCCGGTGAGAACGAAGAAGAGTTGTAGTGGGTGGAGTTGGATTAGCGAGCTGAGAAGGTCAGAGGACGAGATGTCTGAACTGATGCTTCAGTCCGCAGAGCAGTTGTGATAGTCCTGACAGTGGCCAGGGTGTGACTCTGGGAGTGGATGGCTAGAGTACCAGAGAGGAGGAGCACGCCAAGGAGTAGGGAAGGCCATGATGTTGGCAGGGTTGGCCATGTGGACCCTGATGGTGTGTCTTGATACAGAGATGAAAACAGGATGGCGTTGAATGAAGGGAAGTTTGGAGAGGACACAGCAATGAGAACAGAGAAAGGATGGGCGTAGAGCAGATGCCATGAGCCTCCAAGGGTAAGTGTTTAAAAAAAATTATTTTTTTTCAGAAGAATCAGGATAAATAAGGATCTGGGAGTGGTAATGGTTCCCAAGGCACATGGGAGTGTGCGGAAATAAATAGCCATCACTCTGAAGAGCTGAAGGGTGACAGACAGAAGGAGAGCTCAGAGGACAGGATTTAGGTTAGTTTGCTGGTTAAATCGTGGCAACTCCAAAGGACAGAGTAGAAAATTGGGGGAAGTGGTTAAGCACTGGGCCAGAAAGCAAGGAAGTAGTAAGATCTTTGCCTCCTGCAAACTGATAATCAGCCCGGTTTGCTCATGAAGAGTGCTCTCTTACTAGGAAGACGTTCACCACCAGCTCACCCCTGTTCTGCCTCTGGTCCCCTTCAGGGCTCAAAACAGAGACTGAACTGCAGTCACTAACCTGATGGGCCATCCCCTGTGCTGCATCGTATTTCCTGGCTGCTAAAATCCAGCTCTTGGCAGATGAGCTGGGGCAAATAGGTGAGATCCCCCTTTACTCCTCCTCCTCTCCTCCCTAACTCACCAACTCCCACTTCTGTTGGTGGATACTTGGGTGGACATATGTTCTTAATATACATCTAAATCAAACGTACAGATCTGATGAGAAAGAGAAGTTGCTGCAAAAAAACCCTGTACATGTTCCCCCAAGCTACCTACAAGTAACACGTGGCTTATCTCATTTGCAGTTTATCCGCACCATTAGCCTCCTGTTAGCACAGAGAGTTGAGCAGTCAGTGATATTTAAAGTAGGGCCGTAAGTAACTTGATGTTTGTCCTCCACTCTTGTTTAACATTTTCAGAAAACAAAACAAAACAAAAACACGGGACAGAGATGCAATCATCTGCAGTCCCAACTTTCATATAAGATGTTTCACTCTGCTCTCAAAGGAAACTGAAGCTGAGTCCAGGGAAATGCCTTTACTGTCTGTTTCCTGTATGTACTGGAATAATGGCCTGGTGGAGGGCTGACTCACGGTCAGTGGGGCCCAGCCACTGCCCTCTCTGTCCCCACTGCTGCAGTCTATCATCTGCCCTTACGTGGAGTTGACAGACACTTTTGATGGGAAAACTGGCTATTGAGGAGGATGGAACTAAAAGGGACCCAGGCTTCAGTAGGGTATATATATATACAACTTTAAAAATGTCACATATAGGGCAGAAATATTAGGGTCCCAGGAAAATAGGAGAGAGAGAGGGACGTTTCCTTTTTTGCTGCCACTGTTTCTTTTACTTCCCTCTTTAGAGCTGAATTAGGCTGTAGTCATTACCTGGGAATCACTCCAAAGGTCTCTATTGCAAATACAGCTGTTAGATTACAGAAACTGCAAATTAGAAAAATAATATTAAAGATTAAATTAAATACATTAAAAGACTCCCTGCACATCTCTATGGTAACAAACAAATTATATATAATCTTAGTTAAGGTGTCATTTTCTTGACAAGGGAGAGAATAGATACATTTACATAGGAGCTGTGATGATTTTTTTTCATATGTGTGACTTAAGCTGATCGCTACAAGTTTGCTCAGAGCTTGAAAGAGCAGCCTCACTGTCCTCCTAGTGGCTTACATCATTTTGATAATGGCTCCCAGGGCAACAGCAATAATGATATCGATAATAATTAACAATAGTAAGTGTTGACAGGAATCATAAACAGTTAACATTTATCGTGCATTAATACTTACTGAAAATGAATACTGAGCATTTGCTATGTACCAGCCAACGTACCAAATGTTCTACGTGAATTATCTTTGTTAATCCTCATAGCAGCCGTTCCTTTTAGACGAGGAAATTGAAGCTCAGATAGATTAAGCTCCTTACAGAAGTTTGCAGTTATAAGTCACAGAGCTGGGATTTGAATTCAAGTTTTTTGGACCAAATTGCCCATGATGTTCACATGCTGTAGGCTGACTCCTTCAGGAAGCTGAGAGCCTTCAATGAATTGTAATCTTTTGGCTGATGGAGGGTTTGAAATATTGCAAGAAATACCAAAATGTGACACAGAGACATAAAGTGAATAAATGCTGTTGGAAAAATAGCGCTGATAAACCTGCTTGACCAAAGGTTGTCACAAACCTTCAATTTGTAAAAAAGTGCAGTGTCTTCAAAGAGTAATAAAGTGAGACTTGATAAAATGAGAGATGCTTGTAATTGGACATCTGAGTGAAATCAAATTAGATCAATAAAATAAAAATTTAATTTTTAGGAACTAATGCTAAAATTATTATAAGAAGACATGCATATTCACCTATAGTTTGGATCCAGGATCTTCACACGAAACACATACATTCCATAATGGTCCATGGGCCAAACTAAATGGTTATTGTTAGACTTGTTGATGATCTCATATGGTTGATTTAAGTCTCCTGGTTTTCCAATAGTGTAAGAAAAACAGTGCTTATAGTTCTGAATAGGAAACAAAGACAAAAACCTTAAGACTATCCTCTGACTAATAAACAAGGTTATAGTCTCATTTATTTATCTCGAAAAAGCATTTAGAGATATAATGGCTATTCCCTTCTTCTAATATTTGAGTGCTGTATACTGTTTTTAGTGGTTCTCCTGGGTTAAAGTTTGATAAAAAGTGAAGCTTAGTGAAAGCAAATGCTGTATTTATTTGCAAACAATAATAAATCAAGGTGTTGAGGACATGTAAGCATATTATTTCCCTAAATCAAAAAAGCACAGAATCCTCCAAGGATGCTTAATTTAGGGAAAGATACTATTTTGGTGATAAGGTATGGATACAGTAGTCAAGGTGGTATCTTTGGGTTTTCATCTTCCCCTAAGACTTCTGTTTATCCCCATTACCATTACCATGTCTCTCTGTGGGTCTCAAGGTACAAACAAGAAAGAATACTTCTTTATCCCCTGTTCCGTTTTTAAAAAGCATAGATGAAATGAGACTAGATTTTTCAGTTACTTTATTAAAGCTAAGAAAGAAAATCCTAGTATAATACATGGCATTGCTTCTGGGTTCTTGTAGGTCCTGTCCTGTAGGCTGTCACACCCTACTAGAGGATTCCTCCTCTACCCCTCTGCTGTCTGAAGGGTTTCTCATTTAAGGAGATAAGAAGCCTTGTGGGGCAATTACTTTGGATGTGCCTGATTTTTGGCTGTCAACAACCTTCGTAGTTTTTTTCTCTCTTCTGCCTGTCACTTAGGGCCCAGAGCTTCGTGCTTCTCCCTGTTCTGGTAATGCTGTTCATCTCTATCACGTATTCTCAGTGTGGCTGAATTCTTTCTCCAGCTTTTGAGTGAGGAACTTCCATCTGATTTATTCAAGTGGAATTTATTTCTTGTTCTTTCCTTCACATCCTCCCTACATTTTGACATTTGTCAGTACAATGGTATTGCAGATACAGTGTTCATTCTTGGGTTGATTGATTTATTTAGTTTTAGAGGAGGTACTAGGGATTGAACCCAGGACCTCGTGCATACTAAGCATGCACTCTACCACTTGAGCTATTACCCTCCCCCACAGTGTACTTTCTTAATGCTACTTGGTTTTGGAGATAATTAGGAACAGTTCATATAGTTCTTTTATTTGGCTATGTAATCAGGCATACGTAGCAGTCCCTTCTACAGCTCTTTCCTTTTGTCTTTATTTATATACAGTTCAGTATTTACCATCCTGTTTGAATTTATTTTGAAGGTGAATATTGCCTTCACACTGAAAATCTTCCACTTCCCTTCTTAGCAGGCCATTTTCTTTTATACAAGTGAATCATTCTATAATTATATTTTAATTATAAGTCCCATCCCAAAAACTCAATGATTTTTTAAGAGTTCATGAAGTGTTCCTCAATGTCTTGATAAACTGCAAAATAATTATTTTGTCCCTCCCCCTTATCACATTTTCTATTATGTCTTGCCTTGGTCTACCTTTCTACCACTGCACTCCCTGACATATTTCTAAAGCAATATGTTGGGTGTAGATGAAAAACAAGTAAGAGGCTCATCATTATTATTTTTTCTTTTGAACATCAAGAAATTCATTTCTGCCTTTCTGTATTTTACGTATGTATGTACTTATTTATTTATTTTTGAGATATAATTGACCTGTAACATTATATTAATTTCAGGTGTACAACAGAATAATTCAATATTTGTACATACTGTGAGATGATAACCACCATGAGTCTAGTTAACACCTATCACCATACATTGTTACAATTGTTTTTCTTATGATGGGGACTTTTAAGATTTGCTCACTTAGCAACTTTCAAATATTACAAGGCAGTATTACTAACCATAGTCACCATGCTGTACATTACGCTTCATAACTGTAAGTTTGTACCTTTTGACCACTTTCTCCCATCTCCCCTATGCCCCATCCCCTACCTCTGGCAACCACTCATCTTTTGATGTATCCTAACTTGAGAACACAATCCGTATGATGATGATGATGATGATGATGATGACGATGATGGAGGTTCTTCTAGGTCGACACTGACCTGTGAACTTCTCGTTCTACCAGGTTAGTTAATGTGTAAGACCATGAATTTAATGGAAAGAGTATGTGGCAGGTACTAAATATATGCAGGAACTGGACACATATTGCAACAATGCATTTCTGATAGGGACATATGTACTTTTTTTTTATATAGACACCTGGGAATATTATATTGTTTCCAACTTCCTACCTCCTTATTTCCTGACATGAATGATGATTCCCACTGATTGTTGCTCCTCTTTTTGTGTCATGCCTGAAATTTCCTGTTATATTAGCAGACTTTTTTTTTTTCAATTACTATTTTTTCCCCATTCTTTCTTATTTATTTATTTTTTAATTGAAGTACACAGTCAGTTACAATGTGTCAATTTCTGCTGTACGGCACAATGTCCCAGTCATGCATATACATATTTATATTCGTCCTCTTTCTTTTTGAATTCAAAGCCCACTTGATCAAGTTATATAGTCTCTGAGAAAACAAATCTGCCCTGGCTTCATGAATTACACTTTGCTTCTAGCCAAGGACTTCTGTGATTAGTATGTCGGTCGTGTTCAGAAACTCAGCTGACATCCTGAGTGGGAAATACGTAGCCAGCCATTCATTACCCACTTTCTCCTTCTCCTTCTCAAACCCCAACATTAACTTGGAAGAGCCTGTGAAAATGCCACTTTTGTTTATGACTCCTTCAGATTTTTCTCTTGAGAATTTACAGTCCCTAGAGCTACTTCCCGGGTTTTTATGCAAGCCTCATTCATCCTTGTAGAGTGGGAAGGGCTGAGTGGCAATCAGTGCAGCTCCAGGAATCGGAAGGCTGTTTCCATTTCAGGTACACGCTTCAGGAAGAGAGCACTTCTGATTGCCATGTTGAGTAAGTTACACAGTGACACCCTTAGTCACTAGGACATAACTGGTCTCTGCAGATACTTGCCTTCTATTATATTCAGACTCCAGACTGAGTTCACTCCTTTAATGGTGAGCTCTTTGTTCTCATATGGTAGAACTGAACATTTAGGGCCTAGGGTGGGCACTCCAGAATCTTTCTGGAATGTAAGCCACTATTTCAGTAGTTCTTAAATGTGGTTCCCAGATCAGCAGTGTCAGCATCACCCGGGAATTGTTAGACATGCAAAATTTGGGGGCTTTACCCCAGATCTGCTGAATCAGAAACTTTGGTGGTAGGACCCAGAGCTCTGTTTTAGCAAGTCCTCTAGGTGATTCTGGAATTTGAGAACCACTGCACTCTATCATACTGACTGAGGCAAGCTCAAGCTCCATGACGGTTAATTATCAGATAGCTCATTACTTCCTAGGATTAGGTTGTTTTGTCAGAATCCTATAATATTGGGGTGCCTTTTGTGAGATTTTGGTATATAGAGTGTCACTTATACCTATCCTCAACCCCAGATTTTTTGATGCCCTTCAACAGGAAGTTAGAAGGGTAAGTTTTGTTTTTAACTGATTCCATTACTAGTTTAATTCCTTATGATTTTTTAATAACAGAATAATACTCTTTATAGATAGGTGGGTGACTTATAATTAATTCGTTCATCCCACAAATACTTACTGAGCAGCCGTAATGAGTTAGATGCTGGGGATACACCAGTGAGCAAAACAAACAAAATTCCCTCCCGTTGTGGAGCCTGTGTGTGAGCTGGGGAGCCAGAATAAATAGGATAAATAAGTAGACTATGTAATGTATCAGAGAGTTATAAATGCTGGTGACATTACAGGAAATAGGGAAGGGAGATATGGACTGTCATGGGATGAAGTTTAACTTTTTTGGTAGAATAGCCAGGAAAGTCTTCATTGACTGGTTGATTTTTAAGGAAAGGCCTGAAGAAAGGCACTAGCTGGCCGTGATGGGGGTGGGGGGTGGGAGTGGGGTGCAGCAAGTCAGGTTGGCTTTGTCATAACTCTAGGTGAGACGGGAACCACTGCATGGTTGTGAGCGGAAGAGTGGCGTGTTCTCATTCATGTTTCAGTGGGCTCACTCTAGCTGCTAGCAGACTTAGGGTGGGCAAGGCTGAAGCAGGGAGACCAGTTAGGATGCTGTGGTTATAGCCCAGATGGTTGGTGATGGTGGCTTGAAACAAGGTGGTGGCAATTGGGGTGGCAGTGGGATGGCCAAATTCAGCATATACTTTGAAGGAAGAGCCAACAAGATTTGCTGAAAGAGCAAATGAGGTAACATTTAGAGGCTTTTATCATGAGTACGCTGGGAGGACTTCCATCAGCTGAGGTAGGGAAGAATGTTGGAGGAGTATGTTTGGAAGGTGGATACCAGAAGCTCAGTTTCAGACATGTTAAGTTTGAGATGATAATTGAAGCATCATCAGTTTTCTTTTTTGTTGGACTGTTCCCATCTGTCAACATGTGGTTATTTCTCTCAGTTATTTAAAAAAATAAGACCCTCTCTTCACCGCATTGCTCTCCAGCTACCATGCTGTCTCTCCCCGTTACTGTAAAACTCCCTGGCAGAGATGCCTATTCTTGCTGCTCTGAATTCTTTTCTTCCACTCTAATTAAACCACTTCAGTAAGGTATTGTCTTTCACTGTCCCACCAAAACTGATCCTGTCAAGGTTACTTGCTATCTCCATGTTACTAAAGAAAATGATCAAGTTTCAATCCTCATCAGAGTTGACCTGTCTTAGCAGTGTACTTGACATGGTTTGATTCCTCCCTCCTTCTCATGAGACTTGCTGTATGTGAAATCCAGAACACCACACTTGCCTGGACTTTCACCGGCTCCTTGGATTTTTCCTTTTTCATCTCTTTTGCCCCTCCTTATTTTCCCCATCTCTAAATATTGAAATGACCCAAGGTTTAGTCCTTCTCTTTTAATATGTGTATCAGGGGATCCTAACCTCATAGTGAGTGTGTATGTATAAATATATAAGAATAGATTATGTATGTGTATATTTATATATATATATAAAGGTGTGTTTTATTTTAATTTTTATATGGGCACCTTTGAAAATCTGGTGAAATCTATGCACTGCATGGACCCCTTTCAGAATAATGTTTCTAAAAACATAATATAAAACAGGTTGTATTACAAGGGAAACTAGTTATTAGAAATTATAGGTGTCAAAATGTTAAAAACAACATGGTAACATATAGCACATTTTAAAATATGCACTTCTTTAAATAAAATTAGATAGAAGGGTGTTATACCAGGTTTAATAACTACCATAATTGTCTTGGTAAAGTAGGAAGCAAGCTCATCAGGTAAAAATGAGGATGGGGAAGAGGCGTTGGAGATTTTAGGAGAGAAGAAAGCATGCAATAGCTGTTTATGAGAGGGGGCGAGGGAACGAACTAGAGAAATACAGTCATATTTGTTGGGCAGTATCATGGGACCATTTTAATCATGAAATGAAAGGGAAACAAGTCAGCATGGGTATGTTTTTCTCTGACCACGGTCAGGTGCTAAGGTGGATAGTTGAATTTAACCAGGGTTGTGATTTGGCCACACAAATATAAAGAAGTGAGGGCAGGTGAAGGAATTAAGGTTAATGTTAATAAGTGAAATGATTATTGACTATGGAATTTAGCTGGATAAAGAGGGAAAAGAGAACTTGGGGTGGGGTGAGGGTGGTAGGATCAAAGCATGGAAGGTCATGTCAAGGCGGAAGGATTGTTCAAAGGATTGTTGGGAGTAAAGCTCCTAGGATTTTGTTGCTGGGAAGACAGGGAATGGTAGATGGAAAAGGGACTTTTTGGAGTTGGGAATACAGAGGATAGTGTACATCGTTTGCATATATCTGTCTTGACACATACAGATTCTGATGTAGAAGCAAAATAACATTTTTACTATACAACATGCTGTGTTCATGTCACAGGCTGGGGTACCTTATATGTCACTTTTTATTCATGAGATGTGATTTGATTTGCCAAATAACATAAATTAATTTGAGTTCAAGAAAATTCAGTTGGAAACAGTATTGTAGTAACCTATAGTGAAAAAATATGAAAACGAATATATGTGTATGTATATATATGACTGCAACATTATGCTGTACACCAGAAATTGACACATTGTAACTGACTATACTTCAATTAAAAAAAAACAGCATAGGATTGATAACTGGCATTCAAAAATGAACTTTTTGTTATATAAGAATTGAAACTTCAGGCATTCTTTAAAAAGACTCACTCTCGATGTTTTAACATGTTTGTCAGATATTTAATAATCTGCAAATAGATTTTCAGCAGAAAAATTAAAACAAAATTTTAGTAATACAGGAGCAACAGAAGCTCAAACAGAAATTAAGATGAAGCATTTTAGAAATCATAGTATAATCCAATAGAAAAATTGGATTTGATTTACAAAATTAAATTTAAATCCAAAGTATTTCCATCAAACTTTTGTTAATACTAAAATGCCAAATTAGTTATTTAAAAAAACAATCTGCAAAACTTGTGGTTGCCAAGGGGCCGGAGGGTGGGAAGGGATAGATGGGATTTCAAAACTGTAGAATAGATAAAACAAGATTATACTGTAAAGCATAGGGAAATATACACAAGATCTTATGGTAGCTCACAGAGAAAAAAATGTGACAATGAATATATATATGTTCATGTATAACTGAAAAATTGTGCTCTACACTGGAATTTGACACAACATTGTAAAATGATTATAAATCAATAAAAAATGTTAAAAAAAAAACCCCGATTTGCAGGGTAATGTATTTCTTACCTCTGGTCCCCAGGCCTCTTCTAATGGGAGGTGCTTGTTAAGCTGAGTCATTGATTTCCATGTCTGAGCTTCTTTCAAACAACCACTCTGTCAAAAATTTTTTTTATACATATATAATAAAGGTTTATACATTTATATAAAGATTATATATGTTTATATATAAATTTATTTCTAAGTATTTAATATGTTTTACTGCCGTCGAAAATTATATATCTAAATTTTCAATGATTTAAATGTTTGCTGATATACAGAAAAACAATTGACTTTTGTATGTTGACCTTATACAGAGAGAACTTAAACTCCCTTGTTAATTTTAACTGTTTCAGATGAACAGTCACATTATCTGTGAATGAGTTTTATTTCTTCCTTTCCAATTCTTGTACTTTTAATTTATTTTTTATTATTTATTGTTTACCTTGTTATAAAGCTCGGGAACAATGTTGTATAGAAACGGTGAAAACAGGCCTCCTGGTTTCATTCCTGATTTCAGAGGAAAGGCTTTCAAATTTTCATTAAGTATGATGTTTCCTACAGGTTTTTTTGTATCAACATTTTATTAGCTTAAGGAAGTTACCATAATTTTCTAAGATTTATTTTTAAAATAATGTTATATGTGGATGATAAGTTTTTAACTAAATGACTTTTCATCAACCACCTATTGCAATAATCTTACGCCTTTTCTTCTTTATTCTGTTATTATAGTAGGCTATCTGATTTTCAAATAATTTCAAACTCTTCGTTTATGAAATAGACAAAATGTGGTCTGGATATGTAATTTTTTAATATGTTGCTACGTTTGATTTGCTAGTATTATGTTTAGGTGTTTTGTATCTATGGTTATGAATGAGATTGGCTCATAATTCTATTTTCTTTTAAGGTCATCATCAGGTCCTCCTGGATTCACAAAGTGAGTTAAAAGTGCTTCCCACCACCCCAATACTCTGAAAGAGTTTTTATAAGGCTCAAGTTAAATTCTTCTTAAATATTTGGTGACTTTGTCAGGAAAGCCACCTGGGATTAGAGTTTTCCTTTCTTTTCTTAGAGTACAAGAAATTTTGGTGTATTTTTCAAGGCATTTGTCCATTTTATCCATTTGTCCACTGCCAAATTTGTTGTTATAAATTTGTTTATAATAACCTCTATTATTTGGGCTATAAAATGGTGATATTGTAATTCTGTTTTTTTCCTTTGTCAACTGGGTTAATTTTGTAAAGAGATGCTTCCGCTCACGTACTATTTGGTTACTCAGTGGTATAGTTCATTTGAGGAAAATAGGATAAATGGTTTCCTTTTCTTTATTCACCAGTTTTTAAAATAATTAGCTTCCTATCATTCTACAAAGATGATCTTTTTAGAAGAATCATTGTGAATTCATAGGTTTAATATATTTAATGAGTTTTAACCCATTGCAATAATTATCCTCCATGAAGCTCAAATTATCCCATTTTGGCCAGTGGGAACCTGTTGATGCTGATGTCTGACTACTTGTACCTGACCTTAGCGGTCTCTGATACTTCCTTGCTGTTGGGTATGCCAGACTGTTCCAGGCTCATCTCGGACATTTCTTCCTCCAGGCTCGGAATCAGCCATTTACCTAAGAATCCCCAGTACTGTTAGGGGGAAATGGTATTTCAAAAAAGCAATCTGAATACTAAGGATACTTAATGGCTACTAATTAGCTATGTTTCTAGGGATTTCGATGGACAGAGCAGGAAAATTTTACCTACCTCTCTATTTGAATACTATATTTATATCCAGATCAGTATCCAGTACCTCAGGGATTTATATTAAGTCCTATTCAAGTTCAGGATTTTTGTCTAAGTTCTCCTGTCTTATATACGTATCTTCTTGCTTTTATACTTGGTGAGGAATGATAGTATTGGACTATCTCACATTACACACCTCATAGCTTCAGAATAACAATACGAATGTTACCACCACTGTCATGATTACTGAAAGCAGTTACATTTTTCCCTTCTTCACATTCTCCTCTTTATACTATATTTATGTTATTAGAGAATAAATACTCCCATTATATATTATACTCTAAGCCATTTAACACTGTGAGTAACTCTGTACTATATTATAATGCTTCCCCGTAGTTCTTATATTGATATCTCTTTAGTAATTTTGGTTTTCTGAAGCTTATTACTTAGTAAGTTACTTTGGAAGGGCTCATGGGAACAATATTATCTGAGCTTTTCATATATTGATAGCAGTTTGTGCCATTTATAGTGTAATGAGTTTTGCTGGGTATAAAATCCTTGGCTCATATTTTCCTTTAGTATTTTAAATATTTTGCTCTATTTTCTCCTGGCGTAAAGCATTGCTATATATTGTGTGATGATAATTTAATTTTCTTTGTAGGCTACTTGCTTTTTTTGCCTAGATGCCCACATGGATTGGCTTTCTGATTTGGCATTCTTAAGCGTATGGCATGCTCTTTCAAAAAGAAGCGTCAAATATTTTTCCTCAGTGGGGAGGGAGATGTTTTGTGGAATTATTAGTATTGGTTTTGTTCTTTTGCTTTGGTTTTCTTTTTCAGGAATTCCATTTTTCCATTGATTAGATCTTTACCTATCCTCAGTATTTGTTACTTTCTCTCAAATCATTTTTATTTTGTTCTTCATTTCTTTTTTACTTAAAAGTTTTTTTCTTTTAATTTCATGTATCTTTGAAGGCATTATCTTTTGTTCATGTTCATTTTTTAAAGGCTATTTCCACTAAATTTAGAATTCTAGGTTTGGAAATTATTTTCTTTCAGTAACTTTAAGATATTTTTGTTCAAAATTTTCTGTTTTTTATTTCTATTGAGAAATCAGCTTTTTTTTGTTTTGTTTTGAAGGTAACTTATCTTTTTTTGTTCTGGCTACTTTAAAGATTTTTCTCTTTGTTTTTGATTTTAGAAATTTTTCTGAGATGTTTCTGGGTTCAGATTACTTTCTCTGTGCCTTGGCGTCCTTCACCAGTTTTGGAAAATATTGCTTCTGGCAAACACTCCCTTTTCTCCCTTTTTAGGACTCCAGTTCTTAGATCTTAGCACTAAATCTCTTTCATGTTCTTTTCTATATTTTAAGTCAGTTTATCTCTCTGTGTGTAATTCTGGGTATTTCCTTCTGACTGCTCTGTCATCATTCCCAATAGTTGAGTTCCTAATTCCAGTTATTGCAATTAAAATTTTTTTCCTTGAAGTGATCAGCAGCTCAGATATAGGCATAGATAAGGCAGAAAGATTGATGTTTAAAGTTTTTATGACAGTGAACAGGAACAATACCGGGGAAGTGACATAGAGATATTGGCAAGACAATAGCTGAAGGACGGAATAATGGAGCTCAAGTTAGAGAGAAGATGAAGGGAAGAAAAATGTAGAGAGGGAGTAAAGAGGGAGAAAGCAAGGGGCTCAATATAGTGGATATCTAGATTGTGTGAGAAAAAGTAAGAAGCAGAGGAGGAGTGGGAACGAGAGAGCTAACGAACTGGAGGGGAGGTTAGAGACTGAAATGTTTGCATTTAAATGTGATTTTAACAGAGGGAGCAATATTGGTCAAGGTAGCTTTTGCTTTGCTGCTATAATAACCCCAATTCTCAGGGGCTTTACGTATTTAAAATTTAATTCTTTTACATATAGTCCAATGCAGAGTCCCTGGTTACATGGTTCCTCTGGATGGCTCTCCTGAAAGAAGTGAATTAAGAACTCAGACTTTTCTTTATCTAGTGGCTCCTTGAAGTCCCCTGACTGGACCCCCTTTATCCAGCTCTCCTCTACTCCATCTTTCATTGTTGCTGTAACATACTGACATGTGAAGGAAGGTGGGGGGCACGGAATTTCATGGGACATTCTTCAACACTTCATCCTGGACACGGAAGACTTCTGCTCATACTCCAGTGATAAGAATCAGTCACGTGGCCCCACTTAGTTGCAAATGAAGCTGGGAAATATAGTCTCTGTTTAGAAAGCTTCTTCCAGCAATAACCCTACCTGACGGCTGGCAGAATTCAGGAGTCAACTCTAATTCTTTTCAGGGCATAGGGAGACATCATCAAGTAACTGAGTATATGACAGCAACGAGTAGGGATGGGGTAGATGACAGCTGGATCACAGGAGCCTCAAACTAATGGGATTTGACTTAGGGTGAAGAGATAATTATCTGGAAATGATATTGTGGATTAGGAAGAACTTAAATTGCACAGTTCATCCTTAAGTATATGGGGTAGGAGAAGGAGTCCCCTTGGTTTGATAGGAAAATGGGGAAAACTGTATTCTCCAAAGAACGTTTATTGAAGAAGGATCGAAGGCATTTAACCTTAAGGTATATTGGGAAAGTCTGAGAAGGTGAAGGGTAATGGGAGTCTGAGCCAAGGTGTAAGAAGGATAGAATAGTCCAGGGATGAGACTGTGGGGAGGAAGTAGACCAGAAGGATTTACATACGGAGTGCAGAACAAGCACATGAGGAACGTGTGATGGCATGGATTTGTCTGCTCACATAATGGAAAGACACTTAGTTCTTGTAGTAGTGTGGAGGCAGGTAGCAAGTGGAACTTGAGTCTCCTGGTTGCCACCCTGGTGGGTTATACTTCTTGGAGAATTAAGGTCTCTGATATATGAGAAAGTTGCTTTGGAAGGAGTTGTCCCTCGTTTTGTTTGAGACCTCTGGGGAACCTCAGGAACCAATGCTGGTAACTTCTAGAGAGGGTCCATCATGATGGGGGCCCTCAAGGGCAGAAGGCCCCACGGAGCGGGGGCGGGAGTGAAGTTTGGTGATTGGGAGTGCCAAGGCCTTTCTGCTGTGGCCTGCAGTGTATGGGCAGATGGAGCGGGTCACCGTGGAGACTGAGTTTGACTGGTTGTGGAGGATGAAGGAGAACCAGGAGAGTGTGGGGACAGTGAAGCCAAGTTCAGTGGGTCAAATGATGCAAAGAAGTCAAGTGAGATAAAGCCTAGAGGGTGTCCATTTGATTTAGCACAAATGTGGTGAATGTCTGAAAGTCAAAGGCAGACCCATAAATAACCAAAAATGAAATACAATGTGGAGAGAAAATAAAAATTTCATTAATAATTGCATCATCCTACCAGAAACATCATTGTTTCTGACACCTTTAAGTCTGTTTTATATGATAGTGGTTTTTTTTTCATAAGTGAATTTTAGTAGTCGCAGAATTTCATATAGGGATAATATGAGTTTTTTTTTTTTACCCAAAGCTGACTGGTTCTATTTTCCTTAGATAACTTATATATATAGGTTTAAAAACAGAAAGACACGTCTAATTGCATGCTAAATTCTATTTAAATCTCCAAATGTCATACCTTCTTCATAGTGTTGTTAAAGCTATAGTCATCCCTGCCGTGTATTTCCCACACTATGAAATTTACTTCAACGTCTTCAACATAGCTTTCGTCATTGTATCTGAAAGAGACAGTGAACACACACAAAAAAGTTTAGAAGGGCTAAGAGCTCAAGCTTTTAAGACAGATGTGCTTAGATTTAAATCTTGTCTTGATCCCTCAGGAGCTTTGTGACCCTGGGGAAGTTACTGGAACTCTTGAAGCCTCGATTTTCTTATCTGTAAAAAAAAATAATGGTACCTACTGTATAGGTTTCCCTCAGCTCTCAAAATAAACCTCATAGCAATGAAGCAGACAGTTTTCACGTTTTTAACAGTTGGAGCCATAAGTTCTCTTCCCTTTGATAGGAACTGTATGTTGATAAGGTGACGAATTGGTGAGGCCCTGCTGTCATGGCTGGTAGCAGGGAGAAAGACAGAAGTGAGTGATGAGTGTGGGAAGGGCAAAACAAGGATCCCTTGGTGTCAACTTAATCAACAAATATTCGTTAGGTGCCTATTATGTACCAGAAAACTAAACCACAGAATTACTGTGATTAGAACTGAGATGCTGCAGATCTCCCTGGAGGCACCGGCTGGAACATGTGGCTGTGTTAGTAAGAGTTGAGGGGGGCTTGAGAAGCAGAAGTAGTCACAAGCTCCCTGGAGCTGCAGTCCTGCACAGCCTGTGCTCAGTGAACATGCGATGTCAACAGCAGACAGTCCAGCATGACAGGGTGCCCACTCCCCTGATGCTGGGACTGGAGACATAAGCCTCCCTGAGCTTATTTACCCCGAAAGCAGTGAGTTTTAAAAGAGATATGTTACTTCAAATTGTTAAGATTTTTTTTTTCCTGCTACCATGTGAAAATAGGGGCTTGAGACCAAAGCTAATGTCAGTTACTGGTAAAGTTGTACCTTTGCATACCAGAGCTCGTTTTAAAAATGGGTACGTGCCTGCCTTCTCCATCAGTTATTGCCCATATTTCTGAATGAAATTGTCCCTCATACCCCTTGGATGGGAATTTCACTTAGGACCTTGGCACGGGTTGCCTCATCGTCTGATGTATTTTCTTGCTTCACATCTCTGTGTCAATTCATGAAAACTGGCAGATCCTTGACAGTGTCCCCTTACTCACTGCCCAGATTGCTGCCTGACTTTGCAGTGATTTTTTTGGCTTTCTGGGTCAGCTGTAACTCGCTACTGTCTACCCCTGGTTATAAAAGACAGTTTTTGTCCCATTCTCAGAAGTTGAGAAGAAAACATTTTTAAATGCCAGAAAGTGGTATCTGAGAAGCTGTTTTATTTCTATCTTACAGTTTTTAGGAATCTTAGAGATGAACTCAGCTGTGACTATGGAGGGGTTGGAGCAGTGGTGCTCAACTTCTTTCTTGGCAGGAGAAGGGGGTTGTAGAGAACTCAATTCTAGTGAGAGTGCTGGACCCTCCCCACAGGAAAGGGCATGTGTGTCTGGAAACACGCACACTTTTCTATACAATTTCAGAGATTTAGGTCGGGCTTTAGCAAAGCTCTGATTCTAGGAGCTTTGGAAGGTGCTGCGTATTTTATTGCATCTTGAATTATTAAAAACTAGTTGTAAAGCCGTATGTTTTATTTAAATAAAAAAGATCTTAATTGAACTCTGAGCTGGCTTCTTTGGACACTCCTAAAAGCAATAAACTACAGTGCCATCTAGTGGCAATAAGGATAAATGGCATGACCCATACTTTATTTTGTGTTTATTGTGAGGTATAATACTAATTGAACCTGAGAGAATCATGACTGTTACAAATTACAAGAGAAGTTACAAAATGCAGTAACTTCTCCACTCTGGCAGTTCTACTTTTGGAACTGGGAAGGAGACACTTCTCTGTTGATCCATTGGACACATATGGTTTCAATCCTGTGTGGTCACTCCAGATAGCCCATTGTATTAACCATGTCTCTTACTATCTGCATGGTGATGCTTTAGTATCAGGGGTCTTGCTTACCTTGGAGGGACTCCCAGGGTTAATTAATTCTTAGAGATCGTAAATAACTCTCCCAAGAATGCCTTTCATATGCAAACCAACCAATCCAGAGCCCATACCTCCAGCCACCTCCTTTATAGGTTGTCACACTCTGGGCCACTATTCACTTGCCCCAATCACCCCAAGATCAGATACTAGACAAGTAGGGATAGCACTTTTGCCCAGAGTCCGCTGAAATTACTCAAAATAGCCACCCCTAAACCTGCTCACCCTGTCTTATCCATTCCTTCCCACAGAAAACACAATAACGGCTCTTGCTTCTGTTTTCCCCTCACTCCCTCTGCCTCCTGACAGACCCTGGTGCTTCCGTGGGAGGCCCTACGTGGTATGCTGTGTCTCCTGTTTTTTGGGATCAGTCGGTATAATAAACTTCTTCCTTCATGACAGTCATTTCCATGTCTGTGTCTTATCATATCTAATTAAAACAAATAATGAGTACCCCTAAATCACCCGGAGTACCTGTTCCTGAACCTCCTGCATCATGGTAGTGCAGTCGTGTCCGTGTTTCCTCTGGGTTGCTTCTCTAGCACCAAGTTATAGTTTGGGATGGGTTGTCATGGGGAATGCGAAGGCAGAGAGGCAGCAGGGGTGGCATATTCCTAGCTGGATCATACTCTCAGGACTTGCTTCCTTCTTAATTAGTGTTTGATGGTGAATCTATTATTTTATCTGTAAAATTCTGCCTAGCCTTATTCCTGAGCCATTCTCTTTAAAGGTAAGGCATTTATTGTAATCTAGAGGCCTAGACTACAGACTGATTTCCCAGTGACCTCCTCTGACTGCCTGTTTCTCAAAGCTTAATTCATTAGCACTCAAATTTACCTCTGATAAATACCTAATTGAATACCAAGCTGTCAACTATGTATTGCTGTAATTCAGTTGAACTGGACACGGAGCCTTATTGATCTGACTGTCCCTCTGTAGTTAGTCTCAAATATTCAGTTGATTATCTTAGGAGAACTGGAGGCAACAAGCTTTATCAAGTGATTCCTAGTAGCAGAGATTTAAGCAGTTGCCCCCAGAAAAAAAGTGTTGCCACAGTACTTGAAAGCAGTGCTGCCCCAGCAGTCCGCTTCCTGACCCCAGCCTCTCCCATCCTTCACATCCTCTCACCTGCCCCTTGACCTCACAGAAACTTCCAGTCCCCTGATTGCTCTCTGCTTTCCTGCTACACAGTGTGCCTTTCCAGCTTCTCTGGCTTCCCCGCTCAGCTCAGTCTCATGGTCGGTCACCTGACCCCTCTCTCACCAGCATCCAAGACGCACTCAGTTGTTCTTGCCCTTGCATCCAATGTCTAATCCAAAACTTGGTTCCCTATGCCTTCTTCCTCTGTGCACGTGCCACTTCAGACATTCAGCCTCTGTGAGGACTGGACTTACTCATGGTATCTCACCCCAGCTGTGCCTGTGGTGTTGTCCAGTCACCTTGTTACTGGCCCTTAGCCAGCCATATTACCCTGTGACCTTTGACATTCTCCCGAAAGCCCCTCTTCAGTGTCCCTCTTCTTGGTTTACAGATGGCCCTCCTTCCTACTTCATGTAAGTAAAGCGAGGCTTTCAGACATGACACTCCTACATTCCTATTCCCAAACCAGTCACTTTCCATGTCCGTTTTTGCTCCTTCCTTCCAAGTCTCAGAGGACCAGGGGATGAACTGTCCCCCTTTTAGCCTTGCTGCCTGAGCCTTTGATCCTACTTCCCCAGTCTTCTTCATGGAACTTGCTCCTAATAGTTTATTTTATTTTATTAGGAAATATTTCAAATATGCAGAAGAACACGAAAATTTTATTCTTTTTTTTTCTTGCAAATTCCCATTCATTTTCCTTCCACAGTTCCATATGATCTGTGTCATCTTTGTATTTCTCTGAATGTTTTTGGGATCTTATCTTATTTCTAGTCTCCTTTTCTTCAGCCCACCCTCGAATATTGTTTTTTGTTTTTTGTTGTTGTTTTTTGGTAGAGTTAATTTTTGGCTCATAACTCTTCTCTTTTTCCATATTACAGTTAAAAGGAAATACCACTTTTGAGACTTCCTTTTACATGGAGGGCGCTCATTGAATATAACGCTCTTGGTCTACCTCTGCGTTCCTATTCACTCTGCACCTTGGGAGATGGGTTGACTTAAATAATTGATAAGTTAGAAAAGAATAAGCTAGACATGCTTGGCTCAGCTTCTGCATTTTTCTTCTTAGGAGTGAATTCAGGAGTGAATATTTAGGATAACATGTCGTCTTTGCTCCTTTATGTTATACATTTAAATGACCCCCCGGAGGAGAGGCCAACAGTGGATCTATACCAGTGACTGGGGACATCATTCTTCTTAACCCTGTAAGGTGTAGTCTTAGTGGTGTAGTAGCAGGAGGTTCGCTTTCTGCAAATGTAAGCTCTATTTCTCAATATACTTTTTGTGAGTAATAAGTAATAATTTTCATCTTCTGACTCCTGTTATTCTGTTCACTCAGGATTCGGTCAGGGAAGAGGGGTGCAGTTGGACCTTCTAGGTACCTCAACAGTTCTTTATGATCAGTCACAACTATTCTTAATATCACAAAATTTCTATTGACTTCTGAATACATATCTCTGTCTCAGACAGTTTACATGAACTTCAGATGCTTCCGTGAACGTTTTATTGAACGTTTCCCTCTGGCTGTCACACAGACTTCTCAAATTCAGGAATGTAGAACTCAACTAATCATCTTCTCCCTGCAGCCTACCCTTTATTCTCTATTTTATATTACCGTTGATGCTATTAAATTTTTTCCCATTTAGGGAAGCCATGGAGTTCATGAGTTGGTTCAGCAAATATTTATTTTTTATTTAAAAAATATTTTTTAAAATTGAAATACAGTCAGTTACACTGTGTCAATTTCTGGTGCACAGCACAATGTCCCAGTCATGCATGTACATGCATTCATTTTCATATTCTTTTTCATTAAAGATTACTACAAGATATTGAATATAGTTCCCTGTGCTATACAGAAGAAACTTGGTTTTTAAAAATCTATTTTTATATATAGTGGCTAAAATTTTCAAATCTCAAACTCCCAAATTTATCCCTTCCCACCCCCTCACCCCACTGGTAACCGTAAGTTTGTTTTCTATGAGGCTCCTTTTCATACTTTTATTTTGAAGTTTTCAAAGGAAGTTAAAATTTTTAGTGAGAATATACTTACAATTGAAGTAAAGGGCGAAACTTTTCTTTGAAATTAAGTCTCAGTGGGCAGCCATATTTTTCCCTATCATATTTTACTCTCTAGAAGAGAAAAAATGCTTTAGTTATTTTCTATATTTGGCTGGTTGACAAAATTATAGTTTTCTTACCAAGTGTTTAGATGGTCGATCCCTCAGATATGTCCTGTAAAAGATATTTTCACTACTTAGTATCTTTCCTTTTCTTAAACTTAAAAATTAAAACCATTACTTTGGGTAAAGAGGTATCACAAAAGTCAAACAGATAATTACAAAATACTCTTAAAATATGTGCAGATTAAACAACATGCTTCTAATAGCACATGGATCAAAGAAGAAATCTTAAGAGAAATTTAGAAATATATTCAACTAAATGAAAATGAAAACACAACTTGTCAAAAGTTGTGAAATGTAGCAAAAGCAGTGCTTAGATGTAAATTTGTAACAAATGCATAGAGTAGAAAAGACTGATGCTAATAGGAATAAATTCTGATTCTAAATTATTGATACATTAATATGAAACTCAATGCTTATGTTAAAAATATTTCTTACTTTTCAATACGGTAATAAAAATCATGATGACGACATTCTTTTTTATGAAATCTATAAAAAAACATAATGGAGTTGTAACATCATCATTCCTTATTTACTAACACAAACATTTAATTATTTAACTCAGTGATTCTCAAACTTGAAAAGTAGCACAGAATCATCACTTAATGAATTAGAATCTCTGGGATTGGTATGTGGCCCTAGCATTTCTGTTTTTGAAAATCAGCTTCACAAATGTTTGTGAAGACACCAGAATTTGAAATCTAACGTATCTCTTATATTTGATACATATGAGAAATCTGTAGAAAATCTATCAAAGTAAAGGTGAATTTCTTTGAATGGTTTCATTTCTCATAATTTTTTTTAAAAAACAGAGTTCTAATTGTTACTAGAGACTCAGTTGTGCACATAAGGATATACTTTAAAGAGTCACATAATTTCTAGTTAGGGTTCGTGCAGATGTAAGGCTATCATGGTCTATAAAAATAATAAGAGTTTTTAATAAGTTAAATTATTCCTTTGACTGTTTGTTTTTTGCTGGCTGCTTTCAGTGTAACTCAGAAGGAACTCTAGTCATCACTGTGTTTATATAGATATTGGAAGTCTGGACCGTTTCCTACCCCGAACTCAAATGAGACCCCAAGAGATGCCCTCCTTCACTGACAACTCTCCTGTCAAAGTACATAGGCTTCCTTTGCCGACTATGAAAACCTCAGGCCCACCACAGCCTGAATCCAAGATATTAGGGTCATTTTTAGGTTCCCAGAGCAGGGAGTCATTGACTAAGAGGCCTGGAATAAGGTCCTGAAATCTGTGTTTTCAAACATGCTGTCCAAGTGATCCTGATAAGCAACCTAGTTTGACAGTTGCTCTCTAAACCCTCCCAGAAATTGATTCCAGTGGCTTTGCCTCTCACTGAAGAAGGACGTCTTCATGCAGTGGTACTGCATGCAGGGGTACTGGGAGTTGATTTTGGTAACATGTTTCTTAGAGCACGTATTCTCAAATTTTAATGTCCCTACTAATCTCAGAAATTTTGTTAAAATAGGGATTCTGACTCACCAGGTATGAGGTGAGGGCTGAGATTCTGTAAGTTCCCAGATGATGTCAGTGCTGGCCCACAGAACATACTCTAAGGAGCAACGATGTATACCATCCCAGAAACAGGATGCTATAGGCTGTATAAACCAGTTAGCCTTTGTGTTTTCTGGAAAAGGACTTAACAGGAAATGCAAATACCTGGCTGAATGAGATGGGAATATTTACTTATCTGCCAACTGGTTATAATAATTCAGTACTCAAAAGATTATTAGAATGACAAATGAATAGACCTTTGTTTCGGATGAGAGCAAGGCACTTCATAAATAGGCTCAGATAAGAGTCAGTCACCCTGACTGAGACATTGCTACCTCCACTGTAAATTCCACCTCAATTAGTTTTGTGAATGCTGACCTTGACTTTCTCCCACGGATAAGAAAGGGCTATGGATGACACAAGATCCAGGTTGCTTCGTTGCGAACCATAGTAAGATCAATAAAAGTCATACCTCGGGTTTCTCTGGAGAAAACACTGGTGGTTCTGTTAGGTTTGCTCTAAAAAGTTTTCCCATAGAAAAAGGTGTAGGAAACTGAGGCTTCTCTCATGTAGTTATAAGCAGTTCTCTGACAGAAATGAAATTATAGCTGGTTTGAGTTGGATGGACAACAGAGGTCAAGTGTTTCTCCCTCTCATTTCTCTGGAAATGAGTTGTAGACTGCAGAGCTAAGAGAGGTGATTTGAAAGATGGAAACTGGCGAATGAAAGGGAAAGATAGAGAAAAATGCTGGTAATAGAGAAAGAGGTGAAATCTTTTTCTCTTTTAGTACGATTCAAATGTAATATTTGACTTGGCAAAAAGTTCAAACAAATCTGGTTTGGACAAATTGTCAATTCATAATGGATTTCATTATGGACGTGTTAGTCATTAGGCTAATATTATTGCTAGTAATTACCATTTAGTTCACCATTTGTTTTAAAACGTGAAGAGTAAGACAGGTCAAATGCAAATATACTTGCCCTTTGACAGCGATGAATTTTTTAGCATCACAGCCCACAGCTATTTGGAACACCTAAAGTAAAGTAATTTAGGTGATGAGTTCAGCGGTTCCGAGTCACATGATCTAAAATATTACTGCAGCCAAGGGCAATTACATTTTAGACTTGAAATGATCCTTTAAATGTAGGGTTCTGTTATACTACTTTGTGTTTTCCTCCTTCTTTGATCACTTTTTCTCTTTCTTTGCTTCTTTCCATCCTTACTGCTCTCAAGGCCCGGAGGTTGGGTCTCTGCTCTCTTACATCAGTATCTCTGAGACCTGATCTGGTCTCATCTTTCACCAGCACCTCTGTGATCAGGACTGTCAACTCTGTGGTTCCAGCTTGCACCTGACTCACCTGGCAGTTTTCTATATCTATTAATTTGACTTCTTTTTAACTAGAGTCCTGGTCCTTCCTCTGAGATAGGCTACTTCTATTTCTACCTGGCTCCAGGACACTTTACTCACTGCTGTCTACCCTGCCCACCCCCAGCCCCACCCAAGGCTTTCTAAGTGAGATCTAGACACTTGCATTCTGTCTTAAACATGTCCTGTATGTTGCATATTTCCACAAGGCAAATCTAAAGAAAAATCCCTAATACTCCTTACGCTAAAGAAGGACTTGGGGATCAGGAGGGTGGGGATAAAGAATGATGTCCAGCCAAGCTTGATGGATTTAAAGAGTTGCACCTGCGAAACCAAAACCTTTCAGGCTTCATTTGCAAGGGATGTTCTATAGCAGGAGTCCATGAATCTTATTTCTTGAACCACCTGATCTCACCCATAGGACCTGATTTGTTATCTCAACAATTCTACCCACAGTCCTTGCTGTCCATTGTCACTAAATCTTTTCCCATCAAATATGTTCAGAAACATGGGTCTGCCCTGTTTCTTTACTAAATTTTCCGTGTAACTTACATGGTTGGCTGAGGTCCTCAAATTTTTCATAGTTAGATCATCACTTGATGATCTTATTTGTAACATCACTTCTTTTCTGGGTCCTAATTCACAAAAATCATCCCTCAGAATCAACAGCCATGACTAGGATTAAAAATACGAGTTGACCTGCAGGTGGCTCTTGAACACGAGCATGGGCACAGGATGTGGGAAGCAGGAATAATCCTGTTTTTATTCACTGCTGGAGGGCTGACACATGTTCCCTAGGACTGGACATCTAATTAGAGAGATTCGGACATATAGCTCAAAGGATAATAATGAGTGTACCGGTTTTCTTTATTTAATGTTCTTCTCTTAAGTGGAGAGACAGGGCAGAACTGCGCCTGCCTTAGCTCAGAATCAGACACAGCCATTCTCTCTAACTGGATGGAACAACTGAACTGAGGAAGGAATTCTAAAGGCCTTCAACACAGAAATATTGATAGACAACGCATTAGACAAAGTGTAGTCCTCTCTCCCTGGGAAAATTCATCTTGGAAGGAATTGCTAAGGCCCTCTGGGGACTGGCTCACTAGGGTGGCCTCCCTGCGTACTGTTTCTTGGTGTATGGTTAAAAACTGAGATGCAGCCCTGTTGGAGCTGCCTCTGCTGAAGATATGAGGACTAAGTGACAAAGATGGCAGATTCCTGTTCAGATGGTTCAGACCATGGTCCATTTGCTCCAGACATTTAGCAAGGGCCTAACGTCATGCAACTAGAGAAGTCTGTGGGCCCTATGCCTCTGTAATAAATTTATCTGGGAGACTGACAACTTGCTTACCAGCACAAAGAAGGGTCCCTGTGGTTGAGGGCACACCTTGTAGTTGCGTACATGTTTTTATTTTCCTGGCTAGCTAGAGGACCTACCTCCACAAGGCCACATTTTCCTGTTGACCAAAGGGCTATGTATGACATATTTCTCCATTCTGTTTCAGTGGGTGGGTCAATGCAGACTACCTGCAGTGGCGTGCATGGTGGCTGGATTTGAACTATCCCTGTCTTGGGGTGTGCCAAGGAAGGAACCAGGAATATTAGATGATTACTCTGTGGTAGGTACTCTTCTGGGCACTTAACAAAAATTATCTCATTTAATGCTCTCAGCAAAGTAGATAAATACTGCAAGATAGCTATTATATTTCCTCCTTTACCAATGAGGCAGCTGAAACTCAGAGTGTTTAGTAGCTTTTCGAAGTGGTAGAGCTTGGATTTGAACTCGGGTTAGATTAACCTGCTTTTGTAATGCCTGGGCTGGGCAGGAAAGGGTGAATAAGGATCCCTAACAAATCTATAAATTAGACAGGGGAAAGGTTGGAGGAAAGCACATGCTTCAGGAAGGCATCGTGTATGGGATAGGGTGGAGCTGTTGAGGAGCTGAAGATGGAACACACAGACCGAGGCTGGGCCAGGAACTTGCGACGTCTCATCTTTGCTTCCTCGGCAGATTAAGCTGGGAAGGCAGCATGGTAGGTAGACGGGGGAGTGGTGGGTACGCATCTGCAGGCAGTTTCCTGGGGAAGCAGTATGTGTCAGCAGAGCTCGAGGGTGGATCACATCTGCCTCAATTCAAGGCTTCCTCTAAATTCTTGGAACCTTGTCCTGGTAGGAACAGGCTCCTTGTGCTGGCGTCTCGAAGAGCAGGCACTGTGTTTCATTTAACTCTGAGTTCTTCATGTAGGGATTCCTCATTGTGCTATGACTGCTGTGTGGTGGGTGCTCAATATATGTTTACTGATTATTAGTTGGGCTGAGAAGGAGCAAAGGGAGGAGGCACCCCTTAGCGTGGAACAAAGACTCAAACGAGGTGCTGGTGGGTGGTTGCCTGCTCAGCCCACTGCTGCATCACATTGCTATGCCTTTGAGCACGCCTCTCCCTGCAGCTCTCTCTGCGCCTGCCCACGCAGCTTCTCCTGATTCTTCAGCAGTCAGTTTCTGCATCACCTTTATGCATCACCTTTCCCTCCCAATCAAAATTGCTCACTCTTTCCTCTGGGCTATTTGATAATAGATTTACAATTATAGCTTCCCCTTGGGAAGGGGCTCTTTTCATCTTTGTGACTCCCATTACTTAAGCACCTGGACTGAAACATAGCAGGTATGTCATACATTTTTTTGAATGAAGAAATGATTCAGTTTTTTGAATAAATACGTGCAGGATAAATATGGACATGACTGGCAGTCTTCTCTGACAAGCCATGTCCAACTTTAGCTGTTCCCTTTAACTTTAGTTTTCCTTTACACAGTTTTATTTATTTTCAAAAACTAATAATTTTACACCTTTGTGCTTGTTATATATCTCACTTCCGATAGTAAACTCATAGAAAGCAGTAATCTGATCTTCTCTTCCCAAGGTAAATAATGCCATCGCTACAGTGAAATATTACAGTGTTGCTATGTATTAGGGGAATGGTGTTGAATGGGGTTGATATGTATTATTTAGTTTACCACCTTGTATTACTGAAGTAAATTTTTTGATCTTCTACCCATGTCACTTACCTTTTGGGTTATTGGACATATCTTCGCAAATTCACTAAACCTAACCTGGACGAGCAGAAGACCCGTGTTCTGGTGTCTAGAAGGAACAACACATATAGGTGACTATAGAATCACAAGGGAGGCAGGCATGACTCTGCCTTTCTGTAGAGCAGATCAAAACCCCCATGAACATGATCTGATGGAACCCCCGCCCCCCACGAGGAATTCTAGACACCTGGAGGATGGGGGTGACTGCTTCTAAGGTGCACTGTGGTCATATCCTAAGGTCACTCCCACCTCAGGGTATTCTGTATTTTGATCAGCATAGGGTCAGCACAGTGGGAAATAGAATGAGCATCTATCAGCATTTCAGCCCCTCCTGTTTCATGAACACCCTCAGTCCCCTGAAGGTAGGGCTCTGCTGCTGACAGCTTGCCCTGCTTCCTGATGGTATTGTAGGGTCATAGCCACTGTATAGATTCCGTCTCTAGCCTCTGCAGATTTTTTCCCCTCCTATTGATAATGCCTTTGGAACAATAAAGAATAAAATTGTGAAATTAGTTTTCTGATTCACAGTATGCTGCCTAATGTGATCTGACTGGAACCAAGAGGGAGACTGGACATAATGCCTTTGTAGATTATGAAATACATGACTGGACATGAATCACTTTGTGCTCAGGCTCAAAGATCACAGAAGGAAAGATTTTAAAAGTATTATTTATACCCTGCCACTGCTAAGGTTTTTACTTTTTAAAAAAACTGGGAAAAAGCATACACAAACCACCAACAAATGTCCTTTTCATTCCAATATTCATTGTATCTTAATATTTATCATATATTAGATATAAAAAGACTAAATAAGGGAGGATACAAGTAGCACATTTTTGTATTTTTAAATCACTGTACCATATTTCATCAATTCTAAGATACATTTTTTAAAATTTCCTTCAACAATTTTGAAATCAGGAAGCATCTTATAATTATGGCAACTATTGCCTTTTACCCCAATTTGATGGTGTCTTTGACTTGATAAATTCAGTAATATAGTATAGATCTGTAAAAGGACACTAAAGTAAATACTGCATCTTCAATTTGCTACACAATTTTGCTGATATACAGGTTTTGGTTTTTTTTTCCTTTCCTGCCGTTGCTGATTTCAAAGCTTTTGGTATTTTTTTGTCAAGTCTCAGACTGACCTAAAGTATCCTGGTTAATTTGATGTGTATTGTACAGCAACAGAATTCTGAGTAAATATCCACAAAACCAAAAATACCCAAAGGAATCCACAATGCTAGAAGAGTCAAGAATAAAGTTAGTGGTTGAGGGAAAAAGGAACACATTGAGCCTCTCTTGACTTTTGTGTCTAAAGTAGCACTTTCTCCTGACACTTCCTGGTCATTCTCTACCGCTTCTGTTTTATTTTCTTAATAGCACTTATAATTATTTGGGATCATCTTGTTTATTTACTTCATTACTTGCTGCTTGTCTTATCCCACTAGAGGTATGTCTCATGACAGCAGTACTCCATGTTTCTTGTTCACCATGTGTTGTGAACACTTATTAGAGTGCTTGGCACGGAGTGGGTGATCAGACTCACGTGGAGTAGCTGCAGACTAAAGAAAAATGGACTTTTTCCTAGAATAGTGGTATCTTTCCAGAAAATACATTGAGTCAGGACATAATGAGAACCTTATCAATGCCTTAAGACACAATTCTGTGTTGGCTGCCTTCCGTCAGAAATTGTGTAGGTGCTACCTTATTCCAAGACTCAGAGATAGTGTTTTGTCTGATTCTACTCATAATTAAAGACTTTTTTGGGATATTCAAGTTCTAGTTTTTGCTTAAGGATAGTATGTAAAGACTTTGGGATGGGAATGAATGATAAAAGATGCTCAGAATTGTTGAATTAAGAAACAGCCTGTTTTTTTGTACCTTCAGTTGGATGAATAGCACCTTCAGATAGGTCGTGTTTCCATTTAATTAAAGGAGCATTTTACGTTGCTATACAGAATACTAATTTCACATCTTGCCAGACATTTAAAGGAATTTGAAATCTGGATATGTAAAAGGATATGAGGCAATTTCAATAAAAGAATACCTATAAATCAGTAACCTGAATAGCATATTTAATATTGAGTAGGTTCTTTTAAAAGTCATACTTACTGCAATGTAAAATAATCATCTACTGCCTCATAATTGATATTCTGAGAAAATGTTACAGTCTGAAAAAGAAAATAAAAAGTTTATGTAAAGTAGAAAAATTGGGAATAGGGACAATGGATACTTTCAAGTAGATTGAAATCTTTCGTTAGGTAAGAAGAATATATTTAGCATTTTTTCCTAATTTATTTTCTTTTCTAGCTCAGAAACTCCCATTATGTATATGTTAGATTTAATTTGTTATATTTTCTTATTTTGCTTTTAATTTTATATCATCACACTTCTTTTATTTATATTGCTTCTCTCTCCCTCCTCATTTAACTTTTGTTATAGAAATATTATTTTTATTTTTTATTTACATCCTTAGCATAGCAAACTTTCACTTTCTTCTGTTTTCTGTAATCTGCCTCTGGACCTTTTTATTTCCTCTTTGAAGTTTTTAATCGATTACAGATATCATATAGTCTGTAACTGTTGAGACTATGGGGAATTATTTGTCTGAACCTTTCTTCAGCTCTGTTTGGTTCTTCTTTATATTTTCTGACTCTGTTAAACTTCTCACTTTGCTCAGCCATTCTTCTCCAGAGTTTGTTGAGTGTCTTTATGATCCTTACCTTGAACACTTTATTAAGTAGATTGCTTATCTCCATTTCGCTTAGTAGTTCTTCTGGGGTTTTTATCTTGTTCCCTCGTTTAGTCACCTCATTTTGCCTAATTCTCTAATTTTTCGTAATGATATTATACCAAAAGATAGTTTTGAAATTTTAAAAATTATTTTTGAATATCTTAATTGACCTAATTCTTTTTTAAAAATTGAGGTTCAATTGATAGGTAACATTATATTAGTCTCAAGTGTACAAGCTTAAGGGAGCTGAGCCTAGAAAGAGGAAGTGGGGAATAGAACACACAATATTTGGGAAGAAATTGTAGTAACATGTAAAACGATTATGCTACAGTATTACTTAGGAAGATAGTCTACAAAACCATAGACAAAAAATTTATACCAGTTGTGGTAGATTATTTACAAAGATGGCTGCAATAATTTCTCCCATTCCTGGATGCATGTCCCTTTACAGTGTATGTTTGCTGTTCTTCTATTAAGAGGTGGAGTCTGTTTCCCCATCCTGTTAATCTGGGCGAGCCTTGTGAATTATTTTGATGAGTAGAATATGGCCAAACCTAGGTCTTGAAAGGCCTCGTGACTTCAGCTTTCACCATTTGGAACACTGCCCTGAAATTACCAATAAAGAAGCCAGGTCTAGCCTGCAGGATAGAGGACACATAGAGCAGAGACAAGTGCTCCAGCTGAGGTCCCTTATACTAACAAGCCAGTGCTTCCACCAAGCATTTGACACGTGAATGAGGTCATCTTACATTATCCTGTCCCAGGCAAGCTATCAGATGACCACAGCCTCATGAATGAACACCGAATGAAACCAGCAGAGCTGCCCAGCTACTCATAACCAAAATTGTTGACCCACAAAACTAGTTGTTGTTTGAAGCTATTAGGTTTAGGGGTGGTGTTATACTACCGGACATAGCAGATGGAACTCTACAGAAAAGTCATGCATTAAAAAAAAAGAAAAAGGAAACGAACAATACAATTGACAGTCAGAGTTCTGCAGGAATGTGCTTTTAAGTGGCAAACAGGCCCTGGATATTGAAAGTAAAAGTTGTCACTCAGGAATTAATGGCTTACCATATTATTTATTTAAAAACATAGATATTTCTCAACATTTTTGAAGCTAAACTTGAGGGGAAATCCAGTTTTTTTTAAAGTTAATATTATAGTTTAACATTTATTAAAATCAAATGAAGGAATTTTAAAATAACAACTTACCATGTTTTTAATGCTGTATCCTAAGGCAGTTTCATAGTGAACTTGTTGTTTTTTATCTAATATTTTGGGGCCATATGATTCCACAATGATGTACAGACCAGTATTTTCTGGATAGACTATTAGAGCCCAAAATGACAGGTTTTGTCCCTTGTCCAATAAGTAAAAAGCACTAAAAATACTATTGTGAAATTCCCAGTAGGGACATTTTTCTTCTGTCTTAAAAATTGCACTGTGTGCTTCCAGTATTAAGGGATATTCCTGTTGCTGTATTTCACCATTTTCAAAAACGTATATGAGATATACTTGACCAGATGAATTCAAGGAAATTAATGATTTTATTCTGTTACTTGTCCATAAATGTAGTTTCACTGCATCTTCAGCAGACACCTTGGAATAAAACATTACATTATTTTCCATTTTTATCAAAATATTTCCAAAATAATCTGGAAAAAAGAGAAAAAAGTTTCTGTTATTCTGAGTTAATGTAAATCCATGCTGTTTTATTTAAGTGTGCTATTAACCAAAGCAATTTCTTTCACAATGACTATTTATATACTTGGAGAAAATTAGAGCGTTCAGGCACAAACCCACAACTTAACACAGTGCTTGAGAGCTTCTCTCCCACTGCATAGTAGAGTGTTTTGTTTTTTTTTCTGGATACATTTCTCCTTGCATTCACTCTATCATTTTTGTAATCACATCATTTATATAGAAGAAAGAACTGGAATTAGTGCATTAAATAAAAATGAGGACGAGCATGACAGAAATGGTATCATTAGGAAGCATTGGGTTATGGACTGAACTATAACCCTGCAAAATGCATATTTCGAAGCCCTAACTCTCGTGACTATATTTGGAAGTAGAGTCCGTAAGGAGGAAATTAAGATTAAATGAGGTCAGAAGGGTGAGGCCCTAATCCAGTGTGACTGATGTCTTTATCACAGGAAGAAGATACACCAGAATATCTTTCTCTGTATGCACAAAGAGGAAAGGTCATGTGAGGACACAAGAAGGTGGCCAATGTCTCAAAGCCAGGAGGAGAGTTTTCCATCAGAAACCAACCTTGGTGACACTTTGACCTTGGACTTCTAGTCTCCAGAATGGTGAGAAAATGAATTTCTATTGTTTAAACCACCTGGTCTGTGGTATTTTCTTATGGCAGCCATAGCAGGCTAATACAATTGGGATGAGGAAATGAAGAAATGGTGGTGTTGGTGGTGTTGGTGGTGAGCTGTCACGTCTTCCAGGTCACTCTAAAAATAATAATCAACTTTCTCTCCTTAACAGAGTATTATGCCCAAATCATAGAGGTTCACAGACAGTAAGTCTCTTAACCTCTTTGGTTCAATAGCTGTATCTATAAAATGAACCATTGGACTAGTTGGTTTCATAGCTTTCTTTTCAGATACATTATATATGGATAGCTCCTAGGAATATACTATCTTTAATTTTCAAAAAATAACATTTAGAGAAGGCTGGCTGAAAGGAGGAAGGTGAATTCAGAGTTAGGGAGGTTCAGGTTCAGAGTCTTTTGTGCTTATGCAGCTTACATTTGGAATCTGAATAATTAAGTGACAGTTTCACACACACACACAAAAGCCAGAAGTTATATTCTAATCAAACTTTTAAATCAGAAATGCCAAATTTTTTAGGATCAGAATACTTTAATAAGATATTAGTGTCAATCTATTCCCATTTTCCTGTTGCACTGCTCATTAAAAACGTAGTTAAAGGAATTTTGGATTAAACATGATGTTAAGATGAAAATAAGGAATTTTTTAAAAAATAATGAGAATAAGAACACTATATATAAAAGTTTATGGGATGCAGCTAAAGCCATACAGAGAAAAATTCATAGCATTATGCTTTTTCATAGTTTTAAATACTTAGAAACAGTCAAATCTGAAAGTAAATGAACTAATCATTAAACTCAAGAAACAGGTGATAGAATACCAAAGTTACCAACAGAAAGTAGAGGTAAGGTGCAGAGATTAAGGAATTAGATTTAAAAGAAAGTAGATTTGATAAATAAAACCAAGAGTTCTTTTCAAAGGAAATGAAAATAAAACCAAAAACTCTAAAAATAATAAATGAGATCTTGCAAGCCAAACTAACAAGTGGTGGAGCATGAACAACATTACAAATGAGCAAGAGAATACAGTTACAGATATGGAAGAAAGTTACAAAATAAAATGGGAAGCCTTGCCAATAAAGTGGAAAATCTAGATAAAATGAACAATTTCCTAGGAAAATGCAAACTTCTAAAATTGACTGAAAAAGAGATGGAAGACTTCAATAGACCAAATAGAGAAAATCAAAGTAATGAAGAGAATATAACATTCTTGGTTGGGAAGACCTGATACTGCAAATATGCAATCATCTATTCAATAAATATTGAATGCTCACTGTAGCTACATACTTTTCTAGATACTTGGGAGGGATACATTAGTAAAACAAACAAACTGAAAAATCCCTTTCTTGTGTAGCTTACATTTCTACAGGGAAGGCAGCCAATAAACATTAAAAAATAGTAAATTATATAGTACGTTAGGTGATTAAAGCTAACAATATAAACTGCAAAACAATATAGACCTTGTGGAGACAGGTGAGTGGAAGGGAGGAGCCTAGAAACTGAACCTGGCTAACGTGAACAATAAATACACAGTAAAATTGGCATTTCAGATTTGTGGGGTAAGGGTTGCTTAATAGAAGACTGGTTTGAAAGCAACACTAGATTTCAAGGGAAAAAATCAAAATAAAAAATAAAATTAGACTCCTAACTTAAATCAAACATAATGCTAGATGAATTAAATATTAAAAATTAGTGTTGCATTAAAATAAAATATAATATTTTCATAATTGGAAAGACCTTTCATATTATGAAATTATAATCTACATAAATAGAAAATAAAATACTAACAAATTTGACTGCATAAAAACAGAAATTCTAAGTATCAAAGTCCCTGAAAAAAGGTAAAAGAAGTGACACAAAGAGAACATATTTGCAAAATATGTGAAGGATAAATGGCTAATGTACATTGTAAGAATGTATCAGTAAGAAAATAAGCAACTCAATGCAAAACTATCTAAACAGTATGAATTGACAATCCATAGAAGAATATGGCTGATATGAAACTACATATAGTGTCTAACTATAAAATGTGCAATGACATGAGAATTACACATTTTTCTTCTATTCTGTGGGTAAATATTAAACAGATTATATAAAAATACACATTTTCAAATATTTTTGGGTGAGTTTAGACTTGACCAGTTAGCAACTGAAAAGGATTTATCATCTTTTAAAATATTCAGAGTTCCGACTCAGGAATTCTACCTCTAGTAACATGTTACAGGAATACTAGTACAATGCTACAAATACATATATATATATATATATATATATATATATATGCATATTCTCTGCAACATTACTTGTAATAGCAAAAGGACTGAATCCTAATATCTTTCTAAATATCTATTTATACTCCTACTAGTTTAAATAGTATAAATAAACAATGGAGCACTATGCAGAAGTTAAAGTGGCAGTATTTTGATATGTATTGGATGTATTGTTTTGGAAATATGCCTATTATATGTATATATTTTTTAATTGAAGTATAGTTGATTTACAATATTTTATTAGTTTTAGGTGTACAACATAGTGATTCAGGATTTTATATAGATTATACTCCATTGGAAGGTCCTTACAGGATAATGGCTATAATTCTATGTGCTATACAATATATCCTTCTTTATCAATTTTTTTTGGCAATTTAACCATTTTAATGTAATAGTTTTCTTTTTCTTTCTCTTTTTAATTGAGGTATAATTGATTTATAATATTAAATTTCAGCTATATTCCCTGTGCTGTACAATATACCTTTGTAGATTATTTATTTTAAACATAGTAGTTTGTACCTCTTAATGCCCTAACCCTATTTTGCCCTTCTTCCCTCTCCTTGCTGGTAACCACTAGTTTGTTCTCTATATCTGTGAGTCTGTTTCTCTTTTGTTATATTCACTACTTCATTTTATTTTTTAGATTCCATACGTAAGTGATAACATACAGTATTTTTTTCCCTCTGAGTTGTTTCACTAAGTATGATACACTCAAAGTCCATTCATGTTGCTTCAGATGGCAAAATTTCATTCTTTTTTATAGCTGAGTAGTATTCTGTTGTGTGTGTGTGTGTGTGTACAGAATTGCCAAAAATATATATATCATATATATATATATCATATATAGTGGTATTCTTTATTCATTCATCTTGTTGATGGACGCTTAGGTTGCTTTCATATTTTGACTGTTGTAAGTAAGGCTGTTATGCACATTGGAGTGCATGTATCTTTTAAAATTAGTATTTTCATTTTCTTTGGAAATATACCCCAAATAGGAACTGGATCATATGGTAGTTTTAGTTTTTTGAGGAACCTCCATACTGTTTTCCATAATGGCTGCATCAATATACATTCTCACCAACAATGCACAAGGGTTCCCTTATCTCCACATCCTCGCCAACACCTGTTATTTGTTGTGCCATTGGTAGTTTAATAGAGATTACCTTGAACTGTAGAATGTCTTGAGTAGTATGGTCATTTTAACAATATTGATTCTTCTAATCCAAGAACACAGTAAATCTTTCCATCTGTTTGTATCATCTTCAATTTCTTTCATCAGTGTCTTATAACTATTGCCTTTCCCTTGCTGCTTTTAATATTTTCTCTGCATCTTTTAGTTTTGCCATATAATTACAATATGTCTTGGCGTGTTCCTTTTTGGGTTGATCCTGTTTGGGACTTTCTGTGCTTCCTGGACTTGGATGTCTGTTTCCTTTCCAAGGTTAAGGACGTTATGTCTTCAAATATGTTATCTTTCCCTTTCTCTCTCTCTTTCTCCTTCTGGGACCCCTGTGATGCAGATGTTACTATGCTTGATGTTATCCCAGAGGTCTTTTAAACTGTCCTCATTTCTCTGCATTCTTTTTTCTTCTTTCTGTTCAGCATCAATGATTTCCACTTCTCTGTCTTCCAGCTTGCCGATCCACTCCTCTGTATCACTTAGTCTACCGTTGATTCCTTCTAGTATATTTTTCATTTCAGTTATTGTATTCTTCATCTCTGTTTTGTTGTTTATATTTTCTGTTAAAAACTTCCAACTTCTTGCTTTGTGCATCTTCTTCTCCCCAGTTCTTTGGTCGTCTTTGTGATCATTATCCTGAACTCTTTCTTAGGCAGATTGCCTACTTCCACTTCACTTAGTTCTTCTGTGATTTTACCTTGTTCCTTTGTTTGGAACATGTTCCTCTGATGCCTCATTTTGCCTAACTTGCTATTAGGATGATAAATTGGGGATAGACTTTAGAGGACCTTAAAGTTTGAATATTGTACAGAAGGCCTTTCAGAAATGCTGAAGTGAAAAGTTTAAGCAATTCATAAGTTTATGAGATAAGAAGTTAAAGGCCCTCAGCCTTTGCTATTCCCATTTCTCAAGGAACCCATTATTAACAAGTTCCTGTGAATTTATCCAGACTTTGAAAAAAGCAAATTCAAAATATACCAGGTGAAATCAGACAACATGGTGGAGTACTTCATAAATACTGTGTGCTCAAGGAGTATCTTTTCATTTACTTATTCAAAACAGTACACATAGTATGTTCTAGATACTGTGAGTAAAGCAGCAAATGCAACAACTCACACAGAGCTTGTTTTTGGTGGAAGATTCAGTTAATAAGTAAGTACACATATTTCTTAGGTGATGATAAGTGCTGTGAACAAAATTAAGATGTGTAAGGGACAGAGCAAGGGAGTTAGGTCAGGGTCAGGGATTTGGACTTAAACCTAAATTAAGTATAAGAGTCATGTAGATATCAAAGTGAGGAATATTCTTGGCAGCAGATATCCAGGAAAACAGTAGATATCCAGGGGATAGCAAAGAGGCCAGTCTATTGCTAGGTAACAGTGAATGAAGGGTCAAGTTACAGAAGATGACATCTGAGTCTGAGGCCAGTTCACATATTGCTTTTCAGGGGATGCTAAAGGTTTTGGATTTTATTCTGAGTGATATGAGAAGCCAAATGAGGGTTTTAAGCAGAGGAATAATACGATGTTGCATATATTCTCAAAGTCTCACTCTGGCTGCTGGGTGGAGTCTAATCTGGTTGGGGATGGGATGCAAGGCTAGAAAATGGGAGACCACTTAAACAGCTCTTGTATGTATGGATAGTGGCTTGGACTGGGGCAGGAATGGTTAAAAAAAAGTTTAGATGTTACTAAGTGTTTTTTTAGATGGCGCCAACAGGATTTGCTAATGGCTTGGTTATGGGATGTAAAAGGGGAGGATTCAAGGATGAGGTCAAGGTTTATGGCTGGAAAGACTGGAAGAGGTCATATTTACTCAATAGGGGAGGACTAGGGAAGAAGCAAGTTGGAGCTTGGGTGAGGGAATCAAGGCCAGTTCTGGGTATGTTAGCTTGAGATGCCCACTAGTCATCCAAGGAAGGCACCAAGGTAGGAAACAGGAGTTTGGAGTTCGGTCTAGGGGTCGTGGCTGGAGGGAAAAGAATGAATATCAATAGGGTTCAGAAGATGGCGGAGAACAAACCCTGGGGTACTTCTCCATTTAGGACTCAGAAAGATGAGAATGAAAAAGGGGCTGAGGAGAAATAGACAAGGAAGTAGGAGGAAGACCAAAAAAAGTAATTCCCCAAAAGTCAGGGAAAAAAAGGGTTTCAAATGCTGCTTGCCAGATCATGAAAGATGTCTGAAAACTGACTATGGATTAGCGAAGTGGAGGTCATTGGAACCCTTGACAAGAGCAGTTTTTGAAAAAATTTGATTAGAGTGGCTTAAAGAAAGAATGAGGTGAAAGAGGAAAAAGTGAAACTAAGCAATGCTTTCTTGGAGTTTTGTTGTAAAGGGGAGCAGAAGAATTCGATAATTGGGAGTTGAAGGGTGATGTTTCTTCAAAGTACATTGTTTATCTCGTAAGTAGATTCCTTGAGGATCAAGCTTTCTATTTCTTTGCATTTCCTATAATGTTTAGTAGACTACTCAGGAATAATAATCTCAAAAATAACTACTATTAATTGAAGTATTATTCACTTGCCAACTTTTATTCTAAACATTTTATATACAATCCCTTATCTAATCAACACGACAGTCCTATATTCCAGATTAGAAAACTGAGGCCTGGAAAGGTTAAATGATGTTTTCATGGGATTGAAAACAAATCTGTTTAACTCTACAATGCCTATTACAGATTGAATTGAGTTGCGTCCCCTCAAAAAAGATAGGTTGAAGTTCTAACTCGTGATACTACTTCAGAATGTGACCATATTTGGAAATAGAGTCATTACAGGTGTAATCATTAAGAGGAGTTCATCCTGGAGTAGGGTGGCTCCTGGTGTCCTTATAACAAGGTAGCATGTGAAGACACAGGAAGAATGCTATGTGATGACAGAGGCAGCGACTGGATGCAGCTGCAAGCTGAGGAACAGCAAGTTTTGCCAGCACACCACTAGGAGCTAGGAAGACACAGGAAAGATTCCCTCAGATTTCAGAGGGAGCATGGTCCTGCCAACACTTTGAATGTGGACTTCTAGCCTCGGGGACTATGAGCCAATAAATTTCTGTTGTTTTAAGTCTCCCAATTTGTGGTACTTTGTTACGGGAGGTCTAGGAAATGAATTCAAGAACACATCACCTTTACATTGAAAATGCGTATGTCAGTTGCATCTGTATCTCCCGATTGACCAAAATGAACCTCTGAGAAAATAGACTTGAGTTTTCTGTTTTGCTTTTGTGAGATCCTAGTTAACATTAATAGAACTTCAGAGATACCTGTTTTTGGGTGGTAAAAGTGCACCTTTATCAGAAGCATCATATATTAGTGCATTAAAATTGTTACATCGTCATAAGGAAGATGTCTATTATGAAGTCTAGAATAACTTTTGCAGAATGAGAATACCTCACCGATAAAAACATCGTGAATATTGCTGTCCTGTGATAATCTTGATAGATTTCCAGATTCTGTAGATGTCTGTAATACTCCCTTATCTTTGAGGTTGTGATAATAATAGTAGATCCTTTGTTTGTCCCACAGTATGAATTCTGGCAGCGCTGAATATGTAAAATATAGATGTAGGAAAGTGTCAACAGTGACATCTAATGCAAAGTCTTGGTATACCCACTGTTTTGTGTCTTCATTATATATCACTAGGTAGATTGTTTTGGTGACTTCACATGTAATGCAGTAACTTAATAACAAGCCAAGTTCCAAAGGGTGTCCTGTATACTCAACATTGTGTATAGTCAGAGTAGCAGCTGATGACATATTTACAAGTTTTTTCAACATTTCAGTAGTTCCTATTTTAACAAATTTAGGAAAAGTATATCCAAGATAAACTTCATTTTCTGTCCAGATTGCCATGCTGCTTCTTACTCCTTCATCCTGTAACAAAGTGAAAATAATTAGAAAATCTTTTATATATATATTTACTGAAATATAGTCAGTTTACAATGCTGTGTCAATTCCTGGTGTACAGCAAAATGCTTCAGTCATACATGAACATACATATATTCATTTTCATATTCTTTTCCACCATAGGTTACTATAAGATATTGAATATAGTTCCTTGTGCTACACAGTACGATCTTGTTGTTTATCTATTTTATATATGTTAGTTAGTATCCGCAAATCTCAAACTCCCAGTTTCTTCCTTCCCACCCCCCTCCCCTCTAGGAACTGCAAGTTTGTTTTCTTTATCTGTGAGTCTGCCTCTGTTAAATAAGTTCGTTTGTCTTTTTTTTTTTAGATTCCACATATAAGTGATACCATTTGATGTTCTTCTCTTTCTGGCTTACTTTACTTAGAATGACAATCTCCAGGTCCATCCATGTTGCTGCAAGTGGCACTATTTCATTCCTTTTTATGCCTGAGTACTATTCATATAGCTCTCTCTCTCTATACCCCAACTTCTTTATCCAGCTGGCTGTGGATTGATGTTTAGGTTGCTTTGATGTCTTGGCTACTGTAAATAGCACTGTTGTGACCATTAGGGTGCATGTATCTTTTTGAATTAAGTTTCCCTCTGGACATATGCCCAGGAATGGGATTGCTGGATCATATGGTAAGTCTATTTTTAGTCTTTTGACTAAATCTCCATACTGTTTTCTATATAGAAAATCTTTGATTTTAGGGGCAGGGCTAACAATTCCAATTCCTTCTAATTTGATACATTTAAAAATAAAACATAGTAACTACTAAGGCTTAATTTTTATTATATTTCTGAATAATATGTCAGACAGAAATATATAGAAATATATCATATATAACCATTAAAGTGAATTATTCCAGTAATTTTATCCTTTTATATACTTTTTCTATCCATAGTACTAATTCATCTTAATTCCCTTTTAAATCCTCAAAGAGCATCAGCCTTCTCTTTTCTTATGTATTTTTGTCCACTCTGGCCAGGGATGCCTCTTTGACCTTCATGTTAGCTAAGGTCGAGATACAAGAACACTTCAAACATTAAATTAGTTTTGCAATTCCAGCTTCCTTGGAAAAAGAGAAGAGAGAACTTAAAACCTTAGACAAACCAACACTACCCTTTTATGAACACAGGCTGTTAGTGAGGAAGGCCACTTCAGAGATGACGATGTCTGAAATTCAGTGGGCCTAATTTCATTTATGGAGTGAAGGCCCCTCTTCTCCCCTGTGTCTCTTCCCCAACTGTTTCTAATTATTAAAGATTTTTACTTAAAATGTAACTTCTTTGTCCATGACAACCAACAGGAGTCTTTTGTGCATATCTTGTCTCCCTAAATAAACAAGTTTGTATATTTATTTAATGCACAAATATTTAGTCCATACTCAAACAGGTTGTAGACAGATATCAAACTGATAATTAAAGACAGAGACTATTGGGGGTGAAAAGACACTTTACCAAATGAAGATTCAGTTTAAAGTCTAGAGCTTTTGTTGCTGGAAATGAGTTTGAAACAATTCTCAAAGAGGAAATAGATTTGAAACAAAATAATAAATCCTTCATAAAAAAGACTCACAGCAGTTCTCACATTTAGCAGAAGGATGGGAACTGGAATTTTTAATAAACATGATAGATGGAAATTCCAATGAGCCACTTATAAAGCTAGTGGGGAGGTTAAAGGACAAAAGTAGTAAGTTATCTGTATCTACATTAAGTAGTTATATGTGTGTATATTTATGACTGAAACATTATGGTGTACACCAGAAATTGACAGAATATTGTAAGATGACTATACTTCAATTTAAAAAATTGTAAACAAAAATTTTAAAAACGAAGTGGACTTCTTACAGAAAGCATAGTTTGGTCTTTTTTTTTAAAATCCAATTTGACAGTCTCTGCCTTTTAATTAGTATTAGGGTCATTTACATTTAATGAAATTATTGACATTTATATTTAACTACCATTTTATTGTTTTCTGGTTCTATCCTCTGATTTTTGTCCCAGTGTTTCCCTTTCCTGCCTTTTTTTTTAAGATTATTGAAAAAAAATTAGTATTATTCCATTTAAATTTATCTATTGGGTTTTTTAACTCTATCCTGTATAACTTTTTAGTGGTTGCTCTAGGGGTTACAATATATGCCTTGCCATTTTGAGTGGAATGAAGATACCTCAGTACTCCTTAGCTTCTTTTACCCTACCTCATTTATGCTATAATAGTCATGTATTATATAAACATATATTAAAAACTCCACCAGAAAGTGTTACATATTTTAAGCTTTGCATTTACCTATCATACTTTTTAAAAGGAACTTAAGGGTATAAAAATAATCTATTATATTTACCTGCATATCTACCATTTCTGTTCTTTACTCATTTCTGAAATTTTTAATTTCTCATTTTCCTTCCACCTGATAAGCTTTATTAGACATTTGTTTCTTTTAGAGCAGGTATGCTAGCAACAAATTCTTTTAGTTTTTCTTCATCTGAGAATGTCTTTATTTCTCCTTAATTCTTGAAAGACATTTTTGTCTGGAATAGAATTCTAGGTTGATGTTTCTTTCAGCACTCAAATAATGTTGATTAATTGCCTTCTGTTACCTGTGGCCTCTGATGAGAAATCAGCTATCACTTGAATCATTGCTCTCCTATACATAATGTATTATTTTTCTCTGGCTGCTTTCAAGTTATTTTCCTTTGGTTTTCAGTAGTTTGATTATGAATTTCTTTTGTAATTACATTGATTAGAGTCTGCTGGGCTTCATGACTCTGTAAGTTATACTTATTATTGCCAAATTTGAGAAGTTTCTAGCTATTATTTGTTCAGATATTTTTCCCTACATAATACTGTCTTCTCTCCTCCTTGGATTCCAATGACATGAATGTTACATATTCTGGTATTGTTCCACAGATCTCTGGGCTTGGTTCACTTTTGACATTTTTTCCTATTATTTATATTGGAAATTTTCTATTGTGTAACTTCAGTTATTGACTGTTTGTCATGTCATCGCCATTCTGCTATTGAGCACATCTAATAAATTTTATTGCAGTTATTCTAATTATATTCTAAAGTCTCTTGTTGAGGATAGCTTTATTGAACACATACATTTTAAGGTGACAATAACTTTATCTCAGTTATTTGAATATTCCACAATCTCCTGGCTTCCATGAATCCTGTCTAATTGTTTTACTGTCTTTATTTTATTTGTAATTTGTCATTTCTGCTTGGATACTTTTAATAGCTCTTGTTAGTCTTTGATCCCCTGCAATTTCACTATTTTGTGACTAAGTAGGTTTTCTTTCTTCCCATATCAACTGGGATTTATTAGTATTTCTGGATTAAGGAGTAATATCTTTAAGTCTGAAAAATTTTCAGCTCTTTCTCATTTTCACTGATCTTTCATTTTGGAATTCTGGTTAGGTATAGATTGGATCTTCTCTTTTACATTCTTTCCTTCATCTCTCTTTCCCTCTTTTCCTTGTTTTTTATCCCCTTTTCTCTCAGTTTTTCATTTTGTTTCATTTCTCTTCTACTTTCCAATGCTCTAGTTATTTTTCTTGTATCCAATCTTCTATTTAAGCCAATCATTAAGTTTTACATTTCAATTATCAGTTTTATCTAAGTAATATTTTAACTTATTTAAAATTAAAAAAAATAGAATACACATATAGAAAATGGAATATATATATACACACACACACACACACACACACACATGAATGATTTATCACAAACCAGGAGTCTGTGTAATGACTATATAGATTAAGAAACAGAATATCATCAGAGCTCCCAAACGTCACACATGCTCTCTTCTAGTAACGACACATTTCCTTTCTAGGATAATCGTTGTCCTAAATTTAATGATAATGTCTTCCTTGCTTTTAGTTTTAATAATTGCCTTGCCATTTGATAGATTCTTTTTTTCCTCATATTTTCCATTTTGTTTTCCATTAAACAAATCTATTAAAGATATTTTAGATTCATTTTATTCTCTGTTACTGGAGTTACATCTCTTCAAAGAGGCCTCTGAGAAATTAGGTCAGAAAAGAGAGCTATTTACAAGCATAAGTAACTGTACAAAGAGGGGCATGGTTTTGTCTGATAGATCACTGAATTAAATGGTATGGTAAATATATCTAAATTTGTAGGTGTAATACATATACATAATCTTTTACTAACCTTCAATAAATAATTGAGCCAGCACCATTTTCTTGATGTAATGCCAATAATTCCATTATCAGGAAGATTTACATTGCTTCCCAGTCTTGTAAATGCTGTTAAATTTTTTATGTAAAGAATACCGTTTATTAAAAAAAATATTCCATCCTTTGTTAGGTTCACATCAGACACACTGTGTCTTTCATCATCAGTCAGAATGTTTGGGGGTACTCTGATCTTGACCCACGTATGGAATGAATCGTTTGTCTGAAAGGTCTCCGTATCAGCTACCACCACAACAGATGAAGGAACACAATTAGCCCGGGATGCCATTAATGGACTGCCCCGTGGTGAAGAGATTGGTAAAAAACCAGGCGTCTCAGGTATTTTCAGCAAAGGAAATGTCACCAGGAAAAGAGTGTCTGCAACGAAACAATCAAAAAAAGCCACTTCATTTCCTTTAATCTCAGTTACCACATCATCTTCTGTCACTGGTACTGAGAAATGCCAGGCCCTAAGAAGAGAAAAATAGAAAACATAAGAATAAAATGCTTGCACTCTCCCTCTCCCCCAGATCCATCTTGCACAGTGTTGACATTCATCATCTTTTATAAAGTTTTTATTTTTATCCACATACGTCTGGGTAAAAGAAAACAAATAGTACTAAAATGCTACCTCTTCCCCATTTCTCCTCATTCGTCTTTTGTTCCCAGGAACAACAATCTTGATTCTTACAGCTCTTTGTTCTGCAATGTGTCTCCATATCCTCCATATTTTATACTGCTCTCTTAATATATAATTTGATACATTATCTATTGGCTTCTTATATGACAGTTAAAGATGCATCTATCATATGATATACCTACCCATACATCTCTTCTCTCAAATTAATATCACAGTATTGAGCTAAGTTTATAGTGTTTACATTGTTATTACTACAGAAATATTGTTTACTACTGAGACAGTAATAATTATGTTATATATATATAACATATATATATATATATATGTATATATATGTTTCTTTACAGTATTTCCCCTGAAATTAATAATGATTTCATTTTGAAAATTTGTTTAGTTCTCTAAGTTTTCCAACAGGTAATTAAAACAGCGCTCCATAGTGACTGCATGTATACACATTTCAATTTTTTCTTATTGTTTCTCATTTTATAGCATGAATCTTCTTTTATGTATATAATATCTTCTCCTATTTCTGTGAAGATACTATTTATATTTTTTGGTGAAGTTTTCTTTTGCTCCCTGCTGTGTCCTCCTGTTGTGTGCTGTGCCCTTTGAATTCAGTTGTTCTGTTTACTGATTTAGGTCTCCGACATTCAAGCTGGAGGCTTTATGTAATTGGCGGTCCTTGGCTGTCCTCTAATATTTCAGAGAGAAGAATTAACAGGCTGTGAGTCAGCTTAGAGGGGTACCTCTTACTCCCATGGTGCCCCACCTGCTTCTCTGCCCACCCCACCCCCCCACCCCACTCCAAATTTAAGTTATTTTAAGTGGTTTTGATCAGTTAATCCAAAGAAGAATCTTCTAATACTCTGCTGGGAGGATGTATGCCAGGTTTCCATATTCAGTGAGCAGGACTGCAGGCACCCTGGGGAATTCCCATCACTTTAGAATTCCCTCCTGCAAGCCCTTAATTTTAACAGAATTTTGTGCTCTACGAAGTCAGTTATCAGTTCTCTCTCTGCTTTCTATCTTCTGGGCTTGCTTTCCTTCCCATTGTTTGTCCTCATAGGCTTGCAACTTTAAAAACCTTTCTTTCTGTTATTTTAGCAAGATTATGGAAGAGAATAGAGATAAAGTAATATATTTATCTATATATAGAGAGATATATATATTAAATATATACCATGTTTTAATTTATTTTATTTGCTTTAAATTGAATTTCATTAAGTCAAGTTCTGCTTAGAAACTTTAGTGGCCCCTAAATTATATCCAGGAAAAAATTCAAACCATTCCAATACATTTTATGGAGCCTACGTATTTTTTTTCCTATTCAGTTTCATTTGCTGTATTATATTTCAGGTGTGTTCTTTCTTTTTGCCTTCCAAAATTGTGCTTTTCCCTTCTCTTGGAGCACCCAGTCCCTCTTCTCCATCTCTATCTTCTACTTGTCCTTCAGGTCCTGCTCAAGAATTATTTTTTCTATTTTGCTTTCTTGTTTTACCACAAAATACAGCTTTCATAAGGACAGTCTTTTCTAAACCCAAATTAATCAGTCCAGTCATAAGGATGATATTTTACGGCATCCAAGGCAACATTTTAAAAATGGATATCTGACATTCTCTACATATGCACTTTTTATTTATATTTCTTTAAAAATATTTATTTAATAATTTTTAAACAAAATAGTAAATCATATATACAAAAGTACGTGATACAAAACACACACTTTAAAGAATAATACTAAGATGAATACCTGTGTACTAATCACCCATATCAAGAGTCAAAACATTGCCATGACTTGGAAATCTCTGTATGTCTCTTCTCTCACCCTCCCCCACGTAGTCACTGGCCTGATTTTTTTAGAAAACTGATATCTAATTGATGTATAACATTATATTAGTTTTAGATGTACAATAATTTGATCCTTTTACATATTGCCGATGATCACCACAATAAGTCTAGTTAGCAACCATCACCATACATAGTTACAATTGTTTTTGTTGTGATGAGAAATTTTAGTATCTCTCTTACCAACTATCAAATATACAATACAGTATTAGTAACTGTAGTCAAGATGCTTTACATTACATCTCCAGACTTATTTCATAACTGGAAGTTTTGTACCTTTTGACCACTTTCACCCACCCCCCACCCCCTTGCCTCTGGAAATCACTGATCTGTGTATCTATGAGTTCAGTTTGTTGCTATTGTTACTACTTTTTAGAGCTTGCATAAAAGTGAGATCACATGTTCCAGTTCTGTGAAAATGCCATTGGTAATTTGATAGGGATTGCGCTGAATCTGTAGATTGCCTTGGGTAGTATAATCATTTTAACAATATTGATTCTTCCAATCCAAGAACACGGTGTATCTTAACATGTTTTTGTCTTCAGCTTATTTCATCGGTGTTTTATGGTTTTTGGAGTACAGGTCTTTTGCCTCCTTAGCTAGGTTTATTCCTAGGTGTTTTATTCTTTTTGATATGATGGTACATTAGATTGTGTCCTTAATTTCTCTTTCTGATATTTCATTGTTAAGTGTATAGAAATGCAGCAGATTTCTGTATATTAATTTTGTATCCTGCAACTTTACCAAATTCATGGATGAGCTCTAGTAGTTTTCTGGTGGTGCCTTTAGAATTTCCTATGTTATCGTATCATGTCATCTGCAGTGAGTTTTCCGTCTTCCTTTCCAATTTGGATTCCTTTTTTTTCCTTTTCTTCTCTGATTGCTGTGACTAGGACTTCCAAAATTATAAAGTGGTGAGAGTGGGCATCCATGTCTTGTTCCTGATCTTAGAGGAAATGCCTTCAGCCTTTCACTGTTGATTATGATGTTGGCTGTGGGTTTGTCATATGTGGCCTTTATTATGTTGAGGTATGTTCTCTCCATGCCCGCTGTCGGGAGAGTTTTTAATCATAAATTGATGGCGAATTTTATCCAAAGCTTTTACTACATCTATTGAAATGATCATATGGTTTTTATTCTTCAGAGTTGTTAATGTGATGTATCACATTGATTGATTTGTGGATATTGAAAAATCCTTGTATCCCTAGGATAAATCCCACTTGATCATGATGTATGATCCTTTTAAAGTATTGTTAGAGTTGGTCTGCTAGTATTTTGTTCAAGATTTTTGTGTTTATGTTCATAAGTGATATTGGCATGTAATTTTCTTTTTTGTGTGTGATATATTTGTGTATGGATTTCTCTAAGGTATATACTGGTATTGAATTCCTGAACCACTGGATATATGCATCTTCAGCTTTGGCTAATAATGTAAAAATACCTTTCAAATTGTGCCAATTTATACTTCTACTAACAATGTATGTAAGTGTTTCCAGTTTTGCACATTGCTATGGTGTGAATGCTTGTCTTTGCCCAGAATTCATATATTGAAGTCCTAATGCCCAGTGTGATGGTATTAGCAAGTGGAGCCTCAGGGAGGTACTTGAGTCGTGAGGGTAGAGCCCTCATAAATGGGATTAATGCCTCTGTGAAAGAGGCCCAAGAGAGCTTCTAGCCTGTTCCACCATGTAAAAATACAGTGAGAATTCTGCCACTCAGAAGAGGGCCCTCAACCAAACATACTGGCATCCTGATCTCAGAATTCCAGCCTCCAGAACTGTAAGAAATAAACTTCTGTTGTTTATAAGCCACCCAGTTAATGCTGTTTTGTTATAGCAGCCTGAATGGACTGAGGCAGATTTTCACCAACAAACTTCTAAAATGTTAACATATCATATCAATCTGGTGTATGTAAAATGGATCTCTTTGGGCTATTAATATTTTTATCTGATTACTAGTAAAGTTGAACATCATGTCCTGTACCTGTTAATGAGTTGTTTATCAAATCTTTGCTTTTCTAATCTGAGTTACTTTTGATTGATTATAGAAATTGTTTCCTATCCTGAGGCAATAAAGATATCATCCCATCTATTTTTTAAGTTTTGCAGTTTAGCCTTTCACAGGTTTGTCTTCTGAGATTATTTTATTATTATTATTATTATTAATCTAAAATTATTTTAATATATATGAGGTAAAGAACAATTTTTTTACTTAAAGCTTTATTCTGTCCTTATTGAGATTATCATGTAGTTTTCTTTTAATCTATTAGTGTAAGTTAATTAAAACATTTATAGTATTATATTAACCTTGCACTTCCAGTATAAACCAACTTGATTATATGTCATATCTCTTTTCATATATTGTTGTTGGATTTGTTTTGCTAATATTTTATTTAGAATTTTGCATCAAGGTTCATGAATGAGATTAGCCTATAATTTTTCTTTCTCATACAGACCTTGCCTGATTTGGGGTATGCTACCTTGCTAACTTCATTTTGCTACTTATTTATTGTTGGAATTATCTGTGCTAGTCCTCTCTTCCCTTCCTTAAAGCTTGTTAAATACTGATTAAGTTTCTTTGTAGTTAAAATGTTGCTCAACTTCTAGATTTCCTTTTGAGTCACTTTTGAAAAATCGTATTTTTTTAGAATTTTTTCTATTTTAGTTTTCAAATGTTTAGGTCTATAACTGTTTATGTATCTGCTACATCTCGAATCTACGTCTCTTTTTAAAAACCTAGATTAGTCTTTCCACATTTTTTTTCACATTACTGGTTCATGCAAACCCTTTTATCTCAACTCAGTACCACCTCTAAGATGCTATCTAAATGTGCTTCTCTCTGTAGTATCACCTGGTGTATTTCTCTCATAGTTCTTGATATACCATATTATATTTTAGGTATTTACTTATCCATTTCCCATATTAGAATTTGCATTTGAATGATTTAATTTCTTGAATTCCAAATAAAAAATTGAATATAGAAGGTAGGGGCCTTGACTATACCCATAGTTTCTAACAGTAGCTTAATCAGTAGATGTACAACAAGCATTTGTTAGATCAACTGTGAAAACCAATTGACATACATGTTGCCAAAAAAACTAAGTTAAATCTATACTCATTCTGTATCTAGTTATCATAAAGTTGAATTTATTTTTTATTAGCTTGATATATAACTTATTTTATTTTATTAAAATATAGTTGACATAAAATGTTATGTTAGTTTTAGGTGTACAACATGGTGATTTGACAAATAAGTAAGAAAATGATCATCATGATAAATTCAGTAACCATCTGTCACCACACACAGTGATTACAGTATTAATGACTATATTCCTTATACTGTGTAGAACATCCCTGTGTCTTACTTATTTTATAACTACAGGATTGTACCTCTTAATCCACTTCACTTATTTTGCCAAACTCCCCACACCTCACTCCCCCTGGCAACCATCAGTTTGCTCTCTGTAACTATGTCTATTTCTATTTTGTTTTGTTTATTTTGTTTTTAGATTGCACGTATAAGTGAGATCATACAGTATTTGTCTATGTCTGACTTATTTCACTTAGCATTAAGGCTAAGTCCATCCATGTTGTTACAAACAGCAAGATTTCGTTCTTTTTTATGGCCGAGTAATGTTCCATTGTGTATGTGTCTGTGTATCGCATCTTTTCTGTCAGTTCACCTATTGATGATCATTTAGGTTCCTTCCGTATCTTGGTTATTGTAAATAATGCTGCAATGAACCCAGGCGTGCATATATTTTTTCAATTTGGTGTTTTTATTTTCTTTGGGTAAATACCCAGAAGTGGAGTTGCTAGATTTTACGGTAGTTCTATTTTTAATTTTTTTGGCGGAACTTCCACTTTGTTTTCCATAGTAGCTACATCAATTTACATTCCCACCAACAGTGCACAAGAGTTCTCTTTTCTCCATATCCTTGCCAACATTTGCTATCTCTTGTCTTTCTGATGATGATTTTAACTGGTATGAAGTGATATTTCACCATGGTTTTGATTTGCATTTCCTTTGTGATTAGTGATGTCAAGCACCTGTTCAGATACTTGTTGGCAGTAGTATGTCTTCTTTGGGAAAATGTCCATTTAGTTCCTCTATTTTAAACTGGATTTTGTTGTTGCTGTTAAGTTGCATGAGTTCTTTATATATTTTGGTTATTAACTGCAGATATATGATTTGAAACTAATTTCTCCAATTCCATAGGTTGCCTTTTTATTCGCTGACTTGGCTTTTCATGTCAAATCCAAACTATCAATGCCAACACTGATGTCAAGGAGCTTACCATCTATGTTTTCTTCTAGGGAGTTATGGGTTCAGGTCACATGTTTAAGTCTTCAATCTCATTTTAAGTTAGTTTTTGTGTATGATACAGAATAGGTGTCCAATTTTATTCTTCTGCATGTGGCTATTCAGTTTCCCAATACCATTTATTGTAGAAACTATCCTTTCTCCATTGTGTATTTTGACTCCTTTGTCATCAATTAATCAACCATATATATTTGTGTTTATCTATGGGCTCTCTATTCAGTACCATTAATTTATGTGTCTTTTTTATGCCAGTACTACACTGTTTTAATTACTACATCTTTGTAATATAGTGTAATATCAGATAATATGATGCTTCCAGCTTTGTTCTTCTCAAGATTGCTTTGGTTACTTTAGGTCTTTTGTGGTTTCATACAAATTTTAGAATTGTTCTATTTCTGTGAAAACTGCCTTGAATTTTGATAGGAATTGCACTGAATTTGTAGATTACTTTTGATAGTATGGACATTTTAACAATATTGATTTATTATATGAACATGCAATATCTTTCTATTTATTTGTGTCTTCTTCAGTTTTTTTCATCAATTTCTCATGATTTTCAGTGTACAGATCTTTTACCTCTTTGGTTAAATTTAATTGTATGCATTTTATTCTTTTAATGCAATTGTAAATGGGACTATTTTCTTAGTTTCTCTTTCTGATAGTTCATTGTTAGTGTATAGAAATGCAACTGAGTTTTGTATATTGATTTTGTATCCTACAATCTTACTGAATATTTTTATAAGTTCTTATAGTTTTTGGAGGAGTCTTTAGGGCATTCTATGTATAAGATCATGTTATCTACAAATAGAGACAGTTTTACTCTTCCTTTCCAAAATGGATGCCTTTTACTTTACTTTTTTTTACCTAAGTGCTCTGGCTAGGACTTCCAGTACTGTGTTGAATATAAGTGGTGAGAGAGGGCATCCTTGTCTTGTTCCTGATCTTAGAGGAAAAGTTTCCAACTTTTCACCATTGAGTATGATGTTTACTATTACGTGGCCTTTATTATGTTGATGTATGTTCCTTCTGTACTCAGTTTGTTGAGAGTTTTTTAAATCATGAATTGATGATGAATTTTGCCAAATGATTTTACTGTTATCTAATGAGATAATCATGATTTTTATCCTTCATTTTGTTAATATGATATATCACATGATTAATTTGTGTGTGTTGAACTATCCTTGTATCCCTGAAATAAATCCCACTTGATCATGGTATATGATACTTTTATTGTATTGTTAAATTTGGTTTGCTAATATTTTGTTGAGAATTTTTACATCTATATTCATCAGGTATTGGCCTGAAATTTTCTTTTCTTTTAGTGACTTTATCTGATTTTGGTATCAGGGTAGAATTGGAAGAATTCCCTCTTCTATTTTTTGGAAGAGTTTGAAAAGCATTGGCAGTAAGTCTTCTTTAAATTATTTGGTGGAATTCATGACGAAGTATTCTTAAATGAACACACACACACACACACACAAATACTTCTCATACTCATACTACTATTTCTATAGAAAGAATTCTTAGAAGTGGGAATGTTAAGCCATAGGTTATATATATTTAAAATGAACATTCTGCAGCAATCTCCCTTCAGAATATTTTAAACCAATTTATATTGTTCAATTTACCTGTTTTACCAATTTCCACTCCCAATATTTCCCTGTGCCCTCCCCAAACCCAGACTTCTTTCTCCTTCTCCATTTTCTCCTTCTTCACTTCTTCCTCTCTTTTCCAGAAATTCTCTTCCTTCTCTTCCTCCTCCTGCTCACTCTTTGATATTTTTCTTCTTATTGCCCTTTCTCCTTTGCTTCTATCACATTGGTTGGGATTATAAGAAAATGTGAAAAAACAAGTAAAAAATGGGCATGCTTTTATTTTTTATGACATTAATAAGAATGATTCATGTTTCACCAATTAATTTGTTGTTTTCACTGTAAGTCTCTAAAATGTACATTTGTTTTAAGTGAAAGAAATTTTCTCCTAATTCCAATTTATTAATTATTCGTAAGGTTGAGAATGCATATATTATATTTTATCAAAACCTCTTTTCATACCTATTATGACAATTATGTCATTTTCTCCTTTAATCTATTACTATTCTAATAGAATATTATTCTAATAGAATATTCTAATATTACTATCCTAATAGTAATATTCTCTACACTATTACTATTAATTTCCTAATGTTGAAACATCTTTGCATATGTAACCACATTCTAGAAGTTTAATAAATAATGTTAAAAAAGTGGTACTGATTTTAAAAGAGAAATCTATTTATTGTTGGGCTCTATCTGCCCAATATTTGGTATTTGAACTATGCTAGCCTTATGTAATGAATTGAAAAGACTTCTATATTCTTAAACATATGGAATAGTTTAAATAATATAGAGATTTTTATTTTATGTCAATAGGCTTCAGAGAATTTATTCACAAAATTATCTGGGCTTGATGCCTTGAAGAAGATTAATTTTAATTTTTATTACCATTTCAATTTTATGTATCTTTAAAAGATAAAACTTTCTAAAAACCTAGTGACATCAAAATCATCATATAACATTTAACAATATTTCCTTAATACCTGAACATCTAGACAGCATTTAAATTATCAGACACTCCACCCAACAACAGTAAACTATAGCTTCTTCACAAGTATACACAGAAAGGTCTCCAGACAGACCATATATTAGGCCATGAAATAAACTTCAATGTTTTTAAAAGGATTGAAATCATATAAAGTATTTTCTCTGACGACAAAGAAATGAAATTAGATACCATATGACCCGGCAATTTCACTTAGTTATATATCCAAGAAAAATGAAACAATTATGTCCATACAAAAACTTATACATAAATGTTCATAGCAACATTATTCATAGTAGCCCCAAAGTAGAAACAACCAAATGTTCATCAACTAAAGAGTGAATAAGTAGTGGGGAGGGTACAGCTCAGTGGTAGAGTGCATGCCTAGCATGCACAAGGTCTTGGGTTCAATCCCAGTACTTCCATTAAAATAAATAAATAAAAACATAATTACCTCCCCCCCAAAAAGAATAAAAAGTAAATAAATAAATTTTTTAAAAGATTAAGTAAAATGTTGGTATGTCCATATAATGGAATATTATTTGGCAATAAAAAGGAATGAAATATACTTGGCCTTTGAACAACACAGGAGTTAGGGGCAGTGCTGCCCCTTTCCCTTCCTCTGCCGACACTGTGGAAAATGTGTGTATAACCCTAGAGTTGGCCCTTTGTATTCTGAGTGCCACATCCGTAGGTTCAACCAGCTGTGGATTACGTAGCACCATAGCACGTATTTACTGAAAAAATTTCCATGAGTAAGTGGACCTGTGCAGTTTAAACCCTTGTTGTTCAAGAGTCAGTGGCACTAATGCAAGTTACAACATGGATGAACCTTGAAAATATTATGCTAACAGTTATTTCTGTTAGTCACAAAAGACCATATCTGTATGATTCTCTTGAAATATTCAGAATAAACAAATCCCTAGAGACAGAAAATAGATTAGTAGTGCGAAGGGCTGTGGGGTGGGGAGTGGGTCTCTTTTGGGGCTGATAATGGTATTTTAGAATTAGTGGCAACAGTAGCACAACTCTGTGAGTATTCTAAAAACCACTGAATTTCACACTTTAAAACGGTGAATTGTGTGGTATATGAATTACATCTCAATAAAGCTGTTAAAAATAGGTAAGAAATAAATGGTACCAATAACCTTTCCACCTGCCTGCTAAATGAGACAAGGACTTTGGTTTGGTTTTATAGCAGCTGTTTCTCCTCCTTCCCAACACCACAATTGTATAAAATCTGCAGGAATTTTAGCTCCACATTAGTATTTTCTCTCTCTGAATGGCACCCTCTACTTTACCCAGGAATTGAACTTCTTTGCCTTTCCTAGAATACATCTGCTTTCTCAGGTCTCTGTTTGAAGGCCCTCCTGTATGTTGCCCCTGTTGGAAATGCTCTTTGGGAAAGTCCTCTCTGAGCCTTAGTGCACCTTCTATGTATTCCACTTCACCCTGGGCTCACTTCTATCATAATATTTATTTGTTTACTTGTCTTCTCTATTAAACTATGAGTCACTGACTGCAGGAATTTTATCTTTTAGTTATAAGCACCTTGCCCTGTGCCTAAGTACTCAATTGATTAAAAAAGGCTGTCGAAACCCCATGATCACCTGCTAACTTTAACAATAACAGATCTACTTCTCAGGTGGAATGTGTGTGTGTGTGTGCGCGCGCGCGTATGTGTGCGTGTGAGTGCACATGTATGTTCTTGTGTGCACTGATGGTAGTAGTGATTGTGACAACAGTCATACCACTGTGGCTCACTTTAAGAACCAGCAGGAAACATTCTGAGATACTGCCAGGATTTACCACTGTCTTGAATGAGGCTCTTGCATTGAGGTTTAGCTGTTAACATGAATTGTCAAAATATAATCCAGGAGTGTGACTGGCATTTTCTGAGTTGGTAATTAGTTCCAATTATCACAATCTTTACGTGTTAAAAGAAGCTACTTAGAAATTACATATAAGATATTCCATGAAATTCCGCTAGGGTTTTAAAATTTCTTTTATGTGTCTGACAGTTATTTTACTTGATTTTAAAGATAAATTGTATATTTGAAATTAAAAAATTAAATACCCATTCTTCATTTGTTCATGTGGAAAATAAAGTTTTCTCCTCTGAGTTGTATGTATGGTAGGCTTCTGTCCCATAGCGCCTAAATGCTTGCTAAGTGCTTCAGAATCCTGTGGGGAAAAAAAATCCTCTTTTTACTCTTTTCATAGCCAACTTATTCTGAAATTACATCATAATATGGAGTTTATTATTTTAATTATAACATTGTTTACATTTACAAATTTACCGCATTTTCAAAATTAAGCTTTGGGTTTTTTTCTACCATAGAACATCTTCCCTGTTAGAACTTTATGAATTATAAATAAGTCATAATACAGTTTCTAACACATTGAAAATACTATGCACTATCAGAATCCTGAATAAACTGAGATTATGGAGGCTCTTAAATAAATGCCCTTTGTTTTAATGTCAATGAAATACATAATGGAGTTTCTAAAACTAATCTGTTAGAATTATTTCTATATAAGCCTGGCTTCAAAACAATATACCCTTTCAAGGCATTTTTCAAATGGTATCTGGAGGCTTTCAGAAAAATTCTGTTAACATAAAGATAGATCTGACATGTTCCCTCTTTTTCTCATGAAACTTAAGAAGCTGAATTGATTGGAATTATCCCTAAGAAGGTGTTTTTAGAATAGAGGCAATAGTTTCACTATGGGCAATCCCTGGAATTAAAAAATCAGATCATGAGGGCTAGTCTAGAATCCTCCAATAATGCTCCTGTTTAATTTCCTAGAAACATGTCCACCACCCACAAGGAAACCTTGGAGACTGCTGTAATGAGCATCAGTAAGGGTGTAGTCATTGAGACTATGGGATTGTCTAAAAGGAGGATTTAACCTGTGTTTTGAGAATAGGAATGGTGGTCAGGAAAGGCCTCCCTGAAGATTAAATATTTAATGATTTTGATAGAGAAAAATAAATTTATCTGATAAATAGTTGATAAATAATAGTATTTTAATTTTTTCTAAACTCTTATTCACTATTCAGAACTTTTAATACAACTATCCTTCATATAAATAATAGTATTTTAATTTTTTTCTAAACTCTTATTCACTATTCAGAACTTTTAATACAACTATCCTTCATATAACTGCAAAAGAAAAGAATAAATGGAGCATTCTTAATGTAACACAGAATAAGATGGAAATAAAATACAACAAGCAACATATACAACAAAATGATAGAAAAAAGACAGGCTAAGAAGAAGTTAAAACAATTAGACAATTATGTAAACAAGCTTAAGAACATAAATTTCTTCCTTAAAAGGGTAATTCATGGTTATTAAAGGTAATTTTATAAATATAGAAAAACTACATCAAAGAAATCATCAAAAATAAACACATTTAGGATATTTTCTTAGGATTTACCAAATATAGGTTACTGTTATGTATTCATGTTATATAACCTGAGGTCTTATATAAACATCATTTAAAATGATAGCATGATATTCCATTGTGAATTATTATCACTAACTTAACATTCCCCTATTGGACATTTAGGTAGCTTTATTTTTTTCACTTTTGTAAATATTATTGCCATGGACATCATCAGATATAGTCTTTTCTACATTAGGACTATTTCTTTTGGTTAGATTCTTGGAAATATGATTACAGATCAAAAGTTATTAATTAACATTTATAAAATCCTTGAGATAAGATAAGCAAAATGATTTCTAAAAAGTACTATGCCAATTAATTTTGTTACTATTATTAGCAAATTCCACTATGCTAGTACCAAACTTTTTATTACTTTTTAAAAAAGTATTCTTCTACTTGTAACATCAATATATGGCTATACGTGTTACTAAATTTAATAAATGTCTTTTTGTTTATCTTACTTGATTTTTCAGCAGCATTTGAAACACTAGACTGATCTCCGCCTTTGACAGGCAGTGTTTCTTTCATACTCCACTTTCATGTTGCCATTCCTTCCTGCTCTACTGGAGATCTCCAGTTCGGTCCTAGGCTCTCTTCATCCTAGTACTCTTCTCATAGTACATTCTCTTCCTAGGTGGTCTCATCCAGTCACATGGCTTCAAGTATCATCCAATTTCTGTACAACTCCTCAAGCTGTATAGCCTAGAGCCCAAATTTTATATCTAGTTTAGGATCCATGTATCTAATTAGATTTTTAACTTCAACTTTTGGTTGTCTTCTAAGCACTTCAAGCCAATATGTCCAAAACTGGACTGCTGACTTTAGGCTCTGCCTCCAAAACCTGCATTTATATATTTTTTTGAATAAAGAAAGAAGAAAATAATCTCACCACCCAGAGGAGAGTAGAACCTTCTCACAATACGATTGTGAAAGGTGTGTTCCATACAGAATTAACACTTACAAGGGCTCTGAAGTGGGAGAGGAGTTATTATATTTGAGGCATTGAAAGAAAGACAACAGCTAGAGTGTAGTAAGTAAAAGCGAGATTAAAGAAAAGATAGGCAGGGGCCACATCATGCTAAGCATTGCAGGCTTTGGAAAATAGTTTGGGTTTTATTCTTAGTACAATGGACAAATGTTAAAGGAATTGTCCTTTCAATAGAACTTTAACTATTTTATTTTGCTACAGTTTCACCCACAAGGAATGAGTCAGTTTTCCCTAATGACAATAGCTTATATAATCTTAGTGCATTATCAAAGCTAGGAAGTTGATACTGATACAACACTAGTAACTCAGGTACAAACCTTATTCAGATTTCACCATTTTTTTAAACGGGCACTCCTTTTTTGTGTACAGTTCTGTGAAATTTTATCACATATGTACATTCATGTAATCATCACCACACACAGAATAGTCCATCACAAAGAAGCAACTCCCTCATGTTATTCCTTAAGAGTCACAACTGCCCACCAACTCTAACTTCTGGTAACTGCTACCTGTAACTTCTTATTTGTTTTCAATTACTAGAATTTTATTACCCCTAAAATGTCATATAAATGGAATGAGACAGTATGTGACACTTTAAAATTGGCTTTTAAACTCAGCATCCATCCAAATTGTTGAGGGTATCAATACTTCATTCCTCACACATACGAGCTAACACTATAAAACTCTTAGAAGAAAGCAAGAGAAAAGCTTCATAACATTGGATTTGGCAATGATTTGATGGATATAACTTCAAAGACACAAGCAACAAAAGGAAAAATAGACAAATTTGTCTTCACCAAATTAAAAACTTCTGTATGTTAAAAAAAAAACAAACCCAACTATCAACAGAGTAAAAAAGACAATCCACAGGATGGAATAAAACATTTGCAAAGAATATATATGATAAGGGATTAATGTCCAGATATACCCACAACTTCTAAAACTGAACAACAAAAACAACCCAATTTTTAAAATAGGCAAAGGACTTGAATAGACATTTCTCCAGAGAAGCTTATACAAATAGCCAATAAGCACATGAAAAGATGGCCAACATCACAAATTGTTAGGGAAATTCAAATCAAAACCATGATGAGGTACCACATCATATCCACTTAGATGGCTATTATTAAAGAAAAAAAATAAAGAGGAGTGACATCAGCAAGATGGTAGAGTAGGAGGTCCTCCTACAGAAACCACAATTTAATAACTATCCTTGGATAAAATAGTCCTGAAGAGCTCCAGAGTACAATTCAGAAGCTTCAACAACCAAGTGGAGCACAAAAACTGAGGATGGTGCATAGAAAAGTGTGAGAAGAATTTTATCTGCATTACTCCAACCCCTAGGCCAGCACAGCTCAGGGCCACGAGGAATCTCATTCACCACAACTTCCCATGGAGGGAAAAGGAGAGAAAGGGGACCTCAGTAGCCTTCACTACCATCATGGGCCTTCACAGTCTTCACCAATGTGGACCCAGCATATGCAAGCATAAACCTCACTGGTAAAGGTAACTATATAGGCAAATACAGAACAATGTAACACCGTAATGGTGGTGCATTAATAACTTTAAACCCTAATATGAAAGTTAAAAGACAAAAATTTGTTAACACACACAAAAAGTAAACTCTGACAACAGGAACACAAATGGGGCAGGTAGTAAAAGTGTACTTTTGTTTGTGATTGTAGTTAAGTTGCTATCAAGTTAAAATAGGACAGTTGTAAGTATAAGATATTTTATGCAAGCCTCAAGGTAATCACAAAGGAAAAAACAGTATCTAGTATTTAGGTTTCTATCAGATATATTATACAAAAGATAGAGAAAAAAAGCACTACAAAAATCAAACAAAGGAGGATAGCAATAGAGGAAGAGAAGAATAACACAGCTGCACGTCAGACAAAAACAATGAACAAAATGGCAATGTTAAGAACTTATCTATTAATAAGTACTTAAATATGAATGGACTAAACCCCCAATCAAAAGGCATAGAATAGCTAAATCAATTAAGAGAAAAAAAAAAAGATCCAGCAATATGCTGTCTACAAGCAACTCATTTTAGATTTAAAGACACATGTAGGGTATGTGTGATGAATGGATGAAATAGTTATTCCATGCAAATGATAACCAAAAGAAAGCAGGAGTGACTATTCCTATACTACACCAAATGGACTTGAAGTCAAAAACTGTCTCTAGAGGCAAAGAAGGTCACTATATAATGATAAAAGGATCAGTTCGACAGGATAATATAACAAGTACAGATATAATGCACCCAACATCAGAGCACCTAAATATATGAAATAAATATTGACAGGTTGGGAGGTAGAAACTCATAGCAATATGACAAAGTAGGAGTCTTAACTACCCACTTTCAATAATGGATAGAACATCCAGACAGAAAAGCAATTTTTAAAATACAGCTGACCATACAGACCTAACAGGTGTATACAGAACTTCCCACTCAACAGCGAAAAGAATGCAGTTCTTCTCAAGGGCGTGTTCTTCAGGACAGATCACATGTTAAGTCATAAAATAAGTTTTAAAAATTTAAGAGAATTAAAATCATTCTGAGTATCTTTTCCAGCCACAGTGGAGTGAAACTAGAAATTAATAATAGTAAGATGATGTGAAGAATCACAAATACAAGCAAATTAAATTGCACACTCTTGAACAATAATTGGATCAAAGAGGAAATCAAAGGGAATTTTAAAAATATCTAAAGACAAATGAAAACAAAAACAACATAAAATTTATGCAATGTATCAAAAGCAGGACTAAAAGGGAAGCAGTAAATGCCTACATTTAAAAAAGATCTGAAATAAACAACTTATTTTACACCTAAAGGAACTAGAAAAAGGAAAGCAAACTAAACCCAAAGTGAGCAGAAGGAAAGAAATAATAATGATCAAAGCTGAAACAAATCAAGTAGAAAATAGAAAAACAACAGAAAAAATAAAACTAAGAGATGGCTTTTTGAAAAAAACAAAATTGACACATCTTTAGCTAAACTAAGGAAAAAGACAAGAAGACTCAACTAAATAAAATAAAAAATGAGAAGAGCAGACATTACAACCGACACCACACAAATACAAAGGCTCCTAGGAAACAACTGTGAACAATTTACATGGCAAAAAGTTGAATAACCCAAAAGAAACGTATAGATTCCTACAAACATACAATCTACCAAGACTGAATAATGAAAAATGAGAAAATCTGAACAGACCAATAATGAATAAAAAAGACCTAAACAGTAAGTAAAGATCTCCCCACCTCAAAAAAAAAAAAAAAAAAAAAAAAAGAAAAAAGAAAGAACCCGACAAAATTCAGGACTAGATGGTTTAACAGGTGAACTCTACGAAATGTTTAAAGAAGAATTAATACCAAAACTTCTCAAATTCTTTCCAAAAATTGAGGGGAGGGAACACTTCCGAACTCATAAGGTCAGCATTACCTTGATACCAAAACCATATAGGAACACTACAGGAAAAGAAAGCTAGAAGACAATATCTCGGATGAATATAGATGCAAAAATTCTCAACAACATTCTAGCAGACCAAATTCAGTAGCACACTAAGCGGATCATACTTGGTGATTAAGTGGGATTTATCCCTGGGATGCAAGGATGGTTCAACATATACAAGTCAATCAATATGATACATCACAGTGATTGAATAGACAAAAGTCATTTGATCACCTCAATACATGCAGAGAAAGCATTTGATGAAAGACATCCTTTTTTTAATACAAACTCTCAGTGGATTGAGTATAGAAGGAACCTACCTCAACATAATAAAAACCATATATGACAAGCCCACAGCTAACATCATACTCGGTGGGGAAAGCTGAAAACTTTTGCTCTAAGATCAGGAACATAACAAGTGTGCTCACTCTGACCACTCCTATTCAACATAGTATAGTATTCCACAGTAACCAGGTAAGAAAAAGAAAAAAGAAATAAAAGGCATCTTCATTGAAAATGAAGTAAAAATGTCTTTGTTTGCAGATAATATGATCTTAAGTTTTAGAAAATCCTAAAGAAGCCACCAAAACCATTAGAACTAGTCAACAAATTCAGTAAAGTTGAAGGATACAAAATCAACATGCAGAAATCAGTTGTGTTTCTATATACTAACAAATAAGCTATCTGAAAAATAAGTAAATCTCACAACAGCATCAAAAACGTGAAACACTTAGGGATAAATTTAACCAAGGAGGTGAAAAATCTACACCAGAAACTATGACTTTGATGAAATGAATTTAAGATGACACAAATAAATGGAAAGATATCCTATTTTCATGGATCAGAAGAATTAATATTGTTAAAATGTCTGTACTACTCAGAGCCATGTATAGATTCAGTGTAATCCCTATCAAAATCTCAATGGCATTTTTCACAGGAGTAGAAAAAAATAATCCTAAAATTTGTATGGAATCACAGAAGACCCCAAATAGCTAAAGCAATCCTGAGAAAGAAGAACAAAGCCAGAGGCAATCACACATCCTGATTTCAAACTATAATGGAAAGCTGTAGTCATCAAAATAGTATGGTTCTGGCATTAAAATAGACATACAAAGAAAAGAACAGAACCAAGAGCCAAGAAATAAACCCTCACATATATAGTCAACTAATACTTGATGAGACAGCCAAGGATACTCAATAGGGAAAGCATTGATAAATGCTGCTGGGAAAACTTGATAATATGCAGAAGAATGAAATTGGAACCCTACATTATACCACTCACAAAAATTAACTTTAAATGGACTAGTGACTTAAACATAATACCTGGAAGTGTAAAACTCCTAGGAGAAAACGGGAAAAGCTCTTTGACATTGGGTATGAATTTTTGGACATGACACCAGAAGCACAGGCAATAAAGGCAAAAATAAGTACATGGAACTACATCAAACTAAAAAGCTTCTGCATACCAAAAGAAATAATAGAGTGAAAAGGCAACCTATGGGAAGGGAGAAAATATTTGCGAGTCATATATCTGATAAACGGTAAATATGTAGTATGTAAGGAACTCATACAACTCAACAGCAAAAAGAGAAAAACCCGATTAAAAAAATGGGAAGAGGAATTGAATAGACATTTTCCTCAAGAAGACACAAATGGCCAGCAGGTACATGAAAAGGTGCTCAACATCACTAATTATCAGGGAATGCAAATAAAAACCACGATAGCACCTCACACCTATCAGAATGACTGTTATCAAAAAGACAAGAACAAATGCTGACAAGGTGTGGAGCAAAGGGAACCCTTGTGTACCATTGATGGGAATGTAAGCTGGTGCAATCATTATGGAAAACAGTATGGAAGGACCTCAAAAATGAAAAATGGAACCAACAGGGGGTGGGAATGGGTCAGTGGTAGAGCACATGAATTTGATCACTAAACTAAAATTGCTCACTTTATATTTCTCTTCTGTACATTTTAATTGTAACAGAAGACAGAACTTGAATCTTAGAAAGAGGTAAATTTGTAACAGATTTTCAAAAAAGGACTTATTTATTCCCTGTGTTGCACTTTTAAGAAACTCATTAGTGTCCAAGTGGTAAAGGACTCCCTAAAGGAACAGACAGATTTTTGAAGGATGACTTCAAGACAGATGTTCAGGAAACACCTTTGAACCATTTTAACAGTCAGCTTCTTCGTGAATAATGAGGTTCATAGAAAATATGGAGAATGCGCAAGAATTCCAAAGAAAGATTTATAATTTAGAGATGGGGCACAAGTTCAAAATCACTATAATGACTGAACTAATTTTAATGGGTAATTAAAATGTAGTTAATTCTAGGCTGCTTAAAATACATTACCCACAGCTCTTTAAAAACTGTAGCATATTATTTTATCTCTGATAATAATAATGTTTCCACCTACCAGGGAAGGTTCATCTGCAGTCCACAGCAACTCACTGGGGTCTGCACTTTCTGGATCGTATACCCATACAATGACCTACAAAATAAAGTGTGTTTATGTTTCTTTACATATTGGACAAATTTCATTTTTAGTTGTGACAAAACATAACCATAAAAGGTATTTACTTGTTTTTATATTCCACGTAAGTGTTGAGATTTTTTAATCAAAAATTGGACTCTAGAATCCAATAAGAAACTTTAAAAAAAGATCTTTTTAAAGCCACTCAACAAAATTTGAGAGTAGTTCTTGATACCTTGATACAGGTTCTGTGTCTTGTTAAATTTATTCTTAAGTATTTTATATATGCTTTGCTATTATAAATTTATAACACTGTATATTTATTTTCCTTGTCTTATTACTTACATAATTATGTTCAAGTCAATATTAAATAATAATGCTGATTGTGAGCATCCTTGTCCACTTCCTGATATTGAAATAGAAGTATTTCATAATTTATAACAATTATTGTTAGTCATTTAGGGAGCACATTTTAAAATTAGAATTAAGTAGTTTCCTTCTGAACTTGTTTTGCTTTGTGCTTTTATTAGGAATGGCTGTTGAATTCTTTTTTAAAACATTAAGCCTCTGTCAAAAATGTATTTCTTATTTTGGGGTACAGGATTGAAGGACAAGATGATAAAAGTAAAAAAAAAATTACAAGAAAAAATTTGACAAACGGTTTTCGATTAAAGTAATATTCAAACTTAAAACATAACAAAAGAAACAAAATTGCAAACACAAATGTTTAGAGATTTTCCAAACATAAAAAAATGAAATACTGTTTAGGCAGTAGGGCTCATGCTGATGGCTAGCAGGAAGTAACAGAGTGTAATCTACTTGGAAAAAATTGTTAATGTGCAAATAACAAGCCCAAATTATGGACTGCAGCCATTTAATCATCACTGCTATTTTTCTTACTTCCAAAATAAAGCCTTGATTAAACCATTCACACCCGTATATTATACCTTTACTTCAGAGACTCAGGAACTATATACAAGAAATTAATTTATTTTCACAAGAGGGATAATATATTGTACCTCTCTGCCAATATTACTTGAAAACCAACCATGTCAAAACAATTTGACAGCAGATATAAGCAATTCAATAAATACACAATGATCTTTCATTACAGTCCTTTAAAGACGCATGTTAATTTATGCTGTTAACCTTAGTTAGGTTCACAGTGCACTGAAGCCAAATATAAACAGTTGGGATAACTTTCAAAATAATGTTGGATCAGTCACTTGATTTATAATCCCACTCTAAGCAATAAGTTCATTTCATAGGCACTATTATGCGTTGATTGTTGGGTGGCAGGAGTTAATGAAAATTTTTCCTGTTAGAACGTCCATTGCCGACAATGAATGTCCCCAAACCGCCAAGGAAGTCATTCTTATGGCATGATACATGAGGACCTAGAACTTTTCCAAAAGCTTAAAAAAATAAAAATAAAAAATGGAATTATATTTGACATTTCCTGACACCTGCATTAAAACTGTATGACTTAATAAAGGCAGGTCAGTTGCCTGGACTGAATCAGCGATTAACATGCGCCCAGAATGCACACGAATAAAAATGCAGTAGAAGGAAGTAGTCTTTATTGCCGATAGATCACTTCCAGTCAAAGGTTAAAGTTCAAAGACTGAATGACCAAATCCTCATTTTCTCAGTGGGACTCTCTTCTGCTATGAGGATGGTAACAGTGGCATCAACGAGTATCATCATGGTACCACTATTTTGTTCTTTGGATTCTTGTTACATGTTTGAACATACAAATAATTATCTGGTGGTCATCTCTTTTTGCAGCTGGAAAGCATGCCAATAATGCTAAGACAAACTGATTGGACTGAGAGCACTGGGGACCAGTCTTCTGTTAGAATGGATAAACAGATATGACCACTGTTATAAACATGAGGATGAATGGGGATATTTTCACCAGTAAACATGACCTGAGGAGAGTCAAAAGGATATCGACTACTTAAATTTAAATAGCAGTTGAATTTTTCCTCCTTTGTATAATGTACCTGGTGCACCTTCCATGTCTACAGTCCACTGTGTAATTGAATTTTGAACTCTTTTAATTTAGTCTTTCCGGGACGTGGGTCATTTTGCAAAGCCAACAGTTCTTGTAGTTGTTCCTGCGTTGACGCCATCTGAATTTTTAAATGTACTGATATGATCATTATTTTCCTTTTTACTGTGTTGCCATTATGGATATTGTTGTCAGTTTTCCTGATATTGAACCAATGTTGCATTTCTGGAAGATACTGTCCCTTTTCAATTTGTTCTTTTAATACATTATGGGATTCTATTTGCTAATATTATATGTAGAATTATTGGTCTTATAGAGACGAGTATATTGATGTACAATTTCTTCCTTTCCTCCCTTCCTTCCTTCCTTCCTTTCTCTGCCTACTTTTGGCATTAAAGTAGTGTTAGATTCAAGAAATGACTTAGAGGCACTTTCTATCTTCTTTACATTGTGCGAGGCTATATTATTAGGTGTATCTGATATAACAATGTATTTATCATCTTTGTAGATTCTCCTTTATCATGAAGTAATTTCTCTCTTCATGCTATTACTGTCTTTTGGGCTTCACATATATTTTATCTGATGTTCATATCATCACCCCAGTTTTCTTTTGATAGTATTAATTTGTTTGCATCCTTTCCTTTCCAAATTTTTTACAACTGATTTTTATCCCGTCACATTTGATTACTGAATTAGTTTAAATTATTTCTTAAATCATATTTTTGTAATTTAGTAATCTTTCAGATAGTTCTCATCTTTAGTTTTGAAAAGTATGAACTTTCAATTTTTATGTGTGTTTCTGTTCCAGGCAGGTTGTCTTTTTTGTGGTTTATACCTTTTAGTTTCAGATTCTTTTCAGAGGGTTTGTTTTCTGTGAGAGTCCTGGACACTCTTGGTTATGAAATAGATTTTGCAATTACCTCTGCCTGGTCTCTGTGTGTTTCACTGCTTGCATTTTTTGTATTTACTACTTGGCTTTAGGTCCTCCAACCTCTTGGTCTGTTAAACTTGGACATCTACCTGAAACTCTGTGTAGGTAAGTCTTTGTCTATTTTATCATTTATCTGCAATTACTCTAAGCCAGCAAGTTCTCATTTTACAGACCTTTCATAAATCCTAGCTTCATGTAGGGAGGTTAGTTTCAGCTCCTCCCTCTCCCACAGGTCAAAGGCTGCATTTTCTATCCCCATACACATATTAAAACATTGCCCTTTGTCTACTAGAGCTTATATTCTGTCTCATATCCTTAGTTCAGAATGCAATCTTATCTAACTCTGCATTTTAGTTCTCTAGTTACTTCCAGCAACTGGGAAATTCCTTTACTTGCTTTTAACTTCTATATGCACACATGCACCTATATTAATGTAAAAGTCTGCACTAGCATTATACACAAACATTATTTTCTAAAGGCATTTCTATGTTTTGAGTGAAATGGAGGCTATTCTGCATTATTTTGATCTGTAATAGGTACTCTACTTTTAGAAGGTTCTATTTTTATATTAAAATTCCTTATCCACTCATAATACTCTTTCTTGCTTTTTTGCACTGTTATAGCCTTAATAAATAATCCTATAATGTCAATTGGGTTTGGAATACGAGTGCGTATGAACACATGGGCTCATTCGACCATCTTGATCCAATATAGGAAGTTTATTTATTATTATTATTTTTCACTGTCTCTTCTTTCTACCAAATCACTGCCTTGAGAAAATTAAAATATTTATAGAGCTTTAATTTCCAAATATTACCATCTGAATATTTCAATTTTCAAATTTTTTGAATGTAGCTCTCTATCTTACTTCTAATCATCCTCTAATCCAGATGTCAAAATGCCTTTGGATCTCAAAATGCCTTCATAGGCTTAAAAACTATTGAGAATCCCACAGAGCTTTTGTTTTATGTGAGTTAGTTCTGTCAATATTTAGCATATAACAAAGTGAAAATTTAGAACATTTACAGATATTTATTAATTTATTTTAAAATGTATGATAAACCTGTTACATATTAACACTAAACTTATTATGCATTAACATATTATTTTTATGAAAAAATATTTTCCAAGACAAAAAGTAGTAAGGAGAATAGTTGTTTCACATTTTACATTATCAAATCTCTTTATCTGGCGTAACAGAAGACAGCTGGATGATTATTAGTGCGCTTGCATTCAAACTATTGGTATATGTTACTTTGGTAGAAATGTATGGGGGGAAATCTATCCTCAAACAGATATTTAACTGGAAAAGGGTAGACCTCATGGTCTGACCTCCTGACAAAGTCTGTGAAGCCCTAGGGGATCTCAATGCATACCTCGAGTACCGCTTGAAGCAAATTTTGTTGAAATTTTTTAGAAAATTCCTCTTCTGGTAAATATGGAAGATAAGAAGGAAATAATACAGTAGCAATACATAAAGGATATAAAATTTAAAAAAAAGTTTTACCTGGGTTAAATTGTCAGGTAAATTTCTGTTGGGAAAAAGAGAAATCATTTTAGTAAACAGCATGCTAAATATTAGTTTGAATATTCGACTCCAACATATGTGTTTATAAAACTTTGAATATTCTCTTTATATTCCATTACAGATACATAAATGATTTAATGTTAAATGTTAAAAAAGCTACATATGTTTATAGTTAAATATAATTACTGATTCTCATGTGTCATCACAAAAGGCTGAGGGGCATGAATCTGTATGCCTCCTTAACAATACTGTAAGCTCACACAGCCAAAGTTGTATCATTAATTCTCTTTAAAAATTTGACATGATCAATGCACATTTAAAAAATCTATAGTGTTTACATGTTCTAATATATGTCAGGAGTACTGCAAATACTTCATTTATCAGCCTTTCAATGTAAATTTTCTGAAAGGAACAACAGTCATTTGTACTTTTTTTTAGAAAGTAATTTTTTCACTTTAAAGATATCTGTATTTTAAAAATTACAAAATCTCTAAAAGTAATGCCTTAGGACTGTTTTTCTCATTTGTGCATAGTGATTAGTACATTATTAGATATAAAACAAAATAAAGATATTTTGGGAACCAGTAAATATGCATACAGTGAGTTTCTGAGACCATATAATGAAAATGTATTTCATTTGTTCTATCTGATATGTGAGAAAGCTACTGAGAAAGCTACTGAAAACAAGTACTATAAATCTTGATAGGCAAATGTGCCCTAAGTTCATAAAGTACTAAGTTTATCAAAAAGATCCCTATTCCTGTGTTGTGCTACTTGTCAGAAGTGCAGGAAAGAAGAAAAGCACATGATCCATATCTGCAGAAAAATCATTTGACAAAATTCAACCTCCACTCATAATAAAAAGTCACCAAAGTGGGTATAGATAGAACATATCTCAACATAATAAATGCCATTTATGACAAATCCACAGCCAAAATAATACTCAACAGGGAAAAGCTGAAAGCATTCCTGCAAAATCAGGAACAAGACAAAAACTCCAACTCTCACCACTCCATTTAACATAGTATTGGAAGTCATAATCACAGGAATCAGACAAGAAAAAGAAATAAAGGGACCTAAATTACAAGAGAAGAAGTAAAATTTTGACTAAAAACTCCACACAAACACAATTAAAATAAATGAATCCAGCAAAGTAGCAGGATAAAAGATTAATATACAGAAATATATTGCACTTCTTTAAACTAACAATGATATCATAAAAAGTTAAAAAAAAAAAAACCTTTAAAAAATCTCATCAAAAAAAGTAACCAGAAACTTAACCAAGGAGGTGAAAGTTGTATACATTGAAACTATAAAACATTGATAAAGGAAACTGAAGGTGATTGAAAAAAATGGAAAGGTATAGCATGCTCTTGGATGAGGAGAATTAATATTGTTAGAGTGGCCATACTATCCAAAGCAATCTACAAATTTAGTGCAACCCTTATGAAAATACCCATGACATTTTTCAAAGAACTAGAACAAATAATCCTAAAATTTACATGGAACCACAAAAGACTCAGAATTGCCAAAGTAATCCTGAGGGAAAAGAACAAAGCTGGAGGCATAGCCTTCTAGACTTCAGACTATATTACAAAGCTACAGTAATCAAAACAGCATAGTACTGGCACAGAAACAGACGTATAGATCAGTGGAACAGAACAGAGAACCTAGAAGTAAACCCACACACCTATGTCAATTAATCTGTGACAAAGGAAGCAAGAATATACAATGGAGAAAAGACAATTTCTCCAACAAGTGATGTTGGGAAAGCTGGACAGCTACATGTAAGTCAATGTACAAAAATAAACTTAAAATGGTTTCAAGACCTAAATATAAGGTGTGACACCATAAAACTCCAAGAAGAGAACATAGGCAAAACATTCTGACATAGATCATAAGAATATTTTCTTAAATCAGTCTCCCAAGGCAAAATAAATAAAATAAAAATAAATAAGTCAGACTTAATTAAACTTAAAAAGTTTTGCACAGCAAAGGAAACCATCAACAAAACAAAAAGACAACCTATGGAATGGAACAAATTTTTGCAAATGATATGATCGACAAGGGAATAATATCTAAAATATACAAAAGCTCATACAACTCAATATTGAAAAAACAAACAACTCAATTAAGAAATGGGCAGAAGACTCAAATAGACATTTCTCCAATGAAGACATACAGATGGCCAACAGACACATGAAATGAGGCTACTATTAAAGAAATGCAATTCAAGGTTACATGAAATATCACCTCACATCTGTTGGAATAGATACCAAAAACTCTACACTTAATAAATGCTGGAGAGGATGTGGAGGAAAGGGAACCCTTGTAGACTGTTGGTGGGAATGTAAATTGGTGCAGCCACTATGGAAAAAAGTATGGAGGTTCCTTAAAAAACTAAAAATGGAGCTACCATATGATCCTGCAGACCCAATCCTGAGTATATTCCTGGAAAAGATGAAAACTCTAATTTGATACATGCACCTCAATGGTCATAGCAGCAGTATTTGCAATAGCCAATACATGGAAACAATCCTAGTGCCCATCAAGAGATGACTGGCTTAGGAGATGTGGAATATATATACAGTGGAATATTACTCAGCCATTAAAAAGGAATGAAATATTGCCAGTTGCAGCAACATGGATAGACCTAGAGAATATTATAGTTAGTGAAGTAAATCAGAGAAAGATAAATATCTTTATCACTTATTACGTATATGTGGAATCTAAGAAATGATATAAATGAACTCATTTACAAAACAGAAACAGACTAACAGGCATAGAAAACAAACTTATGGTTACCAAAGGAGACCACAGGAGAAAGTAGTTGAGTGTGGTGGTGGATATATTAGCAGTTTGGGGTTAACAATATAAACACTAGTATATATCAAGTAGATAAACAACAAAGACCTGCTGTATAGCACAGAGAACTATATTTAATATCTTATAATAACCTATAATGGAAAAGAATCTGAAAAAGAATACATATATACATGTATAACTGAATCACTTTGCTGTACTTGTGAAACTAAAACAATGTTGTAAATTAACTATACTTCAATTAAAAAATGGTTTAAAAAAATAAAATAAAATAAAAATAAGAAGAAAAATTCCTCATGAATACATGAAAACATGCCCAATAATAATCAAGGAAATGCAAATAAAATGAACAATGACATAGTTTCACATCTACAAGATTGAAAAAAATTAAGTCATATAGTAAGTGTTGGTGAGGATGTAGCACAATGGGAACTTTCATCTACTGCTGGTGTAGATGTAAATCTGGATAACCTTTTAAAAATCACTTAGGCATTACCTAGTAAAGTTGAACAAGTACATTCCTACTTCTAGGCAATTCTACCTTTAGGTCTATACCCTAGAGAAACTTTCACTTATGTACATTAGATCGGTACTTTCCAAATAATGTACATACAAATGACTACAGCATTTTGTTAACATGCAGATTATGATACATCAGGTCTGGAATGAGGCCTCAGATTCTTCATTTCTATCCAGTTCCCAGATGACACTAGTGCTGCTGATCCTTGGACCACACTTTGAGTAGCAAGGCGTTATCTTGGAAATAAACGCATCAGCAGCAGAATGAGCAAAAATAGTTATAAAATGGAATACCGTCAAGCAGTCACAATGCAAGTACCAAAGGTTCTTGTTTAAACACAGATGACTGTCAAAATATAGAATGTTCAGAGAAAGAAGCAAGTCACAGATGAATACATATGATTCAATTTAAATAACATTCAAAAACAAGGCTAACAACTTCTTATAATCATATATTATTGGTAAACTATAAAAAAAGCAAAGAATCTATTACACCATATTCAGGATTGTGGTTAACTCTTGAGGGATAGATAGGATGTGATCAGTAAGGACATAAAGCAGACTCTAAGGTACTGTAATGTTCTATTTCTTGACTTGTGTGATGGATACAAGGATATTAGTTAGTCTTGGACGGTTCCATCTCCCTCCTTGGGGAAAGGAGAAAGTAGCCCATCGGCCACAAAGGCAGCATCCATTTTCCAATTAAGCTGTACCAGGAATTTTTATTCCCATTATTTTCCCTTTTCTGTTTCTCAATTGGTTCAAAACCCACAGGGGGAATGCTGTTGACTGGCATCTCTGAAATACCCAACAAGGACAGTTTCATTAGTAGCAGAGACTCAATCCTTGCTTCTTGGTAAGACTCTGGGAGAGTGGCAGTAATTCAGAGAAGAACGGGCAAATGTGTACTCCTAGTGCGGCTTGCTGAAATCTAGTTATTGGGGCTTTCCATCCAAAAACTGCACATAAACTGCAGAGCCATGTGACTTTAAGGGGCTTTGTGAACCAGGACAATGAAACTATCAGCAAAAACCATGCTTTACTGAAGACACAAAGTATTCTGATAGGTTCTGTTTGGGTCTTATGCCAATCCTCAACTAATCACTGTGGCCAGTTAAATGTGGGGTTTTATGGTTAGTATCAGGTAAATCACATGAAATTAATAATTTCACCACAGAATAGGGGAGGGATGGTTCCCCCAAAGGAAAGATATGCCTTGACTGTGATACTAAGAAAGCTCTGATTCATTGATGCTTTTTACTTACTGAATGATTTTATAATGCAATTAATTATTTTTTTCCTGTACCAGTTTTCCCTTCTTAGTTGTATTCATTCACCATCATGTTAAAAAGAATTTGAAGAGCTATCTAAGACAAAGAGAGTTCTTTTGAAATACAGTGTATATAATGGAAACAAAAGAGGCCCATAATCTGGAAAACCAGAGTCACTTTCCAATGCTATCTTTCAGCAGTTGTATATTTTTTCCAGATTATTTAACCTATCCAAGCTTACATCTCCTTATTTATAATAAAGATGGTAATACTTACATGTACCTAGTTATTATGAGAATTGATAAAGCTAATTTACATAGAGTATGACCACGTAGAAGCAGCATATGTTCAAACAGTGGTTGCTATTGTTATTTTTACCGTTTGTTCTTCAATATTAGTTGGGCAATACATTTGAAGTATCTTGATTGGTGAATAAAAGCTTATGTGGGAACGATAATGTAGATAATCCACTTGTGGTTAATTAAAGCTAAATACTCTTAAAACGCATTAATTACCTTTCTATTGCATTACTTACATAGCCTTATGATACCAGAGAAAGCAAAAATAAGAATTCTCCATAGGGAAATAGCGTTCTTCTTCTAAATCCTAAAAGAAAATGCAGAAGAAACTATGATAAATTCAGATGGCTTATTGTTTCTATTATATTTGTCATTGTGAAATTATATATATTTTTTCATATATGACATATAAATTTATGTCATATATATATGTATATATATCTTTGTCCCCAGTTCCTGCTAATGTTTGATCTTTGACCCTGGTTCCTGACACTCCTAACACTCTTGTAATTTCCTGAGTAATAGGCATGTCTGACACAGAGCTCCTAAATTCCTTTTGCTCTAATGAGGCAACTCTTGGAGGGCTCCTGGCTGGGAATTGATCACTAAAAAGGCCAACCCATGATTAAAAGCTTGGAACTTTCAGCTCAACCTCCCATCCTCTGGAGAGGGGAGAAGGGCGGGAAACTGAGTTAATAATCAATCATGCCTACTTGATGAAGTCTCCATAAAAATCCCTAAAGCATGAGAGTTTGAGACCTTCCAGGCTGGTGGATACATATGCATGCCAGCAGGTGACACACCCAACTCCACAGGGACAAAAGTTCCTGCACTCAGAACCCTTCTGGACCTATGGTATTCCCCTCTTATCCATGGGGGATATATTCCAAGACCCCCAGTGGATGATTGAAGTTGCAGATAGTACCAATCCAACTCTATATATACTGTTTTCTCCTGTACAGACGTAACTGTGATAAACTTTAATTTATAAATTAAGCACAGCAAGAGATTAATAAAATAACTACTATTAAAATAGAACAATTATATCAACATACGTAGATCTTTTTTCTTTTATATTGATCTGTTTTCTTTCCTCATCAAGTAAAAAACTTTCACCTTTTCACTTTGTAAAGGAAGCACATTATGGCTTCCCTTTGGCATGTCGGAAATGCCAGCTCACTATGCTTGCACTTTGGGGTCATTATTAAGTAAGGGTTATTTGAACACAACACTGCAATACTGCAGTAACAGATCTCATAACTGAGATGGCTACTAAGTAACTAATAGGTGGGATATGCTGGACAAAGGGATGATTCAGGCAGGACTGAGCGGACGGCTAGATGATGCATCACACTACTCAGAACAACTGCAACTGAAAGCTTGTGAATTGTTTATTTCTTAAATTTTCCATTTAAATTTTTTGGACCACAGTTGACTGTGGGTAATTGAAAACGCAGAAGGTGTAACCATGGATAAGGGATTACTGATTCAGTTCATAACACATAATTTGCTATGAGCTATATCTAAACTTAATGACATTGATAATAATTTTTAAGTATCTAATTTAGAGTTACAACTTTTATTATTTAAAACAGGTTAAATTAAGTTGAAAGCTCAAAAGTGGCAAAATAAATTGTAACAGGGATGATTATTCAATATTTAATAATTTATCATTAAAATCAACTTACTGGGCCTGTAACAATTGGTTTTATAACCTGAATACCAGCAGAACAATGCAGTTCTGTCTTGGGTGATCTAGCATTTAAAAAGAATGAGAAAGGAGAAATAAGTACAGATGCATATGAGATTAATAAAAATTTCCCTACTACTTTTTAATCCTAAAAATTTCCATTGTATGCTAAGAAGAAAAATAAAAAACAAGGGGGGAGGGTATATAGCTCAGTGGTAAGACTGCATGCTTAGCATACATGAAGTCATGGCTTTGATCCCCAGTACCTCCGTTACATTAAATAAATAAATAAATAAATAAATAAATAAATAAATAAATAAATAAATAAATAAATAAATAAATAAATAATTCTATGTATAGCAATATTTCACTTCTCTCCTATTTTCAAGGTGATTTTGTTTTTCTTTTCACATCTATTTAATGCAAACAAATTTACATTAAATCACAGCCTTGAATCTGAATGTCCACACTCTGAATGGTTTTTTTTTGCATATAAATACACACATATGTTGACTTTCACAGCAAAAATCTTACCTTTTATTTTTCACAGAACAAGTTCCTGGCACACTCCACTCAGAAAATGATGTCCCTTCATACTCTAACTGAATCTGAAAAAGAAGGTAAAATAGTTGAAACAAAAAAATCAGCTTTAAAATTTATCTCAGTGTTTAGATGTAGGGTTCAATTTTCTGCATCCTTATTATTTAAAGAAAGAATAACTAAAATTCAATTTCTTTGAAATTGTACAAGTATTATGGCAAAGGAGAGGTAACAACTTTTCTGGGATGCTTCAATAGTCTCCCTTCAACTATAAGGTTTTTATTTTATTTTACTTCAAAAGTAATCTATTAAGTGTGGGAGGTGACTGGTATCAGTCTAATTTTCTTCAGTCACATTTTCCGTATTTCTTTATTTCTCCTTTTTTTTCCTGCTTCCACATTCTTTAACTTATTAATTCTTTCTTTCTTGAAGTATACTCATCCACTTTCTAACACCATCAGTCTTAGTCTCAACACTGGTCCTCTTACTCAGCCATAGTTGGAGCCCAATTTCACCTCCTAATATTGTTACATAAAAATTACATATACTTATGTATACATTTTAATGCAGATTTACATACATAAATATTGCTTCATTGTTTCTACTTACATTATGGGGCTTATCTATTACCACCTATCTCGTAGGTTTGATATTGTGTATAAGAAGAAAAAAGAGAAAAGTTCACCAGAAAATATGACACAACCCAGAAACATATAAAGTAAAATTTGATAGACTTACTAGAAGAAATTTAAGAAGTCACAAAAACAGTGGCATATTTTTAACACATTTTTCTCAAGCCATAGATCAACCTGAAAAAAAGGCGGTTACAGTTGACCCTTGAAGAACTCAGGGGTTAGGGGCACTGACCCTCCATGCAGTGGAACATCTGCCTATAACTTACAGTTAGCTCCCTGTATATGCATTTCCTCAGTATCTGTGGTTGCACATCTCCAGATTCAACCAACATTGGGTTGCATATTACTTCAGTATTTACTACTGAAAAAAACTGTTGCCTAAGTGGACCTGTTCAGCTCAAACCCATGTTGTTCAAAGGTCAACTGTGTGTGAGTGTGTGTGTATTTCTAAAATTAACCAATATAAAATCTTTTCCATCTTACACAGAAAATTTACCAAAATTGACCACATTTAAGTCTTAGTCAATTTCAAAGTATTATTATCACACATACTTTGCCTTTGATATTAATGAGATAAAATTTGAATTTCTCATAAAATTAATAAGAAAAAACCCTAAGATATTTGTAATCTTTTTTAATGTACTTCTAAATAATTCATGCAGTAAAGCAGAAATCACAATAAAAATTACACAATATTTATGAAAAAAAATAAAGGCATTTGTTGTTATCAAAACTTGGAGCATTTAGTGTGAATAGTCTCTAAAGGAAATTTATAGCCTTAAATATATGTAAAAGAAATACGGTAGTTTTAAAGTGAATAAACTCAGTTTTCATAGATGATGCCATAAAATAACCACAGAGAAAATGCAAAAAAAGTAAAAAGAAGGATATAAAAAGCAGGAAAAAAATAGGAATTTATAAAAGAAAACAAATAGGAAAGGGTTAGTGCTAACGTAATGTTTTAATCTACTCAAATTTCCTGATAAACACACAGAACAATTAATATAGCACCAAAAACAAACAAACAACCCCTCCCAAAACCCCACTAGACAACATCAATAGTAGAGCTCAGAGACAAGGTGTCCCTCAAAATCCCAAAATAAAAGTGGTTTGGAACAAACCAGCTAAAACTACAGACTCATGTGTTGTCAGCATAAGAAAGCAAAAGGAAGCAAGTATGATAGACCTCAGAAGAAAACACCTTAGTCAGTGATAGGTATTCAGTGGAAACCATGGCAGGAAATTAGAGAATAGCAACTCTAACCAGAGGTGTTTTTACATTTTTCAATTTCTAGGTAAGTTCAAGAAGTTCATGGTGATGTCTGAAAGGACAGGAGGAGCTGGGACCTATGAACTCCAAAACCAGTGAGCCAAAGACGCCTTCTAGGACAAAGGTCCGTAATGAAGAAAAATACAGGGAATGGAATGCTGAGCTGGAAAGGGACAATAAGAACAAGGGAAAGAGAAACTACAGATGAATGAGGGAGGGAAATAAAATCTGGAAATCTTAGAAAGTATTAACCTTATTTTTTGAACACTTTATAAAATAACATAAGAGGTAACTCTAAAGCCATGAAGTTAGAAAAGTTATTATGGCCCATCTCTGCCTCCTTAAAGAGTGGGAAAATTAGTTTCATGTTTTGAAAAATAAGCAATAGAAAGAGGATCACAATCAAATCACACACAGTTCTAGTAAGAAAAAGAAGAGAGTAAGAAGCAGAATAGCATCTCTGCAAGACCCATATCCATTAAATAAATGAAAGCTATAACTTAATGTGAGGGTTAATTTTATGTATAAATTTGGCTAGATTTTTGTACCCAGTTATTTAATCAAATGCTAATATAGGTTTTGCTATGAAGGTATTTTATAGATGTGGTGTATATCTACAATCAGTTGACTTTAATTAAAACAGAATACCTTTGATAATGTGAGTGGGGCCCCTTTTGATCAGCTGGAAGCCTTCAGAGTGAAAAACTGAGGTTTCCTGCAGAAGACATTCTGCTTGAAGACTACAGCGTTAACTCTTGCCTGAGTTACCAGCCTCTCACCTGATCTAAAAATTTCAGACTTGCCAGTTCCCACAATCACATCAGCCAGTTTCTTAAAATAAATCTCTTAATATAAACATGTATAAATTCTATTAGTTCTGTTTCTCTGGAGAATCATGACTGATACACCTACTATTTCAAAATGAAGCAAAATAAATAAGAAAAATGATAGAAGTTATGGAAGGACAACAGAAATCAGAATTTAAAAGTCATAAATAAACTAGAGCTCAGAAACAAGTAGAAATTTTTAAAAAGTAAATTCAGAAATGAACTAAATTAGAAGAAGCACAATAGTGAATAAACCTAATAGATAAGGTTTTGCGGTAAATAGAAGGATTTTAAAAATAAAAGAGAAAAAGTGACTCAAGAATAAGTGACAAATATTAAAGATAGGCAAAGAAAATCTAATATATGCATAGTTGGAGATTCTAAGTAAGAGAATCAAACTGATTGGAACAGAACACTAACATTAACATTAACTATAACTCAAGAATAATATGTGAAATAAAATAACCTGAAACAATGTACTGAAAGGGCACAACTCACACCCAGGAAAAGCAGTAAGAATTGTTTTTCAAAAAGCAACCCAGAACCTATATTAATAAAAGCATTGAATTTGATAAGAAACCCTTTGGAGATCCTGACAGAAAGAACAATTTATTCACAAGGAAAAGAAAATCAGATTTCCAGTAGACTGTTCAGAGGCAACACTTTATGTCATAGACAACAAAATAACATATATATAAGGAAATAGAAATATTAGCCAATAATTTTTATATCCATATATGCCAACTTTTAGATAAAAGTTAATAGACAAGGTCTTATGACCATAAAATAACTCGGGAAATAGAACCCTTCCTGAGGAAACTGCTAGAAAAAGAGCTTCCACCAAAATGACTGCAGAGACATCAGCTTAAGAACTGCTGCTAAGTATTAAAGAGGGATTTTTCTGTAGAGACACATCTACGTGGTAGCTGTTAAAAAAGGAATTTGCTACTGACTGTACTCTAACAATGTATCAGAACATGAGTGGTAGGTGAATTATTAGCCCAGATAATCATGGCCAAGTAAGTTCAACTCTCTCCATACATTTCCAAAAAATTACACAGATCAACAAATAAAACCAAGAAAATTCTGTATAATGGCATAACTAGAAAACAAAGCACACTACAAACTTCAAGAAACCTGTAAGTACAAAAATAAACAACAATTTTTAGCAGAACTCTCACTCAAGCTCCTGTCACAATCCTTTGTGGACAGTGAGTGAGCTCCTGAAAAACTTCATGGAAGAGAAAAGACACAAACAAAAGGTTGAGATTTAATTAAAATCACCCACAGAAAGAGAAAGTACAGTGAAGTGCAAAAAGTACAGCAAAAAGACTCCGGAAGATCAAAGCATTGAGTATGAGGAAGAAAATTAAATGTGTGTGACAGTTGAGGTGGGAGCCTCAGAAATGAATCACTTTTGGAGAGAAGAAAACAAAAGGAAGAGAGAGACACACTTTGGACAGTGTTTAACATAGGAAAAGAGAATTGAGAGGGAGAAATTTAGGATATTACAAGCTAAGAAAAATCCTAAAGGAAATACAACACCTTCAACAAGAAGTCATCAATTAAAGAAACTTCACTTTGCTACAATGAGATAAGTAAACTTAAACTAGAAATCTTTTAAATCAACTCAAGTTGGTAACTTCTCCATGAAATTCATAGATATAAGCAGTCTCTATCCATACAAAGCTACAATAAGAGAACAGAAAATTAAAATCAAAACATTTCAGTTAATGAAACTGCCTTCAAAAAGCCAAACACAAAGCAGAAGAAAACTGCAAACTAATATCCTAAGCTGAATTAGATATCCTCAAACAAGTATTTGATGATGAGAAAGGAAAATCTTGAATTGTAAATTCACAAACTAGGAACAGAAATGAACCACAAATAGAAATAAGAGTTGACTGAATTAGGAAATGATACAGACGATTATAAAGGAAATGAAGACTAAATTAAAAGATAATGATGGGCGATTACATTTGAACAAAAACTGAACAAAAGGCATTGAAGAAAGGCAGAAAAAAGCACCAAGAAAATATAAGTGAAATAGGTAAAGAAGAAAAAGAACCAGAGAGAAAATGATGGAAGTAGAAGACAGACACATAAGATCCAACACCTGTGTAATTGGAGTCCCTGAAGTTAAAAAGCAAAACAATGGGAAAAGAACTAATATTTAAATCTGTGACTATGAAAACTTTCCAGAAATAAAAGAAGATCTGAATATATACATAAAGAGAGATCAATCATTGGCACCTGGAAAAATTAACATTTAAAAGTCAACTCTGAAACATGTCTGAGTAAGCCATGGCCTCCCAACAAAAAGATCAAATAGAATACAAGGGCATCAGAATTTTCTAAAGCAACATATAAAGCAAGGTAACAAGGAAGGTAAGTCAAGAAATAAAGTATGAACCAAAGATTTCATATCCAGCAGAGCCCTCCTTTAAATATTAAGGACATGACTGTGGGACTTGGGAACATTTTTAATAGCAAGAATTCAGGAAGCACTCTACCTAGGAGCTCTTTATGAGGAATCCACTAGAGCAAGGGTCAGCAAACTACGTATGGCCCGTGTGCCAAATCCAGCTCACCACTTGTTTTTGTAAATGAAGTTTTATGAGAATACAGCCATATTCAATTTATTTAGTGTCTATGGCTGCTTTCATGTTATAATGGCAGAGTTAGGTAGTCACAACAGAGATCATTTGATCTGCAAAGACTAAAATATCTAGTCATAATAGAAAAACTCTATCAACAACTGTACTACAATAGAAAATGAACTTCATTTTCTAAGTCATTTCAAAAAATGATTGGGGTAACTGGCAAAAGGATTGATGTGAGCGTTAACATATTTGATTCTAGATAAAAGATTAACATGTGGAGATAAAGAAAAAGAAAGGTTAAAGGGTAATATATAAATGTTACATATTCTGACGAAGTAGAAATAATGCAACTAAAAATCTGGGGTAAAGAAAAATAAGGATAAAGGAAAGTACAGTAAACTCACTAAATGTAGACCAGGGAATAGGTGGAAATTAAATGCTATTAAAAAACCAGATAGTAAATAAGAGAACAGGGCACTAAAATGTTCAAAAGATACAAATACAAAGGTAACTGCTAAAATAAAAATATAAATCTTCCTAAATACAGAAAGACTTTTTTTAAAGAGAAGGAAAATAATCAGGCAGAGGAGAAACACAATAAATAAAATACACATAGATTATATGTCTGTATATAAAATAAGAGAATTGAGAGGAAAGATTCGTCATATAAATAAATGTGAATGAACTTAACTCACAAAGCGAGACATAATACATGCTGTGTACAAGAGAAGCACCCAAAGAAAAAAGTGACCCAGAAAGACTAAAGATAGAGGAATGGGAAAAACCTAGGTGACCTTGGGTTTGGCAATGGCTTTTTAGATGCCACACTAAAAGCATGATCTATAAAATAAAAATTTGATTCATTAAAATTAAAAACTTCTACTTTGGGAAAGTCACTGTGCAGAGAATGAAAAGATAAGCCACAGACTGGAAGAAAATATTTGCAAAACTACTGCAAATATCTGATAGAGGACTGATATCCAAAATATACTAAAAGCTCTTAAAACTCAACAAGAAAACATAAACTCAACTTGAAAAATGGAAAAAAGATCTAATCAGGCACCCCAGCAAAGAAGATATATAGATGACAAGGATGTATATGAAAAGATGCTCAACATCATACATCATTAGGAAACAAATTAAAACTTAAAACATTGAAAAACCACCACACATCTATTAGAATGGTAAAAGTCCCAAACACTCACAACACTAAATGCTGATGAGGATGTGGAGCATCAGGAACTCTCATTCATTGCTGGTGGGACTGCAAAATGGTATAGCTATTTCAGAAAACAGTTCTTAGTTTCTTCATGACTTAAACATATCCTTACCATATAACACAGTAATCCCATTCCTAGGTCTTTAACCAATAGAAATAAAAATATATGTGCACACACATGTATGTGAATGTTCACAGAAGTTTCATTCAAGATAGCCCCAGACTGGAAACAACTTAACTGTCCATCAATGAATGAATATATTAAAAAAAAAGCAAAAACTGTGATATATGAATGCAAGGGAGAACTACTCAGCAATAAAAAGGAATGAAGTACTCATAAATGCACCATTAAGGATGAATCTGAGAGCACCAGACTAACTGAAAAGAAACTGATCAAAAAATCTATAGGTGATTTCATTTATATGAGTATCTAGAAAATGCAAACTACTGGAACGGGAAACAGATTATTGGTTACCAGTGGCTGAGGATGGGGAGGATGAGAACTGACTGCAGAGTATAAGTAAACTTTTGGGGGGTGATGTCAGTGTTCTATATCTTGATTATAGTAGTGAGTATGCAATTGTATGCATTGCCAAATTCAAACTATATGCTTAGAAGGAGTAAATTTTGTTGCATAAAAATACCTCAATAAACCTGCCTTTTACAAAAGAAACTAGAGATACATGAACTAATCATCATGTATAAAAGAAACCTGGATAATCTGGATCCTGATTTACACAGACAAACTGAATCTTATCTGGATCCTAGTTTTTATAAGCAAGTCCGGAGCTATGAGTCTTCCAACAAGTCTTCTTTTTCAAGACTGTTTTGCCTATTCTGAATTTCTGAATTACCCTCTCTATCCAAAACTTTATTCTCTTTCTTGTCCCACTCCTGTTTCCCTCAGGAGTGAGGAGTAGCAAAGAAAAGGCAGACTGAAACAGAGCAATACTCAGATAAGCCTTTCTTGGTAACAGACCCCTTCATGTTCTCCAGCCTCTGGCTTGAAGAAAAACTTCAGTCTCCTGAAACTTCCCTGACTTGCATATTCTGGCTCACGGGTTAAAAGATGAAGTACATAAAAACATAAAATTAGAGAAATAAAATAACTACAAACAGAAATTTAAATGGTATGCAGAGATTACAAAGAAATGGATAGCAATAAATTTGAAAACAAATGCACATTTTAAAAGAAAACATAGTTTACAGAGATTCCTTTTACCTGGTTTTGAATAATGCAAATATAATAGTATATATAAATAGAATATGAATGTAAATGTATATAATTACTTTGTAAAATCTTTTGATACCATCTTTTAGAGCTCAACATATGCACATACCCTATGACTTATCAATTTCACTCCTAGATATATATACACCTGGCAGAAATGCATACATATATTAACCAGAAGATAGGTATAAGAATGTTCATAGCAGCCCGAATCACAGTACTCTAAAAATGGAAACAACCCAATTGTTTATTTATTAGAGTAGAATAATACATGTATTGTCATATGTTTATTCAAGGAAAGACTATACAGACTTGAAACTGCAACCATATGAAACATGTTGCAGAAAGGATGGGTCAAATCTACCAGTAGGAAATAAGAAAGTTCAGAAATCAACCCATCAATATAGAAAAAAGATGATACCAGAAAAAAATAATAGGAAAAAATAAATTGTTTAATACATGCTGGTTCATTCTATGGAGAAAGTAATGTAAGTACCTATCTTATATACAAGGTAGACTCCAGATGAAAACACAACCACACAAAATTTATGGGACACAGCAAAGGCAGTGCTAAGAGGGAAGTTTATAGTGATACAGGCCTTCCTCAAAAAAGAACACTCTCAAATAGAATTAGAAAAGAATTAGAATTAGAAAAGCTAAAAGAATTAGAAAAATAAGAGCCAAAAACAAACAAACAAACAAAAAAACCAAAAGTCGGCAGAAGGAAGGAAATAAAGATCAGGAAGGAAATAAATAAAATAGAGATTAAAAAAATAGAAAAAAATCAATCAAATCAAGAGCTGGTTTTTTGAAAGAGTAAATAAAATCGACAAACCTCTGGCCAACCTCACGAAGAAGAGAAAAGAAAGAACACAAAAAAGCAAAATAAGAAAGGAAAATGGAGAAATTATAACCAATAACATAGAAATATAGAATATCATATGAGAATATTATGAACAACTATGTGGAAACAAAATGGATAACCTAGAAGAGATGGACAAATTTCTGGAAACACATAGTCCACCAAGACTGAATCAAGAAGAAACTGACCACTTGAACAAACTGATCACTAAAGATGAAATTGAATTAGCAATAAAAAACCTCCCTACAAATAAAAGTCCAGGACTTCAAAAAGACACCTGCACCCCAATGTTCATAGCAGCACTATTTACAATAGCCAAGACATGGAAACAGCCTAAATGTCCATCGACAGATGACTGGATAGAGATGTGGCATATTTATACAATGGAATACTATTCAGCCATAAAAATGACAACATAATGCCATTTGCAGTAACATGGATGTCCCTGGAGAATGTCATTCAGAAAGAGAAAGAAAAATACCATAGGAGATCGCTCATATGTGGAATCTTAAAAAAAGAAAAGAAAAAGACAAATGAACATAAATTCAAAACAAAAACAGACTCATAGACACAGAATACAAACTTGTGGTTGCCGAGGGGGTGGGGTGGGAAGGGACAGACTAGGAGTTCGAAATTTCTAGATACTGATAGGTATATATAAAATAGATAAACAAGATTATACTGTATAGCACAGGGAAATATATACAAGATCTTGTGGTAGCTCACAGTGAAAAAAAATGCGACAATGAATATATGTATGTTCACGTATAACTGAAAAATTGTGCTCTACACTGGAAATAGACACAACATTGTAAACTGACTATAATTCAATAAAATAAAATTTAAAAAAAGAAGTGAAAAAATGTTTTCATGAAAATGCTGTACAGCTGAGTATGATTAACACTGCTCTTTGCCGTGAAGTCAAAAAAAATTAATACTTAACCATAGTTTTCAAAATTTAAACACTTACAGTACTTCTGGTACTAAAAATATGGTAGTCTGGGCTCTTAATGGAATACCTGTAGAGGAAAAATTCAAATATGAATACTAAAACTAATTTCTCCTCAAAGTATAAGTAATTCTATACATGGTCAGGGATTCTATACATGGCATGCCTGGGCTGCCCCGAGCTTTACATTTCTGCCCAAGCATCTTCTTGGAAAGTGTAGTCAGGGCTAAAACTTGGAATATCAGCAACATCTGCCCACAGCTCAAGGTGTGTTCAAGTTTGCTCAGTGTCTGAAGACACTACAGTGAGAAATAAATACTTACACATCTTGTTTTTGTTTTAAAATAAAAACTGTTGAAGAATACTGATTAATTCCTTCACTTATGAACTGAGTTAAAATGAATAAAGATTGAAAATTTAAAAAAAAACGGTATTTCTTATTTGAAACACTGAAATAAAGAGCAAATTTCTATGAGTCCTTCTTTGTTCATTATCATTTCTTGCTATGATTCAGGGTACTTTAATTTCTATCTATATGATCTATCTAAAGCAGCACTGTCCAATAAAATATGTGAGCAACTTCTGTAATAAAAATTTTTCTAGCAGTTACATTTAAAAAGCAAGAAGAAACAAGTGAAACTGATTTTAATAGTATATTTTATTCAAAAGCAATTTTATTTTCACAGTAAGACTTTGAAATCTGGTGTATATGCTATACTTAAAAAAATCCTAATTTGGACTAGCCACATTTCAAGTTCTCAAAAGCCAAATGTGGCCAGTGGCTGTCATAAAGCGTTATCTTAAATATCCTTCACCTTCCCTTTGCTTCAATAATCTGGTCCACGTCTATATTACACACTTAATTGCCATTGGAATTACTCCATCCCTAAAATCTTTAATCAGTTTTTGTGTGTATGTGTATGTGGAATTGCTGGGATATCACTAACTCCTTTATCAAAATTATAAAGTCTTAACAGCATTCTGAATTCTTCTTAACAGATATCAGTCACATAATGAAATATACCTTATTATAATGAAACACATTTTATCTATATGCAGATCAAATATAAAACATGTTAATGTATTTTATATATCCTTATAAATTAAAATATTTTTCATCAAAAGCCATTTTTCAAGTAAGTATGGACGATCTTCCACTTATGAGTCTAATATAAGACCCCTTTCATTATAGTAAGACAGACAGAAACCTCAGGAAGGAGAAAAATACAAGTGGAAGACACTGTATCTTAATTTACAAAGGTGAAGTATATAATTTAATTTGTGAATGAAACCTGGTAGCTAAGTGATAAAACTATCACTTAGCTGACAGGTCTTCCCTCTTCTCCCAACTTCCCCTTCATCCGCTTCTTACTCCTATTAAGGCTGGGAACAGGGTATGGAGGGGAAAGTAGCTAAGAGAGTCTTATTTAATTTATTAAGTTCATCACAGACAGCTATGATAACACTTCATCCTTGCTTCCTTAATTATGTCAAACATTTAATGTGTTCCTGCTGGAAATGGATCTGGGATGATCATAGGTGTGGGATATGCAGATGGCCCATGTGCTAGTATTATTTTTTAATGAAAAGGACTGTAAGAATGAATATTTCATATTCTCTCTAGTGTATTCCCACTCTACCAGTTCTTCAAAATGAAAGAGAATTCTTGATTTTTACTACTTTCTTCATCTCCTAAGAGATAAGTCCTTTCCTTACTTTACTTTTTTCTCTCTCTTTCCAGCCCTCAAAATATATTCTTTGGGTAAACAATTTTCTCTCAAATCCCTTATTCACCCTACTATACCTATCCAGGAATTTGTCCTAGAAAGGTCATACTCTTGGGCATCTGCCAGAAGCACGTGCTAAATCATTCAGATGGGACAACCATATGCTGTGGGATGCACACGATTCCCACAGAAATTCCAACCCCCACTGAATATATTAATTTAAGACCAAAAAGGCTTTGAGACAGAAAGTATAATCATGGACAAAGAAGATCAACTCATTACAAGTGTGACTCAACAGAACTACTAGAGCCGGAGAAAACACATACTTTTTAAATACCTAAGGAAAATTTATAAAAACTGATCATCTATTATAATGGACATAAAGCCAGTCTCAACAAATTTCAAAGAATAGGCATCGTGTGGACCCTGCTCTCTGATTATATTACAATTAGTGGAGAAGTTATTAACAAAAAGATTATCAAATATTTACATATTTGAAATTAAGAAACAAACTATTAAACAATTTGAGAGTTATAGAAGAAATAATGATTAAAGTTAAAACGATTTCTTATGGGACAGAGCAAAGGAGTACTATATGGGGTACTGATATCTTTAAATGTCATATTAGAAAAGAATAAAGACCAAAAACTGTGAGCTAAATGTCTAGCTTAAGATACTAGAGCAAGAGTATCAGAATAAGCCCAAAGAAAATAGAAGAGATAAAAATGAAAACAGAAATCAATAAAGTTAGAAAAAAAAATACAAAGATGAGTAAAACAGACAAGCTTATGACAAGACTGATCAAAAAGGGAGAAAGAAGGTGAAAAAATAACTAATGAAAAGGGACCATAACTACAAATAAAACCAAAGAGTAAACAGATAAGGAAATATTTTTAATTATGTGACAATTTTGAAAAATTGCACAAAACAGGCATTTTAATATATATTACCAAAACTGACTCAAGAAAAAAACTAAAGGCCTAAATAGTTCTATAAGATATTAGAGGATTTGAAGTGATACTTTAAAATTTCCCCTAAAACACTGTGTTCAGGGGTTTTACATATGAGTCTAATCACAAGTTTCAAGGAACAAGTTATTCCAATCCTATACAAACTCTCCCAAAGAACTGAAAAAGAGGTAATACTCTCCAAATCATTTTGTAAAGCTAGTGTAAGACTGATATCAAAATCAAACTAAGATATGAAAAACAAAAATAAAAATATAAAAATCCTGAAGAAAATATTTGAAACCTGAATATAACAAGGTACAAAGAGATAATCAGTCATGACCAAGTTGGTTTTATCCTAGATATATAAAGATGATTTTATTAGAAAACTCTACAAATGAAACTTACTACACATATTAAAGAGGGGAAAAATAAAATTATTTCAATAGATGGAAAAATATAAATTTCATATAAATTCATCATTTAAAAATTTACTAAATAAGAAATGCAAAGAAACTTTCTTAATCATGATAAAAAAGTATCTACAGAGCACCAAGAGCAGACAATATCCTAAATGGCAAAACACTAGTACCATCCCCCTAAAAATCTGAAATGAGAGAAGGATGCCACAGTTACCACTTCTACTCAACACTGTATTGGAGGTCTTAACCAGTGCAGTAAGAAAAACAAATTACAATTGAAAAGGAGGAAACAGAACCCATTTTTACAGAAGATCTAAAGAGAGATACACAATGCTCACTGGATAGCAAGATTTAATATTCATAAAGATGTTATTCTTCCTAAAGTGTTCTATACATTCACTGCAACTCCAATCAAAATCCTGAGTTTTTTGTAGTACTTGATAATCAGGTTCTAAAATGTGTGTTAAAGTGTGGAAGTCCAAGAATGATCAGAACACTTCTTGAAAATGAAACAGGAGAAAAGGGGGCAGGGCACAACCACTGAAGGAGTGACACAGCAATCAAGGACAGGACAAACTAGTTAGAATCAAGATGGCAGAAGATTCGACTTCCAGTAGACCTTGAACCTCATGACAAACCACAGGCACCATGACTGTTCCTAGGCTGACCATAAAAGGTCAAAAAGTAGGCGGGGTGGGGGGGTTGTTTCCTGAAAAATCCTTCTCCCTTCCCCAAAGTAGTTGGAATAATCCTCTTACTCATTAGCATTATAAAATTGCCAAACCCATTAAGTCTATCCGCACCTAGTGGTCACTTTCTCTCTTGCCTTCCAAGACTGCCCGCGCTCTGTCTATGGAGTATGTATCTGTTTTTACTTTAAACATGCCCACACATCTTGGTCTCTCTTCCTCGTCTCTCTTCCTCTCATCTTTCCAAGATGGCCCACACTCTGTCTATGGAGTGTGGATCTCTAAATAAACTTGCTTCCACTGTATCATGCCTTGCTCTTGAATTCTTTCCTGAGCAAGGCAAGAACCTAATCTTTGACAACAAAAAGAACAGGGAGGGGAAGCTTGCTCTACTAAATATCATGACTTATTATAAAACTACAATAATTAAGACATTGTGTTACTGGTGCAGCAATAGACAACCTGACCAATGGAGTTGAGCAGAACAGTATACTCAGAAATAGGCATGTGTATACATGAAGTTTGTATAGGACAGAGATAATATGTCAGAACAATTGAGGAGAAGAGGGACTATTCAATAAATGGAGATGAAAAAATAGATCTGGATTCATAAGGAAAAAGAAATAACTGCATTTCTGCCTTAGATGATTTAAGAAAACTGACTCCACAAGGGTAAGAAATATCAAAGCCCAAATGTTAATACTCTTAGTGTATCCAAGCAGGACCCTAAGGAGTCTTCCTAGGACAAACCTCCTTCTTGCCATGTCCTCTGCCTGCCTCTTGTTTGTAGAAAAGCTTTAGTCTCCCAGGCCTCCCCTGAGTCACAAAAGGCTGGCTCAAGAATTAATGACTGAAAGAATGTGAACAGCGGGTAGGCCAGGGGAACTGGTAACAATTCAAACCATCATCAGGCATATAGCAGAATCTTTAGTTGTCTCTGAAGAATATAGATAACAGTATCTGATGCACATTCCTGAATTGTTTTGCAGATACCCCCACCAGATGGAAGAAGTTGCTGCGTGCTAACCACCAACATACAGACCTCAGACTGGCTGGAACCAGAAAGTTCATAGCTGAGATTCCCTCCTGAAATGCCATCCCGTTACCTCACCATTAACCCATCAGGGAATTGTGCTTCAGCGGATCACCACCATACCACCCCCAACCAGGTCCCAACCCTCACCTTCATACTGTCTTTAAAAACCCAGCCCTGAAATCCACTGGGGAGTTTGGGTCTTTTGAGTATCAGCCACCCATACTCCTTTCTTAGGCACCTTCAAAAATGCTGCACTTTCCTTCACCACAACCTAGTGTCAGTAGATTGGCTTTTACTGCACATGGGCAAGCAGATTCGGTTCGGTAACATTAGCAGACAATTTAAATATCTGTTAGACCTCGGGGCAAGGAAGGATTTCTTAACCAGCTCCCCCAACACCACCATAAAGCTAACAATAGAATAACAATTCATTATAATAAATTTAAGAAATTTTGTCCTTTAAAACTACACCTTATTAAGAACTAAAATTCAGGAAGTCTGTGACTACCATGAGAAAAAAATACCATTTTTGTCTTCACTAACCCTAACTGAAAGTTAGCATTTCCTTCAATTATGAATGTAGATCGGGGTTGGCAAACTGTCCTGCAGGCTAAATTCCATCTGTTTCCATCTGTTTTTTGTAAATAGATTTTTATTGGCACACAGCCACACCCTTTGTTTACTATTTTTGGTGTATGCTGTCCTCTACAATGGCAGAACTGAGTAGCTAAAACATAGACTGCATTGCCTGAAAAGCCTGAAATATTTATTATCTGGTCCTTTACAGTAAAGCTTGGTGATCCCTAGTGCCACAACATAACAAACTTTATAAAATTCCTGAGTTCACAGGCTATCCGTAATATCAGCCACCATAATTTATTGACAGTTGTTTGCCAGCATGAAAGCTGTCACTGTATTCAAGCTTCACCACAACACCATGATAGGTTTTATCATCTTCATTTTATAAAGAAGAAAATGAAGGTTTACAAAGTTGTGCTAGAATGCTACATTTCTACTCTTTCTCATTATTCAACGACTCTTTCCAAAGGTTACTCTTACTCTTATTTGACCCCTCCGTCTGTCCTTTGAGGTGGCGTGGATCCCTTCCTTCTGAAACCTCTGTAATGGTTTGATTTACTGCTGGTACCTTTACATTTTAATGTTAGAAGGTAATAAATATTAATATAGCAAAGCCTCCATTAAACGGGATATTCGCAAAATGTTATTTTTCTGGTCAATTATCTGTATTTTAATCTATATTGAAAACTTTCTAAAATATCCCGATACACTTTCTAAACCACCAGTTACCGAAGAAATACTGACCAAAAAGAAAACTTGCAGCGAGATCTCAGAACTTTTAAGTTTTTCTTCCCCCAAATCAACTCACTTTATGCAGGAATTACATGTCCTTAAGTTTGTAGTGTACATTTTATCAAGCACTGTCTTCACACATCAACCACAACTACCTAAGATAAACCATCAACTACCTAGTTACCCTAGCGAAGCGCCCCTGCCCCCCATTTCTGGTGGCGACTTTTTGGTTCTCCTGTGCTGCTCTCTCTGGCAAAAGGGTGCAGTGGGAGGGAAAGAGCTTCAGGATTCTGGGGGACCCGCTGCCCAGAGGACCGAGACGTGAAGGTACCGAGACCCCCCTGGGGGAACTGGAGGACACAGCCCAGTCCTAACAGCGTGCCCTCATTCACCGAGAACTGTCGGAAGTGGCGGCGGGGAGCCAGCGCTGGTGTTGGGGGGACGGTGGGAAGGAGGCTGTGGTCTGCAAGGACGCCTGGTCGGAGCCCCGCCTGCCCGCCCGAGGGGCGACCCCACCCCCCCGCGCCTGGCTCTACCTCCAGAGGGCCGAGCCGCAACAGCTCAGCCAAGACAGCAGCACCGCCACTCCTTGGGCTGCCATGGCGCCGCTTCGTCGCCGCCCAACGGTCGGGCCGCGCCGGCCAGCCCTCGCGCGCTCCCGCGGACGCCGTTGCCTGGAGATGCTCCCGGGCCCGCACCGCAGGGTGGGGTCCGCGGCTCCCCGCGAGGCGAGGGTGTGCGCGCATGCGTGCAAGTGCGCGCCGTGGGGCGGGATCGGCCGCTCACCACGAGGCGAGGCGTGTGCGCCTGCGTGCAGGTGCGCGCCTCGGGGCGGGCTCCCCAGGCTGCAGAAAGTTAACTGTAGTAGGCGGAAGCCTAAACCAGGTCTTAGGGAAAAGCAGAACTATCCTTTCTGGAATGAAGTAGCAAAACCAGTTAGGAGAGCCCGAGTTGACTGGATGAAGGTGAAACTTTTAAGTTAGTGTATCTTTTAGTCTACGTCTTCCTTGTGGCAGTATATAATCACTGCAGTAGCTGTTACGTATCTGGCAGTAACCGTGTAGGGAGCTGGCGCTCCGTAATTGCTTTTGAAGTTGAACAGAAATGAGTGGTAACATGCGCTATGGAGCACCTGTTTTATGCCCAGTACTTGAGTAGAAAGAAAAAGGACAGCATTCTGGTTTGCAAAGGGATTTGTAATCTTGCAGTAAAGCCAACATAAACACCAGAGTTATCATGTAGCGTTATAATTTATCTGTTTACTTGTCGATAGACCAAATAATCTGAATCCTTGAGGACTACAAGTGTATCTTTATTCCTCTTTATGTTATCACTGCCCTGCATGATCGTTTTTGTTCTGTGTTACTGACTTGAGTCATTGAATAAAAATAGTAAAATGCACCCTAGGGACTGTTAAGAGAATGCGATTGTATATCTGTGATTTGGGAGACGCTACATTTGATGTAATTCTATTCCCAATTTTTGCCATAGCAGCTTCATATCAGAACTAGATGTCTTAGGTAGTTTGTGCTGCAGTTAAAGAGCATTTGATGAGCAGTAGGTGTTGTCAATCTTAAAAGTAAGCCAGTTATTTTACCAGCAAAATAAGTTTATTTGGGAATAGTAGAAAATTGCAGTTTGGGACAGGCAAGCTATAGTGAGTCATAGGCAAGTCGGGAGAACAAAGAAGAGGGGCTTGCTTTTATTAGGCTTTAGGAGGAAACTGGGGATGACTGTTTTTGAACAAAAGTTCATTGGAGCAGAGCCAGAGCCTGAGGTTGTGGCAGTTTCTCATTGGCTGCAAGCGGTAGTTAGTACATTGCTGCTGGATCAGAAAGGAATCTTTTTTTTTTCTTTCTTTCTTAAAAGCAGGAGATAAAATTGCACTGTGAAAAATGCCCTCCCTTATACCTGAAGAAAAGTGACATTCTTATCTTCATTCTTGCTGCTGGTTATGCAGGCATGTGGGTCCCCCTTCAGGGCTTCCTGACTCCATTAAAATGAGGTTTCCTTTGTTTTCACATGCCCCACCGACCTCAACCCCAGCGTCATTGCAGACACCTCATAGCTCTTCAGGAATTTTAAATATTCTGAAGTTCAGAGAGAAAGGCTCATAGTTAACTCTCATTTTCAAGCAATCTGAGGAATCTGGTAAGCCTGCATCCTCTCCCTACATGTAGTCTTTCCCCGACTACATAGCAATTAAGTGGTATTGAAATGGCAACCACAGTGTGTGTGTGTGAATGATGGCCATTCTGACAAATGAGCGGTGCTATCTCGTTGTGGTTTTGATTTGCATTTTCCTGATGATTGGTGAAGTTGAGCATCTTTTCATGTGCCTCTTGGCCATCAGTATGTCCTTTTTGGAAAATGGATATTCAGGTCCTCTGCCCATTTTTCAATCAGGTTGTTTGTCTTGTTTGATGTTGAGTTTTATGAGTTCTTGGGATATTTTGGAGATTAACCCCTTATTGGATGTATGATTTACAAATATCTTCTCCTATTCAGTAACCTACCTTTTCACTTTGTTGCTAGTTCCTGCACTGTGCAAAAGCTTTTCAGTTTGAAGTACTCCCGTTTGTTTATTTTTAGCTTTTGCTGCCCTTGCCTGAGGAGAACTGTCCTATAAAATATTGCTAAGATTGATGTCAAAGAGTATATTACCTATGTTTTCTTCAAGGAATTTTATGGTTTCAGGTCTTACATTTAAGTCTTTAATCCATTTTGGGCTTATTTTTGAGGATGGTATGAGAAAGTAGTCCAGTTTGATTCTTTTGCATGTAGCTGTCCAGTTTTCCCTACACCATTTATTGAAGAGGCTGTTTTTCCCCCATTGTATATTCTTTGCTCCTTTATCGTAGGGTAACTAACCATGTAAGTGTGAGTTTATTTCTGGGATCGATATTCTGTTCCATTGATCTGTGTTCTGTTTTTGTGCCAGTACCATATTGTTTTGATTATTGTAGCTTTGTAGTGTAGTATGAAGTCAGGGAGTGATTCTTCTCAAGGTTTTTTGGGGTTTTTTTGGGGGGTGGAGGGGGTTATTCAAGATCTTTTGTGTTTCCAAACAAATTTTAGAATTATTTGTTCCAGGTCTGTGAAAAATGTCATTGGTATTTTGATAGGGCTTGCATTGAATCTGTAGATTACCTTGAATAATAGTATGGTCATTATAACAACATTAATTCTTTCAATCCATGAGCAAGGTAAATCTTTCCATTTGTTTGTGTCATCTTCTACAAAGTCTTACAGTTTTCCAAGTGCAGGTTTTTACCTTTTTGCTTAGATTTACTCCTAGATGATTTGTTGTTTTTGATGCAATTGTAAATAGAATTAGTTTATTAATTTCTTTTTCTGATAGTTCATTGTTAGTGTATAGAAAATGCAACAGATTTCAGTGTACTAATTTTGTATCCTGCAACTTATTGAATTCATTTATTAGTTATAATAGTTTTTTGTTCTGTTTGTTTGTTTTTGGTGGCATCTTTAGAATTTTCCATATAGTATCTTGTCGTCTGCAAACAGTGACAGGTTTATGTTTTCTTTTCCAATTTGGATTCCTTTATTTCTTTTTCTTATCCAATTGCTGTGGCTAGGACTTCCAATTCTATCTTGAATAAAAGTGATGAGTGGGCATCCTTGTCCTGTTCTGTTGAGTATGTATGATGTTAGTTGTGGGCTTGTCCTATATGGCCTTTATTATGTTGAGGTATGTTCCCTCTTTCTCCATTTTGTTGAAAGTTTGTATCATAAGTGGATGTTGAATTTTATTAAAAGCTTTTTTTGTATCTGTGGAGATGTTTTTATGCTTTAAAATAGGATTTTTATTTTTCACTTTGTTAAAGTGGTGTGCCACATTGATTGATTTATGAATATTGAATCATCCTTGCACCCTTGGGATAAAACTCACTTGATCGTTGTGTATCATCCTTGTAATATATTGTTGAATTTGGTTTGCTAATATTTTGTTGAGGATTTTTGCATCTATGTTCATCAGTGATATTGTCCTGTAACTTTGTGTGTGTGTGTGTGTGTGTGTGTGTTGTGGTGGGGGGTTGCAAAATTAGATGGAGAGATTTTGTGAGAAAAAAATACCCTGTTCCTGGGGTAGTAAAGAATCAAGGTAAACAGGGAAACACCAGGGCCGTGCCTCAGCTATTCATTCTTGAGCCAGTGCCAAGGCTGTACAGGTGGTACCTGCTTTCAAATGACTGAGTTACTTACAACTGATAGTCACCTTACAGTAGTTGCCCAAGTTGGGTGCCTACATGAGCTCACTTTCTATTGAAAGTCATATTGTCTTATCTTGATATTTACCTCCCCTTTGACTGGGACAAATGCTTCCTGAGATGAAACTCCCCTATCCATCCAAACCCTATTTCACATCTCATGCCACAGCTCATTCAGGACAAAGTGGAGGGGAAGAGATAATGTACAAGCCTGTGGGGGTTGATCACCCTCCCCTCACCTCCATAGGTAAGTGTCCCCAGCCCACATTCCATCTGCTCACTAGTTCCCTGGGGTCACAGTTCATCCTGGCCCCGAATCAGAAATAGGCTCTGGGGCCACCAGGTCTGGATTTTGGAGGAAACCTGCTCTAATTGTAACAGAGAACATGTTCCTAGTGTACCAAATTAAAATCATTTGTTATAATACTATGCTTTGTGTACACATAGTTTATGTCATAGGCTACAAACTACTTGTGAGTAAAATTGTTTCTATATGAGGCAAAATGCATCCCAAGTTACAATAGACTTAAATGAATTTGGTAGACACTTCTGACACTTAACCCTAAATTTTGACATTTAGGCACATTTCAGGAATCCTTGATCACAACTGAAAAATTGGCACCAAAGTTAGACTCCTTTATTTCCTTACTTTCTGAAGACTTAACCCTGGTCATGGCCACAATGATGTATGCTGTGCATGATCCTGTACCATAGCTGTTTTCCTTGTCTTTGTCAAAAGGCATTGGAAAAAAGTGCAGCACCTAATCTCTAACCCACTATTCCTGCATCAGAAATATAATTCACTCTAATCCCTAGCTCCATTTAAAACTTTTGCATGAATACTTTAAATTAGTCCCATTAAAATGGCAGTAGCATTCAACGAAGTTTAAATTCCCTTAACTATTTATCAAATTATTAAATGTGGCAGGCATTGGGCCAGGCACCAGAAGTATAACAGTAAACAGGATATTCTTGGTCCCTACATTTATGGAACTTACCTTCGTTAGAGGTGAGCAGGCAGAATCAAGGGTTTAATTTTTAAATGTATATAGGTTTAGGAGGTAATACAAAAGAAATGTAACCCAATTATGAAGGGTCTGAGAACTGATATTTAGGAGTGAGTTTTGAGTAGGACCATTGGTTACATTCTTCCAAAAGCCTTTTTATTGTAAAAACATATATTCAGAAACATGCACAAAAGATGTATACAATGCTTAATAATTTATCACATAATCACTACTCGGATTTTTTTTTGAAAGTAGAAATCAACGGCATTGTATAAGCCCTCTTCTTGCTCCCTCCAAATCATTAATCCCACTTTTGTCATAAATCAAGTATTCATATACATGGATCTGTTTCTGAGCTATTTTGTTCCATTTTGTTCTTTGTCTATCCTTGTGACAAACCATGGTATCTATCTAATAGAGAAATTGTTCCATCTTGTTTTCCTCCATGGCTGCCTTGGCTATTCTTAGTCCTCTACATTTTCCTGTAACTTTCAGAGTCAAACAAAAAAAAACCTGTCCTCTTTTTTATTGAGGCTTTATTAAATTTATATATCAGTTTGAGGAAAAGTTGACGTCTTTACAGTATTAGTCAGGAGTTGGCAAGCTTTTTTCCTAAAGGACCAGTTAATAAATATTTTAGGCTTTGCCTCTTAGAGGCAAAATTGAGGATTGTATGTAGAAACTTACATAACCATTTAAAAAGGTGAAATCATTCTTAGCTTGCAGACTCCTAAATCTCAATAAATCAGATGCTGGGCTTGAGTGGATTTAGCCTGTGGACTTATGGTTTTCTGGCCCCATAAATTCATTTTCTTTTAATTTGTCTCAGCAGTGCTATATAAGGTTTTGTATTATTGCAGTCTTGCAGATCTGTTTTGAGTTATTCCCAGTTACCAGTTTCCTGCCTAGTTCTCTCTTCAGCTGTGCCTAATCTTCTGTTAAAACCTTCCACTGTGGGGAGACTATAGCTCAGTGGTAGAGTGCCTGCTTAGTATGTACAAGGTCCCAGGTTCAATCCCCAGTACTTCCATTCATAAATATATAAACCTAGTTATTCCTCCCCCCCACCCCCAAAAAAAACATTTCCACTGAACTCTTAATTTTGGTTTTTGGATTTTTAAAAACATTGTAGAATTCACTTGTTTATTCATATGTCCAGGTAGCTGCTGAAATTCCCCAAACTTGTATATCTCCTTGAACAGAGTAAGGAGTCATTTTATAGCCTATATCTGAAAGCTCCAGTGTCTCCATCCTCTATGGACCTGTTTCCATCGTCTTGTTTTACTGGTTTTCTTCTTGTTCTGCATTGGTTTGCTTGCTTGTTTTAGTGTATTCAGGACACTGTGATAGTTTTAGTGTATTCATAATACTTGTAATAGTGAAACTGTTTGTAGAAACAACCTGAAGTTTAGGATGATGATATTTCCCTCTAGAGAGAGTTTTTGTTCGGGCCAAGGGTTTAGGGACACTTCCCCTTTAGGATCACCATAATCCAATTTCAAGGACTGGGAGAATTGGAAACTGAGCTGCAATCCCCTGCAAGGGCCTTTCTCTTTCCTACTTCTGGCTCACCCCATTGCTGGGGTGCAAAGAACTGACAGCCACAAACCAAAGTGAGGGATATTCACCAGGTCTACTATCCTTTGACAGGCTCCGCCCTCTACTTCTGGAAGGCCATCAAAATCACCCATCATCCTCTGAACTGCCTCCTCCAAGTCTGACAAGTGCTGGTGCAGTGGCTGTTAACATCAAGCCCGCCTGCCACAGCCTCCGTCTTCTCAGTGGTTCTGGTCCAGTAATTCTTCACACTCATGTTAGCTCTCTGGTATCTTCAGATTTCTAAAATATTTTTTCTAGCCTTTCTAGTGCCCTTAGTGGGATGGTCAGTCCAAATTACCTATCCACTGTTACCAAGAGCAGATTCTCATTTGTTATACTTTGAATTACTTGAGTAGCCTCATTCATACTTGGCATGGTAACTGTATATAAAATGGCAGGACACCATTGTCCATCTTTGACTCTGTGTTAGAAAAGAATTTTGTAGAAACAATGAGGCCTTGGAAAAATCAACTGCTCTCCCCTGCGGGTTTCTACACTGAAAGCAGCAAACATGGGTTACCTCTATCTACCTATAGCAGACAGCAGGTAACTGACTCACATCTTTATTGAGATCCTATTATATGTGAGGGGAATGAAGAGATGACATTCTCATTTTATAGCAGAACTAAGTGACTAATTAATTAGTTGACAGACCTCAAGATAAATCCTAAGGTTCAGGTTTCATCTGTTTTCTGCGTTTTCCAATTATGTATTCTTCCCAGGGACATACAGAATCTAATTTCCACTGCTTACATGCCTTTCTTTCAGATAAAACTGAAGAGCCAGAATAACAACTCGATGTTTTTGGCTACTGGGGCAATAATGTTTGGCAAGTCTCAAAAAAAAATTACAAATGACTAAGTAGATAAAATTTTCATTAGAGATACAATAGATACAAATTAAAAATGAGATTTTTTTCTATCAAAGTGGCAAAATATTCTTTTAATGATAATAAATACACAGTGTTAGGAAGGGTTCTGAGAAATGGCTGCTCTTTTACGCTGGCTGGAGGAGAATAAATCAGCACAGCTGTTTTTGAGGAATTTATGTCAATACAGCAAAGCCTTGGAATGAGTATACCCTGTGATTCCGCTTTTAATGATGTAGCCAAGAATGTGTAAACAGATATAGCTATAAGGTTGCATTCATATCACATTGTTTATAAGAAACTGGAGACCATCTAATAGTGGCTTATTTAAATGACAGTACAGAAATACAATGGAATACAAAAAACAATGGTGTACATAGATGGATGTCAACCGACATGGGAAGTTGGTATTTTGTTAAATGGAAAAAACAAGTTATAAAAGAATAAAGTATGGCCTCATATTTCTTTTTAAAAACCATACACATTTATATTACATATAGAAAAATATTGAGAAGGATATACACCACATTACCATTCTGGTGGTGGAAATATGAGTGATTAAAAACATTTTTATACCTATTTTTGTGTTTACTTGCAATGAATATATACTATGTCTGTGTTTAAAGAAAGAAATAGCTTTTCCCCCCTTGGATCAGACTGCCTTCCGTTCTTGGGGGTGTACTTTTCCCTTCTTTTTAAATAAGTCTTTTAAAATCTTTTGCAACAACAACAACAACAACAAAAAAAAAAGATGAAGGAGAAGGAGGTAAAGGCCAAAGCCTAATTAAAAAAAAAAAAAAAAAAAAAGCCTTCCCTAGGTTTTGGCTTGTAATATGAGGGACCAATGCCCCTAGAGGCATCTTCTTGGTTCTGCTCCTTCTGACCTGGGTGGATAATTCTCAGAGTTTTTTGTTTTTGTTTTTGTTTCTTTCTGCAAATGCCATAATCATGGACATTTGATTTTCTGGGAAACAGTTCTCTCATTTTCTCCTAGAACACACTGAGGCTATGACTGGGGAAGGAAGCCGTTTTTCTAGGGGAGTAGGTTGGTTGCAAAAGGCTCATACTTTAATTGGGGAGCCCTTAGAGTAAGTTCTGGGGAGAAGGAAGAAGGAAGCAACCTGCAAATAGATGCCAAGGAAAGGACTGAAGAAGGCAAGGTCTCTACTTAGTCCTCATTTCAGTTCTAGGTCCCCTGAATCTTAGAGGTAGGGATGATCAGAGGATACCTGAAACCTGGTTATACAGATTCCCTCTAAGATGGTGAGTCATTCAGAGGAGAAACGATAGAACAACTGAAGATGGTACTGAAGATCAAACTGGTGCCATCATCAAACAGAGCAACTCCACAGCTGGAAGTAGAGGTATTTGGATGGAAAGTTTGTGTTCTGGGTTGGAATAGAGACTCCAGCTGAACCAAAACTCAGAGAGGACCATGTCCAGTAAATGATAACACTATCCAGTAAAGAAGTCTTTCCTAAGAGCAAATGAAGAGTTACTTGTCCCGATAAGACAAACCTATAAACTCATGTATAACATGGCAAAGGCCTACTCCTCCTGTATCCCACACCCTCCACTCTAATCCTGAGCTATCCTAGGAAAACAACCAGGGCTGAGTTTTCCTTGGGGGTGAAAATCTGATTCTCAGCTTACAGGCTACAGCAGGAAGGCATTTATCTAAAGAGAAACTACATCGAGACTTGAAGGAAAGAGGGGCCACTATGTTCATCTTCACAATAAAAATTACTGTCAACCTGGAGTAGAGACTATTGGACGTGGTCTTGGGGGGTGTGTCCTAGGCAATGTGTTTCTGATTAGCTATTAAATACTGAAGTTTGTGAATGCTTTGCTTTTAAAAAGAATTAATTACTGTAGGTAAAGTTAGCCATACAAAAAAGGCATTCTCACACACTCACATGCTTTCTTGAATGAGAGAGAAAAAGGAGGGGGCGTTTCAACTACCAGCACATGAGCATGAGTCATACGTCACTGTGGCTGAAAGGCTGAGTACTGCTGTTCTAGAGCAAGGAACAAGGGAGCCTCTGGGTGAAAGAGAGCCCAGGCAGAATACCAGGGTGAAGAACAGTTCTGTGGCAGTGTCCCAGTGTCCTAAAACCAGCAGGAAAGGGGAATTAGGAAATGCTGTGATGCAAAGTGGCCTAAACAAGAGGCATGCTGTTGAGGCTTTGGAGGAGCAGGATTCTCCCTCTGCATGTCAGCTGAGCAGGCTGATACTCATAGTTTCTGTTACTACAGGGAAGGCAGCAGCAGAACAGTTATACCAGGCTAAATGCCAGTTCTTGAGGGGAGCAGCTTTTATAGTGGGGTGTGGAGCTGATTCCCCTCTCCTTGCTTCTCATGGGAAACCCATTCCATGGCCACAGAGAACCTGGTCTTGTCATCCAGACAATGTAGCCAATTGGTCTGACTCCACAGTCTGCACAGACCAGCAACCTAATATTGTCCATGTCCTCGGTGAAGCCCACGTCCTGAAAGATGAAGATGTCAACCAGCCAGTGCTCCAGGGGGAGAGATGCTGCCATCAGCCAGAGCGGGCTTCTTTCTCATGGAGGGTCAGAAAAGCTGCAGTGGAAGAGAACATAAAGAATACAGAATCTGAACTTTCCCAGTCATGCTATCACCCTTGTTCTACTTACTCTTTACACAGCTCCCCACCAGTTTCTTGGAATGAGAACAATGTGAGGAACCCCATCATTAAGTTTCAGACTGGGATGCTTGGAGACTCCTACATTGCCTCTGGTCCAAGCCCCAAGCTAAAAAAGCCCCATCTTTTAGAGTCCTGGTTCTCCAACCCTGTGCCTTTATCAGGCATCAGGGTAAAGCCCTAAATTGGAAGAAGGCTGCAGCCAACTGGCCTGTGAGTCCATGTGGATTTCACCTCTACTGCCCTCTGTTGGCCATGAGGAGGGAGAATGCGTAAAGTGCTGGAATTGAGACAGACTTTCTGTCCCGGAATGCTGAGGCAGATACACTTTCAGCAGCTTTCACCAGAACCTCTAGAAGGCTTACCTTTCCTTAAGGTGGCTGGAGATAAGGGGGTACATAGGAACCACCGCATGAAGTCAAAGTGCCAGCGCCCAGGTCCTGAGCCCCAAATATCTGTCAGGGTGGTCTGCCCACATAGGACAGAAGGGCCAATCCTCCACTGGACATCCTCTGGCTGTAATCACTAGGGGGCAGAGGCCACCCTGCCCATCAACTTAGAAGGAGGACAAAGAATTTGGGAAAGTTGGAGAAGACCCATTTCCTGAGCAGAGTTCCACGTCATATAGTTCCACACCCCTTGCAAAACTAATTGTATTTGCAGGGCATTAGGGAAACAGTTGAATGAGACATACAAAACTGGGGAGAGAGACCAGGCTTTGCAGGGGCCAAGACCTCCCCCCCCCAGTATTCTTTACTCTCATCCTCTCCATCCGTTGACTCCTTGCCCGCTTTTTCATAATCCTTCTCTAGGGCGCTGGGACCTCCCAGGCCTCAGAGTACTCCTCTTCCTCCATGCCCTCACAAGTGCCTCTTTGGCATATATCAAGTCCAACTTGTGGCTGAGGCGAGGCGGAACCAGACCTCAGTAACGCTGAGCATCACCCCCTGTACTTTGGCCAGGTCCCCTCACAGTGGGGGGCTGTGAAGAAACAGCAAGTAGTGTGAATGCCTGGTTCTGTGTTCCCTGGAGGGAGCCTGTACAAGGAGTCCCATGACTGGGGAAGGGCCAGTCACCTGGCGTTCAATATTTGCCAGTCTATGAAGAACAAGTTCACCATCACAGGGAAACAATTTCGGAATGTGGGACATTCAAGACAAGGAGCCTAGTCTCTTCCAAGTCACAATAAAAAAAAAAAGGGTCAACTGCTTTATATTAAAATATGTAAGAGACAAATAAATACAATGCCTGGTTCTTGATTATATCCTGACTTTGAAAACTGACTAAAAACAATTTGTGGCTACTGGGAAAGTTTGAATATTGACGTGGTATTTTTATTTTGGAGAAGTATTATTAATTCTGTGAGGCACAAAAAACAGATGTTTGCTATATGATACTTATAAAGGAGTTTAAATGGGTAAGCAAGGCAAAAATAAAGGAAACATAGAATTAGATGTTGGATCTAGGTAATGGGTATGTGAGTGTTACCTGTAAGTCTCCCCACTTTCCTGTAGTTTAGAAATCAACAGTTTAAACAAAATATAGAACCTTGTGAAGATCTCCAACTGAATCTAAACTTAACCTAGTTTAAACACTGCTCTATTCAGACTGTATAAGTACATTTCATATTCAAATTTTTTTTTAAAGGTCAACTTCCTCTTAATGCCTCCAAGGGTAGAAAGTTTACCAGTAACTCCTGAAGGCAACCTGTTCTTCCTTTGAGTAGCTAAGCTTTCCTAAAATGCAGAGCCGAGAAACAGAGTCAGCCTCTCACATTTCCTGCTCCTTTGTTCTGAGCCGCAGGATAACTCTTTAATACTAGCAAGATTCTACTATCTTTATGACCAGAAGTCCCTACCTCCTCTCCATTGTGGTCACATACACAGCAGTGTAATAGGGCAGGAAAGCTGTGTATTTTCTAAATGTCACAACTGCTACCTTTATCTTTCTAGTCTCACCCTGGAACAAAACCCATAAAACTTTAAACTAGGTCATGTGTCTGGTACCCTCTGGGCATGTGAACTGATAAAAGGGTGGGGCACAAACGAATTACTCAAAACGAAGAGACAGAAGACCTTCGGCGACATAGACCTCCTGGTCCTTGTTTTGCCCTTTATCTGAACGGCAGGCCTTTCTGTGCTTCCCAAAACACTCCGTTCTGAGCAGGGGCCTTATTAAGTGGGCGTGTCCCTGGCTCCTGTGAACAAAGACAGCCCTGCCCCAGTCTGACTGGGAGGCCTAGGGAATGCCTATTTTCCAGGCTAAGAGACATGAAACACACTTTACCTTTTGTAAAGGCAAACTTTCAAGTAGAAATGACCCTGGAGTACAGGCCACAGGCCTGGGTTCTAGACAAGGTGAGCTCTTTTATGCTAAAGACAGCCTCGAAAGCTGCTATTTGCCTGATTCTCCCCATCCCTGGTGCATGTTTTCATGCCTGCAGCTTTGCAGGAATCTCCCCTCTCAGCAGGTATGCAGGACACACGCCGATCCCTCCTTTCCTCCCCAACTTGGCTTGAAACCACGTGGGACACCAGCCTGCAAACCAGATGGTGCGCCTGGTCTTGAGAGTGGCAGTGGCACCGTCACATCCTCGGGCACCACATCTCCATGGCAGAGCAGGCGGCAGGCCATGTATTTGCCACGGTGAGGGTCACACTCGACCATCTGACTGGCGCGTTTGAAGCAGGAGCTGGTGGTCTCTGACATGGAGAGCTGCTCGTGACAGGCCTTCTCAGCTGAGACAATGTGTGAGCAGGTCACTAGGGGGAAGGGGATTCAGGGGCAGGACATCAGATTGGTCTGGAGCGCTGCGAGGCCTGTCCACATTGAGGGCACTAGCAAAACGCAGGGCGCAGCAAAATGCAGAGGACAATCTGGCTGATGAGCCAGTTGAGGTTGGTGTAGGTAGGGCACTCGATGTCCAGGCGTGGTGTCATATCACGGATGGCCTCGTTGTCCTCCATGAAGGCACAGTCTGTGTGCTCCAGGGTGGTGTGAGTGGTCAGGATGGAGCTGTAAGTTTCCACAACTGCTTTTGATACTTGGGAGGCTGGGTAGATAGCAAACTCCAACTTGGATCTCTTGCCATAGTCAAGAGAAAGCCACTCTACCAGCAGGGGGTGAAGCCTAAGCCAGTGGCCCACTAAAAGCTCTGGAAGATCAGGAAACCCTCAGGCCTGGTACACTGGTCTGTCTGGGGTGGGAGAGAAACTGCTCACAATGCAGATGGCATATCAGCTCCCCCAGCCCTCTTCTACTGGCAGAACCCTTTTCTGTCTGGAAAGGTATTGTGACCTAACTACAGCCTTATTCACGTGTGTACTTAAAAAACCCAAAACTTTGAAGCATAACTTATACTTAAGTATACAGATGTTATTGAACGTACAATGAATAATTTGACAAATGTATAACGTATAGAACCTCCAAACTAGTCAAGATATAGAAATTTCCATCACTCCAGAAAGTTCTCTCATGCTTCACCTCTATAAAAGGTGAGAAGGAAATATCTCCAAGGGGCTTGGAGTCCTGGGGCACAGAGGACCCAGGAGGGCGGTGCTGTGTGTGTGAAGCGGCAGGGGTCTAAGAACAACAAGCCGAGCTGCTGAGGCAGCTTCCGCCCACCTGCTGGGGCCCTTGACGGATCAAAGTTCAAAGAACGCCTGGATCGGACAGTCAGGCCTGGCAAAGCGAGGACAACAGAGCAGAAAGCCTGAGGCCACAGACCAGTCCATGGAGCAGGTTCATCAGACTTCTAACCCCAGATCCACACCCAGGATGCACAGCTCCCTCCAGAGGAAGCCAGGTGGATGCACAGGCCAGAGGAACCATCAGCACCAGCCGCAGGCCTGGGGTTCCCCGTTTCTTCCTAAGGATGCACTGATCTCCTGCAGGCGCCAAGGCACCAGGTCTGCTCACTAGTTTTTGGATCCGCTCCAGCACCAGATCGAGGCTGTCCTTCCCCACAGTGTGGTGACCTTGGGCAGAGTTGCTGGCAGCATCTCCCCCCCAAGATATCAGCTGCTCCCGGTGGAAGAGCTGCCTGTACCTGCCAGTTCTTTCCCCATCCTGGGGGGAAGAAAGGTCTCCTCTCCCACGGGGACACAGGCACTAGGACCTTTGCGGCTGAGCTCCCCCAGGTAGGACTGAACAGAGGGGTACACAGCACTTCCAAGCCCACTTCGAAAGCCCAGTCCTACCTGGGCTGTGACGGGGAAGGTTAGGGGGTCCCTTTACCAGTCCCTTCCCTGGCATCATAGGCACTTCATTCTCTTTAGTGAAGAATCAGAGGGTGTTTAGGGGACTCTCACTTGACTTTTGATTGGGATAAGAACACAGACTAAAGCAAAAAACCCAGTCCACAGTTTAACATCTACACCAATGTCTTTAGAAAGACAGGGGAGGGGTGACATTTTCAGGAACAGGAAAGTGAGGAAACCCAGATGCAGAAAGGAGGAAGCACAGGAACCCCTGGGAGCCAACACAGCCAAGTTCACCCAGGTCCACATTCTATCAGGGAACCCGTTTCAGTTAAGGCTGAGAACATTCACCCAGTTCCGCAGGCAATGTTATCCCCAAGAACCTGAGGCTAAGGAAAGGGAGTTTAAAGTTTCTGCTTTTACACCCAGGCTTTTCTGCAGTTCCAGGGCTGACCCCTGACTCAAATATCTAGCAGTTTCTGGGCAGAGCTGTCTGATTAATCGCCCCCTCAGCACAGGAAGTCCCAGGAACCCCTGAAGACTAAGTCTAGACAAAAGCAACAGATTTCAGTGTTGTTCTCGTCAGGCAGTTGCCTGCATTCCAAGAGCTTTTCCCCTAAGCAGAGGTCCCAGCTGACTTTGGATGGCAAAAAATAGGGGCTGGGGACAGGGATCCCCCCCCCCAGGTGCCCAGTCACCTACGACAGAAGGGTCCAGGTCCACAAAGACAGCCTTGAGCATGTGCTTGCCAGCCCCTCTCTTACTAAAAGTGTTGAAGGAGTCATTGCGGCTCCCCAGGGCCTGCTCACTGGTGCCATAGGGCTGGATGTCATGCTAGGGTCATGTAGGGTTCCCAGCAGGCACTGCCCATTTGCTCCCCAGCCAGGTGCACGGGGACAGAGACACACTCATGCTGTTGGGAGAAGTGGAGCAGTGGTGTGGTGTGAGGAGGGAGGAGGGCCTGAAAAGCCTTCCCTGAGAGCATCCTTTATCCTTCCTCCCTGGAGGCTGAAGCCTAGCAGTGCATTACCTGGTCTGAGACCCAAAAGACTGGGTTCCTTTCCATGCCTTCTCCCACTTCATTTTCTCTTCATTTACTCAGGGTTTGAGAACAAAGGGGTCTAAGCCTAAATCTTCTAGAGAAATCCAATACCAAGTAGCCAAACCTCACTGCCTAGTGCCCTGTCTGCTGGCTGGGGTGATTCAGGAAGGCTCAGCCCCCTGCATGCCAAGACAGGGCCCTTTGGAGCTTCTAGCCCTGGACCCTGGGAGGAGTCCTCCACGTTTGGGTGTCCTCCACACCCTGAGAGGGCAGATAAGTTCAGGTCTGTGGGTAAATGGAAGCAGAGACTATCTAGAGGTCGAGCACTTTGAAAGCTTCCTTTTGGCAGGGAGAGGAATGTGCCCCTATTCTGTTCAATTTCTGGTAAATTAGGTTTATTCGTGTTTTTTTTTTTTTTTTTTTTTTTGGAGGAAGTACTGGGGATTGAACCCAGGACCTCATGCTTGCTAAGCATGCATTCTACCGCTTGAGCTATACTCTCCCCCAATATGCCCCTATTCTGGACACCGGTCCTGACCCCCAGCACATGCGTGTTAATCCAGATGAGAAAAGCTTAAGGGTCACAATGGAGGCAGAAGCCTTACCCCACCTGTCAACTGTCCTCACTGGGGTAATTCCTATGATGGAGAGAATTTCCTGGCTCTGCTCCTTCACCCAACCCAGTCTAGACCGTCCCAGATGCAGAGGGCGGTCTTCGAGGAGATGGGCAACCGTTTCACAGTTCAGCAGTTCAGTTAGGAACCATCTTTCAAGACAGTCTCAGAGCCTCTTCAAGGTTCAGCCAGAGGTGGGGATCCTGAGATTCCTGGGAGGCGCCCGGGCCTGTGTACACACCCTGAGTTCTCCGCTGAGGGACTTCGCGTCCTTGGGCACCCAGAGAGGAGACAGATGGGCAAAGGGCATCCCTCCCCGGGTCCCGGAGCTCACTGAACCCCTGCTCAGGTACGGACCAGAGGTCGTGCGCCTTTGACCTCCGGCCCGCGTCGGGCCGCCCAGGCTCCGAACCGGAGGGACCTGCGGGGGGTTCCCCGCCGTCCCGGGCGCGGCCGTCGCGCCGGCTGTGGCCTCCGGGGCAGGCGGCGCCGCGTCACGGTCCCGGGCGGGGAAACGCGCGGGTCTCGGCCTCCCGCCCCGCCGGCAGCGCCGGGGACCCTGCTGGCCCGCATACGCCTGTGGCCCGGAAGGCGCGGGGAAGAGCCGGGCTCCGAGGCCGGCCCGCCCGGCCTTTCTGCGCAGCCCACGGTCCCCGCGAACAGCCCAGACGCCCCGCGCAGCATCACCGCTGCCGGACTGCCGGCCTCCCCGGCGCCTCTCCCCGGGGTTCCTCCGACGGGTGGAGGCTGCACAGGGCCCGGGACCCCTCCTGGGACTGAGTCCCCGCGAGCCTCCAGCCTTGCCTCCCCGCCGGGCTCCCAGCGTGCCGGGGCCCCCGACGCGCTGCTCACCCGGCTGTCTGAGATGAAGTTTTGAGTTCTAAATACCTAAGCATAGCAAATCAGTCCATTTCCTAGTTTGGGAGGGTTAATTGATGTTTTTTATAAAGTGACTGGGCACCCCCCGATGACTACTCTTACTATTTGTGCAGCACAGTTCAGAGGAACCTAAGCTTCTGTCATCTCCTATTCTCACTTCCCAGTGGAAAAGTGACTGTACCCAGTTTATGCGGGTTAGGCTTGGAGACGAATTCCTGCCTTAGAAAACCTGCAGCTATAAATGACTTTCTGCTCAGAGAGTGCAGGACGACCTAAAGTTACGGTGTCGCTTGCCACTGCCCCCTGAATTCTTGCAGCTGGTTTTTTGTTTGCTTGCTTTTTTCCCCAACAAGACTCTAGCCACATCATTCAAAAATATCCTGAAATACTTTAAAACTTAATGCTCAGGTGGTTTAAGTCCAGGTTGCAGAGGTTAACTTCGAACTCTGGAAAGTGTTTTTTGGTCTCAACCCTTGGGTTTTATGAGGCTGCCAGCTCTAAAGTGGATGTCTTTGGTCAAAGGATAAGAAGTGAGTGTGTGGGTGAATATTTAAGTAAGTACTTTGAAAAAAACCCTTGCATATACAAAGCTGAGACATGGTTATTCACTGCCTGTCACTGCTCCAAACAAAACAGCTCAAATGTTGTGTTCTACTGAAGGTGGGCATATCAGTGGTTAAAAAGGGGCTACTTGGCCATAAACTCAAAAAAGTCAAACTCAACACCATCATCTCATCCTTGCCCAGCAAATTAGGCAGCTATCTCACCTGCTGGTAGAGTCTGCCAGTTGAAAACATCTTTCCATCCCTCTACTGAATGGAGTCCACTCTAACCAAGGGATTATAAATGCATTTGAAGCAGTGACATCCTTAGTATTATTTTGTTGAAATCACACAAACCCCCCTCACTTGATGTAAACATGCTTTTTTTACATCACACCAATTAAAATTAGTCCTTTTTCAAGATATTTGGATTTATTTCTATTATCTAAACTGTTTCCAAGTTTAGATTTTTATTTCTAACTTTTCCTTCTTTTCTCTACATCACCTGTCAACCTCAAAACTAAGACAGCCAGCTATTTTACCAGCAAAACGGGTTTATTTGGGAATAGCAGAAAATTGCAGTTCAGAACAGGTAAGCTATGGTGAATCATAGGCAAATAAGGAGAACAAAGGAGAGGGGTTTGCTTTTATTAGGTTTTAAGAAGAAGCTGGGGGGTGATTGTTTTGAACAAAAGTCCATTGGAGAAGAGCCAGTCAGGTTGCAGCAGTTTCTCATGGGCTGCAAGTGGTAGTTAGTGCATCGCTGTTGGGTCAAGGAGGGAATCTTCCTTCCTTTTTCTTAAAAGCAGGATATGAAGTTGCTCTGTGAAAAATGTCCTCCCTTATAGCTGAAGAAAAGTGACATTCTATCTTTTTTCTTGCTGCTGGCTCTGTAGGCTGCAATAAGTGGCACGCGTGACAGTTCCTTCTTCCTGGCTTCCTGACTCCACTTCTGATGAGGTTGCCTTCATTTTCACGTTTCCCTTTCTGATCATGAACTTTCCTCAAAAGCACTGCTGATCAAGAGTCAGGTTTTCTGCATTTTGTCCCTTGGTGCCAGGAAGGCGCTTTCCTGGTTCCCATGCCCATGTCATAGGGAAAGAGCAGACTGGAAACCACTGAGGCCACACTGGAGTAACAGGGAAGGGTGGGAGGGATAACTCCCAAGCATTTTCCATCTAAAGATCATAAACATTGCACTACGCTAGTATCACCCTATTGGGTATGTCGTTTTAACAAAGATTTAACAAGAAATTTAAAATGGACTATGCAAAGCAGAGTTAAAAGTAATATGACAAGTTATGTTTGTATGATGGTTCTAGACCAGAAGCCCAAACCTGAAGGTAGGTCAAAAGATGAGTGGTCATCAGGTGAAATTTGTTGTAACCAATGGGTTAGTTCCTCGATCTCGTCTAATTGGGGTTTTCTTCCTCCAGAGGCATTTAACCAAGAAGGTGGTATTTGCTATTGAAGAAAATGCCTTCTTGTTCAGCAACTAGCTAATCAAGGGCTATGAGAAATTGCAAAACTGCCTTAGCTAACAAGTCAAATGATGAATTGGCAAGCTCTCCTAATGTTAGAGACAGATTTCTGACCATGCATTCACTGGAATTTATTCTGATCCAGAGAAGAAAGGCTCTCCTTATGGAGGCAAACTCAGACTGAGGTAGGCCTCTTGAAGGTCTCTCTTAAGGAGGCTTAGTGGGGTGGAACAATGGGAGGCTTCCAACATCTTACCCTGTAGCTGATGTCAAGGGGATGCTAGGTGAAATTAGCAGTAGCACTTGGGAAAAGTGAAAACATTTTTTACGGAATGGATGAAAGAGTCACCATTGTTGTGTAATAGGTTGAAAATGCAGAAACGAGTATTGTCTTTCCAAGAAGAAGAGGGAAAGGATAAGTTAAGACGTAACAGCAGGAAAAGATATACAGGCCTGGTCCAGTCATTATGGGAAAGATGTCTCCTTCAGCTATTGTCTGTTTCAGGTCCTGGTCAATTTGATTCAGCACTTGTTATAGGACTGGATGCCGGGTGAGGTCCTCTTTAGCCATGACATGTCTACCCACGGCCCAAGCCTCTGAAGTCTGGCTGCATTTGGGCAGTGAGGAGGATCCTGGTGTAGTTCCTTCCAAGGAAATTTAAGGGCAGTCTTTGTTCTTATTGATTTCAAATCAGAAGGGTGGGAGAAAATCAGAAACATTAGTCTGGAGCTTTGTAGTCATATAGTTGAGGAAACTCCTAGGAGAGTTTAGGATCCAGTCCAGCTTACAGGTATATAACAAAACCCTGAAGAAAATTAACAGGGTAAGAATCTAATATCTACAAAGGTGCAAAAATAATATCTCTCCATAATTATCCCCCTTTTTAATAAAAAAAAAGTAAAATTAATTTGTTTGTATTAAATTCAACTTGATTATAGAAAGAATAGTGATTGAACAAATAAAGCTCTTTTTAAGACTTCTTTGCTGGAACCTTATAAGCAAGGTACTAGGTTTATTTTTTCCAAGCGGTTCTTTAGAATTGTCTGTTTATATCCGAGTCTATGTATCTCTCTCTCTCTCAAATATGACATTCTAGTCAAAGCCTTGGTAATGTAGTTGATATTTCCAATTGTATCCTGTTATAAGCAGAACATGTTCTCATTGAATTCACATAAATAACTAACTGCATTGTCAGGAAAAGAATACTTAAGAGTTTTCAAATTCTGGGGGAATCAGGTAGAAATAAAAAGATAAGAAATCATAAAAATTATAATCATCCTTATTTGTTCATTTAGTTCCCTACAATTCTTGTTGGTCTTGATCTTGGGTTAGCAGCTTTATGAATCAATAAATTTTCCATTAAAGTTTTAGAACTATTTACCCAGTTCAGTGTTATGATCTTAAAGTTATCAGAAATCTGCATTCTAGAGTACTTGTTAGGGTCTTTTCCATGAATCTCCTTGAAGATGAAGCATTTTTGTAGGAATATTTTTGCAAAACATTAGATCAAAACAATGACTGTGAATGACAAAAGACTTAAATGTCCATTATTAAAGATCCAGTAAGAATTCATTATAATGGAATTGACAAGGGAATTTGGTTATTTCTGTGACACACAACATTGTAAAAGCTAGAATTATGAATCATAATATATGAGGACATATCAGATTTCTAGGAATGTCATATAATTTCTGAAACATTTATAACATATATCTATACAGATACAACATAAAGAAGGCTTAGTGTTATTTTTATTTGACAGTGCTTCCCACATAATTTCCCAAATAAGCCTAATTAGTTTAATATTTCCCTTTTTATAAGGAGATAAAGTAGACCCTTTGAGATGCTCCAGGGGCTCTCCAGAAAAATCCCAAAGTTAGTTTAAGGTCAAAAAGACTTCATTTACAATTTGATTTTGGGGAAGTTTGTCAAAAATATCAAAAGTTTTGGACACGATTAAATTGGATCACAGATCATTATGAAATAATATTTAATTATTCATTTAGTTAAAGTGACAAAAAGATTTCAGGGGTTAGAGCATTGTTGCTGGGGCAGGGAGGGATCTGCCTTCCTTTTTTAAAAGCAGGTGATAAAGTTTCTATGTAAAAAACAATGTCCTTCCTTGTGCCAGAAGAAAAGCAATATTCTTGCCTTCCTTCTTGTTACACAGTCTGCTGGGATGGTACCTGCATGAGAGCTCCCACTTTGGGGCTCCCCAACTCCATTTAAAATGAGGTTTATCTAGTTTCATATTTTCCTTGGAATCTAGCGACAACTGAAATACTAAGAGGAGTGGAATATACAGAAAAGGACCTGGGCTCTGGATTCAGACCATCTAGGTACTAATTCAGTCCTCACTAGATGAAGTTAACTAACTTTCAAACCCTGTAAAGTAAGGATAAGATAGTATTACCTACCTCATATGGTTGTGGGAATTAAAAGTGTACTACTGTATACTATATGATATCGGTAATTCATTCCTCCTCTCTGAGCCTGTTACTGATATCAACGATTAGGTTTAGGACTCTACATGATCTCTAGATTTTCAGGCCCAGTGTCCTCTACATTAAGGTTTTGCTTTTTATTTTTCATTTTTATTAGGTAAAATAATTTGACTGCACATATACAATATATTGCATGTAAATGCATATATATATTACACATATTTAAAAAATTTACATATATGCACTGTTCATTGTGTCTAAGAAAGTTTAGAGCTTTAGCTTTTTAAACTTACAGTTATCAAAGGAATTAAGCTTAAGGCTTTCCTTTTGAGTTTGCCCTGTTTGATCCTTGTCCTTCTGTTCTCACTTCCAAACCTTTACTTTCCAGTTTTAAAACTATAATAAGTTCCAATTTCACCCCTTTTGTATTTTGAAATTCCACCCTTTGTATGTGCACACATTATCTCATCCTCTAACAAAAACAAGTTAAAAAATAATTTAAAGATGATCACTTTCAGAGACAAACGTGCAGACAGCAGCCACCAAATCACCGGAATTCGTCGCTTCAGCCAGAGCGCTGCCGGGAGTTGTAGTCCGACGCACCGGCACGCACCTCCGCGCCTCTCCAGTTTGAAAAGCTGGAGGAAGGGCGGATGGGCGGGGCGTTGAGGCAGAAGCGCGCTCGAAGCCCCGCCCCCGCCCCTTTCCGCTCATCTGGTTCGCACTGGAGGGGCGCCCGGCCGCGGAAGGGGCGTGGCCTTTTCCTGGGGCGGTGCTGCAGAAGCCGGCGTGCGCGGGGCGGTCCTGGCATCCCGACTGAGAGGGCAGCAGGAGCGCGGGGCGGGCCTGGCAGGAGGGTGGCGACCCGGCGGGCGGGGCGGGGCGGGGCGGGGCGGGGGCGGGCTGGATCTGGCTGCTTCTTCCTCCGCATGTGGCTGGCGGACGCAGAGCAGTTTGGTTCGCGCACTCACGGCCGCCCGCGTCCCCTTCGGGCTCTCCTAGCGCCTCTGGAGCCATGGCGTTCGCCGAGACCAACCCGGCGGCATCCTCCTTGCCCAACGGCGACTGCGGCCGCCCCAGGGCGCGGCCCGGAGGGAACCGGGTGACGGTGGTGCTCGGCGCGCAGTGGGGCGACGAAGGCAAGGGGAAGGTGGTGGATCTGCTGGCGCAGGACGCCGACATCGTGTGCCGCTGCCAGGTGAGGCGGCCGCGCTTTGACGGGAAGCCGGCCCGCGAGCTCGGGCCCAGAACTCGCATCCACCGTCCAAAATAAGGTGTCACCTTGAGGGTCTCTCCTCTTGTTTTGAGCCACGGCGACGTGGAGAAATGGCGGGAGGTCGAAGACCCGTGACCTGGGGTCCTGGGTTGAGGGCTCGGGTAGCTCTGGAGGAAAATGCGGGTTGACATGAAGTCATCGAGATGCGCGATGCCTGGGGAATTGCATTTTTCCGTCTGGGGACCAGTGCCCAACCCCAGGTCTAGGGCCGGAGTGGAGGTGGGATACGGTCCGAGTTTGAGGAGCTACCGCTCGAGGCCTGTTCTGGACTCCGGGCGGAGACCCTGCGCGGCCGCAGAACCCTCCCCATCATCACCCACCCGCCCAGGGAGACCGAGTGGGCCGAAACGCCCTGAGATCCAGACTCACCGCTCCCCCACCTGCAGGCACCGAGTGTGCAGAGCTTAACCTCTTCTGGTCCACTTTGTTGGCATGAGAACCCACCTCGGGGCTTTGGACTGTTTAATGGCTCCGGTTTTTCACTCCGTACTCAGAAAACGGAGGGGAGATTATGTTTACCTGTTGGTCCCAGAGGAAGGAATCCCAGCTCTTTGACGAGTGAGGCAAGTAAATACATGGATGTCAAATCTGATATCTAGAAATACTTACATTGTTATACACTCACATCTAGAGTGAACTTTCAGGAAATGGAATGGTAATATACTTTCTACTGGGAGGCACGTGGTTTTCAGTGTAAGCCTTTTTCCTATTTGTCGTTTGCTTTGAAGCAGCCTACAGGGTAGGCCTCTGTAAAGGCTCTTAGATAACTATTAGCAATTTGAAAATTCGAAATAGTTGAGCAATAACCACTTTCAAAACAAATTGTAATGTAATATTTGAAGTTAACTGCTGTCTGTTTAGGTTGCAAAAACGTTTCTTCTTCCTGAACATACATGGCAATATGATGATGCTGTGTATGTTCTAACAAGTTAGTAGGCCCACTTGATTGGAAGTTTTTTTTACCTAAAATTGAATACCACTTGAACATGCAGAAATAAGGTAATCATAGTAACATCAAACATTAAATGCAAACACCTGGTGTTTTTTTGTGCAGAAATTCACCCTGCCTGTTCCTTTCCTTGGTTAAGATAGCTGTTGCACCAACTTCCTTTTAGTATTAGCGTTAGCACCACCACCACCTCTACCTCGCTTCTAGGCTGTAATTCCTCCACCTTTCTGGCAGCACACATACTTAATAACATCCCTAAAGGGGTTGTCTTTGAATTACTGCCTCACATTGCCTTAGGAGCTGGGGTGCTCCAGAAGGCTGGCCTTCACCTTCCTTTTGTCTTAAAATCAGGTCTGGCCATGCTGTGGGGAAAGAAGTATAAGGATACCTAACTTTTTCTGGGTAGGAGGGGAGGGACCTGAGGCCTGTCTGTCTCCTTCACTGTCATTTCTGAGGTCTTCCTTACGTGGAAATAGTAGTACTGGGGTTGAGCTACATTATGGGTTGTAAGGTTTTGGGAGTGTAACCATTATAGCATTTATTCTAAAAGATCCTCAATTTTAATATCGCTCTGAAAAGTAGTAGAATTAGTTTGTTGATTGGAGGTGTTACTGTATTACTAGAGAAGTACTCCTGAAGGAGGTCATGGACCACTCTGATGCCCTTGGGAAACCTAGAGAGAAGTGATTGAGAAAGAGCCTCGTTTGGCTTTAAAATGTTAGCTGAAGATAGAGGAGAAACATGTGAGCAGACTTGTTAGGCAGACTACTCACCTGTAAACTATTGACTTACTACCTTCCTTATACAATTTAAAAATCTGTATATTCTCCTAGTGTCTTTTAATAGTTCATCACTCAAAGGATTCTTACGTCTTGTTAGTGCAAGTAGATAAGTAATGAGTATATTTAAGCCTATCTCTTGTGATTCATCTTGGTAACTTTGTTATTTGTACTAGTGAGCTGATACCTATTTAGTTAAGTTCTCCTGGCTTATAAAATTGAAGGTTATGAAATGTTGAAATTCTTAAAGAGTATGGAGAGCTGGGAAAGGTCATTTTTAGGAAAGACATTTTGAGCTTGAATTGCCTTGTTTGATGATTCAAGTTTTGTGCATTATTGAAAATAATATGTATTTTGCTAGAGTTTTATATGTATGTGTATATGTATTTGTCACATTCATTTCATAAAATCAAATATTATACAGTGTTTCTCCAGAAGAGGTATATACATAATGTATTTCTATTTTCAACAATGGAATCATAAAATAAAGAATTTTTTTCCAGTAAAAATACAATTTAAAAACAACCTGACATTGCATTTAACTATATATTTTAATATATAAAATGCCCTTTTGGAGAGAACGGATGCAAAACTAGTGGCGTTTTCATCATCATAGCACTTAAGGCCTATATTTCAGACTCAGGATTTACAGGGAGTTATTTATAACTTGTTACGTACTCTCGATCCTTAGATAAGTGTGTAGGACGTGCATGAAAGAATGACTTAATTTTAAATCGATATATCTTTTAAGAGAAGGAGAAGAATAATTATGTATAGGACCAATTCCAGACATAGTTCTTTCATTCAGCAATCACATAATGAGTATCTGCAGGGGACCACTTAGCCCTAGAGTTAAAAGCTGAAAAAGGCAGGGCTTCTGCCCACAAGGAACTTACCATCTAGTGGACAGCTGTTACTTAAACAAGTATTGCCAGAGCTGGGATGGAGAAGGGTAATAGTACAGGTTTTTCAAAGGGTTAAAGCATGAGAATAGGAAGACCCCTTTCGGGCAGCACAAAAGTAGTTTTGTTAGGATGCCTGTTACCAGTTTCCCCCCGTAAATTCTCTCAAAGTAAACTGTTATACTTTATTTACTTTATTTTGCTGAATAGAAACTACAAAGATTTTATTACTGCAGTTTATACTGGGCCTTAAGTAATTAGGACTTAATTTATTGTTCCTGGAGAGAGTAAAGCTTGGTAGTCGTGGTTACAGTGACCGGCAAGAAGTTCCCTGTGATCAGGGATAGCCAGTACATTATTCCCTTTCTTTGTGTTTCCCCCTCAGGGTTTTAAAGTTAATACAAAAGGAAAATTTAACTAAAATTAATTATAATGGGAAAGTGTATCCTGTCACTTGCTAAATATAAAAGTAATGACAAAAATGTTAATTTGTAGCTAGATGCTGGTATCTGCTGAAGGCTCTGAAACCAGCTATTAGTAGGTGATAAAAGAAATGTAAAAGACATACCAAGGAGGGAGGGTATAGCTCAAGTGGTAGCGCACATGCTTAGCATGCACAAGGTCCTGGGTTCAATCCCCAATACCTCCTCCAAAAAGATAAACAAACTTTATTACCTCCCCCTATACCAAAAAATAAAGTAATTAAATAATACAATAATAAGTAAATAAAATATTAAAAAAAAAGAAACGTAAAAGACATACCATCAGCACACTTTCTCCTTGAAATAATCAGAAAGGTTGAAAGATAATTGAAAAGAGAATAATTTCAGTGTTATTTAATGCCTTGACCTTATACAGCTAAAATTGTTTTCTAAACCACTTCCCATAATTTTGAAGATGGTGGAGAATTAGCATTTAAGGTAAGTCATTCTTCCAGCTTTATAATGATTGCTGTTTCTGTGTCTCCTGACTATCAGGGTTGCTTTTTATGCATAGCATTTCCCAAGTGCGTGCATGAGTGTATATACCAGTGTGTGGTGGAGTTGGTTAAATCTTGCTTTCTTGGATTACTGTGCTTTCCCTGCTAGAGTATACATTTTCTCAAAAAGAGGACTTGCTCTTTTTTTGTTTTTTTCCACAGCACCTAGTACTATGTGAGGCAGAGAGGAAGTAAATATTCAAAAATTATTTATTGGGTGACCTGGATCACCCTTAGAAATTTTTTGAAATTAGTAGCTTAGCCCTTTCCTGTATATTATTTTTAATATACTCCTGGACAGTTTAATTGTCTGTTGGCACGAGTTTAACATGGAATCCCCAGCATTCCTTGGATTAACATTTGTACTTAATATTTTTAACTAATATTTTTTACATTGTACCATTATGTTCAAAGACTTCCCTAGTTTTTATTTTAAGTCTTATCTCTTGTATCTGTGAGAAAATAGATAAGTGATATTTGTATCTTTTTGTGTGTATTTCCTCAGCATATTCCGGTTGAATGCCATGTGATTCTAGTAAGTACTTTTTCTCTGCTGAAGGCACATAGATCTCAAAGTTTGGTCATTGAGGATGTCCCAAGTTGTTCACAAGTTGTTCACTATTTAAACCTATTGGATTTATATTTATTTATATATATATATATATACACACACACACACACACACACACATATATACACACATACACACACACATACATACACACACACACACATATATATAATAGCATCGTCTCTATTTCTGAGACATAAAATTTTAAAGTATAAGAGATCATCTTAGTATCTGGTCAATATTCTGTTTCTTTAATTTTGGTGGGAATGGGTGGGTTACTTGGGTGTTTTCACGTTTCTCTAGGAAAAACTATTGCCTAGAACAAATCTAGAGTGAACTGGTAAAGTGATATGTACTTAATAGCTTATTTACTGTAACTGGATACAAATCTAGTTATATTATCTTTCAGGCATTAGGTCAGATTTTGACACCAAAGGTTAACGTGAATGACCTACATACCAATAAGTGAAGATTGGTGACTGTTAGAATACTTTTGTCAGTGGAAAAAGGGACATTGAGGTATTCAGTATGGTCTGGAGAAAGCAATTAAAAAGAACAGTAAATAGAGGAAAATTCCCATGGCTACTATGGCTCCAAGGTGGAATGGTTCTTTATATTGAACAACTTTTAATTATATTTAATTCAGTATAATAAAACTCCTCTTTAAAAATAGGAGGTCCCATGAAATTTTAAAAAAGGGATCTTTGTCTCAAGCTTTTAAAAAACCCTCTTAAAGGAAGGATTTATTCATGAGAGAAAAGTTTTTTGACTTGAAATCTGCAGTTCAACTTCAGTGTATTTTAAAGAAAATATCTCCATAAATGTAATGATTAGATGAATTTGTATTAAGCATTTACAAAGATCTGCATAACATTATTGGTTTATGCAGTTTTTAGTTGCATGTCTGATCCTCCCATCTATGACCCTGGTCATCTCTGAGCCTTGTTAGTAAGTGTGTATATTACATTTTGGTACCTAGACTCTACAGCTTCTTAATTAGGAGCCTGAAATGCCCCAAGGCAATGTTCCTTTCCATTTCATTGTGAGAAGCTGTTTTTTTTTTTAACATTTTTTATTGATTTATAATCATTTTACAATGTTGTGTCAAATTCCAGTGTTCAGCACAATTTTTCAGTCATTCATGGACATATATACACTCATTGTCACATTTTTTTCTCTGTGATTTATCATAATAGAGAAGCTGTTTTATAATGGTAATTTAAGGTATAAAAGATAAAGTACCTGAGCTTTTTGTCATTTGTGTGACATTTGTCTGTGTATGAGACTGGAAGGTAACCATAGTAGTGTAAGGTAAAGAGGCTATCTTAAGCCTTTAAAAGGTAACTGAGCAGTGCACTTGGATGTGTTTGCTAAAAAGAAATTCAGATACCCTGTATATGTTTTCTCTTCCCATCTAATGTGTCTGGTAACTGTTGAATAGTTTAATTTGATCAACTTACTGCTGCTAACTTCGAAATTGTAAACTAATTGCAATTATATGAATATTTTTATAAAAGAATAGTCATCCTTGTTTAAAATTATTTTATTGCTGTAGATTGAAAAGTGTTATAGTTTTGGCAAATAGTGAAATGTTTCATCTGGAAAGGGACACAGGCCTTACAGTCTTTACCGAGAAACAGCACAGGTAATAGGCATAGACTCAAAAGCTTGTTAGGTTTCTAAGAAGCTTGAAGGCTAGACAAGAAATGGGAGCCCTTTTTTTGGTTGCTGAAGTAGTTCAGAGGCATTCCTGCTCTCTGCTATAATCCATAGTGCTTTCTCTGACTTCTTGATTGATGTTCATTTTGAGCTCTATGATTACAGAATAGTGTATTCAGAGCAAAAAGGACAAAGAGAAAACATAGGCCCGACTAAGTGGACTGAGAAATGCCTCTGGGCTATGTGCATGAAGCTCTTAGATCTCAACACTGTTGCTAGAAAAGAGACAGCATTGGTTCAGGTCTGTAACACTGTCAAGGGGCAGTTGACTGCCTTCATCTCCTCTCTTACAGTGGGAACTCAGTTAGGAGAGTGATTTTGGGAAGAAGACCTAATACCAAGCTAAGTGAAGAGTCAGGAGTTACTTTTGCAGACTAATGCCATTTCATTCCCTTCTAAACTTTTAAAAATCTCCCCTTTGAAGCTTCTTAATTAGAAATTTATACCTATCAACATTTTCTGACTCAGACTTTTTTCTTAACATTTTTTTATTAAGTGATAGTCATTTTACGCCGTTGTGTCAAATTCCAGTGTAGAGCACAATTTTGCAGTTATACATGAACATGTATATATTCATTGTCACATTTTTTTCCTCTGTGAGCTACCATAAGATCTTGTATATATTTCCCTGTGCTATACAGTATAATCTTGTTTATCTGTTGTACATTTTGAAATCCCAGTCTGTCCCTTCCCACCCCCTGCCCCCTTGGCAACCACAAGTTTGTATTCTATGTCTATGAGTCTGTTTCTGTTTTTGGTTTTTTTTTTAGATTCCACATATGAGCGATCTCCTATGGTATTTTTCTTTCTCTTTCTGGCTAACTTCACTTTGAATGACATCTCCAGGAACATCCCATGTTGCTGCGAATGGCATTATGTTGTCGGTTTTTATGGCTGAATAGTATTCCATTGTATAAACATACCACTTCTTCTTTATTCAGTCATCCGTTGATGGACATTTAGGCTGTTTCCATGTCTTGGCTATTGTAAATAGTGCTGCTATGAACATTGGTGTGCAGGTGTCATCCTGAAGTAGGGTTCCTTTTGGATATAAGCCCAGGAGTGAAATTCCTGGGTCATACGGTAAGTCTATTCCTAGTCTTTTGAGGAATCTCCCTACTGTTTTTCATAGTGGCTGCACCAAACTGCATTCCCACCAGCGGTGTAGGAGGGTTCCCCTTTCTCCACAGCCTCTCCAGCACTTGTCATTTGTGGATTTTTGGATGATGGCCATTCTGACTGGTGTGAGGTGATACCTCATTGTAGTTTTGATTTGCATTTCTCTGATAATTAGTGATATTGAGCATTTTTTCATGTGCTTATTGATCATTTGTATGTCTTCCTTGGAGAATTGCTTGTTCAGGTCTTTTGCCCATCTTTGGATTGGGTTGTTTGGTTGTTTCTTATTAAGTCGTATGAGCTGCTTATATATTCTGGAGATCAAGCCTTTGTCAGTTTCATTTGCAAAGATTTTCTCCCATTCCGTAGGTTTTCTTCTTGTTTTACTTATGGTTTCCTTTGCTGTGCAGAAGCTTGTAAGTTTCATTAGGTCCCATTTGTTTATTCTTGCTTTTATTTCTTCTAGGAGAAAATTTTTGAGATGTATGTCAGATAATGTTTTGCCTGTATTTTCCTCTAGGAGGTTTATTGTGTCTTGTCTTACGTTTAAGTCTTTGATCCATTTTGAGTTGATTTTTGTGTATGGTGTAAGGGTGTGTTGTAGCTTCATTGTTTTACATGCTGCTGTCCAGTTTTCCAAACACCATTTGCTGAAGAGACTGTCTTTATTCCATTGTATATTCTTGCCTCCTTTGTTGAAGATCGTTGACCAAAAGTTTGTGGGTTCACTTCTGGGCTCTCTATTCTGTTCCATTGGTCTATATGTCTGTTTTTGTACCAATACCATGCTGTCTTGATGACTGTAGCTCTATAATATTGTCTGAAGTCTGGGAGAGTTATTCCTCCAGCCTCTTTCTTTCTCTTCAGTAATGCTTTGGCAATTCTTGGTCTTTGATGGCTCCATATAAATTTTATTATGATTTGTTCTAGTTCTGTGAAATATGTCCTGGGTAATTGGATAGGGATTGCATTAAATCTGTAGATTGCCTTGGGCAGTGTGACCATTTTAACAATATTGATTCTTCCAATCCAAGAACATGGAATATCTTTCCATTTTTTAAAGTCTTCTTTAATTTCCCTCATCAATGGTTTATAGGTTTCTGTGTATATTTTTTTCACTTCCTTGGTTAGGTTTATTCCTAGGTATTTTATTACTTTGGGTGCTATTTTAAAGGGGATTGTTTCTTTACTTTCTTTTTCTGATGATTCATTGTTAGTGTAAAGAAATGCCACTGATTTTTGAACGTTAATCTTGTAACCTGCTACCTTGCTGAATTCTTTGATCAGCTCTTGTAATTTTTGTGTGGACTTTTTAGGGTTTTCTATATATAGTAACAAGTCATCTGCATATAGTGACACTTTCACCTCTTCTTTTCCAATTTGGATCCCTTTTATTTCTCTCTCTTGTCTGATTGCTGTGGCTAGGACTTCCAAGACTATGTTGAATAGGAGTGGTGATAGTGGGCATTTGTCTTGTCCCAGGTTTTAGTGGGAAGCTTTTGAGTTTTTCACTGTTGAGTACTATGCTGGCTGTAGGTATCCTGTCAGGAATAACCACTCTAAGTGTGCAATGGTGGGGAAGGAGAGAGGATAGAAAATCATTGTAAAGCCGCTAAAGAATAAGTATTCATGGCAAACACTTAAGTTGTATTGACATTTTAGCAAGAGATCACTAATCCACCTTGGAAGAAGATATGTTATTTGTCGTATTGATTGTCAGGGTCATTTCTCCCTATCTTGCATTCCAGGGAGGGAATAATGCCGGCCATACAGTTGTTGTAGATTCTGTGGAATATGATTTTCATCTTTTGCCCAGTGGAATAATTAATCCAAATGTTACTGCATTCATTGGTAAGTATATAAACTGAACTTAGGGATTTTTTCCTGCCAAATGATAATAGTGTTCATTTCTCATTATCTAAACTGATTTAATCTCTTACTAATCAAATGATTCATTGATTGCTTATTAATCTTGACAGTGGTACCTTCTGGAATATACCTAACTGGCTGTTTTACAACCCTTTCAGATCTTTTAGCACTAATACTTTTGGGAATGATTACTTTGCATTTATTTCTGATCATTGACAATCTTAATTCTATAATGAAATGTTAGATCATCAAATCAATTTTCTAAACACTGACACATGGTAAAAAAGTCTGTTTCATGGATTGATTCTGGACATATGATGCAATTTGTTATTTTTTATTTTAGTCTTTATTTTATTTTATTTTATTTTTTTTGGTGGAGAGGGGAGGTAATCAGGTTTATTTAAGTTTTAGTGGCGATACTGAGGATTGAACCCAGTACTTCATGCATGCTAGACATGTGCTCTATCAGTGAGCTATACCCTCCCCACCTTGTCTTTTATTTTTAAAAGATGCTAATCACAACCCAATAAAATGGTTTTATGACCACTAATATAAGTTGGGATTCCCCAATTTGAAGGACATTGATTTAGAATATACAATAATCTGGTTCAATTTGCCTAAAACTATATAACTAGTTACTTTCAAAATAACAGTTTCACAGAAATTTAAAATTACAGTGTTTTATATTCTATGTATTATGTTCTATTATGTATTTACATTATACTGCTGTTTAAAATTTGAAATCATTTCTGTGGTAACTTCTTGATAAATCAAAATGTCCTATTAATCAAAGTACCTCACTCTTCTACTATTCTAGATAAAGGTATTTTGTAAATGTCTTTATTTAAATATCATTATGTATGTCTGTATTATAAATATACAAGTTTAAGTTTGGAATTTATTTTATAATTTTAATTTTTTTTTTTCAGGAAATGGTGTGGTAATTCATCTACCTGGATTGTTTGAGGAAGCAGAGAAAAATGTTCAAAAAGGAAAAGGTATGAAAGAATGAGTCTACTTTGTCTGGTAACCAGTTATTTTTCTGTTAAGTTTTATTGGGATCTCGTTCCAGACAAATGTAACATTTTTGTCTTCTGCTTTAAAATTGCAGGTTATTGTAGGACAATATTTTTAATGTCAGTTACTAAATTTTATTCATCAGTATTTTAATGAAAAGGTAAACATAACAGGGTCATTGTGTAAGTCTTGAATTTTTACACATTGGTCATCTGCAAACTTTAGGTGGCTGGAGTTACTATTTATTTGGTGGCAAAACTCTGGAAAATTCACGAGTTTATTTTGTCATTTGTGCTCAAGTTAGCATCCCCTTCTGCCTGAACCAAAAGTTAGTTCGAGGCAGTCAGGAAGCCAGTGAAGCCTACTGTGTGTACTGTTAGTCTCGTTTCCTAGAGGATCTGGGACTCCCTTGGTTGCTATATTTCAGGGGTAAAAGAGAATTGTGTAGGTCCCTGCCTCCAAATGAAAGAAATGCTCCTTCTATGCAGTGTATCCACATCCATCTTAAAAAAAAAAAAAAGCCTTCATTTCCTGCCTTTTCTAATCTCTTTTGCATATTTGGAAGTCTGTTTGCATTCAATTTGGGTACCTTGCTAGGGTTTGAGGGGAATGTGGCAGTGCAAATAATACACAATTGAGGAAAATCATTAGTGTGAGTTTCCCCTTAGCTCATATTTAAAAGTACTTAAGTTCTGTTATATTGTTAATTTTATTTTCCAGGTTTAAAAGTAGCAGTCCATCCTCAAGTGTTCTAACAACTGAATCTGACTTCACAGAATCTTGTCTGCTGCCATCTCTGCTGTCCTTCCTTCATTTTTACCTGTGTGTTGCTTGTATCTGCTTTTTAAATTGGTCAGCTTGAGGCTCCCATGCTGCTCTCTGCTGTCCTTCATCCCCTTTGCAGTTTTTGCCCTACTGTTTTTCCTTCTGGCCTGTCTAACTCAGCTGAATTCACTTTACTGAGTTTCTTTGTAATATTTTCTTTACAATATTCCCTAAACTAACTTTAGAGTATGTATATGTTTGCATGTCAAAAACAGCTATAGAGCGGGAGGCTTAATATTCCAGTTTATCTTTTAGCACTTTACCAGGAAAGTTCTCCTTTTTAATCTATAAGGAATAACTTTTAAAGCAAATCTTTGGATATTATCAAAATTAACAACTAATTTTTAATATCTGAATATTAGTTTTGAAAATATGGCTTGGTGGCTTATACTTAGAATGCATATAACCTACTAAGGTACTATCTTTAAAGAAAAAGATTTAGATTGATTTATCTATTCATTCAACATTTTTTTTGAACATTTATTGGATGACAGGGCCCATGCGATGAAAACTCATGGCCCCTGTTCTCAGGCATTTACACTTATATGGGGAGCTACATATGTTTTGTTATAATTCATTGTGATAAGTATAGTATTTGATACTACTTTGGAGGAATTAATGAGAACATTATCTTAGTTTAGTCACTTTTTATAATTGTCTTTTGTGAAAGGGTGCCATTCCCAAATCAATTCCCTTTTCTTGAAATTCTCCCTTTGCGTGGCACCTCACCCCTCACCACCTATTGTCTCCATCAGAATGATGTTTCCTACCAATTGCATTTTGAATTTCTTAGAAGTGTTTTACGTGGTTATGGCTGGTTTAAGTTTTGGCTTTTTAGAGCAAAACATTTAGAAAGAGAATTTGTGAATGAGTTTGTATAAAGAGTGACAGGTGAAAATTCTTGTTAAACATATTTCCTGTGCAAGGAAAAGATACTGAAATGATTACTTCAGTGAAAAAAATTTTAAACTGTATTTCTAAAGAAATTAAGATTTAAAAATTATTATACAAAATATCCAATTTAATGTATCTTTTTTTCCCTTTTTGTCTAGGTCTGGAAGGCTGGGAAAAAAGGCTTATCATTTCTGACAGAGCTCATATTGGTAAGGGGGACATAATGTATTTATTTATAACCATCTTTTTATTAGAAACTTATCATGTGAAAGCATTTGGTAGCCAATTTTGTCTTTAATTTTAGTGAAAGCTAAGTAGGATGGATTGTAGTAATTGGGTTCAAATACATGAAATCTTATTTTTTTCTTCTGATTTTGATAAGGGCTAGGTTAAAATTTCCTGACTTCTGAAGAAATAATTAGCTAATCAAATGAATAAACAGTATTTCACAAGACATCTCTACTACTATTAAAAAATAAAGCTATATTGAAATACAGAGAGCATTTACTTGCACATATTAATTGTCCTGTAAAAGTAAATCTACCATCTGACAAAGCTATAGAGTGACTCTTTGTACCTAAACTGTGATAGCGCTGCTTTTTAAGTGATGCGGAATTTACTCAGACCAGCCTTCTCCTCCATTAGCTAGAATGAACTGGATTCTAAAATTAATTTCAACCACTGCCAACGTATTTGAAGTTTGTTCCCCTATCATCCTATCTCTGAATTAGAATTAGAATTAGAATTCTATCTCTGACAGAATTAGAATTTTTAATTATCAATGACATGATTAAGAGGTCCTAACCAGAAAAGAGAAAGAACTATAAACCACATAAGAAGCTTCTGTGACTGAGTGGAACTATTGTGTTGAGTTTGGATATGTTTCATGCGGCAGTAGTTGCTGTAGTTTTCCCACTGACCTTCATTTAAGAGGCTGTCCCATCAAAATTCTTAAGAGTGTTTATCAACCAAGTAACAGGACCTCTGAATAACAATCACAGATTTGAATATTATGCATAATCTTAGGAACCCAATACAGTAACTTAATTGAAGTAAACTGTACTGTATCGACATACAGCTTTTATGTGAAAAGTCCCTTCTCATTACGTAGTTTGCTGTGGGCTTCTTAATCTATAAAATCTGAAAAGAACAGCTTGTGATTACCACTGCAAACACTTTTCATTAATTCACATTATCCTATATGTTTATGAGTAGGTTGGTATTCTCCCTGCTCAAGACTTTGCCAGTTGTGAGTGTCACTAGACAAAATGTGTAGATACATACTTCTGTATTTTCATAAAACACAGGAAGCTTGTGAGTCATTTGTATTTCACATGACTGTATTTAAACTATGAAAATATTAACTACTCGTTATACTTGTATTTAAACTGAACTTTTTCTTTGAAGAGTTCATAGTTTTTTCTTTATAGCAAAACTGCAATTTATATTTCCAGAGTGATTAATAGCATAGATGTATAACAAGACAAAAAAAAAAAAGGAAAAAATAAGCTTTGCAGTCCCAAATAATAGCACATAATTTGGGTGAGGACAGAAGTGTTTCATTTTGCTTTTCTGAGGAAGGCGGTTGTAAATCTGTCATATTTATTGGTCATTTTAAGCTTCTGATTAAAAAAGAAATCATCCTTTTATCCTGTCACCAATATAGTTTAAAATATTTTTTGTTTATTACCTTATCTTGGCACTTTTAAACATTTATGTATAATCATTATAATGCTGTATTATAGAAAGCAATACTGTGTTATGAATATTTTTTCTGACAGTCCATTAGGTATGTAATGAAAATTTTATTTTTGTACATTACTATTGTAGTGTTTTTGTCTGTTTGTACTCAGTAATCATTATCCTTATACGGATTTTTTTTCTGTAACCATAAGTCATTTTTAACTTCATAATTTTTACATATAACCTTTTGGTATTCATTCCCTCTGTCTTATTGATAAAGCAAAGCATTGTATTAGATGGTGAAAGTCGCTACTTATCTTCAGAACTTTGTCATGCTCCTCTGTCATCTGCTGTGTGAAATTCAATATCTTAATACCACAATCTAGAATTGCAAATTAGGATAATACCTTGTATGGACCCTTTGAGTAACTTACAACCTTAATGTGCATAATCAAATGAGTAGATACAAATATATGCTGATGGTAATCAATCTTTGGAAAGAAAATAGGGTTAAAAGAGATGGCTGTGTCCCTGTCTGGATTCTCCACCTTTCTTCTTCATTACAAGCGCTTTGGGTCTGTTACTTGACAATTTGCATCCTTGAATATAGTGCAGTAGTTAAACAAGTTACTTAACTGTATTTTAGAGTACAAAGACCAAAGGAAATAGTGCAGGGGGGTCAAAGGACCAGAGTAATAAAGACCTGAGGAGGTATGAGAAGTAAGCAAAGTGGATATTACATGTCCTGAGGCTTACACTGGACACTTCAATGTAGTATAACAATAATGTTAATAAAAATTAACTATAATAATTAAAAGTAATAAGGTGATGTTAATGAAACTTAATTACTGAAGGTGCACAATTATCTTTAATTTAAAACATTCGACTGAATCCCCAAGGTGGCATTTTTGGTTTCAATGTATAGGCTGTAGAAAATGTAAAAGGCATTAACAGCAACTTCAGACAAAGACTGTTCTTTCAAAACCAGTAACTGTGGAGATATTAAGGCTCCATGTCATGATGAAGCTTTATGAAAATAATTATTTTGATTATACTAATAGCTTCCTGGAGCCTAGAGAAACCCAAGAAAACATTGGCTCTATGACAAGGTACTTGGCTCACCTGCTTTCTAACAACTATTTGTGGTTTGCCCGTTGCCTTTGTAACTTCTTTGAACATAGAAAATAAAATGATTTTGAAATGCAAATTTTCTCTTATTTAAGAGAAGTAACATAAGTACTCCAAGATCTCAATCTTGCTGTAACTGATTTGCAGTGTTTGAGTTTAGTGAAACAGCTCTCAAGAGCTATCCTGGCCTCTCAAAAGTAGATAAGGAAGGCTGTTGGCTGGGCACCAAAATAGGAACATGATAAAAAACTAACCCTATAGTTTGTGATAGCTATTTATTGGCCAAGCTTTAGAATCTATGTGTTAGAAATAAGTGAACATTTTAATGTACCACATGATATAGCAAAGTGCTGCACAAAGAGTATGCATGTTTTCTCCCTTTAATCACCATCTATCTTATTATGCAGAGCCTTCTAGTTCCCTAAAGGGCTACGCTGTTAGCCAAGGAGGTGAAAGACCTGTGCACTGAAAACTATAAGACACTGATGAAAGAAACTGAAGAAGACACAAAGAAATTGAAAGATATTCCATGCCCATGGATTGGAAGAATTAATATTGTTAAAATGTCCACACTACCCAAAGCAATCTACAGATTCAGTGCATTTGAAATTAAGTGCATTCAGTTGTATTAAAATTCAATGCAATTCCAATGGCATTGTCCACAGAAATAGAACAAAAAATTGTAAAATTTGTGTGGAACCACAAAAGACCCCAAATAGCCTAAGCAATCTTGAGAAAGAAGAATAAAGCTGCAGGCTGTATGTTCCCTGATTTCAAATTATATTACAAAGCTGTAGTAATAAAAACAGTATTAGCATAAAAACGGACACACAGATCAATGGAAGGGAATGGGGGCTCTGAAATAAACCCACACATATATAATCAGTTAATTTACAACAAAGGAGCCAATAATATACAGTGGGGAAAGGATGGTGTCTTCAATAAATGGTGTTGGGAAAACTGGAGAGCCAAATGCAAAAGAATGAAACTGGACTGCTATCTTATGCCATAAATGAAAACTAACTCAAAATGAGATTAAATACTTGAACATAAGACCTGAAACCATAAAACTAGAAGAAAATAGTAATAAGCTCCTTAACACTGGTCTTGGCAGTGATTTTTTTTGATTTGACACTAAAGGCAACAAAAGCAAAAATAAACAAACGGGACTACATCAAACTAAAAATCTTTTACATAGGAGGAAACCATCAACAAAATGAATAGGCAGTCTACAAAATGGGAGAGATAGTTGCAAATCATATATCTGATAAGGGGTTAATACCCAAAATAAATAAGAAAAACTCATACAACTCAATAGAAAAAAAAGCCAAATAAAAAAAGGACAGAGGAATTGTACAGACATTGTTCACAGAAGACACACAGCTGCCCAACAGGCACATGAAAAAAGTGCTCAGTATCACTAATCATTAGGGAAATGCAAATCAAAACGACAATGAAATATCACCTCACACCTGTCATCATCGAAAAGACAAGAGATAACAAGTATTGGTGAAGATGTGGAGAGAAGGAAACCCTTGTGCACTGTTGGTGGGAATTTAAATTTGTGTAGCCATAGGGAAAACAATATGGAGGGAGAGGGAGAGAGAAGAGAGAGGAAGCATAGAAGAGGCATATTCAGACAGGAGAAGCATATGCCTTGGAGCCAGGGACTTAAAAGAATGCCTGTGTAGGGGGAGGGCAGAAAGGGGGCAGAGCATAGTGTAAGGTGAAAGGACAGACTGTGCAAGGAGGCCATGTAAAAGAGTTTTGTCTTTTTCTTTTAAGCGATAGAAAGACATTGCGTTTTAAAGACAAGGGAGTGGTGACCTCATAGTTGTGTCTTGGAAAGATAGCTTTGGCTGCATTAAACAGTATGAATTAGAGGTGTCCAAGAGTGGAAATAAGACACTAGGAGGCTACAGTTATAGTGAGAGATGATGGAAGCTTGGAAACAGTGAGGGAGAGAGGGATGGCCTGGAGTCCCGAACTTGAAGAGTGTATCTTGGCAAATGAGCTTTATAGAACTGTAGAGTTTTCCAAAATTACTCTCTTAAGGACTCATTTTAAACATAGTATATATTGCAATAGATATGAATGAGTGATCAGGCATATTTTTCATATTAATATGCCAGTTAGCATTATAACCTTCACTCCTACCATTATTGTTGCTTTTTAAAATGTCTGCCTTCAATTTGTCATAAATTACGCTGAAGGGATTTGTAACTTCAGTAATTTAAAATGCAGTGTCTGTTGTTTTCCTGTATTACTTGTTTCAACAATAACTGTAATTTTGTTTTTTTTTCCCCCTCAGTATTTGATTTTCATCAAGCAGCTGATGGAATCCAGGAACAACAGAGACAAGAACAAGCAGGGAAAAAGTATGATTTTTCGTGTGTGTGTGTGCGCGCGTGCAGTTTAAGCATGCCCAAACTTTTATGCTGAAATTCTAGGCCATGAGTTTAAGAAAAATAAGTATTAGAATATCCTGTTTAGTTTTCAGAGAAACTCAGTAAGATTGTGAAAATAAACTTAACCAGGAAATAACATAGGCAGAAAATAGTCACAGTGTTTATTGTTTGCGATGATCTGATCATAAGATGTATCTTTCTTTTCTAACTCAAAGCTTGTTTTGATTCATTTTTAAGTTTGGGTACTACAAAGAAGGGCATTGGCCCAGTTTATTCTTCCAAAGCTGCTCGGAGCGGACTCAGGATGTGCGATCTTGTTTCTGACTTTGATGGCTTCTCTGAGAGGTAACTGTCTTGTGATTGAAAAAATGGGAAAAGTGAGTGGATTTTTAGAATTTTTAAAACCCAGGATACAAATCGATAAAATCAGTATTCTGGTTGAGTAGTAGTGGTTGGCTTTTCTGTTTCAATTGAAATATTAAAGTTATTTTTTATTACATTCTTTAAAATTTTTTTTATTCTGGAGGGAGGTAATTAGGTTTATTTATTTCTTAATTATGATTATTTTGTAATGGGGGTACTAGGGATTGAACCGAGGACCTTGTGCATGCTAAACATGTGCTCTACCACTGAGCTATATGCTCCCCCCCTTTTATTACATTTTAATTGGTCCTTAATTTCAGATTACCTGCATGAAAAGTAACATGGTGATATTATGTAAGTACCTTAAGACAAAGCCAAAATTCTATTTAAGGACTGGAGTTTGGATTTGTTTACTGAGAAATACAGATGTTTCCAGGGGGAGGTGGCAGTGCTGTGGTGGGGTCACCAGATCCTGGGGTCTTGATCCTCGGGTATTTAGGTTCAAAGACTCCATTGTGCCCTCCCACCTAGAAATAATCAGGCTCTCAGGTACTGGTGAACTACTGTGTATCAAACTCACCCTGAAATATAGAAATGCCACATTAACACTTAATTTCTATAGAAAAATCTCTATGGGAAACCTAATAATCATAAAAAAATTATATGGTGACTCAGTGATGGGGAGTTAGTTGTTTGGATCTAATAACAGGTGGTATCAAAGATCATGTTCTGTATCCATTTTCAGTCAGCAGTTTGTCTGTCTGCACTGTCGCAGTACCTCCTTGGGAATATAGAGACAAATTGTTAATGTCTGCCTCTGTGTCTCTTAAAGCATCATGCGGACTATCCCCTTTTGTCTGTCACACAGTATAATATAGTTAATTCAGATGTAAGTTTTATGGTTACAGATTTCTTTCATTCCCTCCTTCTCGCCCTTCCCCACATCACCTTAATGATATTGTTGATATTCCTAAACTTCAGTAAAAAATATTTTAAGTGTATTGTGTATTCATATGATTGATTTCCTTTATTAGATTCTGTTTCTCGGAGTGTAACTTCAGTTTGGGGGTTGTTAGTGAGACCACTTATCTTCAGAAACCATTTGAATTGAATGATCTTATTCAGTATATTTTTAAACAGAGCTGATGTCTTGATTTACCTATATTTCTCAGGTTCAAAGTTCTGGCTAACCAGTACAAATCTATATACCCCACTTTGGAAATAGACATTGAAGGTGAATTACAAAAACTCAAGGTAATGCTTTCTGACCTTTATAATGTCCTTTTAAAAGCTTGTTTGCCAAATTGACATCTAGATCTTTCATTGATTCAGTCTTTGTGTTAGAGACTGAAAATTTAAGAATGAAGAACATGTAGTCTTTAATTTCCTTTATGGAGCTACCTTATGACTCAGAAGATACACATTAATAGCTTAATAGTATACTAAGTGCCACACAGATATGTGTAACGTATTATAGGTCAGAACTGATCAAGTAAATTGTTTGTACTTTTGAACTCTAAAAGCATGTAGGCCTAGAAAAACTTGGCATGTCTGAGTAACTTTACATGATGTAGCTTAAACAAAATACAGAGTGGGGAGCAGGGTGCAGGAGTAAAATACCTGAAAATATATCACTCATAGCAATTTGGAGGATAGATCAACAAAGGGACAAGTGGTAGATGCTATGTTTTAAAGCTAACCAGCCCATTTAGGAATGATACCCCATAGGGTTAGTCTCTTTAGCACAACACTCTTGAGTCTATTAAGAATCTTCATCAGCATGAGAGACTACAGCCAATCCAAATGTTGCGGTAGGGTGAGCACCATCACCAGCCCCTTTCTACTTTGCATTTGTCAGTTTTCACGGTCAAAATCAGGCAATTTTTACACATTGGTTATATTGTAAATTTGTTAGTATACACTGACCTTGGTTTTTGTCTTTGGATTAGGGTTATATGGAAAGGATTAAACCAATGGTGAGAGATGGAGTTTATTTCCTATATGAGGCTCTCCATGGACCACCAAAGAAAATCTTGGTAGAAGGTGCAAATGCAGCGCTACTAGATATTGATTTTGGTAAGTGAGGTATGACTTATGGGGAGCTTAACTGAGTCCTAAAGTGCTTAAGATATAAATAATTAATGTTAGCATTAATGGATTTAAAATAAGGCTTTTAGCTTGTATATTCAGGAATGATGAAAGTTTGTCATCTCATACTAACCTTTTTTTTTTTTTAAAGGATCATTATGGAAAACATAATACATATGTTAAGTTCTGTAGTTCATCAGAAAAATGAAATCACTATTTGGGTCAATGGATTTGGGTTGTATAAACTGTGATTTTTTTTTTTTAAACTGTTTAGTTTGTGGTTCAGTTCCAAACCTCATTTCCTTGGAACTGTAAGATGATTAGATGAATCCTATGAAAGGACCTTTAATTCAGCCTTTTTTAAAATATCAAGAACTAATACACATTGTTATTAAACATGCACATTCTAAGATCTGTGGATCTGTTTAATTAATTCCTGGGCATGAGATTCTGAATGGATTTAGAGCATTTCATCCATCTTCAAAAAGTTAATGCCTAACGTCTTCAAACTACTGCCCCGTTAATTTGTTGGCCTTTCCATCTAAACGTGATCTCTCAGGATAAGTCCGATTGTTCTCAGCTCTTACTGACATTTCATTGGCTTTTGACTCCAAGTAAGCCAAGTAAAGAAAGAGTCTATCTATATAATAGATATGTATGTTTGATACCATAATATGCAATCTGGAAAGAAAGCCGTGTCTAATTAGCACAGTGAATAGTTTAAGTATGAAGAGGATCTTGGGGCAAGGGTTGGGAAGTACACCGCTCTTCACTTACTCTTGTCATTTCAGGGATTATTCCCTGAGTAGAGATCAAGAGGTTAGAAAAGGCCACAGAATTCTTAGTGTACTGTTGTCACTCCAGGTTGCTGATACACCTCAAATATATATATCAAGGGAATGAAGTAAATTTCTTTTAAGCTGACAGGGGATTGTTAAAATATATAGACTGCAAATCCACACAGTTGAATAACACCAGAGTTTTGGCATTAAATTATTTAGCAGTCCATTAGGTGAGTGCCTGCCAGACAGCTGAGCAACGGCATGTACTCAAGGAGCCTCTCTACCATAAGCACTGCAGTTAATAGCACTAACCATCTAGAGGTGTTTTTACCTCTCTACAGACAAAAAGAATCAGGAATAAAACATTGAGGCTTTGAAAAGGCAGTTACAGTTATACTTAAGTCTGTCAAATACCTAAATATACTCAAATTTTCATAGTAATTCTGTTTTAAAAGAACGCATATCATTTGTGTATATTTTACCATTTGTTTCTATTTTTAGGAACTTATCCTTTTGTAACGTCCTCAAACTGTACAGTTGGAGGTGTTTGTACTGGCTTGGGTATGCCCCCTCAGAATGTTGGAGAAGTGTATGGAGTTGTGAAAGCTTATACAACGAGAGTTGGTATTGGTGCCTTTCCGACAGAGCAAGACAATGTAAGCCTTTTTCTCAGTAAATCTAATTGAAAACGTTTTAAAATAAAAACTCAGCTTTTTTCCCCTTAATGAATTCTTGTCTTCTGTGCATTTCACTTAACTTACAAAATTGATCAGAGCAACATTAAAAAAAAATTGGATACCCCTTTGTTGTCAGTGGCAGCAGACTGGCAACTGAAGAGGAGGGATTAGTACTCAAAGGTAACTGTAATTGCAAGGCTAAGTGAAGGTGAGTGTATGAAGGGAATTAAGGTAGTGGAAGAGAAAGAAGTTAAAAATAACAACTACCTTTCACTAAGAGCTTATTAGGAGCCAGGGTTGAGGAAAGTGATCTCCAGACGTTGTCTCATCATAGCTAACACTTACATGGTAGTGACCTTGGGCTCGGCGCTGTTCAACTGCTGTAAAGTTAGAAGTTCTTTGGATCCTCACTACAACTCAGGGAGCTGGGTACCACCACCAGCCCCATTTTACACATGAGAAACTGAGGCACGGAGAGTTGAAGTAACTTGCCCAAGGCCACGTAGACAGACAAGGCTGGGATTCAGACCTCACAGAGTAGCATTTTAGAAAAATACATACTTGTAATGATGTCAGAATATGTGAGGTAATAAAGTGATGGCTTTAATCAGGAAGGTGTAAATTAAGGAATAGATAGATCATAGATGGGAAGTTAGGTTGTAGGGAATGGCTGTAGCCTAGAACTTATGAGCATTGTTTTCAGTCTTAATTCTCTTCAAAGGGATGTTGTGATAAAAACTACTTTTATTAGATGAGTTTGCCTTATGGTTTTCAGGGAAATCATCAAGCCATTAGCTGTTCTTGAAACAAATTAGCTTAATGTGTCTATTTTAATAAATTCTTACTAATAACAGGTTTTGATATAGAGCATTTATTTTTATATGTTAATCTAAATTTTAAGAAGTTATCTATATACTATTAAAAAATTGGTTTTAAAATAATGGTAAAAAATGAAGCCAAAAGTTGGATGTTTTCAAATAATGCCTCCCTCACATAAAACCCTTCATCTCTGTGGAATTCTATCTTCAACTTATTTTCTGAAAGCTGTTAATCTCTAAGAAACTTTGACTTGTTACCTTAAGTATAATTCTACTCGATTTACAGCTTTGGTATTCTAATCGGAAAGTTTTATTTTCTGTTCCTTAGGAAATTGGAGAATTATTACAAACGAGGGGAAGGGAGTTTGGTGTAACTACTGGAAGGAAAAGAAGGTGTGGCTGGCTGGACCTTGTTTTGCTCAAATATGCTCATATGATTAATGGATTTACTGCGTGAGTATTTCTAGAAACTTTTATTTTATAAATGACATAAATGACAATTCCTGACCACAGGTTAAATTTTGTGGAGTGCACACTTGAGGTAGGGCCCTAATAGAGAAATTTCACTCTTTAGCCTTAGAATGAAATTGCAGTTTAAGGTAGAAGTGGACTAAGTTGTAAAGGAAGGGTACATAAGGAGAGGGACCCAGGTTATCGTCCTAGGCGCCCCAAGTTGGGAGAAAAGAATCATGATACTCATATATGCGAATAAGTATAGAGGGAAGTAAGACAGGTGGGTGGTTAGATAGATGGAGCAACATAGAGTATGTGTACAGAGGGGAGGCGATGTAACAGCGATTTAGTGCATGGGCTTGATTGACAGCTGACTTCTGGATTCAAATCTCAGACCCATGCATTGTGCTGTGTGACATGGGGCAAGTTAATCTTTCTATTTTTAACCCCTCATCTTTAAAATCCAGATAACAGTATTATCTACTTCAAAAGGATATTTTGAAAACTAGATGAGAGCATATACCATGCTGACTGGCTTGCTAAGAATGCTCAGGAAAAGTTACTACCATATATACATAAATATGTAAATAAATGCATTCATGTTTATATTAATTAGGCTTAACTTCTAGCAAATAACAGAATAAAGGATAAAAAAATCATCTGTGGGCAAGAATCCCAAACCTAGGGTTTTATCTAATTTCTATAGATTTTCCCCTTAAAACTGTTCTCCAGTCAGTTTATTGGGAGATTTTGTTGTATCATGAAGAAGCCCTTAATGTAGTTTCCTCACTCTCCTTTGAGAGTTTCTGACCGAGGGTGGAGGTGATGGTAAGCAGAGTGAAGAAATGAGGGTTGATGATATGTGTAAATGTTATCCACGGGGACCAGTCAGTTTTACTGTGTCCACCCCCGCAGAATGTATCCTTTCCTCCAGGCAGCCCTCCTATGGATGTGTATGGATATGTGTTGATTGATTCTGAGAAAGCTAATCAGGAGGGTGTGGATCAGTCAGTGAAAATGTATTTAATTATTAGAAAAATAACTTACTAGTAGATCAGTAAAGTTTTTTTTTTTTAATGAGGAAAATACATCAGTATATTGTCCTGTAGTGTTTATGCGTGGTGTGCTTTAAAATATAATTCTAATCAGTTTTCAGAATTGCTTTGGAACTTTTAGCTTTGTATGAATTTTCCTTTACTCCCTCATCAAGTTAGTTGTTAAGGGTTTTAAGAATTTGCTGTTTTAATGTTGCCTTTTCTTCCAAAATTAGGTTGGCACTTACCAAATTGGATATTTTGGACATGTTTACGGAAATCAAAGTTGGAGTTGCATACAAGTTAGATGGTGAAATCATACCTCATTTCCCAGGTACTCTTTTAGGGGTGGCTATGTATAGAGAGTATTATTAGATGAATGTCTTAGAGCAATTTACAAAGCACTTCTATATAATTTATTATACATAGTCATAGGCTTGATACGCCCTTTGTGACTAGGGCAAGTACATTCACTTACTGTTAGCATTTTTTCCATAGCTGCTATGCATTTGGGTGCTGGGTTGCAGCAATCATGTGCTCAAACTTAAAATAGGAAAGAAACATGGTACCACTGAGCCCAGTTATGCTGCTTCTGAATCTCATCTTCCCTACTTTGAAAGTAACTTCTATGTAGGCATTTCTCCCTTCCTTGAGAAATGTGGGGTAGGAGAAAAGAGCTCCCTGCCTGTCAGGGTAAGCAGGCTGTTAATACATTAACCCACTCTGTCCTTCAAGCCACAGGAATGATTTTTTTCCCTAACTTCTACTCTGTGTCTAAAGTGGGTGGATGTAGGGAGATTTCCTACTTGAGGCAATGTATTTTTCAGGCATAGCTTTAGTATCTTAAGTTAAATGATTTCTTCAGTTACTCAGGAAGTTCCAAAAATATTTCCAGCTTCCAGAAATAGAAACTGTTAAATTGTCTAATCATCCTTAAGACTGGGAATATGCCAAATGAAGGAATGTTGACTAGCTTGATGGAACTTGGTAGGCTGGTAGGTTTTGTAACTTGCTGATGGTGACCAGTCCTTGAACTGAGGATAGCTGCAAGTTCTTAGATAGATGTTTAAAGTCATTATCTCTAAGTCTAACATTTGAGCCGTTTCCAGTTTGGTTCTGGTTTTTTTCCCTTGATTGTGGATCACTGTTTCTATGTCTAATGACTGTTTGTTGAATATTGGACATTGTGGATAATATGTTGTAGAAACTCTGCAGAGTAAGACAACTGATTCTGTTGTCTTACTCTGCAGAGTATTGATAGCTTGATTTTATGCTTTGTTAGTATAGCTACGTGGAGAGCTCAAGGTTTTCCCCCACCTCTCTAACGTAGCATGAGACAGTCTCCAAATTCTGTCTCCTCTGTGGGTCTTGACAGAGCTTGGTTTTAGGCTTCATTATGGGTGGTCTGCAGTAGATTTCAGTCTAAGGTGTGGTTTTTACTTTTAATGGGCAGGCTTTCTGGTGTCTCAGCTGGATGCCAGAAGAGTTAACAAGGTATAGAGAGACCCGCTCCTGGCAATCTGGCAGTGCTGGAGCTCCAATGTGCCCCGTCCCTTCCCTTTTACCAGCATTGCTTGACCTCTGGAATCTTTGTTCCACTCAACCATTTGACAGCTGCTACCTGGTCATTTTCTCTGATGGTCCAGTTCTTTGCATATATGGCTGAGCTTTAACCATGGACTTTCACACAGACTTCTGGGAGAGGTGTACCCTCTTTATATAGCTCCCTTCTCTCTGACTCTTGACCTCGATGATTCTAGCTGCTTTAGCATTCCTAATGAAATCTGATACCTGCTGTCTAAGATCAGTGGGACCACCGTTCTCTGCTGACCCCAGTGTCCTGACTTCATTGATCAGGAAATTGTCCCTAGGCAGAGAGTGGAGTAGTTTCAGAAATTGCTTGTGAGTTTTCTTTCTCTCAGAAACAATAGTTTGCACTGCCTATGGTCCACTGCCTAGAAAGAGTTGTCATATTTTGTCCAGTTTTATGGTTGTTTATGCTAGGAGAGTTAGTCTAGAACCATGTACTCCATTATGGCTGGAAGTAGAAGCCCCAAGAAGTGTCTTGATTCATTCTTCTACTGTCTACCACAAGCAGCTCTGACATACCCGCTTAGTGTGGTCCATCACTTTCTATAAGAGTCCAAGAACATACCTAGTGTCATGTTTTTATCGCCTTTGGATCATGGATAATGGGAGAGCACTCCCATATCAATGTACTCTCTTATTAAACTTTCTGTTCCACCACCCATAGCTCCACCTGATCCAGTTCCATACATACTCCTTGGCTCCTACTGGTAAATGTTGGCTTGATCCCGCAGATCCTTCAGAGTGTAGTCCCTCTCCTCCTATAGCAGGCCCAGTGCTTCCTTGGCCAACTTATGTTGCACCTTGACCCTAGATATTTTTCGCTAGTCAGGAGGGGAGATAGAGGTAGGTCCTGCCTTGCAAGGCAGAGGCCCCTGCATTGTCCTCAAGCGAAGGGAAGCCCTAACCTTTAACAGGAAGTAGTAGGCCATTCTGCAGGCCATCAGCAAATCTAGGGGTTCATCCTGGATGTCTCATCCAAAGTCTCAGGGTCCCACTTTTTTCTCAAAAAGGGATCTGGCCTTGTCATAGCAGATTTGCTGAATCTGAGAATTCAGCTCTCCCTGGAGCTCTGCTGTCTGTGACTGAGTCCTGAGCCTGATCCTCGGTTCTTCCTGCTCCCTGCTGTAGGACGTGAGATTCTCTCTGGATGCTGCTGCCAAGGAGGCCCTCTGACTTTCACACTTTGCCTTTCATTGTCGTTCTCCAGTTCATGAATGGCATTGATCTAGAGCCACTCAGTTCCGTTGTTCCATTGTGCTCATTTCTCAGTGCTTCAGATATTGCCAGAACTTTACTTTGCACCCTGGCATCCCAGTTCACCTCCCATGAGAAAGTTTTAACAGTTGCACTATTATAGCATGCCAGAGACTGTCCATACTCTCGCCACCACTAGTGATGCAGTGACCCAGTTCCAAGATCTCGTCTTAGAGCCTTCTTCCTCGCACCACTCTTGGCACCAGCTGTCTCACTTTCCATTCCCTGGGAAACACTCTGATACAGAGATTTGCGGGTAGGTAGTTTATAAGTGCTCTGAACAGCAGTATCTGTAAGGGAGTGAGAGAAGAAGCAGGGCGAGGCAGAGGGACAAGGTGACCTGCCAAGTAGTTTCATAAAAAGCTCTCAGCTGATCCCATGGGGAGCTATAGGGCTGAATTCAGAGTTGTCCCCAGTTAAGGTAAGTGGCCAGGTCCTTTATATCACCATGTCGGCAAGTCATTGGAAATGGGCTGCACCAGGGTGACAGCTCCCTTCACTGGAGAGCAATTCCTAGGGGATTCTGAACTGTGAGTTCTCCGTAGGCAGTACTCCGTAGGTGGGGAACAAGGGTCTGAATCCTGAAGAAGGAAATCTGGACTGTACTATAGCATCCACCTATCTGTCTCTAGTCAAAGAAACTGTACATGTTCAGTTTCTTTTAGGAAATACAGAGAAAATGGTTAGGTGAGATAATGAAGAAAATTTCCAGCTAAGCCTTTGTATGTAGTCACAAAAACAATAGAAGGTTTCTCAAATGAGAGCAAGTCTGCAAACCTTTCTGTGAGATTGCTGCCATTACACAGATTCACAATCCCTAATCCACAGTGTGGAAATCTAAAAAGCTCTAAAAATTGCAAGTTGTAAGTTTGGCAGCAAAACTCATTTGACAGCAAAACCTGACTTGAACTGATGTTATTAGAACAATAATCTACCCACTTAGATTGAATAAACCTATTGCTGCAGAAATATGTTTGATTATAAAAAACTAGATGGTATATGCACTGCTTTATCTTTCTAAACTTTGAAAAATTCTAAATTTCAAAACATATCTGTCTCTAAGTATGAGACGTTGTGAACCTATGACATATCAAAAAGTTGTTTGGCAATAGACAGTGGACACCACGAACAAATATACTTATTCTTTAACTTTCAGCAAACCAAGAAGTCTTAAATAGAGTTGAAGTTCAATATAAGACTCTCCCAGGATGGAACACAGACATATCAAATGCAAGGACTTTTAAAGAACTACCTGTTAATGCACAAAATTATGTTCGATTTATTGAAGATGAGCTTCAAATTCCAGGTAAATATAAATACTTTATGAACAACCATCTTTACTTTTTCTACTTTTGACTTAACTGTCTAACTTTGAAATAGGATGAAAAACAGGTTATTTTGTATCAAGAGCTTGATTTGAACAAATTCCCAGAAAAGTATTAAATAATTTTATCCCTTAGAGTAAATATAATCATCTCTCTTTAATCCTTCACTTGCATGAGACCTCTCACACTTTTTGACCCTGTTTTAATTTTCTGTTAGTCTGTTTCTTACCCTGTGACATTCATTCTTATTTCTTTCTCCCTCTTCATTAACAAATCCTTTGTATCTTTACTACAACCAAAAATGGTTTGTGGTTTTTTTTGTTTGGGGTTAAACCACCCTTGAGAGTTAGAGGAGTTTCTTGACTAGATATTAGGAAGTAATAGGTATAGAAAATAGGAAATCCAATTGGAAAAAATAAAAGAATAAAGAATAAGGCTTCTTTATTAAAAAATAAATGTAAGCTGGCCAAGGAGTTAGGCATAACCAAGTTATGGCTATTATGACTAGTTATATGAGGTCTTTTAACACATTGCTTTTTTTTGTTTTATTTGTGCTGTTGGAGATTTCAGAGACAAAAAGTGAAGTGAGTGGCAAGTGTATTCTGTATAAATCTATTACGCACTTAATCTGATTTTGTATTGTGGTTGATTTGTGTTTGTGGTTCATCTCCAAACATGAATCTTGTTTTCCATATTGCTAGCTGCGCTTCCCAGCTTGATAACAAATTTTGTAAGCATGTTTGCTCACCGCACTTTTCACATCTTTTGAACTATAAACAACAGCGAATTTAACAATGACATCTGTAAAATACCTTAAACGCTTACCCATGTGGTGCAGGTGATTAGAGATTCCCGTAGGCTGGTACAGTAGCCAGTTCCTAAGGCTGCGCAAGTTAAAGCAGTATTCTCTCCCAGATAATGTCTACCTTTTTTGAGATATGAAAGCTGCAGTGACACTTCAGTGTCCTCTTAGCATTGACCATTTTTCAAACATGCTTATTTTTTCTAGTTATTAAGAACTTGATCAAAAGTGCCTTAGGTCTTTGCTGGTTTGGGCCAGTGTTTTACTCTACTAATTATTAGGAATTACAGAATTGTAAATATTGTGCGATTAAAACAGGAAACAGTAAGGCAAACTACCCTGTACTGGATGTTAACTGTATATTCTGTTTAGAAATTGGCATAATCTGCTAATAGAGCAAAAAGATAGCAAAAGGCACATGGGGAAAAGTTAAATGGTGACACTAAGCAAAGTGTGAGATCTGTTAATCCCAAAGTTTGAACATTATAAATGAATTAATACTTTTCTTATGCTTTTTTTCCACTCCCAGTTAGATGGATTGGTGTAGGTAAATCCAGAGAGTCTATGATTCAGCTTTTTTAAGGATTTCCAGTGATGCAAGAAGCACTCCTTGAGGGGGGGAAAGGACTTTCTTAAATATTTCATTTATGATCTACGAACTTCAAGAATAAAGACATTGAAGTGAGTTTTCAGCCCTACAGTTGTTTCCAGTCTTTTCAGATGGATGGCTGGTGTGGAGATAAACTTTGGCATTTTCCAGTGTCAGCTTCCTTAGCTGGCAGAATTGCCAAATCATTTGTTGCTCCTGCTGCTCATGGTGCCACATTTTCTTTTAATGTTTAGTCATAGTATAATCAATGTTGTTTGAAATCTAAAATAGAATTACTTTCAATGTAGTTTTTCTTCATTATTGTCATTGTGTATTCATAGGTTTTACCTCTATTAAATGGTAAGAACAATGAATGCAGTTTTGCACAAATATTTTTACATTCTGATCATTCAATTCTGTCATTGTAACCTCTGCTGTTAGAAAAAAATGGTAAGAGAGGAGTCCTGTAAACTTTTGTAATGCTATAAATTCTGTTTAAATTGTGAACTGTTTATTTTCTGCTGAGACCATTGCAAATTTGAGCTTTGGTGGTGGGAGGGGGTTATGTTTATGGGTCCTTTAATTTGTACAGAACACAAAACTTATTTCTTTCTGTAAATTATTTAACACATTGAACATTTAGTTAAATGTTCAAAGAGAAAAGATGTTCCCTAAAACAACAAGCTTAATGTTAAAAAAAAAATCATCATTAAAAGATCTGTTGTGATATTTGGTGGATATTTTTCTTTAATTTCAGACGTTAATATTCTGAAATGTATAGTTTTCCTTTTTTATCTTAACCATTATTTCAAAGTCAAGTGGATGGATTTTTCAACATTGTGCCTGCCAGTATGCCTATGAAGTCATCTATAAGTGTCCAAATGAACCCAAATTATTGGTCATAATTTTGATCATGCCTTTATTTTGTCTTTCTTGAATAAAGGTGTTATTTTGACAATTAGGCTTAACATACTGTGTTGTAGATTATCCTTCAACGAACAATTTTAAATGTTTAAATTAGGTGCCACTTAAATTTATTTTATTATGCCATCAATAGCTGATTAAAAAGAACCAACTATTTCTAGTATGTTTTGTGTATTGTGTTTTTATTCTGATAAGAGAAGTAATAGTAATACTACTAGCATATATAAGGAGGAGTTTTATCCCATAAAGAGTCTGTGGGATAAGGTGAGGAGAGATCAAAAATAATCTTTGAAAGGATCTAAATACCTTTTATCTTCATTAGATATATTTTATTAATAATTAGTTTAATAAGAAGTATAAAATAGAAGCAGCCTTGGATTCAATAAATAAAAAGGATAGTACAGATGATCTTACAAGCTTACTACTGATCAATAATGACGTTTATGTAAAATAATAATTTATATTTAATATATAATAAATAATTTTTATTTATTCTAATGGAAAGTGAATGGGGTTTTATGTCTCGCTACTCTTTCATCTTCCTATTTGGACTTCAAATTAGATTAGCTACCCAGAGCTAAAGCTCTATTAAAAGCAAATATTTTTGTTTGTTTTGTTTTTAATTTGGGGGGAAAGGGGTAGTTAGGTTTATTTGTTTGTTTGTTTGTTTATTAGAGGTACTGGGGATTGAACTCAGGACCTCGTGCATGCTAAGCATGCACTCTACACCACTGAGCTATACCCTCCCCCAAGAAGCAAGTATCTTAAAGTTCACGTTCTTATTTTGGCTATAAACATTGCATTATTGAAATATACTTTTAATAATGACCCAGAAGTAAATGCAAAAAACCCATTCTTCAGATTAGAAGTGGTCTTATTTTTGTACCAAAAATGGGTAACTCTCCTATTGATGTTGATAGACATTTACACATTTTCATTTTGGGTGATTCTCCTGTTTCTCTGTAAAAGTGAGCTATTTGCTAGTTGGTTGAGAGGCTCTGTTCTTCAGATACAGTTCAGTTTTTAAAATCATAGACAACAAAATAATCTCTGTTGAACAAGTATATATGCTAGATTCTGCTAGGTTTTGTGTATGTGGTAGTGACAAATACATTCTTCGTAAAATTTATGGTAGTGGGGACAGCATGCTGAACAAACATGTTATAGGCTATGATGGAAAAGTACAGAGTGCTGTGAAGAAACTAATGTAAATTTAGAAAATGTCAAAGAAGGCCTTTTGTGGAAATAGCATTTGAAGAGACCAAAAGGATAAGTATTCGAAGTACAAAGTAGTCAATATGCAAAGACCCAGATGCTGCAAAGAATTTGGGAAGTTTGAGCAACTGAACAAAATGAGTGAGGGGCTGGCGAGGCTGGTGAGGCCGATGAGGTTGGCAAGAAATTGGAAGAAGGCGAAGCCAAACAACCAAACCATGTTTTTTGCATGAAAGAAGAGGACTGTAGGCCAGAACGTGTAAGTATTCTCAGGAAACGTAGCAAGAGCATGGAACAACTGCTGAAACAAAATGTGCACTCTCACCTGTGAAACTTAGTGGGCAGGAAATGAATGATAGAATAAGATATTTCAGTGGGGAGCGGACCTAGTTAGTATATACATCTTATATATGAATCAAGTGTACAGTTGAATGGGGATGCCAATACTTCACAAATGAGTATACGAATATAATGCCATTCCAATCAGAATTACCATGTCAGATTCTTCGTAACTGGACAAAATTATATTGAGGCTTTGGTGGGAAAAGGAATGAGCAAAAACTCCTAAGATATTTTTGAAAAAGAAATGTGGAGAGACAGGGTTTTCCCCACTAGGTATTAAAACATTGTAAAGCTATTATAATCAAAGTATGTGGATTGTCATGGGGAAGAACAATATATAAAGGAAATGGACTGGACATTTCAGAAATAGATGCGGTATGTAGCGGAACTTAATAATGGATATTTCATTTCATTGGAAAAAGAATACATTAAAAAGTGATAGCAAAACAATCTCAAAATATGAACTTAACCTAGAATAAAAATCTAAATTATAACAGTTTTAATTAATAAAAGTAATGTAGGTAAATATAGAATCTTAGAAAGAGCCTTCTAAAGAAGAGCAGGAAACTTGGAAACCCTAAAGAAAAATGTACAGATTTGACCAAATTCAAAGTTTTAAAAATACTAGGGACAAAGTTTAAAAAAAAAAAAGCCAACCTGAGAAAGCAGAAGACAAACTTGGGAAAAACATTTCAACACATAACCTTAAAACACAAAGAGCTGGCACAGATAAGACCATGACAACTAACAGAAAGATGGGCAAAATTACAGCAGTCAATCCAAAGAAAAATAAATGTAAATGGCCCAAAACATGAAATGGTGTTCACCTTCCCCTTACAGGCAGGAAAATTTAAGTTAAGGCAATGAGATGCCATGTTTCATCCCTCAGATTGGTAAATGTGAAAAATAAAATCAGTACTACCAAGGGTATGGAGAAATAGGCATGGTCATAAACTGCTAGTGAGAATGGAATCACTACTATTTGGGGGTAAGCAATTTGGCAATTTCTATTACAATTTGTATTTGCAAATCCTTCGACCCACCAGCAGTCCCACTACCCCACTCCACCCCACCCCACCTCACTTCAAGGGAGAAAACCCCCTATTTAGCATGTAATAGCGTAATTAGACCATATGAATATCCATTAATAGTGTAGTAAGGTCTTCTATGAAACCTTTAAGACATATATGCATATTGACTATAAAGATGACCATGACATGTTGACACGAACACAGCAAGTTTTCTAGGTATGACACCATTTGGAAGGAGTTGGGGAGGGAGGAGGAAAATTTTAAACTATATTTGTTGGTCTAAATCTAAGACAAAGTATGTAAGGCTATATGTCAAACAGTCAACACCGGTCACTAAGAGAGGACTTTGTGATTATCCTTATACATCTTTGTATTTTGATTTTTTAAGCGTATAATTTAAAGTATTTTTTGTTTGTTTTTTGGGGGGGGATTAGGTTTGTTTGTTTGTGTTATTTTTTATTTAACGGATGTACTGGGGATCGAACCCATGACCTCATGCATGCTAGGCGTGTGCTCTAACACTGAGGTATACCCTCCCCTAATTTTAAGTATTTTCAAGAAATGAGATTTACCATTTACTGAGAATAAATTGCCATTTCAAGTATACCTGAGAACTGAGTATATTCAGTGATTAATAATTTTAGAAGTCCACATCACACATTGTAATCAGTATGTATCAGCGCTTTACATAAATACAATTGGGATGTTGGCATTCGACATCATTTGAAAGGCTTGATCTTAGAAACCCTGTGAGTGAACATCCACAGTGAACACAAAGGTTGTGAAAGAAGGGAAAACTATGCTTTCATTAGATTCTGCAGTTACATATTATATAAGCTGCCTATTTGGAAACTGCTTCTGGAATTTTGGGGAGACTATTAGCTCTGTAACTAGTTTCCCACTGTTTATTTATTCATTCGTTCACTCACTTAAAGTTAAAGGATAGTTTTGTTTGAAAGCACCAACATATACCATTAGCCTTGATGTTCATTTAGAACAGCATCCACCTTCATAGTATCTGCCTAAGAAGGAAAATAAGATTTGTATCACTTCTGTGCACAGCATCAGTCCATCTTTCTTCCTTGCCTTCCTTAGGAGACTTCTCCTGATTTTGTTTTATTTTTTATCAAAACATACATATGATTTTTACTTAAGCAACTTTATTGAGATCTAATTTATACCATAAAATTTACTTGTTTAAAGAAAACAACTTGATGATTTAGTAAGTTTACAGAATGGTGCAGCCATGACTGTAATCTCTACTTATAGAGCGTTTTCATCATCCCATAAAAATCCTTTATGCCCATTTGCAGTCACTCCTCTTTCTTACTTCCACCTCACAAATCTACTTTCTGTCTCAATAGAATTGTCTTTCCTGGACATTTCACATAAATGAAATCATGCAATATGCAGTCTTTTTCATCTGGCAATTTTCATTGAATATAATGTTTTGAGCCTGTACCATGTACTTCATTTCTTTTTATTACTGAATAGTTTTTCATTGTATGTATTTCTTCATTTGTTCAGGGACAATTGGATTATTTCCAGTTTTTGGTTCTTATGGAAAATGCTGCTGTGAGCATTTGTGTGTAAGTTTTTGGACATACATTTTCATTTGTATTGAGTAGATATCCGGGAGTGGAATTTCTGGATCATATTGTACATTTATATTTACATTTTTGAAGAAACTTTCAAAGTGACTGCAGCACTTTACATGCCCACCAGCAAATGTCTATGACTTCCTGCTTCTTCATATCCTAGTCAATACTTGTATCTTTTGATTATACCTATTCAAGGTGTGAAGTGTTGTTTTAACTTGCATTTTCCTAATGTGACTTATGATGTTCCAACATCTCTTCATGGCCATTTGTATATTCTTGGTGACATGTCTATTCAAAGATTTTGCCCATTATGGAATTACGTTATTTGTTTCTTGGTTGTAAGAGATTATTAAATATTTTGGATACCAGTTCTTGATCCCATTGATCTGCTTTGGCAACTCTGTTTTGATACTTTAACTTTATGGTATGTTTTGAAATTGGGATATATAAATCCTCTAACTTTGTTCTTTAGCAATATTATTTTGTCTATTCTAGGTCTTTTGCATTCCATATAAATTTTAGGATTAGAAGTGATGTCAATAAAATGGCAGAATGCACAGCTCCAAACATCCACAGAAACATTAAAAAAAAAAAGCAGGAGCTATTAGAACTTTTTCAGAACATGGAAAGCATATTTAAAACAACAAAGAAAACACTGAATCAGGGAAAAGGCAAATTAAAACTAGGAGAACTTTGTAGTGTTTTTACTTGCCCTTGTCCAATTTCTTCCCCAGCTAAGTGACAGTCTTGAAGACAGCAACCTTTGTTTCCAGCATGGGACCCTGGACATTGGTTCTGGAAAGGAGTAGAGCAGACCTTATCTGTACATTATTGTGTGTTTCTGTTTAAACCTGTCAGGTAATCTGAAGGACTAACGCAAGGCATTCATCTCTGTTTTGCCTAACTTGGAACTCAACTAGGGTGGAAAGTAGAGTAGACATTGTAAGGCAAGTGAAGACCCACAGCTGCCTAGGATAAATGATTACAGTGGAGGCATATAGCATGGTACTGGCACACATCAACTGCCCCTACCCAGCAAAAAAAAAAAAAACCCAGATAGATGAATGGGACAGAATAAAGAGCCCCAAAATAAATTTATGGTCAGTTAATCTACAACACAGGAGGCAAGAATACACAATGGAGAAAAGACAGTGTCTTCAAGAAGTGGTGATGGGAAACTGGACAGCTACATGTAAAAGAATGAAATTGGAACATTTCCACACCATACACAAAAATAAACTCAAAATGTATTAAAGAGATAATTGTAAGAATGGAAACTATAAAAATCCTTAAGAGAACATATATTTAAAATATACACAAAAGAAGCTGATAAGAGAATCAGAACAGAACACTACAGAAAAACAACTAAACAAGAGGTGACAGTAATGGAGGAAAATGAAGGATGAAAAGAGGTATTAGACAAAAAAGAAATAGCAAAATGGCAAAAGTAAGTCCTTCTTTACCAGTAATTAGTGTAAACGTATAAACTCTTCAATCAAAAGGAAAAGACTGGCAGAATGGATCTTTTAAAAAGTGATCTTATGGTATGCTATCTGGAAGTGACTTACTTTCAATCCGAAGATACAAATAGGTTGAAAGTGAAAGGATGGAAAAATATATTCTAATATCACACAAAATAGGTTGAGTCAAAACTATTACAGGAGACAAAAGACATATATTGATAAAAGAGTCAATTTATTGAGATGTAACAATTATAAACATGTTCTCACCAAACAACAGAGTCTCTAAATATATGAAGCAAATGTTCACAGGTTTGAAAGAAGAAATAGTTCTCCAATAATAATAAGTGGAGGCTTCAATACCCTACTTTCAATAATTTATAGAATAGTTAGACAAAAGATCAATAAGGAAATAGAACCACACCATAAACCAGCTAGACCTAATAGACATTAATAGAACACTATATCCAAAAATAGAATATACCTTCTTCTCAAGTGTACGTGGAACATTTTCCAGGACAGATCATATGTTAGGTCACAAAGCAAGTCTCAGATTTAAAAATATTAAAATCCTACAACATATCTTCTTTGATCACAATGGCATGATGCTATAAATCAATAACAGAAGGAAAACTGAAAAAATCACAAATATGTGGAAAGTCAAAATTAAACAGATTAGAAGAAATCACAAGGGAAATTAGAATATACTTAGAGATGAATGGAAACAAAAGCACAACATGCCAAAACTTACATGGATGCAGCAAAGGTAGTGCTCCATAGTAAATTTATAGTAGTAAAAAGAGATCTCAAATCAACAACCTAACTTTACCCCTTAAGGAGCTAGAAAAAGAAAGTAAACTAAACCCAAACCCTGTAGAAGGATGGAAATAAAAATTAGAGTGGAGCTAAAATAGAGAAAATCGATGGTATCGAAAGTTGGCTCTTTTTTTAATTTGAGGTTTTTAATTTTTTCATGTCCTAGGTAGCAGCGTAGGCTCTTTCATTTGGGAGGGTTCTGGTCTTAAGCTCTGTGAAAATATTTCCTTGATAATTTCTTCTACTCGAATTTTTCAGCTCTGTCTCCAGAATGCTTTTTAGTTAGATGATGGACCTCCAAGATTTATTACTCAATGTCTCTTTCTTTAAAAAAAGTCATTTTCTTTATTTTTTTATTCTCCATAAAGTATTTCACAATTCTCCCCCCAATCCTATCAAATTTAAAATTTTAGCAATCATATTCCTCATTTCCAAGAGCTTTGGAAAGATTGCTTTTTCATGTTTATGGATGTAATTATTTTGACCTATCAGTTGTCAGAAGTTATTTTGTTAGCTTGTTTTAGGTTCCTTTGTGTTCCCTAAATTCTATTCCCTCTGGAATAATTTCTTCTGCTTAATTTGGTCTTTGTCTTTCATGCTGCAATATTTTTCAACTCTCTGGTGATCCTTGGTTGGCTCTTCATAACTAAGACTAAGGAAATGGAGAGCTCTAAGTAGATGTTCTTGGGGAAGTTTGCTAACTGGTATACTGTATTTTGCGGTGTCAAGTAGAGAACCAACTAGTATGCTGGTGATCCCTAAGGAATAGAATGTAGGATTCTTTGGAATCATTTCATTTCTTTAGAGAAGCACCTCTAGCTTTTTGCCTAAGAAGTTGATGCCTGGTTGTCAGGTTTTCTTTTTGTCAGGATACGGATGTTAACTCTTCTGTATAGAGACTTTCAATTAATTTTTTTTACGAGTCCCACATCCCACTACAGCCCTATGCCATATCTGGGTTTCTGCATCCTGAACACCTTCAGGGTCTGTGATGCTGCTAATCTTCCTCCTTGGCTACATCCTCAGGTTCTTCTCTTTCTCCTTCTCCTTCTCCTCCTCCTCCTTCTCCTTCTTCTTTTTTTTTTTTCCAACAATGATGCAATTATTGAGCAGATGCAATTCTTAACTGGTCCCACAAATAACCTTTTAAGTAAGTATAAGATGGTTTGCCAACACCAGCAACAAGACTGGTAGTGGAGCTAAGAACAGGCGACAAGCCTTCTTAAGGCTGATCTTGATACCCTGCCCTAGTCTGACAAACTTAATTGAAAAGAATTTACAGCATGTGAATATTTTAGGATTGTAGTCATCCAGACACACACTTAAAAGTAGTCCTCTTACCATTATTTTAGTCAGAAAGAGCTATATAAAAACGTCAAATATTGTTTTGTTCAAATGCCATGCTATTTTGTTTTTAAAAGCCTTCTTTCAAAGCCACCTCTCTTCACGACAGTAATGCTCTGGCAGTGAATTAAGTGGTCTAGGATTTGCTGAAATGGTGGCTAATTTCTGGTCCCAATCTGGAATTTAAAACAAATAAATTATTTTAATATTACCCACTCTGAAATTTTAACACATTGTCCTTTCAGCAAAAATTGTATGCAGTAACAAAATAATTTACGGGATTTAAGACAAAGGAATATATTCAAAAGATGTAGAGAAAAGAACTTGGTCAAAAGTTTACTTCTCTGCTTCAGTCTCTGATCAAGACATACTATTGAATTATGCCAAAATGTTAATAAAATGAAATAAATTTACATTTTGACATCCTAATTCTAGACACTCCCTCAAAAAAAAAAACCCTCTTTAAACCCTACATTATAAACAGGCCACTTTGGATCATCTTTTGTATTAAACTACAGTTGTTACTAGCCCTAAATTCATACCCATTGGAGTCCCCTCATGTCTTACAACCCCTTGTCTACAATCAGTAACAGTTCTGCTTATCTAAAGGTAAGGTTCAAGGAGCTTGGGTTGAATACTGCAGTCATCACATCTATACCTAATGAACCAAAGACTAGAGCGTTTCAATGATAGAGCTGTAATCAAACTTTATCACATACAGTGCTATGTCCTGTATTAGGTGTGTTACTTAAATTAACCCTATTATTCACAGTAACCCTCAGAGGCTACCGACATCATCACCACCTCAAAAAGATTAATTAACTTGCCCAAGTTTACAGAATTTGTGGGAAGAGCCCACATTTCACCCAGGATTAGCAGGCCCCAAAGTTCCTAATCTTTTCACTGTTCTATTCCACCTTCCACAGCACTTCAACAGCATGGAAAGAAAGAAACATTTCTTGATATTAAGAATGGGTAACATGTTGTTAACCCAGGCATTAAAATCTGCCATCTCTGTAAGACTTTAAAAATCTAATTTAATTAAGTGTGATCTTATCTGTAGTCAGTAACCATGTGACTTCTCGAAGTTTACTGTTGGGTTAAACAGTAACTCTGACCTATAGGGGATTTCATTGTATTCCAGGGAACTATATGAAAGTAGTTCAGAAGTGTTAGGAATACTACTTAACAGCCTTAGTGATCCTTGTTGTAGAAGTTATCATGGAGCTGAATCATATACACATTTAACCAGGTAAATTCTACAATAAATGTTTTGAGACTACACAGCAACATTTTGGGGGGATTCCTTCTGCCATTGCACTTAGTGAGTACATACGTCCACAAGTAGTGGATGCTATCAAGCCTGAACTATACTGTACAGATTTGGGGGCGGGGAATACTATGGAAAGAACTTGTGATATGATTTTTTGGATTTCCTTATCGTTTGACAAAGGGAAATTATTGTTCATGTGGATTTGTGGTGATGGCTTTGAAAGTCATCACTGAAAAATAAAGTGAAGAATTAATTGAGAACCAAAGATAAAATTTAACCAACTTGCTGAAGAATCCCATGTGTTCCAAACACTTTAATGATGTAATATCATTTAATATTATCATTTTGAGCAATTTAAGAAATTTAAATGATGACTTTGATTATATGTGATTAATAGCTTATGCACTGATTTAAGAAATAAATCCCAGTATAAGATGTAATTCTCTTTTATTAGGTTTTTTAAAACAAATATTTATTATGTTTATTCTTGATCAATAATAATAATAATAGCTAACATTTTTGGAGGCTTTTTAATGTTATGTACAGGTACAATGCTAGAGTCTTTAAGTGGACATATCAATTCTATTAGGTAGATACTATTTTTATCCTTTTTGCACGTGAGAAAATGGAAGGTCAGAGAGTCTATGAGTCACATTGCTACAAAAAGCATATATTTTATTTTGGAAGAATGAATTTTTTTGAATTATTTGGCACCAGGTTGCATAAAATCAGGGCAACTTTCATCTGAGGGGCCATCTCACCCTCCCAGGCTCATAACAGAGTCTTCATGTCTTCCACTGTGTCTTGCTCATAATCAGTACTTAATAAATATTTCCTAAATAAATAAGTGAACATCTATGTGCTGAGGAAACATTTTTACTGAGTGAGAATTTCTAAGGTAATAACTATGATCTGTCATGATCTATATAGAATCTGTTCTTCAGTCATTCCCAAATAAGAAATAAGAACTGAACGTGAAATACAAATCATTGCTAATCTAAACATACGCTCTGCCCTGAAAATCTGATGACAAAGACTGGTCAAATGGATAAGATTTAAAAAAAAAAACCAAACTTACCCTTTGATAAACAACCAACAATATTTACTTTATCTTATCCTGTGAAAATCCCTTCCTCCAAATACTCCTCTAAAGAGTCAGTTTCTCAAATTCAACAAAAGCTCAATCCAGTCCCTGCTCCTTTCCCTGTCAAGTGCTCAGATTTGTGGCAACCCTCTGTTAGGTCCCTGGCAGACCAGCCTTTGCCTACTTGATTGATGTTGTTTATAAAATAATTGCCACCTAAGTCTCTCTCAAATCCATCTAAATTTCCCATCATCAGTTGCCTAAACCACTGGTCCCTAACTTGGCTGCACGATGGAATTATCTGGGTAATTTTAAAAGTCACTGATGCTTGGAAACTCCTCCCTCACACCAGGAGATTCTGACTTAATTAGTATTAAGTGCATCTGGATTTTAAAAAGTGATGTAGCCAAGGTTAAGAAACTTCATCCTAACTACTGCAATTACATCCTGACTCTCCATATTCAATTTTTGCCCCACTCTACTCCCTATCCTGCCTGCTTCTTTTCTCCAGTTAGAGTAATCTGTTCAAAATGCAATTTTAATCAAGTTCCCTCCACCCTCCTTAAAACTTTTCACTAGTTTCTCATTAATCTCAGGCTAAAGTCCCCAAACCTGAAAATGGCCTGTGAAGCCCTACTTGTTCTGATCTTGCTGCCTCTCTGGTCACATCCTGCTCCACCCTTATTGATTTCTGTGCTCCAACACATTCACTTTTTTCTTTTAATTTCCTCAAACATGTCATGATCCTACCACAGTGCCTTTGTACATGCTGTACTCCCTGAGAAGCTCTTCCCCCATTCCTTGCATAGTTTACTTTTAGCTCATCTTTCAGCTCTCACCTCATCATTTTTCTGACCTATTATATGCTGCTATAGCACCTCCTGTACTCTGCTTCATAGGACTTATGGCAGGTGAAATTTTATGCTGATTTCTGTGCTGGTTCCCCACCGAAGCTCCTTGAATGTAGAAACTTTGTGTTTATTTCTTTCTCACCTGGTATTGCACACTGACTGGCATATAAGTAGGCTCTCAAATTATTTACTGAAAGAATATGTAAAAATGAGTGAAAATGTACTTGACATCAAATCTATCACCAAGTCCACCTGATGTCACCTCCAAAATGTCCCTGGAACCCATTTATTTCTTTTTCATCCTTCCTGCTGGTCCAAGCCACCATCATCTCTGGTCTCAACTACTAGTTTGGTCTGCACACCCTCCCTTTTGTTTCTCTCCAAACAATGTTTATTTCTCTCTTAACCACAGCCAGACTGACATTTTTTAAAATACAAATCATGTGTCACTCCTCTGTTCAAGATTCTTCCAAGTCTTTCCATTGCTCTTAGAAGAGAATCCAAACATCTTACTGCTCTTATCCTCACTGAAGACCCACCAAGCTACACTGGCCTCCTTTCTGTTCCTCAAACCTGCCAAGCCCTTTCCAGCTGCCAAGCTTTAGCACTTACTGTTTATTTCTCCTGAAATGTTCTTTACATGATTCATTCTTATTTTCCAGGGCTCAGCTAAAATTGTATAGTGGTTTTCCCTGCCTGCACTAATAAAAGTAACCTCCCTTAGCTACACTCATCACTGTTTATTCCCTTTACAGCCCTACTACCATCTAATTTTTTAAAAAAGTGTACCTGGTTATGCTTTCTTTGCCTGTCCATAATGTCAGCTCTAGGAAAGCAGATGTCTTGTTTATCCTGATCACTGTACCCTCGGCAGACAGCACAGAATCTGGTTTGTACTGGGTGTTCACTCAATGACTGAATTGTCTTATGGTTGGTTGCCAGCTTCCAAGGTGGATCCCAATGATTCTTCCCCGCCTCCCGGTATCCCTGCCTTGGGTTCTCCCCTCACACACTGATTCAGGGCTGGCTGTGTGTGACTTTTGAACTTAAGTCTAAACTGATGGCTTACCAGCTGCCTTCTTGAGTAGGTTTCTATGTCTTTAAGCCCCTGTGTCCTCTTCTGCTAAATGGAGTTCATAACAGTGTCTCCTTTGAGGAAGCTATGATGACTCACTGCAGCCATGACTGTGTGTACACATGTGTGAATAAGTCACTGAGCAGAGTTTGGGGCCTATGACAGATATTTTAAATTCTAACAACTATCCTATAATGCAGACTTTGACTCTGCATTTTACAGAGCCACAAAAAGGTTTGGGAAGTCAAGTGTCTTGGCCAACCCCACATAGCTAGAGTGTGCCAGGCCCTTAGGGCCCCCCAAGGCCTGAATCCTGCTCACTGCTTCACTCAGCTGCGTCCTGTGGTCTTGCCACAGCCTCCCAGCTGCTCTCCTCACCTGCTGCCTGTGTCTTCTCCAGCCCAGGCTAAGCAGCCTGACAGACCAGCATCCTCTGATCCTGACTGGGTCACTCTCTTGACTCTGATTGGACCACGGCTCTGGTTGTCCAAATTCAATTTTCCAAACTCCTGCAGCTCCTTTCAGTCCAGGCATTCTCTCCTGCTCTGCCAGTCCGCACTGTATGTCCCACTCCCTGGTCTGCCTTGCCCAGTCAGGCCAGGGTCCTCACGGCTGGGGGCCTCCCTGCTCTCCCACTCCCCACAAATCTCCTCCTCCTCCTCCTTATCCACTGCTCCTGTTACAGTGTTCCCATCTGGGGTTTCCCCCGGTTTTTCACCGTGCAAATCTTTTTTTTTTTACGTTTATAACTTTATAACACAGACTATTTTACTATTGTCAGGAATTGTACTTATGTGGCTTTTTAATACAAAATCACATAGTTACAATTTAAGTAAGGGCTAATCAGCCTTTCACAGACTCTAGTTTTTACCAATAGCATCAAGTTTTCTTTTATCTTTCCTTTTAACACCTTTATTGTGGTATGGTTCCTGTACAGTAAACTGCACATATTTCAGATGTACAGTTTGATGAATTTTGATAGCTGTCCACACCCATGAAACCACCACCACAATCAAGATAGCTAACATTTACATCACTCCCCAACAGGTGCAAATTTTGAACTCCTGATTCATCCCTTCCCACCTGCTTTACCTCCTGGTAACCGTAGTTTGTTCTCTGCCTCCACCATGCAAATCTTATCCGTCCAGGCCCGGTTTAATTCCCCACTGGTGCATGCTGCTTTCCTGGCTCTTTGAGGCCCCAAGTGACCTCATCTTTCAACTTCTGCTCCCCTACTTGGTACTTCATGATTCTCTGATAGTTTGATTATTCCTTCATCTTCCCAATTAGATTGTGAGCTCCCTGTGGCTGAGGTCACAGACTGGACTTCCTTTTACTTCACCCCACCTGGCCCATGTGGGGACATAGTAGACGGTAAATATTACTTTGCTAAACATCCATCTGGTTCTTCAGGTTTGGAAAGAATTAGGAATTGTCTTCTAAAATAAGCAAGGGAGAAACCTTTTGTGTCTGTCTAACAGGATTTTCACACAGCAGGAGAACTGTAATGAAGTGTTTACTATCACTTTGGAAACTAGAGGCTACTTAGATTCCCTCATGCAAGGGAATCAGATTTCACATTGGATCAGTCTTGGTTTTTTTTTTTTTTTCTGCTTATTCTACAGGGACAGGAACCCCACTGACACTTCCTGACCACCTCATCTTTTCAACCTCTCCCCAGCACCTGGCAGTGTCCCCCATCTCACCCCGGCTCCCTTTAACCTCACCTTCCCAGGGTGAGGGACCCTAACTGCTACCATTCTGCCCCTCCTCCTCCAAATGACTTAATCTCAGCCCTCCTCCCCTCCCCTCAGCAACCTCTCTTCTCAGGCTCCAACCTCCCCTCCCCTCCCAGAACCCGGCTTTGCCCTGCTTGTAACCTCTTATCCTGAACTGTCCATCTCCAGCCCCAGTCCCAGCTTCATCTATTACCACCCGTATGCCTGGCTCAGCTCCCCCAAGATCTGCCTTGTCCTGTCAGGTTCCCACTCTTCCTAACTCCAGTTGTGTGCTGCTGCCTTGGGAACTGAATCAGTCCCAGCCCTGCTGGGGAGAAAAGAAGGCAGGGCAGATTCTTCCCATTCCTTATGCCACTCCTCCACACCATCTTTCCACTAGGTTTCTTATTTTTTATTTTAAAAAAAATGGCTCGCTTTAAAGAAAATAGTAGGACAAGGGATGCTCAGCTGTGACAGAGGCTATCCAGCTTAAAGATCAAGCCCAGAGCCTGGCCTGGAGCTAACTTCTGTGTCTGAAATGGCCTGGGTCTGAATTCTGCTTCCATGTATTGCAGGGTGATTTGGGGCTAGTGAATTAACTGTCTCTGCAACTCAGCCCCTGTAAAGTGGGGAGAATACTGTCACTTACCTCAGAGAGCTGTTTTAAGGACAAAATATGTGCCTACCACAGGGTTAGAGCCCTAGAAATATTGGGGTATAGTAATTTAAAAAGTCTGTCAATGAAGTAATTCATTCTGTGACTAAAATTCAAAGCATCAATGACTATAGGTAATTAGATTGATCAATTCACTCATTCATTCGTTCATTTATTTTAATGGCGACACTGGGGATTGAACCCATGACCTCACGTATGTTGAGCATGTACTCTACCACTGAGCTATATCTTCCCCCTGGAATACAGGTAGTCTTTAAACTGCTGTCTGTGTGTACCCCCAGGATCATATCTTGGGGAGCCTTGGGCCCTCAGTCCACTCACACATGCTGCAGCATAGAGAAAAAGGGAATTTGGAGTTTTTGAAACATAACTCCCAACGTTGAATAATTGTCATAAACCCATTTAAAATAGCTGAATGGGGGGAAGGCCCCCTCAGCAGTATGTTTAGTCACAATAACAAATGTGTTGAGTGACAAGAAGGCCCAAGGAGTGGGCAGACTTAGGCTTGCTTCCTGCCGAGAACATTTATGCATTTTCATCCTTGATGTCTCCCGTACAGGGAGCTAGGAAAGGAGGAAGCAGCCCAGGTGTAGATCTCTAAATTCTTCTTTCTGCACCCAAACACACACATACTCCTCTCCCCAATGTGACTGGTCCCAGACATGCTCCCTGAGATGGCAAGATGCTCAAGGGAGATGCTCATCTGTGGCGCAGGCAAGGTTGATCTCAGAGTCAGAGCACTTGATCTGACTTACCAATCTTGTAAAATGGCAGAGAATAGTCTCTTTGGTAAGTGGTTTCTTTATACCATGGTTCAGCAGGCTTTGAATGTCTTCGAAAACAAATATATCTAGTGAGAGTCTGTTGGTCTAATTGAGGTTGATACTGACTTTTTCTCTTGGATGGAATTTCCAAGTCTATGAGAGGTCTAAATGAAAATAGAAACAGCTTGCTGAATACTCATGCAGTAGAAGAAAAACATTCCATTTTTTTCATCAGCTGAAATCCATTCTCCAGAAGTGGCCAGGAGACTACCTAGATAGTCTTGGCAATACCCCATAACTCCAAGGCTAACCCCAGCAAAGTTGTCAGTAGGTGGGATTTCAGGAATTTCAGATGCCTGTTCTTCCCTTTAACATCCTTCCTCCTTCCCAGTCACAGGTCACAGAAGGTGACCTGCATCAAAACTTCCACTGGATCTGCTCATGCATGGCTACTGCCCATACTCCAGACCTTCCCATACTCCAGACCTTCTCAGTGCTCCTTTGGAATGTAATTTTTCTATGGATGTTTGGTTCCATCAAGGAACCAGTGCTTTCTTTTGACTAGACTAACCACTATGGTATGGTGTGTACTGGTATTCGATGAACTTGAAATTGATAAACCCTTCCTGTACCTCCACTCAGATGACTAACCTCTGAAGGTGAAGGTAAGTGTAATACCGAAATATTTTCATACACTTGTGGGAGTATACATTCAATGGTGCAATTTGTTTGAGAACACTTCAGTGATATGTAATAATACGTTTAAAATGTGTATATATGTTGTCCTAGAAACCCCAGAAATTAGGAATATCAACAAAGACTTAGCTCTAAGTTGCTTGCCAAAGTATTTTTATGATAATTAAAAAGAATGGAAACAACCTTTATATGGGAAAAAATAAGGAATTACCACAGACAGGAATGCCATTCCACCATTAAAAGTGATGCTGTAGAACTATAATTTTTGAGATGGAAGAAAGTCCACAATATATTATTTTATCTAAAGAAAGATTGAATTGTACAGTTTAAATGAATGAATCATATGGTATGTGAATTATCTCAATAAAGCTGTTATAGAAAAAAAGGTTTCAATCAACAAAATATTAGAAAATGGATTTCAACAATACATTAAAAGGATCATATACCATGACTGAGGGGGTTTAGTCCAGGATGCAAGGATGGCTCAATATCCACAAATCAATCAATGTCATGCACCACATTAACAAAATGAAAGAGAAAAATCATATTATCATCATGCACAAAAAGCACTGACAAAATTCAAAATCATTTATGATAAAACTTTCAACAAGCTGGGTATGTACTTCAACATAATAAAGGCCATGTATGCCAAACCCACAGCTCACATCATACTCAATGATGAAATGTTTTTCCTCTAAGATCAGGAACAAGATAAGGATGCCAATCTCCCCACTTTTATTCAACATAGTATTGGAAGTCATATCCAGGGTAATTAAGCAAGAAAAATAAATAAAAGGCATTTAAATAGGAGAGGAAGAAGTAAAGTTGTCTTTATTTGCAGATGACATGATCTTATATATGGAAAACCTTAAAGATGCTATCAAAAAAGTGTTAGAACTAATAAACAAACTCAGTAAAGTTTCAAGATATAAAATAAATATAAAATATCTATTGTTTCTTCTATGCACTAATAATAAACTATATGGAAGGGAACTTAAGAAAATAACCCCATTTGCAATTTCATCAAAATAATAAAATACTCAGGAATAAATTGAACAAAGGAGGTGAAAGATTTGTACACTGAAAGTTACAACACTGATGAAAGAAATTGAAGAAAAATAAATATAAAGGTATTATTTGCTCACAGATCAAAAGGATTGATATTGTAAAAATTTCCATACTGTCAAAGCAATCTACAGATTCAGTGCAATTCATATCAAAATTCCAATGGCATTTTTCACAGACATAGACAAATAATTCTAAAATTTGTATGGAATCACAAAAGACCCCAGAAAGCCAAAGCAATCTTGAGGAAGAACAAAGCTGGAAAATCACATTTCCTGATTTCAAACTGAATTATAAAGCTATAATAATCAAAATAATATAGTATTGGTATATAAATAAACATATATATCAATGGAACAGAACAGTGAGCCCAGAAATACATCCATGCATATATGGTCAATTAATTTATGACAAGAATCTGAGTATGTGTGTGTGGTACTGGAAAGGGGAGTGACAACGGATGGGCGGAGAGGTGCTCTGTGTGGATAAGTGTGGAGGTGAACCAAGAATTCCCTCCCACTTCTACTTGCTATTGTTTTTTTAAAATATATTTTTATTGAAGTACAGTCAATTTATAATGTTGGATCAATTTCTGGTGTACAGTATAATACTTCAGTCAATAGGGAGATACATACATTCTTTCTCATATTCTTCTTCACCATAGGTTACAAGATACTGAATACAGTTCCCTGTGCTATACAGTATAAAACTGTTGTTTATTTTATATATATTAGTCAGTATCTGCAAATCTCAAACTCCCAATTGATCCCTTCCCACCCCCTTCCCCTCCTACTTGCTATTGTTTTGTGCTTAATAGGTACTTGGTCCTGTAAAGTGGGTACCTTATATGGTGGGCAGGAGCACGTCTTTCCCTACAAAAGCTTGTCTCCTGCTGTCAATCAAAACATTAGCTGTCTGATGAATGTGTCAGTCTCTTTGTGAGTTTGGGTTCTGTGTGACTGTCACTCAGTCTGGTCATTTCTTTGCTATTGACAGCTGTGGCTTCTGAACCAGACCCTGGCGATTGCCCCTAGACCTACCCCTGCTGGACTGGCACCTTCTCTGCCTTTGCTCTGGGTGTTTCTCCAGAACCAGAATATGCTCCATTTTCAAGTAATACATTAGTATTCTGAAGACAAGATTTTCACTCAAAGGAGAGACTTTAGTTCCATCAAGTTGTTGGAGGAATATATCTGAGGAAGGTAAGCCATTAGTTTCTCTAAGGCTAACCTTGGGCAGGCACAAGTCTTGTCAGAGTCAAGGAAAGTCAAGATTCCCTTTGCCTGAGCTGTCCTGTGGCAGGAGGAGGAGGGTGAGGCATTGGAGTTAGGAGAACGGTCAGAGTCCACAGAACACACGTGGGGAGTGCCCTGGGGAGCCGGCTTCAGGCAGTAGGGCTCGGCTGTTTCCTTCTTTGGTTTCCCCTGGCAGGGGACAGCACCCTAACAGGAGTTTAATGTAAGTATGTATCTGAGTTAGAACAACGAGTCTAGAACTGGGAAGCAGAAAATGTGGATCAATTCACGTCCCAGCTTTTACACAACCAGCTATCCTTCAGGCAAGACGTGTCACTTCTCTGGGCTATGCGTTGTTTATCTAATTAGATCGGAATGTCCTCTAAAGCTATTTCCAGTTTGATCGCCTATTACGTTTGGACTATGTGCTGCTTTATAGTTGCCACGTCTCCTTTTCTTTGGAGAATAGTCAGGACATGACTATATCAAATGCAATTAAGAGAAGAAAAGAAGTTTGTAAGATATACTAGATGATGATAGCAATTTTTATTTTCCTATAGTCTGGAATTTTACATCAATTATTTTATTTAACAGATAAGACAACTGATTCTCAGAGAAGGAATGAAAATTGTCTAAGATTAAACATTTCCTAAGTTACTCAGATTGCTGCTTTAAGTGCTGTGGTTTCCAGCCTCCTCAAACTAGAAAATAACATCAAAGGGCCATTTTTTTTCCCTTTTTGTTAAAATCACATACAGGAAGGCATAAATCATTTAGGCAAAATTTGTAATTTTATTGAGGAGGAAATTGAGTCTCAGGAAGTTAAAATGCTAAACTCATGATATTTCTTAAATTTCTTTAATGGGTTAATAAAACTTAATTTTTATTGCTAATTATAAAAGTAATATAAGTTATCAAGCACCCAATATTCATAGTAGCACTATTTACAATGGCCAAGACATGGAAACAGCCTAAATGTCCATCAGCGGATGACTGGATAAAGAAGATGTGGTATATATATATATATATATATATATATATATATATATATATACACACACAATGGAATGTTACTCAGCCTTATAAAGAATGAAATAATACCATTTGTAGCAATGTGGATGGACCTAGAGATTATCATATTGAGTGAAGTAAGTCAGACAGAAAGACAAATACCATATGATATCACTTATATGTGGACTCTAAAAAAAGATACAAATTTTATTTACAAATCAAAAACAGACTCACTGACCTAGAAAACAAACTATGGTTACCAAAGGGGAAAAGGCGGGGAGGGATAAATTAGGTGTTGGAGATTAACAGACACCTATTACTATATTTAAAATAGATAAACAACAAGCACCTAATGTATAGAACAGGGAACTATATGCAATTTCTTGTAATAACATATAATGGAAAAGAATCTGAAAAGAAAAAATATATATGTATTTATATGTATAACTGAATCCCTTGGCTGTACACCTGAAACTAACATTGTAAATCAACCACACTTCAACAAAAATTTTTTAAAAGTAATACATGTACTTTTTGGAAAAATCTGGAAAACAGAGAAAAATAAAATACAAATATCTATATCTCACCACTCATAAAAGAAACCATTGTTAATAGTCTGTCGTATTTCCTGCCAAACTTTTCTATCCATTACATAATAGTAATTAAGACTGTTTTTATTATCATTACAAATTGTGATTCTTATTTTTTATTTATTCCAATTTTAGTGAAATTTTTGGAAATTAAAATTTAAGAAGGTGTCTCACCTGGGAGATCTCTTCACAGTATAATCATAATGGACTCTTGCGAGCTGCCCAGGGTAATAGCCTTGGAGATCCTTTCCTTGATGGGGGATGAATATACTAGTGGGGAAAGTAAGGTGGTGAGAGAAAAGCAGTTATTATGATTAGTTCTTTACAGAGGAATACCAGCTGTGGTAAAATAAAAAATACATTCAGTCTTTATCCCCAGTTCCTGGCACAAAGCTCCTAAAATCCTTGGACTCTCTTGATAGGAGTGTCTTCTGTTACCCATTTTTTTCAGGGTTGAGTTTTCAGGATTCATAAGGAACTCTCTGACATGTCAGGTATTACATTCAAAATATCAGGGGAAAAAAAAAAAGAGAATATGTAAGACCAGTGAGGCAAATGTTGATAATTGTTGAAAGATGGGCATGGGTAAATGGGGCTTCTTTACAGTTTATTTTTTCACTTTTGATATTTTTACAGACTTCCTCAATATTTCGTTTGTTTGTTTTTTAAACTCTGATAAGCATATTGAGGCTAAAAATGAAAAGGCATTGTGAAGGTCAGAGCACAAGGCGCCTGTAAGCCTGGCAGAGGGACTCTGGCCCTGCCTGTGAGGGCTGGGTTACCAGAAGTTTGGAAGCGCAAGCGTAAGTGAACCGGATGGACAGTGGGAGGAAGTGCTTCTAAGGCGTGAAGGCGAGCAGGGTGTGGACAGCTGAAACCCAGCGGGGTCGGGGGAGAGGGGGCAAGGGCTAGAGGTGCCCCAACGTTACACTCTGAAACGCATTTTATATTTAATCACTCTTCTTTTAGATTACAGTGATAGCATTATATTGATATTTTAAAATTAGGTGTAGTTGGATGATGTTATTGAGACAGATTTTATTTCAGAGTAGTAGGGATATGATAAAATATTTGTTAAGGGAAAAAGGGAGTGTGTTGTCTGAAAGGTTGAAAAACCACTGATGTAGGAGATAGGAAATTTCTGCAAGATTTTTAAGAAGATTAATCATGTAAGGCAACTGTTTAAAGAAAGATTTGGCCAGTGGCAGCGTGGAAAACAAATCTGAGGACAATCTGACCGGAAGTAGGAAGACTGGTTTGGGAGGCAGTGGTAGTGATGCATGTGGGACGTGGGAAACTTGGAACTTTGTGGTAGGGAGGAGAGGACTGACTGAGGCTGCTATCAGGAGGGAGGAAGGAGGGTGAAAAGGAAGGAAGGGTCCAAGACAAGGCGGAGGCATCAGGTGTTGGGCAGAGCGCTGCTGTTTTCCAGGAGAGGGAACATGGGAAGGTGAGACCTGTCGAGAGGATGACTATAGCGTTTGTGGTATGTGAGATCTTCCGGCACCTTCCTTCCGCAGATTCTGAGCGCTTAGTAAGTGTCATAAGAATTCAAGGGGAAGGGTCAGTAGGAAGTAGTATGTAGTTTTGCATGAAGTAGCTCGCCAAATACATAGTTTTGATGATGCCTGGAACTTAAACTATGCCTCCCGGCCAAACAGCATTTATTGAATGTACATAATGTTTCCTGCATGTGTGAGGTTCGCAGATTCGAAACTGACTGAGAAGCAGTCCTTGACCTCATGATGCTCTTCATGTGCGGAAATAGTGATCTGAATGAAGGGTCAATGGGAGGAGGAGGGTGCAGCTCAGTGATAGAGCGCATGCTTAGCATGCACAAGGTCCTGGGTTCAATCCTCAGTACCTCCATTAAAAAGCAAATAAATAAGCCTAATTACTTTGCCTCTCCTCAAACAAATTTAAAATAAAGGGTCAATGAAGCACAAGGGAAGGGTGTCTAGGGTTTGGCAAGTAAACGGGAGGGGGAGGGAATTATAGAAGTCAAGACTTGGACAAAGTTGGGATCAGAGGAGTGTGTGTGGGGGCCAGGGAGGACCTTGCTATCGAGCTAGCATGGAAGGCAAGTGCTGTAAGCAGGGTGGGTCTGTCTGTCTATTCAAACAGGACCTCGGGGAGCTCAGATTTTCAGAAAAACCACAGGCTGTCTGGGCCTGCCCAGTGGCTGGGCTAATATGACTGAGCCCTGAATAGTAAATAGCAGTAGGGGATTAAGACAGAAGAAGAAAGAGGAACTGGCACCATAATGGGGAACAAATGACGTTTCTGACGTCCTGGGAGTAGGAGACACAGCTTTCTCGGGCCCCCATCCAGTTTCTGAGCCCCACCTTGGAAAGATTACCCAACAGGCATGTTCTGCTTTGCTAGGCTTCCAGCTGGAGCTCCAGAGTGACTGGTTTCCCACAGCTGCTGTCCAGTTTGAACTGGGCTGTGCTTTGACTGTGGGTTCTTCACTGGGGTGGGTATAAGAAGTACCTGCTGAATCCAAGGGCTGACGCAGGCACCGCTCCTTGGAAGCAGGATGTACACGCTGTTTTGAGAATGGAAGCCGTTCTCCAGCACCAGGTAACACGCCCTGCCTGAAGTCCCCAGGCGTCTCTCTTGGGAGGTTTTGGAGGGGAGAGAGAGGAAAGTGTGTACGCAGGTGGGTGTTCTAGACCATTTTATTGACTTGGCTTTCAAGGTCCCTGAAGCAGCTGTAGAAAGGCCTTTCCTTCTCCTTGGGTGGGAGCAGGAGTCCAGGTGCGCCTGATTCCACCGCACAGTGTTTACCAGTCCCTGACAACTTGGCTCTTTGAGGTGATACGTTCAGTCCAGACAAGAGCAAACCTGTCCCCTGGTGGGGTGAATGTAACCGGAGCAGGATACGGGCTTAGCCCAGACAAAATCCAGTAGCACAGCAGGGGTCAGGAGTGGTCATCCCTCAAGGGCCTGAGGTGGCCCGTGCTACCCTAATGATGCAGCCGTTACATCTGCGTCGGGCCTCCTGCATTACAAAGCGTCTTTACAGAGATGATCTCATCTCCTTCTTACAGTCGCCTTGCCAGGGAAACATGATCAACACCTCCTTACAGAAGAGGAGACTGAGGCTCAGAGAAATTAAGTGGACTTTCTATCACCCGCTGATAAACGCCGGAAGCATGAATCAAACCCAGTTTCCTAAACTCCACGTCACAGCCAGAGCCATCTCTGGGTTTGTGCGCTGACTTCCGAAGAGTTCAGTGTTATTTTTGCGTGAACTCTGATGCCTCACTCATAGGCAGACAGGAAGTAGGTGTCCGGTACCAAAGGAATAGGAGGAGAAGCAGACATGGCAGTGTAACCAGAAGCTGCTCTCAATTTAATCAAACACTAAAACTTATTTCAGGCTCTGAAGTGTCTGCAGTGTGCTAGCTAGGGACGCAGTGACGGTGAATATTGCCTTTCCACCTGAGAGTTCACCATCTGGTAATAAAAGCCATATTCCTTAACCAATATATAGCATGCAGTGAGTGCTGTACCACTCAGGAAATGGAGGCTCAGGGGAATAAGTAGCTTACCAAGACATGGGCTAATAAGCACAGAAGGTGGGAGACCAGCATCCCCATGCTCTCATCCCCCAGTCTCTACTGGCACCACAGTGTCTCCTCAAGGAAGAGGGGAGCCCCAGTTTCCTCACCAGTAAAGTGGGGGTGATGCTATCTCATGATGATTGCATGAGAGTCAACAAGTCATGTGTAAACGTCCTTGGGGACGAAAGTATCGCCTACGTGTTAGATGTTGCTGTCCTTCAAGGCAGGAAGGTCTGACGCCCACAGCTGCCCCCTGATCTCTCACAGACTGCTTCAGTCGGTGTTTTAAAAATCCATTTCAGTCTGACATGAATTCCACATCCATTATCTTCCACACCACACTGGGTTTAGTCCAACTGAAGTGATCTTTTCAAGGAGCATCCTGGGCTCCACCAACCAGCCCAGAACTCAGCCTTGCCCCTGAGCGACAGGGGTAATAAAATTTGCATCTGATATATTTCTTATTATGAGACTTTAGTGTGGTCAATGCTACTTGTGAACCGTTTCATATTTAATTTTATTAGGTGCCCCCTACTGGTTTGTAATCCAGTTTTCCCTCCTCTAGCCCAAGGGTTAGGCACTCAAGGATGAACAGGATAAATGCTTCCAGAGAGGAGCAGCAGAGGGCAGGCCTTCTGCAGGTACTGTCAGTCCCCAGGAGGCCAAACCGCAAAGACATGACAGAAATGAGTTTTTCTCATTGATTCATTCATTTTTATTTTTCCAACAAATGTGCACAAAGGACCTACCAAATGTGGCAGTCTGCTAGGGAAAGTGGCCTACGCCGGCGGGGTGTGGACAGACAAACAAGCCCTGCCCTTGGGGTTGACCCAGAGGTGTCAAGGGCAGTGACCAAGAGTGCAGGTGTTGGCGCTGGACTAGTGGGTTCAAACCCTACCTCTGCCAGTTTCCTACTATGTAATCTCAGGACGGTTACTTTCTCACTCTGTGCCTCAGTTTCCTCTCAGTCGCTGTGAAGATTAAATGAGTTAATATGCACTTAGAACAGTGCTTGCCAGTAAGAGCTGCACAAGTGTTAACTATTATTCCAGGAGGTGAGGCAGACAGGAAATAAACACAAAATAATTGGAAGCTGTGACCAGAGTCACAAAAGGAAACCAAAAAGGGTGTGAGATAGAGAATAATGAAGGTAGAGAGTGGGGCAGAAGGAGAAGACCTCCCCCGGCCGGGATGGTCAGGGTGGCCCCATCTGCCCTCTGGGAGCTGACAGCAGAGCTGAGCCGCAAGGGTGGAAGGGGGCTAGGTAAGCAGAGTATGGCTGCAGGAGATGGTGGGGAAGGCAGTGAGCCAGGGAGAAGGAACGAGACCAGAAGCCCCAAGGGGTAAGAGAGTGTGGCCTGTGGAAGGAAGAAAGACAGTGGGGCTGGAGCTAAGAGAAGACTGGAGAGCCAGGCAGGGCCAGTTCATGTAGGGCTTTGCTGGCCCTGGCCACAGGTTTGGGTTTCATGCAGAATGAAATGGTTGCAGAGCTTTGTGCCACAGAAGACTTTGATCCCATTTGCGTTTTATGGCGCTCACTCTGGAGAATTATAGTAGGAGGACAAGAGTGGCGATGGTTGTAGATGAACGGGGACGAGGCAATGGTGGTTTGGATCCAGTGGTGGCAGTAGAGGTGGAGAAAAGCATTCGATGGGAGACAGATCCTGGGGGCAGAACCGAGGAACTTGCTGAAGGCTTGGTCCCACTACTGTTGCAAAGGCAGGAAAGGCACAGAAAGTGGACAGAGATCCTCCCTACTGTGAGCACTGCAGGTGGAGGGTCATGTGCATGCACAGTGGGCCGTCTCCCGCTCTGACTCCCCACTGCCAGGCTTGGGCCAGGCCCGGGACTCTGACTCCAGGCAGCAGCAGCCAATGAAGGTTTGTTTCCATTTTCCCCAGGAGATGAGACCACAGTTAAAGAGGCCCAACAGTGGACAAAACAGACGCCAAACACACACAGGAAGACCGAGGACTTGTAGGGAGGCAGAAGTCAGGAAATAGTGGAACCCATCCCTGTTCCTCTCCACCCTGCTCCCACGACATGTGAGTTACAGGGAGGGAAGAAGAGGTGCTCTGCTTTCTCTAAGAGGGCTCTTGAAGCATCTAGGAATGGAGCATCCTTCCTTCACCCCTCCGGTGACTTCTGGAAGCAAAAGGACTTATCTTTGTTGACTAAACATTGTTAAAAATAACTAAATACTGAAATAAACATGAAGCTTGGTCAAAATCACAAAGTCAATATGGCTGCGGGAGGTTGACCCCAAAGTCACTTGCTGTGTGAGCGTTTCTGCCCCAATTCCACAGCTTCCCAATCCTTGCAAGACCCCACAGCCAGTGGTGAAGGGAGGGTGGGGTTAGAATTTAAGACTGTTACCCAGTATCTCTCAGAAAGTTGAATTTAGCACACTAAAACATGTCTAGGAGTTTTATTCTTGGGCCATCGATGATCTTGGGGAAAGAGTGAAACTCTGCTTAGTTTCCGTCTGTGCAGTTGCCTCCCCATGTTGCAAAAGTGTGGGAGGGGTTTGTTTTATCCCAAGCAGAGCAAATGGGTCCCTTCTGAAATTTGGGCTTGGGTTTCTTGCTAGAGCTCTTCCCAAGCAAAACCCACTATCCTTCTAATTGTTTGGGAATTTGGAATTGCCTGTTTGCTTGGATTCTGCCATGAATGTGGGATTTTTTTCCTTTTTTTACTACTTTCTCTAAACTCAAAGGAACTTCACTAGAATCTCTGGCAGCATTTCTCCCTCAGTCAGGGAGCAGCAGGGTGAGGAATTCCAGTTCCCCAGGTGTCATCTGTCTGCCCTGCTGCAGCTCTAGAGGCATCTTCATCTGGAAGAACATTACCTGGGTGGGATCCCCGGGCGGCGGTCAAAAAATTCTCGTAGCCGGATGGCAGCCATGATGGATAGGATTCTGGAAAAAAAAAATTAGAGTGAAGATTCATGCTGCAAGTTTACACACATTTGCAGGCGTGAGCTATCTGGTACTACGAAGTCTGTCTTGAAAGTAGAAGGACTATCCAAAGCTTCTGCTAGACTATTTAAGGAAGGAAACAGACTATTAAAGAAGCAAGAAGAAATGGAAAGCATAAGCCAATACATGTAGATACACCTTTCCTTAGAAATAAAGAGTCCTGTGTGAGTTGGGCACTTAGCCTCCACCTCGTCCTTCTTAGGGCGCCTTCCTGCTGCACCGGCTTGCAGGCTAAGCGCTGCGTCTTCATACTCTCTCACAGCTAGAGTTCTGGAAATGAGTTAGGGTCCTCCAATCAGATGTCATTGAGCGAGATTTGGAAGATGAAAACGAGACAGAGGCTGTGTCCTGCTGCTTTGACTTTGTTTTACTGGCAAGCAAGGCTGTGATGATGTGGTATGTCTCTTTCTGCAGCAGAAATGCTAGTGTCCAATCTCCAACTTTGAGGGTGTTGAGAGGCGATAGTGTTGAAGGCAGCACTGGAGGCTGTGTTGTGGTGTTCAAGCGTGAATGTGGAGGGGGGCTGCAGTGGCAGTGCTGGTGGCTTTGGGACTAGGTTCTTGAACTCACTTGTTTGGAAGTAGTTTCCTGATCAGGACACATGTAGCTGCTTCCACAATGAGTCAGTTTTGTGAAGGTGTTCTAGAAGCTTCCTGGGCGCTTTCCCCAGAGCCTGCTCCTCCAGCCCTTCCCATGATTTTGTGAGCACCTCATTATCTACATCCAACCCTTTCTGTTTTCTATACTGACCCCAGATTTGAACATATAATATATAATGTTTCTAGTCTAAAATTTCGTATTGCACCTGACTGTCCACTGGAGAGTACTTGCCCCAGAAAACCTTGTCTAAATATTCACTTGAGAAAGAGTCTACAAATGGGGAGGAAACTGAGTGCCTGGGGGACAGAGGCAAGAGAAAGCCTTACTTTTTTTTACAGTTTACCTTTTGTGCACCTTAGGACTTTTGTACTATGCATATATATTACGTATATGCAAAGATAGCTGGGCCTCTGATCTGCATAAACATGATGTAGCCAGAGGACATTGGACCTGTGGCAAGTCATTTCCACACTGCAGTGAACTGAGTGTGCAATTCATATGTTGAATTTCCTATGTTGAAATTCCTGTGTTGAAGCCCTAATCCCAAGGTGATGGTATGTGGAGGTGGGGCCTTGGGGCTGTAAATACGTTATGAGTGTGGCGCCCTCATGAATGGAACTAGTGCTCCTATGAAAGGGACCCCAGGGCGCTCCCTGGCCGTCTGTCTGCCATGTGGGGATACAAGAAGTTGGCAGCCTGCAACCTGGAAGGAGTCTCACCAGAACCCGACCACGCTGGGCCCCCGATCTCCATCTTCAAGCTTCTAGATCTGTGAGAAAGAAATTTCTGTTCTTTACGAGTCACTCAGCCTGTAGTAATTTGTCACAGCAGTGTGAACAGACTAAGGCATTTGCTTAATGCCTTACAGTATTGATGACTGATGATTGCAAAATATTGACAATTACAATATCTTTCTGGAGGGTTAAGTGATGCAGAAATGTATTTGTGAGTGTTTTGTAACCTAAAAAGCACCCTTGAGAAAGGACAATATATGAGTTTCTGCTTATGAGCTTGTATTATGTATCAGGGAAAATGTGTTAACTCATAAGAGCATCTCAGACACCCTACAAAGTGTTATCACTACTGACAAAAGACTGAGGCACTGAGAAGTAAAATAACTTCCGAGGGACCAAGGTTAGAACCCTCTGGCTCCAGCAGCATTAATCTTAATGACTACACTAAATTGAAGCAACCACGGAGCACCCAGACCTTCAGCCAAAACAAAACTGGGACGTCCCCAGACAAGCAGTAACCAGGAGGAAGAAAGAATTGGAGAAAAGAGTGTGATGCCTCCCTCTCTTCCCTTCTATAAATTGTTAACTTACTGTCCACAGGCCAGCTGGCTGCTTTATTTCATCTCTGTGTTTTCAAGCAACTTGAAACATTTCAAACAAGATTATTTTATAACAGAACAATTTGGCTATCCAGCAGAGCCTGTTTATTACAAAGTGTGTTTTTACTTTTATCACTGCTGTTATTATTTACAAAAAAGAAAGGAAGAAAGAACAAAAGAGAAAAATCTGAGTAAACACAATTGAGTTCTTGCTTAGACTCAGAAAACATGGTGACTGCTGGGATTTGGGTTCACTAAAAGTGACATGCTGGAGAGAAGAATGCAAGATATTCAGGACATTTGTGCTTCTAACAAAGACAACACCAAGTGTGCCTTTGATGAGAGAGTGATTGCTCAGTGCCTAGGAATTCTGAATCAGCACCATAAGGAACACCAGTCCTGGGTGGCCGTGACTTGGCTATGGGGTGAAAACATTTTCAGAGGAACACATTAATAGCCCACTTTAAGTCTAAGTCTAAGTTTCCAGAATAATCAGAAGACCTTCTCTGGAAATGGTGACATTGCCATTCTGCACCTTTAGCGAGTGCCTCTACCATGTGTATAGAGTACCAAATCACATTTTTTTGTGATTAGTTATCATCTCTTGAACACGTAAGAAAATGTAGTTTGCAGTAAGTTATGTCAGTGCATTTTATTTCAGTTAATCTTAAAAAATAGGATCACATACCAAATCCGAATGCAACAATTATGAACACATGTTAAACTTGCATTCGTGTCCGAACACACAACCAACATCGCACAACTGTTGTTCTCGGCACCGTGAACAGTGCAACTTTTATTTTCTTTAAAATGTATAGTTTTAAAAGATGCCTTAATGGAAGATTCTCCCTCTGATGTTTCCTTCAAAAAATTCTTCCAGAGCAAACAGGAGTTCTATCTATACCTTCATCCTACCTTTCATTCAGGTTTTCATATTAACCCTAGGAAACCTTGGACATTTTTTTTAAAACTGAAATACAATCTGCTCAGAGTAAATAATGCTGTAAAATAATATGAAAACCACCCATAAATAACTATTTTCATTCTCTCTCTCTCTCTCTCTATATATATATCTGTGTGTGTGTGTATATATACATATATACACACATACATATATACACACACACACACACATATATATATTTATTTACACACACACACACACACACACTTAAATACTTGAAACCACAGCAGACATTCTATTTTTTTTTTTTTTTGGTTTTCATGTAGCAATTTATCATGAAAAATTCTGAATTCTGATATTTAATGTTCTTTTGTGTTGTTTGGTGAGACCCACCCATCACTCTGTTTAAAATAGTACTTCCTCCACTCCCACCCCTGGACTTCTTATCCGTGCCCTATGCTTAATTTTTCTCTGCAACTTTCACCGTCCTCTGCCAAACTGTATGTTTACTGATGTATCCTGTTTCTGTCTTGTCTTTCCCATTAGAGAGGGATCTCCAGGAGGGCAGGGAGCTTTGTCTGTTGTGTTCACTGCTGCATCTCTAGGGCCAAAGATAATAACCAGCACGTGGTAGACTTGTAATAAGTATTTATTGAGTAACAGAATGTGCCGTCATTTATGAAACCCAGTCCCCTAATGTTGGACATTTTGGGCATACTGAACATCTACATGAATATATTTTGATCTTCTTCAATTTATTTCTTAAGATACCTTCCTAAAAGTGAGTCAAGATTTAGGCATCTTCATGGCTCTTACTTAGGAGGATTTTGGCCACCTCCATTAATTAATGCTGTCTCATAAATCAGTATGGTTATACCCTCAAGGCACAGAAATTAAAATTTAATAATAAAAATTTTTATAATGCTGATATTCAGAAGGTGAACTAAGGTAAATGAATAAAAGATGTACCTTGCAGCAAACTTCCTCAACGTTAAAACTCAACATGCTGACTTCAGGAACAAATATGTGAGATTTATTTTGCCAACTTTCTCAGCAACTTTTTGGTCTTAGAGAATATATTATGGATCAAATCAGAATACAATAACATAGTCAAAACCCTGATAAAATCTTCCTATTTATGGTAATATTTCTTAGCAAGCCATGAAGGAACTTCCTCAACCTGATAGGAAACATCTGTAAAAACCTACAGCTAACATCATAATGCGGAAAGGCTAATTTGTTCTTAACATCAGAAATGAAACATGACCATTACTCTCACCACTCCTGCTCAGCGTGGTCCTGGAAGTCCTATTCAGTGCAATACGTCAAGAAAGTGAAATGAAAGGCAGACCGATGGGAAAGGAAGAAAACTCTGCCTGTTCACAAATGACGTAATTGTCTGTGTAGAAAATCTCAAGGAATCTACAAATACATTCTTAAAGACAACAACTGTTTTTTTTTTTTAAACAAGATCACAGGATACAAAGTCAACACATGAAAAATAATTCTACTTTTATACTTAAACTAAAAATTTGGAACCAAAATGTAAAACACAACTATTTTCAATAGCTCAAAAAACGAAAAAGAAGCTTTTGTCTTCTTGAATCACACAGGGTCAGATACCTTAATACAAGCATACCTTATTTCTAAGAAAAAAAAGTTGAGCTAAAACTATTCAAATAATTCAAAGTTGAGAGGTATGACTGTTCACTTTTCAACAGAATTCTTGGCTTTACAAAATGTTTTGCCACTAAGTTTCTTTAGCTTGTGAGCTCCTTGTCTCTAGAGCATTCAAAGTGCAACCGGCCATTTAGTAATACAATCACGAAGTGAGAGGAGAGAGAGGCAGGAGCAGTAACAACCATAGAGCTGTTACCTGCTTGGGCTGCAGTGGGTGGAGGCCTCCTTGTTCTTAAAAGCAGTCCTCCGAGGACAGCAGTTACTTTAGCTGCCTCCTGGTGTTGGAGGAACTGCAAAGGCTCACTGCAGAGTTATAGGACTTGATCCTTTTACATCACTCAGAGGGTATTGTGATGCACTGTGGGCTAGAAAGTTTTGCTAGGTAATGCCTTTCAGGTCTTGGGCTTATAAAAAGCAGAGATCCTTTGGTCTTTATGTGAGACCCACATAAAAGAAAGGTCTTTATGTGAGACCCACATGAAAGAAAGAATAAAAATTGGTATGAAAAGGAAAACCATGTGGGCAACTAACCCAGATTATTTAAACACAAGAATTCTCTTTTTTTAAAAATAAAGATTATTCTAAAGGCAGCAGAAGGTCAAAGATCTGGGAGGTGCTTTATTGCAAGCTAAAACTGAGGAAGTAGGGGTTGGCATGAGGGACAAAAATATCCAGCTCTGCTTGGTCCAAGACTAGATCAGGCTCCATCCTGCTATTACTGAAGGCATCAAAGGAGACATTTAATTGTTTAGAAATACAGTTCAGAACAATTCACGGAGCGTCCCAGCAGCACCACCATACAGAATAGCAAGTCATAACAGAAGAACAGATTGGCAAGTATGTTCATTCAGACAAACTTTTATCAAAAACAAAAACAAATAAAACACCAGTGTTATCCACAGTAGGCTGTGGATACAGGAACACTTTTCAGTTAAATAGTGTAAAGTTTTTTTTTTTAAAAATTGAAGTATAATTGCCTTCAATAGTGTATATGATAGGTGATTCAGTATTTTTATATGTTATGAAATGATCACATGGTAAGTCTGTCTCCATACAAAGTTATTACAATATTATTGACTGAATTTCCTATGCTGTACATTACACCCCTTATGACTTATTTTATAACTGGAAGTTTGTACCTCTCAATGCCCTTCACCAGTTTTGCCCATCCCCACAACCCTGTGGCAACCACCAGGTTGTTCTCTGTATCTGTGAGTTTGTTTCTGTTTTATTTGTTCATTTGTTTTGTTTTTTAGATTCCACATATAAGTGAAATTGTTCAGAATCTGTCTTTCTCTTTCTGACTTATTTCACTTAGCAAAATACCCTCTCAGTCCATCCATGTTTTCAAAGAAGAGAAGGTTTCATTCTTTTTTTATGGCTGAGTAATATTTCGTTATACACATACACACACACACACCACTACTTCACCCATTTGTAGAGCAGCGGGCACAGCTATCTTCCATGTCTTGGCTATTGTAAACAATGCTGCAGTGAACATTGAGGTGCATATATTTTTTTGAATTAGTGTTTTTGTTTTTTGTCAGGTAAATGCCCAGGAATGGAATTGCTGGATCACATGGTAGTTCTACTTTAAGTTTTTTTGAGAAACCTGCATACTGTTTTCCATAATGGTTGCACAAAATTTACACTCCCATCAACAGTGCATGAGGATTCCCTTTTTTCCACATCCTTGCCAACACTTGTTATTTCTTATCTTTTTGATGATACAGGCAGAGATTGTTTGATTATGCTTCACATATACTTTGTTTTTTACAAAGTATAGGTTTGTGGCAACTCTGCATCGTGGGTAGTCAAGGTTGACTACCACTTGAAATGATGGCTGAGGATGGCTAAAGAACTTGTCTGTAGTCAAATAACCAGGCTATAATGAATCTAGGATTTGAACCCAGCTTTGTCTGACACTGAAGTCCAGGTTGAATTACATTTTAACTAAAAATGTTTTAATTCTTAACTTTAAGAATAATAACTTATGTTCTTTATGAAGGAGAAAAACCAACCAACCAAACAAAAAATTCCCTTGTTCTTCATGAAAATGTACCCAGCACAACAAGAAAGAAAGGTAAAAGATGAACACAAATCTTATTAGTTAGAAATTATCATTGTTCACAATAGGTGAATATCAATTTAGATGTCATGTTAAACCTATAAACAGATTGCCATCAAGAGTTGATAGCTTTATAAATAGGAATAATTTTGGAAAACTGGGGTCATAATATACAATGCCATATAAGTAAAAAATTAAAATATAACTTAAGTAATTAAAAACTACTTAAATAAAGAGTCTAGTCAAAAGTTATGACGACTAATCTACACAGTATAAGTCATCATGTGGATTAGTCATCTAAACCCCTCTCACAATAGGGACTGCTTTTACATAAAAATGCTCACTGATACAAATTTTTTCAAGCTTGTGTCAAGCTTACTGACCTCTAATACATAGTTATCTATTCTCTTTAGCTTTACAATATCCTCCAAATTAAACGTCCCCTCCTGGGTTTTTTGTAAATAGTAAGCTAGAAGGGCGCTAGTGGTACCATTCTCCAAAATTCGGTTGTAAAGCTATCAGTCCACCATTCCATCATGTCCTATTGTCATTTGACTCCCTTAAAAGTCAAAGTATTGCTAGGCCATCCTAACCACTCTCCAGGGAAGCAATCATCACCTTTTCTCATGATGCCCAAATCTTACCTTCTAGTCATCTTCTCTCCACTTAATCTCACATTTCTTCCTGGGTGACATCAGAGAGCTCTGAGCTCTCCCTTCCTCATCTGCACAGAGCATCTAAATATTATTGTAAAATAGCACATGTTCTCATAATTCAGATAAACACAGTTTGCAACATTAAAACAATCAGAAATCCTTCAATCCAGGAACACTACTGTTAATATTTGAGCTCATTAAAAACATCCCAGTCCTTATTGGGGCAGGGTGCCGTGGTCTATTTAGATCCCCATGAGGGTTGGAACAAGAGCAGCCTCCACTTCTAGTGACCCACACTGTGTTCTAGGACAGAACAACTGTGCTGAGTATTCCTCAGCTACTTTCCTGAGACCTCCCCTTTCCTTGTCACCTTGAATATGGAGCTAGCCCTACGTGGCAAGTTCCCCTGCCATTCCTTTGGTCCCCTTGCTGGCTTTCTCTACTTCTCTATCCTAAAGGTGCCTTTCAAGCAAATGAGCCCTTTAGCCACAAAGAGGGTGAGGGTCCCTGGAGTGGAGAACGTGGTATCCTGCCCAGGCTCTCCCCCTTGGGACAGAGGCATTTCCACATCTGCTTAGAGTATATATTGCCTCTCGCTACCTCACAACTGAGTCTCCCTCCACAAGCTGCCCTTGGCTGAAGAATACAGTCTTCCAGACTTTAAGCTCCCACCTGTAGGCAGCCTACCTCCAGTGACACCTGGCCTCAGTTTGGACAACTCTGAAGGGCCAGCCCAGCTCCCATGGTTCCTGTGAAACCAACTGGCTGAGCTTGAACTGTGGTGTCTGAGCTCACTTTCTCCCTCTACTCAGTCCTGCTCCCTTTGTTCCAATACAGAGGTAGTTCCTGAGACTCTTCCCCAATAAACCACCTCCATACAATTCTCTGTCTCAGGATCTGTTCCCCAGTGAACCTGACTTAAAAGAGTTGGCTTGAGGAGTTGTCAGAGGAGAGGTTTTGAAGTGAAGTTTGGAATTTCATCACCCACTGGCAGACTATTGGTGAGGACTTCAGCACCGGTGGCAGGTGCAGCAGGCATGGCTGTGGCATTCTGTAGGAGAAGAATTGTTAGGACTTTCATTTACGGGATAGGGGAGGAAGGGAACCTACTGGCAGATGCAGTTTCTCAGGCAATAGGGAGGTTGGAGGAAGAAGTAATTATGACAGCAAGGAAGCTGGATGGCTCTTGATGTGGACAGCTGTGTTTTTCAGTAAGACAGTGAGCCTCTGAGGGTCATTAATCATTAATTTAGACAAAATGTGGAAGCAGAGGACCCCTTTTGCAACACATAGAAAGGTGCTCAATTGCTGTGGCAAGAGGGTAGAAACAGATGAGAATCAAGCTCAGGACTTAAGTGTAATGGGGGTGGAGCCCAGAGAAAAGCGCCAACAAGTTTGCTGTGTCAATGTCAAGGCCATAAATGGAAAGGAGTGGCAACCTAAGATCTGGGATAGGAAAAAGGGTCAATGCACTTGGGAACCTTGAAAAATCAGACTCATCGGAATTTCTGGGCCTGCGCAAGTGGCTCCTCCCTTTTAAGGGTTATTGTTCCTCTCGTGCTTAAAGGCAATGCAGAGACCATCTTCTTTCTTCAGAATCTACCCATTTTCCCTATTCTGGCCACCAGACAATACTTAGACCAAGGAAGAATATAACCTTCAGGGGAAGTGCTGGACCTGCTAAGAGAGGAAAGAAATTATGAGTCAAAAGAATACAACCTGAATTCGAATCATAAGGACAAGACTAGGCAAGCTTAAATATTTCTATAAAATAACTGGCCTAAACTCTTCAAAGACGTTACAGAAGATACAGAAAGGCTGAGAAGCTCTTCTAGGTTAAAAGACTAAGGAATAAGACAAACAAAAGCACGATGTGATCTTGGACTGAATCCTGGCCAGATTGTCAGAGGGCTCTCCAGCCGATCCAGGCTGCACCTGCTGGAGCCCCAAGTCAAGGCAGTGCCCGCGGACATATCCCAGGTCAGCCCTTTCCCAAGAATTTCCCTCCTAAAAAGAGTTGCCTCTGCCAAGACACCACATTCTTCCTGGCGCAGCCCACATCCAGTGGCCCGTTAATGTTGGCTATGAAGTCCAGACTCCTGGCCCCCATTGGGAACATCTCCAAGGTTCCCATTCCAGCTCCCATGCCATTGGCTGAGGCCTTTGAGGCAAGTGACTCACAGCTCAGCTTATCCCTTTGCCAGGTCCTGTTTCCTTCACTCCCTTAGAAGTGTTGCTACAGGAACATACGCCAAAACCTCCCCCAAGCAAATGTCTGTCTCAGATGTATTTTCTGGGAAACTCTATGTAAGAGACCAACCCAAAGCTGAAAGACCACTCCCTTTAAAAGAACCACAGCTCTTGGATTCTCCATCTGCCTCCAGCAAATGCTGGGGAGGGGAGGAGGAAATGGTGGCCAAAGATTATTCCATTCAAACAAGGCTTAAAAGAAGAAAAAAAAAAGTTTCTTCCCTGTGATGAAAACAATTCTTCTCAAGCTTCTGGTGTCTTGCAATTGGATGAAAAACAATCTGAAATTTTAGGAACTATTTGACACAATACTCCTCATTAACAATTAAAAAATTTCTGTTTGTCAGGCAAATATTACATAAATATTTAAGGAGCACCTGCCAGGTGCACTGGCTGCAAGGAGTGAGGAAAAGCTAGGAGGGCTGGAGTCACACACAGGCCAGAATTGCAGCTCTGCTGGTCGACTCTGCACCGGGCTACAAAATAAGGCAAAAAAGCTCTAGAAAGGCAGGCACCAGGACAGGTCTCGGGATCCAGAAGTGGGGTTCCTGGCCCCCTGGGCACTGAAATTGATATGACGATGACACAGCTCATCTGTCGGGGTTAGGATCACATAGCATGGACACAGGCCCTGGGGAAATAGGATCAGGCAGCCACTCCAACTGCCTTCGACTTACGTAATGATGACAATTACTGTTTTGTTATATGAGGCTTATGTAAGAGTGATTTACTTGCTTTAATTGTTTCATGTGTCAGCAGACCAAGAGATGGGAAAGTCTCTGAAGAATCCCCAAACAATAGGATGTCTCCTGAGTCATAAAATCATTGTATGCGTGTTATGGACTGAACGAGTGTGTCACCTCGAAATTCGCGTGCTGAAACCCTAGTCCCCAGTGTGATGGTTTTGGGGTTGGGGCCTTTAGGATATAATTTGCGTTAGATGAGGTCATGAGGATAAGACACCAATGATGGGTATAAAGTTTTTTTAAGGAGATGAAGTGTGAGAGAGAGGGAGCGCTCTGCACGTACACGGAGGGAAAGCCCCGTAAGGACACAGCAGAGGGCAGGTCAAGAAGAAAGCTCTCACCAAGAACCAAATCAGCCAGCACCTTGACCTTGGACTTCCCAGCCTCCAAACTGTGAGAAATACATCTCCGTTGTTTCAGCTGCCCTGTCTGTGGTCCTTTACTACGGCAGCCCGAGCTAAGACCATACATATCATTATCCTGCCTTCCAGCCCTGACCCTCTGCCCCCTGATGAATTAAGTCCCTGACAGCTCAGTCACCCAGGCCCTACATCTGGGAATCGCTGATGAGTCCCGCGCTCTCTGCTCTCACCTCCAGTATCTTACTGCCTGGTTTCAGTTCTTCCTCTCACTCGTCTCACTGTGCTGTTCTCACCTCCCCCTTAACTTTGGTGCCAAGGACCAGCACAGGTCTCAGGATCCAGAAGCAGGGGTTCCTGGTCCCCACCTCCTGGCTGCCTCCCCACCACACAGCCCCATTCCTTCTTGGCTAACAAAACCCCAGTTTTGTCAGGGCTGCAATTGGCCCAGCCCCAGTGGATGACTCATGACTCATTTCAGCCAGTGGTGGCTTTTCTGTCCTTCCTCTTGGTGCCTTGTGATGTAGTTCAGGTCAGTGGGACATAATAGGGACTGCTGGGGGTTGCTGAGCAATATTGTCCTCACTGTGGGTGAGACATCTTTCCCCATGCACCCCTTCCTTGCTTCCTGACTGAGACCACATCTCGGAGCCCGGCAGACACTTTGGTGTCGATGAAGGCCATGCTGTCATATGTGCTGTCGCCTGGATCTGGGACACTTCTCCCCCTTTGTCTGCCTGGCTGATTTCCATTCATTCTTCATCTAGGGAGCCTGCCCCACCCACCTGACTCTGTACACTCCTGGGCACTATGGACTGTTTATTTGTGTCTTAGCCCATGTACGCCTGACATTTTTAAAGTCCGCATGCATCTTCTCATCTTTGTGAGAAGCAGCATAAGTTAGTCAAGTTAGTTAAGAGCAAGAAATCTGGCCTTTCAAAGACTTGGGTTCAAATTCTCACTGTGCTACTTTAATGGTCTCATTGGTCATTTCTTAATCTCTAGGCCTTCATGTTGCCTTTGGTTTGAGAAGTGGTAATAACAATATGGTCTATATCAGAGGATTTTTGTGGAGAATAAAGAATCCATGTATATAAATTATGTAGCTAGCATGTGCTTGGTTCATGGTAACATCTCATCAGGCTTTAACTACTGTTACTATTTCTGCTCTGGTACCTACACGAAATCACTTGCTGAGTGGTTGAGCTCTGATTCCTAATTCAGTTCAGAACCACTGACTCCAAGTCCAGTGCTCTTTTTCCTGGACTGTAGTTTAGGGGAATGTAGTTTAGGGGAATTAAAGAAACGAATGCTTTGCTGATGTCTTGGGCTCAATGAGCTGCTGTTGTGGGCTGTGTAGTGACACGTGCATGTGTCCTAACTGGCATCACTCAGTTAGACCCAGATGTTACTTGATCATCCAGGCACTTAGAATCTGGGAAAGAGTGCCTCTAGCCCAATGCCATTACATGAGGAAGCCCAAAACCCTCTCAAGATTTCAGTGAATTGGGGCTGGAGAGGTACCAGGGTGGTTATGTTCTTATGTCATTTTTCACTTTAAATTACAGCTTCTTCAATTTGTGGGTGTGATATAGACTGCTATTTGTCCCCCAACATCCCTTCTGTCCTTCCTCCATGGTGACAGAATCTTAATTTTTAGCTGAGGTCAGGATTGACAAAACCAAAATTCATATATTTTCTCAGCTTCCTTTCTATTTGTTCAAGAAAATATGTATCAAGACTAAGACACTGGGATGGAGCACAGGGTGGGGAAGTTGTTCTCTCTGGCAAGGAACCCGTTCCAGCATGGATACTAGACTCTGGGAATCAGTTTTGGGAGATGAGAAATGTAGTAGGTTTTTTAAAGCCAAAAGAGTAAGTACTACTTCCATCTTGTATTAGAAAATCAGGGTCTGAGGCTGCTGATTGGCTGGTGACATGTAGAATTTGCTGGTTAAGGAAGCACTGAGCTGTCTGGGAGCTATGCCGTCTATATGGGTCCCCACCTTGCGGTCGTGGCCTCCAGTGGCCTCTGCTCAAGTGAGGGTCTCAGTGCCCAGTGAGTGAGGTCTGCATCAGTGTCAGAAGCTGGGTCAATGTTTGTGCATCTACTTGTGGCTATGTGTCTAATTCTGGCCAAAGAAATGCGAGTGGAAGTGTTCTGTGCCATCTCGGGAAAATATCTTCAGAGAAAGAGGCATGGTCTTCTCCTTCCTGTTGGATACACGTGAAGATAAGATGCAGGGATTTGAGCAGTCCTGGGACCATGTGGTAGAAGCTCTGCATTTAGGATGGTATAATAGTACATTTGAGGAAGGCTCGCTCCCTCACGATTGTGGAGCCACCAAAACGATGCTTGACTGCTTTCCCTTGAATTTTGTTTAGGTGAAAGTGCACTAAGCTTCGGTCTTCTTTAAGCCTGTCTCTGCAGAGCCAAACCCACGTACGTGCTGAGCAGGACAAGAGCCACCTTCCTTAAAGGTAATCTTGTTTTTAAATAGGACTTTTCCATTCACTCACTCCTCTTCATTCATTCATTCTTTGAAAACTGTTAAGTATTATATACCAATACTTCCTTCACCATATACTTAGGAAAAGACAGGAAGCTGAGTATAAAACCAGTGGCACTTGAGAAAGAGTTGGGTGTCATTGTGACTAACATCCTTTTTTAGTTCCCAAGCCTAGTGTGGCCTCTAGGAAGCAAAGATTGACTAATCACATGGTTGTCACAACACAATCAGAATTTACAGTCATGGTTAGAGCTAATAATAACCATGGCAGGATATGAGCATTTGTGCCGTTTTATTGTGGGAACTTGTTTTGTTTCTCTTCCTTTCTTTGCAGCTTCATGTAGCCTGGTAGGTGAGAGCAAATGCTTCCCCATGCCTCCTAGGAGGCTTTGAAGACTAGGTCCAGCATTTGGGATGATAATCACTTGAATTTTGGCTCCTTGCTACCATGTCATTGGAAGGTGGCAAGACCCTAGAGAAAAAATGCCTTGGATGGGAACCTGGAATGTGGACCACCATTAAAATTAAGTGCATGGAAAAGCAAGAAACGCGAAAAATCCATTTATGTAAGTTTTGGAACAAAAGTTATACTCGCTCTGTCACTTCCATTGGTTGAGCACTTACTAAGATTCTTTTTCTTAATTCTCACAATGATATGAGGTGGGTGTGGCCAAATCCATTTTGCAATGGAAGCAGATGAAGCTTGGAAACATTCAGTAACTTGCCTGTAGTTACACAAGCAGTAAAGATAAAGGTAGGCTCTGAACGTAGGTCTGTAATACCCAAAGGTCTTGCTTTGAACCCTTATTTTTCTCTGCCTCCATCAAACATCCTTTGAGTACAGTGGGGAGACTGGGTCAGAAGACTGGGGTTGGAAATCAGTAGCACTTTAACTTTGGATATTTAAACTCTCTGGACTTACTTCCTCATTGGCAGCATCATGTCTTCCTGTGCCCATTGGCAGTAGGAATCATTGTCCCACGACCCAGTCCTCCTGCTTCCGTGGTGTCCCATCTTGTAATCTCATGTAATGGCTAAGTAACATGGAGAAAACTCCTGGGAGGATTTTACTGGGCAACAGGATAGATGCTTTGTGGGGGGTTCTTGCAGAAAGGAACTGCAGGTAAATCACAGTTCCTCTCCCATCCCAGCTCCCTTGGACCGCAGCCCTGGTCCTGGAGTTGGGTGACTCAGCACTTGTGATGGGAGACAAGGCTGAAGTTGCCAGAGGAAACCAAACAATTCTTATTTACCAAGCTGTCAAAATCCTATCATTGCAATTAAGGAGATAGGCAATTAACTGTGTCTTAATTACAGCAGCTGCCACTTCATCTGAATGCTGTAATTTGCACAGAGAATGGGAGGAGACTTTAAATTAATGTGTGTCTTTAAACAACGAAAAACATTGATGGAGCCTAAAGAAAATTGTCAGCAGTGGTCGCTGAGGCCCCTCCTGAAAAGAGGCATTGTTACAAGATGTGCTTACAGAATGCCACGATTTTCCTCTGCCTTTGTTGCCTAATGGTTGCATTCTTAATAAATGCCAGAATGACATTATTATAGCCTATTTTGTATACAATGCAATTTAGTGATTTCAATAGCAATATCATCTGTGAAACCCTCTGCGTGTGTCATCTCAGTTGTTTTTTCAAAGTCAGCTTTAAAACAAAGATTTTTTTCTTTAAAACAGTGAGTCCAGACTCATGGACAGAGAAACCAGCTTTTAAATTTAAGATTTTAAAGGGCAGTCTGATTTGTGTCTGTACAAGCACCCTCTAAGGTGAGGTTTATCATCACACTCTATATACGATGACACAGAGGCTCAGAGTAGCTAAGAAACTTGCTCAGGGTCACAGAGCAAGTTATGAAGTGGCCAAGCCTAGGCATGACTCCAGAGTTTGTTTTTTTTCTCCAAAGGCTGGTTGACAACATGAGCTCAAGGTACAACAGAGAGGGACACCCCAAACAGGGGAGAGGACAGAACTGTGACAAACCTAAGGTGAGCAGCACTTAGAAGCAAGTTGTAGGGCATCAGGGAGGGTGGCTGGCAGGTCAGGCCAGACTCAGCTGCGTTTAGAGCTGTGCTTCAGTTCCTGGAGCCCCCCATGGGGAGTGATGGGAACAGAAAGGCTTCAAGCCAAACTGGCCGTGCTTCAGCCTCTGCTCCTCCACTTCCGAGCTGGGTGACCTTGGGAAATGTCCTTATTGTCTGTCAGTTTCATTGGCTTCCGTGTTCTTCCTCTGTATCTGGGGACGAGATCAGCCTTGCATGACTGCTTGAGGACAGACAGGGATAATGCACCTCCAAGTGGCCGGCACACTGAAGCCATCCAGCACAGGTTAGCTCATCCCTCCTCTTCCCCAGAAAGGGACCCAGCTCAGATCCAGGAGACATGGGTGCTGGGGCAATGTTTGGGGCAGTTGCCAGGAAAATGAAAAAGCCAGGGGCCTATGGTAAGAACTAGACCATGTGCTGGGGGAGGGGGACTCAGTCTTAGGAACAAAGTTGGGGGGGGCATGGCTCTGTGCCTGCAAACCACCCCACCCCAGCTGGGACCATCGCTTCTCTTATCTGATTGAACTTTGATTTCTCTCCCAGAAAGACAGAGTTTTCAGTACAATATAATAACTTAGAGATTACATAACAGTAGAGTTGATGCTGTAAGAGTTGAGAGTTGAGAGTTACAGACGGGACCCTCCCTGACCTTGCCAACCATGGGCCCTAATGCTCTACTGCCTTCCCGGGGCCCCCTCTTCACTCCTCCCACCAAGGGCAGTATCCAGGAAAAGAGCTAATGTTTATCATCTGGATCCTAACGTCATCTGAGGGTTGGTTTGCCTCTCCCAGAAGAGTGAGCATTTTGGCTTCTCAGTTTGTAAGCCACATAATTATAGAGGCGTCCTTCATCTAACCACCAGCAGCAGTGCTGAGCCAGGAGACCGTGACGCTCTGTCTCGGAGGAGCTTCCCAGAAGGGGAGGGCAGAAGATGTAAGGGCACAGGTGGTGGTGGCACAGAGGGTGCAAGACGGAGGAAGGGCCTGGGGGAATCACCCTGGTGAGCCTGCTGTCTTAAGAACCGATTCTCTGATTCTTCAGTTGCAGGGGATTGCCCGTGCTGGGCACGACTCTGCAGCTTGTTAGTCTCCGTATATTGTATATTCAGATTTAGCACAGAAGAAACAAATGTTTACAGGCTCTAGCCAACTAGAATCCGCATTAGGTAGACTCAGGGTCCCTGCCCATCATCCTGTCACTCAGCTGTATGAAGCCACCAGAAAATCTCCCTTGTCTTTACAGAATCACAGGAAGTAGAGCTGGATGGACCTTGGAGAACATCTGGTTAAATGAGGAAACTGCGTAAGACCACAGTAAAGTTTATTCATTCATTCAGTATTTATTACTGTAGCACCTACTATGTGCTGGGCCAAGTATACTGTGGTTACAAAACAGGCTGCAGGCAGATCTAGAGCCAGTCCTCGTTTTTCTTAACCCTGTCTTTCACTTTTTTGGACCTCATGGGAAAGCCAGTGAGCCCCCTGAGGGTTTTTTCTAAGGGGTTTTGTTAAAACAATTTAATGAGATTCCCAGGACGGGAAAACCCCTTTCGCCTGCTCTGAGTGAAAGGCTTGGAAACAGACCAGGAGAAGAAACAGAGGAAGGTTTGAGAAGAGTTAAAGGATTTCTGAAAAAGGGGTCAGAAAACTCAGAAGCCTTGAAGTGAGGGGCCAGGCAGATGTGTGTCAGTGACAGAAGCGGTCATGAGCCTGCAGGGGGCGCTGCGGATTTGGAGGTTGTGTAGCCGGGTGGAGGGGCAGCTGCCGCTCAGCTCTGCACTATTGTGGCTCCTGTGGGAAAGTGGGCCCAGTGTAACCAGGTCTTCCAATTTTTCCAGAGAAAACAGATTTCTAGTGGGAACCTTCCTGACTTCCAGTACACTGAGTAAGCGGAACAGGGCATGTGGTTGAATTTGTCCCATCAGCCAGCCATCCGTTATCACCTTTGTGAATCTCAAATTTAAAAACTACTTAGATACATCAAAGAAAAACAGACTACCTCTCTTCTTCTTTAATCCCATTCTGCATATCCTGCAGGGTTATATTCGTTTCTTTAAGAAGGGTCTCCAAGTTCATTCTTCACAGTGATGTAAATAAAATTTTTAATTTAGTGATAATACAATGCCATTAGCAGAATTCATTCTAGGAGGGATATTGGGGGGGGGGCTGCAACAACTGAAGATATGGGGCTTCAAATGCCAAGGAAAGTCCACCTGGTTGAGACATGTGCTCATGTGAGTAACACCGTCCTTTCACGCTCTTTTCTCCTTAGGTTCCCACATTGCCCCTTTGACAATGAGAAAATATTCAAGAGAATCCTACCATCTTCCTAGACGACGAAACTGGAGCTGCTTCAGAGCTATCTGTCAGCCTCTGCAGACTGGCACTCCTAGCTAATCCCCAGGGCTCCCGGGGCCAGGGTGTCGGAGGTTTGTTGGTGCCCTGGGAGAGGTGACCCTAGGGAACAGGTGTGGCCCTCTCCAGTCAAGCAGAAGACAGGGGCTTGTCCGGGATGTCAAAGATTTTAAATATTTGCAGAGAGTTAATCCCTTCTTTATTTGTGAAGCTAAGACTATTATTTTTAAAATACTTTTTACCTGCCGATGTGGAATTTAGGAATCCTAATTTAGGAATTACTTGGGAGTCACTCCTCACAAGAAGCAGTGGGTGCTTAGAGATGGCCGCTTCTGTTAACTCGCTTGCGACTGTCATTTTAACATCTTTTTTTGAGTCCTTCATTGTCTGCTGAATAATGACCAAAGTCCATGATCTGACATTCTTGGCCTTCTGTCAGCTGGCCACAGTCTCATCCACTCCACCTCTCCACAGACCCCATAATCCAATTATCCCTGACTATTGACAGTTCCGGAACACATCATAAAGTTTCAGTGCTTTTATTGCTCCAACCTGATATGCCTTGTTTTTTTTTTCATTTTCCAGTTATTAAATTTCACTTATTTACTTTCTTAAACATTTAATGAGCATTGGGAATACAAACATGAATGGACCTTGTCCTCCAGAAATTTAGACTCTAAACAAGGGAGACTGACATAGGAATAAACAAACTCTCTTACTTGTCATCTTCCTCAGGGTTCTGATATTCCTGTCCTCTGGAAAGTTTTCAATGACCAGTGAAAACTGGGTCATGTGCCACAATTATAGTAATTGCCTGATTCTCTAGTCTTTCTCTCCCCCTTAGGCTGTAGGCTTTTTAAGAGAGGAGATGTTTTTATTCATAATGGCTTTTTCCTTTCTTAGGAGAGTGGTTGTTCGGCACCTGTTATTGGGCAAGGAGTGAGAGAATGAATTGCTCGACTGGAGGAAGCACAGGGTGTTAGGAGAGCAAATAGAGGACATGCTCCTCCCAGGCATAAAACCAAAGAAGATTGTCCAGAGGATGCCTAAGCTGAGTTCAGAGGATGGCCGAAAGTAAGAATCATCAACCAACAACTTCAGGTTTCTGGTTCCACAAGTAAGGTGCTTGGAAATTGCCACTCGCTCCACTATAACAAGTAAAAAGCTGAACAAACTGAAGAAGTGACAATTCTTAGTTCGTAAGAGATGTGAAGTCACAGGCCATACTGCTGCGTCCAAAATTAGAGAGACAGAAAGGTGAATACAGAGAATTCCAACTTATCAGAGCAGAATCTTGTGAGCAGAAACTCCTCTGTACTTAAAGGATGCTCGATGGGAACCAGGGCTGGGGTAGGAAAACCGGAGCTGTGATTGACAGTTACTGGAGGCTCAGTGTGGACAAGTATATGCAAGATAAGAACTCCAGGGGAACCCAATCTTATGGGCCCATACTCTTGTGAGAATACTTCTAAATTCATTCTGTGAGGCCAGCATTACCCTAATATCAAAACCAGACAAATACATTACAAGAAAGAAAACTGCAGTCTGATATCTCTCATGAGCATAGACACAAAACTCCTCAACAAAATACTAGCGAATTGAACCCAACAATGTATAAAAAGAATTAAGTATCACGACCAAGTGGGATTTATCACAGGTATGCAATTCTGGTTCAACATTTGAAAATCAAGTAATGTAATCTATCACATCAACAGACTAAAGAAGAAAATCTCAAGATGAAATCAATAGATGCAGAAAAAGTAGTTGACAAATCCAATACCTACTCATGATAAAACTCACAGTGAACTAGGAATGGAAGGGAACTTTCTCAGTCTGATCAAGGATAACAATCTACAGCTAACATCATACTCAATGGAGAAACTGGAAGCCTTCTCTTTAAGATCATGTACAAAGCAAGAATGTTCCTTCTTACCGATTATTTTCAACTTAGTATTGGACGTCCTAGGTCATGCAATAAGATGAGAAAAGGAAACAAAAGGTATACTGATTGGGAAGGAAGAAATAAAACTGTATGCAAATGACATGATCATCTATGTAGAAAATCTGAAAGAACTGATTGAAAAACCAAAAACACCTCCTGGTAATAATAAGCAATTAGAACAAGGTTAAAAGACATAGGTTACTATACAAAAGTCAATTGCTTTCCTATATACCAGCAATAAACAAGCAGAATTTGAAACTGAAAACACAGTACTATTTACATTAGCATCCCCCCAAATGAAAAACAGGTATAAATCTAACAATGTATGTATAAGATTGATGTATAAGTTCTTTTAAATAATCTCTGAAGGGGTTACATAACCAGGAAAATACATAAAAAACATAAATGAGTATGCACTGAGACATAGAACTTCAAATACAGGAAGCAAAAGTTGACTGAATGGAAGAGGTAGGTAAACAATTCCACAATCATTGTTAGAAATTTTAATACCTCTTATATCAGCAATTAATCATAGAAGAACTAGACAAAAATCAGAAATAACTTACTTGTTACTGATAGAACATTAAACTCAAAAATAGTAGAATATAAATTCAATTGCAAATGACATATTTACCAGGATAGTCTATATTCTAGATAATAAAATAAATCTCAATAATATTCAAAGGATTGAAATCATACCAAGTATATTGTGTGGCCACAATGGAATTCATTACAAATTGATAAAAATAAAATAACTAAGAGAAAGCCCAAGTGCTTGAAAATTAAACATTAAATTTCTAAATAATTATTAAGTTTTAAAAACCAGGATAAATTAGAGAATGTTCTAAACTGAATGAAAACAAGTATACAAACCATTAACACTTGTGAGATTCTGCTGAAGCAGTACTTAGAGGGAAATACATAGCTTTAAATGTCTATAATAGAAAAGGAGAAAGGTTTCAAATCAATGATCAGAGCTATAAGCTTAGAAACTAGAAAAAGAAGAACAAATTTAATCCAGATAAAGACAAGAAATAATAAAAATTAAAGCAGAAATCAATAAAAGAGAAAACGGAACTATAGAAAGAATTGATAAAACCAAACCTGACTCTGTAAAAAGATTTTTTTTAATTGATAAATTTCTAGCCAGACTGATGAAGAAAGAGCAGAGACATAAATTCTCAATTTCAGGAATGAAACACAAGACATCACTACAGATCCTCCAGACATTAAAGAAATAATAAGAAAATACTATAAACAATTTTATGCCAATAAATTTGACATCCTAGATGAAATGGACAAAATTCTTGGAATACACAAATTACCAAAATTGACCAAAGAAGAAATAGAAAACTTAAGCAGCCTTATATTAATTAAAGAAATTGAATTCATGATTAAAAAAAGGTCTCACAAAGAAAACCCTAGGTCTGGATTGATTCACTGGTGAATTTTTTTAAACACTTAAGGGAGTGATAATATCAATCTTACACAAACCCTTTAAGAAAATAGAGGATGGAATACTTTGTAAGTAATTTTATAAAGCCAGCATTGCCTAGATTCCAAAACCAGACAAAGAGCTCACAAGAAAACTTCAGAGCAGTATTTCTCATGAACATAGACATGAAAATCCTCAAAAACATTACCAAATTCAATTCAACAATATGTAAAATGAATAAGCTGTATTTATCCTGGGAATACAAGATTGCTTTAACATCTCAAAATGGATCCATGAAATTGAAACTATTAATAGAATAATGGAGAAAAACCATATGACCATTTCAATAAAGGCAGAAAAAGCATGTGACATATTTCAACACCCTTTCATAAGAAATCTAGTAGGAAACTAAGAATAGAAGGGAACTTTCTCAATTTGAACAAGGCTATCTGACTAAAAGTGTGTATGAAAAAACCTACAGCTAATGTCAGTGCTTCTGCCTAAGATCAGGAGCAAGGCCAGGACATCGTCATTCACCACTTCTACTTAACATTGTATTGGATGTACTTGGCAGTAATAATTAGACCAAAAAAGATACAAAAGGTATATATATATATATATATACATATATATATATATATATATGTATATATACATGTATATTGGAAAAGAAGTAGTAAAATTCTGGTGGGAATGCAAAATGGGACAGCCACTTTGGAAAAAAGTGCGGTGGCCTCTTGTTAGTTAACCAGACTTACCGTATGACCTTGTAATTCCACTGCTAGATATTTATTCAAAAGAAATGACAATGTATTCCACACAAAGATGTGCATATGAATATTCACAGCCACATTATTCATTTCATCTAGGATGTCAAACAGTGGAAGCAACTCAAATGTCTGTCAGTTAGTGAGTGGATAAATAATTATGGTATACCCATATTATAGGCTACCACTTAGCAATAGAAAAGAAAAAAAATTAATGCATGCAACTAAATTGGTTGAATTTCAAGGACATTAGGTTGAGTGAAAGAAGTCAAACTGCAAACTGTATGATATTACTATCATGAGAGAAAATAGATCAGTGGTTGAGGGTAGGGTGAAGGGAAGAACTATAAAGGGGGCACAGGAATCTTTGTTTTAAAGTTTTTTTGGGGAGGGGAGGTAATTAAGTTTATTTATTTAATTTTTTTTTAAATGGAGGTACTGGGAATTGAACCCAGGACCTCAGGCATGCTAAGCATGTGCTTTACCACTTAAACTATACCCTTCCCACTAGCGAATTTTTCAAAGTGAGAGAACTATTGTATATCTTATAGTGGTGATGTTTCCATGGTTTTGTACCATTATCAAAGCTTATCAAACCGCACACTTAAAGTGGATGAATGTTTTGATATGTAATACCTTAACTTGGAAAAAAAGAAATTTTTTAAGTGATTGAGCAAGAGCTTGGCTACAACAAATCTGGTCTGACTCACTAGCTGTGGGCAGTGGGAAATTTATTTATCCTCTTAGAGCTCAGTTTCCACTTCCATAAAATGGAAATAAGTGATCTATTTTACAGTTATTCCAGTGAATAAATGGGGTGAGGAATGTACCTGCCACCAGGTAGATGCTCAGTACACATCAGCCATGGAAATAGTGGGAACCCAGCTGGAGAGGTAGAAAGCATGTCTCAGGCTGAGCAAGCAGCAGGTGCAGAGGCATAGAGGTGAGTGAGTGGGGACAGCAGGTGGTTCAGTCTGGCGGAGGGAGTGGAGAGAGTGGGGAACTTGGGAAATGAGGATAAACAGCAGCCAGGAGGCAGCCTTCCATGGCCTCTGTCTACCACATTAATGAATTAGGATTCTGTTCGGGAGGAGAGTTAGTCAAGTGGTGGTAGATGTAGTGCTTAATTGAGTCTGGGAGCCACACTGGACTTGAATCCTGGTTTTGTCACTTACTAGCTGTGAAAATGTAGGAAGTGCCTTAAGTTCTCAGTAATTTTCTCACCTGTAAAAAGGAAATAAGAGCCGTGTCAACTTCCCTAGATTGTTACGGGGATTAAATGAATGATGTGGTTTCCACAGTCCCGGGCACATCAGAAGCACTCAATGTGATTCAACTTATTTTCTGGTGTGGAAAGTGGTTTGCAGACATCTGGTGGCAGGGAGATCTGGGAGAAAATGTTTTCCTTATCTAAGTGAGAACGGAAGGTGATCCGAGCTAGGATTGTGATCATAAAGACAGAAGAAGAGACAAGCTGGAAACATACCCAGGAGGTAGAATCCACACAACTCTGGGACTGACTGGACAGTCATGAGAGCGGGGAAGCAATCAAGGATGACCTCAGTGGGGTTTCTGGTCTGATGGGCGTGCCCCTTGGGAGACAGAAGACCTCCAGTTCCCATGCCAACTCGTCCCTGAAGGATATTACTGTACTTGCTATGAGCAAAACACCTTTCTCCTCCCTTCCTCCCTGGTACCCCAACAAATGCATATTACGTTGGATGGTTGCTTGGTGGAAGTAAGAGGGTATCAGTGAGTCTGGAATGAGCAGTGGCAACTCTTGGATATTGAGAAAAGGAAAGACCACATTTAAGATATAAAATGAAAGGACTGACTTCATCATGAAAGGAAGTTTACATCATCTCACTGTATCTCCTCTGTGTTCCCCTTTGTGATGCCAAGAAATACTGAAAAACAAGCTAAATGAGGAATACCTCTGGAAAAAGGGAAGGGAATCTTATTATAATACAAAGTGAAACCTGCAAGTCTGCCCCTTGGAAAACAACAGAGAAGATCTAGCTCCTTCTGGCCAAGTGTGGCTACACAAAACATCACAGCAGATACACGACACTCAAGTGTCCTGTGGCCTCCTATGTGGAAAATGACTCATGTATTACATGAATGTATAATATATAATATTATATAATAGATATACTATGTTATATTTGTTGCTTGCTTGGCTGAGTTTCCTGAAATATTTACTTTTCCTTCATGTACTGATTATCTTGTATCAGAAGGTTAGTTTTTAAAAAATATGTCCTTGAAAATTGGCTTGTCACAATCTGTTAATATACATGCTTGTTTGGCTAAGTTTATTGAAATATTTACTTTTCCTTCAGGCACTGATTACCTTATCCCAGAAGGTTAGTTTTCAAAAAAAATATGTCCTTGAAAATTGGGTTGTCTTTTAAAATCTGTATAATGTATATATCAGAAATAGAATGTACTCTAGTGAGATAGACAATTTAACCCATAAAAACAGACTGGGAGAAGATTTTCAACAAAATAATAATAATAATAATAATAATAATAATAATAATAATAATAATAAATAATAATGGGAAACATTGGTTGAACTGTTGTTTTATTCTCAGTACTTGGCATATATTAGAATATTTGGTCTTTACCATTTTTACAGATTTGGAAATTGAGGCACAGAGAGCATACTTTGCTCAACTTTGAAACTTTCCCACAATTCCTCCAAAATGGATTTGCTTAATGAGAAAAAAAGGAAATGATGACGAAAAGTCACATTTTCTGTGGTGCAGGGAAGCTGCTTTAATCAGCTTTCTGGAAGCCGGCTTGATGCGACTCCTCGTTAAGCAGCCTGAGTTGCTTTTTCTCTCCTGCAAGTCAACTGGTCAGGGAGATTTGAGTCAGGACTGACTCACAGCTGTGGTATGTTCTGCAACCAGAAAACAAACTTTGTTTTTTAAGCCACCAAGGAACTGTCTGTATAAACTAAATGGACCTCTGTCATTATATGTCATGTCTGATTCATGGTCTTTTGAATAGTTCACTTGTAAATGATCATTCTGTTTATAACAGAGTTGGTACACTAGATAGTCTTTGCATTTAAATTGGTCTTTCCCAGTCTGTCCTGGCACCATTCTTTGACTGTCTCCTCAAAAGACAATGAAAAAATTTACGGATAACTCCAAAGCTGGACAAACCAGTTCAACGGGCCTCAGTGCAAGAGGGAAAAGGAAGGGGTTCAAGCAGCAAGATGATTCTTTTCTGATTATTGATGTAAGAACTGTGGTTTTGTACAAACACTACCTCTGGTCTTTTTGAGTTACTCCTAAAACCCAAAAAGTCCAACCAGGTCTTGGGACAGAGAAAATCCAGGGAGGAAAGATCAAAATTATTCCTATTAAGGTTTTTGGTTTTTTGTTTCTGTTTTCCCAGACTCAAGAACACTACCCAAAGATGTTAACAGTAATGACAATGTTCTAAATAAAGAGATTGAGCAGCCTTGTCTAAATGCCAACTAGACCATCAAACAACGCACTTTCAGTGATCATAGAATCACAGAGTCACGGGTTAGAAGCACTCTCAGAGAGCCCCTGGTGCACCCCCCTGTGTATTAGGAGAGACAGAAGCCAAGGAAACAGCAGTGACCTGTCAAGGTCACAGAGCTTAATCTTCTCAATCAGACTCCATACTCTTTTGTGTATTGAATGTCCGTGATTAAATGTGATAGGAGGATAGAGAGCTATAAACAAGAGGTATAAGATAGCTCTTTTAAAATAACATTTTTATATACCATTTTCTCATTAGAAATTTGTCCGAGCTGGAGGCACCATTGAGCCTTTGAGAGACTTACAAATCGGGAAACCCTTCATATATTTGAACACACATTGGTTTATATACTGGCCTAGGAAGGCAAGTTTAAGTGTCTCAGGGTCTGTAGGTTGAATTTCATGATTGCTTTCTTTAGGGCTGTCATTTCTACACACTTCGTTTATGTTCTTCTCCTCATCTGCCCGCTTCACGGAGTTGCCATCCTGCCAGTGAAGCATCCAGCTTAGAGGTGGCCCTGAACCTAGTTAGGAAGAAATGTTGGGGAGAGTGGGCCCTCTAGAAACCACATCCAGGACCCAATGCCAGTTTGGAGCTTCCTTTTTTGCTCTGAGTTTAGATGAGCAAGTGAAAGACAATTATGTTAATCCTCCTCAAAGGAATCAACTTCCAATATTTTCCTCTAAATTATGAGCCAGGTGTCCCACTATCATTGATTGAACAACTGATGCTTTACTTTTATCATATGATTTTATTACAGAGAGTGAGAGAGTCTTTTTTTTCCTTTTTCAGTTTTATTAGGTAGAATTATTACAATTCGACCGCACATACACATTATATTGCATGTCAATACATATAGACAGGATACTGCACATTTTTCGCTTACATGTATGTACTGATTATTGTTTCTAAGAACAGATTAGAGCTTTAACTTGTTAAACTTACATAGTTATCAAAGGAATAAAGCCAATTACAAAATAAGAATCAACAGAATGCGGTAATCCAATCATAAAGGACAGTCAAATGTGCTTACACATATTCAAGAACTCAATCATCTTAGTTATAAATAAGTATATTTTTTAATACTATTTCTTTCATCTGGCAATTCTGCAATTATTGTACACAGTTTTAGTTATTGTGGTTTTGTGGACAAGGCCCCCTCATTAGCTGGACGGGCAAATAGAGACAGAGTGTGTTGTCCTGAGAGACCTGTGGGTACTGGCCCCTTGGCACTGATTCGTCGTGCACAAGGACCCCCAAAGAATCGCTGGGATGCTCTGTTGCTCTAGTTTGACTGTGGCCAATGGATCTTTCCGCCAGACCTCTCCACAGAGAGTAAGTTAATCACAATGGAGGCTTGCCCTACATTTTAAAATTCTAAAACTGCAGGTCAACATGAACACGATCCATTTCTCACTGGAAATAAACATGGCAACAGCCCTCACACCACACCCCGACTCCTCCTGGGCTGCAAATCAGGACATGTTCATCATAGCAGTTATTTGCACTTTGTCTCAGGTGTCTGCCAAGCCAAATCCATTGGTCTATTTTGGCATGTAAGTTCCATTTAAAATGTGTTTTTGTTTAATTGGACTGTCCGCTGTTGTTTGCTGTCTGACTCAGTTCTAGCTTCCTCTTTGTCACTTCTCCTTTCATGGTTCCTTGAGCTCATTACCTTTCTTCTTGTCATGGGCAGCCACATCGTTGGTCCTACTCACCTCACAAATCCCCTGAGCATAACCCAACAGTTTTCACTTGAAAATACAACAAGGTTGCCAGATAAAACACAGAATGCCTTGCACTATTTGCAACATGCTTCACATAGGGCACCATGCAATATTTGGGATATACTTGTACTAAAAATTATTTGCAATTTATCTAAAATTCAAATTTAACTTGGCATCTGTATTCTTACTTGCTAAATCGTGCCACCTGAAAACACAACTACCTCTGTCCCTCAGATTTATAATAATGTTCAAATAGTGCTAATGTCCAACTCATGACCTTGGCCTCCCTTCACTTCTCTGTCTCCAAAAACCATGTCCTTTAACTGTTAAGAACACTGGTGTATGTATGTGTGTGTGTGCGTGTCTGTGTGTGTGTACAGGAAACAAATGGGGTGGGGGGACAACAAGATAAACCCAAACATATATTATTAGTACACTGTTGATATTTATAATAAAATTTAATGTTATTAATTTGAAAAATTGATTTTTTTTCTGACTTACAAGCAAAATGGTAAAAAAAGAAAACCCACAATATCTGGCCTCCTCTTGGGCTCTCTTGCCCACAGGCTGATGTTAACTGCCTCTGAGCACCTCTGGAACATCATCCCGAGGGAATGTGCTGGAATTTTTGTGGGCCACGAACGTACCAGGGCTACTGTACACATCATTTTGGTCTTGGGAGTCACAATGACCCCCTATTGGCCTCCCAGTGTGTGAGTTTAGGCTGAACTTGAAACAGTTCCTTTTATTCACATCTGAGATGGCCTTGCTCCAGAGAAACCAGGCAACCTTGACACTGATCAGTGGCTGTGGAAACATAAGCCAAATTCCTTTGTGGCAAGACTTCCTGTGAAAAATATCTTCAGGGCCTCGCCAATGATCCACTTGCACTGAAAAATGTTTTCTCATAAATGCCCTCTGTGTTGGAAAGGAAATACTCCTCCCCACAAAACTCTTTAAAAAATGAGCCAGGATGGTTGAAGGAGGGTTTCATTCACTTTTTAACCTACTTTCAGAATCTCAAATGGCAACTCACTGATCACGTGATGAGTGTCTCTAAACAGGTGAGATGTTAACGTGGCATCGCCTTTGTTCTCCCAGCTGATGACCAAACCTGGTGGGTAAGGTTGGCCAACAACTTCTTTCCAGTACTTTGAAACAAAATTTCAGTCTTCTGTATTGTGAACTTTCAGATCCTGCTCTTAAATAAGTGTGAGAAAAATTCCATTCAGGTTAGCATATCTGTCTCCAGAAAAATTACCTGTGGGAAGAAGGTGCTCTCAATCCTACTCCTTGCCTTTTAGATCCATCACAAATCCAGGTAGTTAAGGTCCTCAAGTTAACTAATTCTATCTTGGGTAATGCAATATAAATACAAGTTAAATATTCATAAAAGAGAGACCATATGTCCAAGCAGACAGCATGCACTTTGATAGGGGAACGAGCATGTTAAGATAAATCATGTCCAGATTGCAAGATGCAGGTCTCCATCCTCATTCCCCTGCAGATCTGAAGGACTCTGGGAGCGCTGCTGGCAGAGAGCCTTCAGATGCCTGCCTTCTCTAGAAATTACCCTTGATTACAGAGGGCTAACTTGCCCAAGGTCGCATCCTCTTCCTGGGGCAGCCTGTATTCAATGACTGTTCTTTGCAGGGGTATAAAGGCTCAGACGCCTTGTCCCACGTCATGACAACTCTGAAGGGGCATCCCAGTATCAAAGCTCCCCATGGGGTTGACTCAGGTCTTCTTTGTTGAGATCACAGCACAATCCAACTTCTCCTTCCAATCATTTCCTTCTCTTCCTCCAGGAATGTTAATCCTAAGAACACTCTGTAATAAGCTTCCTGCATGCTGATCTCCATCTTATGGTCTTTTTCCTAGGGAATCAACCTGTAAGTGTTGCTACCAGGAACAGCCCAAGAGGCAGATGCTAAGATGGGATTCTGCAGCTGAACTGTCTGCTGTCCAGCTGGCAAAGTTGACCTCGTAACTGTTGGTGGTTGGGGCACAGCTTAGCCCTGGTAAAATGTAGCAATGCAGTTGTTAAAACTTTGGCCAGTCATGAATTTGAAATTTGGATGGTAGATCAGTGGGAGGAAATACACTAGTAGGTGAAATGTAATAGACATTTAAGACACATGAGGGGAAGGAATTAGAGAGACAATGGATTTGGATGGCTGTTCCAGGGGGCAACTGATGCTTTGAAAAATAAAAGGCTGACAATGATTTCACAGATTACAAGGTGGGTATGAAAGTCAGAGGCCTTCTTGGGAGCATATAAAGGAATCTGTAACTCCCGTAGCCTGAGGCCAGAAAAAGCTGAGGCTCGCTCTAAGGTTTAATTGTAAGAGCAGCAGAGCCCTGGAGGGGCTTGGACACTCAGCCTAGGTGGCTTTGCTCTGTCCGGGTCAGGACTCTGATTAGTAAAAAATGGAATCTGGAAACATGAAGTGGGACAGCTGGTTTGATGCACTTGAAAATCCCTATTCCCTGAACACTCTGAACCTGTGGAGTTGGCTCCCTCCTCCACCTGAAGGGCTAACATCCAACCTACCTGCTTGAAGACACTGCAGAGGCCAGTCCTCTGCATTGGCATCAGGCACTCTCATAGTGCCTGCCCTCACCTGTCCCCCTGGCCATCAGGCCAATAACTAGCATGAAGTGACATTGTTCCCCAGCTGGGGAAGTGCTGGACTTGCTAGGAAGGAAGGAGAGAAAGAACCACATACTGAAGAAGCTGCAGGGCTCAGAGTTTTCTGTCTTTCATGTCCTTCAGGTTTATGGAGTATAGGCCTTTTGTTCTGTAAGATGACCACAGACTTGGTTCTATTTGATACTTCCTTTTAGTCAGAACTTGCTGTGCATTCTTGGCAGCAACACCACAGAGAGGATGCCGGGCTGGGCTTTTCCTCTTATAGCACGTGACAACACATGATGTCATCCTGTCCCACCAATGGTGACATTAGTCCTGATCACTGGTTCATGTTGGCATCTTCCAGATTTCTCACCCATCAAGTTACTATTTTCTCCTTTGAAATGGTAAGCATTTTGTGGGGAGACTTTCTGAGATGATACCAACACCCTGGTCCTTATCAATCTCCACTCATCAGCCTTAGCATGTTTTTTTTTTTTAAACACTTTTATTGTGGTATGGTTCCTGTACAGTAAGCCACACATATTTCAGATGTACAATTTGATGAATTTTGATAGATGTATATGCCCATGAAACTACCACCACAATCAAGATAGCTAACATTTCCATCACTCCCCAAGAGGTGCAAATTTCAAATTCCCAATTTATCCATTCCCACCCCCTTTACCCCCGGTAACCATAAGTTTGTTCTCTATGTCTGTGAGTCCCATCAGCCTTAGCATGTTGACTGCTATCGGAATAAGTCATCACCATGATGGTGTCATCTGGTGGTTTTCAATTTCCATCATTCCTTCCACACTTATTACTTGGCAGCCTATTGTAAGAAACAGCTTTCACACACATACATGTCCTATTTATGTATTTATTCCTTTATTTATCAATACAGATTCCTATTTTATTTAATAAGTGAAAATAAGATATTATATCATTTTGACGTTTAGGTTGTCCCAGATTTAGGCAGTGGGATCTCCTGCAGCTGGCCGCTCTGTCCTTCGACATGTCCTTGTCATTCTTTAAGCATCTCCTTACTTTCTGGTACAAGAAGATATTCCAGGCTCACCTTGTTCCTGTTCCATCCTTGGAATCAGCCATTCCTCATTCCTTTTAGTGAAGAATGGTATTTAGAAACCAGAGTTAGAGGTTTCCTGTGCTCATTACTACTGGGATGTTATTATCTCTGAGCCCTCTCAGCTGATGCTTGACTTTGCACTATATATATATATATACACACAACCCCTGCCACATATATAACTGTATCTGTGTGTGTATCTCTGTATCTGTGTATCATCTCTATCTATGTATATAAATCTATATTCTTATATATTTAAAAACTGTGAATTCATACTGTACTTCCTATTCAAGCCAATGCCTCAAAAATTCCTCAAGTTTCTTTTCAATCTTTCCCTCTCACTTCCTGTCACTTCTCCAACCTGGCTCCCACTATCCTCTCTACACGTACGCACCTGCTCAAGTGACTTGTTTGCTCATTGTACCCTATTCCAAGCTCATCGCTGCCTCTGTGGGGACAGCTCCCACCACCACCTCCATGCAGCTCCCCCATCAGACACAGAGGCCTCTGAGAGAGGAAGGGAGGGGAAAGAGAGCTCGAAAGCAGTTTCAAAGAAAAACATGGAAAAGATAAACTCAACTCTCCAGGAAGCCAATTGCAGAATGTGAACTTTGATTTTATAGCATGTGTTTTGCCCTTAATGAGAGGAGGTAAAAGGCAATACGTGATATTCAGTCAGAAGCAGAGAGGCCTGAATTACCCCCTGGTTCTGCCATGATTTTCACGATTAAATAAAGCCAAATAGAGAAAGAAAGTGGGCCGGTGTGAGAAGAAAGAGGGGGAAAGAAGGGTGGCAGAGATAAGGCACTGACATCGACTTTTCAGAAAGTCCTGGAGGCAAAATTCCTTCCCAGGTCCTCCTCCACTTGACACTGGGGCCATCCAAAATCTGCCTGTTACCCGCCCTGGGCCCAGCCTTTCCTTTTCCCAGCACCTCTCCTCCTAGACCACCGACACTGATGTCCGCTCAACACAGCCCCTCCCCACAGGCCCTGAGAGCCGACCCATTTTCCTTTCATCCTCTGGGCTCACACTGCCATCTTTAGCTCTTTGGATTTTCCTCTGCCTGAATTCTTGTGCTGTAGAAAGCAAGGTACACTTGGAGTCAGGCAACCCTAAAATTTTAAATCCTACCTTTTCCACTTTCTAACTCTGTGTCCTTGGGCAAAGTATTCTCTGAATATCTATTTCAATACCTTTAAAATACACATGACCATAGAGAGCTCACAGGGCTGCTGGAGTAGTGAGTGGTAAAAACAAGCTTTCCCTTTTTCCTTATTCAAATCAAGATGGCTGATCTTGGGCTGCTTTCAAGTCCCCATTTATCAGAAGCAAAACTCCAGTGCAGTCTTGGCAAAGACTCAGAGAAATGACCTTGTTTGTCTACGGTGAAAAACTTTCTTAAGAAAACATTAGATATTAGGAAGGCGATAGAGCTAGTGGCAAGAGAAATCTTAGCCAAAAGAAACGCCCATGACTCAGTGACCCGGAGAAAACTGATAAGGAGGAGTTTACTCTTGTTTTGAAAGAAAGGAGAAACAAATTACACAATACGACAAGAATTATATACTGAAGTGTGTAATTAAGTGGTTTCTGGCAGAAAGAGTCTAAGGTTCAAAGAGCTATGTCTAGTCCTAATTCTCAAATCTGCTTCGGTACAATTTCTAGTATTCCCTATTCTTATTACTTCCTGGGTTGTGCTGTAAATCACAGGGCCATTAGGGGAAAACGTTACTGGAAAAACCTGCGTGGGCTAACAGCGGGGGCTCTGGCTGCCACCTTCCCTGGGACAGCCTCTTTCTACTGTCTTTGTCCGAGAGACACTTTCTCTTTCCAGTGTGGGCGAGGACTTCTAAAGGAAGTGAGACCAGGCACCTGGAATGTGTCACTAGAAACAAGAATGAATCCTCTTCCTTCCTCTGAGCAATGACCACCCTTTGTTTTGGCAAAGATGCTGATTTGCAAATCTGATGTAAGGGGTGGGGGGCGGTGTCTCCAACCCATCCTGGGAGGTTTCAGGACTGGAGTAACTCAAGTCTCCTTATAAACCAGCCTGCCCGGAGGAAGGCTTGGAGGCTCAGGCCGCTCCTAGAGTCTCTAACATAGCCACCTCCTGACGCTTTGCTTTTTTCGGCGCGGTCCAATCAAAGAGCCTGATTTCTCAGCAGCACTAAAAAGTTGCTCTGTGACTTTCTGACGTGCAGATTTGGTTTCAGGAGGAAATCAAGTTGCTCTCAGTAAACTGCTTCTGTAATTGAGGCTGGCTGCCTCCAGGTGGCACCAGTGTGCCATCGTCCTGACCTGGATCTACCCTGGGATAGAAGCAAGAACAGTTTTGGGGGGACACAAACGTGGACCATTGCAGTGGCCATACACTTTATCATCCTGGGAGATTTTATTAGTGAAGTAACTCAAGAATCTCCTTACTGTAAACTAGTGTTTCCTGGAGACCTGCCATTTAATGATTAGAACAAAACTTACTTTTTTTTCTATCACTGCCTTCAAATACAGTGGTATTTGAAGGTATTGGTCAGATATTCTTTCTCCCTCTTGAATAATCTCTTAGGCAAGGCCTGTAATTTTTCCAGTCACAAAAATCCCAAGCTTTCAAGAATTGGAATATTCTCGAGGGGGAAGGGTGGGGCTCAGTGGTAGAACGCACACTTAGCATGCATGAGGTCCTGAGTTCAATCCCCAGCACTTCCATTAAAATAAATAAATAAACCTAATTACCTCCCCCCAAAAATAAAAAAATAAAAATACAAAAAACATTAAAAAAAAATTGGAATAGTCTCACTTCCAAATGCGAAGTCAGAGCTCTGTTTACCAGCTGATTCTAAGCTGAATTCTGACCAGCAGCAGCAGGGAAGTTCTGACCTTCCCTGTGGGTCCAGCACCTTGGCTCACTCTGCTGCCTCTGGGTTCTCCAGTTGGGTGGAGGAGGGGTGAGAGTAAACTGACACTTCCAGTGGGGAAGGGGGTGCTAGTAATAATTATGCGAGGGCAGCTGGCGTAAGCGCACACTCTCCACCAGACGAGTTGTAAAGCCAGCCCTCAAGGCCTCTGTGGCCAGGCCCCTGCTGTTTTTGTGGCCATATTTGGCCCCCAAATATTTGTCCCTCTCACTTCTGAGAAATAAAAAATAAAGATAAAAATAAATGTAATATAGCATAAATAAAAATACAATATAATAAAAATATAAATAATTTTAAAAGTCCCTCTCACTTATGAGAAATAAACAATAAAATGAAAATAAATATAATAAAAATAATATAAATAAAAATATAATATAATAAAAACATATAAATGAAAAAATTTAAAAAATATTTGTCCCCATCACTTCTGAGAGGAAAGTTCCGGTGTCTGGGCCAAGATACACTGCCTCTCCCTGCCCCTCCAACTCCCTCAGGCTTCCTTGATTCCTTGGGAAACTGTGATAAAGTGTGAAGACACAAGACCAGGATGCTGGTGATCTGGGGAACTTAGTCTTAGCTCTGTATCTTCTCTGCTGTGTGACTGTGGGCAAATCACATGTCCTCTCTGAGCCTTGCCTTCTTTACCTATAGACGGGAAATAATGCCATCTACATCACTACTAAGTGACATCAGTTCTGGGAAAGTGTGATGTGAACCGCATGTGACCATTCAGCGACTAAGATTATTTTCCTTGCCCTTTTTTTCTGGTCTCATCTATTTCCAGAGGAAAAGGGAATCATGAAATTAGTGTAGAGGGAGTGGGGGAAACAGCGCAAGGATCTGTGTTTTTCTTTCTCTGACTTTCTTGCGGATTCACGTGATTCCTCATGTCCCCATCAGCCCACACGGGGAGGTTAACTCTGCAGGATGGAGGGGTCTCAGGAACTCTGGCAGACTGTCCAGTGATTATCACTTGTACCCAGAGCAGTGCCAGGCACAGAACAGGAGCCCAGTCAATATTTGCTAAATGACTGCAGTTTGTAACATAACAAACAAAAGTATGTTGACTGTCCTATTTCTTTTCTTACATTTTTTTCTGTTTTATTGAAGTATAGTCAGTTTACAATGTTGTGCCCATTTCTGGTGTACAGCATAATGTTTCAGTCATACATATACATACATATATTCCTTTTCATTATAGGTTACTATTGACATTGAATATAGTTCCTGTGCTATACAGTAGAAACTTGTTGTTTATCTATTTTATATATGGTTCTTCATATCTGCAAATCTCAAACTCCCAATTTACCCCTTCCCACTCCTTTTCCGCCCTGCTAACCATAAGTTTGTTTTCTATGTCTGTGAGTTTCCTTCTGTTTTGTAAGTAAGTTCATTTGTGTCTTTCTTTTTTGTTAGATATCACATATAAGTGATACCATGTGCTACTTTTCTTTCTCTTTCTGTCTTACTTCACTTAGAATAATGATCTTCAGGTCCATCCATTTCAGCAAATGGCATTATTTTATTCTTCTTTATGGCTGAGTAGTATTCCATTGTATAAATATACGACAACTTCTTTATTCCAGTTGTCAGTTGATAGACATTTATGTTGCTTCCATGTCTTGGCTATTGCAAATAGTGCTGTTATGAACACTGGGGTGCATGTATCTTTTCAAATTAAAGTTCCCTCTAGATACATGCCCAGGAGTGGGATTGCTGGATCATAGGGTAAGCCTATTTTTAGTTTTTAAAGGAATCTCCATACTGTTTTCTGTCATGGCTGCTTGACTGCTATTTCTAAGCCCATCTCCAACTTCCTTGCCTCCATCTGAGAGTCACTGCTCTGAGCTTGTTCAAAACATGTTTGTTAAGTTCCAATTCTGTGCCAGATTCCAGTGGGAGAACCAAGGAGGGGCAGATACAAAGATGAATGAGAAGACCTTTGTCCCTTAAAATTTAAAGTCTAAAAGGGGAGAAAGGATGCAAATGTAAATGAATATTCCCCTTCCCTTTACTTTCTCCAAATGAGAAAGTACCACAAATGTCTTTAGCCCTTAGGAAACACAGAAGGTCCATGCCTTTCCCAGACTAAATCATATACAAAAATGTACAGTTAAGAAAAACTTTTTAAAACTCTCGTTTTGTAAACATTTGATTTTGCCTTTTTATTTTTTGTCTTAAACTATCTGATCAAGGCTTGCTTGCAACATATTTCTAATTTTCTAACAGTAGTCAGCCCTAAAAATGACATCGGATACAAGCTCTTTATATTCTCACCCTGGTTGTTAACTTGCAGTGAAGATCCTTCAGAGTTTAAACAGCCGTCTAACTCAAAATGGGAATTAAGAACAGCCAATTACCCTTGATTGCCAAAAAGGTCCGGGACTCCTGTGATGAACAGCTTCTCCTCTCTTACTGTGACAATCAAATGGACAGAACCTTTCAGCTGGAGACAGAAATGGTTTTGTGTGTTAAATGTACCTGCAGATTCATAGCAGGTAAGATGCTGACTGGGAGGAAACAGGGCAACTGCGAGCAGGCAAGGTGGCCTTCAGTATAGGCAGAGGTGGGAGACGTGACGTCAGAATGACAACTAGAGAAATGACTTGAATTCAGTCGAAGAGCTAAGGAGGCAGCAGTGGGTCTCGAAGAGATATATTGATAGTGAGGCAGTTTGGATACTTTGGAAAGAGATTGATCTCAGAGCCTGTGGGAGTCAGGGATGCCAGGCAGCACCTGGTCTGGAGTGTCAGGCATCCCCTTGTCTGAATTTTGTCTGGGTTCTAGTCCTGACTCTACTCAGTCACACTGATAGTCACGGCAATTTTCCAGACCCTAGTGTACTCAGCTGCTTAATAGATGGTTAGGTCAGACCAGTGGTTCTCAGCCTTTACCACAAATTAGAATCACCCAGGGAGTTTCCAAAATCTTCTGCCTCATGGGCTCCATCTCCAGACATTCTGATGTAATTGGGGTGGGGCAGGGCACAGGTGTGGGTATAACTTTAACAATTGTATTCAGATATAGTTCATATGACAAAAAACTCACCCTTTGAAAGTGTACAATTCAATGCATTTTAGGATATGCACAGAGTTGTATAATCTTCACCTCTATGTAATTTTAGAACATTTTTTTCATCCCAAAAAGAAACCCATGTGCCTATTAGCAGTCACTCTCTGTCTCCCCTTCCACTAAGCCCTAGGCAACTACTAATCTACTTTGTCTCCATAGATTGGCCTATTCTAGACATTTCAAAAACAGAATCATATAATACGTGGTCCTTTGTGACTGGCTTCTTTCCCTTAGTATAATGGTTTCAAGGTTTCCCATGTCGTAGCCTGTATCAGTACTTTATTTCTTTTTTATGGCCCAATAATATTTCATTGTATGGATATACCATATGTTAAGCATGGATAGATTTTTAAATTACTTTAAAAAAATTTATTTTTTTGGGCAGTTTTAGGTTCGCAGAAAAATTGAGAGGAAGGTACAGAGATTTCCTGTATCCCCTGGGCCCTACACATCCATAGCCTCCCCCACTATTCACAACCCCCATCAGGTTGTATGTTTGTTACAACTGATGGGCCAATAGTGACATGTCATAATCACCCAAAGTCTGTGGTTTACCTTATGGTTCACTCTTGGTGTTGTACGTTCTATGGGCTTGGACAAATATGTAATGACATGTATCCATAATTCTAGTGTCATACAGATTAGTTTCACTCTAAAAATTGTTCTGTGCTCCACCTATTCATCCTTACCTCCCCTTGAATTCCTGGCAACTGCTGATCTTTTCGCTCTGTCCATAGTTCTGCCCTTTCCAGAATATCATATGGATGGTTTTAAAGTTCTAATGTTCAGCCATGATTAATAACCAGTAGCTGGTCGTTAAGACCCTGTGAGCTCCACAGTGCTTGTGGGTGGGACAGGAAAGCCAACCAGAGCGTCTGTCTGGCAAAGCCAGTCTCCAGCATTACCGTATCTGTGTCCTCACTTACTGCTGAGAAAGGAGCTCATACCTCCAGTTTGTGCCCCGTTTTGCAGTGAGGTTGTCTGTTACGCCCGGGGAGTTGCCGGTTGTGAGGCTGTGGATGAGGAACAACATGCAAGGGCCCAGGCTGAAGACATCCCAGTTCAGTGTCTTTGGTGAGGAGCCAGAAAGTCACAAGTCCTGAAAAAAATGTACTTCTAACACCTGAAGATGATTCCATGGAGTTTAAGAGGCTCCCCTGTTGTGTAAAACACAGATTTAGTTGTGAAGACATCCAGATAAATTCACTGGCCGAGCACATTTGCAGCTGTGCTGAGGTCCTCTCCTGGAGCCTTTGTTTGGCCCTTTGGCCTGCTGTCCGTTCAGCAGAAGACCCCAACCGGGCTTTTACCAGTTAGAGGGGTTGGTGACAAGTCACTGAAATTGCCATTCACCGGGTCAGAAAAGATGGCTGCATCTGTTCCCATCATGTTTGGACTTTTACTGTAGCCAGGGGTGTTTCAGCAGCTTCAGACCATTAATGGGAAGTGGGTTAATACTTCTGTCTCTGCTTTTTATTTTTTAACCTGGGAAGAACCTCAGTGACTTCCAGCACTGTCACAAAGCAAGATGAAGACACATGAAGGCACAAAATTCACCAAGGGGGCCGTGAAGGCCTCTCCCATTGTCCTGGGGTTACTGCCTCCTGCTTTTCACTCAGCCCCACTAGCCTCCCCTCCAATCAGCAGTCCCTGTGATCTTCGTAAAATATACATCAGAGAATGTTTCTTCCTCTTCTGGGTTTAATAACCCCTCAATGGCTTTCCTATACTTAGGATGAAATCTGAGACAATTAATCTGGCTAGACAACCCTTGGGAATCTGGTCCCTGCACTTGCTTTTCTCTCTCTTTTTCCACCAATTTATACACAACCTTCTGTCTCCATGTCAATGTCTTTCCCTGAGAGACACCTTCTCTTTCCCCTTCACCCACTGTCTAAATTAAACCCCATTTTTACTTTTTCTCATGGCAGGCTTTGATGGCTTTGCACAGCTCCCCACCCTTTGTGATTCTGTGTTTCTTTGCACAGCTCCCCACCCTTTGTGATTCTGTATTTCTTGTGTTAGACAGTCCCCACTGGTTGGTGAGTTCCATGTTGAATTTGTTCTTACTCTGTTCTCCTGCGCAGGGCCTGGCTGTGATTTCAAACTCAAAAATCCTTGTTGCAGAAGGGGTTGAATGCATTAATGCATGGAGGGATTCCTAGGAATCCTGAGTCCTGGAGGTGGGTGCTATTCAGGACTGCGAGCGCTTGGGAGAGCCAGGAAGGTTATAAGAAAAGAAGAGAAGTGAGGCCCAGAGATATGTTAGTTACCTACAAACAGTGATAGAAACAGGAGGCCAACACTGAGTGGGTGTTTAGGACCAGGGAACAAAGGGTAGGACACCAAACAGGTTGTCAAGAGAACAAGTCACGCAACCAAGGCAGCTCCTGTAGTTAGGGCAGGAAAGGTGTGTCAGGGAGAAGGTAGGAGAAAGTGTGTCTGTGAGGAATTTAGGGCAGCTCCGCAGGCCTCAGGACACAGCTCTGTCACCTGGGGAGCTGAGTGGAAGGTCAGAGGAAGCCTTGTGGATATTACTGCCATTGGAGTCATAGGAGACTTTCCTCTGTACATTGAATGCCAGAACATAAACCTGGCATTCCAAGGATCTACCTCGTCTGTAGGTAACTTGAAGCACTGAGGATGGTCAGAGGCCATAGGAGCCCAGGAGCCACAAATTGGCACCCAGTGCAGAGGGGACTGGGGAACATACGGGTAACCTGCTCTTAAAGTCTCCTCAGGGGCCAACAGTGTGGCCGTGGTCTGGCTCCTCTGTATCTGGATGGCGGAGGCAGCCTGATGTATTGGAAGGCCCCTGCTAGAGATATCTGCCAGGTGCGTGGGTGGGTTGGACATGGCGCGGAACCCCCACTGGGCCTGGGAGAGTCAGGGAGAGGCCTCAGAGGAGTCTGGGCTTGGCTGATACCTGAGGACTGATTTGTCAGGAGCAGAGCTGGACGCAGGTGAGCAGGAGCTCTGAGTTGCCCGGACAGAGCAGCTGAGGCTCCTCCTACCCTTTTTCCGAGGAGGATGGGCTACACAGGGGCCCATCCCTTGGGAGAGAAAGGCCCTCCTTTACCCCGACTCCCCACTTCCTTTACCCACAGGGGGCCTGCGATTTTCCCAGACAGCCCCTCTAAACAGCCGGCATCCAAGGCTGGCTGCCTGGTCCCAGCAAGCCAGTGCAGAAAGGACACCGTGGAACCTCCTCTGAGCCCTGATGCATGGAGGCCCAGGAGGGACCCACCTTGCACAACAAGGGCAAGGTGGGAAGAGCATTCCAGGCAGAAAGGTGCAAAGGCAAAAGCGAGAGGTGGAGTCTGATGGGGCCATGGTGCCCATTGTTTGGGGGGATGTTTAGAATTATGGACAAAAAGACTTCAGTACCATTGAGGATCTCTGTGGGGAGGAAGGGAGGGAAGGAGGGAAAGAGGGATATGGTCATGTTCCTGTATGCAACATCTTCATTTCTTCAAATAGCTCTTTCAGCTAGCTAGTGGGGTTCTCATTTTGAAAGATGAGGAAATATTCGAAGAAGGTGAACATCTTGATCAAGCTCACACAGCCAGTAAGTTGCAGAGCCAGGACTCAAGCTTATTTTCCTGACCTGGGCAACTCTGTTCTCTTTCCATGGCCCTCTGTCACCAGAGAAGGACATCATGGAAAACAGGTGTGACGAGAACATAGCATCAATTTGTGATGTCTTTGTCAAAGATGAATAAACTGAACCCACTCATAAGGAAATGTTGGACAAACCCCCATTGAGGGACATCCTACAAAGCAGTCTTCAAAAGTGTCAAGGTCATGAAAGTCAAGGAAAGACTGAGAACTTTCCAGACTGAAGGAGACTAAAGCCACCTGACCAATATATGCAACTCATGATTCTGAATAGGATCCTTTGTTATAAAGAATGTTACTAGGACAACTGGCGAAACTTGGATGAAATCTGAGGATGGGTTAGTACAGACATAACAATTCCTGATTTGGTTTTTTTTTAATTGAGGTTATATAGGAGAATGTCCTCATTTTGGGGCAATAGACACTAATATGTTTGGGGAAGATGGTGCTGTAGGTGGGCAAATCACTCTCAATTGGTTCGGGAAAATGTTTTTTGTATTGTGTTTGTATCTTAGTCAGTTTGGGCTGCTATATCAGGATACCACAAACTGGGCAGTTTAAAAAACAGAAGTCTATATTTCTCACAGTTCTGGAGGGTGGAAGTCCAAGGTCAGGGTGCCAGTGTAGCCAGGTACTTGGCAAAGACTGCTTTCTGGTTTGCAGGTGGCCACAACCTCACGTACGGCAGAGAGCAGAGAGAGACAGCAAGCCCAAGTGTCTCTTCTTATAAGGGCACAAATCCCATTCAGGGAGGCTCCACCCTCATCACCCAGTCAACTCCCAAAGGCTGCACCTCCTGATACCATCACCTTGGGGTTAGGGTTTTAATACATGAATCTGGGGGGACACAAACATTTGGTCCATAGCAACTTGCAACTTTTTTTGTAAAATTTTAATTGTTTAAAACATTATTCAAAATTCTGGTGGTTGGTTCCCAATTAAATGTTGATTTAATTGGTAGGGGGTATAGCCTGGTCTGCAGGATTTAAAAAGTCTCCCCAGGTGTCTAATGTGCATTTGGAAACTACTAGGTTACATCATTTCTGCAATATAATCTGGTAATTTTCTATGATGTGATCTTTCTCTTCATCTGAAAACCCTACACTGGTCTATGTTTTCAGAGGGTAGCGAGCCATCGCCGTCCTTCCACATAAGCTCAGGAAAAGGCCAGCCTGTGCGAGATGGGTGAGGGTGAGCTTCCCTCTTGGGCACGTAAGTGCTGGCAGCTGGCCAGGACAGCCTCATATGGACCAGGAAGGCCTTGACACCTGCGACTGAGCCCTACATCAATGACAGTATCTCAGATGATGGCTGACAAACTCACTTGTCTGGTAGGACCGGGCTGCAAGTCCTGGCTTTGTCACTCACTGGCTGGGAGACATGGGTTATTGCCTTCCGTTCACGGGGCTTAGATTCATCCCACATACATCCTCATAGGATTACTGTGAGGATTAAATGAAGCCATTAGTGCATGAAAATCACCTAGCACAGTGCCCAGAATGGAATAAACCATGTGGGCTATGTAACAGAATGTAAGTATAATGCACAAAAAAGGTATGTGGTTTCCCGAAAATATTGATATTACCAAGTTTTTGACTCTGTGTATGTGTGTGTGTGTGTCCGTGTCCTGGGAGGGGCTTCAGCCCAAGAAGGGGAATAATTTTCTGACAGCTACATCAGTTAAGAGAGCTAAGACCCCGAGTAGGGGGGAATCACCTTGCCATCTGTCCTTCCCTCCCTGCAGGCTAACCTGGCAAAGTCTTGAGAGGTGAGTGTGGGGCCCGAGATGGGAGCCTAGCTGTGGCCAAACTCCCTTTGGCTGCGCTCTCTCCATGACCCCAGCATTAGAGAAAAATCCCTGCTCTCCGGAGGTTTAAGGTCCACAGGGAAGTGGTGAAATTAGTGAAGGAAACAGGGCAGCAGTGGCAGAAAGACACCCCAGGACACTCTAATCTGCCTTCTCGTCTGAAGGTTTTGAAGGGCAGGGAGAGTCCACTTTGGACTCTGTGTCTTCGGGGTGGATCTTGCCAGTGGAGAGCTGCGAAGAACAGTTGTTTGAAGGGGAAAGGAGGTTAATTGTTTTAACTTGAGCAGAGTAAACTTGGAAAGTGAGAAATCCTCCCTCTTCCAATAGGTCTCTGGTCCAAAACCACACCTGGCCTCGCATCCTTCTAATGATAGTCCCCACAGAGTTCCAGGTGTTCAGCCCAGTGACGGATGGGGGAGCCCTGCCGACTTCAGAGGGACAAGATGGAGGCTATATATAAATCCGACCAAGTTTCAAAAGGTAAAAAGACGCATGCCCGATTACGAAAGCTTTGACTGCTCTGGGAGAGTGCCGGCGCTTTTCGTCCTGCCTTTGTTCCCTCTTGGAAGACAAGGCGGCCCCGTGGCCACAGTTCCCCATCTGTGAAATGGGGTGAGATTATCCGCCCCGTGGGACTCATCTCTGTGAGGTACCCCCGAAGGCCCCTGGGCACAACAGCTCGGTGCACTCTGATGAGTCGGTGCCAGCGTTTCCAATGGCAAAGGTGCCAGGGCCAGCGGACGCCTCAGGTGGTGTCTGAGAGCTGGTGGCAGGCCACGCCTGCGCGTGGTTGGTGAGGGCTGCCAGGGAGGGCTGCAAGGTGGAGGCAGCTGTGGGGAGAGGTCAGCGGGTGGCCGAGGCAGGAGGCAGGCAAGACGGTGCCTCTTGGACGGTGGTGGCTGGCACCTGGCTCAGCTCTCAGGCTCCGCTGCAGTCACTGAACCACACGTGTCGACAGAAGGAAGCTCGCACTTGATAGTGCCAGGAGGAGGAAACCAGAAAAGTCGTGGAAGGTGAATGCAAAGCCACTTAGCAAGACACAGACTCTGGAATTAAGATATGCCCTGTACCATATCACTCATATGTGAAATCTAAAAAAAATAAAAAGGAAAAAGAAGACACTATGAACTCATCTACAAAACAGAAAGACTGGCAGACATAATAAACAAACTTATGGTTACAGAGGGGGAGAAGAGAGTAGGAAGGGATAAATTGGGAGTTCGAGATTTGCAAATATTAACTACTATATATAAAAGAGATAAAACCCAAATTTCTGTATAGCATAGGGAACTATATTCAATATCTTATAGTAACCCATAATGAAAAAAAATATGAAAACAAATATATGTATGCATATGCATAACTGGGACATTGTGCTGTACACCAGGAATTGACACATTGTAACTGACTATACTTCAATTTAAAACAAAACATGTGCCATGTTAGAGCTGATGGTCTGGGGCAAATCCCAGGCTCCTCAGAGGAACGAAGGGCGAGAGACCACCTTTCCTAATTTCTTTATTTTCTAAAGGAGGGAACTCCGGCTCAGAGAGCATTGGTGACTTGCCCAAAGTCTCACAGCTAAACAGCAACAGAACAACTAGTGATTTCCTACTTGTTTACTCTTTTCACTGTAACTCAGCCTCCCTGAATGGTGGAGCATATGCCAAACTTTTGGAGTCGGTTTTCTCCCGAACGAATGTGACTTAAAGAGGCAACGTGGACTGGTGGATAGAACAAGGAATGGAACTCTGGTCTTTGGGTCCTTGCTCATACTCTGCTCCTAAACCAGAAGATAGTCTTAGAAAGGGCATTTAGTGCAATAATTAAAAGCTTGGCTTAGCCACAAAGTCTTGCCCAACTCCTGGGGGGACAGGGTGCACCTCCCCTGGAGGAGCACTGGCCCTGAGTGGGAAGGCGAGGGCTGCGAGTGACACGGCCCGGGGAGGACTTTCCGGTAACTACCCCTCAGCCCTGTGCCTGGAACACACACTTCACAAGGAAAACAGGGTGACCTTCCAGGGAGCCCAAGGGCTGTAATCATTCTTCCTCCAAGCTCAGGGCCCCGTGGGCAGCTGCTGCCCAGCTGGTGGGCGTTATCAGGAGCTGTGGTGACAAGCCTGGTGGCAGGAGTGGTGGGGGCTCAGCAGTGCTGCATCGCAGCCTGGAATGACCATAGTGACAAGGTGGCACCACCCCGCCCACAACCAAAGGCCCTTCCCTTAACCTGTACTGAGCTGTCAGGCCACAACATCGGAGCGATTCCAGGCACTGTTTCTCCCCTGGGATGCCTGTTGGTTGGATGAACTTGAGTAAGTCACTTTACGTCTCTGAGCTTCAGTTCCCCAAACTGCAAATGTACGGTAACATCTTAGAGGAGTTGAGATTATCATAAGAATTAAAGGAGATAACATGTAAAAATACCTAAAATAGTCCTAGAATCTCAGAAGTTGCTTAACAAATAGTATTTCCTTCCATTTCCCTTTTAGGATTAAATATCACTGAAATTGTCACCCATGCCCTTGGTTGTCTTCCATGGGGCAAATAAGCACATCACACACACACACACACACACACACACACTCTCTCTCTCTCTCTTATACACCAGTTCTACAAGGAATCCTAGCTTGTCAGTGCTTCTGGGCACCTTGGCAGTGCCCCAGGACAGAGGTCTCATCACACAGGTGGTGAGGCTTGGCCAGGGTTGTGCAGGTACAAGTTCCATAACCTGCGTTTCATGCGAAGTCACGCCTGGGTCTCCAAATCAGTTGTGGGATGTTTGGGGAGTGTGATCTTACTGTTTGGTGGTTGGTGTTGAGAAAATGTGTTTTGTCATCCTCTTGACATCAACCAGGGCTAGTGAGGGCACATGAGTGCTGACCCAGAATGTCTGATAGAATTTCCCCCTCAAATATTTCTCAGGTTGTAATAGGTCAAGCCTGGCTTCCTGCAGCTCAACCTGGCAGCAGAGAGATTTGAAACTATGACATTACAACCTTCTGTGCACGTTGATGAGGTTTGCTTAGTTTTGTACAGGTTGGTGGGAGCAGGGGCAGGAGTCAGGTCTCAGAGAATTTGTCCTGGCTCATACCAGTAATTCATGGGGGACATGGAAAGGAGATGTCGTCTCACCCCCACCCCCCACAGGCACACGCATGCACATACGTGCACACACGCACGTTCTCCTGGGTAGAATTGCCAGCACATCTGTAATCCAGCTGTCACCTCTTTGACTTGGTAAAAGGGAACTCATTTCAAAAAAGAGCCTATGTGTATTTTTTTTTCTATTTCCTATCTTTCTCCTCTGGTTTTTCTTTCCTTTCTTGTTTTTATCCTTGATAGGAGATTGAAAATCCCTGAAAGTGATTGGCTCCTTTCTTGTCTCTGCTAAACAAATGTTGCCTCTACCTAAACTGATATAAGTAAATCAAGACCAAACATCACTGAAGGGCAGCACCCCTCTTGCTCTCTCTCCTGTGCCTGCCAAGTAAGCCGCCTAACACAAACACGCTCCACTCCCACGCTTCAGAAGGGATGTTGATTTTTCCTAACTGTAACAGAACTTTGCTCATTATGGAGAACTTGAAAATTATGTGTAAGGAAAACAAAGCAAAGACAAGTCGCGAATCATCCCACAAGCTCCGGAAAGCTCTGGATTAACACTTTGGCCCTTTTTCTTCAAAGATCACTTACTGAAACAAAAAACAAACCCGAAATATTACCAACAGTAACATTTTCATTTTGATTTTTTTTCTTTTCTGACATTAGAGCAGATTTTCCATGTCATTAAATAGCCTTAACAATGTCATTTATCATGACTGCATATTATTCCTTCATTTAGCTTTCCCTCTACTTCTTTAACCGGTTCCTCTTCTTGCTTCCACTTTCCAACACTATATGTAATTCTGTGATGAACATCCTTGCACACAAACTCCTGTCCACATCCCAGACATCAGTTGAGAGTGTCCAGGTGAAATGGTCTGAAAACTGCCAATTCTGAGGCTAGTGGACGCCAAAGTCATCTTCAAGGTGGCTGCTAATTGTTGGGGTCCTGGGTCCCCTGGGCTCCTCTGCCCTGTGCTGCCTCAGTCTGGGACCACGTTAACCCTGACGAGGAGCTCAGCTCCTTCTCTGGTTTTCACAAGAGAAATCATGCACACAAAGCAGTGTCTGTTTGGAAGATGTTGCTGAAGATTTTGGGGGAATCCTGGATGGTGCCGCTTGGCGGTCCTTTCTCTCCCTCCCTGTTCCACTCGTCTTGGCCCAGTCCTCCACTTCGATCATGTAGCCCTATGACCTCGCTGTTGGCAGACAGGAGGTCACCTGACACCCAGGCTCTTAAGACTGGGGCTGACCGTCTTCCCAGGCTCTAATCAAGGCCTTTTTTGTCAGCAAAGACAGTTCTCACCCTGAGAGGATTCTGGTGCCAGCAGTGAATTCTCACTTGTGGAAGAGATTGGAACAGAGCAGGGAAATGACTGGGTTGAATGATACGAAACTCAGCATTGAAAGGTGTTTAAAGGCAAGAATTGAAAAAGTCAGAAGAGATTCTAGTCTCTGGCTAAGCCACCCTGCACCCCAGCCCCCTCCCCCCCCCCGCCATGCCCAGGGGACCCAGTGATGTGTCATGTTACTGGTGTATATCCTCTTCTCTCTCCAGAAGATACAGGATGTTAACTCAGCTTATTATGTTCATCATTTCCCAATATGGACATATATCAGATCATTATATCGTACACCTAAAACTAATACAATGTTATATGTCAATTATAGCTCAATAAAAAAATAAACTTCCAGTTCAAATGAAGAGTCTCTTCAAACATATCAGACTCCTCTTTTTAGTAATTCCCTTCCCTTTCCAAGGAAGAGAACTGGCTCTCTAGTTTTGTATTGTTATTGGTTTCGGACTCTGGTGTAAAATGCCACTAAGTTCTTCTTCTGGCCCATATGGTGGGAAAACAGGCTAATGAGAGTTCATTTAGGAAGAATTTGGGTGTAAAAGTGAAGACAGAGAGACAGATAGAGAGATCCTCCCAGGGCACTCGTAAGCTTCAGGACACAAATGACACTTAGAAGAGTGCAGGTGGGGATGGGGCCGATTTCAGGGTCAGGTGAGGCATGATCCACACCGTATACTGGGCAGTGGGTACTGAACCCTCTGTTGCATCATTAACTCATTCATTTGACCCACACGCATTATGGGCGCCTCTTGTATAGCATGGGAGGCAAACGTGAACAAACATTAGGACCCATACCGGTGGACCCTTGTGAATTTCCCTAGGGTTCTCTAGGATTCATTCCGTAACGCAATGCAACTCACAAATTAAGTAAGTCACACCCCTCCACAAGACTTCTGTCACTTCAGACGCCAGCCACAGCTGTGGGGGTTCCCAGGTTCTGCACCTTTGAACAAATGGCTAAAAATGGGGGGGTTCCCACTACTATCTGAGGTTCCACAATTTGCAGGAATGACTCATAGAACACAGGGAAGTGCTATATGTACCATAAGGCTTATTGTGAAGGATGCCTCTCAGGACCAGCCAGGATGAGGCTGGGAGGGTCTGAATTGTGCATCTGGTGTCCTCAGGATGCGTTACTGTGCCGGCACTTCAACGTAGGACTGCCACCTGGGGAAGCCTGCCCATCTGGGGAGTCCAGAGTTCTTATTGGGGTTTAGGTACACTAGGGGTATAGGGGTAATTAATCAAATCATTGGCCACAGTGATTGAACCCCATCTCCCCTCCCCAGAGGCCAGGCTGCTGTCACATGGCTCAAAGCTCCAACTCTCTAATCACCTGTCAGTCTTTCCAGCTCCACCAGCCCTGCTCCTGGAACCAAATATGAACCCACCACCAGTCACCTCATTAGCTGAAACTCAGGTGTGGTCCGAGGGGCCCACATGAATAACGACTCCCATGACTCCAGGAGTTCCAAGGGTTTAGAGGCTTCCTACCAGCAACCAGGGACGAAGAGCAGTCAAAACTTCATTACACAACACGTACCACATTTCCTCTACTTCTTCTCCTTAGACTTTTGTGAGATCTGATATATAGGACAGGTATTTTCACTACTGGATTGTATCAATAAGTGTATCTTAAGTAAATCTTTAAAAAAAAAACCCTAAAAATAAGTGTATTTATCCAAATACAGTAGTTCATTGGTTCGGTTTTAAAGCTAACCGTGCCCCCTCTTCCACTGTCACCAATCACCGCTGAACGTGTGCCTGTGGGAGCAGCATGTCTGACACCCCCACACTGACCCTGTCAATCTCTTGCACATGACTGGCACTCAAACCCACATGCCTGAATTTCCAAGGTCCGTCTTTTTCAACACATCACGGAAAACGAGTAATTTTGTCAGCAGGCTCACTGTGCCCGACAGTTACCTTTGTCTTGTCAGGTCGGAGGAACTGCGGCTCAGAGTTTGGCCACCACGCCTTTGACTCCCACTGTCACTTGGCTGAGGGTGTGGGACAGCTCTGAAGAAAAGCCTCACCCTCTGATACCTTCCTGGAGGATGACCCCGACTGCCACTCCCTCCCAGGGACAACAGGAGGTAGAACCACCCATCTACAGAGATGGCCTGAGGAGGAGAAAGATGCTGGAAGACTCTGGGGCAACCCAGTAAGAGTGAGGTGGGGGAATGCATGAGCTCTCTGGTTTTGGAGTCCTGACATGTCACTCCTAGGCCCTGGGAAGGTGACCCTCATTCTGCAGGGTGGGGACACGGCCTTTCCTTCCACCCTCCCCTTCCCCCCGTCATGGAGACATAGTCTGCTTCCCTCCTCTGTGTCCCTCACCTGCTAACACACAGGCCCACAGGGGACAGTCAGGAGGGTAAAGGTGGCTTCCTGAGGGCAGGCCTGATGAATAAAACTTGGAAACAGGTGGAAGGAGCCCAGCCCTGGGGGCAGATGGCCTCGAAATCTGAATCACAGCTCCTCACCACTCACCCAAGGATTTGATGTCTCTCTGGCTGGCATGCTATTTTCTCTCTGCAAAACTATTGATCCTACTGCCAAATGCACCCTGAGCCTGCCGCCTGCATCGGGGAGATGAGTGATAAACTGTGGAACTGGAGGACATAGAAGGGCCGGCCCGGGGCCTGGAAACCTCTGCGCTCAGACTAGTGCCTTGGACATTTTTACCAGTAGACCCAGCACTGGCTGGTCTGCCGACGCAGGCAGGATGAAAACTGAGCACGAGGTGAGGACTGCAACATTTGGGTCTGTTCGCCCGTCCAGAACAACGCACTAGAAATTCTCCGCTTCCTCCAAACAGCTGCGCAGAAGCAGCGGCCAAACTCATCTGTGTCTGATGAGTCATCTTGCATCACTGCCCGGTGCCGCGCAGGCATCCCACGGGCGCTTCCCTAGCCGCTGTGTCTGGCTCCGGCTTTTTCCAGCAGACGAGGGAGCCAAATATCCAAGCCCCAGCACGAATCGAACTTTGCGATTCCAGGTGAGCAAAATTTAACCTCCAAAGACTCATCTCTGTTCCTCATCCCTCATTATCCACTTGCTGGGCCTAAGAGGAAAGGCGGAAGAAACTGGTTTTACTCAAATCGGGAAAGTGGAAGCTAAGGCGATTGGCCGTCTGTGCATTTAGAAAAGCATACGACAGTGTGATGTCCTCTGCTTTCTTATCCTAGGCCTGAGGCTTTATACCCACGAAGGTCAGGCAGCGGAACAGGCTTGGAACCTCGGACAAAGTTTTACCAGGTATAATGAATCTACTTCTTTAGAGATAAAGTTCACAGGCCACTTTTTAGATGCACGGTTTTATTTAATCTTCTCAAAACTCTCAGAACCAAGCATTTATTATGACCTCCACTTTACAGATGAGAAAACAGGTTTGTAAACATGAAATTTGCTCAAGCGTGATGTCACAAATGGTTGACTGGCACTGAGATACAGAACAGCACTGTGACTCCAAAGCCAGTCTATGTTTTCCCCGTACAATCCAGGCTCTCTCCCCAAGATGTCTTAAATGAAAGCCTGTCTAAATATTTGGAAGATTCCTTCAAACAACCTGTGTTTTATGAGGCTTAGAGATTGATTTTATCCAAACCTGCACATCCCCATGATGGCCACAAGATGGCAGGGTAGCCTCGGTGATCGGGGAGTTGGCGCCATTCCTTGCGCCGGTAGAGGGCTGCAGATCCTTGTTTCAAAAAGTGAGATGTGAAAACAAAAAAGGAAAACAAAACAAAACAATAAAACTTCAGTGTCTACACTGATGAAATGGGATGGTGGGAGGTTTGTTTTTCTTCTTTCTTTTTCTTTTTCAAATTAGGCAGCGAGAGTCCAAACAAACAAGTCTCCATTTTCACCGCTGTGTTTGCTTTTGGAGGCACGAGGTCAGGGCTTGGGCCAGCGCCTAGCCTACATTATTCATCGTCCAGCTCCAGCGCTGGAACAAATGTGAAGAAATGAAGTGGCTTCAGTCGAGGGGAAACAGTGTTGTTATTGTTGCTGGTGACAGTTCTATTCGCCAACAAACATAAAAACATACTTTGGAACCCGGAATGGGCTTGTCAGAGGGAACTTTTGTTCCATGTTTGGGCTGGGACGTTTCCAGATAGAAATCAGGCTGGCATTTGAACTTCAGGAGGCAGGGAGAGAGCTCGGCACAGCAGCCGCTGACCCGCAAGGCCGGGCCATCAGCTGCAGTTTTCGTCTGGGTGTTGTTTGACTGCTGTCCACGAGGCTCCGCGCTGCCAGCCGGGGTCACTGCCCTGCATGGGTATTACGGGGAGGAGTGCGGGGCATGCGCTCCAGGACGATGTGCTGTCCACAAAGGGGAGGAACAGTTGGGATTCTGAGCTTTTGGAAGGTGGTCCTCACTTTGGGGCTTTCGGATAGGGACAGCGGTCCTGATTCTGCAGGATTTATTTGCTGGCAGGTCCCAATCATCCTGAGATTGCTGGCAGCACCCTAGCCAGGGCCCTTTTGCTACGAGGACTAATTACTCGAGGGATGAAGCCGTCCTTGCTGTGTCTGCTGGTGCCAGGTGAGGGCAAGTAAACTCATGTTGATGTCCCCCTAGAAGGCATAACTCAAGGGCCAATCCCCATATCTCCACTCTTGCCACATAAATCAGGGTGAAGGGCCTGTCTAGAGCTGTCCGGGGCTGCCTTCTCTCTCCACTGATGGACTGGACTTTCACTAACATGGCATCTATTCGGAAAGAAGAGAGCGTGCTGAATTGTGACCCCGGCGAAGTCACTAAGACACCGTGGAACTAGAAGCACCCCGTGAATGTAAACTCACTGCTTCTCACATAGCCTTGCCCAAGGCCACAGTCACACAATGTCAAGTCTCACTTTACATTAAGCTTTAAAGCAGGAAAGGCATCTTAGAGATGACACAGCCCAAAACTTCCATGTCTGTGTCAGTGAGATCCCCACTGGAGTAGTTCAAGAGGTGGTAGATGAACTGAGAGCCCTTTATTTTACAAATAAAGTGACAGCCCCCCCAGAAGTGTGGCGATTGTCCCAAAAATACACCCAGCTGGTGACCAGCCAGGGACTGGAACACAGTGCAGACTCTCAGGTCGGGGCTGCTTCCACCCCATCTTGCTTCCTCGCATCTTAAAACCCTCATGATTATTTTAAAGCCTTATTCTAATCTGCAGTTTGCTTCAGGACTACACTGTAGCAAAACAGACACCACCCCAAGACAGACCTCTTATTTCCAACCTCCAGATTCAACGAAGTCTCAATTCCAACCACAGGACTTTGTAACCCTCAGCTGACTCTAGAGCTAAAAAGTTTAATTTCCAGCACTCGGCCTCAGATTTATGGATATTTGTTACAGAGGAATGAAAGGTATTCAATAAAGCAGAGTTGACAATTTTTTTTTTCTGGAAAGGGCCAGATCATAAATATTTTAGGCTTTGGGGGCCATACCTTCTCTGTCATAACGACTCAGCTTTGTGGTTCTGGCATGAAAGCAGCCATAGAGGACTCATGGATGGATGAGCAGGACGGCAGTGCAATAGAACTTCACTTACAGAAATGACCAGAGGGTCGGGGTCAGGGTGGGGTGCAGATTTGGTCCTTGCTCCAAAGTTCGCTGACCTTCTCCAATAGAAGACTTGGTCCCTGACATCTGCAGCAAGCTCCACATCTAGGCAGAGGACACGTTTCATCTTGGCAGAGTATATTGGCATTCAGCTCTCTCCACCCACCTTAGTAAATAGAATTCTTAATTTTTTCAATCAGGGACTTGATAGTCCTAATAAGGTGATTTATTGTGTGGGGCTCTGGTGTTGATGTATTATGCAATTTGAGCCTGTGAGTTAAGTTGGTCAAGCCAACATGATAACAAACCTTAGAGATGAGGAAATTGAGGAGGAGGATTGGGGAATTGATGTCTAAGACCTTTTTGACTGTCTACGGTGTGCCTGAGGCTGGGTTTATGCCAGGAACTGTCCTATAGCATCTCATTGAATCCTCACCACTTCCCATTAATGGTCTGAAACTGCTGCAACACCTCTGGCTACAGTAAAATTCCAACCAAGTTGGGTACAGACGCAATCATCTTTTCTGACCTGGTGTATGGCAATTTCAGTGTCTTGGCACCAACTCTTCTAACTGGCCAAAGCCCCATTGGGGTCTTCTGCTGAATGGACAGCAGGCCAAAGGGCCAAACAAAAGCTCCAGGAGAGGACCTCAGCACAGCTGCGAATGTGCTCGGCCAGTGCGTTTATTCGGATGCCTTCACAACTAAATCTGTGTTTGTCGATACATAGAAAGATTAAATAATGCGCTCATGTCTTACTGTAGTGAGCAGCAGAATTTCCCCTGTACCATATTGAATGTTTTTTAAAAAAATATTTTCTTCTTTTTATTTTTTTTTGGGGGAGGAGGTAATTAGGTTTTATTTTATCTGTCTATCTATCTTTCTTTTTAGAGGAGGTACTGGGGGTTGAACCCAGGACCTCAGGCGTACTAAGCATGTGCTTCACCACTGAGCTCTGCCTCCTCCCCACCTTGAATGGCTAATTCTTGGGAACAATCACCTGTTCTAGGGCAAGGTGGGCATATTAATAACCTGTGTGCACTTAACTTCTGCACAGTCAGAAGTGCTCAATATGTGTTTGTTGTGTGTTAAGTGAGTTCTTGATGGAATGACAAGACCTTTTCATTAGAAATGTCTAATGTTTTCTTAAAAATAACTGTCTGCTCCTGCCCCACGTTGACTTGATCCCAGCTCTGGGCTTCTAGGTGCAGGATTTCCTCTTTACTGCCCATGATGTAGGAGCCACCCCACACCCAGAAACCTCCTAGGCCGCAGTCTGGGCTGGGGGTGCCGGGTCGTGGGAGGAGATGTCTGGATGCAGGGCTCCTGGTTCCCCCAAGGTCCCACCTTCTACTCTGAGTGGGCAGGAGAAACGCACTGATACAAACAGAAAGTGCCATCTGGAACCTCAAGGGCGTATGCTTTCTCGAAATTGGTGGCAGGTTTAGCCATTCTCTGATAAACATGAGGGTCTTCAGGCCAGTGTGGATGTGGGCGTTGGGCCCTGCCGCCCGTGTCTTGTGACTTTGGAGAAATGGGTGGTTTCAGTTTTCTCCTAGGTGGGCCTGGGCCATTCCCGGAGCTGTGTGTTCTCCGCGTGCAGGGCCAAGGGGTGGTGAGAGCTTTTCAGGTAGAGATGTGATGACTGTGTCTGCAGTGAGGATGGGTGTTCCCACGGGTCCAGGGCCATCCTGTGTATGACAAGCTCCCAAGACCTATCTGCACCTGCACTGCTTTGTCTGGGGACCAGACCTCAGTTCAAGGGGAATCTGAGACAGCAAAGAGATGGGGGACTTTGGGTTCTGACAGCATTGGGGAAGACGCACTGTTTCAGGATTTTGTCAGGGGAAGTGATGGAGGAGGTGGGTGTAAATTCCTGAAGCTGCAGGGAACTGCCCACCTCGACCTCAGCCCCCCCCCCCCCGTGACAGGACCCCGACAACGACAGACCCACCATCTTTTGTTTTCTGTCTATGAAATAAGGACACAGGATGATAATTTCAAAAGTATCTCCACTCCAAAGACTCTGAGGCTGAATGCCTGGAGGGTCAGTCCTCCTTTATTTTTTTTCAAATGTATTTTTTTATTTAAAAAAAGTCTTAGTTTAAAAAATTTAATCATTTTTGGCCGCTTTATGATAGAAAGAATGAATCCTTAGTCATATTTGGTGTTATCCAGTATTTATTAAAAACAAACAAAAACCTTACAAATCAAGGAGAGACAGATGACCCAACAAGATAACCCAACAGGAAAAGGGGCTAAAGATGCTTTACAGAAGAGGAAGGCCAAACGGCCACTTGACAAACAGAGCCGTGCCAGACGTCACCCATCATCAGGGACATGTACAAAACAGCGATGAGACATGGCCCACAGGGTGGTGAGGACGCGCAGGGTGGGGAACACCAAGAGCGGGTGCCCATAGCGTGTGAGCGCCTCGGTCTCCCCACGGCCTTATCACACGTGGGGTTGTCACTGTCTTGCTTCATCTGCTTTCACAGGGGTCCATTCTAGGTAGTTCCTTTAAAAAATGTTTCCTGCTAAAATTTGCTTTAAGAAGCGATGAATATATATCATGTGAAGCTTCTGTTTCTTCGTGAGAATAAGTAGATTTGATCAGAGCACTTTGATTTCAACACTGACTTATTTGTTTCAGATCTTTTTTTTTTTTTTTAAGAAAAAATGAAAACAGGGGCAGCCCTCTGTGAAGCCTTCCACAGCCTGTATCTGCTGGCTCTGTGATACCTGCTTATTCTGACTTGTGTTATCATTTCCACGAATGTTTTAATGTCCTCTCTACCCCTAATGGTACATAATACTGGTTTTCACGTTTGAGGCTGTATCTCCATGTTATCATACTGTACATATCCTCAAATGACATGTTTTTCTTGTTTTTTAAAATTTGGTGGGTTCTCTGTGTTATAATATATAGCTCTGGTTTATTCATTTTAATTACTATATAGTATTCTGTTGAACCACAGTTTATTTATCCATTATCTCACTGATGGATTTAAGCTGTCTCGGTCTCCCCCAGCTCCGCCCATTACGAACAGTCCATCTCTGTGCATCGCCCGGAGTGGAATTCCTGAATCACACGTGCCTCTAGCTTGCTAGCTATGCTCTTCAAAGGGCCTGTACAAATGTTCACTCCCCTTGCAACGGATGTGAAGCCCCGTTTCTCTTGCCTACCTCCTCACCAGCACTTAATGTTGTTAGCCTTCTGTTTGCCAATCTGTTTGGTGGGAAATTGTATTTCAGTGGTGATTTAATTGGCCATTTCCTGATTGGCAGCTTGGTTAAGCTCTTTTCATGGCCCCTTGGTGGCCTCTTGTGAAAGGCACGTCCACATCTTTTGTCCATTTTTTCAACTAGATTGTTTTTCTTACTGATTTGAAGAGTTCCTCATATATTCTAGATTTTCATCCTTTTTCACTTATACATATCACAGATATTTTCCCTCAGTCTGAGCAGCCTGTAATTTGTCTCTTACTTTGCTTAAGCTGTCTTTTTTGGATAAAAGTTATTAATAACAATATAGTCAAATTTATCAGTCTTTTTCTTTATGATTTGTCCTTTTTGTATCTAGTTTAAAAATCCTTTCCTATTCTGACAATGTAAAAATATTCCCTTCTATTTCCTTCTAAAAGTTTTGAAGTTTTGATTTTTTTCATTTAGGTATTTAATCCATATGTAATTCCTTTAAAAAAATTTTTCATTAAGGATCTACTTTTGTTTTTCCAAATGAGATAACCTATTTGTCCAGTACCATTTATTAGATAGTTTATTCTTTCCCCCACAGATGCAAAATGCCATTTGTGTCACATATATGGAGTTTACAGATATGCCTGGGGCTGTTTCTCAGCCTCTGTTTGTCTTTTTTTTTGGCCTCTGCACACTGATTCCACATTCTCTTAAGTACAGGAGGTTAATAAATATTTTTAATATTTGATATGAATTGCTGCCTTTCTTTGTTTTCAAAGTTGACTGTAGCTGTTCTTGGCCTTGTGTTCTTCCATATGCATTTTTGGATCAGTGTGTCAAGTTTTATCTAAATGCACTAGATACAGAGAACTCTGGAGAATCTGTGGATAATTGACATATTTATGAAATGTAGTCTTCTCATCCATGAATGTGATCTAATTCTCCATTTATTTCGGCTTTCTTTTATGCTTTTTGATAATATTTTGTAACTTTCTTCAAAGGACCTTGAACCTTGTTAGAGGGAAAATTGTCCTTTGATCCTGAGTTCCGTGAGGAAGAATTTCCCGAAGTGCACTCTGTTCTTTCTTCCACTTCACCTGGGAGAGGTGGAATGACTCATCTGGTGTCAAATTTGCAAAGACCAACTCAGTTTAGTGCCATCTTGTTTTCTTTTGGGGGAATAAGAAGCCTGTAGCAAGCAGACAATTTTCTTTTTTTCTCTAAAGTGGGCTTTTTTTTTGCTGAAAGTTCTGTTGAATACAAGTCGTGACAGTAGCATCCTTCTTTCATTGCTGGCCTCACAGAAGTCTCAACAGTCTCAAGGGTGATGTTTCCTTTAGGTTTCTTGGTAGATACCTTTTATTAGTCCTTTGATTTCTAGGTTGCCAAGAGTTTACATCATGAATGGATGCTGAATTTTATCAAATTATTTTCTACATTTATTAAAATAATCACATGCTTTTTCTCCCGTATTCTGTTTACAGGTGAATTAAGTTGATTTTTCACTTGTAACTTTTAATTTTGGTGTGATTTAAAACTGATATAAAAGTTGAATTGTACAAGGAAATCTTATTACTCTATTCATATTTACCAGTTGTTTATCTTTTGCCTCATTTGCTTTATCATTTTATATATATATATATATATATATATATATATATATATATATATGTATATAACTTATGTTTTTCTGAACCATTTTAGACGAGATTGGAGATATTGTAAAATATTATCCCTAAATACTTCGGTGAAATTTGCTAAGGACAAAGACATTCTCTTATGCAACTAGAATTCAATAATCAAGTCAAGTAATTTAACACTGATCCGTTACTCTTCCTTTGTGTGCATATTAAACCAACCCTGCATTCTTAGAATAAACCACTAAGACATGATATTTTATCCTCATTTTGTGTCATTGGATTTTACTAGCTTTTAAAAAAAATGTGTTTATGAGAGAGCTTGGCCCTATAATTTTCTTCTTAGTAATGACCTTGCTCGGTTTTAAAAAGTTGGAAAGTATTCTCTTTTGTTCCATTCCCTGGAAGAGTTGTTAACCATTGGTACTTTTTCTTCATTAAATGTTATAAAGAATTTACCCCTGAAGGGGAGGGAAGGTTTTAAATTTGGGATTCAATTTAATAGATACAAGACTAAATTTTATCTCTTTCTGTGTCTGTTTAGTAAATGTTTTTCTAAACTGTCATTTAATTTTCTAGTTTATTGTCATAAAGTTGCTCATAATATTATCCTATTATCTTTTTAATATATGAGAATATATAGCCATGTCCCCTTTTTCATTCCTGATGCTTTGTGCCTTCTCTGGCTTTATTTATTTATTTGTGCCTTCTGTGGCTTTTTTCTTTGGTTAGTCTTGCTACAGATTTATTATTTTTGTTAGTCTTTAAATAACCAACTTTTGGCCCTGCTCTTTCTCTATTATAAATAGAGAAACATTATTTCTGTTTTTCTGGTTTTCTTTTCTTCTTTTTGCTTTCTTTGGGTTTAATTTGCTATTCTTTTTCTTTTCTTAACTTCTTAAGCTACGTACTAATAACATTGATTTTCAGCCTTTCTTCTTTTCTAATATATGCTTTAAGGCTATAAATTTTCCTTTAAGCACAGCTTTAGCAGCTTTCCATAAGTTTTGATATATAGAATTCATCATAATTTCAAAATATTTTCTAATTTCTAATATGATTTCTTCTTTGACTCTTAAATAATGTAGCAGTTTATTACTTAGTTTCTAAATATCTGTGGGGATTTTCTAGTTTTTATGTAACGAGTTTAGTTTAATTTTACTGTAGTCAGCTATGATTTCTATACTTTCACATCTTTTGAGACTTGCTTTATAGTCATTATTGGTAAAGGGTGCAGGTTATTTGAAAAGAACACATACTTCAGTTCTTAGGTGCAATATTTTAAATATGCCAATTAATACAGCTTTGTTAATAATTTTGTTCAATTTTTTAATATTCTTACCTTTTTTTTGGGGTCTTCTTAATCGATCAGCTAATGAGAGAGATATGTTAATACCTCTCTATGACTTTGGATTTGATCATTTCTCCTTTAGTTATGTCAGTTTTTGTCTTATATACTTTTGGTTTATGTTATAAGCTATATATAAATTAAAATTATTGTACTTTCCTGATGAATTGAACTTTATATATGGCTGAAAAATTTCAATCTGATAATCTTTGTTTTTTGTGAGTTTAATCAGATTTCACTTTGGTGATGTATTGTGACTTATGTTTTCCAATCTTTTTCTTTAAGTACTTTTTTTTGGCCTATTTTTTCCCCCTAATTCTTCATAAGAAGTTGATTGCTTCAACTTTGTTCCTCTTGCTGGTTTGGAATTCTTCAAATATCTATTGATCATAATCACATCTCCTTTTTGCTATAATTGTAAACAACTTCAGCTTTACTTTTTAATTAAAAAATGGATTTTTTTGGTATTTTTAAAATTCTCCCTAGTTATAATTGATATTCCATCCATTTCCATACTCAGTTTATTTTCTTGCTTTCATACCATAGTTTATCATTGGGTTTAGTTTTATTTCCTTTTCTCTTGCTAAGGAACATCTTTCAGTGACAATCTGGGAGTGTGAACAGTTAATCTTGTATATCTGAAAATATCTTAAATCACTTTCGTTGTAAAATGGTAGTTGAGCTCAGTGTAAAAGTCTCAGCTGATGCTTAGTTTCCCTCAGCACTTCGAAGATTTTACTCATTGTCTTCTGACCTCTTTTGGGGCTGATATGAAATTTGCTAAGTGTCTAATTATTATTTCTTTGTAAATAATTTTCCCTTTTCTCTTGTGACTTTTAAGAGGTTATCTGTGTAGTTCTGTAGTTTCACTATGATGAGTCTAGATGTATGTTTATTCTAGAGAGTTGAAGAACACTGCTCTTATACTCCCTCTATCTCTTTCTACATATATATAATATATATAATATATATGTTATATATGTATATATTCTATATATATATTATATATGTAGACTTTTTTCCTCTGTGTTTTGTGTGAATTCTTCAGTATTACTTTCTAATTAGCATATTCTCTTCTCTATAGATTCCAGTCTAGAATTGATTTCATATATTGAGTTTAAAAAAAAAAGAACCTATTTCTGTACCCTGAGCTTTCAGGTTGACTATTTTTATGTATGCCTGTACTTCTTTTATTTCTTCCTTCTTCACATTTTCTTGGTCTTTTAAAATGAAAGTTATTATTTCATTTATGTCTTTTTGTATTATAAACATACTTTTTTAAATTAAAAAAAGTATTTTCTAGGCTATTCCATAAAATTGATTTAATCAGAAGTGAATCTGCATTTAGATTCTTAATTTCATTCCCACTGGATTTCTTCTTTGGTTTGGGATTTTGGTTTGTACACTTACTGTGAGTGGGAGATTTTTGTCTGTTGTTTTTTTTTTTCTCTCCACCCTACCTTCCCCACACTTTCCTCTCCTTATAGTGATTTTACAGTTGGCCAGAGCTATTGTGATCCAGGCCTCTAATCCTTAGCCATTTCTACTATTTCAGGACTTTCCTTTCATTGTAATATTGGGGATATCATATTCACAGTCACTAAATTTGATTGAGGTTCTTTGTCACAAAGCATTTTGCTTGTCTTCCTAGCTCCCTAGGTTATAAAGCCAGAGCCCTAGACACTCTCTTGTCAGCAGCCTCTTTTTTCAGATTTCTTTCACGAAGAAGGCCCATTCCAGCTCTTGCCTTTCTCAAAGAAAATGACTCTAGTTCCTGTATCTGGGAGCACCAGTAATCCCCTCATTCTGCAGGAGTGAAATTCTAGACCATTGCTACCTGCAGGCCTGTGGTTTCAGCTGCTGCTCACCACTTTTGTTTCCATTACAGGGGTATTATTCTGAGGCCAGTTATTTTGCTTTTGTTTTGTTTCTTACCTGCCATTGCTATGTCTCTGCAGCAAAGGGGTGTGGGACGCAGCGTGAACTCACTGCACTGGCTTGATCAGAGTTCTAGCCTGTTCTTGAAGATCTCCTCATCCCTCTTCCAGTGAGTGTGCACCCTTATGTGCAGGTAGTTTTGGGATGGCCTCGATGCTGGGCCTGGGTGATAACAGAAAACCCCTTCTTCTACTCTCAGCTCCCAAAGGATATCCTGTGTTATTTTTCGGGAACCTCTGCCTGGGAAAGGAGAGATCAGCTGCAAAGGCCGGTACTTCACTGTAGGGGTGATAGTGGGAGTTGGGGGTGGTGGGATGGAGGGTAAGGGGTGGGCTTCTTCATCACCCTTCTCTGACCCCCCAAACATTCCAGAGAAAAACAAACTATAGATATGGAAATATTCAAGGAACAAGAAATCAGTTGTCTAATTGTGTCGCTTCTTTATATTTCTTATGACACAAGACAATCTCAAAAATTCCCAATTAGAAAATAAAAAGGAAGAAACACAAACATTTTTTATGTAATTGACTAGAATATGGAGTTGAATTGGAAGTTATGATTTCTGCTGGAGTTATTTTATATTACTTGTTCCTAATGAATAATTTTCCTTAAAGAATATTTGAAAGAAACTAGCATATCTAAATGATCTAACTTGGTTAATAATTGGTTCATGATATTTCTTAAATGAAAAATTTCTAGCTAGTTTGAATTATAACTAATCACTACATTGTGTAAAAATCTGTAATTGGAACAAATCTAGATGAAATCTTTTTTCCAGGATAAAGCTGAATATAATGGCTGGTTCAGCGTGAACTCTCATTATAGCCTATTAAGACAATATAGAGGCACATTCAATGTTGTGTGTGTGTGTGTGTGTGTGTGACTACAAGGGGTTAAAAGCCCAGGTTCTCTTAATTCTGAAAGCATGTGGTGGCCAGCCCAGAGCCAGATTGAGCCACGTTAATTTCCCAGAAGATTTCAAAGAATTATCTTTTGAAAAGGGGAAGTTTGGCTAATAAAAACCAGGATAACCTCCGGCAGTCACATGGAGAAGAATAGAAACAAATTACTCCTGGCTTGTTCAACATTGTTGCTGGGGGCTTTCCACGACCAAGCCAGACTGCTTTGTTTTACTTTACTCCAAAGAGAAAAGTTATTTCAGTAATGTCCTGGGAAACGTAAGGGTGCAAAGCTGTGCCAAATGCTCATCTGTGCCCCTTTTCTTAGCTTTAGCTCTTTGGGAGGACTGTAAGGGCTTTGGTACCATCAGGTCCTGAATCTGGATTCCTATTTTGCCATTGATATTCAGAAAAATCAGAGAAATCTATGTTTCCACTCTGAGCTTCAGTGTCTGCATCTCTTATAGAAGATCATTGATGCCTACCTCATGGCCATGATGGTGAAGATTTGGGTATGATATGGGCTCTCATGCACCTGGATATAGAAGGCACTGAAAAAAATGCATAGGGATTCCTGGATTCCCCTTGTGGAATCAGCTCCTCTCTTCCTCTCTGACATTTTTTCCTGAAATCTTACCTCTTTTGTAAGTAGATTCTTGAAAGTTGGAGCCAGACGATTATGATAGGTTTTGTGTGAAGATTAAGGAGTTTTAAAATAAAATATCAGTTATCTATTGGCTGTATAACAAATGACCCCAAAGCCTAGCATCTTAAAACAACCATTTTACTATGCTCATAGATTCTGTAGGTCAGGAATTCAAAAACAGCTCAGGTCCATGATGCTACGGCCTCAACTGGGAGAACTCAAAGAATGGGGGTGACTCACCAGCTTCAGGAAGAAGTCTTGTGCAGGTTTCCTCACTCACATGCCCTGCTAGGAACACCTACACATGGCATCTCCATGTGGCTTGGGCCTCCTCAGAGTGGCAACTAAGTGTCTGAAGGCAAGTTTCTCAAGAGAACCAGGCAAAAACTGTAACACTCTTCTGGTCCTAACCCTGGGAGTCACATAACATCACTTCTGCTGGGTCTTAGTTCCCTCCAGGTTCTAGAGGAGGAAGAAAAGACTCCACCTCTTAATGGGAGGAAAGTCAAAATCCCATCGTAAGAACACAAGGACTAGGTGCTCTTGTGATAGAGTCTTTGGAAAATCCAATTTGCCGCAGGAGTGAGTCAATAAGAAGTCCTTGAGATTTTTGACGGGATCTGGTAAGAGTGTGAAAGATACATTTGCAGAATAGCTACAAAGCCATTGACACAGTGATTCAGGTGGAAATAATGAAGCCTGGGGAAAAGCAGTGACAGAGAGAATGGAGAGAAGGGGGTGGATGTAAGAGTAGACATTAGGATAGGACAAATCTCCTGCAGGCAATGAGGAAGAAAATGAAAAGGGAAAAGAGGAGACAGGAGACTCTGAGGTTTTGTACATGGATGCTCAGAAGGGTGGGGTGCCGTTACCTGGAATAGGGAAGTCACAGAGAAAAGCAGGAACCCCCTCTTCCTTCTTTACTCACCACAGACTTTCTCATCTTCCAAGAATTCATGTACGTAGAGTCTCAGTCTGTTTTGCAAACATGCTCTTTACTCTTCGTAGATTTGCATGTTCACTCAGGTCCTGAGGTCTCAGTAAGTCCCTAAAGGGCTGGAATGATGACTCTTTGAGAGGTGACATCAGGGTTTTGAGTCAAGATCTTGTGTTAACTAGGGTTACCTCTATTACTAAAAATCCAGGAAGAAACATCTGCCCATGTGGAGCCTCTACAAAATGTTTTAATACCATAATGAAAGGTAGGATTCAAACATTCCTTGGGGAAGAATCTCGGGTTTCTTTCTGATAGCATCATCTGTCCTTGGAGATCAAGCCCTTGGGAGGTGCACATTTTGTAGCATTTTTGACTCCGCTGGCAGTATCCTCTTCTTCCTTGGTCTCTGCTATCCAAGGTACAGAGATAGTTTAAATGATGACTTTGTTTCACTTCATTCCAGAGTATTTTGTGTTCAAAAGAGACGTCACAATGAAATTAGTTATAAGATCATTCTAAAACATTCCAAACGAATGGCATCCTTCTGGTGACCAGGGGAAGCTAAGCAGTTATTCCAAAGAAATTGCCACTGCTCAAACGTTTCAGGAACTGACCTTTACGAATTGCTTGCCGAGTCACCCCATGAACATCATCATTACATACCTTGTTTTTGACCCCAGCTGCCTTACCCACTCTAAAGTCAGAATTTTAAAATTTGCAAGTGACAGGAATTAACTCAGCTTAAGTAAAGAAGCACATTTATTGGTTCACATAACTGGAAAGGCTAGAATGAACCAGCGTCAGGTATGACTGGACTCAGAAATTTAAATGGTATCATCAGATCTCTGTCCTTTTCAGTTCTCTCTGTGGGTTCAACTCATTTTCATACAGCTTCCTGCAATGTGCCCGGGGAGATGGCTACCAGCAACCCCAAGACTGCGTCATCCCAGGTTAGTGACCTCAGGGAAAGCTGGGCCTGCTCCCCACAACCCCCACTTCCCCATTCCCACCATTGTTCTTCTGTCATTCCCAGGCAGGAACCGGATTGTCCCAGGCTGAGCCAAATGTGCCTTGCTGTGGCTTAGGGGAAAAGATTTGTTACTAGGAAAAAAAAAAAGCAGGCAAAGCACATGCTCTAGGAAGATAAAAATAGTAGTGGCTAGTGTCTGTCTCATCTGCTTTGGTCAGCACTCTTGACACTGATTAACCTTTAATTGTCCCCAAAACCTACCCTGGGAGCTTGTTAGAAATGCAGACTCTCAAGACCCATCCCAGCCCTAGTGAATCAGAGCCCGCAGTTCAGCAAGATCCTCTGATGAGTCTCATGTATGTTGAATTTGGAAACAGCTGGGCCGAAGGAGAAAGGCTGGGCCGTGGCTCGGAAGGAGCATTTGGAAGAGGAGTCGGAGAAGGTTCTGGGTGTGGCAGCCTAATAGGAGCGGGCGACCAGCCTGCCTGGACTAACACCACAAGGAAGGCAGTGGCCTGGGCACCGCTCTGATGCCCGAGTCAGGGAGGCGGAGACTAGACTGTGGCCCGGGGTCCGAGTCAGGCTGAATGAAAGAGGCGATGCTGGTTCTATTCACCTTTTGAGCCAGGCGCTCTTGGAACCCCCGGTGCAGTGGAGTGGATCCCGGAGCCCGGGGCTGGTGGTGGGGGGGGACCGAGTCTGCCGAGGTACCTTCAGTGGCTTCCACAGAGAAGAGAAGAAACTTCAAGGCCAGGGGAGTCCATTCTAGGGCTTTTATCATGCAGGCAAAAGGTGACTGGACTTCTCTCTCTCTCTCTCATGTTTTTTAAAAAATAAACCTTTACTACAGTCAGTTATTAGCGTGATTCTGAAATTCAGATCTGATCTAGTTGCAAATAGAGCCACTTTATGCATAAGAGTTTATGCAAAACACAGTCATACCTAGACAGACTTTACCCTTTCCCGAGCGCCTTAGTCATAGGAGTTAGATGTAAAAATTAGATAAATTCTCAGTACAATCAGGTCCCCTCTCTTTTCTCTACTTATTTGAAAGAGAGTATTGCTGTCAGAAGGGCTGCAGAAATGAAAGCCAATGGAAGTGTAATTAGATAGAAAGGTTTAGAGGACCCAAGGAGGTCTGGACCAAAGACTGGAATTGCTTCCTGCTGCCTGTCTCGAGGCTATGAGGTCTTGGAAACACAACACTGGAATGTGGTACAGGCTGTCATCCAAAGTGATGGGGAGCAGATTTTCCCTGGGTCTCCAGGCTACTCCGTCCTTTCACAAATGAGTCTCCTACACAGTGTCCTTCCCATGTGTCTCTGCTCGGGTTGCCACACAATCTTAAGAGCATGGGAGGTGCTTTTGCATTGAGAGTCCTACCAAGTCCAAGAGTGGGGGGTGAGGGCACAGTTTCCAGAATGAGACCCATTGGGTTTGAATCCTTTCTTTGCCACTTATTAGATGCATGGGCAATGCTGGGCAAATTATATAACTTGAGTCTCCTCAATGATAAAATAGGGTTAGCAAAAGGAGCGTTGTGAAGACTAGATGAGGAAATGTGTCTGGAATGAGGCACCTGGCACAAAGGAGGTATCACCTCTGCTCGTCAAAGCACTTAGCTCCCCGCTCAGGGCTGTTATTATCCCCTAACCTTTGTTCAGTTTTGTCTGATACTCTCCCTCAAGATGCTGCGTGATCAGCATTCCACTCACACATGGTGAATATGAATTAACATGAACTTAGGCTTGAGAATTTCAAGACGTCCCTTTTTTTTTCAGATCACTGGAGACACTTGGAGGTTTTAGAGAAATGCGGCATCCTGAACGAATTCAGAATCCACAATATGTAGTTATTGGTCTTGATCGCATTAGGAAGAAGGTTCTGGCACTCACATGCATTCTTTCAGGGCCCTGTGGCTTGTCTTGCAAACCACCTCTTCCCTTGCACAACCAAACAGGACTCAGGGGACTGGGGCTTCGTGCTTCTCTTAGAGAGATCACTTTATTCCCTTTTGATATTTTTAGTGGGCCTGTGCTCACAGGCAACAACTATTTGGGTTCCTGGCGTGTTCATTTTTGCTTTATTCATCCCACACAGCTGTTGAGCGCCACCTCTGGGAAAGGCAGGGTGCCGCGCACGGCGGGGAGAAGAAAATGCCAACTGGAGGTGCCCACTCCCTCCTGCACCCTCGGTCTCCATCACTGCCTCGGCTGCACTTGGGAACCAGCATGTAGGACTCGATGCATCTTCCCTTTACTCCGTACCGCCTCTTCCCTCAAGGCTTCCCGGCTGCCGGAAAGACGACGATTCCCCAAAGCAGCGTGCTGAACTCTTTTCCAAACCCAGGACGTAGGGTCTCAAGTCTGGTGGCCACACTCACTGGCTGTTGGCTGAGCCTCATTGTCAGGGCCCTTTGTGTGTCTCTCTGGTGAGCTGCAGCCAGTGCCCGCCCACCAGCCTTTCTGCAGGGCTGCGGGGATCTGGGCTTGGGTTTGTTTGCTTATTTGTTTCTTTACTGGCAGTTTTTTCTGAGAAGACGTTGGCCCACTCTTCTTTACTGACTTGCCCAAGCAAGTCTCTCCCCCCAGAACGTTCTGCTCCTCTGACTTCCCTGCCCTCATCTGTCTGTTAACGTGACTTCCTAGCAGGTTCAGTTCAAGTGCTTCTGCGAGAAGCCTTTTGAGCACAGCGCGCGCGACCTGTGCCAGAAACATTTCTTGACCTTGAGCTCCCTCGAGTCTGCGTGGCCCGAATGAGTCCAGGTTCAGGACTCTTTAGGGTCCGTGTCGGGGTTACCTGAGTGCCAGCTGCACCCCCCCTTCCCCTTTCGGGAAGCCCCCAAAGTGCAAGGAGCATTCTGTATCTATCTCACAGAGCCTCCAGCAAAGATTTCATCAGCTGGGTGACCGTAGGCGACCGACTTTCCCTCTTCGTCTGTGAACCCAGCCTTGTTGATGAATTCATCTGACAACCTGGCTCAGGGCTCCCCACACTTAGCACTGGGGGTTTTCACTTTCCTTGCTCTCACTTTGTGCTTCTTTGATGTTCAACGTAGATTTCCTAAATGAATGAGTTAATTAATAAATACGTAAACCAGATGGTTTTCTATTCTGAAGTGCTCACAGCCCCGTTGATGTTTATCTTCATTGATGCCGAGAACGTGATTACTACGTGGAAGACTGTCACTGTGGGCGAATTCTTCTATCTCTCCCTCCTGGGCATTGGTTAGGGTTTAGGTGGGGCAAAAGAGTAATTCAACATATGTAAACACTGGCTGTGATTCTTTTCAACTCTTGCAAACCTGATAGTAGAAAAAGGCTATTACATTGTTGTTTTAATTTGCATTTCTCTGATTACTGGTGATGTGAAGCACTGGTGAAAAAGAAACAGAAATGAGTGTTTTAAACTACTTGGAAGCTGAGGGGTACTTCTGTGAGAAGCCAGGCACAGGACTTAGAATGGCCAGGCATGCAGGCTGATTCACTCAAATTCCCAGCACTTTCCAGGTGGTGAGGTCACACAGAATGCAGTAGACCAATTGTGTGGCCAGAAGAGACTGGTGTTTCAGCAAAGGCAGCTCCCTGGCAAGCCCCAGGGACACTTACCTGGTCCTCTGACCTGTCTGTGTTGTGCTTTGTTTCTGTCAGCAGCCACAGCCCTCCAGAAACTTCCCTCCTTGGAAATCTTTCTCCTGGTCCCTGGCCAATGGCCACATTCCTGGGGCCATCTTACCTCCACTCACCGGGAGAACCCTTGAGCCTGTCTCTCCTGCCCAGAGTCGGGACTTGACTCTTCAAGATCCAGGGAGTGAGTGACCACCTTCCCTCAGTCCAAGGGTCACCTTTTAGGTTCTCACTCCTATGTCAGGACTGACTTCTTCCCAAGATGCATGACAGTGAGAGCAAATACACTGTCCCCCTGACCAGACTGCCCCTGCTACCTGAGAAGTCTGGCCTTAGCTTTGGCCTTTTCCTGGAACAGCCTTCACAGTACAATGACCTGGGAGGATCCTGCCTTTGGATCTTTTGTAGAAGGTCAAAGTGGGCTTCAGCAACTGCTGTCTGGCCTTTCTGGGGGAGTCTTGCCTGCCTGAAGTGATGCCTGGCTTCCTACCCTCCCCCCCCCCCCCAGTGTCTGGTACCAGTCCCCTGTGAGCCAGTACTTGGAGAAGAAACTTACAAACATACTAACCAAGAGCCAGAAAATACATTTCAGAGACCATATAATCTAAACCCACTTTTAGGAAAGTTAGGAGAATGTGCCCACCACGAACAACCTTTTACATGATGACACATAGCAATTCGACCTTCCTGTTCTGGAACTGGATCTGGAACGGCCCACTGAAGTCTATTTTCCTAATATAAGGGAGCAGAGATGAATTCAAACTTCTTCATGTCTAGACAAATCAGTTCACTACAAAAGATGTTGGCTTTTCCCTGGCTTCTAATGATCAGCATTACACACATGCTGGTAGACAGATAGACAGAGATGGGTGTACACACACGTGTGTGTCTGTGAGGTTTCTTCCAGGTTCCACATTTCCATGTGCACCTCACTCTTCATTGTCATTTCTCGTGGTGATTCCGTCAGGCAGGAAGCAGCTAAGGTCAGCGTTGGAACTGGATTCAGGATGCCCCTGAGGAGGGTTCCCACCTGCCCAGCGCCAGACCTGCCCACACTTGAATAATGGGGACCGAGGTGCTATATGGCTTCAAGGATGGCTGTCAACCTGGAGCAGCCCCTGACCCTCTCTTCCAGGTGATCACCATGTAGCAAATCAATCAATAAACATTTTTTAAGTATCGTTAAGTACCAGGCACTGACTTGGCCTTGGCGAGAAATGGAAAAAGGAAGATGGAACAATTGAAATTTACCTTTATTCATGTAGAAAGAGAGCTGCCAGAATTTAATCAATTTCATGGAAGGCAGTAAATTGTGCACCTTAAACACCTTTCTAAGACAAGCATCATGACTTCTGATAACTAGCTGAGTGAGGCACTTCACCCCAATAATTAACTGCCTGGGCTGAAATTCTGGCTGTGCCACTTACTAGCTGAGTGGCCTTGGCCGCGTTAATGCCACTGGGTTTCGGTTCCACCTCGGTAGAATGTGGTGAGAGGAGCTACTTCAGCCTCTGTAGGGCTGCTGTGAGGATCCAAGGATATTATTCACATAGAGCACTTCAAGTGGTCCCTGAATGTGAGTTACAATTACCATTAACCTCCCTTCTGGCTGTGGACGTCCAGGTCCTTGGCAACCCTGACTCGGAGCTTAAATGGAGAGGGAGGCAGGGAAGGCCGTGGATGGGCAGAAGAAGAGAGCTATGTGATGCCAGAGATCAAGGCGCTTTCGGGCCAGCTCTGCCTTGGAGTTTGTCTTTCTTTGTTGTGAAAATGTTCAAACACACAAAACAGTGGAGAGAAATGTGCAACGGACATTTACCAACCCATTTCCTGGACATGACAGTGGTTAACATTTTGCCATATTTACCTGACCTATTTTTTTTGAATTTTACTGAAGTATTTTAAAATGAATTGGAAATATTACATTTCACTCCTAAATTCTTCACTGTGTTTCTTTAAAGGACATTTTCTTCCAGAACAACCATATCATTGTCTCGCCTAACAAATTAACCGAACACCCAGGCATCTTGGAGGGTTTCAAATGAACCTTTTGATTTCAAGATCGACTATGCTGGGGAGGAGACCACTTTGAGGACAAGATACGAGTGACTGTGTGTAGGAAAGAGTGTTCCAGGGGTTGGGATCGGGAGGGGCGTGTGTTAGCCAGTGTCCCTCTTGTCCTGCTGGAAAAACATAACCTGGTCTGAGGTCCTTTGTGTGAATGTGCTCATTCCAATTTGCTTCTTTTGAAAGGAGGAAAACATGTTTTTGAAGGCTGCTTGACAGACAGGGAAGATATTAATAAATGACATGCAAATTTCTTAATTTCGCTTTGGCTGGATATGTGATTGCTACTTCTGAAATACAGGCTGGTGATGGAACTTCTTTTTTAAAAAAGATTTCTTGAGCTCTGACCGTGTGTGTGTTGGGTTGTCCAGCTCAGCTCGGCCAGGGGCAGGATCATTCTGACCTGAGTGGAGGTAAATAAGGACACATTCGAATGAAAACTGGTCCTAAAGAAGAAGTGGAGAGCTTAATTTTGAGACTGTCTCTTGGGTGGAGATACCACAAAGGTTTGACTGAAAAGCTGGAAAGTTCTTTTTATAGCTCTGTTGCCTGCCATGAGGAAGGCGACTTCATTGATTGGCCTTTTGCACTTAGCTCCTGTTTCTCCTTCAAGTCCACGTGCAGTGGGATGGGAGCCACTCTCCACTGCCCCGGCTGGGGTGCCCCGGGCTTCCTGGTTCAAACCACTCTTCCCCCTTCTCCCAAGAAGAGGTCTGAGGCCCCTTCCCATCAGTGTATGAAATATACAGGGTCCCCTCTGGTCGAAGTGTCGGCCTGTGGTGTTGGCGTGGGGGCCCCGGTGCACAGTAGTTCAGGACATGAGCTCTGGATGGAGACTTCTTGGATGCAAAGCCTGCTTCCACCACGTCCTGCTGGTTCCCCTTCTCTCCAGGGCAGTGAGGAGCCAGCCTTCCATATATGCTGCTCTCTTATAGTTACATGTTTGGGAAGATATTTTCATTTGTTCTGGAAAAGATTATTCTTCCCCAAGAATGAGTGAATCACTTTCTTCTGTAAAGAAGAAACACTGCAACTACAGTTGAGGGTGAATCTTAACACAAGATGACCATGTGTTTCCTGCTGGGTGTTCTCATCTGCCTGGCTTATTTAACTTTAGTAGAAGGAACTCAGTTTTCATCTCCCCTTCTTTTAATAGACATGTTTTCTCTTGCCTGTGGAGTTTGCATACTTAGAATAAAACCCCACGGAATCTCAGGTTAAAGAGAGAAAGACGACTGGTTATGCAGAGGAGGGTTTTGGGATGATCTGGAGGTCATGACCAAGCATAAGCCAAATACAATTTGATTGGGTAAAGCTATTATTTAACAAACAACCCAGCACTTATAAATCCCACTACTGGATTTGTAAGTAATCCTGTACAGTAATCCGTAAATTTAAAATGATATCGCCAGCTATTAACAAGTCATCAGCTTTGAATAATCTGTTAAACAGTGTTTGTAGATGCCAATAATGACTTGGAAAAATGTGAATATTTAAGTTTAGGCCCAGCCTTTCTGACATTGTTCAGTAGTCTGCTGGTCTTGGGCAGGAATCTCCTCAAGTAAGAGGATGACGAGTGAGGCCAGGGCACAATTCTAGAAAGTTGCTTATGCAGATCATGAGAGTACAGGCTTGTCAAAAGATTGAGAATTGGGAGTCAGTTCTGAGAGGTCTAGCCCATGGTTTAAATCATTGGGAAAGGGAAATTTAAGTAGACTTGGGTAATATTCAGCATGAGGGAGAACAAGAGCACACAAAAGGGAAAAGGAATCCTTTTCTTTACTGAGCCATAAATGAAAGCTATGTACTCAAACGCGAGCCACATGGATGGACTGCCTTATTGGCAATGTCTGGTAATGGCTTCCTTAAGTACCATTGGACCGGAAGTAGGAGATGCACCTGTAATCTCATTCTTTCCTTCATTTAAGACCACGGGCATCATAGACCTTGGGTTTCTTGCCTTTGGTCAGATGCCATGTCACTGTAGCCACGGACTGTCTGTGAACCCAGTGGAAACTGTCTGGTAGGAGGGAGCCTGACTTACACACATGTATCAAAATTCCTTGCCAGCTCCCAGCCACTGTGGCAGATCCTGCTAACTATTCACCCAGCATCTAGGACTTCTTCAGACTTCCTGTCTTCGAGAGCTTTAATTTTATACGGGGTAGCAATACAGCTGACCAGCAACACTCCTCTTATTCTTCATCGCACCTGCCAGGATCCGCTTAGCACAGTGAGGCTAAGGAGATGTGGGAAGAAGTCCCTGGGAGTGCATCCTTTTTAAAGAAAAAGGCTGAGCTTTACCAAGAAAAAGCCTCTTTTACCCTTAGTTCCCCACCTCACCCCCAGTATGCAGATGTCAAAGGTAGAGGTGACAGTTGGCAAATGAGTAGGAAAGCCTGACCATGTAAAGTATAGAGTGAGGAGCAGAAGGACGGAAAGGGTCCGGTCACTGAGAGCATCACTGAGGCGCTGCACCTGCCGTGGACTGCCACCTCCGCACCTTGTTGTGGGAGAGAAATAAAGCTGATTTCTTTAAGCCACGTTAGCAGTGTTTTCTGTTCACTGTAGCCAAATGCGTTTGTAACTGATACTGATCCAAAGAAAAGTTCTTCCAGAAAACCTGAGCCAAAGTCACTTAGCAATTTATTAGCTGCTTTTTCTAGGAAACAGCCCATTTTTCAGCCCTAAAAATCCAACATAAAGGAAGATTTTACTGTTTCTTTTTGTTTTCCTTTTCAGACCAGGTGATTGCAGATATCAGTAAGCTTTCAAGTGTGAGGAGCAACCGTTCTGTGCTTTTGACACTGTATCACTTCATCCTTCTGTTGTCACTATCTTAATGAAAAAAAGCAAGGTGACTGCAAGATCTCTGCTTTGTTTCTTTACTTTCTCCATTGCTGCCAAAGCCCTTCTGTAAGGGGCACCCAGAATAAGGTCACATCCCTTTATACAGCATGACCTTGGCCACAGGTCAGACAGAGGAAAAGCATAAAGAAGACCATCAAACTTCTCCGTGTATGTTTCCATTGCCTCCGCAGATCCTTTACCGTTCACAAGGGAGGTGTGCTCATCCTGAGATGCTTGACAACCACCTAAGCTGCGCGCCAGAGAGACGGAGGTTTGTGACAAAGTCCACGATAACTAGACGGATTCGTTTCCCAGCATAAATTGGCCAGAGCTGGTCTTTTTCAACCCAAATAATTAAACCGTGTTGTCAGACTCCGGATGAGAACCAGAAAGTATACCAGAATGCTTCTATGGACATTTGATCAACTTTTCATCTTTATTGGCTATGAGAATAACCCCAGAGCAGGATGGGTGTCACCTGAAGATAGAGTGCTGTGTGTTGACTGTAAGTCTGAGGAAAGCCAAGGTCTGTCGACAGCGCCTGGGCTGTGTCTTGGCCATCTGTCAGTGGTGTCAGCTGTTACTCAAAGTGGCTCATCTGGGTCACAAGGGCTTAAGGACTAATGGTCATAGGACTGGCCAAGCAGGTTTTGCAGGTCCAGAAAAAGCAAAAATAAGTAAGTAAGTAAGTAAGTAAGTAAGTAAGTAAGTAAGTAAGTAAGTAAATAAAAGCCAAGAAATGTAAATCTTTAGTCCAAGGGGCCAAAGGCACGCCCAGGACATCCACAGGCTTTCACAAAGACTGGAGTGGAATTATGGAGGCAGCAGTGTTTCCAGAGCCTGGGAGCTGTTTCACAAGCAACTGTCGTTGAAGAATTCTGATGCATTTCAAGAAGCCCATTTTAAGCTCATCCCACCAGCACTTCAGATTTAAAGAGCCCCGCCTCGCTTGCTGGGGAACCCTTCCCGGGAGAAGACCAGCAGAGGATCTGAAAGTCTGCAGAGCCCTGATCCAGACCCACTGCCACCGCCTTGCTGCTCTGAGAGACTCTTGTCCTTGAAACCCTACCTGTCTACACTGGGCACATGATAAACCTGGAGTATTTTCCTGGAGCATTAATTTTACTTAATGATGAATAATCAAGAACATTTTTATGCTTAAAAAATAGGTTGTGGACTATAATGCAAAATTTGCATGAATTTTAAGGAGAAACATAAGTCTTCAAAGAAATCTGCATTGTTGGTGAGTTATGTCAGGGACTCAGCTCCACTGTCCTCTGGACCGGCAGGAATGCTCTGGTGGAAAAGCTTTGAACATGGTAAACGGGGGACCGTGCTTTATAGGATGCAGAAACCTGTACGGATGTAATCTTTGGATTAGCTTCTCCTCAAGGAGCGAGCCATGTGCTGTTTGTCTTTCTCTCCCTAAAAAATACAGAAGATAACAAGGAAAATAAGAGGAAAATCACTCAAGACCTCATCCTCTCTGAAGACAACCACAGGTGACATTTGGGTGGACAACTTTCAGGGTGCCCCCAATATACACGGCAGAGATGTGTGGATTTCATTTTGCATGAAGTGTGATGGTATTTGTCTGTGTGCTTCTACAATGGGCAGGAAACTTTTTAAGTTTTCAGACGAGTTGAACATTTCCAGATACCCTCTCACAGAATACCAATGCGAGTAGAGAAAGCCTTTCACATTTACCGAGATGTAATAAATACTATCTCTCGCTTTCTTTTTTAATCCACAGCAACAAGATGGGACTGTAGGTGCTCCATGCACGACTGGAGGATGTGTTTCCAATGCTGAAAGTTAACATGCCATCGTCTGCCAGGTCAGGACAGTGCACGGCGGGAAGGGGCTCTCTGGTCTTTCTGGTTGTGTGGCCTGGATGGCCAGCACATTACTCCTCAGCATCCTGCTGGGTTTCACTGTCACCAAAGGCCTCCCGTGGCCTGCAGTGGTGGGATGAGACCCCTCGGGGTGACCCTAGAGAGCCAAGCCCATCTGCCCTCGCTGACGCTTCCCGATGTGACACCCGCCTGCTGGGGTGGATGCGTGCCAAGAGCAGCCAACTGTATGAGGCCCAAGCGAGGGGAGTGGAGCAGGGAGGCAGAGGGGCCCTGCACGGAGGTGCTGATACAGCTGCTGCCCACATGGCCTGGGCGGCTCTGCTGGGAGACCCCACCTGGACCCAACTGCCCAGCCTGAGGGCATGGGCGGCTTTAAACAAAATCTTTGTTCTGAGAGTGACTTTACAAGGTGGTTTCCTAAACAGTGGCGGGGCTTCAGGTGGGGACAGTGGCCTCCAGCCTCTTTCCTCTGTGTTCTGTGGGTGCTGCTGGAGGGTGAAGGCTCAGGCTGCAGGCTCTGCCCTGACTTTCGATGCCTGCTAGAATGTTCTCCCCACACCCTGTCACTTCTCTCACACCCTCTCTCTCTGTCACACACACACAATGCCTTTCCTACCCTGAAATCCATGAGTGGGAATTTTAGGTGCCAGCTTTCCTTTGAGCTGGTAAAAAGGATGATCTCCTTAAAAGCAACCCATAATAGTGAGTCCTGGAGGAAAATGGGGAAACTAACTCCCAAGGCCTGGAAATGATGCAGTATGCATCAGGACCAAGATGTGGGCTTTTGCGTCATCCTGGAGAGGGCCGGAGTCATTCCATCTATAAGGTGAAAACCAGGGCCTCCGCCCTCACCTAACGCATCTGTGAAAAGGGGGAACCGCCTCAGAGGATAGGAAAGATCTGATGCATCAGTACCCTGAGCACTAACAGAGGGCCTGATCCACAGAAAGGGCTCGGTAGGTGGCGGCTGGCTAGAAAAATCTACCTAGGGCCAACTTTACCAAGCCCCAGCTCCAAGGAACTCGGCTGAATCTGGATGTAACCCTTGAAGCCTTGTCCTATGCCCCCACTATTCCCCAAACCTCCCTCCTGCTCCTGGCCACACCTGCATCCAGTCAGGGCCACACACTAGCATGACTCCACCCCCCAGCATTTTCTGTGTTGGTTTTGGCTCTCGCTGGCCTTCCAGCTCTCCAGCAGCTAAGGTTGATACTTGTCTGTCCTAGCACAGTCATTAGCCGACGACTCTGTATTGGGGGCAGTGGAGCTAACTGGCTAAGAACACAGGAATTACATTTAGACAGGAATAGATTTGAATTCCGACTCTGCCAATAGACGCCTATGCAACTGTATGCAAGGTTTTGTGACCTTTCTTGGATCTTAGTTTCCTGTACAGTAAAATGGGAGTAATACTTGCATATTACTCATAATAATAATTTATACTTATAATGCTTATAATAATTAAGTTAGCAATATTTGCAAATATTTGTAAAGCACATGATAGACAATATGAGGTATTATTCATCTTATCAATACTTGCAGTATTACTGTATTTAAATTAATTAAGTGCTGAAAATGAAACGTGACGGGACTGGTGGGTTTTGACCCACATAAAAGAAAGCCGGAGCTGGTTACCATGTGCACATGCTCAGGGTGCACCTTGGGCTCGTTCTCATTTTTAAGGTGGATACAGAGGAAGGAGAGGGAAACGGCCTCAACTCTGGCAAAGTGGGGACAAGTCCTCTGTGACTCGAAGGGACTCCCTGCTTTGCTCAAAGTGCCCCTTGTTGCCTGGTGGCAAGTTTTGTTCTCCAAGACCAGTGACTGACTCCTGTTCATGATGCTTTTGGGGAAAGACATTAGATCCATACAAGGTTAATTACTATTATGCAAAGAAATGAGCCCACACACCGTTCACAATCCTTTTGGGTGGCACACGTGTTCATTTCTCTTTCTTTTAAAAAAAATCATGCCTCTTTTTATTTATTTGATATCTTCTCTTGTCTTCTCCGCTCTGTTTCTGTAAAGAATGAAAATGCAGCCTCCACCATGGTGGATCATGTAACTCTGTATAAGCTCTTCCAAGGGTCTCCATTCCGTTCAGGCCCTAACAATAGCCCACGAAGCTGCAGGACCTGGCCTCTCACCCCTGGCTCACCTCCGACGCATGTATACAACAGAGATGCCTGGATTTCCTTTTACGTGACAGGTTCACATGAGACATCTTATAGAAGCTGCTTTCTTCACCCAATGCTGCACACATTTCTATGTCAAGGTACATAAATCTTTAACCCCGCTTCTAACAGCCTTTAGTGGGATAATGGTCTTCCACTGTATGGAGCCAGTCTCCACTGATAACATCTTTAGGCTGTTTCCAGCTCTTTGCTATTAGATGAGATTGTGTATATAAGCTACTCCTTGGGCACATCCCAGGCAGCTCTTGTCACCTATGGCGTTACCACTATGGAAATCTGTCATCATCATCATCTCCCTCCCCATGCCCAGCCCTGAAAACACTGTCTTAAAGGCTCCCCAAGCCCAGTTCTTAGTATCAACCAAATCGGGTCTATTTAGTCCATCTACCACATCTGAGGGAGGGCTTGTGTACTTATTTTTGATTTCCTAGAAAAAATCAGAATACTTTTATATTTTATCTGGCCTCAATTGTCTGTGCCTCTCCCTTACTCCATCCACTCCCTTTCTGATGACTGTAGGTCCCAGAGAATCATGCCTCTCCTGCTGGATACAGTCTTGATGAACCTGGGGTGGGGGTGGTAGGCGGACTAGTCATTAAAACTCAGGGTGAGAAACCGCCAGTCTCTACTTCCATTCTTCCTTCTGCGCTCCTGGCCCCACCAGCCTCCAGGTCGCAGGTCTGGAAGCTCCTGGGGTTGGTGCAAAAGCCTCTCACAGGACTGATCCATCTTCAGTGAGGGTACCAATGAACCTCCAGCAGGAGGTGTGTGTTATCTCAGTGGCCTTAAATATCCCCTTTCCTTTGTTTCAGGATACAGTGGGGAGCAAAGCTTTGACATAATAGACTTCAATGCCAGGTGGACGGACTTCTTTTTTTTTTTTTAATTTCCTTTTATTTTGTTCCATCATTGAGCTTGTTAGGGTGACTTCTTTTTGCTAAACCCTGTGGCACTGGGTCCAAGCATGCCTCACTATTATTAACCTATTGGACAGCTGAGGGCGTAGAAGCACCCAGAAGCTACATGACCCGCCCAGGATCATGTGGCAGTGCCCCACAAGCCTGGGACTCAGGCTTCTGATGGCGGACCTGCCCTTGGCTCAGGAGGAGCTGCCAGCAGGCACCAGAGGCGGCTCATGTTACGTGACCAGGTCGCACGCTGAGGGTGGGCTGCCCTCCTCCTCCTTGGCTTAATCTCAAACAGCCGTGGAAGGAGGTGGCAAGGAACCCTGGTGGTCTTGTTTTAGGAGGTCTCTAGAGATCAGTGTTGACATCTTTCTTAGGTCTGTCATTGGCATGGGTGGATTAGGAGATCCCAGGCTGGGTAACTCAATAGTGCACCGTGGCCCTCCGCTGACAACACAGATACTGAAGGGCATCAGCTGTTGAGCCCCGAGTGATAAAGTTATAGGGAAAGAGGAGGCGGGGGCTGCCAGAGGGGAACTAACCCACTGAAAGTTTGCTCTGAGCCAGGCACTGTGCTGGCCCTTTCATGTGCACCTCTCCTCTGCAACCCCAGGTACCCAATCAGCCGACTCTTCCCCCTCCTTTGGGTTGAGGAAATAGGATGATTGAAACTGCTAAGTGGGAAGTAGCTATTATGCAATGGAGATAGACAGGCTTTTAATGCATTTGTGTCCCGAGTCCAAAGTTAAGCTCTTTCCTCGTTACCACATCGCCCATCAGAGGCACCCCAGGACAGCCTGAGTTCTGCAGTAAATCTCTTTGGAGTGAGCCACCTTTCTGCGAAGGAGTGCTGCTAAATCTCACACGGACTCATCAGCCCCACTTCCTTCCTTTCCCAGCTGCCATGTCATCTGAGGAGAGCAATGTCAAAACTTGGTGCTTTTCTTTGAAACTCTTAGTGAGTCTCCCTCCAGACTGCAGTTGGCTCAAGGGCATGATTTTGGCTGCAATCCCGCAGAGTTTCATTTTCACTTTTTTATTGAAAAATCGAAATCTGGGGAATTAGAACCTTTCCATATTGATTTTTCAGGGGCAAGTGAAAATTACATTCCGTACGGAACCAAGAAGGTGCCACCTTGAGTGGCGGCGGGGCTGACGTCGGAGTGGCGTGCAGAAAGGGGCACACGGATACAGTCTCTGTGTAATCTTTCAAAGTGTTGAAGCCACAACTCATTTTTGATCTGCATAAAATGATTTCTGAAATCAAAACTTTATTTTGTTTCTTCAGTTGAAAAGAAAATTGAAGATAGAGAGCTAAGTGGAAAGAGGTTTGGAAACTGAGTCTCTGATTTCTCCTTCCAGTACATCAGGGGTGGGGTTGAGTCCACGCTTGGCTCCTCACCTCCTCTAAGCCTGGTGCTGGGGACTGTGAAGACAGAGTTGTGCTTTATTCATTCACTTTGAGACTCGGACAGTTCTGAGCCCAGATCTTGTTCTGCCCTTTTGCAAGTTATTCAATGTCCTGAGCTGTGTTTTTTTTATCAGTGTGCATTAGGGATAGTACAGAAACTACCCATAAGGCTGCGGCGATGACTGACTGAATAAACATTTATTGACTGACAGTGAATAAACAAGACCCATGTAAAGCGTTTGGGTTTGATAAAATAGGTGTCTATTGTGTGCCATCACCACGTCACCTTTCTCAGCAGGGCCAGCCCCCTAAGAAGTTTGAAGTATCACAGAGCATTCAGGGCAGGTGGACCTATCTGAGGCTTGCACTGCCATTTTGTGTTTTATTTCCTTTTTCCTGTTCCATTAGGGCGAATGCGGAGGAAAACCTGCCACCCCGTACACGCAGGCTTCTCCTTGGGAAAGATGCTCTGTGAGTTAAGATTTGGAAGCAATTCCATATTCTTTTCTTTGCCTCCTCCCACCGCCCTATTTAGCACCTGTGAAATATCCTGTCTTTCCCTTTTTCGTATGCAGGCTAATTGTGAACATCAGCCAAAGCCCTGAAAGTGATTCTAGCTGGAAATGAGCAGGTCTCTGAAGCGGAAGAAGAGATGGACTCTGGAGAAGAGGGTGTCTGCAGCCGTGGGGGTGAAGGTGACCACCCCGGGGAGAGGGGCAGTGCCGAGCCAAACTTCAGACGCCTCTGGGGGATGCCGGGCACCCCATCGGCCTGGCATCCACAAATGTTTCAGCCAGATGTGCAGCCCTTGGAATGAGCAGTCAGCAACTGCTTTGAAGATAAAAAGCCCTGGGAGCCCACAGAGCGCCTCTGTTACTGGCGGGAGTGCGCCTTCTCCGCACCAGCACTGCTCACGGCTCTGCTCCAGCTGGTGAAAGGCAAACCCAGCCGGAAATGCCAAGTGCAAGGAAGGGGAGCAAGTGAAATGCTGGGGGTGGGAGAAGGGAAGGGGTGGGTGCCTGTGCTTTGAAATTCTGTCCCGGAAAGGCCTCTTCAGTGGATCCCCTTCCAACCTGCCCCAGTACAACAACTGGACGTGGCATGTGACAGGCGCTGCCGACAGGTCACATTTCACACACGCAGCTGTAATATCTGGCACGCAGGTGTTTGGTTCTGTGTTTGCCAGCTGCTCTGCAGCGCCCTGCTTTTCTGGATGGGATGGGGGAGGGGGAACCTCACACTTGTTGCTGCCAAAAGTGAGGAGGGGTTAGAAATTCCTGCCAGTGGGCCAGGTGCTCAGCGTTGGAGTCAGTGCTTGAGTGTCCCCGTGCCTGCCTCAAAGGTCCTGGGGACAGGGAGTGGGTCTGCATGGGAGGGGGAGCAAGGTGACCGGGAAGCCTCCAGCAAGCCGGCCAGGCCCCAGGAAGATCCGTCGGGAGCGAGTGAGCAAGAGGAGAGTTGGCCCCTGGGCTCTCGAGTTGGGAAGATAAGAGTTCAGATCCCAACTCCACCTCTGAGTAATTGTGAACTCTTGGCCAAGTTTCTTAACCTGTCTGGGCCTCAGTGTCCTAGTCTATAAAATGGATTGTGGAACACCTGGTCCATGGGCCGCTGGAAGGATTCCATGAGACAGGGTGTAAAGCACGCAGGGAAGCAGTGCTGCTTTTGCTGTCCCCACCTGGAAAGCGGGTCAGGCAGGCGCCTCCCAGGCTCCTGGGCCAGCACCCTGGACCATTGCGCACGGCAAGCAAGCCTGGCCCAGCGGTTCTGCGTCTCAGGGTGGATGGGCGGGCCCAGGTGGTCCCAGTGTCCAGACACAGATACTTGGTTTCCTGCTCTTTCTTCTTCCTCAGAGAGGAAGACGACTGTGTACTCAGAAAACTAAAGTCACTGAGAAAGCACAAAGCAGGGCGTTTGGGCTTGCGCCTCCCACCTCCAGCCCCCCAGCCTCCCCAACCCAGAACTCACCAGAGATTGTTCATGGCTGTGGCTGTTACTCGGAGGTGTCTCTCCCTCCTCCGCTGGACTCTCTGGAGGCCGTGGGCCACGTCCACTTTGCCCGCCACTCCTTTCCATTCTCTGCAGGCAAGAAGGTTGGAAAAACGTTTGCTGAGGGAGCAAAGGCCTAAGTGTGTGGATGAGTAGAAGGAGGTCCTCACTTCTTCTGCCTCTCTCATCCCTATTTAAAAAAAATTTTGGGGGGCAAATTTATGGTTACTAGGGTAGGGGGGAGAGGAGAGGGAGGGATAAATTGAGAGCTTGGGATTGGCTTATTAAACTACTATGTACCAAACAGATAAAAACAAAGTCCTAGTCTATATCACAGGAGATTATATTCTATGGCTTGTAGTAACATGTAATGAAAAAGAATATGAAAAAGAATATATATATATAAAACTGAATCACTATGCTGTAACCAGAAACTAATACAATATTGTAAATCAAAAAATAAAAATTTAAAAAATTTAAAAAATTTTTTATTGACGTATAGTTGATGTACAATATTATATCAGTTACAGGTGTACAACACAGTGCTTTACAATTTTTTAAAGGTTATACTACATTTGTAGTTATTATAAAATGTTGGCTGTATTCCTTGTGTTGTACAGTATTTCCTCATAGCTTATTTATTTTATACATAATAGCTTGTACGTCTTAGTCCCCTACTCCTATATTGACCTTCCCCCCCTTCCCTCTCCCCACTGGTAACCACTAGTCTGTTCTTTTTTGTTATATTTACTAATTTGTTGTATTTTTCAGATTCCACATGTAAGTGATATCATACTTGTCTTTGTCTGACTTCTTTCACCTCACTTGGCACAATACCCTCCAAGTCCATCCATGTAGTTACAAATGGCATAATTTCATTCTTCTTATGACTCAGTAGTATTCCATTGTGTATATATATATATACACACCACCTCTTCTTTATCCATTCATCTGTTGAGGGACACTTAGATGGCTTCCATACTATCCCTATTTAAGGACAGGAAACACGCATGTTCAAAGGGTGGGCTGTGGCCATGCGTCCAGCCCCACATCACTCCCAGCTCTCAGACCTGCCCTCACCACCTGTCCCACCACTTCCCCCTGCCTCCTGATACTGGATACCAGGATACCGGGAGATGGGGCTGCCCAGGTCAGCAGGAGGTTGCAGGAGGCAGAGAATGATGGGGATCCCGTGGGCAGGGGCCATGCTAAGCTCTGCATTTGGACATGGGGCTAGTATTGTCTTTGTTTTTTGTTTTTTAATTGAAATATAGTCAGTTTATGATGTTGTGTCAATGCTCTTTCTGAGTGCACTTTCTGGAAGTTGCAAACTGTTGAATGAGCATCCTCTGTTCTCGATCCCTCTCATGCAGATTTAAAAAAAATCACCAGTGTCCCATTTCTCTCTAGGACCTTGTTCCCCCTCTAGTGGGGCTGGGCAGCTAGGAGCGCGCCTGCTGCAGTCCCCTCCACGGCCAGGCCTCGTTCATGCCTGACTTGTACGCTCTAAGATGTCCCTCCCAGAAGGGCCTCTCTCTCTGGCTAAAACTCTCCCACTGCCCCTCTGTGATCACTGCCAGTGCCCAATTAATATTCTCGTCTGGCAAGGGGGAGAAATCCGGGAAAAGGACACTGGTGTTTATTTAGCACCTATTATGTGTCAGACACTGTGTTAAGCACTTCGTAATCAGCATGTCCTCGAGGTGGTTGACATAACTGTCCCCACTTTACAGGTAAGAAAACTGAAGAAAAGAGATACTAGACAATTTTCCACATCACGTAGTTGGTAAGTGGTAGGACTGGGGTTTGAATCCCAGGGTGCAGGATGCCTCCGCCTTTGCTCTTTCTGTGCCATTCAGCGTCGTCACTAAGCAACCTCACACAGTAACTCATGTGGATGAACTAACTGCTGGGACCATGGCCTGAATCCTTTCTTTCCTGGTACCAGTGTCTTCTTGGGTGATAATGCCATTCATTTCTTCAGTTATTCATCCAACAAGTAGATACTGAGAACCTCCTGTGTACCAGGCTCTGGTCTAGTAGCTGGAGATAAAGGGGTAAAGTGAGTCCCCTCCAAAGAACTTATAATACAGTTGAGAGGCAAGCACTAGATGGATAAGCGCACGACTCAGTTAATTGACTGATTATCACTGTATTAAGCGCTATTAAGAAAACGTACACGGTGCTGGGAAAAGCTTATCTGGGAGAATCAAGGAAGGCTTCCCAGAGGAGGAGAAATTACTCCCATTTTTGCTATCAACCAGGCAAGTGTCTCGAAAAGCAGAAATTTGGGGTGAGGACAACCCCACAGTGGGGAGAGAAGCGCCCTAATTGCCCATTTCCGACAGAAGTGGGCTGCTCAGGCATCGTCCAGCTCCCTGGTTTTAGCTCTGAAGGGAGTAACAGGCACGTTCTGAAATACCGAAGGAAGGAAAAACCCACACCAGGGCAGAATCAGGGCTCTCTTGGCACCAGCCCGCCAGCGTGGCAAGGCTGCTTCTGTTGGGTCTGTATTTTTCCTGGAGCCTGAGGGATTGTCTCAGTGACCCTCACACGCCACTCCACCAGGAGTGGAAAATCACTTGTTGAAAACATAAACAGAGCTTATGGTAATTGGCAAGAGACAGCTAGTCACCATTCTCTCTCCCCTTGCCCTTGCTCTGGTCCTGTTTGTGAGACGTACTGTCTGTGTTTTCTATCACATTTTGCTTCGCTCTTGAAAACAGAACAGCTCCTATCAGTCCTTGACTAACCCATGTGGAATCCCTCTGTGTCACAGGCCGCAGAGCAGCCCCTTCGGTGAGGTGACAGTACAGAGAAGAGAGAAGCAGGGGACAAAGCCAGGCTTCCCCAGCCCCTCCCTCCATCCCTGAAAGCGTTGGTTTCTGATGTGGTAGGACAAGGCCCCTTGGCTTCCCTCCTCCCCACCGAGTGAAAACTGCCAGGATTCCTCTCCTGCCACATCCTGAAGCCTCCCCCAGAGTTGTTCTGGGCACGCTGAACGTCAGGTCACTGTTCGTTTTTGTTCCTTGAAAGGTAGGAGCTAGCCAGAGGCACACAGGTGATGTTCAGCCCCCTTTCTTATCAGTGAGCTATATGGGGTACTCCGGGCTGCATAGAGGAAACAGCAAGACGTTTTCCACAGAACCCTAGACAGGAGCAGTAGTCTCCAAATGCGTCCTCCACAAGCAGGGCGTCCAGCCGGGTCCAACACGGGCACGCGCGCTCCCCCTGCCCTCTCAGCCCTGACTGCTCTGGGACCGTAAGGACTCAGGAGACCACAGCTGCTCCTTCCACCGCGACTGACAGCGCCTGGGCTTCCAAGCAGCCAGCCGTCCTGAACTTCAGTTCAGTCCCAGGAAGGGAACAGGGTGACTCAGGTTGGGTTCTTGGTTTCTAGAAGACTTCCTGGTGACCTTAGCTGACTTAGGCTCCCCCACACGATGCTTCCTGACCTGGTGAGACAACAAAATATTAACCCATTGGCTGGTCCAGTTGTCTTGTTTCCAAGGTCTCGAGTGGCTGTTTGGATCTAGCCTCTTAGGACTCCTGTCTCTTCTTCTTGGCTTGGACGCTCATTCACACTTCTGCTTTTAGCAATCTTTCTAATCTATAAGCCTCAATATCCACGGCTATAAATTGGACTTTACCCTGAAGATGAATGAATTTTGCCAAGTGTTCCATTTCTGAATTGAAAGATATAAGGACTGCCCGGTCATCTGTCCCAGTAGTTACCCTGTGGATGCCTTTGGTTTTCCTCGGGACCATTTCTTCATACCTCAAGGGGCTATCTTTTCTGTTGGTGACTTTACAGATGGGGGTAGGGGTGGGACAGGGAAGTCTCATGAGATCTTAAGACAGGAAGAATTGATGGCAGGTTGTCTGCCCTACACCCCAGCATACTGTGAAATCGGCCCAAGTTTAAGCAACCATCTGATGTGTCTTCTCAGCCCTCAGGATCTGGAGATTTGCAAGAAAAATTGCTTTTGGGGGGAAGGGAGACTTAAGTCTCCCTTTTTCCCTTGCCTTCTATACCTGGCCAATCTTTGTGGTCTGTAAGTATCCAGGAAGAGCTCTAGAATTCTGTTTATGGATCCTTCCTCCTTCTAAAAAGGATATGCGTGTGTGTGTACAGATACATTTGACTAAGTTATTAGCAGGGGAACTGATGACTCTAAACAACAAAAGACATAGTGTCCTGGGACTGACTCTTGAGGCCTCATGTCTTCTGGGCACTTTCCAGCTCGCAGTGAGAAGGGCCCTGTGAGGATCAGACTTTTGGTTACATCCAGCCTCTTCGAAAATGAAAATTCACTGTTTGGAAATTGACTCATCCTTTCCCAGAGAAGAATGGAATGGACCACTCTGTAGAGCCACGTCAAGGGGACATACCAAACACACTGGGCATAAAAGACTTTTCTCGAAGCGGACTTGTGTGTCTTGTTTTCTGCTCTAGCGTTTGCCATATTATGCATTTGAGATCACTGGCGAGTTCTACTTCCTTTTTGCTTGAGAAAGTTAAGAAGACTGACTGTCTGTTGAAGTACAGGCGGAATTGGTTTGTAATCAACTCCCAGTGATAGACAGATCTGCACTATTAGTAGGACGTCTCTGAGACTTGCCACAGATACCAGAAGTTTTCTTCAGTTCAATAAAAATTGAGCCGAAGTCTATCACTGACCATTCATTCTAGGTCCACTCTTCAGAGCTGCAGGGAATTAGCCTCCCCACCCCCTACCCAACGCCGCCCCTGGATATTGGAGACAGTCATGGTGTGTCCTGAAAACCTAAGTGCTCTTCTCCAGGACGGCTATCATCCACGGAGTCCAAACCACTTAGAAAGGGCTCCTTCCGGTTTTCTTCCTGACCAAGGACTCTTGCTGCTGGGCGGGATCGGGGCAGGGGGTGTGCGGCCGGCTCCAGGATCTCTCTGCTGGGATTCCAGCCCTGCTGAGCAGACTTCATTCCTCTTCCACCAACTCTAATGCTTCCTCTCCTCACTGCAAATAATTGAGAATTGATTACACGGCCTTAATAACTGGACTGTTTGGAGGCTGGGGGTTCTCAGCTCCATCTCTGGGTTTCTGTGAAAGAGCCAATTAGGATAAAAGTCTGCAGCAGAAACGTGAATGCAGGGAGACAGAAGTGTATAAGGACTCTTGGATCAGGATGCAACACCTAAGTAAGGAAAAGAGGAGATTCTGGGGGTGCCCTTAGTCCACAGAGTTTGTAGTTAGCAGGAGAATGGAGCAGTGTTCTTTCTCCCTTGAATCATTTTGTTGGGGTAGTGGTGAATGTTCTGACACAAATGCTCAGAAATTCAGGCCCTTGACCAAGGAGATTCTTGAGAAAAGAGCAGTCCCACATTAACATGGGGCCATGGTCTGGCTGTTAATTGCCCTTCAAAGCCTTCAAATCAGCATCCTAATTCCTCTTTAATTCCATCACCACAGTGATTTAAATCTGCGGATTTCTCATTGCAAATGCTCCTATTTTTGACACGTACAACCACAGGGAGAAAGTTGCGTGCATTTAATGGTCAGATTTTATTCTACTTCTGGGTGCTGTCAACTTTGGGGAGAGTAGACAGTATTCTCTGAGTGTCCTTAATCAGAATTCTCAGAGCACACAGGGCTGGATCATGGAACCACCATTAGCAGAGGCTCCTTTCTCCCTGGCGGAGGAGCATGTCAGCTTTCAGGTTCCCTCCTTCCCACTCTCACGACCCAAGCCACACCCTCGAGCTGAGACGATCAGCCCTATTACTACACTCCTTCCAGACCTCCCTGCTTCTCTTCTTCCCGATGCGCTCTTCCCACTGGTCAAAGTTTCTTAAGCATTGCTTTGTGTAGGTCACTCCCCTCCTCAAATGACCATCATAGTAGCTTTTCTTAAATTCTCTAAAGATTAATAAGCATTCCATGAAAAAAAGATTTTGTAGACAAAACAAAATTAAAGAGTTTCTTTACAGCAGGACTTTTTGGAGCCTTAAGATGCTAATAAGCATTGCGAATTTTCAAGCATTTCCCCCAAATTTACTTGACTGGGATCCTGGCAGGAAACAGATGGCTCATTCAAAGGAGTAATTGCAGGGACTATTAGCAAAAGTGTGAACAGATTAAGGAAACCAACAAGGGGATGATGGAGCACTCAGGGACTAGCAACAGAGGGAATTTGGGAAAAGGACGAGGGCAGAGCCCAGGACAGGGATGGGCTTGGAAAGGCACTGCCTGACGGGAGCTGAAACCTCCCATAGAGGCACTGGCCACTGCTAAACTCAGTGTGAAGGGAGGGGCCAGGGGAATAAATGCCCCTGCCTCTTTCTCCTCTTGCTCCAATCCCAACCCTAAGCCAAAGGGCACAGGAGTCCAAACCATAGAGGTCAGCCTTATAGGGCACAGGTGGAAAACAGAGAGAGAAGAGGGTGAAAAGGGGACATTTGGCACAACTTCCACCTCCAGGGAACATCTGTTAACATCCGATGGAAGACTGGGTTTTCCAGAACAGCATTGTCCAATGCCGGCCGAAAACATCCAGTCCACACATTTAGGTTAGGTGTTTCAGCCCCTCCATCAGCTGCTCATATAACTAGCCGCCTAGCTCTTCACCCCCGCCCTGCTCTGCCTCCGTGTGGCCTCAGGAGCACATGTTGTCTCCTGTCTCAGAATTCTCCTCTTCCTGCTGAGAGACCCTTTCATTTGCAAGTCCTCAGCTCAAGCCCACCCCATTTCCCTCCTCCTTGGGGGAGTTTCCGTGGCCACCTTGGGTGCAAGTTCGTTCTCACTGTCCTTGGCAATAGGGACCACAGTTTCCAAATTAGAATAGACACTGGAAAAGGATTTTGAGTGGCTTCCAAAAGTGAGAGACAACCTGAGAACTAGTGCTTAGATGCTAAATATCGGAAGGGCTGGATATTGGTGGCTCCAGGGGCAGGGCGCTGGAGACCCGGCTCTCCTGGGAAACTCAGAGGACTTTCCATCCAGGATACTGATTTTGCGGTTTACACTCAGGGCCCGGATTTCCACTTAATCTTTACCAATGTTATGTCTTTTCTCTCTAGAAAAAGCTCTGTGATCCCCGAGTCCACAGATGTTTGCCATTTTTCTCCTTGCCCTGAGTTGCCGTAACAGCACCAGTGCGTGCCTCGCCGGGGCCCCAGCGGTGCTGGGGACAGGGCGGAAAGAAGGAGCCAGCAGTGGAGCTGCGACCCAGAAATGAGATGCCGTCCCTATCTGGGCAGTTAATTTGGGAGGCCGGGCTGAGGCAGCGTCCAGTCTCCCGCCACGGTCAGAGCCATGTTGGGGAGGGTGGGGCGGGAGCTGCTTGGGATGCAGGGGAGGGTCTGTCCCCAGCAGCAGCCCAGCCTTGCCGGCTTGTCCCCTCACCTTCCTCCTTCGCGGCTTAGGAGCGGGAACAACGCTCCCTTTCACAGCGCTGCTCCACGCCATTCTGCTCCCTTGTCTGAGTCGCAGTCTAACTGGACGGCAGGCGAAAGAACCTCTGGCCGCCTCCTCCCTATTCAGCAAGAGGCTGTTGGGGGAGAGTGTGACATTTCGTGGGAACTGGGGACTCAGGAATGTTAATCTCCCTTCCCTGTGCTTACGTAAACACCCCCGCTTCAGTATTCCAATGATTCCCACATTATCTGAGTTTTTCCAAATTACCTGGTGGGCGGGTGTGCGAGGCACTGTTCACCTGGAGCTTAACCGCTGCGCCGAGACCTCCCACCCGAGGGCTCCCCCCACCTTCGAGGTAAGGCTCACCAGCGAGGTCTAGGTTTGTAAGGGAATCAGCGAGAAAGAATTGTGCCCCCTGCATCACCAAGGTTTTGATGAGACTTGAGGCCCTCAGCTCTACCTGGTTGTTTAGGAAGCTCTTGTCTAAACCTCAGTCTTGATGGTCGTGATGAATCTGGGGAACACGCTTTGCTTGGCAACGAGCTGACTGTGTAGGGGTGGGGGAGGGGTGGACAAGCTTGATGCAAAATAACCCTTTTTGTCCCAGGGACTGATTTTCAACTAGGAAACTCAAAAATGGCTTTTTGCTACTTTTCCCTCTCCTCTTTAAATGCCCCTTCCCCTTTCGGGTGGGGTTAGAAGACAGAGAGATCATTTAAGGGCCGGGCTGCCTTCCCCCACCTGGCAGAGGGCGTCATCCGGGAGGCACTTCTGCCTTTAGTTGGACACAGAACCCTCCTGCCCAGGGTGGCCCAAGAGCAGAGGGACTGCCCTCTCTGTGTCACTCAGGCTGCCCAGGTCTCCTTCCCCGGGACAGGGAGCGGAGGAGAGCAGACCCCTGACAGTGGGACAGGTGCCGCTGTCCTGAAGTTTCCATGGGGCGCAGGAGTTAGCGGAGACCCGTGTCTTCCTCCGCTCTGCACAAACCTGGGGACTCTACCACCCAGCCCTGCAGACAGGGGACGGCTGCTTAAGCAGCACAGCCAGCTGAGCTCCTCTCCACCTCTGGGGCAGGAAGCCACCTCGTGCCAGTGGATTTCCAAGAGGAGTGATGCTTCCCTGGTGTCAATACCTCACCTGGCTTCTCTCCTTCCTTGGTTAAAAGTGCAGGAAGCTCTGGCCCCAGGAGCCTGGTGAATCCTCCTCCCAACATGGGCACAAATGGAACTACTTTTCCTGAAAAGAAGGTGCTGCTTCTCCCCAGCCCAACCCCACCCCTGCCTGTCTCCTTCCCCCGGGAGACACGTCTCCACCCTGGAGTGGCCCCTCCTCCTCCTCTGCTCCGTCCCTCTCCTGGTCCTTGGGGCACCCTATTTCCCCAGCACTGGCTGCCACCTCAGTCTTTTCCACATAACTGGACCTGTTCATGTGCTGTAACCCAGGGGAAACCTGGGGTCCTGTTTTCCTGGGGGACTAGTTAGAGACTCCACACTCTTTGGTAAGCTCTTTCTTGGGATCCGTCACCCTGTGACTTTGTGGGAGAGGGGCGGGACAGCAGCTTGGAGGCTATTTGTGTACCATTTTCCCATTCCTTTTCAACTGAGCACATGTTTTGGATGTCAGCCATTCGCAAGGCACTGAGCTCAGAACTTCAGGGGAACCCAAAATGCTTAAGATAGAGTCCCTGCTCTCAAGGAGTCTGACATTTAGAGGAGATAATAAAACAAATGTACTAGTACCTCCAGGCCCAGAGAGCCAGTCCCAGCCCCAGGGATGAGAGCCAGCCTAGAAAGGCGGGCCTTGGGGAGGTGGTGATGTGGCCAAGGAGGGACTGCAGGAGCAGCGGGTCTGGAGGGGCAGCCTGCTGTGCAAACAGCAGCCACCCGTTACTCAGTGGGAGGGAGTAGCTAGACCTCAGAGCTGCGACTGTGAGTGTTTTTGAATTCTGCAGCTCCCCAGTCCCACTGCCCCCTCCCAGGCACATTCCTGCTCATTGAAATCCAAGACAACGTGATGGGAGGGGGTGGGGAGGGCACAGCTCAGTGATAGAGAGCATGCCTAGCATAGATGAGGTCCTGGGTTCAACCCCCAGCACTTCCATCAAAAAATAAATAAATAAACCTAATTACCCCCCCCCCGCCCCCAAATAAAACGAAAAACCAAGGCAAACGGGATGAGTACAAGTCCTGTCTGGGGAGCTCAGAGGGAGAAGTTCTGGATCTGAGATGGAGCCAGAATGTCTGTTTTCCTGGGAAACACCCTTGGTAATGTGGGAACTCTTCTGCCAACAGGAGATGCACAAATTAAGAAAGAAGGGCTTCCTCTCTTTCCTTTTCCCTTTGTGGCGGGATCTTCTTACTCTGCCCAAGTGCAGTGGTGCAGGTGCAAAGAGCACTGCATTTTGTTTCTGTAGTGATTCTGCTTCGGTCACCCTCTGGCCTCTTTAATTTGACAAAGAATCTCAATGCAGCAAATGCTGCACGTCCCCTCACTTACTACAGTGCATTCTTCCTCCCAGACCCACGACTGGCAAGACTTGGTCTCCCAGCTCCTCCACACCCAAGTCACATTCGGCCTCCGCTCACAAGGGCACACACTGTAGTCCCCTAACAGATCAGTGTGGCCCGACAGGCCCCTCTCACAGTCGGCACTTTGTGCATCTCCGGGGGGGGGGGGTCCCTCTCGCTCCAGACAATCGGCAGGTGGAATCAATAGCCTCACCGTCTCCTGGGAAGGGCGCCTTCGTTCATTCCAGCCACACTGGAGCCTCCTCACTCAACCCTGCCAAGGGTTTCTCCTGCAAGGGCGAGGTCAGAGCCACCCCTGGGTGGGGAGGGGCAGAGGAGGGTTTCTGATGCCACAACACTGACAAAAGGACTGGGAGGAGATGGCGGCTGACTTCTAACCCTCCTCCAATGACCCAGGCTTTGTGAGTAGGAAACAAAGAAAAAGGGAGCGGTGGGGGAAGCCCATGGCTGTTATTTCTTTATTTATTGAGATATAATTGATATATAACATTATATCAGCTTCAGGTGGAAGCATAATGATTTGATATTTGTATATGTTCCAAAACGATCAGCACCATAAATCTATTTAACATCTATCACCATATATAAAATTACACATTTTTTTGTGATGAGAGATTTATTTTATTTTGATTATTTGGTTAAGAACTATTGACCAGAAGGATTGAGTGAAATCTCTATTAATTGGATGTGAAGGAGGATGAGTGCAAGTGTGCCGAAGTCTCGGTGCGCCCCGGGGCCGTATTTCCTGCTCGGTGGTGCTGTGACATTCTGTGCTGTTCCTCAAACTTCTCTCCCACCTGTACCTGCCCACAAGCTCCAAAAAGCACTGGATGGCATACACTTTTACATTATGTAGAACATGTCTTATTGTACAGTATTTCTATCAACGCCCATCCCACATTTAAATTCCATGTCTTTTTGGAATCGTTCACATTTAAAAACCAAAAACAGAAATTGATTTTGAAAACTTTTTGAGAATTTCAGCATTCATCCCAAGATAACTAAACCCCTTGGCCCACTGGTGTCATGAGCCGAAGGCTGGGAATCCGTCCTCCAGGAGGGCAGAGACGGACCCCAGCTTGGTGTCTCAGCTCCCTTAGCCGGCCTGTAACAGGCCTGAGATGTGCAGTGTCTCCGTCTGCTGAGCTACCAGAACAAAATACCACAGACCTGGCGTGCTTAGATAATGGAAGCTGATTTTCTCACAGTTCTGGACGCTGGAAGTCCAAGATCAAAATGGCAACATGGTCGGGTTCTGGTGAGAGCTCTCTTCCTGGCTTGCGGAAGGCTGCCGTCTTGCTGTGTCCTCACATGGTCGGGAGACAGCAAGCTGTCTGGTGTCTCTTCTTATAAGGACACTAGTCCCATCATGGGCCCTACATTCATGGCATCCTGCTCATTGAAATCCAAGACAACGGGATGGGAGGCGGCGGAGAAGGCACAGCTCAGGGGCAGAGAGCATGCCTAGCATGCATGAGGTCCTGGGTTCAACCCCCAGCACCTCCATCAAAAAATAAATAAATAAACCTAATTATCTGCCCGTCCCCTGATACCAAATACCAGCACTCTTGGACTTAGGGGCTTCAGCATACAAATTTGGGAGGACACAGTTCAGTCCATAGCAGGCAGGTTTTGTGTGTTTTAATGTTGCTCTGGTGGTAGTGGCAAAATGCAAGCTGATTTGTCAGAGTCCCTGCGGTGTGCAAATCCCGGGAGGAGGTGCATGTGCACAACGTTTTATTGATCATACACACACACACACACACACACACACACATACGGTCTCATTGGATCCCCACAGGGCAGGTGCACTTGTCCTCAGTTTCAAAGAAGGGTACTGAGGTTCGCCAGGGTAAAGGGTCCATAGTCCCCCCTGAAGTTGGAGCTGAGGTGCCAAGGGAACTCTGTCTCTTGTTGGCACCTTTATTTCCTTTTTACCAGGCATCGTGCTTCTGGAACCTCCTCTCTAGATGGGAGGCCAAGATAAGAACAAAAGAAAAGTGGAAAACAGTGAGAATTCACTAAGGACAGCTGCACAGAGAACTATGTCATGTCCCGCGTTGTGGGACAAGTTTGCTAGTGGCATAGCTGGGACAGGGTCGTTTATTAGGAAAATCCTCACTCCTTCTGACTGCTTGGGTTCAAACTTCTTTCCTCCTAAAGCTCTGGGAACCTAACTCCCTGGTCAGGGGAGGAAGGCCCAGGAAAGCAGGCGACTGTCCTCAGCTCATGACTGGCCCCCTGGGCCACCTAAGACGCCCCCTGCCTCAGGCTCCACACAGCCCTCTGGCCAGAGGTCATGGGCAACTTACTGAAGTTGTTGCTTGCGCCCTTTAGCTACTGGTTCCTGATGGAGTCTCCCCTTAAAGACTCTTGGCAACAGTTATAGCTTCTAGTTTCTGTTTTTAGAAATGGCAAAAACAACCAGAAGGGACAGCGCTTCTCTGATAAGGGGCCACCTGACAGACATCAGCTTCCCATCCTCACAGCTGCTACTAGGGGGCTCATGTCATCGCCCAGGCAGGCACGGGCACCTGGGGTCACACTCCTGTCTCTGCCAACAACACCTGTCTTGCACAGTGTCCCCTCTGCCAACTTTGCCTAGTCTCCTGGCTACTCAGTGGTCCAAATCAGAATATATATCTGCCAATGGAAATATCACAAATGTATTCGCATATAACTTTATAGGCTGATATATGCAGTACATACACATATGCAGGTATATGTGTACCTTTATGTATATATGTACATACACACATGTATATGCGTGCATAGGTAAACATGTACACGCACATGTGTGTATGTATCTACCCTAACAGTGTCTGAATGCACCCTGGCACTGTGCTAGACCCTATTCTCATGCCATCTCTGTGAAGCAGGAATGGCCCATTCTACAGATGAAGAAACTGAGAGTGGGACACATTAGTTGGCTGCCCAGGGTTATATGGCCAGTATGTAGCAGAGCGGGATAGAATCCAGTGTGTCCTTGCTCCAAGGACAGTGCTCTACTCTGTGCCGGCTGCTGGGATGAGACCCCCGCCCTCCAGGCCCCCAGGCAAGCGCAGGCTTGGAGTCCCCTCAGGGTTAACCGATGTGGCTGAGCAACTCGCTCTTTTCCCCAACTTGACCGCTTTTCATTCCTACTCTCTCACGTTAACCAAACAAACAAAAAGCGTGGCTTATGGTGCACGGGGCTTGATTTGTCTTAACATATAGTCCGCACCTATTCCTCAGGAATCCATGAAGTTTAACCGGGCACAGGCCCTAGACCATGTCCGAGGACGGGCCTGAGCCACCGGGGCCCGGGTTCATCCACAGTTCACGTGGCAGAAAGGAGTGAGTCACTCGTCAATGGCACAGCCAGGGCTGGATTACCCTGCGGCTTCCTTCCTTAAATGGGCAGAGATTCCAACTGCTGCGTGAATAACAAAGACCGTAATGTCCCGCTCGCCAATGGGGAGCAGGCCAGCCAGCAAAGGAACCGCAGCAGCTGTTTTTTTCCAGCGTGCTGAAGGCTGCAACCCTAGCCCCCCTCAGCTGTCACGGTCGGACCTTGTGGGGTCCGGCAGAGAGCACAGATGGCCCAGGGCCACTGGTCCCAGCCCTGGAAAACCGCAAGCGGAATCCGTGTCCTGCGGACAGGGCTCCCCCAGCGAGCGCGGCGGCCAGCTCCCTGCCCGGGGAAGCGCTGCTCTTTCAGTTGAAGGGACACTGTTAGTTGGCGATGCTCTGGCAGTGGAAGGACACTTAGGATGCCCAGGACACAAACCTTATCTTTTCCCTCAAACCCTGAACGCCTTTTCTATGCCTCACTTTCTCTTTCCTGCCTTTTCGTTTCTGAGTCTCCCGTTTGTCGGTTTTTGGAGTACTGGCTCAGTGTCAGGTACTTATGAAATGTTTAATGTAGTAAACGGTCTTGGTGCATTGTGTTTTCTTGTTAATTAAGCTACCACAGAGGAATACAAAAGATCACCCCTTCTCGACTGACTGCAGATTCTTTTCCACAAAAAGTCCATGAAAAACCGAGTCTTCACATGTATTACAATCACCTATAAAAGCTCATCATTCTTCTCATGAAAAGGAAAAAAGGATCAATGGTATAGCAGAAAGAACACTAGAAAGGGGGGCATTGGGATCAGAACAGATTAGAGGTTAAGAACACGTGTTCTGGAACCAGTGCCCAGGGCTCCCAGTGCCAACCACATCACTTTCGTGTGGGACCCTGGGCAAGTCCCTTAAGCAATCGGAACCTCTGTCTCTCACCCGTGGAATGGGAACGGTAGTACTGAGCCTCCTAGGGCTATTGTGAGGACGACATGGGGAAACACGGAATACTCCGTAGTGAGCAAGAGCTCAGGACACGTGCGTTCCATTCCCTTCTTCCCCAGCGCCCCCAAAGTACTGATGTTTTCCAACTCGAGTGCAGACGTCACTTAAATAGGCCTTGGCAGATAATTTAAGGTAAGTTGGCTGCCGGGAGGAGTCTGCTGCAATCCTGAGGCCTCTCCATATTAATAGGACTAATTGTGTCAAAGCTGATGGAGCCTTTGGTTCCCGGCCAGAGTGCGGAGGCATGAGGCCCTCTTTCATGCTTGTGAATGGCTGGGTTTGGTGAGCTTCTTTGATGAGCTTTTTTTGTCTGTATTCAATGGGGTCAGTGTCCCTTCCCTAGAATGGGAATGAGGTCAGTGTCCCTTCCCTAGAAATACCACACCCACATCTTTGCCCCTCAGAAAGGCTGCTTTGTTGTTGTGGCTAATGTTTTATCTAAACTTTCTTTAAATTGACCTCCTTTCTCCACAGTGTATGTTAAAATTCTGGGTGTTGATCAAATGTTTCTGAAAGGAGCCCTAATGCCTTTGCTTAAATGCTAAAGAAACAACTCTCTTGCTGGGGGAGGGCCCTCCTCTGACAAACCCAAAGCTCTGCAGAGCACAAGGGACCTGACCACTGTGCTTTCTGCAGATGGACAGAATCCCAGGGTCTCTCCCCGGAGAAGCGGGCAAGCACAGTACCTGCTCCTCCACATTCTAGCTCCAGCTCCTCGCTCTTCGTCAATCTGCCTTGCAAGGCGCTCCTGTACCGAGACTCAACTACTGGTCCAGGATGAACGAACATGTTGACTTCCAGTAAGTCCTTGGCTACCCAGCTCCTTGCTCCCACCCGGTGCTGAGGGCTGTTGCATGGCATTAGTGTGTGGCTGAGAACCCAATGAAGCTATTGTGGTTTGAACCTAGTGAGCATGACCTGACACTCCACAAGGCTTGTTGGGTTTCAGTGGCTAAAACTGTCCAGTGTGCTCATAGTTATTTCTTGACACAGATTTCACCCTCTAAAATCACCTCGCAAATAAGGATTGTGATCCCATTTTGAGGATGGACTTGAGAAAGAAAGAGAGGGCTCTGTGAGAATACAAACCGAAATGTTAGGAGTTCCATCTCCATTGTGGGACTGCAGTTCATCTAACTGATTAACTAATTCATTTTAGCTTAGCTGTATTTTCTAAACTTTCCCTACTGGACATGTTTCATTCTTGTAATAAAAAGAGATAAAAACTTATGTTTTAAAGTAAAGATTACTAAGCCAGTAGCCCCCAAATACATTATTCTTTCCTCTTGGATGAGTTGAGTCCCACAGCTTTCTCTTTCTTCAGGTATAAATTATGATTTGCTCTGTGTGAGTTGGTGAGTGCCATTTACAAGGCTATTTTAAACTAACAAGCTTATTTTGGAAGGTTATGATAGACTTAGAGGGAATTACGGGATTTGAGTTGGGCAATGTCTTGGATGCAGTGCCTGTTTTGATGGACAAAGAGAAGAAATGACTAAGTGCCTTGCTGGCTGAAAGGAAGTAGGATCAGGCCTCCTCAGATTTACAATGGATTCAATATGTCAATGAAAAAAGTCCAGCACCCCTTAAACAGGCTAGGCATGGACCATAGCCTCCTTATATTTCTTTTTCCAAGACTACTTGGTTATGGAAGGTGTTTGGTTTGATTAGGACCCTTGCAAGTGTGTCTGATGAGGTGTGTCTTGTGCGGGGCTAACTCATTTTTCAGAACCTCAAGGCAGTATTTGTAACATAAGAGAGACATGTTAAGGGTGACTTTCGTCGATGGAGGCTGAAAGCTCTGCACGGTGGTACTCAGATCGCACGCTAGGAAGGCACGGAGGTGCTCTGTGACCGGCACTGAAGCCCGGAGAAGGTAGGGGGCGCTGTGGTGGGGTTCTCACTTGTTCCCTGTACCCGCTGTCAGGACTGTGTCTACTCTTTCAGCTCTGTCCATAAATAGTGAGACTTGCTGATCCAGTGTTTCATTGAGTCTTTTCTGTCTGCCTTCCCTCTGTCCCAGAGAGATGCAGACACATCAGCCCGTGCTCGCAGGCTCCGGGTGCTGAACGGCCGGCGCTGAGGGTTGGACCTGGAGAGGCAGCATCCGAGCCTGGGATGCAGGTAAGGCTTGATGGACCCCGGCTCTGGGCGGGCTGGGTGAGCCCTGCATTTTGGAAAGGCTTAGGAGGTGTTGGGAGAAATTGGCAAGGTTCAGGCCAGCTGCAGAGAATCGGTGCTTCTCCACCCGCTTGGACTTGGTGAACTTCATAGGGGTAGGAGGCTGGAGCCAGGATTATAACTAAATAGGCTTCCAGAATATCATGGGGCTAGCCTAAGGGAGAATTGCTGCAGGATCGCTTTCAGAATGGCTGGGGAAAGGGTTTTGATGTTTTGACTGGAAATGGTAATTTATTGTCTCTGTGTAAAAAGCACACATGCAATCACATTACTGCTACATATTTAAACGGTTTTGTGTGTAGAACCAACAGGGAGGCTTGGGATCTAGTGCTTTCAGAAGAATCTTAACTCTGGTACCTGTATGCTAAGGCAATTTTTAAAAAGAGAGCATTTAGTATCAGACACTGTTCATCCAGCAATTAGAATTAAATGGAAAATTATTTCCAATATCTGACCTGATATGGCACATTGGTGGCACTTTGCTTTATGTAATAGGAGTTTCCATCAAAGTTGCTTGTAAATTGTTTTGTGGAGGTGGTGGCAGTGGAAATGCTGTTTTTTTGTTGACTTACTTGCAAGTTCATAGACTGCCAAAATTACAAAAATAAATCTTAATTTGGCCCATTATAAATTTGGAATTTGTGATAACTCAAATGCGGTCTATGAAAATTTATCTTTGTCTGCTTAGCTCGCTGTTTCCTCACAGAGGATGCAAACTAATAGAACCACAATGATGAAAACACCCTGATGAACAATGTTTGAAATTCTAGATGGAAGAAATTATTTCCAAGCAACTTCAAATATTTTAGAAGAACTAATTACAGGAAAATTACTATTGTCCTAAGTAAACAAACATGTATTGAATACTTCACGGGTTTTATGAGAGGGATTTAAAGAGAAATAAGACAGTTTCTACTCAGCACTTAAAATCAGTGCCTTGGGCTCAAATAAATTGAATACAAGACAGAATGCTTTAAATCCATTCCTTTCAATTCCCAACCTTCTTAAAAGGGGATACTACAGTTCTTGCTGTATCTGCTGCACCTCATACCTCAAACCAATGAAGCCTGATTTCTAACCCTACCAGTCGACATATTCAGCTTTCACAAGCCAACAGGCAACCAATAGCCTATCCGCAGTTCTCTTCTTGCTTAGAATTTTAGTATCATTTGCTGCTATTCACTGTTTTCAACTTCTTGTTGCTCTTTCACAGTAGTCTGTTTTCTCCTTTCTGATTTCCATCCGACCTCTGTAAACACTCTTTTCGAGTCTTTTACTAGTTGTTCTGCCAGTCTTATTAATGCCACTGTTTTCCGAGGGTTCCATTCACATGTTTCTCACATCACTTTCTCTGAAGAAGCTCATAAGCTCCCGTCACTTCAACCACAAGGGATATATACCATGACGCAGAAATCAGCCCTTAGCACGAACCTCTCCACAGACCCAAAGCTTCTGTGCAGTAAGTGACACAAAAAGAGGAAGGCTGATATGGCAGCAGTGTGAGTAACAGTGACTGGATGCGGGGCACGACAGGGAAGGCAGGAAGGCTGAGTCTTCTGTGTTTAGGGGAGAGGTTACAAGATGCTTCATACATATTAATCTGCGGTATCATTTACTTTACTTCCGTTATGCCCTTTGCCACGATATCTTGAGTTACCTGTTTGTATGCCTGCCTCCTTTACCAGTGAGCTTTTTGGACTATGACTTTCATTTCTGTATCTTTTCGTCTGTAAGTGTAGTAGTATGATTTGCTTGTATAATAAGGAAGACCAAATCTAACTCCGCAAGGGATCTGTTTCTCTTACTTTAACCTTTGTGTTCTACTGCTTTTGCTGCAAGTTGGTTACTAAAGGGATGTTGCCTATGAATTTAAATTATACGTAATGGCCCATCTCTGGGAACCTGAGTGTTAAGCTGAAAGACTTTTGTTTGGCTCACAGGAAACATCCTGACCAGGCCCACCTATGAATGACTGCAGGCAGGAAGAAATTAACACATCCCCTCTGGAGGCTGACCGGAACCAAGAAATGTTTGACTTTACTCCCTCCCCTTTTAGTATAAAAGAAGCCTGAATTCTGACTCACGCAAGATGGTTCTTTGGTTCACTAGTCCACCATCTTTTCTGTCTGCTGGCTTTCCAAATAGTCATTATGCCTTGCTCCAACAACTTGTCTCTTAATTTATTGGCTTGTTGTGTAGTAAGCAGTATGAGTATGAGTGGGATGGAAGGAGGAGCGAGGGAGGCATTGATACTGATAGTACTTGCTGACCAGTTGGATGCGGAACCTGAGGCGGTGGGAACAGATGAGGACTCAGAGCATCAGATCAGAGTGACTGGCAATGGTGAGACCATTAACCGAGATCAGGGGCACAGAAGGAACGGGGCAGTGGAGCCAACACATTGGGTTTGGGATACAGAGAGACTGAGGCACAGTGAAATTTGGATGCGGAAATACTGGTGAGGCAGAAGGCAGCACAAAACTGTACTAATCGATTGTGAGTTATTCCATAGATCTAAACTCACTAAAACTAGGGAATTCAAACAATTATATTGCTGATTGAATGATGGCATCTGTGGGTTTAGGTAGATCCTTGCAAATCATCTAGTCCAATCATCGGTCAAATGCTTTAATCTTCTCTAGAACTTTCTGCCTGACCTTCCTGCACCGTGGTCTCAGTGGGTGAGCTTTCTCAGTATTTACAGCCTTTCTCCTTTTTGATTCACCTTTAAAGACTGTGGTCTCTTTTACTGTCAGTTTTAAGTTTACCTGGCCTTTTAAAATTTTTATTTTTAAAAATCAGCCAGTTGGAGAAATCTTTTCTTGAACATTTATTTACCTGACTTGGGTGTCCTTAATTTTATTATTGGACCATCTGAAAATAAGGTTCTCCAGAAGAGAAGCTTTGGATGAATTGGCAGACCAAAGGTAAGGACTGGGTTAGCTCATAGCAACTACATCTTCTTATCTCCAAGGTTTCTACTATTCTTGGATTTTCTTAGGGGAGCAGGAAGCAGACTGCCTGGGAGGGGTCTCAGCTGCTTTACCTACCAGCTGAGAGATAGTAGGCAGGGGAACTTAAACACCCAGAGCTTTGGCTCCTTCCAGTGAATGGAGATACTGCTGGGATTAACCTCATAGGGCCATTGGGACGACTGAATGTGAAATGCTTAAATGGTCTTTGTCACATCGTAAGTCTAAATAAATATTAGCCCTTATTATTCCTATCTTGGGCATACCCACCTGCTCAAGAGCAATCAGCACTAGGGGAAACATCAAGAGAATGAGGAAAAATGGCAGAAGCAGTCCTTGCTTCATCTAAGGACAAAGAAAGGAAATGACTAGAATCAGTGAGGTCTAAATGAAATGGAGAGGAAGCTTCAGCCCTGAGCCAGCAGCCACTCCTCTCACAGTTTTCCAAGGGAGAGAATTACGGGAAGATGCAGCTTCCGGCATTTAGAAGTGAGAATGTTTTCATCGTCATTGTGAGCCTATTTTAAATAGTTTGGCTAATTAGGTGATGATTAAATTACACTGCTCCCATATGTTGGTGCTTTCTTCTGCAGAGTATGTCTGCCTGAAAAATTGTAGGTGAATTATATGTTTGGGAAGGAATTCTTTGACACTTTGCGCGTAATAAGCACTCAAGTATATTGAATGGTACATTATTTTATAAAGCCAACAATAATAATAACAGCTAACATGTTTAAGCACTTACTATGTGCTTTGCATAATTATCTCATTTAATCCTATGAAGCTGGTACCATTATGATTTCCAATTAACTCTTGAGGAAACCGAAGTCCACAAAGCAATGAATCCTTTCTATTGTCAAGATCTCTTGGTCCTATTTTCATTTGCATGTTTGGATTTTTGTTGTTGGGTATTCTTAGAACAGAATGCACCTGCAGGAGAAATGATAGAAATGACTTTCGATGGCTGCTAAAGAATCAGGAGGCATGGCATATGGCTCAGCTGAGGATAGGAACCATGGAAGTGGTATGTGACTCTCAAGAGTAGGACGGGCAGAGAAGGCATGAGGAGGAGGAAGGATGAGCACGACTGAGCAGAAAACAGGCTCACAGAGCGCCCTGGGCAGAGCAGTTCTGGGTAAGCTCGAGTGATGCTGGCCTTCTCGTCACTGAGAAGAGTACTAGCCCGTTACCCAGTCAGCCTGTCCAGCTTCATCTATCATTTCCTCCTTCAAGCCCTACTTTCCCAAAGCAGCAAACTACTAATATGCCAACTAATATGTAAATTAATGCCAAAAGACACTATGTCTTTTCACCCGTCTCTGTTCTGACACACGGTACACCTTCTATCTAAAACGCACTTCTTCACGGCCCTAGATGGTTAACTTGATAAAGCCACTACTGATTTTGTGCCCATTCCCTTACCAAACATTTAACATAGATTATCTCTAACGCTTATAACAATTCTGCAAGGTAGGCATTATTATTTCCACTTTGCAGACAGAGGAACAGAGGCCCACCAAGGCTAAATAATGAACCCAAGCTTACACTATTAGGTCAGAGCTAGAATGTAAGTCTACTGATTTTATAGTCAGTCACTTTCTCCTTTTTCTTTCTGTTAGAAAACCCTGGTCACCCTTTGAAAATGCAGCCCTAATACCATTTTCTCTGTGAAGCCTTTATAGAATTCCTCAGATAATTGCATATTTCCCTATAGTCTTCTATTACTCTGTTCACACCAGTAAAAACAGTCTTATTAAGGCTGTATTTTAATAATATGTCTGCATGGCTATCTTGCTCCTCCAGGATAGGTTTTATAAAGAGAAGGGGGTATATCTTTATGTATCTTTATAACAGTATCTTCCCTCTCTCCCTTCTTCCAACCAAGCCTCCCACATTGTCTGTCATATAATATGCCCTTCATAAATTATTATTGAATTAATGAGTAAATTAATTAATGCTCAGGAGCTCATTTGTGAAACTGTGAACTTCCTCCTCTTTGTCAGATTATTGATTCTGCCTCTAAGTATGTTCCCTGTCTGCATCCCACACTAGCGTGATGAGCATTAACCAGATGGCCAGCCATGGAGGCGTCCATCCTTGGAACCCAAAGCCCACTTCCCAAGCCAGTGTGCTGGAAACAATTGGAGAACGTACCAGGCCCTTGGCCACCTCTTCTGGGGCCCCAGCAGCAGCAGCACCAAATCTAAAGATTGTGTGAAACTCTCGTTAACCCTTCAGCACCTGATTTGGCAGTAGAAGTCCTCGGCTTCCCTAACCCAGACCCATCTTATAGCAGTTGCTGCGTCAGCTCCCGGCAACGGTATTCAGCACAGACACGCGGCAAGTGCAGTGGCTGCTCTGCCTGATGCTTTCCCCAAATGTATGCTGCAGCCAAACATCCAAGCCCCAACACTAATCTGAAGATTATGACTTAATGTAAGTTGAGTCACTTAATCTCCCAGAATTGCACCCACGTTTCTTGTCAATCATTCCCTGGCCTCTCTGTCCGTCTTTGACATACACGTTCTTTTAGATTCCATCCGCCTCTCCTTCTTCAAAACAGGATGTGGCATGTTTCCAGAACAGTTGTCCAGAAACAGATGATTAGATAATGAACTGAGCCAGCCGCCATCATCAAAAGGGTTAATACTCCCTCCCCAGCGACTGGCCAAAGCTGAGCCGCCGCTCAGCTGCACATAGTGACACGTCTATACAGTCAAAATAGTGCCCCCTGGGTCCTGAAGGGGTGTTCTCACCAATATTTTGGCCATAACGTGCAATGGAATAAGTCATTCAGCTTTGATTCTCAGAGTTGTTCGACAAGGAACACAGGCTTCTTGCTAGAGTGACTATCTAACCTGGTTTATGCTGGTTGTCCCCGTGTCACCCTGTCCAGGTTTGCATTTATCACAGACAGAAATGTCCAGATTTGGAAGATATCAGTTTCCCCGTTTCTCGCTGGCTCCTCACCCAGCACAGAGCACTCAGGGGGTACAAGTCCAGCTGTGCAACAGCTGTAGCCAGGGAGTGTATTGTACCATGCATCTGGGCGTGGGAAGAAACCTGGCCAACAAAGGGCAAGCGATTCAGCAAGTGTGTGCAGACAAATGGGGGTCTTGTCAAGTCAAGCAGATCTGGGTCCAGGCACAGGTAGGGAGGCTGCTGTTGTGGGATGATGGAAGAAGAGCCACCTAAAGGTGGTCCCTAACCCCACACTGGCACTTCCTGGGAGCCTTTGGAAGGCTGTGTATTTTTTTCTAGCTAAAGACATGATGTAAATGCTTATGGAGGGGCCATTAATTGATTAACAGATGAGTATGAATTAGCTGTTATGATTAAGTGATTAATACCTATTGTGAACTAGCTGAGCCCAAAGAGAATAGAGTCTGATAGAAAGAGACTAAATATTTTGCCTATGACATGATGAAGTTTTTAGGTAAATGTGTGGCATCTCATTTGCGTGTGATTTCTTCTATTATTTTGTCATGGGGAAAGAAGAAATGGTGAGAGGGAAACCAATCTTTAATAAACTGAGATGCATGGTCCACACTGTCACACTAATTCTCCCTGCAGCTCCGTGAGGAAAGGGCTGTTATTATCCCTTTATAGATGAGGTGGCGGGGCTTGGGGACACCAAGCAAATTGTCCAAGATGGCAGAACCAGGACTGACAGACAGGATGGACCCAGATTCCTTCACCTTCCCACAGGTCACTGGTGATGAGAAATTTAAAGAGAAATTGTGACTTGTTCTTAAAAGTGTTGTGAGAATTGGTGGTGATTGTGAAAGTGTTAAGGAGGAAAATGTGAAGTTGGTGATGATCATTTTAAATACTACGATGATCATATTTAAATACTGAGCTTTTCACATTGATTATTTTATTTAATCTTTACAAAATGCCTGGGTGGTAGGTGTTATTAATCTAATTTTTGCAAATGGGAACACCAAGACCGTGACTGGATGGTTGTGCCAGAATTTGAGCTCAGCGCTTTCTGATTACAAAGAGCTCAGCTCTATCGGGGTTCCTGGCCCCGGTCTGCATGGACCCCTGGTCGGCTGAAGAGAGACCCAGGGACAGAAAAAAAACTTCCAACTGGAGCCTGAGGCCAAGAGAACTTGAAGTGACAAACTCTAGGAACAGAGCTGGAGACAGAACTTACTGTTCTCCATTAGGATTTTTGACTCAAAAAGAAAAATTCTATAACAATGTCTAGCATTAAAATTAGTGCCTTATATTATCTGTAAGAATGAAGAATTGGGTCTAAGAATATGTATTTTTTCTTAAATTTTATTCTCTGTATAATTTTTGTCAATGAAGATTCATGATCATGTTTAGCTAACTTGATTACTATTGACATAGGGGGAAAAAGATATCTGAACCCTTTTAAGGTCTCTTATAGGAAGAGACTGAGTACCTAATGGACACTATGAGACCTGTGGGTGCTGAGGGGTGGAGAATCCAGGATGAGTCTGGAGTGCTGAAATACAATGTGTTTCTTTCTAAAATTGCCTACGGATGGGGACACAACCCAATCCAGAATATTGTACTTGAGAAAAGCAAATCAAATGCATAAACACAAAATGTGATAGTACGAACTTTCTTAAGTGAAGGAAGGACAAAAAGTGACCTGGACAGACATCATTGTCATCAGCGCATCAGCATTAGCAAAATTATGGAGGGGAGGTACTTCCCCTCCCATTCTTCCTGTTCTGGTTTTCAGTGCTCCCTTCCCTGAGTGTTAAGTGCTCAGGGCTGCCTCTGGGGATCCCAAAGCCTCACTGAGTGAAGATTTTGCCTTTGCTGCAGGCTTCTTCCCCCATCATCAGACACTGAATCTTTCTTTGGGGACAGATTTCAAGTTAACTCATCAGATAAACAAATCCATACAGGTACTTAGCAAGTTGCTATTAAGCATTAGACAGGGAGGAAGGTGTAGCTCAAGTGGTAGAGTGCATGCTTAGCATGCGTGAGGGCGTGGGTTTAATCCCCAGAACTGCCTCAAAGAATAACTAAACAAATAAACCTAATTACCTCCCTCCACCAAAAATAATAAGTAACCAAACATTAAAACAGGAGTCCCTTCAGTCCTTAGATGTGCCACTAATGCAGTTCTTTTTACAGACAAGTGAAGCTGGTGAGGTTTAGGGTGCTGCTCTGTGCAGGTTGGGACAGGCCCTCAGGGAGGTCCTGAGCCAGGGAGAAGTAGGGGTGCTGGCAGGACAAAGAATGTGGAGTTGGGGGGATGGGGGTGTGAGCACCATGCGGAACGGTAGGTAGAGAATCCGTCGAGAGCACGATTCCCACGTATACCCAGCCTCTGACCTCAGACAAGACACCTTGCTGACTCCAGGCTTCTTTTCTGCAATAATTTGTGTCACAGCCCCATTTGGATAAGGGCCCAGAGGAGGCATCCTGGTTGTTTGCCTCAAACCCCTGAGCTTCCAGAAGGCGGGAGCACGTCATACCTCATGTGGAGTTAGCGCCTTGCTCACACTGGTGGTGATGTGGATTAACGCCACCAGCCAGAGTGAGCAGGCAAGTGTTCAGAAATCACCTGTCCTTAACTAGGGGCTCAGTTCTGTTATCTGAGTAACTCTGTGATCCATACCCCTGCAGGCCAGATTTTCCTTCCTGTCGTAAACGTTTGGGCTCTGATTTTCCACGTATCCCTATGTATCTCTAATTTTATCACATATATTCTTGTCATCCACTCATAAAATAAGTCTATGTATAAATAAAGCAAAAATAAAGTGCTCAGATTTGTAGGTTTATCACAAGCTATCTCCTGGCCATATTTAAAATCTTTTTAAAAGAAGCCCGACAATGTTATGACAGACCGTTTGCTGGACCTCCTCTTTGTCACATTATATTGGGATGAGACCATCTAGACGCACTTGTGGTGGGCATGCTTTCCCCTGGAATTCCATCTACCCAGTCCTTATTTTCTACACTTAATGCCTTAGGAAATCTCTACAAAAGTCCCCTGACAAACAGTAGTGCTCTGAATGCCACAAATGCATTTGAGCTTTGGATTTTTCAATATTTGCAAATAAGTTTGAAAGATTTCTTACCCCAAGGGATAGGGCAGAAATTCTGTGGAAAACTAGGGCACAACAGCATGAGGGGACCGGGGCCCAGGTCCCTGGAGCAGAAGAGCAGGTAAATCGAAGCCTGGTTTGTGCCAGGGTTGGCCACACTGTCCCTGTCACTGGGGTTGGGAGGCAGCTGAAGCCAGGTGGGTGAGGAGCGGAGCGGCTGCGAGCTCTCTAAGGTAGCCAGATGGCAGGGAGCTGCCTGCTGGGCACGAGGATGGCCAGCCGAGGCATGGGCACTTTTTGCTGGAATTTGCTCTCTGTTCTCAGGGCGCCAGGTGACACAGGTCATCTTCCGCTTCAAGCCAAGTTACAGGACAACAGGAGAAATCTGCCACCTGGCCGAGACACCTCGGTGAACAGCCCTCGCACGGACTGAGCTGCAAGTCAATTCTCAGAGAACAAAACTCTTTCTTGTCTGGTCCTAAAGGGCTCCTCCTGTCTCGTCCTGTGCATGAGCTTAGCTGCCTGCAGGGCTTTGAGAGCTGAACTTTAAGATCATCGACCAGCTGAACCTTCCAGATGACCCTGAGGTGTCTCACAGTTGTGCTGCGGCCGTCACTCCATCCCCACCCCGCGCCCACCGCAGCCCCTTTCTCCGGCCATCTGTTTGCTGGGGTGCTGCTTCTTGAAGGACTGGGAGTCACAATAGATTTAGCAGGGGTTGAACAAAATGAGTTGATGAAGAAAGACAATTTTATACGAGGAATAGTAGCCTCAAAAAGAGAAGGTCGGTGTGAAGGCAAGAATGCTGTCTGACAGTGGCCACCAGCTCTTCTAGCCAGGGAATCAGGCCCCCGTGGTTTGAACCAGGAAAGGAAGGATTTCAGTAAGATTTGCTTTACAGCCAAGTTGCCTTCCAATATGAAAGACCACAGCCTTTCTGACCTAAAATTCCCCAACTCTAGTTACTTCTCAGTGACTGGCAGGTGCTAAAAATAACATTGGAATCGGAGAACTGGACCAGGATCTTAGGGTTACTCAGGCCAACCCCTCCCTTTAGGGATCTAAGGCCCAGATCAGTGTTAGGTGCTTATAATGGAATTTTCCCCTATAGATTTTATTAATATTTATCAATGTTTGCATATGTTTTCGGGCCCTCCCCTACCTTCCCATCCCTACCAATAATTGAGAAAGGCCCTGTGCTCTGCAAATCACTGCAGAGAAAATGGATGGTCAACTTCTCATTAAGGGATTTGTGAGTTTATTGATCTGAACTCCTCGTGGTGGGCAATAAACCTTCAAGGGCGAGACTGGGAACTGTGGCTCAGGATAAAGTCTGGATTCTTAGTCCTGTGAGACTAGTCCTCTGTTTTCACGAACACATCTCTAAGTCACTGGAGAATACATCCTGACTTGGGGCCTAAGGTGAGGAACCCTTATAGGTGTTAGTCAATCTAGGAATAAGACCAAAGATGGGACAATCAGAGGGACACCTGGGAACCAACCTGCTGGGGCTGAAGAGAGTTGTCCGAGTTGGAGGGGGATCCTGGAGATAAGAGAGCTGCAGGGGCACGAGGCGTGTTCTGAGGAGGGCCGAGGTGCCGGGGAGGGTCTCCCTGCAGCACCAGCAGGACACAGGCCCTGTGCGCCAGGCCTCCGCGTGCTCACGTGTGTGTGCTGCCGGGAAGTGGCCAGGCTCCGACCCCAGGGAGGTGCCCAGCAGGTGAGAGAGAATGGGCATGGCCTCCAGACTGAAGGACAAGCACATAGATGAGGCGAGATGAGGGTGAAGAAGGGGCCGGCCACGTGATGGCCTTGGGGAATGTCCTCTGCCCCGCCGGTTCTGTTAGAGCTCAGAGCACTGCCCCAGTCATGTCAGCTTCCACCTAAAGGACGCCTGACAGGCACCGGGAGACTTGGGGTGTGTGCAGAGCTGGTGGGAGGGCTGTAGTTTGAGCAGTGGGGTCTCAACAGCCTCTGGGGCTGGATGCCTTCGTCCAGGGGTTCTCTGAGGCAGACACCCAGAAACCTCAAAACAGCATTTCTGATGTGTGGAGGCTCCAGGCAAGTTGCCCATGAGAAAGAAATCCCGGGCCTAGCTGGAGCCACCAGTCCAGAGCTGGAGCCAGGTGACCCCCCAGGAAGCCATGACGTCACAGGCACTGCTGGGGCTTCAAGAACTCGGTAGGGGCACAGGTTTGTGGACTGACCTGGATTGGGAGGGATACAGATTTTTAATCCCATGTGAAAGGAATGGCCTAGCATTTGGGGGAGAGTGGCTGTGCCGTGTAGGGTGGTGGAGGAAACACTGGACTGGCAGTCAGACCGCCTCCCTCTCAGGGTCTCCGTTCTCAATCTGTAAAGTGGGCTGTTGGTCCAGGCAGATGGCATTTAAGAACTCTGCAGTTCTTGAAGTCAACATTGTTCCTCATCACATGGGATCCATCATTCTGAACCTGGAGAAGCAGCAAAGAACGTCTGGGAATGCTAGATCAGGTGCCGAATAGACAGCAATCCCATAGAATGGACCCTCAAGGAATTCAGACTTCTCCAAGTAATAGCAACGTGATACTCACCCCAGCAGTCTCTTTTCAAAGGTAGGGGAGGGGCAAGGGATGGTAAACACCTGGAGAGGGGCAACCTTCTCTGCACAAGCGCTGACTCCAGCCCAAGACTAGCCCATAAGAGTTGGTGTCCGTGATGTAAAGCTTGAAACTTGATCTTTAACTAGGGAACAGAATGGGGGTGCAGTTCCTGAGAAAGCAGACTGAACAGAAATTAGCCTTCACCAGCTGCTCCTGTAATTACATTTAAATTCAGTTAAACTAATTTCTTACACTTGATAAAAGCAGTTGTCTTTCCAAATTATTCTTAGACTCTGCTACTCCTAACACAATATAAATATTCTATGGTCAGGTTAGGAAAGTCTTTCTCTCTGGGTCTCTCCATCACTCCTGTTCTGCTGGGTCCTTTGCTGGGACACAGTATTTTGTTAAGAGCTCAGAAAGCTAAACTGCCCCATTAGCATAAGATTTTGTGACTCATTGACTCACAGATTGTAAATCAGACTAATGTTGGATTTTAATTAATTATATTAATTTTAGGGGAAACAACAAAACTGAGAAGTCTGCAGTGCTTCATTTACTGAGAAAGCCTGAAATGTCTTTTATTTTTAGCAAGAGCCATAAAAACATCTCATCCTGAAATAATGTAAAAATCAAGGAAGGGTTGTATTACTCAGCGTGATCACGCCCTTTAAAAGGCTTTGACATTTTCTTTATTTTTGTAAGTTTTTTTTTGAAAGAAAAGAATATATATATATATTTGTATTACATACACATCCACATAGGCATACTCTACACCAGACCCTCTCTGTCACAGTATTCACTACTGACTGTAATTCAGTACAAGGTGTCTCTGTCTTAGAGCCTCTCAAAGGGAGGTTAATTACTTGAATTATCATAAAGAACTTGCAATTAGTTAGCTTCATATAAGAGACTGCCCCAGGGTAAGAAAGGTGTGTGTTGTATACACATACATAATTTATTCATTGTTTATTATTCATTTGCATTTATTCATTTTCTCAAGCTAACCTGTATTAGCACTTTCTATGGAGCTGGTACCTGTGCAGGCACTGAGAGCATAAAGGTGAACTTCAGGAGACCGTAGTTTAGAAGTGGAGATAAATTGGGTTAAACGTGGTTAAGTAGCATAATGGAATTAAGGACACAAAGCTTTGGGAGCCAGGAGAGAGCATCTGGGAGCACCTAGGAGCAATGGGGAAAACTCAGAGTTGGTGCACAAGGGAAAGCGAATAGTGAAGCTCTATAGATTTTTAGCTCAGGGAGTAACTATCACCCGCCTTGTGTATGCCAGATGCTGGCCAGGTGTTTGGGAATCCAGAGGTGAACAAGCTAGACACCACCATCCCTCTTTTGGAGTTGACAATTGAATTGGGAAATGTTCATCAAATTTTAACACAGGAATTCAATTGCTATTCTGGTAAGAGCCTTTAAAGAAAAGCACAGGTGTTTGAGGAGTATACTTTGTGGCGGAGCTAAGCTGTATGGTGAAAGTAAGGGCAGGTTTCCCTGAGAAAGTGACACTGGAGCAGAGACCTGACCGGTAAGTAGGGAGGCCAGTCAGGAGGAGGGGTGGTGGAAAGAGCACTCCGGGCAGAAGGAACAGATATGCAAAGCACTAATGCATGAGGAAGCTTGGTCCTTGTTAGAAACTGAAAAGAAGCCAGAGAGATTAGAACATAGTGAAGTGGGTTGGTGTCTTAAAACCAGGGCTGGAGAGGTGGTGGCAGCTGGATCATGTAAGACTTAGGCTTTAAGGTAAGAGCAATAGAAGCATAACAACACACTCAAAAATAAAAATTAATAAGGAATTTGGGAAGGAGAATTATGAATTTAAAGGCACCCAGCATGTGCCTGAGGTTTAAGAAAATTAAACCTCATTCTCCTTCTTTCTATACCAAGCTTAGGTCCTTCTAGGCTAAACTATGTACTCTGGAATCATGGTTTCTAGGAGTGTATTTGGTTCTGTTGGTTTTGATTTTGATTCCTAACCTAGTTTTCAACTTGTCCCTAGCCTCTGTGACAACCTATGATTTCTGTTGTGGTTAGCCAGCTGGCAGATGGAATAGCTCACTCATTCAAATATTCATTCAACAAATGCTTATTGAACACCACTTTTGTGCAGCAATCCATTCCTAATTGAGCTTACAGCATCACAAAGGTATATGATACATGCATAAAAATTATAATATTGAATATTATAACGAAGGCCCTAGGCAGTGCACAAAGGCAAAGGAAAGAGGAGAAAAAGGTAAGAATGTGTTCATAAGAAATCTAAAATAACTTACAGATAAATTATTAGGATTAATAAAGGGCTTTAACCAAAGCATCTGGATGCAATAGCAGTATACAAAACTCAATTTTATTCCTATAAATCAGCAAAAAAATGTGTAAAAAAGACGCAATTAATGTACATATTTTTAAATATATGCAAATATCTATGGACGAAATTTTAAAACTGAGTTGAGAGATATTAAAGAAAACCTAAACAAATTGAGAAATATACCATATTCATGGATGGAAAGACCCAATACCAGAAAGAAGCTAATTTTCCTAAAGTGACTTGTGGATTCCATGTAATTTAAATTCTAGTCAAAATACAAGCAAGGTGGGTTTGTTGTTGTTGTTGTTGTTGTTGTTGAATTTGACAAGTTGATTCTAAAACTTAGATGTAAACACAAAGAATACCTGACTCTCTTGAAGAAAACACGATAAGGAGGACTTGCTCTACCAGACACCAGGTTTTGCTTTAAGTTCTTGTAGAGGCAGTGTGATATTAGCACAGAGATAGACGAATAGACCAATGGAGTAGAATAGAGAGAACAGAAAAAGGATATGCATATGTGCGGACACTTCATGCATGATAGAGGTGCACGGTGGATCAGTGAGGAAAGGAATGCCTTTCCAGTGATGGGTTCAAGTAGATTAAAGATCTAAATGTGAAAGGGAAAACTATACGTTTTTAGATCATAAATACAGAATATCTTCATAGAAGAAATATAAGGAATATTTCCTTAAACAAGATTCAAAGATGAAAGATTTATGAATTTGGCTACATTAGAATTAAAACCTTCTGCTTATCAAAGGACACCATAAAAATAATAAAAAGGTTCAACTTTAAGATGGAAGACGATATAAATATTATACTTTATAGTATTTGTAATTTATGACTGATAGCAAATTGAGAATATATTTTAAAAACTACTCCATATCAGTAAGAAAAACTCAATCTAATAGGAAAATGAGCATAACTCAACAAATTACAAGAGAAGAAATCCAAATGGCCAATAAATATGTATAAAGTATTTTATTAGTAACCAGGGAAATGCAAATTAAAACCACAAAGAGCTAACATTATACACTTATCAGGCTGGCAAGAATGAAAAACTTGACAAGGCCAAGTACCAGCAAAGATATGTAACACTGAAAAGTCTCATACACTGTAGGGAGGGGAAGGACCTGGAGTATAAACTGGTATAACTGATTTGGACAACTATGTGGCATCACCCACTACAGCTGAAGATGTACACAGCTTATAACTCAATGCCTCTATGACTACTCATGTCCTAGAGAAACTCATGTGTGTATTCCCCAGGATATATATATCAGAATGTTTAAGGTAGACTTGTTTATAATTAACTAAAGCTGGAAATAAGCCAAATTTTCTTCTACCAAGAATGGATAAATAAATGGGATATTAATACAAAAGGAGACCACATATCAATAAAAACAGATGCAGCAACAGAAAAGACTCTCAAATAACCTTAAACAAAAAATATAAGATAAAAAGAATATATGCAATCTGATGTCCATTCACGTAAAATTTAAAAACAGGTAAAACCAAACCATATTGTTTATGGAGACATAGCAAAGTGGTAAAACTCTTAAATAAAGCCAGAAAAGAATTATCACAAAAGTCAGAACAGTAGCTCTTTCCAGGGCAGAGGGAGAGTGATGTGACGGGGAAGAGTGTCCAGGGGGCTTCCAGACTGCTGGCAACCTTCTGATTTCTGACCCAAGTGGCAGTCACAGTAAGTTCACTTTATTGTTATATGTTAAACTGTACCTATGTTAATTATTTTGTGAATGAATATCACAACAAAAAAATCTTTTGAACCATATGTATAATTTGAGAGTTCCCAAGGATTTCCTGTATTCTGGAATTACTCTTCCCTTTATTGATCAAATAAGAGTAGTAAGTCTCCATCATGTGTGACTCTGAAGAGTCTAGCCTTCTAGACTAAAAATGCTTTTAAGTCTCCTGATCATTTTAAGTGGCCTCTTATTCCAAACTACCACCCCAGGCTACACCTGGGCTACTGATTGCTGCCCACCTTGCAATGATGGAGCTGTAACAAAGGGGCCTCAAAACAGGAGACTGGGTGCTCTCCACTACTCCCATTCCAAGCACAGGCACAGCAGCTACCAATCTTTTTTGATCAGGCAACCCATCATTGAGGTATTTTTGAGCATACACAAATACATGAATATTTACTTATTTATAATTTTTATCCATATACCACCATTTTAAACTAACATTTCAAGTGGATGTAAACCTGCATTTCAAAAATGTTGACTTTTATGGTCACTATCTTGACAGATCTGATTAGTCATCATTATTTCCTTCCTTTAAATATGTTTGATGAAGACCATTTTCTTGCAGTCAGTTTTTTGTGTTATCAGTGGTAACTTCAATGCTCAGTTTCTTGCAGGACTTTTTTTAAACCACTTGCTTAATTTTTTTTTTAATGAGGATGAACTTAATTAAAACTAGATGATATAAGCCATAACCTCACTCAGCCGCCCATGTGTAAATTGCAATACATCTCAATAGGTCAGAAGTAATGGATGATGCTATCCTAGTTATCTTTTGCAAGTACACTCAAAAAACTTCATGACTTAAAAACATTTACTATCTTGTAGTTTCTGTGGGTCAGAATTCCAGGTATGGATTAGTGAGGTGCCTTTGCCTCTGTCTCTTGTGAGGCTGAAATATCATCCAGGGCTGCATTGTCATCCAAAGGCTTGCTGGGATGGGGGCAGGGATAGGGAAAGGGCTCTTATCTATTTCCAAGCTCACTTATGTGGTGATCGGCAAGCCTCAGTCCCTTGCCAGCTGGCCTCTCCATGGAATTGCCTTATAATATCCTCCAGGTGAGCAATTTAAGAGAGAACCCAAAACAACAGTCATATTTTGACCAACTCTCAGACAGGGCCAGCTTCATGATCATATTGCCTATGCAGTCTCACGGGATCCAGGGCTTAGAAGGGCCCTATGCATGGTTTAATGCTCTGCTGTGCCATCTTGAAATTCTTAACAATTTTTGAACAAGGAATCCTACATTTTCATTTTGCACTGAACCCTACAAATTACATACCCAAGAAGCCATATTTTTGCTAAATGTCACTCAAAGATTATAGCTACTTTTCTCCAGGTGAGGACACCTAAATAAGGGTAATCAGATCCTCTCTCAGGAATTTCCACTAGAGTTGGAAACTAGGAAGAGGAGTCAAGTCACAAAAATGGAAGAACTCTGGAGAAAGGATCCAGAGAATGCTGCTTTTGAAGTCACCAGAGCAATGGTGGCACTTCCCAAGTCCTGGACATTCAGCTCTTCCTTAGAGTCTGTGATCTATCCCAGGCTCTTTCCAATAAATTTCTATTTTTACTTCAACCAACTGTGTTTGGGTTCTGTCCCTAGTAAGCAAAGAATCTTAATGGATTCAGCCAACTTTGTTGGTTGGTCTTGCTTCAGCTAAAACTGTACAATAGCTTCCCACCCACTTGGTGGTGCGCTGGGGGTGGCTTGCTCACACTTGAGAGAGTCAACTTTGTGCATTTCTTCCCCATATCATGTTCAATGATGTCATAAAGATGGCTTGAAATCAGTCTTGGTGGGATGATTTACACCACAGAAATCACAAAATGCTGCAAATCAGGAATTTCCACCCTGCAGAGAGCCAGTTGTTAACCGTTATCACTGAATCTAGTCCTGCTTTAGGATACAATGAAGGAGTTCCCTGGGACTAGACTCTGTTAGAATACAGCAGAGAGAAAAGAGACAGCCCCACAAACCTAACAAAAAATCCAAATCCTTAAAACTCAGGGTGCAGTGGCTGCCTTCACGTAGTCTTTCCAGCTCATAGTAAGAATCGCTCTTACCACACAGTTGCCTTTAGCAACCATGAGCCCTCCCCTCCCATTTTTTGGAACAGGGGTGAACACATCACCTGAGGCAGACCAATCAGATTTTAACTCCTGGAACTTGAAATTAGGAATTGATAATTTCCTGTTCAAGATGGCAGGAGGAACAAAGTGTTTGTTTCTATTCTCTCCTGAGAGTCCAACAGAATATATAAGAATAAATCCATAGATAAGAGAAAAATCATCAGAAGTTGAGGTAGTTCAACAAATTTCTGGAGCCTGAAAAGTCTGGAAGCCTATGGACAACCAAACAGAGTGAGGAAGTCTTAGCCCGAACAACCCAGGGGCTACTACACAGAGAGGCCGACTTGCTGCAAGCTCAGTTGGTATGTACACAATCCTACTTTCTAAATGAACTGCATCACATGTTCCCACCCTCTCCTCTCACCCTCCCTAGGAAGGCAGCTTGGTTCTCTACCCATAAGCAAAACAAAAGGGGGCTCAACCTAAGAAAATGAGGGTTTCTAGGATAGACTCAGTGCCTCTGGATGAAGAAAGCACCATTCTTGCATTTGAAGGCTGTATCCCAGCCCCAAATCTGGTTCTCCTCCTTGCCAACTCCTCCTTCACTTATTCTGTCAATTGTTGGGCCCTGCTCACATCTGTAAATTTCCCAATCATCCTATTTATAAGACCAGGAAAACAACAGAGAAAACCAGCTAGCAACCTAGAAACAAATCAAGCTACTCTCCCCTTAATTATGAACAGATAAGCAAAGCTAACTAGACCTCAGGAAAAAAAATGAGTAGCATGCAAAGGAGACAAAACAGAATGAAACACAATAAACTGACCCTGAAAAAAAGAGATAATTAAAGGAATACAAGAGAAAGTTGAAAAGTGAATAAGTACACAATAGAACAGCTCATTCGTATTCTAAGCGAGATATGAAAAGGACAGGATTCATATAGCAAGAACAGGATGCTTTGAGAAAGGAACAAAGCAAACGGACAAGAAGTGCAAACGAGACAAGAAGGAGCCCTGGCATGATGACTGCATGGTCGCCAAAGCAAAATTCCAGTAAGGAGCTGGCCATTTCCTGTGTATAGAATGGAATTAAAGAACATTTTAAAACTCAGGATTCGGGATGACTGTCTGCCGGCTGTGAAGGCAGCAGCAAAGAAAGTCCACCTTCAGAGAAGAGTGAGAGAACAGAGCGAAAACAGCAAACACAGAGGACGACAGAGCAAGGGCACAGCTGGATTCCCAATTTCCTTCCAGTTCCTATTTCTTGCTCCTTGACAAGTCCTCCTGCCTTTGGGTTCTGGGAGATACCCTGCTAACTTCTTAATAAAATGCCCCTCTTGGCTCAAACTAGGTCAAGTTGGGTTTTGTCAGACAGGAGACAAAAGAGTCTGAACTAAGACAACCAGGTTGGGAAACCGGAAAGCGATCCAGTCTTAAGTCCCCAAGGATCAAATGTAACTAAACGGAGGTTCAGAAGACGAGGCAACCCCAACGACAATCTTGCGCCCTTGTTCTCGAGGTCAGCTTTTCTTAAAGACTACACCGACGTTCAAATGGTAAAGTTGGACAGCGGACGCCCCACATGCAGTGTTTTCTGCATTTACATTTATTTTCTTAACATCTTGAAAGAAAGATGGGGCTAAGCCTGCCAAATCTCTAAGCACCTTATAACAACCTATTCAGACATCATAGGGGAGGATTAATTTAGCCGTTTCACACATTAACGCAGGAGCAAACAAACTAAACCACCTTTTCATGTATCTTAGGCAGCCTGAGAATTTTAAATGCAAGTGTGGATTTGCCTGAAGATAATACATTTTCTTCCTTAAAGCTAAACTTTGGTGGGGGGTGGGGTGTGGGGTGGAAAAAAACCCCAAAGAAAAAGACCTCTGAATAAGCAATATGAATCGGGAGGATATTCCATCAGCCTCCTAGTTCTCCATCTTTCTCCTCCAGATGTTTTCCCAAAATGTCCTTCCTTCACTTGGCCCTCTGGAAGGCCCTGTAAACAAAGTGCAAAAGAGAGAGAAGGGGACCTTGCCATGTTCTGATCACGAAGAACGTTTGTGGCCCTGGTGTGGTCCAGGTAAAGAAGAGAAATAAAGCTCTGGTGGGAGAAAAAGAAAAAAAAAAAGTAAGTTATCGTGAAAATGGAGATCTCACAAAATGAAAAATGCAGCTATTGGGGGAAACAGGGCTTTCTGATCCTAAGACCAGCTTTGCCTTTTTCAAGCACACAGTCATTTTATTTTTCTTTGTTGCTTTTGGTCTTGTTGGTTTGTTTACTTGAGACGAGTTGCCTTCTCAGCCCAGCCACAGTCCATGAATTTGTTGTTTAACCCCAATCCAATTGAGAGTTGCAGGAAAGCGAAGAGGCAACATCTCACACCCAAGTGGCCTGCACCGTAAACAAAGGGGAGTCTCGCTGTGCCAGCTCTTGGCTTCAACCGGGCCCAGCGGGAGACTGAAGTCCCGGTGCCAGGGTGAGCGCAGCCACCAAAGCAGATGCTGGGCAACCAAGAAGAACTATTGGTTTCAAATGTTCAGATTCCTCAGGGTGGCCACCCTCCTCCCCGTAGTGGGAGGGCGGAGGTAGCTGGGAACTGTGTTGCCCACTGCTGGCTGCCAGCACAGCTCTAGATGGGAGAGTTGTCACCAGTTCCTGGCTCCATGCAGGAGGTTTGTTAGGACTCAGCATTGTCTCTTTATGAAGATTTATGGAGAAGCTGATGAACATTAGGCTGTGAAGCAGAACTCAGGTGAGCTCTCTCCCCCACGTGGAGGATTCAGGAAGGCGGTTTGGATGATCAAGAATGATTCCCTTTCCCCTCTGGTTCCCATTGGTATCCCAGCCCTGGGCTTGGCCCAGGAGGCAAAGCCAAGGTGAAGCGCGTGTGGCTTTCTGGCTACATCCATTCTTCTTCAGAGAGAAAGAGAGAGATTGGCACTTTTCGTGGCATCTCACACAGAGGGGAAAGGCCAAGATAAATGGATAGTTTCAAGGTCATTAGCTTCCTGAGCTCACAGTTTGCTTTTTTCTGCCAGAGGACGGCTTGGAGAGGTTATAAATGTTTTGCGGCTGGACCAGGGGAGTCCATTGTTGGACCTGGGGCTCTGAGACCTGCTGCCAGTGGCAAATTTGGACCCTGGGGCTGTGAAGTAGGCCTTCCCTCCCTTCACATGCATGCCCTGAAAAAGCAGGAGCAGCAGAATGTGAGGTACAGTCTCTTGGAAATTCTAGAGCGCCCCACCACCCAGGTGCCTGGCCTTTGGAGAAGGGGCCTAGGAGAGACCCAGGGAAGAACTTAGAAATGCTCCAGTAAGTCTTTCTAACCTAAGAGAAGGTGGGGCATGAGTTAGGCAAGCAAGGATTTACAAGAAGAAGGAATAGAAATGGGTGGCCTGAAAATGCTGGGGTAGAGGTGAGGAGGAAGGGCACGGGGGAGGGAGATGGGGACTTAGGGATCCTCATTCAGACTCCATTGTGATCCGAGGTTTAGTGTGTTTCTCTCTCTCTCTCTTTTTTTTCAATTTTTATTTATTTATTTTAATCTGGGGGGGCGTTAACTAGGTTTACTTATTTATTTATTGTTAGAGGAGGTACTGAAGATTGAACCCAGAACCTTGTGTATGCTAAGCACGCACTCTACCACTTAAGTTCCCCCTTAGTTTTGTTTCTCTTAATCACTTCCTGGGCTCATCAAATTCTCTTTTAACTATATACCACATCCTCACTTCTCTTTATAAATTCAGAATTTTTATTGTCATAAATATATGACAGAAAAGAAAACGCAAAGTTTAACTTTCAGCTGTTTCCATGGTCTCAACTTTATCCCCAAGGCTTGAAGTTGTACATGGACAGTTTCCCACCTGTGTGGGCAAGCTATGACGCTGGGCTTTCTTTTGTCCACGTTACATGATTTATGTACATGTTTCCATAGTTTAGCACAGACTCCATTCATATCCATTTAAGTGGCCATCAGATAGTTCACTGTGGTGATATCATAGGGCCTTGGTCATTCCACGATTTCTGGATATCTTGGTTGAATATTTATATCTGTGTATCTATACCTACAATTTTTTCTCAAGGTGAAATTTATATATATACATACATATATATGTCATTGTTTGTTTTAATGTGCATATTTGAAGAAAATTTCTTATGAGAGTTAGTCCTTTTTTTTTTTTTGCATCACTTCTCTGGGTTATATTCTTAAGAGTTTCAATTACCAGCTCAAAAAATAGAAATCTTTCATAACCCTCCTTAGCTACCACCCCTTGGTTATTGGAGAAACAGAAACCAAACCCTGGTGTGTGGTGCTGGTAGCAGCATGCAGATGAAGGCAGTTTCTCTCTTCACGGTCAACATTGGTTGTTCTCGTCTTTCATTTACTTTTGGGAAGGCTGCCCTCTTCCAGTTCTTTTTCGTTCCAGGTGCCTTTTCTCCCAGGCACTCATGTTTTCCAGCCACCCTCATGTGTATCGTTCCCTCTCCTACAACTTGCTGCTTAGTGAGGCCCAGGGCGCCCTGTGCGCTTGGCAGAGGACTGGCCGCACACCAGCTGCCACTAGACTGGCCTAGGGATGTGCTGCCACCCATTAAACAGCCACACGTGAGGCATGACCTCCAGATGCAGGGTTTCTGGGCAGGAAGGCCTCCTCACTTCTGCTCTGGGCTTAGCCTGGGTGTTTTCCAAATTCACCTTCAGGATGTGGAAGGGGAGTTGGTGGGGGTGGGAGGTGAAGCGCTGACCATGGCTCATTTCTCCTCTCTGCTTCACCGTTTTGGAGATGGATAGGCAGGGAGCAGGGATGACATGATTTCCGGGGGCTCTGACTCCTCCTGGTTCACTGCTCAGAAGAGAAAAGGTAACCCTGCAGATGCAGGCATGCTGCTCCCATTGAGATGAATGGGGACAGGCAGTTCCCACACATTCTGCAGGACTGAAAATGTGCACCAGGGCTGGTTTTTCTCTCGTCGGTGGTGAGGGTAGGGTGGGTTAGGGCCCTGGAGAGAGCACTCAAACCAGAGATTTCTTGCAGTGTGGCGCCTTCCCAGGATTCTAGATCCACTGAGAATTTCACTCAATCCCTCACTCACAGTGTTGACCACTTTGGGATTCAGCCAACGAGCAGGCACTGATAGAGTGAAAACAAACAAACCACGCTAGAAATGGCGCTGCCAGGGTCCCTGGAGCCCGTTGGTACCCATATATTGCTTGGATCTGTCTGTAATTGTGGGTGTATGACGTCCATAAATGTGTAATCTGAGCAATTTAATTTGTGGGTGTGTTAGGAAAAAGCAGCTAGACCTCCAAAGTAGACCAAGGGCGCAGCATTGGGCCTGCAGAGTTGCGGCCAGAGCAGCCCTTTCCATCTTCCTCTGGAGCACATCATCGGGTCTGTGCATCTCACTATGTACCCTGTACAGGCGGATGGAGGAGGAGGGTGCAATACACAAGTGCAGAAGCAAAGACATAGTTACTGTCCTCACTTTAGTGATGAGGAGACTGCGGTCAAGGAAAAGATCAACATCTGGCCTCAATGAAGAGGGTATTTAACTGGACACCTGGACCAGAATCAGGCCTCTGCCTGTCTTATAAGGTGGCAATTACTAATTCTTGCTCACGATTTCATAGGGCTATTTTTGAGAAATTAAAGCAACCTAAAGAACTTACATTTTGTAACTATGTATGGTGATGGATGTTAGCTAGACTTACATGGTGATCATTTTGTATATATGTTTCATGATATATACAAATATTGAATCACTGTGTTACATAACTGAAACTAAAATAATGTGACATTTCAATTATACTTCAATTAAAAAAAAAAAAGAACTTCTCTGCTATCAGGGTAGCATAGCATCAGACTGTTCCAGGGGCAAGTACTGGAATCTCTTCTGGGAGAATTTTATAGGAGGAACAGATCAACTACCTGGTCTAGACTGTCTCACCCAATCACCAGACGTCACATTATGTTGTGTAGCTTTATGCTGTTCCCAGAGCATTTCCATTTGTATCACCTCATTGGATTCTTGTAACAACGTGTAGATATAGGTGTTATCGCATTTACTGATGTGGAAACTGGGCTGCAAAGTAGACTTGTTTTCTCTTTGATCACTCAGCTAGTAAGCCTCAAAACCAAGGTCAGAATATTCAGTGTTTCCCATAAGCAGCCAACACGAAGGATTAGGCAAGTCCCTGACACTGTGGTGGCCTGGAGATCATTATAATAGCTAACTTCACTGAAGCACTGATGTGCCAGGTGTTAAGTCAGCTGATTCTCACAGCAACCCAGGAAAAGGCACTACCCTCATCTTTATTTTTCAGATGAGAAAACGGAGGTACAGAGAAAGTAATAATTTGGTCAAGGTCACCCAGCTGTTAGTTGCAGAGGCAAGATTTGAACCCAGGTGGTCTGACGTTAGATCTTAACCACTAACCACCGTTTCCAAGAAGATGCGTGTGATCGTGATGATCACGTGGCTTCTGGAGGGTCTGCTTGCTTCTTTGAGGACAAGATCAGATTTGGCCCTAAAAATCAGGGGAATGCCTCTCCCACAGAGGCAGGATGGGCCAATACAGGAACTGGTCCCACATATCAGAAGCCTTTGTGATCTTCAGCCCTGAACTCCTCAGAACAAAAAGAACAGAACCTTTAAAGCTGAACCAGAATAAGTGAGAATGAACTGGGGAACTGTGGTCTTTGCTCAGCCCTTGATGACAGTCAAGATTCTCAAAGGCAAAAACAGCACAGGCAGCACCTCAGAAAAGTGTGCCTGGGCTTGGCTGTGAGGGCAGGTCCTGCTGCAGCCTGTGGTGTCCCTCAGGGAGAAGAGACAGCCCTATAAAACACAGCAACACAGGCAGAATAACTCAGAAACAGTTAATAACTCGGATGCATCAATAGTCAGCTAGTAGCCCTGACCCAGTTGGGGACTCCGTTAGCCAAAAGAAAAGAAATGGCTTTTGCAGTTTTTTTGAAACTGCTTGCTGTGGGCTGGGAGCTGCCATCCCCCAAATGTCAGTGAGGGACAGGGGTCTGGAGAGTTGCTGGATGAAGCGACTTGGCCCTGGGAGCGGAAGGTAACTTGGCACAGCTCCGTGAGGCCTGAGCTGCTGAGGGAACACGCATGACTGCTCCCGGCAGCAGCATGGCTTCTGACACCGAGCCCAGGAGGCCTGGCGGCGCAGAGATTGGGGTTTGGCGCGAGAGCCCCAGAGTTGGACAATTGGATTGTTCACAGTTTGGCCACTTTGGGCTGTGACGAGTTCCGGCTTCTGCTGGATGCCTCTGTTCCTTTTCAGAATCGTCTCCACTCAGGGTCCCCTTACCTTTCCTTCTGTTTTCATCCTTGTCTTACACAAAAGATGAGGCTAAATGTTCAGGGAACTCCTATCTCCATATCCAGCCCATTAGCTTATTCGTTTATTAACTCATCCATTAATCAGTCACAATTCATAATTCCATCATTTACTAGCCCCTGACTATGTGCCAAGCCCTGTGCCAGGCACCATAGATGCAGCACAAGTATGAGTAAGACAGAGTTCCTCCCTCCAGGTAGTTTCTAGACTGTTCATCTTGGAGGTCCAAAGCAAAAAATCAGTTTTAGCAAGAAAATAATTAATCAAGAATCTGTGAACTACCATCAGAGTTGGAAGAGACAGTGGATTCTAGTTACTTCATAGTCCCCGAGAGAATTGTCCCTGGTTGCTGTCCCACGACATGACCATCCTCACTTCTCTGTGAATTCAGAGAGGTGACATGAGTTGGAATTGGAGCAGTTCCCTGGCTGTCCTAGTGACTTCTACCTGAGGCTTGCCTGCCTCTCCTGGTTGGATAAGGACCTCAGAGGGAAGACGATGTGGAAGCCCGCACACCCAGGTCTCCCACTGGCAGGGAGGAAACGCGGGAGTGCGTGGTAGCAACTAACTGGGAGGAAGCATTTTTTAAAAGACATCTCATTACGGAGAATACTTTTATGAGTGTCTGCTACACTAAGGGATTTTGTATCCATTGCCTGCAGTCTCGGAACAAGGCTGCCCGGTGAGCACGGTTCTCTCCATCTTGCACGTGGAGCAACTTGAAGCCCAGAGAAGTTAAATAACCTGTTAAATAACCTGAGTAGTTAGGGACCTAGCAAGTATTTGAACTCTTGTAGCAGAGATTCCCCAAAGATAGACAGGAGGGTCTGGTCAGCTGTGATTGTATAACGAGGCCACCTAGACTTGGGCAAAAAGGTTCAATAAAAGAATTTCCATGGAGGGATCAGCCCCCTAAACTGAGATTCTTGATGAAAGGAGGATTCTGAGTTTTGTTTTGTTGGCTTCTGGTTTCTGTTCATTTATTTAACGAGAGGGTGTGGAGAACCAGAGCTCGGCCCTGTGATCCTGGATGAGAGAAATAGCTGGAAGCTGTCTGAGTGGCTATAGCTGGAATTAGCTTATTAGATTTACCTGATCTGTTGCAGGCCAAGCACCTCAAGAGAGGACATGTAAATATGATGGAGACAGAGGAAGGGCCTTCCTGAGAGTGCACACGCCAACGGAAGGGGCCTTGGGGGGCTTGGCAGCCGGAAGAGGTGGGAGAGCCCTGGGTTACAGAACCGGGGGTGAGGGATATTCATGACGTCAGGTGAAGTGGATGGTGCCAGAAAATCCCAGTGGTGTCACCGTTCTTAGAGCTAGTCTTCGAGATGGCAGGGCGTCTCCCGCTCACAGATCACAGAGCTTTAGTCCTTGAGAGAAACATTCCCGTAGATCATAATCCCTCTACCTCCTAAGAGGAATCACCTTTAAAAATTTTAAGACTCGGGATGTCCTAGAGAAAACATTCTAAAGGAGTTCAGTCTCGTGGTGTTAGGCTCACCCAGAAGTATCTAGAATGTAAAGAGCAATAGAAATAAATCTTATAGGCTCGTTCCAATTCTGAAGCTAAACCCTATATAATTATTCCAGCCTTTCCCAACTTCTTGTTTTCCCACCTTGGAGATTACTAAGGGTTCTAGGCGCCTGGAAGACACCCAGCTCTCTGAATTTCCCAACCCTGGTCACTACATCTAGGAGCAGCAAGGTGAGTGGTGGCAGCCACCATGGTACTGGGCATTTTGGAACTGATTTTAAGTTTCCATAGATGCACCATTTAAGGGGACACAAATATAGCTTATAAGTTCAAAACAAAAAAATTTTCATGACTCTTTCAAGAACTTATAGGAGAAGGGACAGCTGATACCTACTATTACAAACACTGAACTGAGAAGCATCATGCTAGTGGTACTGGCTATCGCTCTTGAGTTCTCGAATCAACTCTTTTCAAGCCCAGAAACAGCGATCTCTCAGGCATTGTGCTTGTGAGTCTACATTGCTCATTTGAGTACCTCTGATGCTCACTTTATCAGTTCCTCATCTTCTCCTTATTGGAATGCTGATGACTACTCTGAAAGGCAATTTAAAATGATCAAGGGGGGGAGGGTATAGCTCAGTGGTAGAGTGTGTGCTTCGCATGCACAAGGTGCTGGGTTCAATCCCCAGTACCTCTATTAAAAAATAAATAAATAAAAAACTTAACTACCTCACCATCCAAAAATAAAATAAAAATAAAATAAAACGATTAATTATCCCCTACAGCCGATCTCAACTTACTTTTGGGTTCTGTGAACTGAATTTTGATTGCTAGGAGCTATTTCCTTTTTATCCAAGTCGAAAGAATATGGAAACATTTCTGCCTTGCCCTTCACATTTGATTGATACTTTTCACTTTGAAAGCTAATTATATCTGATGCGAAGGAAAAATGGGATTCAGAAATATGGATGTTCTTTTCATGAATTTTCACTCTGAAAATGTGGGTCATCTGTTCGCTTTTTTCATACCTCAGGTTACTAACTGATCAGCTAAGGTCACATTCCACTCCTTATCCTCTAAGACGAGAGAGTGATGGAACTGACCATTATAACCCATGATCTCACAGACTCTCAGCCCAGGAAGGACCCCCAAGGTCACTCTGTCTGACCCTTCACTCATGGCAGGATGCTCTCCACAGTGTCCGTGGCACGTGGTGTTCAGCCCCTGGGTAAACTCTTCCAGGGATTGGAGCCCTCCATATTCAAGGCAACCATCTCATTTCTTAATAGGTCTACTTGTTAGAACCTTCTTCCTTACACTCAGACACCTTCCTATGATATCTACCTATTGGTTTTAGTTCTGCCTTTTGAAGCAAAGCCAAATAGATGAAATTTCCACTCTTCATTTGAATTCTTTTACAGCCATATTTGTAAGTTGTCTACGGCACATTTTGAGGAACAGTCTGAGAAAAATAAATGTATTGTCACTTCTGTTGTGGTCATTTCTGTTATTAGTGAAATCTCAATTAAACAAACAAAACATGTTCTAATGAAGCAAGAAGCCTATTGAGTATGCTTGTTCAATACATTAGACTTCTGAGACACAGGTAACCCAATTTCTGTAGCACACATCACTAAATTCTGCCTGGATGGTGGCTTCTTTTCCATCTGCAATGTTTACACAGCTAATGAGATAGCTGCATTTTCAGTCTGACCAGGAAGCCAAGTCTCAAAAGACTTTTAGATGAGATATCTTGGATATGTTTATAGATGTTAGCACTTACCATCAAGAGATTATAGCACCAGCTGGGAGAGGTTTTTTTTTTTATCAAATCCTCCACCTTAAGGAATGAAAGAAGTATTGTTCATTTATTTGCTCAACGACTATTTGTTGAGTATCTCTTAGGTGCCACGCAATGTTCTAAATGTTTGTGTTACATCAGAGAACAAACAGACAAAAATCCTTGTCCATACAAGGCTTACATTCTGGTGAGGAGATGTTTTTAAATGTGCAATAAAACATCAAAATAAATAAGTCAATTACATTGTAGGTTAAAAGGTGGCAGGTACTCCAAAGAATGAAACCAGAACAAGGTTAGGGGCAGGAACACTGGGAGGGTGGGGGTGAAGGTTGCAGTTGTAAATAGGGTGTTAAGGTGGGCCTCCTGAGAATGTGACAGTTTGACAAAGAGATTTCTTAGGAATGACCAGGAAGTAGGAAGAAAACCACGGGAAAATAAAATATAAAAATGTTGTCTTGAGCGTTTTAAAAGTCAGGATAGAAATCATTGAAGGGTTACCTTTAAAATGTTTATTGTGATTTGGCCATTGTGAACTAGCTTTGTGAAAGGAGGTCTTGTCTTGGGTGTGAGTGTGGGTCTGCAGGCTGAGAAGGGAAGATTGCTGGGTGGAGTGTGGCGATGTCCGTAGGGTAGAGTGATACAAAGCCAGGAGGTGTTTTTGTGACACTCTGGAAGACGAGAGAGGTAACCGGCATGGTCAGAGTCACACCCAAATGAACAGCTGACAGCAAGGAGGATGGACCTGATCCAGGCTGGGGCCTCTGCAGCACAGAAGAGGAGAGTGGGGCCCACCAGTGTAACAAAAGACGAGAGGAAGGCAGAACAAAGAACTCTCAGTTCTGCCTGTTTTAACTGAGGGGGAAGTTAAAATATACACCTCTGGTGATATCTTTCTGCACTGTTCCGAATAAATTAGGGAGATAAATCAGAGACACTCTCCCAAATTGAGCTGAGAAGGAGGTGCTGGCACATTCTCTTAGTTTCTACCAAGGTTAGAAATGTTGTGCCTAGAACCTAAATCCTCGGGAAACTCACTGCCAAGCCAGTACACAGGATATAAATTCAAAAGCAGGCCTTGGGTCGAGAAAGAAGAGGGTGGAGCCTTTGCCAGGAGAAACCATCATCTCAAGAGTTAAAGGTCTATCGAAAAAAAGATTTAAAAATAGGGAGCACAAATGAGGGACTGTCATTCTTTTGAGTCTTTGGAACCATCCTCATGTCAGATCACTACAGCGACTGCATGGGATCGTTTCCTTGGGCACCTAAATGAGTTTTGAGTGCTCTATTGCGAGAGACCCACAGAGAAACCAGGGCTCTAGGGGAACTTAGGTCATAGGGATGCAGAGTTTAATGAATGGAATCCCCCTAAACGATGCTCTTATTCTTCAGGACTTAGGACAGCTCATTCAAACCATTAGACGCTCTTACAAGGTATTCAGGGGCCAAGAAAATACTTGAGAACTGAAAAATGCATTGTTTCAAAAGAAAACTATAAAATTGAAATGGATAAATCCTTAATGTGTGGAACATGACATGAGAACCACCACTTCTTTAATTGCTAAATTTAGTATTAAGAAAAATTACACTGTGCTTGAAACCGATGTCTAGATTTTCTCTTTACAAAAATTCCTGTGTAGAACCAAGGGCTGCCAGGAAACCATCACCAATCATGATTTAAATTACTCAGAGCCGAATAATTTCAAAAGCAAAGTTGCAATTTAAAAATTTATTTTTATAGCAAAAAAATACTCTTTAATGTGGGATGTGGGTACGTTATAATCTGTGTGGCATACAGTGGGATTGGCACCTCCAGGAGCAAGTCTAGGGACTAAGAAGGGGTAAACATAGCCCTGACCTGAGGCCATATGTTGGATGTCTGTGGGACCAGCACCCATTTAGTCTGTAGGTAGGAAGCCAAGGTAAATAAAGAGAAAAAGAACAGTTACATGACAGGCTCTAGAGAGAAGGTCTTCAGTTCACGCACGAGGGTTCTGCAGTAGGAAAGCCTCTTTACGACAGCTTCCTGTGCGTTAACTCTGCCCAGTCTCCACCCTCACCTCTACCCCGCACTTCTTCCTATAACATGGTCTCATTCAGTAGCTCCTTTCTGGAGCACATTCTCACATAGCAGTCCTTTCCAGAATGCTACAGTGACAGAGTTCTCAAAGGCTTTGATGGATGGGATTTGAAACGCTCTTTCTTTTTGGAAATATTTATATTTGATCCTTTTTGGACAGACCGCACATAACTGGAGCTTATCACATTGCTGGAAATCACGGGCAGGCTCTAAGAGGGAGCAACTCTGAGTCGGTCCAGGCCTGGGAGAGTAAAGATTAATATCCACTTGTGCTTTGCCATCCTCAACCCGTGATAACTGTAAATAATGTTTGGAAGAGATTGGGGTGCATCACGGTCTATTACACGGTGGCGGTGATTTTGATTATTGTGTCTTCAATGGTGATTTATTATTCTCCGCAGTAACACAAATCATGGGCCTTTGCTGGACACTCTGGAATGTACGTGTGATCTGCTGATGGTAGTGGTAATGAATTTGTATTTATATCATAACGTTTTTAACCTGAGCTAAATCTGACCTCCTGCCCCAATTTGGAAATGTATTGAACATAAAGTTTTGAAAATTTCTTTGGTTTTACTGGTATTATAATACAACCCTCTCTTCCACTTTTTGGGAGGACTAATGAAAAGCACTACAAATAGTGAGAAGGTCAAATTTGAGATAAAAACATTTTTCTCAATTTTCCCTTACCTGTTATTCTTTTTGCATAAATATTTTAGTGAGTACATGATGAGTAAAGACTTGCCTTGGCCCAGCAATCAACATCTTTGTCAAGCAGAAGGGAGCCCTGACAGTTTGATCTTTCCAAATCTGAAAATTAAGAAGAGTCTACTACTAATCTCTCCTTGGGTCTTTACTTGAAGTATTTGCAAGTTTAGTAAGAAGTGTTTGCGTCTGTGTGTATAGACACTTGTCCCGTGAATGGGGCAGGCAACTGAACCCAGGCCTTTCTAGGCTCCCTTTAAAGCAATGATTTTCTCTGAAACAGGGCCTGGGGACTGGAAAAGGTCTTTGGGAAGTGTTACATGAAGATGCTATGTTTCTTTGGATCACTTTCCTTTCTATGAAGTGTGAGAGCAGTGAAATACCAAAGAAATAAAAATAAAATTTCCTGTCTGGAATGATCTTTCATATTCTATTCAAATTGATTGCCTTTTTCTATTCATATGAGAAACCCAAGGCTTTTGGGTTAAGAAATAATATTTGAGTTGCAATGATTACGTTTAAATGGATCACTTAGAGAGGAAACAGCTGCCATTTAGACCAAAAACTTGTTTCTTTTACGTATTTGTCCTAGATGCTCAGTTTTGAGACAGAAAATGAAACGAAGCTCCAACCTGGCAAAGCAATGAGGAGGGTGAATTTCCCCCCAGGTCCCACCTCCTTAGAACACTGGGCTCTACATCCCTCAGTCAGTGCCGGGCCCCAGGCTTGCCTTACCTGACGCCCTCACCATGTCCTTGCTCGCCCACACATTGTCCCTTGTTTTCAAATGCCTGTCAACAAGCTAAGATGACAAATTTGCCTGTGATAATGTGCCGAAGCATTATGCATTTTAGCCGAAGCCTCCTGGAATCAGCTCTGTTTGTGCCGCCGAAGCCTGCGGTGACTTCGAGGGCAGAATTTCAGGTGAGCGTGAATCCAGGGAAAAGAGGAAGCACTTAGGTATTGGGTAGTCCCCTCATCTCACCTGGCAAAGAAGAAACCAACCCTTTCCTGCCTGGTTTTTCTAGTTTTTAGATGTAGAATTCGGAGTCACTCTCAAAACAACGGAAATTTCACCAGGATTATCAAAAGTGATATTCACTTGCTAATTGAAACAGATGAAGAGGAATGACAATGAATTTTCACTGAGTACCCGTACTTTGCACAGTACTCCGTCATCTATAGTGGGTTATTAATACCACCCTGGAGCCTTGGCAAACACAATTCTTCTCCACATTCTACTTTTCCATAAACATCTTGTCTCATCCAACCTCACATAACTCCTAATACTTTATATAACCATGAAATTCAACACTCCACCTTCATTGGCTAGTTCTTCTTTTGCAAAGCCCAATCTTTCTTAAACTCCCTTCATATGACAACAACATTAATTGCTATTTTATGCACATTCACAGACAGACTTCTTCACAACTTTACTTCTTGGTAACTTACAAGTGCACTAGTTGACAGCATCCTCAATTAGCAGAGTCATTTCCATATCCTGGACATATACATTGATCAGAAAAGATGACAATTTATTTTTAGACAGACGCAGACTGCATATTTTAAATATATTTCCCATTTGGCAAAAATAGTGTTGTAGCTAATGTATGTACAATATTTCCAAAAACATTGGTACTTTCCCATAAATATCTTCCATATTTTTTTTCCAGTGAGTAATAAAAAAGGTTGAGGTGGGATGTGTTTTATCCCACCACATTATATCATTCCTATTTTTCCTCTTTGTTGGATGGCAATCAGGGGCCCTGATGCCAAGCTTTGGAAGCAACAGCATCTGGCTCCTTGGCAGATCCTGCAGGCAGACTTGTTGCCAGCCTCTAAGCTGTGTCTGGGTCTGTTGCATGGTTTGGCTGCAGATGGACTCTCTGGGTTGCCTCGTGCTTCTGGAAGCCAGTCCTGGCTTTCCTTTAATTCTGAGGACTTTACTCATTTTTATTCATTTGTGAAGAAGGGCCCATCCAAATGCTTTATGAAACCAACACTGGAGAACATTAATGGATCAAATTTTGCCTTTGAAAAGGCAGAGGTCAGTGTGTATTTGGACAGGAGACACGGCCTTCTGAAGATGGGTCTACACATGTCCGTGTGTCTTTCCATGAACTTCTATTCTAAGGAGTTGGAAAGAGTCCAATTATGTGTTACCATCCCCCAGGATGAGGTTGCGTGGTTACCTGGAAAGACAGAAATATGGGAGAGCTCAGACTTCCTCAGATCAGCACAACCTCCCATTTCATTTGTCTTTTCAATGAATTGGACCCTGAGGAAATGAAGATGGAGGTCCTCTCATCTTCACCCCTGTTCTAATCATTGCCCATATGAGTCTGGGGTTCCATCATGGCTAGAAAGAAGAGTGAGTATTAAGTCTTAATTTAGTCTCAACTAAGCACACATATCAAAGCCAGATCACTTCCCTTAGTGTTCCCCAAGACTCCGGCCTCTAGGGAAAGGCTACTAAATGTTCTTATTGGCCATTTGTATGTCTTCATTGGAGAACTGCTTGTTTAGGTCTTCTGCCCATTTTTGAATTGTCACTGTTGATTTTTTTATCACTACAACCCCTAAATATCTTTATGCCCTGTACACACAAACATATCCACACCCTACTTAAAATATAATTTATTTTTGTTTTAAGGATCATAAGAATTTTATAAGTGCATTCACTCCCTCATCGATCCATTTGTTAGCAGCTGTTTACTGAGCACCTATTACTTGCTAAACAGCAAATCTTGCTCTCATGGAGTTTACATTCTACTGGGGGAAGTTGGGAAATAAAACAATTATCAGATCAATTAACAAGATAATTTTGATAGCAATAGTGCTTTGAGGAAAATAAAGCAGAGTCATCTGATGAAGAGTGTTTGTAGGGTAAGAGGAAAGCTACTTAAGATTGACTTGAAGGATTATTCAAGGAAGCAACCTTAGAACTAAGACCTAAATGACACGGAAAGGGAGCCAGCTAATCTGGGAGAATAGTGTTCCTGGAAGAAGAAATACAAGGGCAGAGGCACCATGGTAGGAATAATCTTGGCACATCTGAGGAACAGAAGGACATGAGATATCACATTAGAGAGTGAGCGAGAAGTCCTATGAGAGAGGTAAGCAGGGGTAGATCATGGAGGAAGTGCTGTGTCACTGTGGGTCACAGTGAAATGCTGGGAGTTTATTCTGAGAGCAGTGGGCAGCCACTGGAAGTTTTAAGCAGGGGAATGACATGATCTCATTTATATGTTTAAAAAAGTCACTCTGACTACTCTAAAGGAGATGAAGAGCAGAAGCCGTGAACCAGTTAGAAGGTTTTTACAATAGTGCCACAGATGGTTTCATACAATAATGCTAGTAATACCTATGTTTATTGAGTGCTTACCATGTTTTGGGGGCTGGTCATGCTTTATATTAGATCATCCTGGAAGATAACTTAAGAGAGATCTTCCCTATTTAGAAAATATTTGCAAATGATGCAAATGACACAGGCTTAAGTTCCAGAATATACAAACAGCTCAAAAAACTTAATAACAAAAAACCAAACAACCCAATCCAAAAATGGGCAGAAGACCCAAACAAGCAATTCTCTAATGAAGAAATGCAAATAATGGCCAATAGGCACATGAAAAAATGCTCAATATTGCTAATTATCAGAGAAATGTAAGTCAAAACCACAATGAGGTATCACTGAAGTATCACATCATACCAGTCAGAAAGGCCATCATTAAAAAGTCCACAAATGATAAATACTGGAGAAGGTATGGAGAAAAGGGAACCTCCTACACTGTTGGTAGGACTGTAGTTTGGTGCAGCCATTATGGAAAACAGTATGGAGGTTCCTTTAAAAATTAAAAACAGAGTTACCATATGATCCAGCAATCCCACTCCTGGGCATATATCCAGAGGGAACTCTAATTCATAAAGATACATGAACCCCAATGTTCACAGCAGCACTATTTACAATAGCCAAGACATGGAGGCAACCTAAATATCCATTAACAGATGACTGGATAAAGAAGTTGTGGTATATTTATACAGTGGAATACTACTCACCTATAAAAAATAATAAAATAATGCCATTTGCAGCAACATGGATGGACCTGGAGATGGTCATTCTAAGTGGAGTACACCAGAAAGAGAAAGAAAAATACCATATGATATCACTTATATGTGGAATCTTGAAAAAAGACACAAATGAGCTTATTTACAAACCAGAAAGAGACTCACAGACATAGAAAACAAACTTATGGTGGGGAAAAGGGGTGGGAAGGGAGTCTGAGATTTGCAGATACTAACTACTGTATGTAACATATATTAAACAACAAGTTTCTTCTCTATAGCACAGGGAACTATATTTAATATCTTGTAGTAACCTATAATGAAAAAGAATATGAAAAGAAATATATGTATGTATATGGATGACTGAAACATTATGCTGTACACCAGAAACTGACTCAATTAAATAAATAAATAAATGAGTTATCTTCCCCATTTAATAGGTGAAAAAACATAAGATTTCAACCTGTAAATGTCTAATTCAGGTAGGCATGCTGCCTCTTCATGCTATGAAACCAAACCAGAGTAGAAAGCCTTTCTGGGGATGCCTTCAAATAGGACAGATACATAGGTAAAAAGGACATGTTTAGATATCAAAGCCTTACCAGTAAAATGAACAGTTCTTTCACAAACCCTAATTGGGATTTTTAAAAATCATGGCAGATTGCTCTCAGAAAACACAAAGAACTCAGACAGCAAGCAGTTAATCACGGCTTTGAACACCTTTTTGTACAATGGTAAGAGTCATGAATGAAATTCTGTTTTTAGGTCAGAACAGCTGGGCTTTCCTAGAAGACTTCACCTAGGCTTCTCCTTCATCCCTAAACTCCAGTAGCTCTTTGAATGCCTCGGTATACCCCTGGGGTATGGAAAAGATGAATTTCTTTCCTTGAATTTACCAGGTGATATATTTCACATCTCTTTTAGTCTCCAAAGTTATCCATTTACTTGAGTTGAAAGCTTCTGGAGATTTGAGGAAAGTAAGTTCTAATATACCACAAAATGGGAAAGGGCTCAGTCAGCAAATATGGATATTTACTGTTGACTGTGGTTGCACATGTAACCAAACCCACAGAGGAACAGTAAGAGACAGGGTAGCTCACGGGGGAAATCTGCAGCGCAGCGTGCGCATGCCAGCTGACTTCTCTACCAGATTTTCCTGTCTGCGCTGACCTTGGACGAGAGAACATTGCTCTCGGATCATCACAACGTAGTTAGCTTCACCAACCCTTTTTTCTCTTTTTAAAATCATTACAAATGTCAGTTGCCCATTACCTTTATATTGGGTCCCACTTCTGGTTTCTTACCATTTTCTAAAATAGCCGATTTGTTCTCTTAAACTTGGATTAAACATCATCAACCCCCTTCAATTAGTCTGAATGAGTCTAACCCAATTAATGTAAAGTTTTTATCCTTATAAAGCAAGTAGAGGCCTCTATCAAGGTGATGGGTTCATTTGAACTACTTATTATTTATAACTAAGATGACTGATTTCTTGAATATGTGTAAGCACATTTGACTGTCCTTTATGATTGGATTATCTCATTCTGTTGATTCTTATTTTGTAGTTGGCTTTATTCCTTTGATAACTATGTAAGTTAAAAAAGCTAAAGATCTAATCTGTTCTTAGAAACAATAATTAGCACATATATGTAAACTAAAAAGAATGTGCAGTATCCTGTCTATACATATTTACATGCAATATAATATGTACGTGCAGTCGAACTATAATAATTCTACCTAATAAAACCGAAAAAAGAGAAAAAAATGATGTGTTCATTTAGACTCAAGTAATCAAATCCATTGACTCAATCAGAATCTTTTAATCAAATAGTTGACTGAATTAACTGGTCATTTGCCTGAATATATCAATTAATTTAATCAAGAAAATAGAATCAAATATCTATCTATCTATCTATCTATCTATCGATAGATAGATAGATAGATAGATAGATAGATAGATAGATAGATATATATAGATGCTCAACCCTAGTATATAAATCACTTTCATTTGAAATCCAATTTTTAACTAATTGGACAAAATCTTTTCCTTTATACTAAAGCTTTGTATACTCCACCTAGGAGGGAATACTTCCTCAAAATTCTGCCACTTGTTTTCTGTCAGTTTGAAATATTACAAAATCTTCCCTACAATTTAACAATGAAATGTAGCTAGTTTCATAGCCTTATTACCACAAACTTTAATGACCTTGAGATTACTCATTTAAGCATGAGCAGTAACTATTACTATTCTAATAAAAATACCACAAAGTAAAAATGGAGGATGGCTTTGAAGACTGAAGTGTCTTTAATAAATGGCTCAGAACCTTCCTAGGACATTTAACTTTTCTGGCCTCAAAACTAATAGCTTTTGTGTTTCTTCCTTTGCATGTGGAGTTCTTCAAAAACATGATATTTAACTTAAGGTGGTTAGGATCAGTCCAGGAGAGAGGTCTGGCCAGATAGGTGGCTGTCAGGGTCCCCAGCATTCCACAAGGTCTTTTCCATCATTGATGGTAACTTTTGGTTGGGTTATAGCATGTGTTACGTGGGTCCCACACGATGGCATTTTCCAGACAGCTTTGTAGCACTGTTTACAATTATAAATCTTTCAGAGCCACTTGACCTCCTGGACAGATCATCCCTATGGTATGATCTTTACTCCTAGGAGACCCCGCAAACAAACACCATAGGATCTGTGGAATGCTCGGAAGGTCTGTGGCTCCCCGCAAAGAGCCCTGATGACACTGGAGCAATAGGTCAGAGTACATGCTAGTTGTCCCGATGAACTTTGGTAAATATTAAGAAACTTGAAGTTTGCTCTCTTTCCCCACCTCAAAGTTCCCATCAATTTCCTGCTTTCAGTGACACTTGTGATGTTCAGAGGACCCTGCTTTTGGGAAAGATTCGAGGAAGCTGTTTTTATTCTACACCTTACATATCATAAGCCTTAGAGGTGCAGTCAGTGTCCTTGCTCCCTTACCTGCTTCCTCTTTCCTCCTCAAAACCTTCCTTTGAAATAAGTGTCATCAGACTTCATTACTTATTACTCCTCATTTCTTGAGTTTACTGACCCCACAGGGTTCTCTTGGTCATTCAGAGATGGCGTGGGCAACTTGCTCACACTGCCCTCTCCCCCACTGACATCACTCCTGGTGACTTCATCCTCTATGTTGATAACCCAGCTAACATCCAGGCCTCTCATTTCTTTGGTCTCCTTTTCTCTAAAGACCTTTTCCTCTAGAGGTCAGCTATACACTCCCATGGCCATATCCTTGTCATTAACAATCACTGTACAACTTCCAAACTCTCAAGTTGATGCATCTCCCTCTTTGACCACCATCTCCTATCCCTCCTGCTAAGGTTCTACTACCCCCTCCCACAGTACTGTGACGCCAGCCCGACTGACAATCCATTGGCCTCCCTCCACTCCTTCACTATTCATCACCACCACCACCACCTCCCCCACACACATTCTCACTTCCTTTCTTAGCTTGGCAGTATAAACACTCCTTTGCAAATGTCCTTAACAACTGGGCTTCTTTCTTCATCTATCATGCATGCTTATTAAAATTCTAATACTTGCTCGACCTACCTATCCACTTATTCTTTGCTGGGTCTCAGGAGCTGAAAGTTACTGGGCTGAAAAAACTTTGCTTCCTTTTAGGTGACGTATACCTGCTCCTCTCCAAGGCTAGGTCCTCCATTTACAATCTGAATCTCACCCTTTGTGCTCTTCTCTTCTCAAGGACTTTGAGCTCCTGCAATTATTTCCTTTCTCTCTTTCTTCTTTAATTTCTATGTCTTATATTCACTTCCATCAGCCAATAAACAAGAATCGATAGCATCCATGTTAAAAAACAGTCTTTTGACGACTCTTCCCATTCTAGGTGCAGCCTTATTTCTGGACTTACCTTCAGAGGAAAAGCTTTGAAATGATTGTTATGACTATCCTTTCCCTTTGCTCACTTCTCAATCTCTCTTAAAACCAGTCCAATCAAATTTGTGTCCCCTTAATTGACCCAGGTTACCACTGCCAAAACCAGGAAATAGCTCTCTGCCTGCCTCCCACCAGACCTCTCAGCAGCATTTAGCATGAGTGACATCTCCTCCCTCTGGAAGTACTTTCTTCCCTGAGCCTCCAGGAAGCTACTTAGCTTGACTGAACTCCAACCCCAGCGGCTCTGCCTTATGCCCCTCTCATGGCTCCTCCTCTCCACTTTTCTCTAAGTGTTGGGGTGCCCAGAACTCTGTTCTTGACTCTCTAATTAATCATCCAGTCTCATAGATTTAAGACTTATCTTTATGCTGTTGACCATGACATTTATTTATCCAGTTCTGATATCCTTTTGAGCTCCAGATTCAAATACTTATCTCAGCATCCTCACTCAGATGACTAACAGGTACCTCACCATCAACAGTGTCAACAGTGAACTCAGTTTTTTCCTCCCCTTGGATCACTTCCTCTCCAACATGACCAAGCTTTCCCTCTTTTCCACAGATAGCATCATTATTCACTCAATGGGTCTGGCTAAAGACTTTGGCGTTTTGATTTCTTCTCCTTCTTTCAAACTCTATATCCATGGTACGATTTCTAAAATATATCTCCAGACTGACCACATCTCACCATCTCAGCTGCTACAATCATAGTGTCCAATGTCCCATGGTCTCTCACTCTAATTAATTGTTTCCCTGCCCTCTATTGTCTATCTTGCACAGGGTAGATGAAGTAATTTTTCTAAAGTATAAATCGGATTTATGTCACTCCCCTGCTAAAGTTCTACTATGTCTTTTATTTTTTCATTTTTATTTTTAATTCTTTTTTCTTTCTTTCTTTCTTTTTTTTTGGTTGAGGAGAGGTGATTAGGTTTATTTATTTAATGGAGGTACTGAGGATTCAACCCAGGACCTTGTGCATGCTAGGCATGAGCTCTACCACTGAGCTATACCCTCCCCCCTTACTATGTCTTTTAATCATGCTTAACATGAATTCAATGTGGCCACTGTAATCCAGAGCCTGCCGTCTGCTCTAACCTCCCTGAAGCCCCTCTTCCTATTGCTCTCTTTCCTCCAGCCTCACTGTCCTTTCAGCCACATTCTTTCTCATCTCATCATTGCACCTGCTGTCCTGACAGTTCGGAGGACTCTTCTTCCCTCAGATCTTTGAGTGCCAGTCTCCCTTTCATTCTAGCTTCAGCTCACATGCCCCTTGGAGGAGACTTCCTCATGCCCCTGCTCAGGCAGTGCCCTGTCTTCCAGCCCCATTCCCCAGGTGCTTTATCTTATAGCGAGCACCCTATTTCAGGGCACTTAGAATTACCCAAAATGATCACATTTGTTTGTTTCTTGTGTTTGCTCCCTGTGTTCCTCAATTAAAATGTAAGATGTCCGACAAACTAAAAGCTAAGCTTGTATTTTCTTCCATCTATCACAGAAAAATGTAGTAAGGTTGAATAACATGGACATGCCTCTTTCATATGATTATTCTCATCAGCAATTGTCTCACTAAGGAAAACATAAGAAAACAGCCCAGGTACTACCTGACAAGGCTCAGAGTGAAATATGAATAGATCATAGGCGTATCTATATACGTATAATTGGTGTCTTTTGTATTTCATGACGATTAATCGGCAAGAACAGATGTTCAGAGAGTAGTGACCACCTCCTTGAGAGGCTTTAGTAGAGTCTACAGCTTAGTTTGGCCTCAATCATGGGAGAATATTTAAATACACGATTAGGATGGGTGTGTTGCTGTGGGGTCCTCCAGCAAGGTTTGGCTTGCTTACTTTCCAAATTGTAACTTTTGTTCAGACTGACACTAAATGTACAGTTGGCCCTCTGTATCCGCAAGTTCAGCATCCATGAGTGCAACCCATCATGGATCAAAAATATTTTTTAAAAATTCCAGAAAGTTCCAGAAAGCAGACCTTGAATTTGGCACAGCCTGACGACTATTTACGTAGTGCTTACATTGTATTTACAACTACTTACATAGAATTTACATTATATTAGGTATATAAGTAATCTAGAGTTAATTTAAAGTATGTGGGAGGATGTGCATAAGTCAGTATGTAAGTACAGTAAGTATTACACATATATTTTTACTGTATATGTTATATACATAATAGCAAGTACCATCTTCTATAAGGGACTTGAGCATCTGCAGATTTTGGTATCTGTGGTGGGCCCTGGCACCCATCCCCTGTAGATATGGAAGGTCAACTGCAATTGATACTTCCTGAAAGATACAGGGCTCTCCCTGGTTTGGGGGGTGTGTAGGCCTGTCTGCCTAGGCTAGGGGGAGCCTGAGTTCTGACAATGGAGATTCCTGAAGCATGAGACAAGGTAATCTATGCCCAGTGAAGCCTATGAAAGGTGCTTGGTGACTAATCCCCAGGGACTACCCTAGAAGCGAGGCCAGTATGGGCAATGCCAAAAGCTAAGGAGATGGTGTCATGTGGCTAGAAACACCTTCAGCAAGGCCTAAGAATATTAAGAGATACGAACTGCAGAAGCAGGGGTAATGGCAAAGGCATTCAAAAAATCCCTCTGCACTGGGAGTGCATGCAAGAGGAAATCCTATCTAGGAGGGGAAGTGAGTCAGAGTTTGCTTACAGCACTGGAGAACGAGGACAATGGTGTTTTGTAAGAGACTTAGTTTATATCCTTGGATTTTAAAAAATTCTCAGGTTTTTTTCATCTTCCACTGTTGAACCCTAGAAAAGGTGTCTCAGGAAGGGTCTTAAGGAGAATCTGTCTTTGGAGGGAGGAACAGGTCAGGGGCCACACTGAGGGGCAGCCTCTCTGGACAGGACTAGGAGGGGCCCTTGAAGGCATTTCCCGTGTACCCAGGGCCTTTCTGAGGAGCTGGCGGTGGTTCAAGAACTATGCTTTATCCCATCTTTAAAATATAAAACTGATGCTGGCTATAGTGCATTTAGGGAGGTGATCTCTTGTTTACATTGTACTTAATTCCTAACGCCACTTACAGTAAATGCTTGAAATAAATTGTGGGAAATCGCTTAAATAACTTGCAAACATTCATCTAATGCTTAAACAAAGGCCACCTAAAGACCAGGAAGAGGAAGCAGTGTGCATGTACCTGGTAAGCCCCAGGGAGCAGGGTGAGGAACACGCATGGGGAGATCGCCCATCTGGGCTTTAAGCAAATTCTATCCTATCTTCCTTTCTCAGAATGCTTTATCCAGCTTCATCTCAAACTCACTCTCAGAAAGAGAGGAAGAATCCCTTTTCATTGTTCATAAAGTAATCAATGGAAATACCTCTGTGAATGCTAGGGAGCTCCCTTTATCCTTTAAGGATAAACCCTGCTTGTACCATTTCTTCCTGGCTGTGGAGGTCTTGTGACTCGTTCTGCCATTTGGTATGAAATTCTCACGTGAACCATCGACGGCCTTGGAGGAGAGAAGAAGCCTGATGCCAGTGCTCATCTCCTCAGGAGGAAATGGCAAACTAAGTGTAAATGCAAGCAAACCAACCCACCAGTGCTGGAGCAGACAGCATGCAGGGAGCCACGGAGGGAAGCAGCACCTGCCCCTCACCTCCCCTCACATGGCCTTCCGGGGTCTTCCCATGTCTACCTCTCCCAGTCTCGTGTGTAGGACTTCAGATGTCCGTCCTATTGAGACAGGAGGGAGGGCGGCAGGGCACAACCACTGAAGGAATGAGACCACAACTGAGGACAGGACAAATTGGTCAGAACCAAGATGGCCGAAGAGTCAACTTCCAGTAGACCTCGAGCCTCACGGCACACCCACAGGCACCATGACAGTTCCTAGGTTGACCATAAATGGTCCCAAAGTGAGCGGGGGCCCAATTCCTGGAAACCTCTGACCCTTCCCCAAAGTAGCTGGAATAATCCTCCTGTTCATTAGCACATGAAATTACAAAGCCTATAAAAATAAACAACTCTGCACCTTGTGGCTGCTCTCTTGCTTTCTGAGATGGCCCTCACTCTGCCTATGGAGAGCATATCTCTCTAAATAAACTTGCTTTCACTTTACTATGCCTTGCTCTTTCCTGCGTGAGGCAAGAACCTATTCTCCGGCAACACTATGATGTCAAGGGGTGATAAGAAGCTATTAATTACCCTGATGGGTTCAGGCTCTTACTATGTGCTATCACCTTGAAAGATGATTTTGAGTGTGATTTAGCAAAGCTTATTTGATTCAATAATCACTTGCCACTCTCTATGGGTCAGCTTTGTGGAATCCCTGGGGATCCAGAGAAAGAACAGGTACAGTGCCTGCTCTCAAGGAGCTCATGTCAGTGGGAAACACAGCCCAGCTCATCAACATGACAATTTTGCGGACCATGAGCTATGCAGCGTATGGGGGGGTGGTGGTACAGAACAGGGTAAATGTAAGGATGCTTAAGCTGAGTTTTCAGGGAGAGATAGAAGTTATCCAAGAGAATGGGAGAAAATACACCTTGGACTGGGAAGAACTGGCGCTCGAGCTGGGCTGTGTGAGGGAACCAGGCCCTTTCAGAGATCTGGCTGGAGGGCAGGTGGGTGTGGGCGCCTGAGGGAAGCTGAAGTAGGCAGGGGCAGAGATCCTCCCAGGCTATCCCAAGAATGTGGGCAATTACACTGAAAGCTGTGGGGAACCTGGTATGCACAGGCTTATATTTTTAGAAAATTCATCCTGGGAGCAGATTAGACACAGAATAGAGAGGAACAAATTTCAAGGTTTAGGATAAGGATGAAGGTGTGGGATTGAAAGATACTTCATGAATAGAAAGGCTCAGAATTGATTATCCACTGTAGAAAAGAAGGAAAAGGAGTTGCTATGGTGCCCAGGTTTCTGATTTAGAGAAGCCCACCTTTGCTGATCAATCCAACATTGAAAGATATTTTTTAAAGGAGACAAGTCAACTTGAAAAGTTTCCAAAGTTTCCCAACATTATAAAATTTCTAAGATAAACTCAAATATCTTAATTGGACAAGATTATTCTGGGTTTCATTCTGACTTTGAATCAAGAAGCAGAGAGCTTTGAGTACCCAGGAGGAATTTGGATTGCAGAGTTAAGTTATGATGGCTTGATGCTCTCACGGTATATTCCAATCCGCACTCAAATGGGGTGTGACCTTGAACGCACAAAAGACGGGGATCCCAAGAATAGAGATTCTGTGGTCCCTCAAGTGAGGTAGATAAATATGAATGTCAAGCCACGCCACTGCATGAAAGGCTTTAAAATGCCTGAGAGTTCCGAAGCGCCCTGGGCCTCACTAGAGCACAGCGAAATGATAATGAAGACGACCAGTCGCGGGACCACCCACCCGCGGCTTTATTGCTGTAACTAGGAATGAAGGGTCTCCCTGGAACTATTGACACTGGATGGCATTGTCATTTTTAGCACATGCTAAAGCTGTGCTAGTGAAAGGAACTGTCTCTGTTAAACCAGAGCCAGACTATTTATGGACAGGCCTGCTCCCACCCCATTCTTGTGCCCTGGCCATAGGTAAGAGAAAATGGAAAAATGGCTGCTTGGGTGCCACACATTTTCCCCTATCCCCTGTCCATGCTTAATTAGCCGAGGAAGAAATACGCTTCAGAGGCTTCTTTTTGGAGAGCCTCGAGCTCAACTTCAACTCAGGCTCCTACTTACCCCTTTACTCCCTTGTCTTCGGGCAAACCTTCAGTCCCAGTGCCCACTCAGGCCACCCACAAAGCCACAGGTCAAAGGACGACCATTAACCCTGACGCAAGTGTCTCTCTCCACCTCTAAATAGAGACAAAAATCACTTGTTTTAGTGTCTGGAATGCAAATATTAGATAATAACTTCACTGTCCCTGCTTTAGAAATAATCACACGTGTGTTTGTGAGCACAGACAGGCGTGTGTCCTCATAGCCCAAAACGCTCCCACAATCTATGCTCTGGAAAGTGAGTGCAAGGAAACAGATTTTGTGTCTGTCTTTTCATTATCCCATAGCTAAGAATGCTCGATGCATGAAGAGTGTGGTGAAGCTGTAGTGGTCTTTAAGTGCTTCCCGCTGACTTTTCAACTTGACCGTCCACATAGATAGACAGGAAGGAAGGCGGAGGGTGAGATGTAGGTGGTCACTTTTGGTTTCGGCACAGTCCTGGGGGCAGGCCAAGGAAAAGGACTTTGGGGTCAAGTAAGTTTATGCATTTTCTTTTCCTCTAAGAAGTTTCTTTCATCTCAAGTGTTCCATTCAGCTGAACACATGGTTTTTTTGTTTATTTTTTAAGGTGATTTCTAGAATGAGGGTTACGTTCATTCAAGGAATGCTGGAGTGAGTGAGGGCTGACAGAGCTGCCCCAGTGTGGGGTCCCTTCACGGCACCTCATAGGGTTGCTTCACATGGTAGGAATTCTGTCAGGACTGACAGACAGAGAGGAAGTCCTCAGGACCAAGAAAATTTGCAAAGATTGAGAGCTATCTGATAAGAACTGAGGCCAGAAACACGCTGGTGTAAAACAAGAATGAACAATCTCTGGCGAGAAGGTTCATCATTTCACTGGGAGCTGGGGGATGTTAACATGAGGGGTGAAGGCATCAGGGAACAGCAGTTTCAAGACACCCATGGAGCCATCGCTCATGCCCCTTACACTGTAATCAGCCACGGAGACAGTGCCACCACCACGGTGAAGCATGTTGGCGGGAGGAGTAGGCTCTGGGGTGAGACACATCTGGCTTGGATTTTACCTTTGCCTTTCAAGAGCTGTGTAACCACACATATCTCAGTCTTGTCAAGCCTCAGTGTCCTCATCAATAAAACTGGGTATGAAAATATATACTTTCTCATGGAATTACTGTGAAGTGCTGTAAAAGACTGCCTGGAACATCACAGTTCAATAATGTTAGTTATTAGCATATGATTATACTAAACGGGGCCAGAGACAGGGACACGGATAGCGGATGGTCCTGGGCTGGGGCACAGAGGAGGGAACACATGCGTGAGGGTCCTGAATTTTGATCAGATTTGTGACTTCCAAATTAGGCACAGCTTTGGAATAAGATACCTATTCTGGATGTCACTGGCCTTGTTCCTCTCCGACCTCCCACGCGCACTCTGCCCACCTGCTTCACTGCTAATCCCACTGCATGAGGGTTCACAGGACCATGTCAGGTTCCTGTCACCACAAGAGAGGCAATCTCTAACACATTTTATCTTCAGTTCCCTAAACTAAGAGGAAAAGTTCATGCCTGAGAACCCAGTGCCCTTACGTCGCCACTTTCCGCCATTTTTCACATTGTCTGCAGCACAAAGTTTGCTATGTTTCTAGCAAGAGCCACATAACCAACAGGCTTGAGGTTATAGACTGCTAAGAAAACTCCCCACTCTCCTACTAAGAGGAACTTTTCTTTGACTAGAACTCAGCAAGAAGCTTTCTGGGTTACAGTTCTGACTTTGAATGAGCCTGGATGTGTCTACAGCTCTTGGACAGGAGAGTTAACAGGTTGGGAAGAAAATCCTGGCAAATACGCATAGCTTCCCATTTGCTAGGACTTCAGGATGGAGGAGAAGGGATGGGGCATAGGAAGAGGGGTGAAGAGGAGAGAGGAAGAGGGTAGGTAAAGAAGGCAGTCAGGAGTGTGACAAAATTACATATGGACTTATGATAGATGGATTCTGACATGGCTTTAGGACAGAAAATCTCTGAGTTGAGAAATAGTAACTTTTTTTAATCTAATGACTCCAACTGATAATTTTTATTGGTAAATTTGGTTATTTTGACACCCATAATTTCTAAAGATGAATATGTATTTCATCTCTGATGTGAAAAATTGTGCATTTCATTACAGAATGCAAAATTGAGGATACAGGATGGTAAAAAAACTTCATATTTGTACCAAAACAATGATTCTCTCTTACCTACTGTCACGTAAAACAGTCTGGGCCTGTGTATAATGTCTGGATTTTTCTTGTTACAATATTGGGTGCATCTAAAAGCCATGGGGTTGTGAGATTATAACTAAGAATCCTTGATATAAATTCTATGGTGTTCTCTGATTTTTTTTTTTTGCTAGCTTTTGAAATTTAAGGTTGTATAAAACTGAGTTAATAGGCACTTGCATACATGCAAAGTCTCGGAATACTTTTAATTGGTTTAAAAATGTCTCAGAAAATCCTCAGTATTCTAAACCAACACTATTGTCACCTATTAGATCTAAGCTGCTCAACAGCAGTCAGACATAATCGCATTATTCACAATAGCCAAAAGGTAGAAACAACCCAAGTGTCCAATGACAGATGAGTGGATAAACAGAATGTGGTATGTGTACAGTGGGATTCTATTCAGCCATAAAAAGGAATGAATTCTGATATTTGTTACAACATGAATGAATCTTGAAAACATTATGCTAAATTAAATAGGCAAGTCACAAAAAAGACAAATATTGTATAATATTGTCACATCTATGAGATGCCTAGAATAAGCAAATCCATAGAAACAGAATGAATGAAGATTATTAGGGGCTTGGGGGAGGGGAGGTATTGTCTAGTGGTTATAGTGTTTCTGTTGCAAGTGATGAAAACGTTCTGGAAATAGACAGTAGTGATGGTTATACAACATTATGAAAGTACTCAATGCCATTGCATTATACACTTAAAAATGGTTCAAATGGTAAATTTTATGTACAGTTTACCTCAACTAAAGATGGGGGGGAGGGAGGAAGGAAGGAAAGAAGGAGGGGAGGAAAGAAGAAAGAGAGGAAAGACAAAACCAGAGAAGTGCTACTTGACTCTCACTACTTGGGACCTGTTCTTTGCATCTAAAATTTCTGAAGGACAGAAGTTTGTTTTGTACCTCTGTGTTCTAATAAAAGGCTAAACTACTCCTCACAAAACAGGATCAGGATCCCCAGAGAGTGAACTAGGCAAAGAGATAAAGAAAGATATTCCTAAAACATTCAGATTGCTGCTCATTAAGGCTGAGGGAAAAAGGTGGAGGATGGTTGGGTCTAAAATAAAGACAGAAAAAAAAATTTAAAAGAGAAAAGGATCAGCAATGAGAAATACAGCGATGAAAACTGAGTAGGGAAACTAGCTGTGGAATAATATTAGACGCTGTGTACGTAGCTCTAAAGTTTCTTGCCCATACATTTTTTCTTAGTCCCTTGGGGAGAAGCTGAAGTTTTTCCTTTTCAAACATCTAGTGCTATTTTTTTTTTTAAATACCACTAAGCCGTCAGTATCTTAGCCTACTCTAAACATTCACTCGTAGTGGTTAAGATTATGTATACAAGGGAGCCAACTCAATTTCCCCTCAAGGTCACTGTGGATGAGACCTCTAAACTTGGGAAACTGCTCAAGACCATCAGTCTAGTCAAACAAACTTGGAATTACTTAGAAGCAAAATTCTTCAGTCTAAGAAATATGTCCCAAACTACAGTTGTGGTTGGTACCCTTGGAGATGACATCAGGAAGACCACAGTAGGCAAGACTGAGAGAAGATTGTCTGATGGGCTTTGAGCATTCCAGCTAACATCAAGCAGTTCACTACTAGGGGCTAGAGTTTTGAGTGTTCATTTAAATAACAAGGCAACAACCAAGATGCAGGGTGAGTACTCATTTAGAAGGAACTAACAAAATTCAATTAAAGTTAGTTTTTGGTGATGGGATGCCCATATGCCTTGTTACTACAAACTCTCACCATCCCCCATAAGATGGGAAGAAGGACAATAAACAAATCTACCTATGATATCTATTCCCCCTGGAGACCCTGGCTTTGGGGAAAGAACCAAGAATGCAGGCGGTTGGAGTTACACAGCAGAAGAGCTCAAGGAAGGTATGTATCCAGGCTTTCTCTGCTTAAATTGATAGCTACCATAGCTAGAGTCCTATCGGAGGTTGTTAACCATGAAACGGGGCCATGCAGATTTCGAAAGCACTCTAATGGAGTTGAGCAGAAGAGGAACAGCAGAATTGCCTCTATACCCATTACAGATACCGGTGGGATTTTAGAGATGTCCTTCATGCTGACTGAGCTGAGAAGGAACTCCTCTGTGACCAGAAGCCTTGTCCGAATCACTCACACGTGAAGATCACTTTTGGCTGGTGGTTGCAGCTGCTATCGACAGAGCTTTGTGGGCTCTGCCTGCTGGCCTGCCTTGCACAATGGGGAGTCATTCTGTCCCTCCCTACCGAGGCCTGGGTCAGGCGGTCTGTTTGCTGCTACCGCTGCAGCCACTGCTGCTGCTGCTCCTCAGCTGTCCAGAGCAAGGCCATGTGTGTGAAGCTGGGCACAGTGTGCCTTTGAGGTGGCTCTTTGGCCCATTCATTGCAGCTGTTCCACCTGTGCTGGCACGGAGCAGCTGCTGGCCCCTACACACATCCTGCCCACAGAACCCAGCATGGGCTCCATGCCCTTCAGTTCCGGGAGGCTGCTTAAGGCACCCCTTGCTGTTCACTGCGACCGTGTCTTGTGGCCAGCACTTGCAGCGAACTTTCTGCCAGCTGTTTAGCATTGCACAGGCCCAAGTCATGAGTCTGATGTCTATGCGGGCTGATCAGTTGCCCACACTGGTTCTGTGACCCCAGAAGGTTCAATTAACTAGAAACCTCATATATGTGAGCCCCTGATTGCAGGGGAGAGTGGCCCAGAGAACATGCAAAAATGACCCAGAATTTTCCCTCCATGAGCAATGGGATGGTAGGAGCTCTCCTATTCCCCACGCAGCATACTGGCCTCACTGTCCCTCTGGTGACCTTCAGTGGTGCATTTGGTCATGCCTTAATTAAAGGTTCTACCTCTTAGCAAATTTTTGACTGCACAAAAAAATTTATTGATACTTTAAAATCTTATATAATTTGTGTAAATCACCAGCTATGTGGAGCATTTCACTGAAGAGAAAACGAACCTAGTTCTTGCCTAATTTAGTAATGGACTGAAGTTATAAATTAGATAAAAGTAACCTTCATGGACTCTATGTCTATTACGGACTTCAGGATATATACTGTTCCTACAGCATTGTCTCAAGGGCTAAGAGTTATATTTATAGTATATTGAATTGAAAATATTTCCTCAGAGGGAGTGATATTACTAAGAGGACAACATAGGTCATTCTGACTTCAGTTCCCCTCATAGAAAGATCAACTCTCCACCATCCATAAACAAGACAGCATTGTGAAAATCCCAGAACCCAGGAGTAAGGCCGAAACATCCCCCTTGGGGAACTGAACTGAGAAAGACCACATCAGAAGGGTAAGAGGGGCAGCTACACTCTGACTGCACTGCCCCTCCCCCAGGCCAGCACAGTGCTCCATCAGGAGGGCCCCCAGGCCTCAGTTTCTCCAGTGTAAGAAACAGAGCCTCATAAGGTGGACATCCAGCTCCCTGAACATTGCAGGATGCTTTCCAGGGTGCCCACCTGGGTCTCACTTTCTGGGGATTACTGGAGGAATCTGCAGGGCTTGACCACTGGGGATCAGACAGAGATGGAGAAGGGAGGTAGGGCTTATAGAAATCAGCACTCGGATATTAGTAGATCACATTTCTGCTTGCAGTGTCCCCTAAATGGACATCCCACCAGTGGCTCTGCACATTTTCAGAGCCAAGTCAGTGTCCTTGTACAGCAGAGATCCTGGTTGTCAGTTCTGCCTGATTTGGGTTCCCAGCTAATGAGCTGTACTGGTCATGGTTCTACCTGGGTAGGGAATCAAATTTGCAGCACCACTCAACTGCCGAATATAGCTTCTAGTACTGCCTGACCAAGAAGCCTGGTCAAAGAATTCAGGCAGCTGTGTAGCCAGTCCATCCGACAGCCCCATTTGGGAAGGGAGCCAAGCCAGCAGCCCTGTTCAACAGTTAATATGACCTCTGATATAGTCCTGCATTGCCAGAGAGCTGAACAGTGGCCCTGTGCAGCCTTGGAGCCCAGCCTATGGTAGCATCCAGCCATGCAGCCCAGCCTCTGGCTCGGCTGGATTACTAAACACAACCTGTAGCCTTGCCCAGGCAGACAGCCTGGATGGCAACCCTGCCCAGCTGTGGACTACAGCTTCTAGCCCCACCGAACTGAGAATATATCTGGAGTCCCCTTTCAACCACAGAGCCCAGCCTGAAGCCATGACTAACTTTAGGGCACAGTCTGAAGCCCCATCTAATTGCAGAGCACAGCCTAGGGCCCCATCCAACTGCGAAGCCCTGCCTGTGGCCCTGCATGAACACAGAGTCCAGCCAGTGGCCCCACACTACTGCAGAGTACAGCCAGCCTGATCAATCAAGGAGCCCATTCAGTGGCCTTGCTTGAACACAGATCCCAACCAGGAGACCCATGGAACCACAGAACTCAATGAGTGGCACACCCCCAACCCCAGAGCATGGGTTGTGGCATTTCCCAACTAAAGATACCAGTAGCAAATCCCATTTGGCCACAGATGCTGCCAGCTGACTCATCTAGTAACCCAAGCTGAGCTGACTGGTGAAGTCAGCCAAAATGAACCTGCGAAGTCTGGAAGAGGAGACAACTTGCTCAAATGCATCAATACAAAAAGGAAGGAATCAAGGATCATAGAGAATTAAGTAAACATGACAACACCAAAGGAAACTAATAAAGCTCCAAAACTGACCCTAAAGAAATGGAGATCTATAAACTGTGTGACAAAGAATTCAGAATAATCCTCTTAAAGAACTTCAGTGACCTCCAAGAATACACAGACAGACAACTAAATGAAATTAGGAAAACAAAGCATAAACCAAAGAAGTTCAACAGGAAATAGAAACCACAAACAAATAAACAACAACAAAAAACACCAACCCCAAACAGAAATCCTACACCTGAAGAATACCGTGACTGAAGAATTCAACAGAGAGCTTCAATAGCAGACTTAACTAAACAGAATAAAGAATCAGTGGACTAGAAGATAGGCTATTTGAAATTATCCAGTCAGGAGTAAAATGAAAAAAGAATAAAAAAAAAATGAAGAAAGATTACAGAACTCATGGGACATCAGTAAAAGAAATAATATACACATTATGGAAATCCCAGAAGGAGAAGAGAGAGAGAGAATGGGACAGAATGTCTAATTAAAGTAACAATAGCTGAAAATTTTCTAAATTTGGGGACAGATATGGATGTCCAGATTCATGAGACCCAAAGGACCCCACATAATTTGAAACTGAAAAGGGCCACACTTAAGACTTCTTATAATTAAATTGTCAAAAGTCAAAAATAAAAAGAGATGTTCTTCAAGTGGAAATAAAAAGGTACTAATTAACATTATAAAAACATATGAATGTATAAAACTCACTGATAGTGACAAATATGTAGTCAAAGTCAGATTCTCTAATATTGCAATGGTGGTGTGTAATTCACTTACAACTTTAGTTTAAAAGTTAAAAAAAATATAAAAAATAACTAAAACTACAATAATTTGTTATTGGATACAGAATTTAAAATATATATAAATTACAACATCAATAATCTAAAATGTGAGGAAGAGAAAAGTAAAAGTATAAAGTTTCTGTATGCTATCAAAGTTAAGTTTTATCAGCTTAAAATATGACATTATAAATATAATATATTTTAGGTAAGCCTTATGGTAACCACAAAGGAAAAGCCTATGGTAGGCATATAAATCACTATGATAAAGGAGTCAAAGCATATTGCCCCAAAAAGTCATCAGATCACAAAGGAAGACAGCAAGAGAGGAACCAAGGAACAAAAGATTTACAAAACAATCAAAAAAAGTTAACAAAATGGCAATAGTAGTAGTAGTAGTCTTTATTATCAAAATTTACTTTAAACATAAATGGATTAACTCTCTAATTGAAAGACATAGAATGGCTAAATGGATTTTAAAAAAAAAAACAAGATTTAATGATATGCTGTCCACAAGAGACTCATTTCAGCTTTAAGGATGCACATAGCCAGAAAGTGAAGATGGGAAAAAGATATTTCAAGTAAATAATGCTGAAAAACCAAACCAAAACAAAACACCTAGATGTAGCTATACTTACATCAGACAAAATAAACTTTAAGCCAAAAATAGTCAGAAGACTCCACCAAAAAAAAAAAAAAACCTGTTAGAAATAATCAACAAATTCATTAAAACTGAAGCATACAAAATCAACATCCATAAATCAATTACATTTCTATACACTAACAATAAAACACTTGATATAGGATTTAAAAAAAAATCTCATTCATAATAGCATCAAAACCAAGGAAATAGTTAGGAGTAAATTTAACCAAGAAAATGAAAGATCTGTACACTGAAAACTATCAGACTTTGAGGAAAGAAATTTAGGAAGACACAAATAAATGGAAAGATATTCTGTGTTCATGGGTCAGAAGAATTAATATTGTAAAAATGTCCATACTACCCAAAGCCATCTATAGACTCAATGCAATCCCTAGCAAGATTTCAATAGTATCTTTTAAAGAAATAGAAAAAGCTAATGTTTGTATGGAATTACAAAGACCCCAAATAGATAAGGCAATCCTGAAAAAGGAGGACAAAGCTGGAGGCATCACACTTCCTGATTTCAAACTACATTACAGAGTAGTATTAATCAAAACAGTATGATATTGGTGTAAAAACAGACACATAGACAAATGGAGCAGAACAGACAGTCCAGAAATAAAAGGATGTGTATCTGGTCTATTAATATTTAACAAGAGAACCAAGAATACTCAATGGGGAAAAGAGATTCTCAAAAAATTCAGAACAGAACAACCATATGATTTAGTAATTCCACTTCTGGGTGAAAAGCAAAGTCATCAATGGAAATCAAATCACTGTCTGTCAAAGCTATCTGCACCTTCATATTCATTGCTGAATTGTTTATAATAGCCAAGGAATGGAAACAACCTAAGTGATCATGGATGAATGAGTGGATAAAGATATGATATATGTATATATAGACACACAAACTCACACAACAATGGAATATTGTTCAACCATTAAAAAGAAGGAAATCTTTCCATTTGTGACAACATGGATGAATCCTGAGGGCATTATGCTAAGTGAAATAAGGCAGACAGAAAAAGATAAATAGTGTATGATCTCACTCATATATGGAATCTAAAAACAAAAAACAAAAAATCCAAACTCATAGAAACAGAGAGGAGATTGGTGGTTGTTGCCAGGGGCAGATTAGGGCAGAGGTGACGGTGGTCAAGAGCACAAACTTACAGTAATAAGATGAATAAATTGGGGGTGTATAGCTCAGTGGTAGAGTGCATACCTAGCAGGCACAAAGTCCTGGGTTCAATTCCCAGTACCTCCATTAAAATAAGTAAATAAGCAAATAAATAAACTTAGTTACCCCCTCCCCCCAAAACAAAACAAAACCAATAAAAATAAAATGTTAAAAAAAAGATGAATAAAGTATGTATGGGAGACAATAATTAACAATACTGTATTGTGTATTTGAAATTCGCTCTTTTAAGAGACCAGATCCTAAGTTTTCACCACAACAAAAAATTGTAATAATGTGAGGTGATGAAAATTCAAACTAACCTACTGTGGTAAGTATTTCACAATATATACACATATCAAATTATTACATTGTACACCTTAAACTTACACAATGTTATATGTCAATTATATCTCAGTAAAGTGGAGCGATAAAGAAAATATTTCCCCAGAATTTCAGATTCAGTTTTTTAAAACAAGCTAGCTTCAAGGCCATTAGTGTCTTAAAAGCTGCCTGAATAAAATAAGAAAATTGATATTAACAATCCTCTTTATATAAAAGGAGCTCATCCAGTTATAAAAAGGTGAAACAATCGAAGAAAAAACATATTATTCAAAAAATTATCATTTTAGTGAGACTTGACCCTTATCTTCAAGGTACTCCCAGCAAAACAAGAGAAAATGTTAATAAATCACTGAAAATTGCAATTCTTAATTTGAATTTTCTGGTCGTTACAGAGACTTAAAAATTAATACTTGATTTGTTAAAACTAAAAATTCACAAGTTCAAAAACCTAATTTTAAGCTTTTAGGTTCCACTTACAAATCTTTTTATTCTATTTATATATCTACTACATTCTGCAACCACTTACATTATGAAATTTTTCATGAGTAAATTGAATTCTCTTAAATATTTTAAATAGTATTTACAAAAATAATACAGTCAATTTCTTTTTTTACTGCTTCAATTGTCCGATTAATAAACAAAAATTTCCCAAGTACATATGTTGTTCTTTTAAATCTAGTAAAAGGAAACTTGCATGTATGATGAATCTTAAGCTCTTATGAACTTTTTCCATGTTGTTTAGAACTTTGGTAATATACTTGTCAACTTAAAAATCATAATCAAAATTATCTAAATTTCATATTTTGAAACAAAAAGTGAAATTAGAATGACATTCTGTTACATATTGAAATGTTTATTTCTCTTAAACATTCCAATATTCAATAGAGCAAATATACATAAATTATTTCCAAATTTAGCTAAAATCTTAATATATTTTATTTATTTAAACATTTAAAATATTTAATTCTGTGTCTTCCCAGAATTTAAAAAAACTTACTAAAGTAACAGCTTTGTCATCCCAACCCAAGCAAGTATATTGAGGCTTCTGAACTTTTTGTCAGACCCTGGGATTTGATCCTAGGCAACTCTTAAAACATTACGTGAAGCTCTCAAAACAATCAGAAGAAAAGTAATTCCTTGGTGAATCATGTTAACAAAACGATTAAAAGTAATACTAAGTTGGAAACATTTTAAATGGTAGGATAATGGAGGGCCTGTGGGTAATTTAACCCCAATGTTTCATATAAACATTTGTCACATACATTCAGCATAATTACTTTGGGTATGACATTTAAAAAGTACAAAGTGTAGGAAAAAAATTTTTTTTTATCACTGGGGAATTCTGACTCCAAGTCTTACATGAAAGGTAGATAAGTTTATTGCCAGATTTATGATATTCTGGTTTATAGCAACATTTTAAAAAATTCAGATTGTAAACATGGTAAATATCACCAGAGGCTTCTGACTCCTAACCTTAGTCTGAATATGTCCTGTCAAGTTTATCGATTTATCTATCTATCTATTCATCTATCTATTCATCTTTTAAATCTAGTAAAAGGAAACTTGCATGTATGATGAATCTATCTATTCATAGATTTATGATTTTATGATGCCCTGATTTATAGTAACTGGAGAACTTACTATATAGCACTCTGGCTTTTATCATAATCATCTTTGAATGTTTATTTATGATCACATTAATACTGTGCTTTCATATTTCGGTGCTTCTGAAAATTTTACTGCCGGTGAGGAAAGAATCCATGGGCCATCTGCTCTGCGGATAATCCCTGGCCTTCTAAAGTGACTGGTCTCATCAGAATTTATTGCTGTGGTGCTATAACTTCACATAAGACAACAACGAGGGGCTGTGGATTTTAATTAAGTAGATATAAGCAACTGACGAATTCCATAAACCGCATTCCTAGATTATTACAAATATGAAGAGTAAATCGAAACCTGAACTCAGCGGCCACACGCAGCCGTCCACAGATCACATCCTGAGACGATGGTGTTGTAGAGCTGTTACAGGAAGTAAGGGGGTTACCCAGTGGGCCAGGTGCGCAAAGTGTCACCCTTAGTCTGGGACTTGTACGCTATTCCCATTCCGGCTGGAAACACCCACAGGGAAGTGCTTTCCGGGGACCAGGGGCCCGGCGCGGGGAAAGCAGCTCCGAATGTGCCGGTTCTGGCCTGCATGGACTCTCCACAGAGGTCAAATTAATTCAGGCCGAGATGCGAATTAAAACCCAGAGCCAACCCCCTTCGCCTTGTGGGAAAGCACACAGAACTCAGAATTCATCATGTTCCCTGACTCGCCGCACACGCACTCGAAGGAGAAAGCAGACCTATTTGCCGTTTTCTCAGAAGTGTGGGTTCTCCGAAGATAAGGCGCCCGAGTCACTGTCATGCCTGCATCTTCGCTTAGTCATACTGAAGAGGAGTTGGGTTTTGAAATGTCAGAACATTGGCCTCAGCCGAGTGGGCGTGGTCCCCGTTTGTGCAGCTCGGCATTTGGGGAAGCAGAGCTGGTTATGAGATGAGTGGTTCAGCTGGAATCCCTACCTGGGTCTCCAGCTCTCCTGAGGAAGTCAGTGCGCCTGTAGCGACTCGGGTAATTAAACAAAGCACAGAAAACCCACACAGCCTGCTGTGCCTTTAAGCGGGGGTGTGACTTCCGGACTTACATTCGCTTCTGGAGCTGGTCCTTCCCTGAGGCTTCTCCCTGTGCCTTGGAGTCTGAGCTCTCTCCACTGCTGCTTCTCAGAGGGTGAATCAGATAGATTCAGGATAGTCACGCTCCATCAAATGAGGCATCTAGCCGACCACGCTTGTTGGTATGTGGGGTGGACTGATGGGCGAAGCCATAGGCTAAAAATTCAAAGTTTGTGGGGTTTGATCCCTGCTGTGCTGTGTGTGACCCCAGGTCAGCCTCTTGCCATTCCTTCTGCTTCGGTGTCCACATCTGTAAAAGGGGAGGAAGGGCTGCACAGCTGGGAACTATTAGGAACGTGTTGCTGTTGAACTGATGGATGGGAGGCCCTCAGCACTCTGTCACCTGCTCCCTAGAGGATGCGGAATCCAGGACATGACGCTCCCATGGTTTTCTTAGATCCTCCACATAAATGTCTCATCCCACTTCTGGGTAAAACCTCATCTTATTCCTCCATTCTTGGGCATCTCTGTCCAGGCAGTGCCCTTGATGCAACCACCATTGGAAGTCAGTGACAGGCTGAAATTACAGCAAGGGAGGGGCTAACATGGTGAAGAAAATGGAAGACTACAGACAGAGAGGCAGAAAATAAAGCTGTACCCAGGCTGGAGAAGCGCTCAGTGTCTTAGGGACACCATGGACCTTAAAGTGAGACAGACCTGGGTTCGAACCCCCATGCAGCTGTGACTCAACTGCCCTCCACCTCGTTTTCTCCGTCAGTAAGATGAAAATGACAGTAGCGCCTACTTTAGGGCATTGCTGGGTAGATGAGGCCCTGGGTGGGTGAGAGCCCCAGCATGTTGTTGGCATTTGATGAATGATATCTAGTTAGGATTATGACTATGCTCACCCAATGCTGCAGTGAAAATGTAGAGGGTTTCTATTAGTTGCCATTCTGCCTTTTCTGTATTCATCTCGTGCTCTAAACTGGGAAGCAAGATCTAGCTGGGAAAGGGAGGTCTGGTTTCATTGTGCATTCTGTGAACACCTTGGAAATTCACCTGCCCTCTCTGTGTTTCAGTGTGGCTCCATTCACAATAGAGCATCAGCTTTTGCTCTTCTGTGGGAGCTGATTTCCTCTGGAGAAAAGACACAGAGTGGCCAGAGCAGCCTCTAGAAGCAGCTGATTATAGGTTCAGATGTGCCCTGGAGGGAGGACATGGCCGGGGAGAGTGTTACAGGGAGACAGCCCACCACGTGACGTTATATAGCTTGTCTGGTTCACTCTCTGAGTTGCTAACTTCTTAGGGGCAGGGATCCAACTTCGCAGGAGCTTGAAAGAGGTATGTATGTAAAGTACTCAGCACAGTGACTGGCACAGAGTTCTCATGAAATGATGCCTATTCAAATGCTGATTATGATGTTCATGGAGAATATGATGTTTATATCCTTAGGGTTTGGCTTTTAGGAGGCACTCAATAAATGTTTGTTGAACTTTTTTTAAAGTCTGTGGTGATCAGTTATAGAGTCTATTCCTGTACTGACTAGCTGGCTTGACATTCTTGATCCTACAAAGTAAAGAGTAATGGAAAAAAATTCTATTTTGTCTGAAACTCCAGGAAATGTGGTGGCTAAATCTGGGGGGATGGTTTTCCATCATCCAAGACTGAAAGGCAAACACAGAGGAAATCCCTCACAACTCTCCCTAAGTCACCCAGTGCCTAAAGCGTCCAGATGCAGTCATTTCTCAGCAAAGTGGAAGCTGAAAAGTTGTTTCGTTTCCAATGAACAACGTTCTTGCATATCCATTAATATTATGTTGAACTACTTCAATCATCCTTTATTTATAGGTCAAAGATGGTCAGATTTTGGCATCATAACAAGAGGTGACTTTTCACATTATTCAGTTGAAGAAGAAATTGGTTGCTAACATAAATGATTTCAATGTCCAATTTGTCAAATGAGAACCTTGTAAGAGTACCATCTATGCTCACAGTGTTGTGACCAAAATGATCTACATTTTCCCTTTCTTAACAACAACAGCCTGGATACATGTTTGAAAAGATTTTAGCCTTAGTTTTATGATTTATTATTTTCTAAAGATTACTGTGGGAATTACATTATCATTGAACGATTCTTTTTTAGGTTAGCAGAGACCCAGACAGAACTTAGTACATACCAGGCTCCGTTCTAGGCTCTTTGTACCTATTAACTCATTTATTCTCTTCACAATTCTATGAGATAGGTACTACTATTACTCCTGTTTTACAAAAAGGAACTGAGGCATAGAGAGGTTAGAGTAACTTCCCTAAGGTCACACAAATATTATTAAATAATCGAGGCAAGCTACACTTCTCACTGCCATACTCTTTGTGCCAAAGATGGGCACTAAAATAAGGATTAATGAAACACATGGGTGGGCTAAAACGGAATTTTTCATGTCTATCAAAAACTGTCAAATAAATCGGGAGACTATCCAGTCTATATAGCTTAATATATTAAGGTAAATAGCCAAGGAACAATTCAAGCATTTAAAAATGGTTTTATTAACATGTATTCTGGTTTTGGTGTGATATTTGTGTTAAATAAAAAGATCCCAAAGAAATCTAAGGAAGCTTGGGGCCAGAGAAAAGTATCGCTGAATTGCAGCTCTACTACTTACCAGCTGCAAGACCTTGGAGAATGTCCTGGCCTTCCTGAGCCTCCATTTTTCTTCCGTAGAGTGGATGTCAAATAACACTTAACTTAGAAAGTTGTAGTGATGATAAGAAATAACTTATACAGTGTCTGGCACGTGGATGGTAATTAATACATGCTCATTCCATCCCCACCAACTTCCAGAACTATCAGGATTGGCACATAATATGTCCACTCCACTCAAAGCAAATTCTTCTTAAATAAAATTCTAGCACGTGATGTTTTTTCTCTGAATGTCTTCTCAACAATTGCAAGAAGTTGATTCTAATACATTAAAATTGTGAATTGTTTGTTTAGAGGATACTTGGCAAAGAAGGGAGTTTGGAAATTTAAAATAAAGATGCAAGAGTAGAGGTTTTGCAACAAAATTTTAGGAAAGAAAGGCAGCTAAGAGAAAGGAAACTAGGTTCTTAAAATTAGACTTCTTTGTTAGAAAGGAGGGAGTCAAGCTATGCCTGTGAGGCTGGGAGGCGTTCACAGCCAGTGTTATGTGACCTTATAACCAGATGGGTTGTGGCAAGTTGCATAAAGCCTTTTCTAATTCAATAACCCTAACTTCTATAAACACTGCGAAACCTGGAATGTGGGAATCAAAATGATACAATTTAAAGTATTTGGGTATTTGAAAGGAGAATCAGGTACAGAATTAGTATCATTATTATTGTAAGAAGGAAATACGAATATACAGCCATCTGATTAAAATGTTTGAAAAAGAATTCCTAGCAAACAAAGCATTGTAGATAAAAGTTAATTTCGTAGTATTTATTATTACCAGTTTGAGCAATGCCAAAAAACACCATTGGTGTTTATCATTCATTGCTGTGCTATTCCATTTTAGGGGACATAAAAACATGTACAAAGCTTTTATAAATTCAATCTGTGACCTCTGTCCCAGTAATCCTACTTTTCCCACAAGATCTTCAGTTTCTCGGCTGTGGATTTTCTCCCCTTCAAAGTAGGAAACTAACTCTCACCATCTGAGGAACCACTAAGTATTACATCATATTACTTGTATATTTCAGGTGACTTGGGGAGATGTTTTGTGACACTTAATTGATATATCACATGAAAGCTTTGAAATTCTATGACTATGAGGAAGGACACTCCGAATGAGTTGTTCACCCCTGATTTGGATGCTCAGTAAAGACTTGGTGAAAGAATGGTGTTCGACTGTTCCTTTCCTTTGGTCACTTGAAATAGCTCGACATCATTAGATGACCTGCCAGGAAACTTAGTGCCAACCTCTATGCTCCGTGGGTAAAGCTTTCTCAACAGGATTTCTTGACCTAATTTTGGTCTTTCTCTTCTTGGCTATTAACTGTCTTTTTTCTTCAATTGTCTGTTAATGGTTTGGGGCATTACTGTACCTATGCTTTTGGTAAAAGTTGCTGAAATCCTCCACCCCTCTTTTTAAAGATGCTCATCATGTATAAATAATAAACAGCCATTTCAAATCCTAATATAGATGAGCCTAGGAGACACTTTTTAGTTCAGGTCTTTGTATTTACTCATTTCCTTCTTCTTCTTCTTCTTTTTTTTTTTTTTTTTGAAAGTTTTGGTTTTCAGGACATTTATGGAAGATCCATGTTTCACTGTGCATTTATTTAGTTGACTGAACACGTTTACATGCAGTGGTTTTGCCTGCATTTGTAGTCTCGGTTTTTCAGTTGTGCTGTTGATATTTGCAATTCATATAGATGCAAATCATAGTTTAGCAAATAGCATTTTAGTCTGTGGTGAGTTACAGACTCATCATGAATAGCAGTAATAGCATGAAAGAAAAATTTCCAAATTTATGTACAGGGAGCAAATGCTGAAGTCACAAATTAAAAGACAAGAAGCAACCAAAGTAGCCATAAAAACTTTTGGCTTGCCTTCAACCCAAATCCTAACCCATATCGGAACAAAGGGTATATCTAATCAAGTAATGAAGCTTTCTGGAGAACCAGACCCTGCATCTAACAAGATACTAATTTCTAAACAGCTTAATTGAATTAATGGGAAGATTATTCACTTGGCAGGACGTTGTGTGTGTGTGTGTGTGTGTGTGTGTGTGTGTGTGTGTGTGTAGAGGGGGTGGAAGTTGTTGATCACAGAGCAGCCAGATTCAGGCGCAATTGGCTACTGCTGTCAATTTAATTAGTAGTATAGATCCTGTCTCAAGTAGTTCTTCATTCCAGTATTTGGTGTTAAAAGAAGTATCAATCATCCTTAGTCTGTTTGGTTGAGTGCATAAAGTTATTGTCTGCTTTTCAAAGACATTGTGTCTCTCCCATTCATTCACTCACTCAAAACAAGCACCCACCATGTAGCTAGGAACTAGGGGTGCCAAATGATGCAGAACCTTAGAAGGCAGATGTTCAAGGTCATTTAGACGGACTCAAAGGAGATCTCCTTACTTTGCCTCCAAAGAGACTTCCTTTATGGCTTCCCTGATCATTTGGGGTTTTATTTTGAAAATGTGTGCATAACAACTTATCAAAATGTTAATGTCAGACTCAGGAATTAAAAAAAATCTTTGCTTTACCCTCTGGTTTGTGGCATTTAAAATTACGTTTCCTGAAATGCTTTGAATTACATTTTCCCAGATTATCTTTTAACATAGCAGAAGTAGAGTTGAGATTTCTCTTTGAGGTAGTCCCACAGAACAGTCCAGCCTCATAGCACACTGAGCTGATGACAGCCAGTCTGGTCTGATTTGAAGAGGTTCGGGGCACAGCTCCCTAGTCCCCAAATCCCCAACTCTCGCCTTAGCCACGTACATACAATTCTTTTCAATGTTTAAAGTATAAGCAATAGCACCTAAAAGTGATTTATGCCATAATGTCAACTCCTTAAACAGGATATCCTGGTTCTCTACTGGTGCATAACAAATTGCCCATAAGTGGTCTAAAATGTCAAGAACAATCATTGCTGCTTTTCCTTCTTCTTCTCCTCCTCCTCCTCCTCCTTCCTCCTCCTCCTCCTACTACTACATGATGATGGCTGTCTCTCACAGGTTTGGGGGTTGACCAAGCTCAGAAAACTCAGAAAGACAGTTTTCACTCAAGGTGTCTCTCCTGGGACTGTAGTCAGACACAGTGACTAAGGGCATCTCAAAGGCTTCCTCCCTCACATGTCTGGTAGCTGATGCTGGCTGTCAGCTGGTATGTTAAACATACCTTTTTATTCTGATGCTTTGCCATCTGGGGCCTTACTGACCCTGGAGGGACTGCCCTCCCAGAGCTCGCTGGGTCCTAGAGAGGGTAAACAACTTTCACAGGCAACTTAGCCACCTCCTTTATGGGCTCTCACACTCTGGACTTCTAGCTACCTGCCTTCATCACCCCAGGGGCAGCTATCAGACAACTAGAGACAAGTCCTGCATCCTAGAGCCCACCGAAATTACTCAGACTAGCCATTCCGAAGCCTGATCACCCTGCCTCACCGGCTCCTTCTTGTGGAAACCTCAGTAAAGGCTCTTGCCCACATTTTCCCCTCGCTCCCTCTGCCTCCTGACTGCCCTGGTGCTTCCGTGTCATCCTGTGTGGCCTCCCATGTCTTCTGTTTCTAGAGATCTGTAAATAGAAAAACTTCTTCCTTCATGACTCATTCTTGTGTCTGCAAGTCTTAACATATCTGATTAAAATAAATCCTGGGTACCTTTAAAAAATCTGGAACCTGAGCTGTTAGCCAGATCAGCTACACGTGGCACCTCCATGTGGCTTGGGCTTCCTCACATGATGGCAGCTGCATTGCAAGGACAGGACTCCCAGGAGAGGCAGAGTTAGGTGGGAGCAGTATCACGCCTGTAACCGAGCCTCAGAAGTCTGCCAGCCTTCCTCCTGTCACATTCTCTTTGTGAGAAGTTAGTCAGTAAGCCCAACCTTCAGTCAAAGGGAAAGGGACGGAACTCCGTCCTCTCAATGGGAGGAGTGCCAAGGAATTTGCAGCCATGTTTTAAAACCACCACAGGTGGATTTTATTCATGATCTGTTCATAGCTCCCTGAATAACTAATGAACTCAGGTTGAGAAGGAGAGTTTTGCTCAGTTCAGACGTTTCCACATGTGGAAGTCAGGTTCAGTTTTCTAAGTGCTGTTTTTATCATCCAGCCTTCACTATTTCATTGTGGCAATGTACATATTTTTAAAATTATACCTCTTTAAAGATTTTACCATTCCTCACATTGGGATCGTTAATGCCTTGTGTTAAATTATTTAAAATAATTCAAAATTATTCTCAGTTCAAATTTGAAATTTTATTTTTCATCTTCCTGTCAAGCCACTTTCTTAACACAATTTGGAGAAAACTATTCACTTCGGGAACTGATTGTGGGCCAAAATTAAAAATAAACAAACATTAAAAAATCAATCAATTAAAATATTATTAAAATTAGGTTCTGTGGAATGTGGGAAGTGGAAAGCAGGATTATAGCTGTGTTACTTAGAAGAATTTATGTTTTCCTACTTTAATTGTTGCTTTTATTTTCATCAGTTTATTTCAAAGAGGAAAGAATTTGAAGAAAATGGTAGCGAGAGCATCATCCAGTCTCCTAACTGATACTCAAGTGATAATTCAAATTCTTTTTAAGACAGTAGATAGGGAGAGAGGATGGCTGCTGCATGGTGGTTTGGTTTCATTGTAAGCAAGACGGAGTAGCTGAATTTTCTTCGAGGAAGTGCGATAGGAGCATCAAAGATGGTTGAATAGCCAAAATGAAATGAGCGTTAGGGTTTGGAATGAAAGAGGACAGTCGAGGCCTGAGTCATGGAGATACATCAGTAAAACCAAAGCAAGAAGGGAGATGTGACTTAGTAAAGTGCTGAAGGGAGAAAGAAAACACTCTCCAAGGAAACATGCATGAAAACTAGAGAAAATCGCTCTCCTCTTTTCAGGTGGGTCTTATGGGCAGAAGACTTTGAAAAGGCAAGCCTTTTTAGTAACAGCTTGGTACTCCGTTTAACAAAAGGATATTTTTTAAATCTATAGGTTCTGAAGGCTTCGCCCTTTGAGGAATTTTTCAGATCATTGTGGAGGTAGTGACTCTCCTCCTTTTGACATAATAAAGTAAAGGACAATTACAGAAGGATCGAAATCATGTTTGGTAACACTGAAAAAAATGAAAGGAGGAAGTCTCCTAAGAAGTCAGTCTCCCCAACTCCAGGATGGACCACATCCAAACTTAGATCCCTTGGCTGACGCCGCCCTCCTCCTTTCAAGGCTATGAGAAGCACAGGGAGAGATGGTGCCAGGAAGGGACTCAAGTCTCCTCTATGACTCTCCAATAAGAACACATCTTCCTTTCTTCATCCAGTCAATGAAGTAGCGTTACTTTAGCCTTTATTAGGAACCCTCTCTTCAGTTTCATTTGTGAAATGAAATGTCTCTATTTGTTTTAATTTTCCCTGAAGTCATGAAGACCAATCCTAGTTCTAGAGAGCACTGATTCCCTTATGATTTTCATTTGCTGACTTCTCTTTGTTTGGACATCCAAACGTCAAGTTCTTTGTTTAAACTAGGGGGCTCTCTGCAGATTATTATCTTTGACTCACAAGACACTCTGACCCTCAAGATCTTTTTCTGTTCTACTCCAAAATAATAATAACCACTCTCCATCTTTTCTTATATTTATGAGGGAGCTTCTGTCCCTCATTTTTTAAATGCTGTAAATTACAGAGTAATTCAGAGGAAACGATTTTACTTTGCATTAGAATTTTTGTTGCCTTATGGCTCCTACTAATTAAAGCTCATAATGGGCAGGAACTATTATTATTATGTCTTTTATCATGTTCAGTCAAGAGCCTTTGACAACAGTACATAATATGGAGTCTATGTGGATGTCGTGTATCTATTATACTGTAGCGTAATCACTATGTATACTTGTCTATCTTCCTAACTAGACTGTGTTTCATGTGACTTCCTGCACCCAATAACTGGCACCTAGAACATGGGCAAAACATGATTTTGAATGAGACGTTGGTTGATTAAACTTTTGTTGGCTGGATGGACAGCACATTAACTTGTAAAACTAACCAGAACTCGAATAAATTTGAATTTACACAGGTTTACTCTCCCTGTCTTCTTTTGGCAGTCTTTAATCTGATTAAAATTTTCTCCATTTAATTACCTTTTCATTAATTAATCAATTTTAATTAATGAATCCATTTAATTAAGCTAACTTTTAAATGTTTCGTTTACAAATGAAAAGGGAGGGCAGGGAGGGGCTGGGAACCTGAGCGGGCGCCGGCCTCGCTCTGCACTGGGTGTGCCTGGGCGCTGGTGCTCTGGTACATCATACGCTGCAAGTCAGTGGGCACCGAAATAGCCGCAGAAACACGATGCTTCTGTGCTCTTTGTTTCTAAATAACAGCAGCAGAGTGCTTTGGGGAGAGGTCGTGAGCTGCGTGGAGGAGGAAGTGGATGTGCAATGCCTAAGGAGGTGGAGATGTTGGAACGAAAGGCCTGGGGATGCGGTGACGAGGGTCCAGGGCCCTGCTGCCTGCCGCCTCGACCGCGCTAGGGCACTTTCCTTCACTAGGGACGTCTAGGGGTTGAATTGCTTAATTTTTTAAAATATACTTTTATTGAAGTATAATAAGTTTATAATATTGTATCAATTTCTGGTGTACAGCACAATGCTTCAGTCATATGGGAACATACATATATTCATTTTCATATTCCTTTTCACTGTAAGTTACTGCAAGATATTGAATATAGTCCCTGTGCTATACAGTGTGAACTTGTTTATCTAGTTTATATATATTAGTTAGTCTTTGCAAATCTTGAACTCCGAATTTATCCCTTCCCACCTTCTTCCCCCTGGTAATCATAAGTTTGTTTTCTATGTCTGTGAGTCTGTTTCTGTTTTGTAAGTAAATTCATCTTTTTTTGTTTTTTTTAGATTCCACATGTAAGTGATGTCATGTGGTATTTTTCTTTCTCTTTCTGACTTACTTCACTTGGAATGACAATCTCCAGGTTCACCCATCTTGCTACAAATGGCAGTATTTTATTCCTTTTTATGGCTGAGTAGTATTCCATTGTGTAAATTATACCACAGTTTCTTAATCCAGTCATTTGTCGATGGACATTATGTTGTTTCCATGTCTTGGCAATTGTAAATAGTGCTGTTGTGAACACTGGGGTGCACGTGTCTTTTTGAATTAAGGTTCCCTCTGGATATATGCCCAGGAGTGGGATTGCTGGATCAAAGGGAACCCTCCTACACATAGTTTGGTGCAGCCGTTATGGAAATCAGTATGAATTGCTTCCTTTTTGAAACGCCTTCCAGCTCTAAATGATCTTGATTCTATGTGAAGTCAAAATAAACAAAATGGATATCTCCTTATGCATATGTTCTTCTAAATAACCCAGCAGGAAAGATGAGGCCTGTGTTTCCAGCTCACTGCTTTAGGGGCACCAACTCACAAACTGTTCTCTGGTCTGAGAGACATTGTCTGAGTGCCTTGTGAAGGTGAGTGTAGTCGTGTATGGGCCACGGTGCGTATGTGTGAGAGACCGACAGACAGGACCATGGGGAGGTCCTCATGTCTGGTCTACTTTCCTGACTGTAGGAGAGTATGGCTCTCAGCACCATTCCATTCATGATCTGGTTGAGTCTATCATTTGCAAACCTCTACAATATTTTAGATGCAAATGTTTCCGAAACACTGCCTCTCCTGATTTCTTTTAAGAAGGAAGAAAAGAATTATCTGCATCCTTGTAACACTCCATTCCAAGAGGTGGATTCTTCACCTCTTTGTCCTTAATCCTACAGTGGCAGAGGTCTGCCTGCACTTTGCTGTTGTCATCTTTGTTTTTTTATCTTAAAATGCTAGTCAAGAAAAGTGACCAACAGATTCAAAGAAAAAGAGTAAAAAGAATATGAAAACAAATACATGCCTGTATACAGATGACTCAAAACACTATGCTATACCCCAGAAATTGATACATTGTAAACTGACTGTATTTCATTGAAAAAAAAAAAAAGAAAAGAAGGAGGTGTGGTTAACACAGAAGCTGGTATTGGGGGGAACACTTAACAAGTCCAAAATGGAAATCTTAAGTGCCATTTGTCTGGAAAAGAGAGGGGCAGGAAGACAGATGTTTCTCTCGGTATGTTTATTTGCAGACACCATCGCTGCTCTATGTCACCACCTGAGAGGCCAGTGCAGAGCAAGACAGCTGTGCATTACCTACTCTTGTGACCTCCCCCAGGACCCAGGGAAGGAAATAGTAGCTTGCATTTTCCCCCCTTTAATTTAGAGCCATGGCTTTTAGAATAAGGATATTGAACAATCATTTGTTTCTAATGTCATGAGACAGACCTCCCTTTTCTTTCTTTCAGACCAGTATCTTACCCTGTTGATCTCGGTGGGTAGAAACTTTGGAAGCAGCTGAAAATGAAGCAGGGAAAATGGGCAATGTCAGGGTCAAATATGTATCTCCCTTCTTTTAGTCTATTTTGAAACATACATGTCATTTTTTTTCACAGAGGCCCGACTAATTCATGCCAGGGTTTTGTTGTATGTTGGCATCTTTATACATTGGTCATGACTTTCAGATTTTCTAATTCACTGAGAATGTGAGCATCTTTTCCAGGCTCATTCAAGCCCACCCTTGATGGCTGGACCTGAGCAACTGACGGTCCAGGAAATGCTGCATTCTTGTGTGTGTTGGGCAGGATTTCCTGCAAAGGGTCAAGAAAACATATTTTCCCATGGCTTTGTTTCCCAAGCCCTTGGGTCCAACTGGAGACCCTGTTAGTTGCTGCCATGGCAACGAAGGAAGATGTGCAGGTCAGTCATTGGCACTGATGGTCACCATCCTAACAAAAGTAAGGGATAAGAAAAGGTGTTTCTGAATCTGCCCCTGAGGTCCCCACACTCTGCTCCCCTTCCATTCACCTACTTGGTAAAATGGGAAAACCGCAGCTTGAACAAAAGGAAGCAACAAAATATGAACCAATACGCTGGAGGCGCATTTGGTTTATTAGCGCTCTTGCTTGATAGCATTTTTATGATACTTCTCCTTACGAATAGTAGGAAAGAGTATCAGTGTGCAGGTAATGGGAGGAAAGGGTTGGAAATGACTCTGTGGATCTTGAAGTGATTGTCTCAGTCTTGCCTATAAGAGATAGAGTTCTAAAAGGGTTAATGCGGATGTCGTGATGGGGAGTCAGAAGATGGACTAATGATCTAGAATGTGGGATGTCTGTCCCCGGTTTGTACACTGTCCAACATTGAGTTGGCAACAATAAAACTATCAACAGAAGCAGTGAGCAGAAAACCTTGGATATTTCAAGCTCCACCACCTGGAGCTTGCTCCCTGAACTGCAGGCTTCTGTCTGCTGGCTTGTCCCTGATCATTCAACCACTGTCTTCCTACTCCCTTGAGGCCCTTTAAGCATCTTGAACTTCTGTGACTTTACAGAATTTGTTTGTGGCGATTTGGAGATGGGCATCCTCAGGGAATACGCTGGGGCCATTTGCTAGGTCAGTGTTTCCCAGAATGGCTCCATAGGGAAGCGACATTTCAAGGGCTTCCTTCCTTATGTCTGAGAACAACTCATTTGCTACGGTCCTGAGGGCAGAGTAGAGGTCAATACCCACCAGAATACTGGGGATTGGGAAGGCTGGTACCAAGGCTGAAAATGAAAGTAAGCTACATAGAAAAATATTCTCAGGAGGGTTGCATGTTGGTTCTTGACAAAGGACCTGCCTGGCTTTTAGCAAGAGTTAATGCTGATAATCTGTCAAACAAATAACAAAAGAAAACAAAAAGGAACATGAGAATAGGCCAGGAGTAAAAGGATCTTTCACTAGCATTATGGCAGCTTGGTGTTTCCTAGGTTGGAGAGGAAGATAAATCACCTGTCACACCATCACTAATGGGACCCCGTGACACTCTTCTCTTGTCAATCAATAAAGTCACAAGAAGGAAGCTACGAGGCTAAGAACAGCGTTTAAGATAAACCCAAAAGGTCAGCAGTAAGGTCTCCAGTCTGGAGAACTCTCCATTAATACTATTAGGATGGAAAAAAACACCTTATTTTTTATTCTCATGCACATTTTCAGAAATGCTGCTTTAATTAGGCAGTGATAAATTGACCTGGAATAATTTTACATACATGTGCACTCACAGTAGTATCCTGCAATGATGACTGGAATAAAAAGCTAGATCCCATTCTCAGACAAGTTCTTAAGTCTGCATCTCCAGGAGCTTGGGTGAAGGGACGAGGCTGAACAGCACTCAGTTTAATGCTTTCCATCCAATACGTGTTCCAGATTCTGATTTTTTTCTACCAAAGTTACATAAAGAAATTTGCATTCTCATCATTAAAAAACCCACAAAATCTAGAAATTAAAGCAACCCAGGCAGTAGGTTATAAATGCCTAAAGATGATTCCATTAATAAAAAGTACAAAACAGTCAAAACTCCTCTGTGCTGTTACAAGTCAGGATAGTAATCACCCTTGTTTGGGGGACTGTGGTTAAGGGACTACTGTGCTGGTCGCTTTCTGGGTTTTTCCAATCTGGGTGATGATTATATGAGTATATTCAGTTGTAATCATGTCAACTTATGTATACTTTTTGCACATATGTTAAATTTCAATTAAATTTTAAATAATTACCCAAAGATAAGGTAAAGGTGAAAGTACAGGCATTCAGAGGGATTAGACACCAGGATCTGGCTGATAATTTGGAGAGAGTAAGATTGAAGCTGGAATTAGACTGATGGGAAGGATTTGAATCTGCGGAGCCAAACTCAGTCTTGAGACCAGAACAATTCCTAGCACACGGCAGGCTCTCAATAAATGGTTGTTAAGTAAGGGAGTGAATGAATGAATTAAATATGCACTCTTTACAAACAAAATATTCAGTAACACAATTTTATAGATGAGGCAACTAGGTGAAGCTTCCAACGTGTCAGAGTCTAAACCTACCTCTCAGTGACTGCAGTATAGGAAGTCAGCTTGCTCTTGTGATGCAGTTTTTCTAAAGTTCAAGCCCTCCCATGATGTGCAAGTATATATGTATATATGTCTAGTAACACTTAGAGATACACGTAATCTCTCACTTGGAGCCAGTTTTTGTTTGGCAGGTTCACGCAAAGCTGTGAACTAGGCAGACACCTGACACACTCTCCAAACCGATACACAAGCTCATCCCAGATCCTGAACTCTCAAGGGCAGGGACCCTGTTTTTTCCTTCTGTCATCACTAAGACCTGACACAGAGGCTGGCACACAATGAATGCTCAGAGAATTTTAGCCGAATGAATGAGCGAACCCGAGTCCTTTGTGCCGGCTGATCCCATCCCAAGATCTTGTTCCACCTCCTTTGTGGGCTCAATCGCTAAAGGCAAAAGCTAATGGATTTTTCCAGTGTTTGGGGCTGGAGAGGAGAGGATGGGGAAACATACAAGTCCTCTGCCCGAGTCTGAGATTCCAAAGGTATCTGCCCTTAATGTGGTCATTGCAAGTCCAGGTCTGGTCCTCAGATTTGTAAGTCTAGGAAGCTGGTTATTTTATATTAGTTCACCCAGGAGTGATAGCCTCTGGAAAATGACTCACAATAATCAACACACACAAACACTCAAAACTTGATTTTTAAGCAAGAATCTGGAAGCAAATTTGCACTTAAGATGAGAACATTCACATCATGACACCAGTACTTTTTACTTCTAGTCCAGAAGTTTTCTTGAGAAATTAAATTAGCCTGAGACGGTTGTTTGGTGAATATGGTCAGAGCAAAGGGAGCTGGATGATCGGCTGAACATGGGTTTAAATTTTATTAAACACCTACTGTATGTCAAGCACTGTGACAGATTCTAGGTACTTTCACATGTTATCTCACTCAACCTTATTTAACCCTCATAGCAATCTTGTATAATTAATGTTCTCGTGTTATAGGTTAGTTAATCAAGGCTCAGAGTGGTTCATTGATATTCCTAGCATCTCCATTGAGCGTAAATAGATAAGCAACAAATATTTACAATATGAAGGCGTAAAATAGCCAGTAGAAACCTGTTCCCCAGCAAACAAGTAGTAGAGATATAAATTGAACCCAGGTCCTCTGATCTCAAGTTCATTACTCTTGAGATTGTGATAGCCTGGCATGCTCACGGACAAAAGAAAAGCTGACCTGCCACCTAGATTGGAATATCTCTATCAAGGGACTCCTTTCCCCAGCTAGTGGTAGAGATACACTGACAAGTTATTTTTCTCAGGTATGCATTCATTCATTTCTTCTGTAGGTTTTTTAGTGAACGCTCATTATGCAACCAGCACCACAGTTCACTGTTCTGAGGTCGATGGTATGGAAAGCCCAGTAACTTCTGTTCTGCATGGTTGTTATAAGTAATAATATTGTCAGGACAAAGAGATTAAAGACACAGTTCCTGACCACAAGCAACTCAGTCCAGTGGGGGAAAGACAAGAAACCAAGTAAATATGGCATGGTTTCCTAGGGAATTTGCCTTGGACAAATTTGGGTCGCTATAACAAAGTGCCGTAGACTGAGTGGCTTATAAACAACAGAAATTTACTTCTCACAGTTCTGGAGGCTGGAAGCCTGAGATCAGGGTGCCCATATGGCCAGGTTCTGGCAAGAGCTCTCTTCCCAACTGCAGACTGTGACTTTACATTGTGTCCTCCCAAGGCGGAGAGCAGAGAGGGGATGATCACAACTCTTATAAGGGAACTAATCCCATTCATGAGGGCTTCACCCTCATGATGTCATCTCTAACCCTAATTACCTCCCACAGGTCCCACCTGTGGCAGGGTTTCAACAAACGAATTTTGGAGGGACACATTCAGTCCTTAACAGAATTCATGGATGAGCCTTGAGAGAATATTATTTTTCTGTTGTTTTGCCTTTCAATGGCTTTGATAGTTGCTTTTATTTTTTTTTAAAAATCATGTTTAATATCAACCTTGTTGTTATGGTACCATTTTGCTTCTCATAAATGCAAACAATGCTATGGAACATGGTCATGTAAGGCAAAAATCGTCATCACCCCCATGATACAGCAATGAGATTAGTTTCCTATAGATAATAATGAAAGGAAATATATCCTGGCATCTCTGCCTTTTTAATCAGGCCCAAGTTAAGTTGGGGGAAATGTCATGGAAAAGAAACAACTGATTAAGTCTTCTGCATCTTTGTTTCTACTTTTACTACTGACCATCATGGGATACAAAAGCCACAGAGTTCTTATGTGGCCCAGATCCTCCCAGTGGAAATACAAATCCCATTAAACTGTCCATCCTCTCAGCACATCAGGCAAGCTAGATATTTTTGGCTGGAACCTTACCAAAATGTGGCTGTGCCTCTATAAACACAAAAAACATTGTTTTCATGCGTCTATCAAAGCTGCTTTTAGTATTTCTAAGGAAAAGAAGCCACATACAATTATGAAACCAAGTGTCCTGGAAAATATTTAAAAGGCTTCTAGTTTGGATGAGAGAAGGAATATTGAAACTGTATCCCTGACATATAAAGTCATCTATTCCAGAATCACCAGCAGTTCTTTCAATCATTTCTTTTAGCCATTTGACGAATGTCATGGAAGATTTGGCTAATACGCCATTGCCCTTGAAGACAGTTACTGACATCTTTCAATGCATCTAACTCTTGGCTTTTGTCCATTAAGTATACTCCGATACAAGAGAACTCTTGTATTGTGAGTCCCTTTTGGAACCTCAGAGGCCATTGACATCTCCCAAATTGCTAAAAGTTTCTTTGCCAAACAAAGGTCTGATCTGGATGCAAAATTTTGGTACTGTACTTGTTGAACTGATGAAGCACATGCTATGCTTGGCATCAACTTGGTTTGGCTTCTTTGGCAAATAACGAAACACAACATACCATTGTGTCTCATTGCTTTTGGCATTGGCATGCACTCACATCTAAAACTTGGCCAACAGTTTTGAAATTGTGTCCACTACTGTGTAAAATGTATCAATTTCATCAGCTTCAGAACCTTGATTATCCATTAACTATGTGTAATGGAGAAGAGATACTACTCAAGAGACTTTGTTAAGGAAGTGGAGAATATGGCATTCCTCCTTTACCCATATAAAGTCAGTTTCTCCCCAGATCTCAAGTCTTAAAGTATTTGGCTGAAACCCAGGCAGAAGTTATTTGTTATTGTTTGCTTGTTTGCATTGAGAAGAAAGAAAGGCTTTCTTTCAGAGCACAGAGATTATTCATGGGCTTGAGTTACTTGGTAGATTTTTTTTTTCATGATAACAATATTAATCTTTCCAGTCAAGGCCCTACAGTCATCACATGGGTGCTACCACTCTGGAGGAAGAGAATGAAGGCAGACAATTGCATAAACTTGTCAGTTCTGGAGGAAGTATTTCTGTAGGTTGAAGTCAAAAGGGCCAAAACTAATGAATGTCTTTGAAAAAAGATAATCTGTTGGGTGGTAGTTAGCCCCCCAGAATGGCCCTCCATGAGGCTCACCTCCTCACTGTCATGTCCCCTCCTACAACAAGTAAAGATGATCCATGTAATCAATACAATATTACAGATACATTGGCATGTAATTTCTGATGCTAGGTCATAAATGAAATTTGGCTTCTGTATTTATTTATGTTGATTCTTATGAGCTTCCATTCCTAAGTGTGCTATTTCATAGCATTACACTCCCAAACAGGAGGTGCATCTTCTCTGAGGCTTATTGCTCCCAATACACCAGGTACCTGGAATCCACAAGAAGGAAGTCCTGGTAACCAGTAAAGGGGTTGGGGAAAGACAAAAGGTGGCTCCAGCAACCGGTGACGCACTTGGGGATGCTGTCTAGCAACACAGCATTGTGGGAATTTCCTCCGTCTGCTCTGACGTTGCCCAGTTGTGCCTGCTCCTCTGTCTGGGAGAAAATCTGTTCAAGAAGAACCACTGAGACTAAGCTTTAGGGTCAGGATTTTATAAATCTACTTTTAGTGTAAAACATGATCAAATTTTGTCTAGATATGAGGAAAAGAATTTTTGATCTTTCTCCTAGGCTGAAAGCTATTTTATACATTCAAGCTTCACATTTTACTTTCCTTTATTAATTAGCAGGGGCATCTGCATTAACATAGGATCATTAATTTATGATCTAGTGAATCTTGTCTACCTCTGACTTCCCTGATGAAAGAGAATGAAGCAAAAAGGAACCATTTGATCAAGGCTTCTCCCACAGATTTAAAAGATGGCCCTTGAATAACATTAAAGATATTGATTTTGTTTTTGTCTTCTTAGTTTGTTGTGAGATAAACATATTAACCAAAAATGCAGGCATTAAAATTTAGATTTTGTATTACTACTTGCTAAATCATTAACATGAAAGCGTGTTGTCATTCTCTTCAAATTCTAAATAAAACCAAATGTCAGTCATGCCAACCCAAGGTGTACCATTCTTGAAATTCAAATCACAACTTCCTCTGAGGGACTGTCATTAAAATATAATTAAAATGATAAATAGTTTTGTTACACTTACTCATTTGGGGCACAGTCTCATCCTTCCATATCCCTTTTCTTCTCTGTCTGGGTATGAGTTTTAGTGAGTTTTCCTGGTACAGCATTCTGGCGTCATTAGTCAGTCATTAATTCCAAATAGAATCCTCAGAAACAAAAAGAAACATGAATAACAAGTGTATTAGTTTCTTCTTGCTGCTGTAACAAGTTACCATAAACTCAGGGCTTTAAAACAACTGTTGCCTTATGGCTCTGGAGGGCTGAAGTCTGACCCAGGCCTCACTGGACTAAAATCATGGTGTCCACCGGGTTCTGTTCCTTTCTGGAGAGTTCAGTGGACAGTCCACTTCCTTGCCTTTTCCAGGTTATTGAGGCCACGGCATTCCTCGGGTCATGACTTCCTTTCTCCATTTTCAAAGCCAGCAACAGTGAGTTGACTCCTCATACCACATCTTCTGACCCTTTCTCTGTAGTCACATCTCCCTCTGACCCTTCTGACTCCCTCTTTCACATTTAAGGACTCCTGTGATTACTTTGGTTCACCTGAATAATCCAGGATACCCTCCCCATCACAAAACACTTGATTTAATCACATCTGTGAAGGGTTTTTTTTGTTTGTTTGATTTTTGTGGGGTTTTGTTGTGTAAAATAACATAGTCACAGTTCTAGGGATTAGGGTTTGGGCATCCTTGGGGACCTTTATCCTGCCTCCCACAACAATTTTTAGCCCGTCTAAAAATAACATTCCAACATTCATTTAGAATGCAGTGCATTCTTCCTCCTAAAAAATTGTGTTTCATAAGTTAAAAGAAGCAAATGGATCTCCAGGTCTGCACTCACTAAACTTATCAGAGACAGAAAAACCATACGTAAGCAGACCACGGCTGCTGATGGCAGAAGTAGCCGCTTTCTTTGCAGTGGACGTCCCTCTGATTTGACCATGAAAAGAAGAGCAGGGAGTGCACAGTCCATGAAATGGCACTCTCTGGAGAGACCAGGCAGTTCACAGTAGAACTACTGTTGCTGTTTTTAAGATTCCATTGCAGTACAATGCATTAGTCCTGTAAGTGTTGCTGTTACATTTAGAAATTTTTATTTTTAAGAATATTTGATCCGTAGGGAAGAAATATATGTCTTGACTTTGTTACACATGAAAGAAATAGAAAGGGTGGCCAAAACTTCTTTCCCTTTGGCATCATTTTAGTCTCTTTCCCCGAGAGGTAGGCACATACAGATCCACATTTGGGATTATGTTAACCATTTTCTTCCCAATAGTCATTATTTAGGGACTTGACTAAGCAATACATTTCTTAACCATGCCCTTTTTCTAATAATATGTTTAACATGTTTCATATGCAAAGTCATGTGTTCTTAGTTGCATGATGTACAATTGGTATTCCATAAAATTAGAGAGGTTGCATAACTCCAACGGTATGGTATTTGTTCATTAATATACATATATGAAATTATATGTAATTGTCTATTTGAAATAAATATGAAAATCATTCAATTTTGATGAGATTAGGAAAACAATCAAAATTAAATAGCTACAATTACAAAGGACACTTGTTTAACCAGCCAAAAGTTTCTGTTAAATATACATTCCATATGTGTATGTAATATACCTGAAAATGCTACCTTGAATTCCCAATGTGACATAAGATGAAACAGTGTCCTTTTGGGCTTCTCTGACAGAAATCAAGGCAAAAGTCAGTAAAGAAAGATTTATTTCTCTGCTGGGCAAATGGTACAGATTTCCTTTTGATGCTCAATGGTTTCCAACACAGTTAGAAGGAGCTCTGGTGTTGCAAACTCCACCCTTGATCATAAACATAAAGTTACAACGAGGAGAAATGTAAGACATGTGCAGCCCACATTTCTATTCCTATAAAAGTATCTCGGACAAATGAGAAAGAAAGAGTGTTTTTTCAAATCCTACAGGTGGTTTCAGTTACTCAGTATGTTTGTCTAATTGCTCAGCTGTTACCTACACAATATTGAAAGAAGATATTCTTTTGTGAAGTTTCTTAATCAGCGTCCCGATATTGCCCACATCCTCTTTAGCATAAATCCTCATTTTTTTTTTGCATACAAAAAGCTGAATTATGCCACGTTCTTGTTTTACCCTTTGCCATCCAGTCTCAAGAAGCTGAACCTGACAAGCATAGCATTAAAAAAAAATGGTCAGGGGACTGCCACCAGCTGTTGCTAATAAAACAACTGTAGCTCCTGCATTGGTGGCTTCATTCTCTAACTTCCTATCTCCGTGGTGCTGGCAGTAATTGGGATGGGGGGTTACAGGGGCATTTCTCTCTCTCGAGGGAGACAATAAGAATATTAATATTAATGCAATACCTGCTCCTTCAGATGGGAATGGATAAGATGAAATGATTTAAAGAAGGCTTGATCAATCATTCCACTTCTTGGCAAGAAAATGATGCCTTTGCATGTAAGAAAGAACATCTGGGGAGAATCCCAGTGGTTAAAAGAACTGGGTGGTTGGGAACCAAAAATTCACCTCCTAATAGAGTTAGATACCCCCTTCCCAACCCCCTTTGGGACTTCTGGCCCTGCAAGGGGGCAAAAGCAAAACTTTGAAATGCTTCACTTGAAAATATGTGCTTACATTTCAGCACTCTTTTTGTGACCTTGCTGTGTACTGATTTATGAGCAGGGTCTAGGAAGGCATCTGGGGAAGCTGGGCAACTTGTCTGATTCTGAAGAAAGGGTGGCCACCCTGGGAGCCTCTTTGACTCTGTGACCCCACATCTGGCCCACAAAGCTCTTTCTGCTCCCATGGCGGCTTGAGAAGTGTTTGCAACCAAGAGCTTTTTGGAGCAATGTAGACAGTAAGCCAAACCTTTCAAGTTTGGGAGAGCCAAGAGGTTGCTTCTTGCCTATGACAGAGCACTAGCAAGGCTGCAGCTCAAAGGACTGTGCCCACGGCAGAGAGACACGGGTCTCTTAATACATTAAATATTTCAAGATTTTGCTACTGACAGCACAGTGGAGCCTTGTGCAGGAGACAAAGATGTGTGGCCTCAGGGAGGGGGTGGGACCCTCTGCTCCTTTTACTGTTCTCTCTCTGAATAGTGGTGACCCTGCATGGAGACATTTGTGACCTGCATCCCCTTGCCAGATGCCAGATGGCCATTAGTTAACCAGTGACATTCCTGCCCCCGCCATCCACTCTCCCAGCTCTGGGAATTGGGGCTGGGGGTACACAGCAAAGTGGGGCTCACCAGCACAAAATCAGCACAGGAGACAAATGTGGAAGATGGCAGAAAGGCAAAGGCACCCAACTCCAAGTCAGAATGAAGAAGAGGGAGGTATTCAAAGGGAGTCTTCCAGCCTAGCATGAGTTTTAGAGACCACAGTCGCACAGTTGTAAGGATGCAGCCCATCTTCCCCAAAAGCATCCGCTCACACAGAGCTCACTCCCCAGTCTTTATGTTTGTTTGTGATACCTTAACTAGACGCCCCCCTAAAACACCCTTGGTACCTTTAATATGTGAGGCTCAGCCTGGGACTGCCATCTGCGTCCCTGGCAGGACAACCTGGGAACCACTTTATCAGTTACCACTGTTCCTGGCCCTCTCTCCTTGTCTCTTAGTCCCTCCTGTTCCTTACCTTATCAACATGCTATTCTTTGATGTTGTATTCTTGTGAAGTATTTAAAACATCACGAACATCATCCAGGAGCACTTTTATATGTCCCTTTGTACATGATGTGACATTTCTTGTTTAAAGAGAATTTCCTTGTTTCCCCCTTTGGAATGTAAGCTCCACACTGTCGCTGAGTTCCCAGTGCCTAGAACTGGCATTTAGGTGCTTAATCCATACTTGTTGGCTGAATGAATTAATGAATGAATATAAGTCAATTGTCTACCGTCTAAGAGCATAGAGCCTAAGAAAGTGCACATTTGACCAAAGGCAGAAGGCTGACATACAACCAGGCAGTAAAAACTGGCCAAGTTCCATTTCAAAGGATGATGATTGATTCCACTAACTATTGTTGTTCCATTTTTGGACCACAAGCAGGTGAGATGCTTCAAAATCCTTCATGGAAACATGCATCCATACACGTGATTTCTAAAGAAACACTATTCTACTCTTTAGTACATTATGTTATTGCTATGGAAACAGCAATATTTTAAAGAACACTGGAACTTTCCAAATACAGTATTTATTCTTCTTGTACCAGCAAAATAATGTGTTTCGCCCAAGAACTTGTTAGATGGCCTGCAGCTAAATATAAAGAGACAGATTCTCATCATGTGTAAGTCTATGGGAAAATTTGGACACCAGCTTTTCCAGATATATTTTAAAATAAACTCAGTGCTAAACTCTAGACATAATTGGGGACTTCAATGAAACACTTAATATGTTAGATTTGTTTTTCAGTTGGAAAAACTATTTATACTTGAACCCCAGAACCCCCTCTGCAGGATGGCAAGCTGGCATTGCCTTTGAATTTTCAGAGAATTTTCACTTCACTTGTTACTTTTGTCTCTTAGTTCGTCAGTACCTCTGTCATGCTCAGCTGGCCAGTGTGGCCCTGGCTCTCCTGGACTGGCATCAAGTTTTTGCCAAAAGGTTATGAGAAAAAGTGTACCCCCCTATCTAGGCTCTAATAGCACAAAAAAGAGGGACCAGGTGGGACTGGATGAGTGTTATCAAAGGTCACTCAATTCTAGTTCACACACATGGATGTTCAGTAAGTACCCATTGACAATATCCACTTGTACAATTTTGCCTTCCTTACTGATCTGTTTCTAAAGCAAACCTAGATGGATGCATTTTAAAAACCTCTCTTTCTGCTGATAAAAAAGTGGGAGCAATCTGTTAGGATGTACAATTCCAGCATTGTGGTTATCATAATTTCTACCTCATATTATGTGCAAAACTGATACTGTTTTAGCATTTATTTTTAGTCCAAATAGGTTATCCATGTGCAGAGGTGGTAACACTTCTTTCCTAGTGATGGAAGGAAGATAGACTGGACGCCAGCAAGACCTGGGTTTGGCCTCTACCTTTGCCACTTGTGAGCCTTCTGCCTGAGCAAATCACTGCCTCCCTCAGCCTCCCACACTACCCCAACTTAGCAGGTTACTCAAATGAGAACATACACAAAGAACCTAAAGTAGGTCTCAGCAAACACTCATTCTCTTCTTGTCCTTGGTAATATAAAATAACCACTGCATTTCTCTTTATTTTTATCAGCCTGTTCAAGTCCAAGTGTCTTTAAAGCTTCCAGCAGTTATAAGATATTAGAGTCATGTTTCCATGGACATAGTTCACTTAAACCAAGTATTTCTCCTGTTAGTAATTTAGTTGGGGTAAAAGATAAGACACATTTCACACAATGTATTGCTGGCATTATTATAATTTGTAATTATGTGGCATCTTCTATGCAAGAGCTCAGAGGGCTTAACAAATAAAAATTTTTGCAATCTATATAGATATACAATATATTTCATTTCAAGTAAACGAATTAAGTGATTCGCACATGATTTTATACTACTTTGGTAACAATGTAAGAGGAAAGGCAAAACTTTTATATTCTATCTATACTGCATGGATGGCAGGTACGTGCTGTATATTCCCCACTCACCTCTTCAGTGACCTCACCAGCCATCACACATTGACCGCAACACTATTTCATGTTGATCCTCAGAATTTTTAACACAAAGCTCCAAGCAGCCACCATCAAGCAAGCAGAGTTGGTTTATTAGTTTAAGTATATTTGACTTTCTTGAATTAGACTATTTTCCAAGTGTTGTCTACGTTAGGAATGAATTCACGAAAGGGAGCAAGAGCTTCATTTGAATGCTTCCTTGCTATTATTTTCTAATGTTCACTAAAATGTATCCTTGAAAATTTACTTACTTGTCAGTTTTAATTGGAGCTGGCACAATTAAATGCTCAATATATTAATTCTCAGGGAAACAAAATTTGCTGAAAACCCTCCCTCCCTCTTATTCAAAGAAAATAGTAACTATCTAGTTCTCCAAGACGTCCCTCAAACCCAGCAAGGGCTTCCATCTTTTTACTTACTGTGTTTCAGTACTGATCCCTTGCTCCTTCCACTTGCTCCATGGCCTGGCTCCATCATGTTTCCTCCATCTTCATGTTTCTTTTTCCTGGATCTTCCCCTACTGAGATTTTTAGAGGCAATCACCATCCTGTCTGGTTCCACTGTAAATGCGTGATTCTAATTTCAGCCGGGCCCTCAGGACTGCTCAGCAATTCTTCCACATAAACAGAGTTGGCCTCTTTCCCCATTGATTTCATCAGAGGAGTCTGAATCTTCATCAGTCTCAGCCTTCACCCCCTGGCTCCTTCGACTCAACAGATGCCAACCTGTCATTGAGAACACAGATGCCATTAGGTATGGACTCCCAGCTCCCCTGAGCTCTGCCCGAACCCCTGCACACACTTGTTCTTGGCTCCACCTCATCTTATTTCTCCACAACGTCCCTCCCCTTGGCCCCGTGCCCCACACCTGATCCAGAACTCTACGACTCTATGCCATTGTTTTCCCACCCCTCCCCCAACACACCTTTAAAATAGTTTCTTGGACCGATGCCCCGAGCCTAGAAATGAGATCAAGAGTATTCCCCACCAAAAATAAACAAGCAAGGAAGCAAGCAACAAGGCACTTTCTTTGAACTTGAGCCTAACCCTGGTGCTTCATCCCACCTCTGTGCTTTCTCCTCATGCTCCCTCTGCCTGAGAGAAAACCTACCTATTTCTGTACATCCAAACCCTGCCTATTCCATAAAGCTCAAACTGAATGCATTTTCCTTTCCCACCTCCCCAAATGCAAATAGTGATTTGCTTCCCTGAACTTGCCTATCAACCTGTGCCTGTCTTACCAAGAGCACCTCTTCTCTCTGGTGGTGTCCTACGTTTCTGTCCGCCCTCGTAACTACTGGAAGTTAAACAAGGTCAGAAACTGTGTCTGAGTATCTTTGTATTCCCCAAAGTGCCCAACACATGCTTATACACTGTCGGTTGTTTTAGAGAGATTAGGACTCTGAGGCAGGAAGCTGTTAGAGACACGCCTCACATCGCAAAGCAGGCAAATTACAAAGTTATCACTGAAACTGTTCTCTTTCAACTCCTCATACAAGCCTTGTGGTCTTAAGAAGTTCATGGCAACTAGGTCAAAATTACATCATTTTTGTGGTCTGTAGCAAGTTTCTTTAAATGTCTGTTTTCCAAAGGCTTTTCAAACACTTGTGTTTCATGTTGCACATAAATAAATGTTGAATGAATGAGTAAGAGAGTAAGTTTTGGATGATGACAACCATAAAACTTAAATTTGTCAAGGGTAGAAAAATCAGAAGTGTTTTGGCGAGAGGGAACCCCCAGGGGATCAGGCTATGGACTCAAGACTGCTAGCAAAGAGAAGAGCTGCCCCCCTGGCCAGCTGCGAGGCTGCATTCTTTTTGTCGTGCTCCGTTTCCACATTTAGGATTTCGACAGTTTAACACATTTTGAAAATTACAATGTAAGTGTCCTTTGTTTTCTGAATTTGGTTGTCAAATGCTGATCTTAAGGTCTGAGATAAAATTATTACCTGTCAGAGGGGAATATTAGGAGATGATTTATTTTCTGTTCCCAACTTTCATACTGAGGAAGCATCTTCAGACGTTGAGCCAGGAGAGCAATTTCAGACAATTAAAGAAAACAGGTCAAGACCACTTTATTACCCATTTTCCACGAGGCCAGGTGGAATGTAAATTTCCACATGGGTACAGTTGGAGACATCTCTGCCAAAGAGAATTCGGGCTCCTTTGCTGCTTTTCAAGTTATTTACGCTAATTGATGCTCACCTGGATCTAAGTTTTATTATGTTTGACAATGATAGGATTATGTAAAAATCTCATGGCACCACACGTATTTTCAGGAGATCAAAGTACAACCTGTGGATAATAAGCAGGTTGTCAATGCTGAGGAATGTACACTTTGCTATGGGTGGTACGTTTTGTGATTCTGAATAGAGCTGGTTTAAAACATTCACTTGAACCCAAAAGAAGAGTCTATTATCCAAAGAGTATAAGCATTCTATTGCATCTTAAGAGAGAGAGAGAAAAGAGGTTTAGTAGCAGACAAGAAAAGGAGTGTTAGTTAGCCCTCAGCAGAATTTCCAGTAATTGCCTCGCTGAAAAGGCTCTAAATAGAGTAATCACATAACGGTAAACTTAATGGTATAAAGAAATGATGGAGCACATTTAAGTGGGACAACTGAAGACTGGACGTATTTGTTTTTCATTCCTCACTGAAAGGCAGGGGCTGTGTTCTGTTATCCGTGGGAAGGAGCTACTGGATTGAATATGGAGATTAAAATACATCATAATAGCTTTAGTCAAATGAACAGATTTTATATATAAGAGGGATCTGTAAGCATAATTTAAGGGATGTTTTGCATCGAAATGAAGTATCAGCTACAACTCCAGTTCCCAACTACCTTATACAACTTGTCTGCCCAAGATGGATATTTTAATCTCTAATTTATTAAAAGATGAAATGTTGGAATGTTGGATAGATTGAAATCATTTGTCAGATCACGAAGTCCTCATAACATTTCTCAGCCTTAATAACACATCTGCTCTTAGAATGTGGTCTCTTGATAATAGCTGTCTGAAAGTGTCTGAATTTAGGGATTATTTGAGACAACAGATTTCCTTCTATTTGGAATCGAATGAGGCATCTGCTCCCTCACCGTTAGCTTTGTGCGATAGTCTCAAGGCATTCATAAAAGGGCAGATCATTTTGAACATTATGAGGAGGGAAACAAAGACCTTTGTTGACAACATGAGATTTGGAAAGAGGAAATAAAAACCCTTAAAGGCTGTATTTTATGTTTAGAAATATTATTCCATCGTTCCTTATTCCATAGGGACAACAAGGTAGCTATCATTGAAGGGGTAATACACACTCACAAACCAAAAATTTGGAGAAGACCTTGATAGAGCACTAAGTAGAAATTTGCAAAATTTTATCAAATTTGATTCAGTACCACCAACAGAACTCAGTGGAAATGGATGACTCTACTCCTTCCAAAGACCATAAGCCAAATTAAGTGTCCAACTGCAAGAGTAGACTGAACAGAATGAAAAATAATATGTAAAAAAACCTTCTCCATTTTACTTCCAAGAGAGAATATTCCAAAAGATGAAACCATAACAAAACCTTTACACAACTTCAAGGATAAACTATATATATATATTTATATATATGTATATAAAGAAAGGAAGAAGGCACCCACCACAGCTGCTTCAAGACACTAGACAGACCCAGCCTTCCTGCCCGCCCGTGTGCCCAAATGATAGCCATGCAGCACGGACCCTAATCACAGAGGCAGCCTGCAATCCCACCTGCTGGAGCTGCCAAGAACTTGTTCTGTGGGGGTAAAACTGGGAAATGCTGCTCACTGACAGGATTAAAAAAAATAAAAACCAGTTTAAAAAAAAGAACAAACAGGAAGAAATACAGGTCAAGAGCTCAAACATCTTTGAAGGTACACAACTGATAAGAAAGACCATTATCACCTTCTTTACTGCATTTTGCTAGAAAAATTATTCTTGACTGCATTTCATTATAAAAATTATCATGTATCTAGTTGGGCAAGTTCAGCTTTAAATCATGGCGTTGCCCTTTTATTTCCACACACACTCACAAAAATAGTCTTTACATTTAGAAAAAAGTAAAAGGAAAATGTTAGCTAAGTTTCCAGATATTTGCATATTGTCATCCCACTGCTAGCTTCGCAGATGGCATTAATGGGTATATAACAACAATGAGATAACATTTTTTACTATAAAAACCAAGCTCTTCCTGTGAATCAGGCCATATTACAGATACATATACAAATATATGTACAAATAATACATACATTAGACATATGGCATTTTTCACAGAGCTAGATTCTCAGATTGTATAACTGTCCCAATGTGAGCCTAACAGTGAAGCGTAAAAATTGGGTCCTGTCTGAAAAAATACAACTGTCCAATAACTTACCGTATAGGACAAGACCTGACTGTTTGGGAATAACTGAAGGTGTTATGAGAAACACCTCCCCAGGTGTCTTTTGTTTTTCAAAGTGTCCTTATTCTTTGATCTTTCTGTTACATTTGACACCTCTGAGTACCTTCCCTTGGGGAACCCTATTGCCTTTGGATTTTTTGCCACACTTGTTATTTCTGGACAACTCTTTCTCTGAATCCAGGTTTTCTTTTTCTCCAGAAGGGTTCTCAATGGGCTGAAGGGGCAGGAACCACATTCTGGGGGGAACTTGAACATATGTGGGGCCCTTTCCAGTTGTCCAGTGAAATGCTACTGGCATTTAATGGGAGGGAGGTGGCAGGAAGTGAGAGGAGAAAGAATGCTTATCTTCTGGGCTACACAGAGCAATTCCACAGGACGAAGACTTGTTATTCCAAATGCAAACAGCATTATATTTTGGGGGAACACTCAGTGGGAAAAGCAAATTCTTGACCTTTCATTCATTATTTCTGAGTCCCTACCTTTGAGCAATTGGCTTCAACTGGGGTCAAATCTCCCACATACGCACAAGACCCCCAAGACTGTCTCTCCTACTCAGTTCCTCAGTGTTCCTCCAGACCCTCCATGCCAGTTGCTGCTGAAGATGTCCTCGTGGGCAGTTCTGACTATGATCCACCCAGAAGTCTGGCAGGTGGCTATTCTTTCTTCTTTTCCTTTCTCCTCGCATCCAAATGATTTTTCTGCCAGTTCTCTTTATCTGTAATGTCTTTTGGAAACGTTTCTTTTTCATTGCCACATTAGTCCCTTAGCAGGCACCTCTGTCCACCCCATATCTATCCTGACTGGCTTCCCAAAGGAAATCTCTGCCCTTTACCACCCGTCCTCTACCCTATGGCTATAGTGATTTTTATGGAACACTCCCTGGCCTTTTGGATAATCTATTATGACAGATCTTGCCTATTATTTCTCATTGTGACTCTCCCTCTCACCCTCAATGACTGTCATATCTCTTTCCCCCTTTCCCTTCTTTATCTCTTACTGTCCCCTTGTTTAGACCTTCTGTCCCAGCCAAGCTTATCTGCTTAACAGCATACTGTGAGTTTTTCATTCCTCCCTCAGTCTCTCTGTATCTCTCACTAATGCTAACCCCAGCTCCTCTCCTTCCTTAAGGGATCAGTACCAGTGCTGTGCGGAGTCAAATGAGAGCTTGAGAAAAAAGGCAAAATCTGTAATACCCATCCTATCTTTCTTTAAATGTTTGACATTTTGTTGATTATTAATTTTTGCATTAATTGTGATCTTTAAAATATGGCACTAAAATATTCTTTATGTTGATTACTGAGTTTTTGGCACCCCCTTAAATTTTTTTTTAATTGAAGTATAGTCAATTACAATGTGTCAATTTCTAGTTTACAGCATAATGTTTCATATATATATATTATATACATATATTCATTTTCATTATAGGTTACTACAAGATATTGAATATAGTTCCCTGTGCTATACAGAAGAAATTTGGGGTTTTTATCTATTTTTTATATATAGCAGTTAATATTTACAAGCCTTGAACTCTCAATTTATGCCTTCCTGCCTCCTTTCCCCCGGTAACCGTAAGATTGCTTACTATGTCTGTGAGTCTGTTTCGGTTTTGTAGATGAGTGCATTAGTGTCTTCTTTTTTTTTTAGATTCCACATAAAAGCGATATCATGGCATTACTCTTTCTCTTTCTGGCTTACTTCACTTAGAATGATGATCTCCAGGTCCATCCATGTTGCTGCAAATGGCATTATTTTATTCTTTTTTACGGCTGAGTAGTATTTCATTGTATAAATATACCACAGATTCTTCACTCAGTCATCTGTCAATGGACATTTAGGTTGTTTCCATGTCTTGGCTATTGTAAATAGTGCTGCTATGAACATTGGGTGGCACCCCCTTAAATTTGGCACCAGAGGCAAATTCCTCACCTTCCTTGCCCTAGTCCTAGTCCTAGTGTGGTTTCCTCTCCTCCCACTCTGCTCCTCCCACAAGGCAACCCTGGGGAAGACTTTCAGTGCTGAGAGCCCCCTTGATCTAACCCTTGCCTGCCGTCAACTGCAGTGTGGTTGGTTACATGTTGCCGAGGTTATATGTTACCTACCTTGCCATCCGCAGGTTTAGGGTACTTTGTCGCCCTCTAGGACCAAGGCTTCTATGTTATGCTCATCACAGGGCTAAATACCCTGCCCTCCACTCCATGGATGCTTAATAAAGTTTCACGAGCATCACAGAATGTAAGAACCGGACAGCAACTGAAATGACAGCAAAGACATCAGGAAGCAGTCATAGGAATGCTGGCTTCAGAGAACATCTGAGAAACAGACAGAACATCCTCACGTTCCTCCGCTGTCATCTGTGAATAGGTTAGGTTTATCTCATCGAGAGGCCTAGGGGATCCCTTTTCCAGGAATAGAAATGTAGAAGAGGCATTGGTACCGTCATTGTGCTGGTGGTCACGTGGAGGTGAGTCCAAGCAGCTCCTGAGCTGTGCTGGGTCCCCTCCCATGAGGAGCTTCCAACACTGCCTCTCCCAGCAGCCGGGCACACTTTCAGTTCCAACTGGCCATCTCTTTCACGGCGACGAAGGTTTAGAACAGCGACTCCGACCTCAGCACAAAAACACATGGCTGTCCAAGAACAAGGTGAAGCACTTCCGAGGCATGTGGCAGAATAAATTAGCTTCATCTCAGTAAAGAAAGAAGACGTACCATGGAAGACATACCAAAGCATGTGAAACTGAGAGTGAGACTTGAGGCCCTGAACAGGCCTTCGGTGACAGTTTTGAAATGAATAGAATCAGGTGTCTGGACTATTTAACTCCAAATTTCTAAAAGTTCCGTTCTCTGCCCCTCCCCCCAAACAAGATTTAATTGAGTCCTGATACTCAAAGGATGGGCAGCTGGGAATCTGGGTCAAACCTGCTTCCTTTCTCCTCTGTGCCTCCTTCTCTGTCTGCCTGCCTCCTCCTCGCTCGCTTCCCTTTCCAATTTCTCTTCTCTTCCTTCCCACCCAAATCACCTTTCACCTCTCCAGACACGGTTAAGAGCTCTAACAGTCAAAGAGCAAAACTGAGCGCCCTTGGTGGCAGTAAATGATTTCTCTCCCTACATACTTTTCTAAATAGTTTCAATGTAAAGTAATTTTTATGCTGAGCAAACACATAAATTATCTATGGGGCCGTTCCAGGAACTTTGAAAACACAGTAACTTCTTTCGGGTTTGATTATTTTGAACATTAGACAGGTGGCAATTTAAAAAAATCTTTTTCAACTAAAAAAGAACAAGAAAAAGGATATCAGTAAATATGAATTCTCTGTTGCTTTTACATTGGGACCCATCCAACGACCCGGTTCTGATAGGGTTGTTCAAAAGGCATGAAGCTGTCTGCCCCGTGTGAAAGGCAGTGGATTTAGGCGAGTTCCCTCGGGATGCTGGGGGGCGGGGCGGACAGCAGGGGAGGGTCTCCACGCGCTCTGTGTGACCCATCTCCCCTCCCCACGGGGTCCCTCCCCCCAGGCGTTACTAGCTCACTGGCAATAGAGCTTCTAGCGCAAAATGTTGAATTTACTGAACAAAAGTTCTATTTAAAAGCAGCTGGTAAGCATTTCTGTACCGTCAATATTTGAAAAGCCAAGAAGGAAGACATTTGACAATCATTACATATCTGTCCAAACAATGTTTTGTATTTTCTGACCTCCAAACGAGGACATTTATAGAAACCAATGCAAAGCATGGATAGCAGTTTGGCGAGCTCAGATGTTAAAAGGAAACACATGGAAAGTGGTTCGTTACAACATAAATAATACGTATACAGAAAAAAAGGGAGGTGGAGCACACGACCCAGGGAGATAACCAGAGAGTTTCAGGGACATATGAGAACGATGTAAGGGAGTGCGTTCGTGTCCTGTGGCTGCTACAACCACCAGCTTGGTGGCTTCAAATAATAGCGTGTATTCTCTCACAGTTCTGGAGGCCAAAGTCCAAAAATCAGTGTCACTGGGCTGCCGTCAAGGTGTGCTCCCCACGGGGACTCCAGGGGAGCATCAATCCTGGCCTCCTGCGGTCTCTGGGGACGGCCACCATTCACTGTGCAACGGCAGCGTCGCCCCAGCCTCTGCGGGTCACATTGCCTCCTCCTCTTCCATCTGGGTCAGATTGTCCTCCGCCTCTTTATCAGGACACGTGGGTTGTATTTAGGGCCCACCAGGAGAGTCTCTCCATCTCAAGATCCTTAGATAAAGCACAGTTAGAAAGCCTCTTTCCCCTATAAAGTAACTTTACAGATTTTAAGGATTAGGACCTGATATTTTTGAGGGCCGTTGTTCAGAGGCTGAAGCCCAGGATGAGCTTTGAAAACACCAAGGAGGACAGAAGTGGCTTTTGGGGCCACATTTAGAGAGAGATGATGGATGATGGACAAAAACGGCTTCTTTGTCAGCAGTGAAAAAAGGGGGAGCTACTCATTTCTATTTGGCTTCTGGTTTTCCCAAAAGGGAGAATGGTTTTCACATTTGAAGTGGGTGAACACATCAGCAGACAACTAAACACCAAGTTGAGTGAGGAATCACTAAGGGTGGGTTTGGCCATTTTTTGTGAATTCAAAAATCTAGAAAAAGTGACAGGTGTGGCCTCAGGAGTCCACTGTCAGGAAACTCTCTGTGTTGTGTGATTTCTCATTCTTCAGGTTGTGGCTCAAATGTCATTTCTTCAAAGAGGGGTCCCCGATCACCCTAAGGATTTATCTGTCCCACCACTGGCCTGTGAACTCCACAGGACAAAAATTATTTTCTTTTTAGTCGCCAGTGTATAGCCAGCACATGACACAGTCCTTGGTACATAGGAAATGTTTCATAACTACTGTCAAATGAATAATAGTAGCTAACAATGTAGCACTTTGTACGTTAACACTCTTCTGAGTGCTTTATAGGTATTAAGTCACTTAGGAAGAAAGGGAGGGGAAACAGAGGGAGGAGGAAGAGAGAATAAGAAAAAGCAGGCATAAGAAGATAGAGGACAACAGGGGACTATATTCAATAACTTTTAGCAACCTACAATGAAAAAGAGTATGAAAGGAATATGTGCGTGTATGTGTGTGACTGAAACATTATTCTGTGCACCAGAGACTGACACAACACGGTGAATGGACTAGACTCTAATTAAAAAATAAAAAGATTAACAAAAGGAGGACGACCAAGAAATGGAAAACCTAAAAATTGGTAAATCTCCCTAAAAATCTAGAATGAATTACTAAACAGAGAGAGAGACTGTGAATAAGCTCAGAATGAATCTATAAAAAGGCCTGAATTTAGGTTCCCCCAAAACTTTTATATGAAAAGGATGACTAGGACTATATGGGAAACAAAATAAAAATGGAATCCAGAGCCCTGAGCCTGTTGTAAGCTTACCATGCCGGGCGAAAATGTCCTCAGCATCTAATGGGCCAGTCGCTGGAGCAGCGTCCCAGCGACGGGGATAACGGAAAGCACAGGCCACACGGCAGAGCAGGAAGCCCATGAGCCAAGGTGACGAAGGTGCTGAGAGCAAATGACTTAAAAATTCTCCGGTTTTATTTATTTACCTATGTAATACCATGCCTGAAAATGTTATTATGAGGATTGAAATCAATCAAGAGTGAAGGGCCTGGTGCACGGTAAGTTATAAATTATGTGAGAAGCACACTTCCTTTCTCTTCCTTTAATTTCTGTTGTGCTCTGTGCAAGGCCAACCATGGATGGAGCCGCGAGTTTACATTTGGTTACTACACCTGAAGGAACAGAATGACAAACTATAGGTATTGCCAGATGAAGAATACTAGATAGCTGGAAACTACATCTTATTGGGACAATAATATCTTACATTTCTGTAACATTTCACAATTTTCAGAGAGTTTGATTCTCAAAACAAGTAAGCAGACAACTAGTAAGATGACGTTTTATTCATGAACCTATAAATGCCCAGAGAGGTTAAGTGACCCACCAAATGTCACGTGGCTCATAAACAACCAAAATGGGACACAAATGCAAGTTTACTGAGCACTCGCCTAGCGATTTCTTTATCGCCTCCCTTACAAGCAATACAAGAAGGGACTGGAAAATATTCTGGAGATGTCTAAGGAAAGACATGATTACTGCCTTAAAATATTAGAAAGACTGTCCTGTAGTGAAGGGAATAGAACACTCCCCTCTAAGTACAGACCAGGATTAATAGGTGGAGATTACAGCCAGACAAGCTTTGGCTCAATATCGGGAGAAACTCTGGAACCATTAGAGGCAAGATACAGTAGACTAAAGTTGACTAGGGAGATAGTCAGGGATGTTTGCTTTGGGATATCAGTTGAATCAGATCCACTCAATTATTCCATTGTTGAATACATAATTATTGAGCAAAACTGTACGCTACGCATTGTGGGAGCTAGAGAGATAATTAAGATGCTGTCCTTGACTATGCAGATCACCTCAAACGCCCCCTGCAACTTTAGAAATCATGTGAGTGTTTGACATTTTTATTTAAACAGATTTTAAGACATTTGGGAAAACACAATTGGCATAACAGTGGAGACTTCAGCAACTGACAGAGTGATGCTTACATCCACCTAAATGTTGCTTTATTTTCCAATATTGAATGGCCATATGAACCAGCGGGGCCCTGTGAGCACTGTGTTCATCTTGCTAAATGAGAAACAGACAATGTGACAGGGTGACAGTTGTTTTTCTACGTCCTCCTTCTGAGGGACTCATCCTACTTGCTCTTGGACAATCTAGAATGCTGGCTGTAATTTGTAGGGAGGGCAGGTCAGTGTATTTAATTCTCCATGCTTTTGAAATTTAAAAATGTAACCATGTGCTATTCTAAAGCATTTCAATATTTGCATTTCTAATTCCTATAAATTACAAGCGTTTATTTTATGAAACTTGGAAAGATCACTATTTGTCTCAAATTATACCAGTTATGCCGGCATCACACCAGAACACAGAATTATGGAACATATGAGATAGAAACCTGACACTCAGTTCTCCGCGATGTGTTAAATGGAGAAAAAAAATTGTACTGCTGTATAAAAAGCTGGATAATCAGTCTCTCAAATCTTAAATTTTAAGATTCAATCAATAAAGAAAACAATTGAAAAGTTACACTCAAATCAGAACCTCTGAAGAGGGTCCAGACATAATAGAAACTTGAGTAATGAAATGAAAACAAACACTCTTTCAAACCGCTATGGAATTTATCAGCTGGATTAAATATGGATTTTGCTGAAATCCACAACTCATGTATATTTCTCTTGAAATAATGTGTTGAAGTGTGTCTGGGTGTTAGGGAATTGTTGTTGTTGCTGCTTCTTAAAAAAAACAAAACCAGACTAACGCACTTAATGGCACATGGGAAATAATATATTCTATGATCGAAAGGGAAAAAGACAAAGATGATCTTTTCCAGTAAATTAGTTTTAAAAGCTAGACCTGGTCCACAGGCAATTCCCAGGTCGCTAGATTTTCCCAGGATTTCCCACATTTATTAATGTCAAAATAATGATGCATCTGGTAACCGTAAGCCATCAGAGCCTTGAGATAGTACCAAAAAAGAGCTCTTTGGATCAGCCAAATTTTATTAAAATTCTTACTTCCCACGACTGATTTATCTCTGGCATGCTCTCTCATGTCTCCCCCCAGAATGCCCACATGTATGATGATCACAAATTAGAGTAGATTTCTTGCCACAGTGGGACTAGCAGCACCTTCCAGAGACGTTGGTTAAGTAGACCTCGCATTCCTGATTCAACTGGTACGGGCATTGGGATTTCTTTTCCTCGAATAATGATTAAGTACTTTAAGGCGTGACAATTTAAAATCTTCTTTATTTCCAGAGACTATTATTTTATTTCTCAAGCTTTCTGAATGGAAATGAGCTACATACGTTTGGTTACTAGGATCTCAAATGACTTGTTGCTAAAAGAACAGGAAGCCACGGGACTAGTTAGAACTGTATGATATGTGCAGAATCCTATAGCAGAAGACCCTGCCCTTGAATCGTCTCTACTTCTGTTCAAAGGAAAATCTATCCTACAGTGAAGTAGATTCTGTCACTTTCCTTCAAGACGCATTCCTGTTACCCACAACTCTGTACTGTGGGAAAATATTTGATGTATTTAGTCTAAATCCTTTATATTCCAGCAAATGTTTATTTATTCCCCTCCAGTTTAAGAAGAACATGTTACTGTCCTCTGTGTGTGATCACTATGTCCACGAAGATTAGAATCAACCCTCCAGCCAGCAGTAGAATCTTCCCCTCAAAGTCCTGCTCAGATGTTCTCACTATGAATGATTTGCTTCAAAGTCTAAATTCCACGGTTAACGCTTTAAGAAATCTCAACTACACATTTTTATGTTTCACGTAATAATTAAAAGTACTGTTTAGGTGTCAGGCTGTCGTCCCTCTTCTGACTGTGATTTATTAACTGTGTGATCTCAGGCAAATGACAGCAGGAGTAACACCAGCTTGCACAGTTTGTTCAGAAAATGCAGTGAGATAATGCACAGAAAATGCTTCTCATACTGCCTAGAACATGGTGATTAATATCACTTCAGTAATTTATAAGCTTGATTATCCAGTCTAGATTCAGATGCTGGGTTGGAATTATCGTGGGCTGGAAAGTTAGCCTCCTTGTGCACCAACTTCAAGACACAAATGATATCCAGGTTGAGATTAAATATTGGTTCACATCGAGTGATTGTAAATCACTCCTTAATAACATTATAATAACACTATAAACACCAACAATACCCTAGGACCTTGGAAAGTTTTGAGCAGACGTGATCTAAGTGATCTGAGAAATGATCCACTTTTAATGGATTTTACTGGCAGGTGGGGCTTTGGGCTCTCTACGTCAGTCCAGTGCTTTGCAAATGTTTGTTTATTGACAAATGTTAACATTTTCTTTAACTTGTCTAAGGGAGAGTAAGATGAGTGTCCCTGACCAAATCAAGTGACAAATAAGGGAAAGTAAGGCCTTAGAGAAGAGACTTCCAAGCTGTAGTTAGAAATGTGAGGACTGTAGAAAGGGTTGATGTGGCAGGGAGTGTGGCAACCATGAGATGGGGCCCCGGAAGGTGAGATGGCCAACAGCCTGACTTTGAGTCCAGTCTTGATTTGGGAGGACAGACAGAAACATGGGTTGAGTGGGAAGGATATCGCTCAAGTGGTGGAGCACAGGCTTAGTATGCACAAGGACCTCGGTTCAATCCCCAGTACCTCCTCTAAAACTAACTAAATAAATAAAACTTTTACCTACCCCCACCGCAAAAAAAAAAGAAAGGAAGAAAGGAAGAAAGAAAGGAAGAAAGGAAGAAAGAAAGAAAGAGAGAGAGAAAGAGAGAGAGAAAGAGAGAGGGAAAGAAAGAAAGAAAGAAAGAAAGAAAGAAAGAAAGAAAGAAAGAAAGAAAGAAAGAAAGAAAGAAAGAAAGAAAAAAAGAAAGAAAGAAAGAAAGAAAGAAAGAAAGAAAGAAAGAAAGAAAGAAAGAAAGAAAGAAAGAAAGAAAGTGTGAGTTGACCAATGAATGGAAGAAGGGAGAGCCTCAGAAACGCAGTCACAAGCATCCTTGGAGTTGGGGAAAGCTTGGCTTCTCCTTGCCTCTCAGAGGGGGCTTCATGTATTGAGCTGGGGCTGGGGAAAACACTGCACTAAATGAACTGTCCAAAGAACCAACTATCACACGATACTTTTAAAGAGACTCTCTAGGCTACTTTATATAATTGGGGCACAACACTTTTAGTGTGCTGGCAAGGAACCTTGCTTCCTTATACTGTTCTTGCAGGATCTAAGCTCGGGGTTAGTAATGGAGTCTGCCCTCAACCCTGGGATCTGGGATCTCGCTCAGATCTGCACAAATGCAGGTAAGAGCCATTATCCCTAGCTGTCTGCTTTTCTTTACATCCTCCCTCCTGCCTTTCTCTCTTCCTTCCTTTCCTCATGCAGATATGGAGTAGCTTTTCTCATTATTCAGTTCCGGGTCCTCCACAGGTTTTTAAGAGTCTGAAACGTACCCCGATGATGAGAATCTTTTCAACACAAAGTGCTCAATATGGAACATTTATTGAAGCAAGAGAAACAGGAGCTTTCCTAATTTTATTTTAAAAATAGTATAATATGTATGTAAATGGATAGGTAGGGAGTGAGAGAGAATTATGGATAGATCTAACTATAGCTCGGGAATCAGAAAGGAAACTTTGCTTTTTTAAAGCTATTTCTCAGAATGTCATATACTTTGTAGTATTTACCAGTAAAGTAGACAAGATTGTGAAGCTGATCATTTTTAAAATCTATTGTATCTCACTCTACAGGCATTGCCAAAAAAAGGAAAAGACTTTTGGTTTCAAATTTTAAAAAATAAAATTTCTGAAGGTAAACTGTACTTTCAATAATTATTAGATGTTCTTCCTAGGGAAGCCTTGGCAAAGGAGGTAAAATTACTTTTACTGGAAAGTAGAATACTAAAAAGATAGAAGGCTGAGTTATCTACTCACGGGGGCATCGAATCCTGGTTTTGACGAAAGTCTCCTTTTAACATCTCTGGGTCTCATCTCCTAGACTCAGGGAGTGTCAGGACCTTGAGTGTTCCCTGGTTCCATCTTGTGCTTTCACACTGAGGACCTAAGACCCCCAGATAGTAGGTGACTTGTACAAGATCCCCCAGTTAGTGACTAGTAAAGCCAGGACTGGTGGGGAGGGGAGGCGTCTCTTGAGATCCAGTTCAATGCTTTTCCCACTACAATATGCATCTTCTCTTGACAGAAATGGAACCTGCATCAAAAGCCTCCTGGGAGATGCCATGTGGGTTGTTTTTTTTTTTCAAGTGTGATGCATTTTTTATTCCACTTTGAGAAAAATGCTGCCAAGCCATTCTCTAGGGAGTGGGGCTTCTGTAAGGAGAGGAGGGCTTTCGTGCTTGGAGATCACAATGAATAATCACTCATTTAGCACCTAGACTGCATCCCAAAGGCCACAACTACCCTGGGGAAGATGATCAGATGGAGAGCATCCGAACTGGATTCAGGAGAAAAAGACACAGAGAAAAGTTGAGGAATTTAGCAGCCAAGGGATGTTGAAGTAGAATTGAAAAGTGAGCAAGATGAGAGAATGAACGCGCTGTGGGTAACAGAAGAGAAGCTCAGATTATCTTTATCTCATATAAATATTATCTTTATAAGTAGACAGAAAATATTTATCCTTTATATCCATTGAGAGCTCAGTAAAGAACTAGACAGATTTTTTTTTTGGCTATCCTAGGGGCTTGGGAATCCAGGATTTTTCCATGTGTGTGTTTTTCATCCATTAAACCCTTGGGGAGTGAGGGACCGTGTAGGAGAATAAAGGAGTCTGGATGGCATCAGACAAGAAGAAAAGCAAAAAGAGATGATAGAACTGAAACATAACGGCCCGATGGGGACAAGTACAAAGTGTTTTGTGCCCAGATCAGTAGTGAACCGGTGATCAGTTTCCTTTAAAAAAAGAATTCTGAGGATTTTCCCCTTGTTTTAGAATGATCTCAATTCAATTTCCTTTATTTTACCAAAAAAGATAGCTTTAAATTAATCTAAGCTTACAGAAAATGAGTCCAGGTGTTCCACTTGGTACACCGAAGTTTCAGGTAAGACTTTTTAGGGTTGTTTTATTTTACAGACAGTATTAGATATAACAACATCTAGCATATTTCTTCACCGGTAGTAGAGGCCGACTAGATACTGGTTAGTAGCCGTCCAATGCTTTGTTAATGGACTTAAGATAGTAGCACTTGTGTGATGCCAAGTTCCTGGCATGTACATATTCAGGACATATCCCTAAACATTGACCCAGAGTATAAGAAATCTCATGAGATCTCATATCTAACTGATTTTGTCTTTCTTTTTTCACCAATGTTGAGAGAAGAGTCTTTTCAGCTATTCTGAGGAATCATGCTATTTGACACTTCTGAAGTTTCTCTCCACACCCCCTGACCACAGAACAATGCAGTGGTGGGAAAGAGCACTTTCTTTGGACCAAGCTCACATTTATCCCGGGAGTAAGGCTACACATACCCTCGTGATGGCTGCACAGTGTAAGACGAAATAAAAGACAGGTCTTGCTGAAGCTTCTTCCTAAGGGCCTTAGATCCTGTCTCTAAACGCAGGCTGTCTGGGTCCCTCTTGGACAACTGCCTGTTGCCTGCTGCCTACGGGAGAGCTGGGCAAATGCAAGCGCCTGCAATGTTCTTCAGGTTTCCAGAGTGTTCCAGGGAAGGGTATGAGTTTGCATTGAAAAAGCATTCCCTCGTTCTGACCAAATTTTCGGTTCCAACTTCCCCAAAAGAGAGTGTTGGAAAAACCAAAACCATTTCTATTGACATGAAAACACACTCAATAGATAAAAAATTTAAACCTCCATCCGGATACGTATGACATTTCCACTATACATTCGACAAACCCACCAACCCCGCACGTGGCTTTTTGGGACCCCCGCGTCATTTATTTCTCATCCCACAAGTCCCCTAGGCTGAGACAAGCAAACTCCTGAGATTTACTGAGTAACCACACCCTCTCACAGTGAGGGGTTTCCAGAAAAGTGAAAAGGTGGCATTACATCTCATCCACGACTGGGGCAAAAAGTTTTCTTTGTATCTTAAAATTTACTTTTGATGAATTTTACTTTTTTTCTTTTATTTCTCATAAATAGCTATGAACAGATAACTTACGTCTTTCAAATGCAGCCTTTTAAGCAGTCCTAGCAGTTCTTGTCATCATCATCATCTGACCCCCATCATCGTCCTCCTCATTATTCTCACTGTTATTCCCAAATCCAAGGAACTGTGCTTCCTCGTGGTTTATTTGGAATAGTTTAAACTAGATCATCCTTCAAAACACTGCTATATTTTGTGGTCCATTTGAATTAAAATGCTTAAGATTCAGTATCAACAAGCAGCAAATGACCTTTTTAAATACACCTAATTTACTGAGTCCATTAGGTTTATGATAATAAATAAAACCTCTGCAATGCTTCATAATAACAATGATGCCTTTCAAATGATTCTGTATTTAATGGTCAATTTCAGAGCATTAAATGTGTTAACAATCAATTTCCTGGATACGATTGTGCTTCAGTTTATAAATATCAAATTATATAGGTCATAGTGTTACCTGGGCAGGCCAGTTACAGGATTTATACTGATGTTCTGTAGAATAATTGCCAGGCATTATATCATGCATATTTTTTTTTAACTCTGATTCTCAGCAGGTTACTAGGCTTTTGCACTGACACTTCTCTCTAACTTTTTCCCCCTCAGGATCAGGTAATTAAAAGGGTATTGATGCAAAGGGAAGCCGAGCACCACATGGCTTGGCAAAGTGTCTCCATAAAGTCCTGTCCTGTAGCTGTGGATACAAACTCAAGCTGGTCGTGTGCAGAACTCCAGCATGCTGAGCCCCCTACCCCTCGGCACAGCCAAATGTTTCAGCAGCTGCCCTTTTGTCCTGTTTCTTAAATAAACAAAGAACAGATACAAATTAATGACCTAGATTTATGGCAAAACACACTGCCTTCCCAGAGCAAATAGCCTTAAAAGAACAGATGCTAAAATCACATTTCTTACTCACAGACCCCCAGAGAAGATAGTTCTGTGAGCACGTTCGTTCCTCTTCTACAGAAATTAATAATCGGTAGAATGTAAGCGTGATGTGCAATGTCTTGCTTACCCCGATTTCACAAGCTTCCAGGCTGGGGCAGAGCCCATGGTTTGTTCCATGATCTGCTGCCCCATTTTGCTCAGGATCTTAATAGTTTTGTTTCACTTTTTCATTTTACGTGACTTTTTGCTAAGAATGATCAAAAGATCATCTTCATAGGATTTTAAATAATACTTAAAACGTAGATTTGGCTCACAGCATTGCCACAATGCTTTCTAAAGAGTGGCAGGAATGTCAGGAAATTTCCTTTGTTTTACTCTGAACCACAGGAAAGAATTATATGAAGATGGGGTTATTTCCTTCACATTCGGTTCAAAATTTGCTTTCTGCTTTTCTTTCTTGGTTTCTGTTTTAGCCAATGCCAGCTACACATAACAAAAACCTGACAGAAACAATGAAAACCTTGCTGCTGATTTTGCATCCAGAGACTTAGCAGCAGCTTCTAATTTATGGCAAATGGGAACGAAGCTAGGTCACCTCCAGGCAGGCATTAGAATGAAAAGGTACAGTATGTCATTGGCCACACATTGTGCATTCCCTTTATCCCACACTGTACAATATTTCCAATCTTATTCAATAATTTAATATACATTTTCTTGTCAAGCTTCTTGGCAGCAGGCTATGCAGCTTGCAAGATGGACTGAGAATGCCACAGGTGGGCTGATTAGCGGGTGGCATTTCTGAATTCTAACAAGCTGTTAGCATTATGTCTGTTTGCTTTAGGTACAGATGTGAAATGATTTGACAGTAGATTTCAAAAGTGTGTGAGTACATTTTTGTATGTCACACTATGGAAATGCGTTTTTTTAAAATTTCACACATTGATGGTATGTATTGTATTTATTAATTTCAGAAAGTATATGTCACTGACATGGCATAAAAATTAAAAAGCACTATCCACAATGTATAAAACGAACAGATTGAATAAACATCCCACCCCCGGTTAATCAGAAAGTCTTATCTCGTGCTTCAGAAAAAGTCAGAGGTTGGAAGAGCTCAGCCAGGAAATAAGAGTCTTCGAAAAGTTTGTTTTAATTGGGTTTATAGTGTGATGGTGGTTTTTCTTAAAGGAAGAAAAAAAGAAGAAGCAGCAGCAGCAGCAAAAGGGAAAACAACGACCACACACAGCAAATGGCGTGCGGAACCCTTGCCAGGCACGTTAAGTGACATCTGCCCTTGTCTAAAATTTCAAAGGTGATTTCAGGATTTATAAAGGGAAGTCTGCTTAACATATATAAAGGAAATTTAAAATAAATCTTAGAAATTTACATTTTGGGGTATGCTTAAAGCTATGATACAGGTTTGGAATCAGAGACAGATACTCAAAAGTTAGGGATGGTATCTAAAGGTAATTCCAGGTGAAGGTGCAGGGTGGGGGTGGGGGGTGTCTTTCTGAGGACGGGTCTGCAGGGGCACAGGAGGAATTCAAAGGCAGATATTTGTGAGTATGGATATGCACGACTGGGACATTGTGCTGTACACCAGAAATTGGCACATTATAATTGACTGTACTTCAGTTAAAAAAAAAAGGGGTCAGATATTTGTGTTCAACCTTGTGGGGGCCATTCTGCTTGGAAGCTATGGTAGAGGATGATGATGGCTCCACTGCTTTCCCATGCATTTCTTCCCCAGTCCTTGGGGAATCCATCCCCACAAAAACAGCCACACCTGTGCCTATGGACTAGCTTTACAGTAGATGTTGGTGAAACGATGCCTCCGTCTTTCTCTGATAGGATCTGAGAAGTGGATTACAATCCAGTAGGGTCAGAGGAAGTCTTCAGTATCTGAGCGCAGCAGATACTCAGAGTAATCCCACTGCCCATAGAGGACACCAGGGAACGTAAGGAGGAAGCCCCCGGAGACCTTGGCCAGAATCTGCAGCCCTCGGTTCCGAGCTGAGGCTGCAGGATGGAAGTGCTGGTGGGCACTTACACACCGAGCGTCAGACATCACCGCAGCCAGCACCAGGCAACGTGAAAGGGGATTTTGTCTCCCTCGTTATCAGGGATGTAAAGAGCTCTAACCTCTATTACAGAATAGCTGATACAACAGTCTGATTTTAAAGGTGAAAAAACCGTGGCTTAGAGAAATCAAATCATCTTACGAGCAGTGCTTCGTTCGTTCCTCCCAGCAGTGCTGTGAGGTGAGCTGACATTGCATGCTTCCTACGTGAGAAGATCGACTCGGGGTGAGCTGTTTGTTCACGGTCACACGGCTAGGCTTTGAAACTCCGTGTCCACTGCTGCAAAGCAGACACTGAACATCTATGTAACAGTAACTGCCATTCAACCAGTGTGTATTGGGCACCAGCGTTGTGCCAGGCACTTTTTGAGGTACTGAAATTAGGTAGTGAAAAAAATCAACAAAACCCATGCCCAGGGCAGCCTACCTTCTGATGGGAGAGACAAAATGAAGTGTCTTATGCCAACTTTGAGAAGGTGAAAGGACTCGAGAAAAATGAAGCCGACAAGGGTACTTTGGAGTGTGGTGGGTGGGATGACTGTGGTCAGGGAGGGTGTCCCTGGAGGAAGAGAGGCAGGAGCCAGGCAGAAATGGGGACCCAGTACAAACCCTGAGGTGGGAGCAGGGCCAGTAAGATCATGGAACAGCAACGATGCCGTGGGGCTGGAACAGCATGATCGGCCCCAAAGGTGCTGGGTGGGCCTGAGGTCTGAGGTCATGGTAGAGATAGAAAGCATGTGAAGGGTTACAGGAACCTCGCTGTTGTGAAAATTCCTTATATTCCATTCCTATCGGGGAAAGCATTTCAAATTCTGCGTAAGAGACTTCAAAGTGAGTTTTTGGAGCCCAACTGACTTTAAAATGGGAGCCTGCCATTGGAGCCCATAGAAAATGGGCTGAAAACAATCCTGTCCTGAGTTCAAGCACCTTGCATCCAAAACATACTCTTACACAAAGTGGCTCTTTTTAACTTTTGCCATGATTTTCCCCAGTGTATCACGCCTCCTTCTCTTACCAGGTAAGGGTGTGTTCCTTAGACATTTCCATCCATCAACATCAATAATATAAAAAAAATAATAATCCTGGCTCCTAGACCTTAGAGACTGGGTTTTCGTATCTTTTTTTTTCTACTACTTTTTGTCACTAATTAGCTTTTGGCTAATAAAATAATTTTGTGCACACTTCTATATTCTACCATATCAAATATACCCAAATCTCAAAAGTAGGAAGAAAAAGAGTGCAAAAAGGAGCTCACACAGAGATCCTTGACAGCCCGGCCCAGGTGCGGATCTGTGTGGCCACCCTTATCCTTGGTGCCTGGAGTATTGTAGGCGCTTGGTAAAAATCTCCTGAATGTTAAAGGCATTTTCATCAGAAAAAAAGGAAAGCATATAGAAAGGAAAGTTATTTCTAATTTTACCTTCTCAATACAACTGTAATGCGGGTTATTTCCTCCTTCACGGTACAAGATACTTCCAGAAATAGCACGTGCGGGAGAAATGCGACACCACCTTTGAAGGGCCTGCAGCCAACAGAAGATCTGTCTCTCCCAGGTCAGCATCTTGGGAGGGGTTTATAAACAGAAAGTCCATTGGGTGTTATTCCTGGGTGACGGGCTTTGATGTCGCCTACTGTCCAGGGACGCTCAGGGAGAAGTCAGTGTCCACAAACATTGCCTGACCCCGTGCGTTTGTCCAGCTGCTGCAGGTTGTCTCCGCCTCCCTGCTGGAGCCCAGCTGCTTCTTGCTGCTGTCGCGTGCCTGACATCACTCACCCTAACGGTCAGTCTGGAGGTCCCAGCAAGTACTGCTCCCCACCCTCAACATCACCACACATGATACCTTTAAAGTCACGAAATAAATATCAGTCTATGTTTATTCTTGGCGCGCGCGCACACACACAGAATCTCCCTTAGAAAACAACTCTGATAGTGTTAAAGATGTTTCTTAATTGCGACGTGCCCACGTCTGTGCAGAAAGAGACCACTGCTGGTTAGTCTTGTGGAGGACCGGCACTTGAGTGATGCATTTGGAGAGATGATGGATTTGCGCTGCTCCATCCCACTCCCAGCTTGCCTGGTCCCCTCTGTGACCAATGGCAGGCATTTGCGAGACAGCTGGCGAGGTGAGGGGTACAGGCTGAGGCTGTGCGAGAGCTCACTGGCCTCTGCACGGATCAAAGACTCATTAGCTTCCCGCTCTCACCAAATCAACTTATTGGCTCAGACAATCTGTATTGCTTTAAGCCTTTAGACAGCCAAAAGATTGATTTGTCAGTGAGGCAGGGTTAGGATTTGATTTTTGACAGGTCCCATCCAAAGAAAAAAGGTACACATTATCAAAGGCATCCATATTGCATATGTTGTAATTCTAGTTTTTCTGGCAAATACAAATTAAGAATTATTTCCCAAAGTACCGACTTCGGGTTATAAAATATGACAAATAGCACACAAGGAAATTCAGAAAGTATTTGACCAGGAAGATCTGGTGACAGACTACTTAAAATATGACTTTATGGTGTATGACGTTTCAAGAATTTCCTGAAAGATTTATAAGATTATAGGATTTACAGCGTGGCTCTGCATGTTTTCTACGCTATTGACTAATATTGTGTGTGTGGCTCAGTGGACAAAAGGAAAGTTGAAAATTCAAAAGACATTGAGCTTTAATTTAGATTTTACCACTAACTAACTGTGTGTCTCATAGGAGTTATTTTTACTCCTTTGTCTTCTAATTTCGCTGGAAATAAGATAGGAATACAATAGTCAGTCATTAACCTTTTAAAAGGTAAACTGTGGAAGAATAATTTTAAAAATTGGGGGAAAAAAACTCTTTATGAAATATTAAAGTCCAGCTACAAGACAATGAGAATTGCTTTTATCCATCGGAGGAACTTTACCGTTGATGTGAAAAGCTTCACGTTTTGGCTGTGTTAAGTTTGTCCATCCTGACAGTTCTCTGTGTAGGCTGTTCGGTCTGCTGGAAATAGCTAAAGCATCAACCTTTCTCCTGCTCACTTTCCTTTTAAGAATCTTCCAGTTCCCATTACGTGATTGCCTGTTTTCCAGTGGGAGCCTGACACATTCTGGTTGGTTCTCAGTACTCAGAGCGCCGGGAACCACGCAGACCCTCCACAGAGCCTCTGGCAGTGGTGCTGCCCAGGGAGCTGGCACCAGGGGAAAGCTCATGGGACAAGGTCTGCCTCTCCAGTGCGTGGAGATGTTAAGCCTAGGATGGCCAGACTCTTGGTTTTGTGCTGTCAAATATAGTAGTTGGGGAGGAGGGAGGAAGAACAGTTGTTGGGATAACAGTGATATCCCAAAAGGAAGTCATGGAAGGTATATAAACATTTTTATTTTTTAAGATTTTTAAAAACCCTCACGTTGCATGGAGTGCAAGCAAGAAACAGCTGTTGAGTGGAGGGGATAATGGATGGAGGGTCTGGTGAGCAGCTCAGAGGAGATGGCTCTGGGGTCCTGGGCAGGAGCGAGGATGCTCCTGCCAGGGAGAAGGGAGTGTGTCAGGCCAATAAATCAAGTCTGGGATTCCAACCTTTGGGTTTGCAGTGAGGATTTGCTTCTCGGTGGGTTGCATTTTCTCACTAATAATTTTCTTCAGTGGAAAAGAGAAAAAAAGAGCAAGAAACTTGAGGACCGTTTATATTATGAGCCACTTGGGGGTCACATCTGAATTAAACACTGCTCATTTTAAAGTCGACCTCTAATGCAGGGCCTTCTGCCTTTTCACTCTTTTCTAAGCCTGTAATTAGGCACTTGAATTCCTAACCACACTATATTTGCCAGAGAATGGGTGTATAGTTGTTTATATGACTTAAAATTGACTTTACAATTGGAGATGCTCACGCTATGAGTCCTTAGATGTCTACTGAGCCTAGATGTTTTAGATTCCACATTCTAGCATCTTTTTTGCATGACTCCCTGTATACTATTTTATGCAAATTAGTTTGTCTACAGGCACATTAGCATTTTTAATAGTTTAAAATCCTTCATTTGAGAATATATAAATTAGATTTTTCAGATGTCTTGCCATGTATTCATACTTATTTATACAAGGTTAAATTTCTATTAGTCTAATAAACCAGTTCACTTCTTAAATGATAATGAAATATGTAAAAGGGTTTTTAGTGAACAACATGCTCTCACATCCAGATTGAGCATGTTTCTAGTGTTGGGTTGGTTTTTTTCTTTTTTTTATCCTATACATTTGACTAAAAATAGTTTACCACAAGCAAAGTCTGCTTTCATTTAATTATACTTTAAAAATCCATCATCTGCCTGCAATTAGTTACAGTAACATTAGAACTTGAAACTATAGTCAGCAAAAGAGAAATCCTAATTAAAAGGAATTTCACCATCAGGCTGCAGAAATGCATCCATTTACTGGTCTCTTCACCTTCACTTCCTGTGCTGGGTATTTCATAGTTAACGGTGAAAGGGAAGGATTTGGAGGCAACCTGGTGCTCCGTGAGGTGGGGCGGAGGGCTCTGCTGGGCGCCGAGGGATGACGGCATCCTCTTGATGCTGATACAGAAAGAAGGGTCATAGCCATGCCAGGACAGTGACAGCAGGGGCAGCTGCCACCCCCACTGGCACATGCCACTTGACTCAGTGCCTAAAGATAACAAAACAGAGCCATAGGAAAACAGAAGAATTCCATTAGCCGGAGCAGTCATCCTCCGGGAGAGGTGAGCAGGCTTCAACCTGCCAAAGTTCCGTGAGTAATGAACGCGGCCCCAGAAAATTCATGGATTCCACAGTTTTCAACCACCCTACAAGGTTTTTCTATGCCTATCAGCAATTTTAAATGTCTGCTTCTTTGTTGCGTCCTCCACTGCCATGCTGAATTGGCAGCTTGGAAAGCCGAATCTCCTCTTTCCTGGAGGGGCTGCTCCCCTTGGTGAAAAGAGCTGGGTTTATTTAGTATAGAAAAGGAGAGGAAAAGGGAAAAGGAATAAACTAAGTAGAGGCAGCGGGGATGCAACAGAGAAAAGGTTTGGAACAATGAAGTTAGTCTAATGCAGAGGAAAGGAATGGACAATAGGCAAAAAGAATCGTACCTGCCTTCTTCCAGACAGCTTCTTGGCTTATTCAGAAAAGATATGGAAAAGGGAAATCACAGTGTACAAAGCGAAAAATCCTCCAAGCAAAGAGAAGAATGACTATGGCACTGAGATAAAAGGGTGAGGTACACGAAAGTCAGAACTTTGAAAGAACAATGGGAAACACCACCCGAAGTGCACTAGGTATCTAAATGTATAAACGTGAAAGTCAAGGAGCAGAAGGAGAGCATTCAAAAGGAGTTTAAATCTTAATCTAAATTATCTGGCAATTTTCCAGTTACCTGAGCTTCTGGATAATTCAGGCTTAACCTGGAAACCATTAACTGTCTGGGTAATGGCAGATAACTATTTAACACAGCTAACTATTTTCTTAAAGACTGAGGAATTCTTGTTGACTTTAAGTCATCATAAACTCCAGTTCTTATTTTTTCTCCAGAAACTCATTTCCTCTAGTTGAGTGCAGTGTTTACGAGCGTGAGCTCTGAAGTCGCACACTTTCAAGCTCAGATGCCAGCCCCATTCCTCCTAGTTGTAGGAGTTACAGTTATGTAACTAGTCATGCTTATATAACTAGTTATAGGCAGGTTGCTTAAAATTCATCTGTATAACAGGGACAATAATAGTAACTTATTTATAGGCTTGTCATGAGGATAAAATGAGATAACGGATAATTAACGCAGTCAGCACTCAATAAATCTTAGTCATTTTACTATTATTATATTATTACTACTTCTATTCTGTACAAGGAGACATAAATGAGCTATTATCCATTAGCTCCAATATTTTTCCGTATCATTTCTTGCTATTATAAACTTGTTTTCTTGGAGGTGCAATTGTCTCTGTCTTTAAAATGGAATATACCAGGAGATGGGCTAGACAGGACAGGACAGGAGGGAGAATTTGATCAGTTCAGGATTACAGAGAGGCAGGTTAATTTTCACTGATATTTCCAATGTGATGAATCATAGTGTATTTAGGCACAAAGTCATATTTGCACATTTTTTTTTTGCCATTGTCCTAATCGTAAAATGGAAATCCACCACCACTCTCTGCTTTATGTCTGTCTCCCAATACTGAGTTTTCAAAATAACTCCATGTGTGGCCAGTTAATTCTAGGAGAGCCTGAAATTCTCAAATTATTTTTAAAACATCGTGTAGCCTATATCACTTTCTAAAAAGAATACAAAAACACAGTGAAAAAACAAACAATCAAAACTTTACTCTGTCTAATTTTTTGTGAGCCACCAATTCAGGGGCCGCTACAGAGAGCCTGGCTTCTCAAGAGCCCAGGACTCCCCTCTGCCTCTGAGAATGGAATTCAGTGTGTGTGTGCTCGCAGGGCCAGGGAACCAGGGTCACTGGGTAGACAGAGACTAGGAAGGTTTCCGCTGGAATCAGAGACCTGACTAAACTCAGTGTACATACTTGTATGATAGGAAACTTGACTTCCCAGCTACGACAGGATCTTGGGAAAACACAGGTTTGCAGTCTCCATTTAGAAGATGGCATTTCACGGCCCAGAGACTTCTCACACGACACGGGGAGCAAGTATCCTCTGAGCCCTCCAGGTGCATCCTCCTTCCCCAGGAGCATCCCGACCTCGCACTGAGAAATCGACAAAAATCACAGTGCAAGAGGGTATGACAGCAGCTTGATTAATGAGGAGTGTCACAACAGATGGAAACTTGTAGATGGAACTTTCTGTAGCATGAGTCTATCACCGAGTCAGCCTCTTGATGAGACAGAAGGATGGTTAGCTTCCATGGAGTTAGTCCTTACTTAATAGACTCAAACCGCTGAATTTTTACCCACCCCTTTTGATCATTTTCACAAACCTCCCGTGACTTACTCCGTGGGCGTGTCATGCTCCTGAGGGCAGCAGGCTGTGCGCTCCAGGCGTGTGCCTGTGTCCCTTGGAAAAGTGACTGCACGAGGGGTGTCCTCAGCCGTTCATCTTCCCAGCGGGTCCACATGCGTGGACCCCTGCTGCTGGGAGAAAGCGAGTTTTACACCCACCCCCAGAATGGTTTGTGATCATTTGGGTTGTTTTGCTTCATCCCTGCTTTTTGTTGTTTGGGTTCGTTTACAGTGCAGATCCCTCAGCAGACGCTAGCAGTGATTTCTGGAAAACAGAGCCAGTCTCTTCTTATTCCCTCCCTCCCCGCATGGCCCAGCTCAGCATGGACTAGAAAGGACCTGGCCCTCCTCCTTTTGCTGCTGCCGGAAGGAGAAACAGCCCTGTGGCCCCTCACGGGAAGGCTGGGGAGGGCGGGAGGGCCCCCAAGAATCAGCCTGGAGACAGAGGGAGGTGATGGCAGCCCAGGCAGCCAGAAGTGTGGAAGGCTTCTCTTTCGATCCAAAGAGCCTTCCAGAGCTGGCTAAGGATGTGCATTGGTGCCTGAGTCTTCAAACACCCCTCTGCTCTCCCTTTCTCAAACCAAGGGGAGCGCCCTCCAGCAACACTACTTAATTACCCTTTTCTTCTGAGAAGCTAGAAAACTCCCTCAGCCGAGTAGTCAACAAATTGAGCCTGAATTGCCAGCAGATTCCTGTCATGCAGACAATTCAGAGTATTAATTATACTACAGAATGCTGTGCCCCACTCCCAAAAAACTGAAACCAAAGAAGACTACACTTGCTGAGAAAGCTGAACACAGGGGCCCTGTCAGAGAGGGGCTTCAGGTGGAGAAGAAGAAGAGCCATTGCCTTTCTGGACCAGTGAGTGTTAGACCACTCACCACCTACCAGTCCTGGGTAAGGACCACGGGGCTGAGCTGGGGACCAGAAGATCTGGATTCCAGCACCTGCCCTGCTCCTCGCCTGCATGCCTTGGACCTGTCATTCATCCCTGCTCACAGGTTCCCCAACTGTAAAATCTGAGTAAGGACTTCATGAGACCAGGGGGGAGAAGGCACGAGATAACACAAGTGGAAGTGCCTGGTAAACTCTAAAGGGCTGTGCACACCTAAGGTCTTTGTCCATGCCTAGAGCGCATGGCTGTGTTTCCTTGGCATGAACCTGTGGGATGTAGGAGCAGGTGAGGGAAGGAGGGACCCTCCCAGGCTGCACCATCCCCTCTGTAACTTGTGTCTGCTTCTCGGGCCCCATCAGTGGTGAGATTGCCAAGGCAGACTGTGAAAAAAAGACGGCAAGGGCTATTTCACATTAAATAAAGAAATGGAATGGTTGAGACTGGATGTAGGAATTTTGGAATCAGAGACACCGAGTTCAAAACCTTTCTCAGTCCCTCGTCTGCAACATTGGCAACTTATTTAACCTCACAAAGCCTCCATTTCCTCAACTGTAAAGTGGGGGTGATAATGACGTTGCCCCTAAGGGATTGTGGTGACGACTAAATGAGAGAATGCTGATTAAGCACGGGCCCCAGCATTTGGCACAGATTCGGGGCCCATAAGTGTCACCCGGCCTTCGTCCTGTGGAGCCCTTCTGCTCTGCTCGTAAATCCAGCAGGTTTGGTGGTGTTCATTCTCTGAGCTACTTCCTCAAGCCATCCAAAGTTTAGTACAAATGACACCACCACTGTAAAACTTGCCTTGATCCAGTCCCAAACCATGCTCCCAGGCTTGTGCTAACCTCAGGGTTAAGTTCAGGGCCAGCTTCGTGGGCCTCGGACCTGAGCAGCTGGACAGGGCCCCGTGCTCTTCAAGGCCCCACACTCGGGTTAACGCTCTGGTGCTGCCGCTGTCTTTTTGAACCTGTCTTTGACCCGAGTACAAGTGCTGTGAACGTTAGTATTCAAAAAAAGTTAACTGAATTAAGTTATGATCCTGGCTTTGAAGAAACATTAACAGCCAACTGTCGATTCTCAGGTTTTACTGCCGGTTCCCTGTGAAATCAAAGTCTCCTTGTGATACTGTGGCTATATGAAAGACACACGGCAAAAGCTGTAAGTTTCTCTCACTTCAAGCTATGTGTCTGGCCCTGGTTAGAATACTTTGAATTGAAAGGGTACGGCCGCTAGTGGACATGGACTAAAACTCCCAGATTCTTCATGACCCTTAGACAAAATGCTGAAGACCCAGACTTGAGATTTGTTAAGAAGGAAGTTGTCATAGAGTTCTAAAGGACACATAGCAAATTAAGGGGTCTGTATTTTCAGAAAAAAATAATTTTGAATATAGGAGACTTCTATTTTTAACTCCCTCTCAAATGAACCATTTATAAAAGGTTAGCTGAAATAAATAGCCTGGCAAGAATGGTGCCCACTACTTGGGACAGAAGTTAAAGGCTTCTAGAATAAGTAATATACTTACCATCTTTTAAAGCAGATAGGGTTACTGGAGCATAGGCTGGGAGTGCCCTAGAGTCTACAAAATGCAGAAATGGATGAAATAATTTGCCCACTTGTCAACAGGATGATGGCAATGCTCATTTAGTCATAGATGAACCTGTCCCTAAATCTGAAAAACAGGCATTTTTTATTGGCTGAGTCCCAAACCTTCTTCTGAGATCTACCCTGATCTTCCTTGGGGGGAAAATGATTCGACTTAGTTGTTTTAATCACTGCTTTGGAAGAATAACATGTACCTAAAGGGGTCAACATAAGTGAGCAGCTGGCACCACGACACGGTCACTCCTCCCACTGGCCCCACCACCATCCACTTCCACGTTCTTGGCTTTCGGTCCCCAGCTGCTGGCTCTGGCCTCTCTTTCCTTCTTGGGAAGCATGTCCATAGCTAGACAGGCCGCTTCTAACACAATCAGCACAGATCACTAGGTAAACAAGTAAGGCTGAGACAGGTTCAGATTTGAGGGACAAGCCATCGATGAAACAAGCACAAAAGCATAGCAGGTAGTGAAGCAATTATCGATGTGTCCTGATAGCTAATGAGTACAAGGTGTCAGACAGTGCATCTTTTGAGAAGAGAAATTAAGAGGTCTTCACCACCCTTGATGACATGTCTCTTTGGGTTGGACTAGCAAACAGCAATAAGGTTATCAGAATTGAAAGGCAGGTGAGAAAGAGGAGGTTCCAGCCGAGAAGAGCTATCGGGAAGGCCTGGAAGGAAGATGGGGAACTGTAAGTAGCACACTTGGATTAGGGTGGAGAGTATGAAGTTGAATGGGAGAGGGGAGGAGGGAATAAAACCTAAGGAATTCAATCGAGTCATATGATAAATGCCCATGAATTCAAGGAGATGAAGTAAGTACTCCAGCAGGCAATGGGGGTCCACCAAAAGTCTCCCAGCAAGCGACTAATACTTTTAGGACTGCAACTAGAAAATGAAGGCGACAGTGGTGCTTGATGATTGGAGAAAGACAAGAACAGGGAGAGAGGCCAGTGAGGAGGCTTTGGCGACAGCAGACGGAAGGGGAGACTGAGGAGCAGAGTTCCAGTGGGAATGGCATGGAAAAGGTTGAGTCTGTGACCTTGGAAACAGAGTGTGTGTGGGTGAGGGTCCTCAGGGAGAAGGGGGACCCAGAGACGGGGATTTTGAGCCCCAGGGACTGGGAAGCAGAGGTGTCTGGTGAATGAGGTAGATGGGAGGTTTTGGCATGTGGTGTTTAAGATGCTGGAAGCAATTGAAAATTGGCAGAATCTAGATATGACTTCATCTGAATTACATTTCAGATATTAACACACCAACTGTTTCAACTTTATTTCTTTGTTACCCACCAATGTTTCTCCAAGAGAGTATGTCCAGGCTTGATTTCTCAGACCTGAGGTAGCCTCGGCAATGTTTAGTCGGGCTCTGATACACTGGGCTGTCTTAGAGGTGAAGTTTCCCCAAAAAGACTCCGAGCGGAGACTGTAACGCCTTTAGACCTCAGGTAACTTGTGAAGTTAGCACAATCGCTATTTTTTCCTCTTTACCCCACTTCCCCTCCCTCAATCTCATCCTTCCAATTAAACAACACATACACACACTACTGAGTTTCTGTTATTCCAAGCCCAGTGGTAACATCTGTGAGGGATAGACACAGACGGGAGTAAGACGCTGTACTCTCTTCAGAAGAGCTTACAGTCTGGTAAGGACTCCAGGAGTTGTCTTCGCTGATGCTTACTGAGCACCCACTACACACTGACACAGATTTAAAGAGGCAGTGCTGCCTAGTGGTTAGGCATGGATTGTAGTAGCTAATGTGCAGACCCTGGAGCTGAATGATCTGGACTCAAAATTCTTGCTCTAGGGCTTATTTATCATGAGAACTTCAAAAAATTATTAAGCATCTTGGTGCCTCAGTTTTCCTATCTGTAAAGTGGGAGTAATAATAATTACTTCATAGGGTTTTATGAAGATTAAATAAGTCAATAAACTTAATCTACCATTATGTGTTAGGAGCTCATACTTGTTCCTAGAACAAGATAAGCACTCAATATATGTTCGCTCTTATTGTTAGACAGTGTCTTCATGAATGTGATCTCATGTAATCCTTGTATTAGTTCTGCCAAACTTGTATTATTTTCCTCATTCACGAATGAGGACTGCAAGACTCAGAAGACTAGCTGACTTGCTCCAGGTTGCCATTAAATGGAGGAGTCATGACATGAATCAAGGTAAGTCCACAGCTCATTCAACAGTACTGCAATACATCTTGTCACAGGGTAGAGTGACTTAAAGAAGGATGCTGTAAATCTCAATATGATCTAAAATCTCAAAACTGAAGACATTTTAAAATGGCTGATAATGAAATAATCAAGAATGATTAGAGCTGCTAATGCAATTTCCTAATTTAAACTTACTCCACAAATAACCTTTTAAGATTATTTCATTATGATAATAAATTAGATTGACCAGGTATTTTCCTCTTTGATTTCATGAACTATCTCTGGAGACATAGTTTATTGAAAAATCAGCTCCTAGTTTCCTATGGCTGAAACCGGTTTGCCAAAATTAATAAATAAACTGATGAAGTTTTACAAGATGTCAAGTTATAGTCAAGTGTCTTAAGGCTCTGTATGCATGTTAACAAGGAATATATATATACATACACACACAGAGGTACCTAAGGTCAGTTATGAGCTGCGAGCATGAGCTCTGTGTTACACAAAATGAGTCACATCATAGGAGTTGGCTCTTCCTGTCCACTGAGCTGATGTGAAGAAGTCCAGGCCAGGATGACTTTCCCTTGGCCCCTCCATACCACTTTTACATTCGTCCTTTAAGGTTCCTTTCAAGCACTACCTTTAATTTGCCATCTGGTCATCCTCTAAGGAGTCAGCTTGCTCAGCAGAGGTCAGGTAAGATGTTTGCCTGAAGTGGCCTTCAACTCACATAATCCAAAGCGAGAACGTCAACCCCAGCCAAAAGTGAAAACCAGCGGTCAGTACAAAAGAGTTGTACCAAGACAAAGACACAAAGATGAAACTACAAATGACAAGTGGGAGAGAAATCTGAAATCAGGATGATTCAGAATGGTTCAAGAGAATGGGTGTGTTAAGGAGAAATCATTCCTTACATGCAGGAGAAATTCCAGGCTCATTCTTACTGAGTGCTAACCTAGATCTGGACAAGAGAGTAGCTATTTAAATACATGTCTTCTCTACGCTGAACTGTAAGCCTTTCAAAAGCATGATGTGTATCTTGTCATTTTTGTATCTCCCATAGAGTCTGACATATGGCAGACACTTCGCAAATATTTGTTGAATGAATTAAGGAATGATGGATAGAGCTGAGAACGCATTACCAGCACAATTACTACCTCAATCAGTAATAGCACCGATCACTTTTTAGACATTTGCTATGTGCCCAAAATTGTGCTAAGCACCTGACATGTATAATTTTTAAATTCTCACAAAAACCTTGTAGGCAGATACTATTCTTAGCCCCATTTTACAGATGAAGAAACTGAGGCTTAGAGAAGTGATCTTTTCTAAAATTGCATACTATCCCACATCTGTCTGACCCCTCGGTCCATGAACTTGACCACTTAATTATATTGTTTTGGAAGCCCAGCCTTGTTTGACCCTAAATTGGATTTTAAAAACTGTAGAGAATTCCCTAATTTCCCCTTCAACCCTGCCACCGAAACTGAGCTCAGTACTCCTCTTCTTTTTGGGCAGGTCTCCACCAGTAACCTCAACACATTGTCAAATAATTATGCTTAGATGAGCATCTTGACCATAGGAACTCTTGAGCACTTGTGTTCGCCTACCATGAGCAGCATAATGTCTGGAAAAGAGTAAATGCTGAATAAATGTTCATGGAGTTGATTAGTTATTGATTTCTGAATAAATGATGTTCATCTACAAGACTATATTTACTAGCTACCATTTTGATTTTCAGCCACGGATTCCCTCACATAGATACTGAAAGGCCAAGAGATAAGATAATCTAGGCTGTTTCAGCACCTCTCAGCAGCTACCTTTGGGGCTGGATTTATTGTCTTCTTGGGTGAAATGTTGGCCTTCCACTTTGCTGAGCTGTCAAGAGCCGTGATTTTAGGTGTGGGGCTGTTGATTGCCCCCCAGACTTTACTCTTTGGTTCAAAAGTGTCATCTGGCACTGGACTAGATCTGTTACGAAGTGTTCACAGGACCTCTGGACCCCCAAGGAGGTAGGGCAGGACAGGCTAGCAGAAACAAGAGTCACCCTGTTGCCACCTTTAGAATTAGAATAGTAAAATAAAGGAAGAAATTTTAAACTATAAAAAAATTCAAGCTTTTAAAAATAATGGTAGTAATAAGAGCATCCTAAAGTACTGGTTAACAGCACAGGCTTTGGAGTTAATCAAACTTGTTTCAAATTCTGATTCCTCACTCATTTCCTGTGTTATGTAGGGCAAGTTACAGTTCTAAGCCTCAGTTCTCTAGTTTGTGAAATGGAACTGACAATGACTACCTGGTACGGTAAGCATTAGATAATGCACATGAAATATTTAACTCAGCACCCATTATATAGCAAAGGCCCAATAAAAGACAGTTGCTATTCAAACAGTTAAAGTTTATTCATTTACTTAATAAATATTAATTCAGCACCTACTGCACACCAGGCACTGTACTTTACCCGTCAACATAGACCAGCAAGCAAATACACACAGGGTCTGGACCCTCACAGAGCTTTGTGGTGAACTGTAAAAGTAGCTGCAAACTCCTCACCGCCTTGTAGCCACACCCCCACCACACTCTTTGACTTTAAACTTGCTCATGTGACTTGCTTTGGCCAATGGGATGTTAGCCAACATGATATAAGCAGAGGCTTTGATCCATCCAGCTGCTCTTAGAACCCCTGCTGCCTGGTACCACCATGTGAAGAAGCCCAAGCCAGCCTGCTGGATGCTGACAGACTTAAGGCCTAATTGCTGCTGTCTCCTTACCCAGCAGCCGCCAACCTCTAAAACGGGAGCAGGGCCATCGGTAGGCTCATTGCCTCCAGTTGACCCACCAGCCAACCACAGAAGAGTTAGAGTGCTCAGCAGAAATCAGCTGATCAGGGCAAGACCAGAAAAGCTATCTGGCCAGCTCACATGACTGTGAGCTAAACAAGTAAGTGTTCGTTGTTTTAAACAGTTCAGTTTTGGGGTGGTTTCTTACACAGCCAGAGCTAAGTGATACAAGCACAGAGGTCCAAAACCTTTTTCTGCAGAGGATCAGATGTTAATATTTTGACTCTGTAAGCCACCAGGTCTTTGTTGAAACTACTCAGCTCTGCTGTCGTAGCCAGAAGGAGCCACAGACAATATGGAAACAAATGGTAATGTCTGATTTGGCCCGAGGGCTATTGCTTGCTGACCCCTGCTCTAGCACAAGAAACAGACATTACTCACATAATCACACCAAAAACACATGCGTATAATCTGCAATAGCTGCTGAGCAGCAGGGCTCACCATGCCTTCAGAACGAGTAACTGGAGACCTTGTCCTAAGCTGGTGGTTCACTTGCAGTGTCTTGGTTACATGTCTCCAGAAGCAAACCTTGAGAAAAGAATTTGAGTGCAAGGAGTCTGTCTGGGAGGTGACCCCAGGAAGTATGGCGGAAGAGTGGAGACAAGAGACAAAGAAAAAGGCCAACATGAAGCAAGTTTATAAGCAAGTTACCCTGGTGGCAAGTGAAGCTGGGCCTCTGGGCGATGTCCTAGGTCACTGCGGGGCGAGGAAGCTGGGCTGTGTGTTCTCCGGCTGCCATTGCTGCTGCGAGGTGGCTCCCAGAGGTCTTCACTCTCCGATGTTCTGACCTGGCCTCACGCGCCCCCCCCGCAGCCAGCAGGAGCCCTCAGGCAGAAGGTGACAGTTCACAGTGAGAGCCTGAGCTGGTCGCGGGATGTGGCAAGGGCTCTGGGTGGGCACCCAGAGCAACTGCTGCAGAGGCTTCCCTGTGGGAGTCCGGGTTGAGAGACAAGCAGGATTTCAGGTGGAGAAACCACGGCTGAAGCAAAGATGTGGAGGAGGTCACCTAGGGGGAAGGATGTGTAGAGACATGAAGTCTAGCACCAGGTGTTTCAGGGAAACTGACACCACACGTAGGATGAGCCTGAAAGGGGGTCGTATTAGTCCCTTGGCCGCCGAAACGAAGTACTGCCAGCTCCGTGCCTTTGAATAACAGAAATTTATTCTCTCACCATGTGGTAGGCCAAAAATCCACAGTCACGGTGTCAGCGGGGGCACCCTTTCTCTGCAGGGTCTACAGAAGGGTCCCTCCTGCTCTTCCCAGCATCTGGCCACTCCTAGCAATCCTTGGGAGTCCTTGTTTTATGGATGCATCACTAAAATCTCTGCCTCCATCACCACATAGCCATCTTCCCTTTGTTTATGTCTGGCTCCAAATTTCTCTCTTCTTATAATGACACCAGTCGTTGGATGAGGGCCCACCCTAGAGACCTCATTAACATGATTATATGTGTAAAGACCCTATTTCCAAATAAGGTCCCATTCCCGGGTACTGGAAGTTAGGGCTTGAACATACCTTTTGGGGGACATAACTCAACCCACAACAGTGACTGAGAGGGAGCAGCCACAGAGAGGAAGAAAATCAGAAGAGGTCACCCAGAACAGTGCTTTGAGGAGGAGGGAGCGATCCTCATAAACAAGGTGAAGACCATTCATCGGGTTTAGACATGTGGACAGTGTGGTTCTTACCAAGATCTGATTCTGTGGCCAAATGGAAGCTTAACAGCAGTGAATAAGAGAAGAGGAAATGGAAGTAGCGAGCAGTCAGCTCTGTCAAGATGCTGGATAGTGAAAGGGAAGAAACAGAGAAGCAAGAGTTCGTGGGGTGGAGGGAGGATATTTTTTAAGACGGCAGAGATGGGAAGACAGGAAGGACCCTGTTTTGAAGGAGACGCTGAATACAGAGGTGACTAGTGAAATGCCAGATCCTGAAGAGACAGGAGGACGTGGGTTCCTGGGACCAGGCCTCTCTGCTGTAAGAGGCAGGAAGGACGGTGGAGGCGTGAGGAGTGCTGGCCCCAGAGCCACCTCCTCTACGCTTTATGCCCTTGCTCTTTCCACCCAATGAGCTCATTTGCCAGTCTAAGGACAATCCACCTGGTAACAACCACCAACGGATCTGCGCCCAGGGCTCCACATTTTCCTAGTATTCCCTTTTCACTTGTGATCCTTTACCAACGCTTATCAGTAAATGTCTTTTGTGTCTCCCAAGGCTCTAGAAGGATTACCCTGAGAGGAGGGAGCAGAAGGGTGCAGGGCTTTGGTAGAGGCATGCATTATTTACTGATCTCAACCGGAAGGCAGGACAGCATCACTATCTGCACTTTACACAGAAGGAAACTTGACTCCAAGAAATCAAGGGTTTTAGACAAGATCACGTGGATTTAAACCTCCATCCTTCGATATCTTCTCGGGGCCCTTTCTACTGCAAACAGCTGCCTCTATCGATGTGATATTAACAGAAATTTAGAAGTTAGATTGGAAGGAGGGTGTAGCTCAAGTGGTAGAGCATGTGCTTAGCATGCATGAGGTCCTGGGTTCAACCCCCAATACCTCCTCTAAAAATAAATAAATAAACCAAATTACCTCCCCCGCCAACAAAAAAATCTTTAAAAATTAAAAACAAGGAAATTACATCAGAACAGGAATACCGTGGTTTCCAGGAGGAAATGGGACTCTTTTTTCTCTAATATTTGTAAAGTAACAAGAAGTATTTATGGCCTTGCCTTTTTAGGAATAATGAAGGGGGCTGATGTCTTGGGAACTAAATTTGCCTTCTTTAAGAAGGCCATACAACCAAAAGATCCAGGTGAAAGTGAGTAAGAGCTATTTTCCCATAAGCTTAGAGCATGATCTATCCTGCGAACATTTACTCAGCTCCTACTATGTGCCAGGAATTATTTTTGAGACTAAGGGATAAAAGTGAGGCAGGCATCATCACTGTTCTCCAAGGCCTCAGAATCTGGGCAATAGGCAGACACGTGTGTGGCCAGGCTACCCTGGTCATGTGGAATCGTGAGCCCTAGGATACACGCATGTGTTTGGGGAATAAGGATACTTCAAGGATGTTGGTGACAAGAGAGGGGAGGGAGAAGATTGGCCCCAAGAGAGAAGGAAGAGAAATCAGACTAAGGGGGTAATAATAATAACAATACTAGAATACATCTGTGTGGCATTTACACTTTACTAAACACATATAAATTTTTCTCCACTTAATCTTTACAGCAACCCTTTGAGAAGTCTCCCCACACAGGTAGCTCTGTGCAATGAGCTTTCCCTAAACATGTATTCAAAATGAATAAAGTAAGAAATCTACCCATATTATACTACATATTCATGAGGCTTGTCTTTCTGAATTTCACTTGACAGATTTTGCCTAGTTTGGGGGGACTCTAATTTGCTCCACACTGCCTTGTCTAAACGGTTCCTAATTCTGCCGACTGAGCTCTGAAAGCTGGTTGAAGTCAGCTTCCTCAGCCAAACGAGTGTTATCCACTATCACACGGATGCAGTCCTTCCTGGTCTTTTGTTACCTGATCACCGGTGTGGACACCGAGAGCTGACAGCTTCACCTGGAAAACTCATTTAGGTGGAGTTCTCAGCGAGTCTCCTAATGATGAACTTCCTTCTTAAGGAAGTGATTCACACACCACAGTTCATGCATGCATCCATTCATTCAACAACTATTGAATATTGAATGCCCACTGCATACAAGACACACAGACAGACCTTGTAAAGGGCTCAGATAACAAGATTTGCACAAGGTCTTTGGAGTCTCCTGGGAGAAGAGGATGAGTGTACAAATAAATAGCTGGTGTGCAGGTCAAACTGATAAGTGAGAAAAGGGAGCTAGGGTCATATGTTCTTTTATTTCTTCAACCATCATTCATTAAGCCCCAGTGATGGGAAAGGAACTATGCCAAGTTCTCTCCCATGTGCTACCCTATTTAATCCTCACAACAAGGAGACAGAAGCTCTTAGCTCCATTTTACAGATGGGGAAACCAAGGCTGTCCTTACTTCCTTCCATTTGGATGGGCTTCATGGAAGAAGGTTTTTGCTTCTTTGTTTGGGGCTTTCTTTGCTGTTTTGTTTATTTTTGCTGTTGTTTAAGTCTGAGGTTTTGAACAGGATTTGAACATCTCAACCTAGGAGGATTTAACATGAAGCTGAAGATGCCTGACCTTCCAGGACCCGAGCTTTCACAGGTTCCTTTCAGGGTCCTAGGAGGAGCCATACACATGTGTTCACGTTTCTCTATGTTTTTGTAAAATTTGCCCAAGTGATGTCTTTTAGCATTCTTTTTCTTAAGAAGATTGTCCTAAGTGGTGCAAACTTCAGGTCCCACAAAATCTGGATACATCTCTGCGTTTAAAGATAGAATGAAGGGCCTGCAGAAAAGAGGAAACTGCTGATCAAGGCAGTGAAGTGGAGAAAGGTGGGCGGCCCACGTGGGAGGAGTGCGTGTGGCCCTGTTTGCGTGGGAGCAGGTCAAGGCAAGGCTGGAATGGATGAGATGAGGACCGTCCCAACCCTGCATCTGCCCGGTCCTGGGCTGATCTCTCTACGCAGGTGCAGATTCCCCCGCCGCCAACAACATTCTCTGTAGATCGCCCGTAGACCCCTCCCTCCAGAGCCTTCGCCTGCTCCTGCTCCACCAGCCCCTTCCCAATATGACGTGCTCATGGTTGCCCTTCTGAGGAAGGAAGGGAGGGAGGGAGGTGGCAGGGAGAAAAGAAAAAACCTCTTTCGAAGATGTTTCCTCTCCAGACTCAGTCCTTCCACTTCCTCCCCAGTCTTGGCTGAAGTTCTTGACAGAGATCGTCTTCTCTTAGTGTTTCCACTGTCTCACCCCGGATGACTTCTCAGCCCACTGCAGCCTGGCTTCTCCCCCACCAGCACCACCTCCTCCAGGAAGGAAACTGCTCCTGCCAAGGTTGTCAACAACCCTCTTGCTCAAGACAAGGACCTGTGCTCTTCCATCCTCATCATCTTGGCGTCCTGACTTTGACGACCCCTCCCAGGCTCTCCTCCTGCCTCTGTGCCTCTTCCCTCTTCGTCTCTGTTGCAGGCTCTCCTTCCCATATCCAGGCTTAAACCCTGGCGTTGCGCAGGTCTGCTTCCGGCTCCCTGCTTTTCCCCAGTCATGAGAAGTACTTCTCCCATGTGTGTCACAGGTGCTGAATCTCCCTACATCCGAAGCTGAGCTCAGCATCTCGTACCACCTCCCTGACCCAGCTCTGCCTAGACCTGTGACCTGCCCATGCGATGCCCCCAGCCCAGGAAAGTCATTGTCCACTAGCTGCCCAAGCCAGAAACCTGAGAAATGGGCTCGTGACCCACCTCACCCTCCCCCTATCCTTGCAGTCATTGCCCAGACCTGCCCTCGCCATCCCAGATCTCTCACATCTGTCCCCTTCCGTCCACTTCTAATGCCACGATTCTTGCCTAGATTCCTGGAAGCGCCTCCTGACTAGTCCCCTTGCCTGTCTCGCCCCTTGTCCTCGCCCCTTTCTCCCAACTACAAACAAAAAGGTCTTTCTAAAATGCGAATCTATTCACACTTCTCTTCTGCTTTCTTTGGGGGCCTCCCGATGCTCTCAGGACGAGCCTGAACTCCCCACAGGGCCCTCAAGCCTTCTGTAGTCAGGACCCTTCCCTGCCGCGGTCACTGCCCTCTCGCAGGCTGGAGCCCCGCTGAGCAGCTCATAGGCGCGTGCCTCCGGGGCTTTCGTTGTCCTGCGCCCCCTCTGTTTCCCTGCCCACTCCTCACCCACCAGCCTGGCCTCCATCTCGCTCCTCCTGTGCCTTCTTCAGGTGACTGCACGTGACTGTAGACAAGCTACTTTTCCCAGGAAGCCTTCCCTGATTTCCTGGGACCGGATTAGTGCTTGGGCTACGTAGTTCCAAGCACCTCACCTGGGGACCCTGCTACCCCCTTAGATCCTTGAGAGAATGCCCTGGGAGTTTATCGTTTTGTATCCACAGCGGGGACATGGCCTCAGTGCCTGGCACATGGAGAGATATGTGTTGACAAAACAATGGATGAAAAGTTGGAGGAAACCAGTTGCCCATGTGCACTGAACGCCAGGCTGGGGCGTTTGGGTTTTCCTCCGTAAGTGAAGTGAGTCGATGCAGGATTTGGAGCAAGGGAGAGGGCTGACCGGGGCTTTAGAAAGTTCACTCTGGTGGTACAGTGGTTGGCAGCTTGGTGAAAAAACAGATGACTCCTAAAGCAGGAAGTCCAGTTAGCAGGGCCTTGTGGCAGTCCAGGCAGGAGGTGACCAAACAGGGACAGAGGCAGAGAGACGGCAGCAGGGGGGAGAAACAACGCGAAAATCCCATTGACAGACCCTCATCGCTGAGTAGCGTGCAGCTAGGGGAAGAGGGGGCGTGTGCCGAGCAAAGAAGCCGGCGTGGTGAAATTTCAGTCCCGGTGACCAGGGGACGGTCTGAGACCTGTTCTCTTTGTCCTCTGAAGTTTCAGGGTCCGAGACTTTCTGCTTCTGCCCCAAATCCTTAAGTGGAGAGCAGATATGTGCATAGCATTGGGTTTTTATTGCTGTTTTTGTTGTTATTTATCCAAACAGAACCTGAATTAGGAAATCAACAGTGGCTGCCCTCATGTCTCTCTATACTGGGAATGTACTCTCAGCCCCACCAGGGCTGGAGAGAATATCTATGGTAGAGGATTGTGGGCTTGGTATTTATTTAGTTTTTCAGTCTTTAAATGCTCTGCTCATTCCATTTGGGTGGAGCTGTCCCCCAGTTCACCTTTCCTGGGCAGCCACAGGGCCACTATGCCACAGCCGGCCAGGGGACAGCAGCCGCCACACCCGCCAGAGACTGGACTATCGTCAGGAGGTCCAGCAGGCTCTCCGCTGGGTGGAGTTGGCAAGGAGCTCACGTCTTCTCCTCTGCTTTCCACCAAATGCAAACTTCAGGGCACAAGGTTAATTCGAACACGATTTGTCGTCATCCGGCATAGCCTCGCCGGGGTTCCCGTGTTCAGCTGTTTCTCCAAGCTCAATGTTTCAGAAGCACTTATCTCTGTTGGACAAGCTATCACTCATGAAAGCAGGAAGGATAAAGGCAGGAATGTTTTCACTGAGTTAAACTGCTCTGTGCTGCCCTCCCAGGTAAGAGCACAGGACACACAGGTCTAGGAGGGCGGCAGTCAAGAGTGCGGACCTAGAGATCAGCCCACCTGGAACTGAAGCCCAGTTTTGCCTTTTACTGGCACCAGGACCTTAGGCAAGTCATTCAACTTTCTAAACCTCAATTTTTCTTATCCGTGAAATGGGTGTGATTAAAGTAATCGTGCCCAGGGTTCTTATGAGCATTAGGTGAAACAATCTGCATAAAGCACTGAGCATTCAGCATGCTGTACCCCTTACACAGTGTGATTTCTCAACCTGCAGATCCCTTCAGTGGGAGAAATGATTCTAATGGCCGTCTGATCCCCATTCCAGATCTTTAAGGTTCCCCATCCCCACTGGCTGCTGCTGCTTCTTCCTTTTTATTTATTTTTTTTAATTCATGAAGTTGTATTTCTTCTTAAAAAGGGCTTCCAAAATGTAACAGCCTCTGGAGAGGATTAGTAATAGTCTTTTCTTGTCTTTTTTTTAACTTTCAAAAATTGTGGTAAAATACAAATATAAAATTTACCATTAGTGACATTGAGTCCATTTATAATGTGCAACCAATACCCAAAAGGAAACCCCGTGCCACTAGCAGTCACCCTCCCCATCCTCTACCCCTGCCCCAGCCCCTGGCAACCACTAATCTGCTTTCTGTTTCTATGGATTTGTCTCTTTGGACATTTCATATGAAATGGAATGCTTCTTTTAGTCCTAAGGCAAAGTTTCATTTCCACTTGGAAGCAGTAAGCTCAGTCAGGAGGGGTCTTCAGCCTGGCTCTGCCACTTTTGACTGTGTGATGTGGGCAAGTTATTTAACATTTCTACAACTTGGTTTCCTTCCCTAGAAAGCAAGGAGGACGATCATAGGACCCTCACGCAGGGCTGTGTGAGGAGTAAATGACATGACATATGTCCAGTACTGTGTGCTGTCTGCGATCACTAATGTTATTTTCAATCACACAAGTCATGCAGGCTCTTTGGAAAAGATCTGGAGAACAGAAATGTACACATAAGACAAGAAAACTGCCCACGTCCCCCAACTACACTGCTTGTTGAAGGTCAGTGACCACATCTTACCTTAGTGTGGGTGGCGGCAGCCCCAATAGCAGGTGTTGGGGCAGTGGACCTGAGCCTGCCTCTCTGCACTGTCACTCCAAGGGTGACCTTGGGCAAGGTACTTAACTCCTGTGAACCTTGTTTTCTCATTTGTCACACATGGGAAAACATCTACCGCAGGAGTTCGATGTGAGACGTAAAAGAGATGTTCAACGACAAGGGTCTGACCACAGCAGGATCTCAGCAGCCAAGGGCGTGCGTGCCTGGGCCCGGCCGGGAGAGGTGGCATGTGAGGAGGGCACTCAACTACAGGGACTGCATGCAGCGGTCATGTGGATGCAGGGAGAAGGTGGGGATGCGGAAGGGCCTTCAGGGTTTCCAGAGGGAGAGACAAGAGAAAAGACTGTGCAGGGGAAGGTGCTGACCACGGCAGGGCTGGGAGCTGTTTTAACCCCTCACTGACCTTCATACTCATTGCTCTATCCTGCTATCTCAGTCACCCTTCTCCAGCCCCTGTGTTCCTGGGAAAGTGGGCAGTGATGGTGCCGAGGATGTGAGAGTCATGGGCATGGCCGCAGCTTTAGCAGTAGTAACAGCTGACATCAAGTGGAGGGTTGCCGGGGGCCCCCGAGCTGAGTGCTTCCTGTGCCCTTTCTCACTTCATCCTCAACATCCTCAAAGGAGGCGGGTTGGGGCGCTCCTGCTATAACAGCCCTTGAGGATGGGAGACCATACAGTGGGTGCTGAAGTGCTGAAGTGGGGGCGCTGGTCTCCACGGGCTGCTCTCCCAGCCACACATCCGTGGAACCAGAGGAGCCAGAGCATCTGAGCTCGGAACAACAAAGAAGGCCAACGCACAGACTGATGTTCGATTCAGAAAGACTCTAGAAAGTAACAGGTCGGTTTCCCTCGGGTATTGGAAACTGCTCTTTGAAACTCAAACTCCTAGGCCAAAGCCACATGCTTCTTTCAGAAAGCCAAAGCAAGGCCACTTCGGCTCAGAATATGCCAAACTTCAATTAAATGTAAACTGATCCTTTAATGCACAGCAGACCTAAAACGGCCAAGCTTGCTCGCTGGGTTTCACCCACAGGGCACTGGGGAATTCTGACTCCTGGCAAAGGAGGGGCCTATCGATTGGCTGTGGGTATCCCAGAGCATGTAAACTGTTGGAAATAATTGCCCCACAGTTTGCTCCATCAACTAGGAGGTGATGCGACCATTCCTAGCACTTCCATAGGTCACAGATGATGGTGACCTATGGTACAGTCTTGAGTAGCACTGGATGGCAGAAGGAGCACCAGGCAAAAGCAAGTTTCATCTCCCCACCATAAACCAGCTGTGTGACCTTAGGCCAGTCACTTAACCTCTCTGGGTCTCAATTTTCATCCCTGATAATGAAGAATTTCACTGAAAGAATCTAACTTCACGTCTGGTTCTAAATTCCTTTTTTAGGCCTTCTCACATTGCCCTCTGGAATAACAAATGAGGCCAAAAGAAGCTGCGGTTATATACCCTTCCACCTGAGCCACACACCCAGCCAGCAAGGCCTCATGCAGCCCACTGGAGGCATACCTAAATTGTGGGGGTATGTCCAATGAATGAACACTGTATCACAAAAGTTCTAGAATCACTCAAATTTTTCAAGTATAAAGAACTGAATTCTTGTGCAGAAGGAAGAACATTTTCATGCCCCATATTCCCTTTCATCTGTTTTTAAACTTGAATTTTCACAAGTGGATTTAATAGACTTCGGAGTTAGCAGAACTGCATGGAACCCTGGTTCCTGGAGAAGTTACTTTCTGAACTTCAGTTTCCTCATTTATAAAATGAGTATTTATACCTTTCAGAAAACACTGTTGGAGAGATCAGTAGGGACTTACATTGGGTGACAAAGAATGCATTAAACACGAGAAGCCCATTAAATGTCTGGTTTTTTTGTGTTGGTTTTAAAGCAAGATACATGCCTGTGTACTCACCTTTTTCTCTCTAGTCTCTTTTAGATCCTCCAGGATAGGGACAAATTTCTTCTGTTTCTTGGTAAAGCACACAGTGCTCTGCACTACGCTGAGTGGAATAAATGAATTCGTTGATCAATGAAATTACTCTTTTGTTCTTCCCTAAGGTTCTGACTTTCCAGAGTTCACACCATTTCTTCCTCTTCGAAGTGGCAGGTGTAGAGCTGTCTTTCATGACCTTTACCACAAGTCTTGGAAACTGTTCCTTTATGACGAAGACTCCTGGTGTCTCTATCTCCCAGCATGCCCATGGAGAACCACGAGGCTCCAGGCAGCCTGAAGGTGGAAAGCAGAGCCCCCCCACACACTGCTCCAAAGAGCATGCCAAGTCCCCTCCGCAGGCTTGAAGTGTGGCAGACCCTTTACACTTTGTGCTTGTCCAGTCTCAGAAAACCATACAGGGTTTTGTGCTCATGATCCCAGGGCATCACTGTAAGCACGTCCAGTTTTAGCCCTGCCCTCTCCATTTCCCAGACTATGAGCAATAAGAGCAATGGGTGTGAATAGGGGGAGGTGGCAAGAGATTGGGTGAAGGAGAATGTTGCAAACGGGATTGGGAATAGGCCTGAGAGGTAGGACGCCAGGCTGTGCTTTCCAAGGGGAGACCGTTCCACCTCCTGGGACTCGGGTAGCATTTCCTGTTTCCCCTTAGCCCAGGGTTAGACTAGAGGAGCTAACTCCAGCTCCTCCTCATTTAGCCACAGAGATTTCCAAGCCAGAGAGTGAAGCTGTAAAAATCAGTGGATCAGGAAGGTCCACAAACTACTTGGTTGATATTTTTAGGACATAACTTCTCCCCAGAACAGAATATACATTCTTTTCAAGCGCACATGGAACATTCCCTAGGATAGACCACATACTTGGACACAAAAGAAGCCTCAAAAAATTTAAGAGGATAGAAATTATTTCAAGCATCTTTTCTGACCACAGTGGCATGAAACTAGAAATCAACCACAGAAAAACAAATGAGAAAAATACGACTGCATGGAGACTAAACAACATGCTACTAAAAACCCAATGGGTCAACGATGAAGTCAAAAAAGAAATTCAAAAATATCTTCAGACAAACAACAGTAAAAACACAACCACACAAAATCTATGGGATACAGCAAAAGCAGTCCTAAGAGGGAAGTTCATAGTGATACAGGCATTCCTCAGAAAAGAAGAATGATCTCAACTAAACAAACTAATCTACCACCTAAAAGAATTAGAAAAAGGAGAACAAACAAAACCTGAAGTCAGCAGAAGGAAAGAAATAATAAAGATCAGGGAGGAAATAAATAAACTAGAGATTAAAAAAAAATAGAAAAAAATCAATCAAACCAAGAGCGGGTTTTTTGAAAGAGTAAACAAAATCGACAAACCTCTGGCCAGGCTCACCAAGAATAAAGGAGAGAGGACCCAAATAAACAAACTAAGAAAGGAACGTCCCAGAGCAGAGGGAAGGTTGGTTGCCGGTGGGATTAGCAAACAGCAGGAGTTGGGAACCACAGTGATAGCCAGCTTTGTGTGCTAGCACAGTGCCTGGACCACTCTGGATGTTTGTTGAATGAGCAGAGGTGGAGATGCAGGAAGAAATGAGCGAGTAATTGCAGCTGGAATTAAATTAAACAAGTGCTTCAGGTCCCTCTTCAAGGGGCTGAGACCACTGTCTCATAGCTCATGCTGCTTGGGAGTGACAAGTGGGAGAATATTTGTGAAGGTTCTGGGACTGTGGAGAGGGGAACTTGTGGGCAGGTCCCAGGAGACAAAAGCTGCAGGTGGGGGGAGCCAGCTGCCCAGGAAGCAGGTGGGAGAGAAGAAGGAGGTGGGCGTGCAGCTGAAGCCCAGGGGAAGTCCCGGCAAGAAAAGGGGCTGGTCAAACAGGGGAAGGAGGGTAAACTGGCACATTTGGGGCATCCACATGGTCCTGGGCCCTGGCCAAGCACCCTGGGTATGTCATCAACTAGTTCCCCAGGCCCCTGTGAAATTAATATTATCATCTCCATTTTATTGAGGAGAAAACTGAGGCTCAGAGAAAATCAGAAATAAAGGTCAAGAAGCTGTAAAATGGAAGTGTTAGGATTTGAACCCAGGTTTAGCCAATTCCAAAGCCAACATCCTTTCTGTCTCCCAGGGCTGTGTCCTGTCCTGGGAAAATGTAACGTGGAGAACACACAACAATGATGCACATTGTCCATGACACTCTCTCTGTCTCCATCCTGCTGCCCACCAGCTACAGCCATTCAGTCCCACGGACTGTTGACCGGCTCTCCTGAGTAGATCTACGGTCCACTTTTCATCCCTGGCTCAGCCACTGCCTCAGCCCAGCCCCCCTCACTCTCACCTGAACCACGACAATAGTCTCCTGACAGACCACCACCAGCTTCTATCTCACTGCCCACCCACAGTCCCCTTCCACCAAACAACCAGAGTGTCTTCCAGAACGCAAAGTGCAATGTCACTGGTCTACTCCAGGATGACTTCAGATTCCCTAGGACCCAGCCTTGTCCATCAGTCCAGAGTATCTGGCACTATGCTCCCCTCTGTACTGGACTAGATGGAAGCCCCCAAAAAGACATGTCCACTTCCTAACACCCTGACCCTGTGAATGTTACCATCTTTGCATATGTAATCAAGTTAGGATCTGGAGATGAGGAGATCACCCTAGATTACCCAGCTGGTCTCTAATCCCAAGGACAAGCATCCTCATGAGAAGCAAAAGAGAAGGAGACACAGACATGGAGTAGAAAAGCCACGTGAAGATGGAGGCAGAGATGGAGTGTACAGCTCCAAGGAACTCCTGGAGCTGCCAGAAACTGGAATTTAAGAGTCAAGGAAGCACTCCTGGGCATATACCCAGAGGAAAATATAATTCATAAAGGCACATGTACCCCAATGTTCCTAGCAGATCTATGTACAATAGCCAAGACATGAAAACAACCCAAATGTCCATCGACAGATGACTGGATAAAGAAGCTGTGGTACACAATGGAATACTACTCAGTCATAAAAAAGAATAAAATAATGCCATTTGCAGCAACATGGATGGACTTGGTGATTGTCATTCTAAGTGAAGTAAGCCAGAAAGAGAAAGAATAATGCCATATGAAATCGCTTATATGTGGAATCTTTAAAAAAAAAAAGGACACAAATGAGCTAAGCTACAAAAAAGAAACAGATTCACAGACATAGAGAACAAACTTATGGTTACCAGGGGTAAAGGGGGTGGGAAGGGATAAATTGGGAGTTTGAACATTTCACCTCTTGGTGAGTGATGGAAATGTTAGCTATCTTGATTCTGGCAGTGGTTTCATTGGTGTATACATCTATCAAAATTCATCAAATTGTACATTTGAAATATGTATAGTTTACTGTACAGGAACTATACCACAATAAAGGTGTTAAAAAAAAGAGAGAGAGAGAGAGTCAAGGAAGGAGTACGGCCCTGCTGACACCTTGATTTTGGACTCCCAGCTCTAGAACTGTGAGACAATAAATTCCTGTTGTTTGAAGCCACCCAGTTTGTGGTATTTGTTATGGCTGCCCTGGGAAACTCACATGCCTTCCCCTACGGTGCTCTAGCCTTATTGACTGGCCTGAGAAAGAACTAAAGTTTTCCTGAAAGCTGCCTGGTTCTCTTTCTGTGCCTTTGCACATGCTGATCCCTCTGCCCAGAACACTTTTCCACCCTCTTATTATGCGAGTAACTCCTCTCTTACCACTTCTGCTGAAAACTCTTCTCTGACATGTCAGCCAGGCTGGATGCCCTTCCTGCGTGTCCCTACTTACTCTGTACTACTCTATGCATAATACATATGATATTTACCATGATTTTTTGTTTGTTTTATTAACCAGTAACTAAGTTCTACGAGGGCAGGGATGCTGTACCCTCTGAGTCATATGCACAGTTGTCACTTAATAAATATTTGACCTCTACCATGTCACTTTTTCCCCTATCCTCCCACATCCAGGTAAAATTAGCCTTCCCTAGGCAGGAACCCATAAATATAAACTACCCCTCTCCTTGGCTCCCTGGGGAAATCTTCCTCCCCTGTGTTTAGGCCCCACAAAACAGTTTCACTCCCAGCTCTGGGAGGCTTGAATGAAGGCTCATACAAAATTGGCCATAAAGAAGTCATTATACGGCTCCAAGCCTGCCCGAGCATAGCATCCCACTTCTCGGGTCACAGTGACTGGCTTGTGGATAAGCACATCATCTAGGTCAGGTCAGAGCTCTTTTATTGGGATTTAAACACATGGATGTTCAGAGGATGCCATCCTCTCCCTTGGGGGTCACTGGCTGGGACAAAGCCAGCTACCACCATCTCCATTCATACCCAGTCCCCACATTGTGTGAGGAAAGCTTGTTTTAGGCTATAAATATGGAAGTAAACCCAAGAGTGGGTGGGGAGGAAAAAAGAGCTGGTCATCTGAGTCCAGTGCCCAGTCCCCCCTAGACCTCCCCAACACGTGAGTTAATGAATTCTCTGCTTTTTTCAAGCCAGTCTGAGTCCATTTCCTATTGCCTGTAACTGAAAGGGTCCTGGCAGATGGAATGCTTCTGCTGCTGGAAAGGCACCATCTCACCAGTCCACATGGCCCTTCCAAAGCGGAGCTGCAGAAACACCTGTGTTAGTGCATCAATGCCTGCGCGAGCCCCCAGCCATGAAGCGGCTCTGCCTGCCTTCAAAGCGCAAACTCTTCTCTATCCTGGCTTCCCACGTGCCTTCACAAGGCAAGTGGTGGGGGAGGAGGGAGACCAGCAAAGGCTGGAAACGAGGTAACATCTTTTGCCAGTCCCTGATGTTCCCCAAATGCAGGCCACGTGACTGAGCAAAACCAGCAACAATAAAACCCACGGTGTCTAAAATATTCATCTTCAAGTTCTACAGTCTGTGACCACCTGAATCAATTAGCCTTATGCTTCTCCACCTTGGCCTTGAGGACAAAACTCTAACCAGGAACTTCGTTCCAACTCTGATTATTTTGTATCTTTAAGGGAATGCTGTAGGCATCTCCCTAATGCAATGAGTAGCTAAGGAGTGACAAGAGTGAGGAGTGATGAGCCACGTGTCCACACAGTCTGTACCTGCCATCTAAAACAATCTGAGTGTTTCTCTGGCATTGGCATTGAGGAGCCAGGTCTCCCTCCCACAGGCAGGTGCATTTCCCGACTGGGACAGTGGGACACTGTGACAGGGGAAACACCTGAGAGGGTTAACACAACTTTGCTGGAAGCCAATACTCTGGCTTGGAGAGCTTCATTTGCAGTAACCAACATCGGCAGCCTCTGGCCCCTCCACACTCTAGACTCATGAGTTCCTGCATCCCCGGATTGAGAACACACATCTCTTGCCTGCTACAGAGCTCTCCAGTGAGCCATCTCCTTCCTCCATCCCCAACTAGGAGAAAAGGAGAGGCATCTTCTCTCTTCATTGTGCTCCACTACCTGATCACCCTCCTCCCATGCCCACAGGGCACTTGGATCACTGCGAAACACCTGAGACATAAGGCCAGCAGCTGAGTTCCATGGCCTCACCAGCATGAGTTGGGTAAGGATTTCCTCAAATTTTCATCAACATGCTCCAAGATTACCAAATGACAGGCAACTGGAGGGAGATTCGATGAAGTAAGTTCAATGAAAATTAATTTCTATTTTACAGTACTTTAAAAAACATAGATGAGTTCACTTAACCGTTGGTCATGGGTTAGAAATTAATAACTGATGTTAGACCACAAGGATGAATATATTATTATTATTCTCACTTGCAGATAAATAATAGTTCCTCTTTAATTTAGTACAGACATATAATGGGCCCCTATTATTTTGTCAGCTCAGCACTAGCCTCATTTCAGGGAACTACCTCCCCGTCCCTTGGGGACTGCACCCTTGCCCCTCCAAGTGCACACGGCCACCACAGGGACTGCAGGTTAGTACAACGGCTGTGCCCTTGGCACAGCCCATTGGCCCAGCAGTGGGCGACCAATCCAAATAGGCCAATCAGAATTCTCTCCCAGAATTTGGGAACTGCAACTGACAAAAGAAGTCAGCCTTTCCCTGGGTGTCTGAAAATGAAGACATATAAATGCAGAAGCAGTTGGCAGCCTTGTTCCGCCATGTGGACTGAGGAATAGAAAATGCCAATCAGCAGAAAGAGAATCGGAGGCAAGGAAAGGAGAGCAAATCCTGACAGCCTCTGAGCTCCCACTTCGAGCTGCTCCCAAGGCCTGTCCATATTCCTCTTTTGGATTCCATTGAATCCACGTAGACTTATAATAAAATTCTTGTTTGGCTTAAGCCAGCTTAAGTTGGATTCCAGTCCCTTGCAACCAAAAGAGTTTTAACTAATATAAGAATGCAGTCCTATTTCAGTCTCACTTACATGCTAAATCTTGAATTCCTCAACCATTTTACTTTGTGACTTCAGAATGAAAAAAATAAAAGCGAAAATATTTGAGTTAGACTCTAGTACAAATTAGTCCACGATCATTCTCTTGGGCTGTTGTTTTTTTTTTCACACAACAATCTAGTAGGGTTTTCCTCCGTGCCGAAATGTATTAAGTACATACCAGAAAGACAGGGAATGACTAGGTCAGTGGTCTGGCTTCCAATGACAGGACATGGAATTTTTATGACAGCCACCAAGAACTTACACCTCCCTAGTTTTAGAGTCCATTTCTGAGTGTGGTGTGTTCTCTTTTCGCGATCTGCCTAACTTCCATGATCTTTGATCTCTAGACCTATGTATGACCAGTCCCCTCAGAAACTCCAAATTCCGTGAACCACGCCCACAGCAACGGCCCTGGTGCACTCCTTCCTGTGGAAGCTGCCTGTCTACTAGAACTAGCCTTTTCATGTGCAAGGCCCTGTCCTGTCCTAAGAGGGTGGCAAGGGAGCTGTCCAAACAGGACTCCATAGAGTTGCTGAACATGAGAACCTTTGCGGGACAGACGGGGATGACTCCTTAGCCAGGAGCCCTCTGTACTTGTTCACCGATAGTTAAAACAATGAACAACAACAAAGGTGGTATCATTCCCATCTATTTTCCCAAAAGTAGTGTGTAGTGTAAAACAGCACAGAACTGCATAAGCTCTTGCCTGATACCTAGTTGGGACCTCTCAAGTTTCTCCCATGAAAAATTAGAAATTAGCACAAAACACGCTGGGCTGGACCAAAGACAAGGAGGCGTGTGTCCAGTGTGTGCACCTATAAATATAACTTGAAATGAAAAATCCAAAGGCCAGTGGAAATGCTCACCAGCCCTGCCAGGGCCCTCCCTTGTCTGAGTGAGTGTGCCTTTGAGCACCATGAGCCTCAGAAGCCTGAGTGGCAAATTAGTCACCATTTCCACTTTAATTGGAAAATATTTCCTTGTTAGCAGCCCAAGTTTAATCAGCATTTCAGTTAAACAGGTAAAAAAAAAATCTGAGAATTAAGAGCTATAAAGAACCTCAGAGTATTTGACCCTAGAGTTTATTTTAAAGATGAAGAAAAAGAAGCCCAGAGAGATGAGGTCACTCCTCGAAGAGGCACAGCCAGTAGTGAGCAGAGAACTGGGGAGCAGAAGTGCCTCACCCCACGCCTGGCTCCAGGCTCGGAGAAGCAGGCACCAGGGAGAAGCATCGCCCTGCTCCAGACAGCCCCGCACACGTGGAGGCCCAGATATCCAAGAAATTAAGGGTACTGGCCCTTCTAAATTCTCCAGGGACGAAGTTCCAAGGCGCTGGGGGCCAGTGCTGAGGATTTTCAAAGGCCTGCAGCCGAGCCTGGCTCCAGGGACACGGGCCAGATGTCCTCATGTCCCCTCTGCAGACGCAGGGCCGCCTGCTGCAGGCCACCCCGCGCGGCCGGCGGCACAGCCGCATCAGGCTCCCCCAAACCTGGGCACGCGTTCAGAACACACCTAGGGGGCCGCGGAAAAGTCCCGCCCCAGGGGGAAGTGCAGGGGCATCCCTTGCCTCCTCCGCAGCCTTCCTCCCCTGCTCCCTTGCTCAGGCAAGCAGAAGAAAACAAAACCTTGGGCAAACCGAAGTCAGGCTGACGCATAACCACATTATGAAGAAAGGGCCCAATTGCTAAGCAGCTTGAGTGGGATCGTGAGAAAATGTGGGGCTTTCACAGGGCAGGTGGAGTTTAGTGCAAATCCAGAGGGTCTTGCTAATCATTGGAGATGGCACCTTTGTTCAGTTTCAGTACGCGAAATTTCAGGGGCACTTTTTTTCCCTTAGAAAAGAGACTAAGAAAAATATAAATTTGTTAAGCTCAAGACATGAAGCAAACGGATGCCAGGCCTTCTCAGCTTTCTGAGTTAAAGATGACGATGAAATTTGGCATCACCTGAAGCCAAAGCTCACCTGAGTAGAATTCTGGATTTTCAGTGAATCCCCACTTATGTCTCCAGAGAGAAGGCTGATTCTCCTAGACACACACACACACAGAGAAATAGTTACTTCCTTCTCCTTGGCCTTGATCTCCTAGTGAACAATTGATATGCCCAGGACCTGTGGGGTTTGGAGCTTCTGCCCAGAGAAGAAGGATGTGGAGGGTTTATGTGCAGGATTTCTCCATCCTATTATTCCACTCTCCATGTAGGGTTTGAGTGTCAGCCACTACCTGAACAGAGGTGGCAATTCCATATAGGCTGGCTAAGAGAAGAAAACTGTTCTCACTCGGGTTCTATAAATTACTCATATTCTCACTTTAATATCAAGTATGATATGTATTAGAGTGCATGGTTTTGGCTAGAATCAATTTGGAAGGCTGTCAAATAAAAAACAAAATAGGAAAATAAATCCAAAGTAAAATTTATGACATGATTTTATTCCCATTACATTCCACTTAACAAATGCATATGTTTTACAATATCTTTAATAATAATTATTAAACATAGTAAAATACTTCCAAACTTGGCTCATTGCATAATTGTACTTTGAGTGAAAAAAAAAATTATCTGAAGCCTTGTCAATATGCCACTTCCTCCTCCCCCAGCTTTTAACAGAAGCAGCCTCCAGTGGAATAATCCAAGCTGTGTTCAAGAAGTTGGCAAGTAGGTCCAATTAAATGTGGTTTTACTGTATTCTGGCGTTTGCATATCTAGTTTGCCAAGAAGTAATCTTTCACAAAAAAAAAAAAATCTGTACTGGCCCAGACACAGCCTGGATGGTGCAATGCATCACATAACTTTACCCCATGACTAAGATAATCTTTTTTTCTTCAATAGCTGTGGAAAACGTATCATCCATCCATCATATTCCTATATGAATCACAAAACACTATCCTTTATGGAGCCTCTTACATTTACACATGACAAACTGAAATTCATCTTAATAGCTCTGTTTATTTTAATTATTAAACACAAAGGGGGTTACTTGTAAGCCACCTGAGCTCAATGTATTTATTCAGGTGTACTCCAGTCGGATTACCTGAATGAGGCTATAAAAGACCCTATTGACTATGAAATGCCGGCTTGTCCAAGCAGCAGTCATCCACATTCACAAACCCAGGGACCTGAAACTCAGGGACGGACTTGCTCCTCTGAGCTGAAATCCTGGGCCATTCTTTGCTGATGTTTTACACACCCCTGATCCCTTATGGAGGAGCTGCCTCTCATAGCCCCTTCCAGCTAACCCACGCACTCCGTGAACCATCAGCCGTAACCAAAGTCCAGATGGAAAGCTGTCAACAAAGAGACTCCTTCCGCTCTGCCTACCGCATGATTCGTCCCTGGCATGAAGACAGGCCGGAGATGGCCCCACCACCTTGACTCCCATAGGTGAGCCAGGGAGGAGCACAGGTGCCCATTCCTCGGGTCAGCAGGGAGGGATTGGGTCAGAAAATGTCGAAAAATAAACAACCTGGCCCTTGTTATCCACCATCGCAAGCTCATTAAAAACACATGCAGAAATGGTTAAACAAAATCCTCTAAACCTTTTACAAAATTGCCAGTCTATTAGAAGGACTGAGCTCACAGCAAACTCTCCTTCCAATGTGTGCAATGGAGCAGCTAATGTCCTTTGGACTCTGGTCTATGGCATCAAGCAGAGGGAGGTGGGGGCGGGGGGGCTTGTTTGTTTTTGGTTCTTGTTGTTGTTTTTTTTAACTTTTTAAAAACCAAACTCTTAAATATATCAACCAAACGGACTGTTTCACCAAACATGTATTGTTGAAGACTGCCTTGTAAAAAAAAAAATCTATAAAAATTATAAAATAAAAAGGGAGATTTGTGTCATTTTATCAAGGAGAGCAAGAAGGAAGAGAAAACCAGATGACTGTGGCACAAATGCTTTTGTGAAGTTGCACTGCATCAAAGAGCGAAGTGGACACGCTGAACGGGGATTCTGAAGCCTGTTACGTGGAACAGTTGGATTGTAAGCTTGATCTGGGCAATATTTACTCAAAGTTTCCTTATAAGGAACAGAGCATTGCATTCCATTGAGTCGTGGACTTTCACCAGGTGCATCTTCCTCCAAGCGGATTTATTCCCCGTGATGCCATTTGATCTTAGATTTGCATTGTACCACAACGTGCCTCTAACAACACATAAAATAGCACCTCGGTGATGTGAGGCCTGAGATGGAGATGCTCTGAGCTCAGATCTGACATGTGCCACCTTCTCCTGGTGAGATCGGAGTAACTCATTTAAATCTCTGGGTAAATCTTTTAATATGCGTGCTTCCCTGGGGAGCTGTGCTTGTTCGTTATCATGGTATGTATTAATCATACTGTTTTTTTTATATTATGATGCAAGATTAAACACAAGCTGAAGCTTTTGGTCTCGATCTCTCAAGCCATCAGAGAAAAAAATACCTGTGTCCAGCTTAGGTTTCTGGATTAGATTAATCAGATAGAGAGTTGAAAGGGCTTTGGAAGATTTGTCACAAGGAACCAGAAGTATGATGTAAGTTACATGAAGTTCACGGCAAACCTAAGCGTGTACACACCTACAGACCTACCTGAGACTGCAGGATCTTTTTCATTCCCTATTGGACTTGAACTTTCACGTTTCATGTAGAAATTGCTTCCCTCAGGGCCGGCTTAAAACTGAAATAAAGTTGAGACTATTAATGCTCAATGAGTTTAAATCATAAAAATCCACATTAAAAAAATCCACCTTGGTAAGAAGGCTTTGTGATAAGGAGAAACTTCATCTTGGTGTAAAAAAGAATAATCATTCTAATAGTGATGTCACTGCAAATGTGCATAGCACCTTTTTTCTGAGAGCCGAACGCTTCTGCATAGTCATTTTCACACTATTCTGAGGAAGGTGAGAAGGGCGTTTTCCCGGTCTTTCTTACAAACGGAGACAAGAAGTAGCAGGGTGGGGTTCCTCCCATGTCACATTGGTAGACCTTCCCTCACTTTCTCTGAAGCCTTCATTCCGGCAGATGATACTGAGACAAGGAGGTCAGAAACATTCCAAGAAACCAAGGCCAGTTTTCAGATTAAGTGGAAAATTATTCAATTCTCCCGTTTCAGCAGCAAACAAGTTTTGAGGTTCTTGTCTGGCTGCCACCCTTTGCCGTACATCCATGTTTCTTCTCTCCCTCTTGGACATCCAGCAACAGCTCTGTCAGCCCTGCAGTTACTCGCTTGCAAGTAGCAGTGCCTCGTTGTGGTTGAACAAGAAAGATGTTTGGAAACCCAAGCAACCCTTTCGTGGCTGGGAGCAGAGAGAGAGAGCGTGTCAGTCAGTAGAATCCTGCCAGGGTCTCAGTTCTTGGGGACCCCAAAGTAGAAGGGTCGAAATATGTCCTCCTCTGACACCAGGAGAGAGTACTCTGCTGTAACTTTTTTTTTGAATAGGATAGGATCCGTGTCAGGAAGAGAAATAGCACAATTCTGCTCTTCGGTTCAATTTATAAATATATAGAGCAGACAATGGTAAGTGTGGTAAGTGCCATCGTGGTAAATATATATTACATAATGCAAACTCTACCACCTGGGCATCACCAGAATGTTGATTTCAGATTCAGATTTGATCAAAGATGTGCCCCGAACAAGGCATTCAACCTCCATGTGCCTCTAAAGAGAAAAAAACCCTCATGCCTAGAATAACAGATAACCAAAGGTTTGGGGAACATACGAAACACTTGCAAAGTGCTCCAGACCCCTTCCCTTCCCTGATGCCTCGCCCCGCCCTGCTCCTCCACTGTTACGATGAATAAACTGGAAGTCACTTTTGCCCCTGCCAGCTTTAAGTTTTTGTGATTGTAGGAAGAACATGTGATAAAGCAATCCATAAGGGGAGACTGTCAGACATACAACATAGGTCTTCAAGGAATGGGGAATAATTGGGCCGTTCTGATCATTAGATTTTTACGATTTCAATAAAAAAATTAACTCATTATTTCAAAAGCAACCAGTCCAGGATGCAAATTTTAAAATTCAGGATACAGATGTAAGCTAGAAACTGTTTTTGCTTATAAGACTTAATAATTTTGTTATTTTAGGAGAGAGAGAAAAAATTATATATGTATTATTAAAGAAGAATAACAATGTGAGGATTGACTGCCTCACACTTTGAGGGCGTTGTTTGACTTTGAAACAGAAACACTTCAATCATTTAAAATCCTTCTATGCTGGTCAAGCCTACCAACTGCCTGTATTTTGACTCGAGTATTCTTTTTACTGCAAGATAAGCACCTTTACAAAGCACATAGAATAAATGTTGACAAACCCACCCCCCTTCCGCTTTTGCACAGAAGTGATTCTAGTACTGCTTTGAGGCATCCCTCAAGTAAAATCACATATAAATAGAACGTGAGAAATTACCACGTTTTCTAGACTTCACACTTAGGATGAAAAACAAAACTTCATTGTGCCTCAACGTATCTTTTAATTTTTTTTCTCTAAACCTAAGCATTTCATCAAGTTTGATGTGGCTTATTATAATGAGCCCCTGGAAATGCCTCAGCTCCTGGGTCCGCAGGCTCCAGCCTCCCTCACTGGCTATATGTATGTGGTTTGCTGATGCAGACCTGTAAATGGGGCCAAGCTCAACCGTAGTTTTCATTTCAAATGTATGTCAGTTTTTTTCAGAATGATAGAAATTCAGACACAAAAACAACTTGGTTGGAAAATTCCATTGTGCGATGGTGTCAAAATCACTCAATATACAAAGTTTACCCTCCTATAATTAATAAAAGGACATTGAGAAAAACAGAGCAGGCTATAAAGTATGAATGTAAGTTTGAGTCTCGACAAAAGTAAAAACCTAAAGGAATAGTCCATCTGCCAGCCTTCGGCTTCTTTCCTGTTGATTCAGATGCAAAATCATGGGGATTTTGAAGAGATAATAAATTTTACAGTAAATGCATGTGTATAATGTCTATGCTTTGAATATAAACCTATCCCATTTCTCCCTCTTGTCTCGTGCTTCAGAGACCCTCTTTCTCAAAGGCAGTTATAGAAATAATCTTAGAAATTAGATTTTCTTGGAATACAATTCTATGCTCAAATTTATTCTATTTGATGAGGATTTTGAGTACACAGAGAAACAATTTTAAATGAGAAGACGTGGATTTTTTTTTTAATACTAAATACAAATAGATGGCATTAACTTCTGTGGCTATGACTCACAAGCAATAAATGCTTTTCTTAAATGTTTTAATTATCTATGATTGTCCCATTGTGCTTTTCTAGAACGTATCCAAACAGAGCATCCTAGGAAGCATTGTTGTCTGTAACTAGTAAATTTGCAATAGGCATATCAATATTATCAAACAGCTCGTTTACATGACACAGTTTCAAAGAAATGGTTCACAGAAAAGGTATATTCATATATGTATCTTTTATATATTATATGTATATATACATATAAGTTTTAGTCTGTTTTTAAGAGCAAGTTTAAGAGATTCAGATGAAAACCTTAATGCTCGTACTCTGATCACAGATCATCTCAGAGCAGTAGACGTACACAAATAAAAGTCAGGGTGTTTAGTGATCCTCTCAGAGGTGAAGTGTGCACTGCACTAAGTATGCTTTTTTTTAATGAAATCAATATGTCCTTATTTATATATAGTTTTAAGTCATCTATATATTTAAATTGTACATGGTTAAGACATATTCTTTTAAGCTCTGTCACATATCAAAAGTTAGCTTTGGGTTGGCACAGCTCACGTCATTTAGGTTATGCTATTCTTTCAAGTTCAGTGTCGTTGCACTATATGCATAATATATGAAACAACAGAGTTAATCTATCTTACAAATGTTTACCAATAAGCAAATACATTTTCCCATGTACCACTTCATATTAACTATAAATATACTTTTTATAAACTTGAGAATTCAGGCCAGTATGACTTTTTTAAAATTCCTATATAGTCATACTAAACATGCATATTGCCATTGAATAAAAACTACTTGATTTAATGATTAACTACAGAGATTATAACAAACTGTAAATAAGTCATTTCTGTGAATGGACTCTCTATCTGTGTCACACGGCCTCTCAAAGCCACTCTAAATATCCTCACTGAAACTGTTACTGACTAATGTGCTACATTTTAAAGCCAAATTGGGTTTTCACTCCTCTCCTGCCAAACGAACTAGAGAGAATTGCTTCCTATAGCAAATTGTGAGCTCAACGGCAAACCCATTCCTGAAGACAATTAGCAAAAGGGGGCAAGTGCTTGAAAATTCAAGAGCAATTTCAGTTTTGAAAGAATTGTTTTGCAAACTACCCTTCACTCAAAGGAAAGTACCATGTTCACAGAAATCTAGGGATCGTGATTAACAGAAAACTAGTAAATGTTAGAATGGAATCAGGAAAGTTAACTGGGTAATTCATTTCCCTCAAAAAAACCAAAAATCTGAATTCTTTCAAGTGCTTGAATATTTTAGGAAAAAGCTGTTCTATGAATCTGAATTATCTGGATAATTAATTCAACAAATTATTTAGTGTAAACAGATAATTACAAGGTAATTGGGCTCCAAAGAAAAACTTTTCAAGTTACCATTTCATTTCTATGATCTCTTGCCTCCTTGTTACAACGTTTTAAATTTGGAATTCAGTTGCTGTCACAATAAATTACAAAAATTAATTAATAAAGATTTTTAAGAAATCAGTTTTCAAAATACTTAAAGTTTAATTTCTAAAATGTCTCTGTGAATGAATTAATATTCCTAAAAACCTCCGGTGTCATCAGCATGATCTGACTGCTTTAGCTCTCCTTTTATAATACTAAGAAAATCTAAGAAGGGGTGGGTAAGGCTAGTAACATAAAATGTTTCTTTTTGTGTAATTACAGTGATGAAGTCAAGAGATAAGTGGTTCTACATTTTGGATCAAAGGATCACATACAAAGATACTTTGCCATCTTCCTGCAAGCCAAAGGTGGAAGATTTTTATAATGTAAGGGACAAATTCCTGTCAGTGTGATAAACTTGGAGGATAGCCAAAATAAAACTCCTAAAAGCTATTTGTTTTTTAAAAAATAAAGTGATTGCTGTAGATTTTAAAATGGTATTATCTCTAGCAGTTTAATGGCAAATGACTTTAAAGAAAAGGATTGAGCTCTTCTGTCCTGGAATTCAAAATTCACATTTACTCAACTCATTGTGCCTTATCAGCAATTTTAAACATTGGAACGATTATAACGAAAATTTAGATCAATGTCTACAAATTAAAACTAGAATTATCTGAGTTTCCTATCCAGATGCATGGAAAAGTTTCCTTCATTATATTAGAAACCAAAGAATGTTTTTAAACTTTGTAAGAATAAACTGTAGTCAATACAGTCCAGGAAATTTTGAGATCTTAAGATTTTTAAAAACGTATCTGGTACAATGGAATTTTTAAAGTCAAGTTTTATATATTTTGTGTTTTATTGATAAAACTTAGGAGATTCAAGATTTTTTAAGTAATATTGCTTCTTGGGTTAAAAGGCAATTGCTTTCTTTGATAACAGTTCAAAACTTTTGTTTACCTGGATAATGAATATTTCAAACATTTTAATGTGAGCTGTTATATAGTTTTAATATAGTGTTCACTTTTTCCTAACCTTACAATAACCTGTTTGTAGATCATTGTGACCAGTCTGTTAAAGAAAAACTACCTGATTCACCTATTAATCTGATAGCATAAGTAACTAGAAAGGAAATCCAAAACCAGTATCCTTAACACTGTGTATTTCTTGGATATTCCCTAGGGTACACCTTGCACACAATTCTGGGCCCACATTAATGTAGGGCATAATTGATTAGCTAAAAGAAACAGATGTTTTCAAGAATAAATGAAACCACATATTTAAAATATGTATCAGTCAGATGTCAAAGGGGAGATCAATTTGAATGGTTTCCAACATGATTACATGAAAAATTAATTTCCTTTTTTTTTAAAATGTAATGAATAAACAACTGATTCCTTCACTGACCAAATATGGTGATTTGTATAACTTCCAGTTTTGCAAGGAATATTTTAAGACATTATTTCTTCCTAATTTCATGTCAAAATACTGGTTTTATAAATGTATCTAGTTGAGTTTAAGTCAACGCTCCTCATTTAACATTAGATGTTAGTCAGTGGAACTACATTGTAACTCTCAACATCCTCAGAAAGCTTTAAGATACTGTGAACTGAAAACAGATTCCCTCCCACCCCCCATCATTTATCTGCTTATAACTGCCCAAGAAATTTTTTTTGTGGAGCTCAAATGTACATTCCCCTTTCATGTGAAAGAATGTTTGATTGGTTAAAACCAAGTGAGTTGCATGTAACAGAAATCCCGTTTCAACAAAAAAAGAGAAATGTAGGATCCCAAATTGTAAATTACTGATGGTGCTTTATGATAAAATCTTTTGGGATTCCCATCCAAAGCTATCAGGGAACTTAACAATTGGTACATTTTCAAGCTCCAGACCTTGTATCTCACTTCTATAACCTTACTATAGGTCATTTAATAAAAATGTATTTAATTTTGACAATAATCGTGTAAAACAGAATTTCCACAGGTAACTTTAAGGCTGGAAGTTATAGATTTCAGGATTTACAAAAACTCTCTCAGGTCTGAGATGGCCCTGCTCACACTTAGGACCACATGCAACAATTCCTCTACAGGACCGATCGGCACGTGAGTGTTCTAACAATCCTATAGGTCAGCCAGCAGTGTTCTCACCCTGATACTCCCAAGTCAAGCATGAAGTTGGGATGATCACAAAAATTAGGAAACAATTTTTCTAATGATTGCATGTACTTACAATTTTAAGTCAAAACTTAAGAATTAAAACCTGAGAACTTTCGAGTTCTCCTTGCAACAAAAAGGATGTGTAACAGCTAATCTTGAACAATCGAATGCCTGCTAATTCGATTGCCTAGAATTCCAGTCATTAGCCAAGCAGTTTTCCAAATTAAGACATCCGGTCTCCTTCAATTTTCCATTTAGACAGAACACAGAAGAATAGATTTGACCAATCAACTTAGGATAAAATTACTCATGAAAATGACTTATGGTGAATGGATTAGTAGTTGTATGGCGAACTATGAAAACTCTCTGCTGCCCACTTGAAGTTTCATGGATTTACAAATTTCTAGGGAATTACCTTAATGTTCTTGATGCAGACTATAGCAAATGGGTCACATTTTTTTAAATGTGCATTTAGTATCTTCTTAAATGACTAGAAGCAAAATGTTTGTACACTTCCATTTGAGTGATTTAAGGCACTCTAATAATCTATAAGCTCTGAATAGAACTGATATTAAAAATAAAGATGCCATGTATGATACACATTTAGGACCTATGTAGTACATAATCACAATTAAAAAAAAAAAAACCACACCAGAAATTCTCAGTTCATATAATTTATTGCAGTTAGCACACAGTTTAAAAATTCACCAACACACCAATAGTACAAAACTAAACAGCATTATAAGTTATTCCCCCCTCAGGAAAATAAAACATACTATGATTGTCAAAGCTAGATGTCAGTCTAAGTTTTAGAACAAAGGAAGAATGTGGAACTAATAAAAGGAAAAAGCAATCACTCACAATGACCACAAAAAAGAAAATCCCAAAGAAAGTCCGTTTTCTCACAGACATTGATTGTCTTCTCTAAATTAATAAAAATTATTTTAACATAAATTGTATTTTAAAAAAACTAGAAACTCTTCAAGTAACTAAAGATAATGCTCCAAGGCCATTTTCACAGCTTTTTTTTTTGTTTGTTTGCTTTAAATGCCATTACAGCCAAATTAACACACATTTGACCAAATATTTCCAAAACAGTCCAGCAACACACAATGGAGTTTTCCATTCAGTATCTTAAGCACAAAAATAGGCTATGTTTACAGTAGTTAAGGCGATCAAATTTTAAACAAAAGCAATCAAAAAAAAAAAAAAAGGGAAAAACAGCAAACGTTTTCCATGCTACTCCCATAGACCTTATTTGTAAGTGCAAGACAGGAAAACAAACACTGTGCAAAATGCTTTTGCCCTGGGTGCTGGTCATTAAAACCACACGTTGGGCTGCAGCCTCTGCTGCCGTGATACACATAGTCTACTAACCCCCTTCCCCATGTCAATCAAGGCAGTCCAGTCCTTTCAGCCTGGGGCTTTTTCAGTCCATAGAATCTTTTCATGAGTTGAGGGAGGGGGGATGGGGGTGGGGAGGGGAAGGGAGGGAGGGAGGAAGGGAAAGGAAGAAGAGGAGAAAAAGAAAAGAGGAGCAAAAAAAAAAAAGAGAATGACCTATTGTCAATTTGTGCAGTAGTTACTCTAAAAACGCTCAACTGGGTAAATGTGTACACCTAAAGTTTGAGCTGGCCTGGGTTTTGTGCAATTAGGAGTTCTGTTATAAATGCACACTGCACATGCAAATCTTTAAGCCGTTTGTAAACATTTATATTTTCCTTGTTATATAGCGAAGTTATCAATTTGCAGCTTAAGTTTTTATTCAGCTTAACAGTTTCAACTTAAAGACAGTGGGAAAGTCAATTTAAATTATATAAAATAAAAATAAAAACAGTGCATTAACGTTCTTCATAACACCAGGGTTTTTTTCCAAATGGTGCTATTTTTCTAAGGAAATTAAATAATTTTAAACTCACTCGTTAAAGTTATACAATGCAAACAAAGACAAAAAATATATTGAAACTCATGCATTTCTGTAGCGTTAATATTTACTTTTCAAGACTCAACTAAGAGCATCAACACAACCTGTCAAGTCCTTTGACACCCCCCCCAGCCCATGTAATCAGTTACAGTATACAATAACAGTAATTCACATTTTTCAACACACAGTTCAACACTGCTGAAGCTGCAATATCCTTTTTCATCCCAAGCAAACCTTCACAAAGACAGCGTCCCAGTGATCCCAGTGTACTTTCAGAATTTCTCTCATTGGGAACCGTCAGAAAACCAGAAGTTGCCACAGAAAGTTTTAAGTCAACTGCTTGTTTAAAAATAGATAATCCAGCATTTCAGAAATTTTCCATTTGGGTCTAAAAGCATTCAGGTTTCCAACAGCCAGAAAAGATTCATGCAATTTGAGACATATAAAGAGGCTCATAAAACTGGAGGGAGTTTCTACTTTAAAAAAAAAAAAAAAGAAAAGAAAGTGGAAAAAAAAAAAAGAGCTCAAAAGACATCGCAGTGCTGACAAAATTAAGCCCTATGAGAGCATTTTGTGATAGGACCATTTGTTTCAAAGGTTCTTACTGGCTTACTTCCCCTACCCCCTCGAAAGAAAAACACCTCTCTATTCTCTGACTTGCTCTAAAGTTTCTTTTATCCGAATGCTAAATTAGTGAGATTCTCATGCTATTCTAAAGTGCAAAAAACAAGTTAATATCCCAACCTTTCAGTTCCAGGAAACAAGACTGCTTTTAGACCGTACCACAACTATATAGAGATCTATTTATATATAGGTATATATATATTATTTATATATATATATATATATATAAAATTATTTCCAGAGTTCTTGAGAGCTATCTTCTAAGGTCCAGTCTCTGACAGCGGGCAGGCTCAGCGCCTCGCTTTTGACCGACAAGGAGTTCACCAACTCACAGTGGAACTTGCGGATGTGCCGGTACAGGTCCCCGGACTGCGTGAACCTGCGCTCGCACCACTTGCAGGCGTGCGGCTTCTCGCGCGTGTGCACCACGGCGTGGCGGCTCAGGTTGTGCGAGTACTGGAAGCTCTTGCCGCACTGCGTGCACGTGTAGGGCTTCTCGCCCGAGTGAGTCCTCTCGTGGCGCTTGAGGGTGTACATGCAGGAGAACGTCTTCCCGCACAGCGAGCAGGTGGGCACGTTGACGTCGGCGGCCGGCTTGCTGCGCAGGCCGTCCTGCTCGCGGAAGTGCGTGCTCAGGTGGATCTGCAGGATGTGCGGGCTGGGGAAGACCTTGTTGCACAGGGGGCACATGAAGATCTGGCCGGCCGGGCTCAGGATGTTGGAGACGTAGGGCAGCAGGCTGCTCTCCATGCCGCCCTCCACCGGGACCCGCTCGCTCTCGGGGGTCATCATCTCATCGTCGCTGGCTTTGTCCTCCCGCTCCAGCTCCCTCAAGACCGAGTCCTCCCTCAGAGGAGCCAGATGGGCCGGCTCATACTGTACCCTGTTATTAGTGCTCACACTCTCTTTCACAGTGCTATGTTCCATGTCATAGTCATTAGTGCCAACATCACTCTCATCACAGGAAGCCTCTTTCTCCACCTTCACCTGCACCAGGTTGCTTCTCAGCACGTCCTGTGAAGAGAAATAAGAGCTGTTCAGATTTTCAACTCCTGAAAGGCTGGACTTGACAGACAGGTCCAGCACACAGTCAACATCTGCTGAATCCCTCACGGAGGTGACAGACCTCTGGGACAAAGACTCTGTTGAGCTGCAGGGGCTGGCTACTGTTTTTCCAGCTGCTGTGGCGTGTGGCTCTGCCTCTCCGCCAGCCTGGGGGATGCCTGCTGAGTCCGAGGGCAATCGCATCCACATGTTCCCAGGCTCGGCCGCCAAGTCCCTTTTGCTGGGCAGGATGTTCAATTTTTCATCTTCCCCTTCATCTTCATCACTGGGCAAATCGCCTGCCATGTGGCTGCTGCCATCGGAGAGACTCTCGACTTTGTCCGAACAACTTGAAGCATCTTCTTCCTTTTTGGTGCTGTCTGCCTCCGTGGTGGCTTTCTCTTTCAGCTTCTTTTTGCAGACTTTGACAATGTCATACATGTGGAGATAACTGGCAGCTGCTAGCACGTCTTCAATGGGCAAGTCTTTGAACTGGAGTTTCCCTTCATACATGAATTCAAGCAGGAGAGCGAAGGCTGGGGCTGTAACAATGTCGCTGTTCAGATGAACAATGTCTCTTTTGTCCAGCTGGTCCTTGTAAAAGAGGTGGAAATACATGCTGCATGAAGCCAGTACAGCTCGGTGCGCTCGGAACTGGGCATCTCCCACCAGAACAGTGCAGTCACAAAGAAAACCCTGATGTCTCTGCTCGCTCAGACACTGCAGCAAATGTCTACTATGGTCTGGAAACTCCATACTGTCTTCATAACCTGGAATGAGAGAAATTTCTCATGAGAGCCTGGTCAGGAACAACTTTTCAATGCTCTAGTCCCCATTTAAGAAAAAAAAACAAAAATCAGCTTGGGCTGTTGAGGTACACGTCCCTGAATTTTAATCAGGCTTATGACCCAAGCACTACCAAATCACACACAGAAAACCTAAACGCAAGAAGAAAAATGCACACTTTTGAAACTTCTTACCCCAGCCAAACAGTCTGTGATGCATCTCCACCTTCCTTTAACTTTAGTCAAGTTTTTAAAGCCTTAATTTCAGTACAGTCTCTTACTGAGAAGACGAATTTAGGTCTCTTTCAGAGGAAATTTAATTAACTCTACTCATCAAATTATGTCCTACAAAACCTACAAAATAGCTTTAATTTCAAAGGGAACGACACATATAATGAACAAAGAAAAGTCCCAAACACATTCTGGAAGGTTCAGAAAACTTGTTCAATCATCCTTTTTTTTATTTTATTTTGATACTCGACTGCACTTAGGAAGCACAATTTAAACACACACATTTGGCTGAATCAAGAAAAAAAATGAAATCACATAATTAGTCCAGAAATTAGCAAACAACTTACTTTTAAAGTCAGAGTGTTACAACAACAAAAGCCCTGTGTATAAAAACAGATGTTAATGCCTTAAGATTTGCAGGTAGAGCACACATGTACGAGATCAGAAGGAACTACACCAACAGATGGAAAAGATCATCTTTACTATGAACAAATCCAAAAAATTTTTTTAATGGAGAAAAAAATGGTTATATTTCTTTGTAAAATCTGTACATCTAGGCTATTAGGAACCAGAAGGGCTTTATTTAACTCTGAAAATTCTCACCTAAACTTTGATCTGGTGCAAAGCAAAATGAGTTCCATATTAAAATTAATGCAAACTTAAATAAAGGCATATTACGTTCAAATGAAACTCAAAAGCTTTACAAGTTCGACATCCCCCCCCCCAAAAAAAAGCCTTGCTAGAAAAAGAGAAACTATTTTTTTTGACTCTGCCTTACCTCAGTCAACAGAAAATACTTTGTTTCAACATAACTTGATATATTTTGTTTTCCAACTAGCTTCTATTCTTTCAAATATGCATTGTTGCCCTTGTTTTCTGGTGAAGGAGGGTGAAATGGAGGCAGAGGAGAGACGCAGACATACAAAGGGGCAAAATAAAACTCCTTAAAAATAAAGAACACCCGACTTCCCCTTTCCTATGGCCAGAAGCAAGATTCCACACCATACATCTCAAAAAGTGCATTTGGGGAATGGTTACGGATTAATTTAATATTTAAAAATTACTTCCCTGCTTCTTCTACACTTTGCCCAAGATGGACTAAAACTTTCATCCTAACCCAATACATTCTGCAAGATGCCACAGCTAGAATAAACCAAGATTTACAATACAATCACTTTAAGTGCCCCACAGCTAACATCAATCCTAATCCTTGAGAGGGCTAAAAATAAAGATTGGAGGGCAGCTCACAAGGTAGCCGTGATCAAATTAGGAGGCTGAGAGGACAGAGAGGGACGAAGAAGGAAGCTTATAAACATCTGATCCAGCTGACTGTGGCCATATGGCAGCTGCTGCCCAGATAAAGAGATTAAGAATAGAGGAGTGCGATTACAGCTGTCTGGCCAATTCAGGCAGCTCAAATCTACAAGTTCTAAATTAGTCGCTAACACAAAAACTCCTGCAAATAATTATCGTTACGCTGAAATAAAAGATCTCTTAAATATATATTTGAAAGAGAAATGAGGAAACTCGTCAAACTATTCTCCAGGGGACAAAAGTTTTTTTTTTTTTTTCTTTTTAAAAAACCTTCGGTTTCAAAAGCACTACAGCTGTATGTTTCAGTAGTGCTGCTGAATGTTTTGAAGAATAAAGTTTCACAGTGGAATTAATTACACAATCTAGCTTCTTAATGAGAATAATCTTCTCATATAAGTTTGGATGCTGGATTCCAAACAGTTTACTATTTCTCCCCCCACCCCACCCCCCCGCACCAAAAGCAAAAGGAATCTAAATAGCAGTGAACAACAACAAAAAAGCATTTTAATCCAAAGTGATCTCAAAAAGCAATATTTCAAAGCCTTTCTTAACATTTCAAAACTTGAAATATTTTTGTGTATTAAAGGTATTTACCCACTCAAGCAAAAGGGCTAAAAATTAAAACTAAACAAGCCCAAGACTTTCAACTCCAATAAGATGTTCGCTGAGTACTCGATTTCATATTTTATTCCTCAACTGGGTTAGAAAAGTAATGTGATTTTTTAAAATTCAATAAACAAAACACCAAAACAGAAATATGCTCAATCTAATCTCTTGCTACTCCTACCTTTAGGACACATAAACCTGATTAAGTCCTTTCCTCTGAGTCTTGCTGGCTCCAGGTCTGTTACATCGGTGGAAAAAAAGCAGACTAAGAGAGACAGATGCAAAGTGGAGATGATGTTAGAGAGGAATGAGATACCTTCTCCACCACAGATCCGCACACACTAACTCCCTGTCTGTGTGTTAGAATAAAAGGCTGAGGGATGGCAGGCTGTCAGCTGCTCTGACATCATGTTCAGATGGAAATGCTACCTCCAGCTGTGCTCCTTTTAATGCCATATGCTACTCCTCTACACTCCTGCCACCAGCTTTTTCTTAGGAGAACTTTTCTCTTCTGTTAGTATAAACAAAATACTTCAAAGTCTCCTTTTTTTCCCCAAACTTTCTAACAGAAGAAATTGAAAAACTCAGCATATGGAGTTCTACTGTATTTATGGAATAGCAACACTTCTGTCTTAAGTTGGTGGACTGGCTTACATACTGACAGCACACTCAAGCCACGGTGCTAGTCAGGAAATCCAGATTCACTTTTATTCAACTCCAACGTTTAGTTTCAAAGGCCGTATAGGGATATTTTTAAACCCACCCATTTGACATCTCCAGTCCCATTTTAACATTTTTACGGCACTTTCATTTTTTCTTTTCTGCTGAGATAATGGCATACGTGTCTCAGAATGTTGGAAAACTATTCAGAACTACTACTTCAACCTGGTTCACCTTATGATTTCACTCTTACATAACTACTTATCTACAACTACCTTCTCAGTAAAATTTCTCATACTGCCAGTTGATGCAAATTTCAACTCTCAGTATCAACAAGCCGAAACTGCACTTTCTGAAATCCTGGAAAGTACTTCAGTTCAACGAGACAAATTAATAAACTGACACAACCTGCTACTGCCACTTAAAATGAAAGCTGTATCTGCCTATCTGTCTATCTGATCTGACTTTCTGCTCAGAAAGAGCAGAACTTTGTCTTCCCCTTGATCTGTGTCCCATAGCAATCTTTTTCTTGGGTCACTCTGTAATGTTCATGATCACAAGAAAACCTTTCAGGGAGAAAGGGGCAAGGGGTGAGGGTAGCCAGGGCTAGTAAGCTGGGGAGCTTTTTTTAGCGAGATTGGGGGTTTTCTTCGAATGGCTGGTGAAATTGTAACGTAACCCCGGCTGGCCTGACCAGTGCCCTGCAAGGGGCTGCGACATCTGTGAATGTCAAAGGCGTCTCCACAGACTCTGGGGAGGGTGAGGAGCAGAAAAGGTGCTGGGGCCTGAGGCGCAAGTATTGCAGTCCTGGTGATAACCACTCCGTTCTCATTAGAAAACCATGGCAAAGAATCCAAGAAAGAGTGGCAAAGAATCCAAGAAAGAATAACAAAGACCAAGGTTTCTATCCTCTGCTTCTTGCCTTCCCAAAGTCACAAGCCCAACTTTCTCTAACTTCGCGATAAATGGTGTAATTATGAACGCCTATTTCAGGAGGCACTCTTTGGAAATAAAATTCCTTCTCAGTCACACCGCCTATTCTGCACAAATGCCCTCGCCCCATTCCAATATACCAGACATTAATCACCCCATTTACCCAGTGGGGTGGGGGGCGAGTGACAGTTTAATGAGTCCCGAGCACCGCAATGGGCCAGCGACTCCCACTCCACAAATCAACCCCTCTGCGCCTCGTAGCCGCGGGTCCGGAGAGGTTTTGTGAGGTTAGGTTTTGTTTTTCAAGGAGGTGGGGGCGGGGGTGCGGAGCCGGGAGGGGGGAAGAAATGCAAATCTTTACGTAGTTGGCTGTGCAAAAGACACAGGGGAAAGAGGAAGGTTAAACCACAGGGAAGGAGGTGGAGGGCGTAGAGCCGGTGCAGCAGGAAAACACCTTAAACAACAGACAAGAAAACAGACCCGGGTCACGGCAACAACAAAAGAAAAGTCGTAAGAAGCCGGGGGAGGGTGGCTGCCACCGCTTCCCTGCCGCCACTGCGCGAGCCCCCGGCAACTGCCCCGGCCGGGGAGGGGCCTCCCCCCGGGCGCCGCCGCAGCTGCACGGGTCCCCGGAGCCGCGGCCGTCCCGGCGCCTTGCAGCTGCACCGCTCCCAAGCCCCCGCCCCGCGCCCCCCGCCCCGTGAGGCGCCGCCGCAGCTGCACCGGCCGGAGCGCGCCCTGCGCCGCAGCTGCACCGGCCGCACCCCGCCCGACCCGCAGCTGCGGCGGCCCGGCCCCCGCCGCTGCGGCGCCCCCCGCCGCCCCCAGCTCCACCCGCACAAACTAACTCCACTCGCGGGGCCCGGCCGCCCGCCCGCCCGCACTGCCCCGCCGGCCGGGGCCGCACAGCCCGCGCCCCACTCGCCAGGGCCCGGGCGCGGAGGGGGCGCCGGGTCGGGGCCGGGGGCCGGCGCCGGGACTCACACGGAGCGGCCCTAAGTCACCGCGTCCCCGCCGCCGCCACCGCCGCGTCCTCCGCCTCCCGGCCGCCGCCGCTGCCGCCGCCGGACTTGGTGGGCTTCCTCCTCCGCGGGCCCCCCTCCCTCCCTCCCGGCCCCCCCGCCCCCCAAACCCGGCACCGTCGCCCGCTCCCCCTGCCCCCTCCCTCCCTCCCGCCCGCCCACCCCCGCTGGCAGCCGGAGGAGCGCGGCGGAGCGAAGAGGCCCCACTCTCAACGGCTCCCCATGGCAGCAGCCCAGCGGCGGCCGCAGCCTGCCAGACACAGCGAGGGAGCGAGCGAGCAAGGAGCGAGCGCGGAGCCCGGGCCGGGGGGCGGGGGGGGGAGGGGGGTGGCCGGGGGGGAGGGGCGGGGGACGCACCACGCACGCACGCGGCGGCGCCGGCCAGATGTTCCCCCCCTGCCTCCCTCCCTCCCGGCGCTGGGCTGCTGCGATTGACCGAAAGCGGCCGGACCGGGCTCCCCGCCCGCCCCCAGCACACAGTCTCCTCCAATAGGAGGGCGGCTTCTCAGGGGGGCGGAGGCAGCGGCGGGCAATGGTCCGACTGACAAGAGGGCCCAGCCAATGTGAGAGGCGAACCGGAGCAGCCGCTCGCGCGTGCCAATCGCAGGCAGGAGCTGTTGGGGTGGGCGGGCCCGGGCGGGCGGGGCTGGTAGCGCGGCGGTGCGGGCGGAGTCGTCGGGCGGGCGCAGCGGCGGTGGCGGCTGCGGCGCCCCTCTGGGGGACTTGGCCGTGAGAAAGTGAAAGGAGCCCGCGGGCGGCGGCGACAGCTGCGCTGGGAGGGGCTTGTTTCCCGGCTGGGAGGCCTCGCGCGCTCTAGGGGTGCGGAGCAAGCTTTTCGGTGTGCGCCGTGACAACCATAAATACACTTTTAAACGTAGTGGGGCTGGGCTGCTCAAAGTTACGCAGGTATCCGCGGAGGCAAGGCATCCGGGACACAGATGACCAGAGTCCGGCATTAGTCCCTCTGCTCCCGCTGCTGTGGGTGGCGACGCCCAGGCCTTAGCCTCCCGGAGCGCAGAGGGTAGGACGAGGGAACATCCTCGCCGCGTCCCGCGCTGTCTCAGCTGCAGGTGCAGGTGCGCGTCGGGCTCTGCGGACGCCTCCGGCTCAGATCGGCAGTTTCTGGGCGTCATTCTCGTGGCATTAGGCACAGGGAAGCGTCCGTGTTTCTCGCAGAACCCTCATGTCACGTGTACTTAATCTGTTACAAGTAGCCATTCTCAAGTGACCAAATTCTAGAGAACTACAGTAAAATTGATACTTGTAGAGGCTCTAGCCTGATTTCTTAATTGGTGGTCTCAAGCCACAAAGTTAAACTACCGAGAGAAGATGTTAAGACTGTTTGAATCGCTTCTCCTTTTCTTCAAATAAACTTTTATTCGATTCCTATTCTTTGCCATTAAACTGTGTTTATCATGGCCACGAAGATATGTAGAAACTTCTACTTCAAGAAACTGAAAATCTTGTTGAAGAGGCAAGAATTACAAGTAAAAAGTTGAAATAACAAGGGGAAAATTCGCTTTAAGACTATAAAATAGAAAACTAAAGAGTGAGGAAATCAGTACACTAGTTAGTAATAGTCAAGTGGAATGTGTTTATTCTTTGCTAACTGAACTGGGACTGGTATTCTGTTGCTAACCAACTTGCCAGGAGACTTTTCAACTGGGTAAAATGTGCTTTCACTTTGTTCCAGGTCAAATGGATAAACTAAGTTCAATGTGTTGTGTGGGCAAATCAGACACTGAATTACTAACGAAGTAAAAACTGGAGTGCCCAAAATTCCTGGAGCTGAAATGCTATTGGAATATCCTGTTAAAAACAATAGTGATGTTCTCTACTCTTCACTCAACTTTTTGATGTGCCCTTGTGATTGATAACAGATCAAGGCCATCCTGTGACAATTAGACTTTTTTTATTCCATGAATCATATTGTTGTATCTGTGCTTTTGGTGAATTCTAGATCTTTTAGTCTGTTGGTAGAAGGCCCGATTTCAGTCTGACCTTGTTTCAAGTTAGGGAAATGCATTACTGTTCTTGGTGAAGGAAATACACTATTTAAAAAACAGGTGAAAAGAAGTAACATGCTTTGCCAGCAAGTTCAGGAAAAAAGAGGAAAAAGAAATATTTGCATTCTCAAAGTTGTTTCTCACCTACTAAAAGTGAAAAATAAGGAAAGTAACAGATCTCTGGACAAAAAGACAAAGTAATTGATAGTGTCACCATATTAAATAATAAATTCATGAGAAAGAGCAGTTAGATTATCCACAAAAAATGTGGAAACTCAGCTCTGTGGCATGTAGAGCAAAGTCACATCTCTAACAAAAGGTTTTACCAAAGGCACCTACAGGTAGAGTAACAGCCCCAGAGATGTGCGGGGGGAGACACTGATGCATCAAAAGTTATGAGCACTGTTTTTCAGATTTAACAGTCATCACTAGGATCCATCTTGGAAGCTGAGTAATGTCGCCAGGAAATATAGATAAAACAGATATTTAAAGAAACAAGTATGTAGTCCCTCAGTTATGTAAAAGATTTTCTAAACTTATGAAAATGCATGGAATATTCAAACATTGTCCGAATCAATAAAAACATTTCTGGAGTATTTATTGTGTTTAAGAAAGGTACTCTGATACAGAAGATGACAAAAGTATGAGACAGCTTCTCTCCTTCTTAGGGTTTAAATTTAGTTGGGAAAGAAATGGCGTAAGTATAGAAAATCTGAAACAATACAGAAGCTAAATAATATAATGGGATATGAATATCAGAGCTAAATTTAATATTAAATTTTTATAACCATCTTGTCCCTAGTCTCTGGTTACAGTTGCATTTTCTCTGCCCATTTTTTCACATTAAAAACATTTCTTTACTCTGACTTTTTATGTGTCAGTAAATCATAAACTTACATAGAAATGATGCTTTTGATCATCTTTGGAAAGTCATCAGCATACAAATTGTAAATAAATAAAATAAGACCGATGTCAGAGGTATCACAATACAGAATGATGCCTATTTTTACTGAGCACCAATTGGAACCATAGAAGGTAATAAGTCAGACTCTAAAGAGCCCCCTCAAGTCAACTCCTCAAAATAGGGTCTCTTTACCTCTACACAACAGGCTTAGTAAGGTAGCAAGATCCAGGGCTACCTGACAGAGTTTGAGTGCCAATAATCTTTTTTTCCCTTCCACAGTGGAAAAAAGAAGTGCAAAAATTACAGTCTCTAAACTATTAGAAAAAAATATACCATTGCTTCCCTCTGGGGGAGTCCCAGTCCTATACAGTTCCAATTAATCCATACTTTTCTGGGAGTCCTGAAATTAAAAATGATACAAGTCAATCTAACCATTCATGGTTAGATTTCTTGCAAGAGAACAAGATTTATGTTTTACAAACACATGCACTTCAACCAATAACAATTTAACACTGTAAAACATCGAAGGGCCAAATAAAATTTAATTTGATGAGCAACTCCTTAAAATAAGAGTCTGATTTTTAAATGTGAACAACAGATCAAATCTCTGGGGAAAAGAAAATCAGTGTCTTTATTATACTTTGTGCAATAAGTCATGTTGAAGAGGTTATCTATGAAATGAATTTTTAAATGCTGACTTTATAAACTTCGAGTGTAATTGGAGTTTTTTCCTTAAAAAATATTAGGGAGGCAAGCATTAGTAATAAAAGACCAGATATTCCAAGGTATAGTATTTTAAATATAAAAACTTTAAAATGTAGCAAAACGTGAGTAGAAGTTAACCTGATTTTGAATCTAGAGAAAAATATGCTAAAATGAAAATTTTGTTGAAGCTTCCATTAAGCCCACTCACTTTCAATGTCATAGCACACATGAAATTTTATTAACCTGTTTAGATACTCTCTCATTCTCTTCTCACTTTTAGAAATGAACAGTTTGAAATGGCCTAAAGGGAGAAATACAGCTGAGACAATAGTAAAAAAAGCAAAACTGACTGCAACACATACCACTATGATAAAATGAGCAGGGAGAGTATTTCCTAAAACATAGTTTTAAATATATTTATATTTATATTTATAATTCTGCAAAGCACATTATATACCAAATAATTTCCTGGGTTATAAATTCTGTAATACTTGAATCTATTAAATTTTTGAACTGTGATAAGCCATAAATAGAAGATAACTCATCCTGATTCTCAGCCCTGAAGACAGAAATAATGTTATCATAAACACTTGAGGAAAGGCCCTTAGCAGATTTACGCAGGGCACTGGGGATAGACACCCCCCCCCACCACCACCACCGCCCACCACTCCCGCAGCCCCCACCCTCCATACTGAAAGCAGAATGAGCCTACACCAGTAATTCAAACCTGTTTGAGGTCTGTTAAGGGCAGAGAGGAGCAAAAGATACAGTCTTCCCAGACTGCTTTTCTTGTGTAGCCAGTTTTCAGTTGCTTACTGTAATTCAGTGCTTTTACATGACCACCATAAATCCAGAGACAGCATAAAGCATAACGGCCAAAGGGCTGATGGTTCAGACTTGGTCTCAACTAAGCCTGGCCACTCTGGACAATTTAGAAAGAAAGTAAAGAACCACCGAGTCCACACCTCCTCTTTCTCTCCCTCCATCCCCTCATTAAATGCATTATACCGTAGTGCACATGGAAGGAAAAAAGTGCCTACAGTGGTGCTTTTCCACTTTGTGCTATAAGATATTCATTATTCTATTGGTATACGATCCCAAGCAACCTTCGAACCCCAGGTTGGCTCTCTTCCTTGCTACACAGAATGCCTTGCCTGCCATCCATTGATTGAGTTCAATCAGTTAAAAACGATTTAAATACCTTCCTAAACAAAGTAAAATTTGTATAGACAAGTCTACCACCCTTAAAAATTGCACAGTACCTCCAAAATCCAAATGTTGGAGTTGTTCGGCTGTTTTGTAAGTTATATTAATTTGGATAATTAAAAGATGCATTCATTTTATCTGTGGATTTTCTCGATTTAATTATTAAAATTAATATGATGAAACATATGACTTTTTCAGATGAATAGATCCTGTTAAAGAAAGATTTAATATGAGCCTATGATATTCATGCCCCATGTTTTAAATAGCACAGATCTTTGAGTATTGATTGTTCTAAAATTCTGTAAAATACATAGAGACAGATAGTTTGTTTTGTTCAAAATAAAAGAATAAAACTTTCTAATATTTAAATATTAATATTCTTAATTATATCAGTGGCTTAAATTGGGACTTGTAGAAATTCAGGTGCAAATGAACTTAGAAAAGGTAAACAGAACAAGAGATTACCAGTAAGCATTGACACTGCACACCTACTATATGATAAATGTGCTTCTGACCAAAAGAGAGAAAATTTGTCTGCATTCCAGTACAAGGAGAAATTTCTCCCTCCTTCTAGGCCTGCTCCATCCTCTAAAGCAGGACCTTCTTGGACTTTAAACCGGCAGAAAGGAAAATGTTACATCCAAAAATTATCTGCTGAGAACTTACAATACATCAGAGAAATATGGAACTGCATTCTCACAGTTCTTGCAAAATTTCCACCATGTACTAGATGCCAATGGTACATATTAAGGGCTTCATTATGCATAAATGTCATTGTGAACCTACTAGACAAAGATAACATTTCATTTCTCATTCATGGCTAATAAATACATACCAACCCTAACTATCATAATAATAGAAAATTGTCACAATAAAAACCTTTCTTATAAAGAAATTCTTAAAAATTTAACACAAAAGTCTTGATACATACCAAATTCAAACTATTCCTGGTAATAAGAGCAGACAGAAGGTTAAATCTCACTCCAGAAATTTACTTCGCCCTTAGCGATAACATGCAACTCAGGAAGTTACTTCCCTTACAAAGAACTAACATCTATGCTTAAGACTAAAATGATTATTTTTAAAGTACCCATTTTACAATGCAAATGTGTATCTAAATTAAACTCAGTAAGAAAAAAAAAATAAGCATTTTAAATTGAAGCTGCAGTAATGACTTTATGGGAGACAATAGGAAAAGCGGTTCCTGCATATGAACTCAGAAGAAAACAGATTTCAAATTTCTTCTGTGTGTCTTGAAGATTTCTTTGTTCCCTTGCTCTGTACCTTAATGTTTTGGCACATGTTTAACTGAGAACCCATTGCTCTGAAGTTGTTTTACAAAACTAAGGCTGTTAACAAGGTCATAGCGGCGGGGGGTGGGGGGGGGAGGCAAACTGACAGCTCATCTACATTGCCAAGCTATGCCTTAGCACTTGCAATATGGGACAGATGCAGGAACACAGACTTACTAAGGCGGAACAACAACAAAGTCTTTGTAACATTGTAAAATGCACAGTTGAGCATTTTAGACAGAAACAATTGACAGGGATGAGCAATTTAAGAGAGGGGTAGGGCTAAAGGTAACATAGAGGGGAGAGGTAGGCTGTAAAGGAAAGTGAGAAGATAGTGGCAGTTAGAGGGACAATTGAAGAGAGGTGGAGAAAAGGAAGGATCCCAACGGGAAGTCTGTGGAAGAGGCCTTGGTGGTGGAGATGCTGCTGATGGAGGTGGTGGCAGCAGAAAGGTAAATAAAACGGAGATGTCGGCACTTCCTCCTCTGCTCTGATGAACCTATGCCAGTATTATTTGTCAAATCATATCTTGCTCGTTGTCCTTAAGTCATACTTTCTGAAAGCGCTAGCCCCAAAGTAAAGAGAATTAGAATATACTGGACATTTAACTCTTTCCAGAAATTGAGTTGCCACAATCGGGGCAGCTCTGTGTGTGTGTGTGTGTGTGTGTGTGTGCACATGCGCCCATGCACGCACCCACCTTCATGTGCATTTAGGTCGGTCATTAATTTGGCTGGTTTTTCTGTTAAAACCTGTTGATATAAACTAGATTTTCTTAACAGAGAGCCAGAGCTTCATAGCACACTCATTACATAGATTTGGTTGATCTTACAGAGAAACTGTGTGGATGTACTGACATTTCATCGAGGCATAGGAAACATTTATTAACCTCACTAATCACATATCAGAAATTAATTCATTCAACAGTCCCCAAACATCTAACACACATAGGGCCTGGTATTCAGCATATCAGCCTCCACATAAAACATGTGGCCTGGATCATAACCAGATGCATGAAATAACACTGGAAAGAAAGAGGATTGAACAACTTCAATAAAGTGAACCGGGAGAATTCCCATGAGCTAAGATACCAGCTCTGTTTTTATTTACCATCTTCCTTGATAATATATAAGATCCTTGAGGATGAGAACTTTTTCTATGACATTAACAACTGTACCTTTCACACCTAGAATGGTGCTGGGCACATAATAAGAATTCAAGATTTATGGGCAGAGAAGGAAGAAGGGCAGAGTAAGTGTCGGAGAGGGGGGAGGGAAAGGAAGGAGGAAGGGAGACCTTTGTATTTTTCCAGAGACTGGAGGGAACAGCAGTGCTTTCCATGTTCAACTGCTCCCTTCAAACTCAGGAAAAGGCCAGAAGCATAGCTTGCTCTGTAGACGACCAGACAAGTGTCCGTTTACTTCTTAGAGGTACTCTGACCCAGTATAGACAACCCGGGTGGATGAGGTGGAAACTTCACTCCTGGTAGAATCATAGCAGTTTTCTAGCATATGTAAGTAGTATTCCATCTGTGAGGCGTTTAGAAATGAGCTGTTCCTCAAAACATCTCTTACAGGCAGGGAATGTGTTGTTATTTTCATTACTTGGAGGAGAATGTTGATACAGAACTGCTAAGTGGCTTATCCAAGGCCCCAAATTAGGATAGATGCGTTGCAGGGCTAGTTAGTCATCGATTCATTGTCATTGCTCTTCAGATATTTAGGCCACTCTGAAACTAAAAGAAAAGCTTCCGTTGTTTTTAAACAAGTCAAAATCTGCTATGCTTTGGAAAAATACAATCTATTGGGTCTTTATGTGTAAGGATAAAGCCCGTGACCTAAACTGAACCAACAGACAAGCTAAAAACATAACGAAAGAACTTATTCCTGACTTTTCAAGTGTAACTTCAACTAAAGACATACGCCATTGGTGGACAGAATTGAAAATGCCTCTAAGCAAGAGATGTTTTCCCTTTCTGGGAATCCTATTAAGACCGTAGGATCCTAATAGCAGTAAATCTGGTGCAGAGGTGTCTATAAAACCGTATATATGGGTGCATCCCGTGACTATGAAAGATAAAAGATTATATTTTCATTTGCATGGTTTGCTGGGTTTTATTTGGCAGATACAATAACACAGGCTACGCAGAGCCCATAAAACAAAGTGAGAACAGCAGCTCGTTTGGTGGCAGAATGTAATGGTTATGGCTAAAGGGCTTACATAATTCATCTCAAACCCTTATGCCTATATTTACTGTTGTTTAAATGAAAACCAAACTCTCAGGGCCGTTAAGGGGGGAACCAATCAGAAACCTGAGATCCTTTCTTCTTGCACGGTTTCTGAGATGATCAGTCTGCAACACTTACAAACAGCTACAGAAATAGCCAAGAATAAGCATACGCTACCTAAGCATGTTAGTACTTCATGTCTCCAATCCTGCTCCTGTAAACAACTCTAAAACTCCCTGCTCTTTATTCTGACTCAGAATTCCTAGTTAGACTCAGAGAAGCCTCAGAGCAATTGTAAGTCATGGTTAAAAGATAATGTTTAGCTTTCAGATGATGTTTCATACAAAGTAATACTTTGACAGGGGGAAGGGTACAGTGAGAAGGGGCAATATAAAAGGAGGGTTGAAGTATGTGATATTAGCCCAAATCATTTCACGCAAGCATAGTGTCACTAAATATTTTCTGAAGTATTTCTATTAGACAATATTTCTAAAAGATTTTAAATTCAGGATTTTTAATCTTGTCATTTTGCAAGAGTGAAAACTTTGGCTCTCAATTGTGAGTGCTCAAGACTGGATTTTTCTGTTTTAGAGGATTTTGTTTGTTTGTTTTGGGTTTTTTTCTAAGAATCAGCTCTGAAATATAATTTGTATTTTTTTAATGGTATTGTGTTTTCAGTTTGTAGGTTTTTTCCTTTTTTTTATGGAGATACTGGGAATTGAACCTGAGACCTGCATGCTAAGCATATGTGCTCTACCACTGAGCCATACCCCCACCCCTCTGAAATATAATTTGTTAGGGAAGTCTGTACCGTATTATCAAATGTATATTTAGATATGGTTTAAAAATATCAGTGATTATCACACCAACTTAGTGAAAATGGAATGGAGCTATATGACTTAAAACAGGTCTGTAAAATAACTATGATTTTGTTTTCTGCAGGTCTCATAGACAGAACATATATCAGATTGATATATAAACATACATTTTATAATGTTGATTAAAATTGTATGCTGTTCAGTGAGATAGAAATGTTAACATTTCTGGGCTATTGTAATATTTGTAACTAAAGTAGTCTTGAAAAGAAAAGAATTAACTCAATCATTTTAAATGACCAGCTTATCTTCTCCATATAAATTAAATAAATATGAAAATAAATAAAAACATGTGGCCTAAATTTTACCCACCATGAGCAAGTAGCTATTTTTGAAACTGGGTCATCCCTCTTGATTTTAGAAATTCTTTATTATTTTTAGGTAAATCAATATGGATATTAAAGTGATTAGCTTTCCAAATTTGAAGTTTTTATACCATTTAGATTGTCACAATATACATACACGCACCAATTTGGAGGGGAAAAAACAAATTTCTTTAAAAAGTTATTTTAAACCACTACTAACTACAAATAAACAATTCATTTTCTAAATAATGAGATAATCGATAGACTTCATCTTGCTTTGGTAGTAAGCCCGAGCAGTTTGTGCGTGTCTGTGTGTAAGCATCACTGTAATTGCATATTCCTCAAGTTTAACAGGCAACGACTTTGAGGAAAAAAAACAAGGAACATTAAGAAACAAGTAGGATATTATACATTTTCTTTTGAGGGGGAATAATTAAGTTTGTTTATTTGTGTATTTATTTATTTTAATGGTGGTACTGAGGATTGAACCCAGGACCTCATACATGCTACGCATGCACTTTGCCACTGAGCTAGCTATATGCTTCCTGCTACATTTTCATTTGAAACCAAAATGTTGTCATAAATGTATTATAGCCTTGTGTACTGACTCTTGTCAAGAAGATGTTTTATTGCTAATCCATCTTCATCTTCCAATCAACTGATTTGGATGGACTTTCAGTGGCTACAGGGAGACTCTGATGAGTGGAAAGAAAAAAAAATGGTAAACTAACACTGATTAAGAGATTTTCAGAAAGAGAGAGAAGAAGATCTCAAAAGGGAAAAAAAATAAAGGAGAATGGAGAGAACCAAATAAAATTGGCAAGGTTTTAGGAATAACAAGTTTGCAGTTAATTCGTTTTTTCCCAATATATAAATTTTAATTGGAAAAACATGCCCTAATATTTTAATGTAAAAGAAAAGCTCCCTTCACTAAACTAAAAGCAGGAACTTAATACCTTGTAAACATGAATAGGCAAATTCTAAATCTTGACAGCTAAGTGGGCTCCATTCCACTAAGAGGTATGTGGACTTCCGAAACAGGAGAGAAGCGAGGAGGAAAACCATTTTTTTTTTCTTTCAAAGACATTCTAGCATGAAGCAGCATCACATTCTGAAATGCCTGTCATTGAGGCAAGTAGGTGTTAATTTGGTCAGAGTGAATATCCAGTCCATGATCCTAAACGATTGATTTCTGTTTTTCTTCCACCTCCATGCTATATGCCTTCAAGCCTCCCCTCATCACAAATATTTTTCTTTTAGTTCTTTTATTTTTGAATGCTTAAAGCATATTATTATTATTATTTTTAGTATTGCAATCTCCAATAGTCCTTATTTTCACTCAAAATTACAATACAGGGGACTATGGCCAATGCTATGCAGATGGTCAAACAGATAATAAAGACTCAGTTCATGAATAATATCCACTCAGAAAGAGGACAAAAGCAACAGGAAAAAAGAGCCCAAATTGGACAAATGTGCATGCTATATTTAAAAAAACACACACGCAATCATTGTCAGAGATCATTAAGGGTGCCCTGTAGTTTTAATAATATGCCAGTGGCACCAATTTGATGTGACTGTTTGCTCTTATAGTCAATAAAAAAAGTCATAACTGCTATCAAATTTAAATTTAATTTATTTTCTACACAGCCCTTTCTGTTTTCCTTGTTTTTTTCTCTTTTATAACATTAACACTTTTTTTGTTAAAAAATGTGTGAAAGATTAATTTGTAGAATGAGGGGAGCTGTGGGTGCACAGCACAGGACAGATGGCGTGGGTGGGACGTGACAGTTTTCGTCTGTGGCATCATTTTGTTGTTGCTATTGCAAGTGAGCAAAATAAAGCTACTGCCACCACGATCATTTCTTGGGGACCCCTCTGATAAGGTGTGTTGCTTTCTTCCTGTCTGGCCCTGCAGCTTGGGGGCACAGTCACCCTGCACGCTTTAACCAGCCTGCTCGTGACCGTTGTTAGCCTGAGAGCACTGGAATTTTTAAATTGCATGTATATAGAATCCTACCCAACTTTTGTATACAACAGAATGAAAAGTACTCTTTCTTGGTGAGCTATTTTGAAACAAATTAATGCTCTGTCCTCTCTGAGATCCTGTCTTATAAACCCAAACGCATGAAACGATAGATGCTAAAAAGAATGATTTTTTAAGGAGGGGATTTTTTTTTTGGTTTTTGTACCAGTCTAAAATTCTACTCACACTCACGGGGAGGAGAAATGGTGCAGATTTATATTCCAAGGTTCCCTTTTTGCCTTGGAATAACCCAAATTTACACATAAATGTTGGAGAAGTTCGCTATTGTAAAGGTTCTTATTGAAGAGTAAAGCATTTCCACAGAAAATCACTGTCATATGGCACACACAGACATTCTGGGAAAAAGTAAAACTTTGAGAAGGAGGAAAAGGGGAATTCAGGACAGCACGTGGGAGGGAAGATGCGAGTTCTTTTTAAGCACAAAAGAGATCCATTAACAATATCTTTATCAGTTTTCTTCTTCCTTGTTAACTGAACCAACTAGCAGTGCCCAGAATACACGAACATGATTGCAAATAAAAAAGAGGGAAGTGAATAGGGAAGGCATATGAAAACGGTTGGTGGTTAATTCATGGCAAGACAAGATGTGCCTGAAGGAAAATCTTCACCAAAGCTTTGCAGCAACTATTGCTTCTGTCCAGGAAGGCAAGACGGTCCACAAAAGGATGTTAGCGGCCGTGGGGTGGACCGTGTAATTCCTCAGCTGGTGGAGAGGGTATCCATGTCTTTTTATATTATTATATTATTTTAAATTATTTTATAATTTTTATATTGTCACTTTATATTGTCTTTATGTCCTTTTATATTATTACATTATTTTTAAAGTTAGACTGTAGGCTTTCCCAGAGAGGGATTGCTCCTCATCTGTCTGTGCCCCACAAGTGCGCTTACTGGCCAACCGGCCCCCTGGGATCATGGATATGGTGAGGGACCAGGACTGAGGCAGCACGACTCGGTGGTTACAAGCATGGGTTTGAGGGGCTGACCATCTGCACTGAATGTCAGGCTGCCCCTAACTCTGGAACTGTAACCAAGTGACTTTAACATGTCCCTTAGTTTCCACGTCTGTAAAAACAGAGATGCCAATAATAGAATGTACCTTCATTACAGGGTTCGCGGGGAATTCAAGAAGAGAGTCCTTTGTAAAGCATTTGGACAGCGCCTGGCGGGGAATTAATTAACTGTTGTTTCCTAGGAAGGAGGCCCTTTTTGGACTTTCCCAGCACCTGATGCCCAGGGGCACACAAAACTCCACATCTTTGGTGTGAAACGTCTTTTCCTCTGTTTCATTAGGGACTAGTGCGGGCAGATACAGTGTTGGAATGTACATGAATGGATGGTGCATGAGGGAAAGTAGATACACATTTAAAACCAAATATACAGGGGGAAGGGTATAGCTCAGTGGTAGAGCATGTGCCTAGCATGCACAACGTCCTGGGTTCAATCCCCAGTACCTCCATCTAAATAAATAAATAAATAAAAACATAACGACCTCCCCACAAAATTAAAAAAAAGAAAAAAGGGAGAAAAACCCAAATATACAGTATTACATGGGGGAATGGTGTCACTGACGTCATAGAAAATAGGGGAGAATGGGATATATGTGGTTTAGACCTGTAAAATAGAGTACACAGAAAAGAAACATGATAATGAAGATTGTCTGCTGCATATCTAATTTAAAGAGAGTTGTCTATTTTGCATTTGTTCTACCAGAATTTCTCCATGATTCAATACACTAGTGGGTATTATAGAAATGGGGGATAGCAAGATTTTGCTGTTTCCTCAAACACACATACAGGCGTCAACAGACTCAGAATACAGAGGACCTGTCCCTAAGTCAATACCACGGTCACAGCACTAGCCCTGCTTAAACTGAAACAGTTGCAGACCCTGTTGTTTATACCCATACGTGCATATAATGACTGATTTCTATGCCTCCTAGTGCACAAATGTAATGTCCAACGCAGTTAGGTTTATGTCCAAAAACGCTGGAGAACAGTTAACTCACTGACTCCAGAGGAATTCTGATAGATTGAGACTAGGGTAGAAATGATAAGCTATATGAATTATACTCATTTTTAAATAAAAATAAAAATGTCTGCCTACATACACAGATGTATGTCTAAAATTGCTTTTGTATAAGTCAATTCTTCCTTCACAGTAAGAAGTCTGTGTTAAATGTGATAAAGGCTTCTGGAGGTCTACGTCAGTAGCTGCTCTTCCTTTCTTCTTTAGTAATAAAACTCTCAATCTTTGCTAAGCACATGGCAGCTTGAAATAAAAACTACATTTCCCAGCTTCCTGTGCAGCTGGATATATCCATATGATAAGTCTGGGACAATGAAATAAAAGTGGAAGTGTTTTGGGGCAGTTTATAAGAAGCCCCCTCTAAAAATAGTTATTATGTCTTTAGACTCCTTTCTTTCTTCTTTGTCCCTTTCTACTGGCTGGAAAATGGATGTGATGGCTGGACTTTGGGCTGATATAATGGACCACAAGAATGAGAGCTCCACTACATGGAGGCTGGAGAAGGGAGCTGGAAGAAGCTTTAGAATTTAATGACTTCCTACAGTAACGTATCATCCCAGGACTCCTTACTTCTCAACTTTGTTTCTCTAGGAGATAAATCATGTTTAGCTTGTTTAAGGTCTGGTTGTTGAGACTTTCTTCACATGCAGCTGAATTTAATTCTAACTGATGTTTTCTATGTGACTTTTCCTAAAGCACAATGGAAGGTAGGTATGTATTACCACCAAGATTTGCACCTTTAAATGGAATATAACATTGTGTAAATATAGCAACTTAACAAGGGCTAAATTTAAATAGTAGATTCTAACATACTTACAAAAACGCATAGTTAATACACATAAAATTATTAGAGTAAGTAATGCTAGCTGTTAAAACAATCAACCCCTACTCCCTACCTTAGTGGCTTAATTTTAAAAACAGTTACTTCTGACGTAGTAGTCCACTGTTGGGTTGGGACTGGTTGGGTCAGAGGAAGGACCTGGAGCCTCTGTTCCATGCAGGTATTCAGACACCAGGGCTTTTTCTATCTTAAGCCACCAGAGACTCAGGCCATTTCCATACGTGGCCTCCCAAGTCTCAACAGAACAGAAAGAGAGTGTACAGGGTCAGTTGTGGGAAACATTTAATGGGCCAGGCCTGGAGTGGGATTTGACACTTCTGCCCACATTCCATTAGCCGGAACTCAGTCACATGGCCTCAAACTGACTGCAAGAGAGTGTGGAAATGTAGTTGAGTTGTGTTCCCAGGAAGAAGAGAAGGAACAAGCACACTAGCTCCCTCTTACCTAATAGATACATAGAAGAATATAACTTCCAACATCCCTGTTTCTAACTTCTTATCTAAGGCCAGATTAAACAGTCTACATGCTCAACACAGTTCATCACGTAACAAAGTATTCTTCATAGGCCATTTTGATGTTGTTGAACATCTGAGAGTCAAACAGTTCTGATTATGGAAGATGAATTCCCCAAACAGCATGGCTTCAGTCACAACCCCTGGCCAACTACTGCTCTCTTCGTTCCTACTATTTCTCTTTCTCCTTGTTCATGTGCTTTTCCCATGATGAGAGGTAATTCATTTTTTTTTTTTAAGGAGTATTGGGGATTGAACCCAGGACCTCATGCATGCTAAGCATGTGCTCTACCACTAAGCTATGCCTGCCCAAGAGGTAATTCTTTAACATTGATGGAAGACATTAAGAAAAATTTCCACAGGGATTTATATGCCTGAGCAAAACAGTTAAATGATGGTCTGGGAATTTATTGCTGGAAATGACAATGGACCATTAAGGCAATTAGAGCTTTTCCATTTCCTCTTATACTACTTTTGTATATTTTGTAGGCTTTGTGATTTTGTGCTCCTGATATTTGTATAAAATAAGATCATTTAGGACATTTTTAATAAGGCCAGACCCTCCAAAAAACAAACAGATTGAGAGAGAGAGAGAGAGAGATAATAGATAGATAGATAGATACAGATAAGTGGATGGGTGTGTAGGTAGGTGGGTGGATAGATAGACAAAACTCGATTTTTAATTTATTTAATCATGATGGTTTTATTGAACCAACATTCTCCTGGAATTCTAGGTAATTATTAATGATACCCCATTTGAGGAAACATGATTGGGATAAAGAATAATAGATTCAAGAAGAATAAATTCCAAGATTCTGTTTCAGCTGAATTACTAGTTTGTGGCCTGTGTAATAAGACAAGTTATTTCATCACATTTTATCTTGAGAATCTTCATTTTTATAAAAAATCTGAAACTTCCATTTTCAAAACTGTCCTGAAGGTATTGTTACTATTAACTATTATTTACTTTCATGACTTGATTTTGGAGTTTAGCTCTTTTCCAGAGGTTTGAGGCATATGAAAGGCAGAAAGTAAGTTTTAGAGTATTTGTCTATTTCCCAAGTGAACTATAAAGCAAGTTTTAATGTTTGAGATTGTTTACTGGAAATATGAGTGAACTTTGAATTTTTGTATTAATGAAATGTGAAGTGTTGATGTTCCTATAGAATAAAAAAATGGACACAAATGATTTTGTAAAACCAGGAAGAATTTTAAGTTAAAAATGAGAAGACTTTCGATTGATTTCTGTATGTTTCAAGGAAAACACAATTGAGGATTATTGGATTTAGGGTAACTGGGGCCACATGTTAGGATTATTTGTTACATGTCTGGGAGTCTGGCACATAGTAAGCACTCAAGTAGGTTTTGAATGAATGTGTGAATGACCAGGACCCTAGAGGACTAAGAGAAGAGGGCGAGTAGGGAGACAAGAGTTGGGGTGGTGGTCTTCACCTTCAGAGAGAAGTGAGAGAACCCTCAGGGATGCCTGGGCCCGCAACTCCAGCAGGATGCACGCTTGGACAAATGGGACTCCAGCATCTCTAAAGGGCTGTAGTGAATAAGGTTCCCAGTATGATTAGAGTCAATAGTCCACTCTTACCTACCACAAGGAAGTCACCAAGCACCTGCCAGGGTTTTGTGGCTTGTGGAAAGAGATTTCTCAGCCTAAACCTCTGAGGTTTAGGAAAACCATTAGGAATTCTTTGGTGGTGCTTTTTTGTGTGGATCCAGAACTGAGCTAATCCTGTTCCTTCAAAATTTTTCCCACATGTTCAGGCTTGGAGAACTGGCCACGGGCATGGGTCACTCAATCACAACCCTTAGTACTCAGTAGAATTACCTGGGAGCTTTTCCCAAAATACCAATGGCAGGGTCCCACTTCAGACTCATCGAATCCAAATCTCCAAGAGGGTCTGGACATAGGATCTGGGGATGTGCGCTTTGAAATCCCCCTGTTGAATCTGCTACTTGCAGACTGGCCTGCCTCACCTCTGCAGCTGAACAAAACCTAACGTCATTTGGGGCTTTGAAGGCAGTTGTCACAGCTTTTGGTCACCAGCTTGATATAAAAGGACTAAATCCGTGTCCTCATTCATCAGCTATTGAATGATCACAAGTAAAGTGCTAACCTTATTGCAGTCTCTGCCCCCACCTTGAAGAGCTGGGTAGTCTGAGCAGCTCTGGAATGTACCATTGTATTAAACACTTCCAACTTACCTATCTCACTCCTAATCATTTGCACTGAGTTCCTATGAACATATGGGCACTAGAAAAAAGAAAGACTGAATAAGCGTAGGTGGACTATTAATAATTAGAAAACCGTAATGAACAGTCTGGGTACTCATTTAATACCATTAAGAGAGTGAATGTATTTCTTAGTAAATGAAAGGTTAGAGTATGATGAAACATGATCAATTTTTTCATTTAGACAATTCAGAAAGTAGATTATATCTAGTTAAGACAATCTGGTTTATAACCAAAGGTACTTTCAAACAAGAAGCCAGTCAAAGTCAAAATATTGAATTGCAATTATAAGACTATCAAATAACTAAAAAAAAAAGGGACCATTCCCATCACCATTTTCCAGATTCCTTTTATTATCACCAGCCCTGCAATAAAGTGCAGACAGAAAGAAAAAAGGACGACTTGGGATTAATGTTGTATGGTATTTTTTATTTAGCCCGCTGTCTTTTTGAAATACTGATTTCCATCTATTCTAAGTCTTTTGATATAGATCAGTTAAACTTGAATGAACAGAGTCTGCCCGTCTGGTTTGCCTTATCCTAATAACAAGAATGGAATGTGCTTTTTTTTCCCCTTCAGTAGTTTATAAATAGTCCATTATAAAAGTGCCCATTACCTTTTTATACGTACTAAGCTCCTTATTGAAAAATTACACCCCCTCAAACCTGCAGGCCTTTCTGCATCTAAATGAAGCTCTTTGCATTTAAGTGTGTATGGCAAGAAAAATCGGCAAATACTAATGTTCAAACCCCAAGGGGGCAGCCTGCACACAGATGAAAATATGACCATGCATGTATACAATTTTTGTTGCATGGCACCAGGCCTGGAGGAAAAAACAAAACCTGCATAAAGATTTCACTCAGAGAAGTGAAAGAACCCAGTACTCGGGTGTATTCAAGCTCATATGTAAACTCAAAAGAGAACATTGTAAAATGACTGTAACTCAATAAAAAATGTTAAAAAAAAAAAAAAAAAGAGAGAGAGAGAGAGAGAGAAAGAGAACCTGGTACTTGGGTGTATCCAAGCTTGTGTATAAACTCAGAAGAGTCAGTAGGAATCCTGACACTGTTTCAAACCACAATCTAAGATTAACAGTGCGTGAACCACAGCACATTTTTGTTAAACTCGCATTTGCTTAATAATACATATCACCAACTTCGCAGGCAGATGTTGAGGCAACAGAGACAACAAGTTATTTTTAGGAATCTAGCGGAGAACCATTTGCTCACTCATGAGTAGGTTCTCAGAAAGCCAAAGCCAAAATAGCAAGACAGACCATCATTTGGGCAGTGGTTATAAGGCCAAACCGCCTCACAGAGGGGGTGCCATCAACCGCACAGGAAACTAGCTGAGAGACAACGTGTGGTTAACACAGGCCCATTACCATGACGAGAAAAACAGCCGGGAGCCTAAACGCTGAGGCGGTCTGTGCATTTTATATTCAAAGAATGGCTTATGGATGAGTTTGGCTAAAGATTTAGCCAAAGGGTCTACCACGCAAAATTTGTCTGAAGACAAACTTTGTCTGAAGACAAATTTGCTTCTTAGGAAAGAGATTTAGGTAAGGGGCAAAACAGCAGCAGCAACTACGTCTAAAACTGAAATGCAATTTGCCGAGTTCCCATTGTTTCCTAACTGCTACCAGGGCGGCAAGAGCCTAGCTTCCAGTTCTCATCCGGATGAATTATGGCAAGTCCGAAGCCATTTCAGGCTTATAGAATGCCTTTTCGATGTGATGTAACAGGGGCCTGCTGGGAGAGAATAGCAGGAAGAAATTGCCTCATGAAGTTAAGGATACAGGATGCCTCATTCATTCAGTTTATTCGTTCAAGAAGGCTTTGTTTAACTCTTTCCAAGGGCAGGTGTGAGGGGCACCAAGACCCACACACACTGTCCCTGTCTTCTAGGCTCGTTTATTCATATGGTGGTTGAAGAATCACCACCATCATCACCACCATTATCATCACGTAAACAAATACTCCACACAGCAGATACAGTTCCCTGAGTTTCCCCTTGGAGAAAGGGGCCAAAATATCTACCTTGACTCCTCATTGCTGTTCGCATTTGGATTAAGGTCCTCATTTCAACGAGTACAACAGAAACAGGGCTGATGGCCACACTTCCCCTGAGGGAGAGCCACGTGACGGGTTCTGCCTGATGGGCTGTGCATCTGTGACTCTTACACGTTGAAACTCAGAAGAGGCAGCACTCAATCCTCCCGCTGTCTCTTCTCTGCCAGGACAGTTAAGGAGGACTCACAAAGAGATGGCAGAGGTGCAAGAGCAGCCTTGATAGTCGAGTTACAGCTTGTGGACTGGGAGGGCCACCAGCCCACAGTGGACTTCCTGAGTGAGAAACAGACCTTTGTGGTTAGTCACTGAGACTTGGGGGCTGTTTTTTTCCCTGCAGTTTAGCCCCCAAATAAACATTTGTTTTGCCTAGGACTTTTAGATGAGATAAGAAATCACCCACTCTGTAGAAATAGAAGGAACTTTACAGATGAATAATAGACTCACCCAGTGCAGAGAAATCTCCCAATAGAAAAAAAAAAATTCTGCTTGTGTTTTATTCCCCTTCAATCAACCCCACCCTCTCGGACACTTTCCAGGATGCTAGGCGGTGGCCGGGGCCGCCTCCGTCGTGCCTGGTGTCCTGGGGCACTCAGGTACCTCCAGGTATTCTGGCCTCATTGTGCTCCTGTCTCTTTTCTTGTAAGTTTAGTGAAGGCACTACTGGGATTTGCCAAGCGAAAACTTATGACTGAGAAATGAAGATTAAATAAGTACAAATGGATAAAACACATGGATTTGTTGAGTTTGATTTCTAATCAAAGTGTATCTGACCCTCCTCTTCCAAAACATTGGCAGGATGGTTTTTGATCCTTGTGTCCTGAATCCATTTAGTTAAGACCAACCTGAAACAGAAAGGGGCAATCTGAAACACCTCGTGACTTGGCTAAAGGCTAGTTTTATTTATTCACCCCAAATTATGACAACATAAGACACACTCCTTTCTATGGAACAATCATATTCCTTATGAACAAAATAACTCTCCGAGAGCAATATTCTCATCAGTAATTAATTTGTGATTTTAAAGCACTTTGTATGTTGAAAGTAATAACTACAGCATTGTGAACAATAATAGTCATCACCATATTTTAAGCCTATTCATGCACAGAAGAGAGTAAGGAGGTTCTTTATAATGTAAATTACTCCTGAGCTCTAGAAATTCGGTTTAGTCTTATAAACATCACTTAATTTCAAATTCTCCTATTAAGATATATAATTGTTGGGGCAACAAGCTCTATACTTAACTGCCGATTCTTTCAAAATAAAACGGTATTGAATCTCACTCTGGGTGAGAGAAAAGTGACCACGCTGGAAAGTTAAGACGCTTAGGGCAAAGTTTAACACCCTGGAAGAAGCAAATCACATGTATTACTTGTTAAAAAAAAATTTTTTAAGTGCTTGTCTTCGTGTCTACTATGTTAACCCACAATAAACCCAGTGTTTACTAGGGGTGTGCTATAGTGGTTAAAAGCACAGATTCTGAAGTTGAAGTGGGTTTTAACTCTGCCTCTGCCACATAAGTAGATGTGTGACTCTGACCAAGTTCTTTAACCGTCCTGGGCCTCACCTTACTTGTAAAATGCAGATTATAACTGTCCCTACTTTAAAGCAGCCCCTGATACAGTACATGCGATTATAGCATTTTTTAAGGAAAAATGCACTCATAAACTAGCTGTGAAATAGAAAAAAGGTGAAAAATACCAATCCTTGATTCTCTTAATATTCCAAAGTTGAATGCAGAAAAGTTTCCCCTGCCAGTTCCCATTATAGCCTCCAAAAAGCAATGGACACAGAAACTGGCTCTTTGGGAAACTCAAGTTCAGGGGACTCTCAGATTTTGGGTAATTACATAAGGGTAAATCATTCCCTCAAATATGCCAAAGTTGAACTAAAGATTTTCCAGGGCCAGCAGAGTCTGCTGGGACACCGCTGGGGGAACTGAGCCCCATTCCAGCAAGTCCTGCACAGGGGCCGCCTGAGTCCTGGCGTCGGGAGTGGAGGTTCACACTCACATAGCTGCAGCTACAGAATCCAGAAAGTTCTACAACCAAACGTTGCCTGTCTGTTTTTAATAAGGGAAGAACAAACTCACTTGGCTTCAAAACTCATCCAGAATGAAGATGAGGCTCTTTGGAGTCTTTATTCACCCCTCGTAGTGTGAACCTCCGTATATTTCACCACTGATATCACAACGCATCTATTTATGTATGTTTCCCCAGACCTTGTTGGAATGTTATATGATTTCTGCTCCATGTTACCTTCCTAAAATCTGAAAAACCCTGAATTCCATCTGGCCTCAAGGACTTCAGGTAAGGGACCCTGACCTCTGACATGAGATGCTTTCTGCTTGAAAATGGGGAAGTCATTGACAACTCTGTGCTCTCTCCAGTGTTGAGATGTGAGCGCTGTGGAATCTTTTCTCTTGCCTCCACAAAGCGAGAAGGTGGGAAAACAAGTGAGAGAGAGAGAGGAGAGTCTTTGACAAACTATTAGAATTGTTCTGGATGTCTTTTCTCCCAGACTGCTGCAAGAAGGTCGGTGTAGAGATTTACAAGGAGTGCCTGGATGGGGACCAGGACATAGAAAGCACAGATGATCAAACCCAAGAGGCTCAGCAGCAGCGATACCCCCTCCTCAGTAAGCCACGGGTTGTGAGTTAGCCCTAAGGAATGTGAGGAGTGCACTGGCCAGACACGGACCACACAGGGGTCTAACAGAAAGGCTCTACTGCCACCCAAACCACGTTTGTGTTTGCATCTGATCACTCAGCTCAGCACTCTCTCCACCTTTCTTACTTGGAATATCCCAGAGGGCAACCAAGTAGTTAAAGAGATGGGCAGCCAATTCCTCCTGTTCATCATGAGGTTCTGCATCCTGTTACTGCTGATCATTTTTAGCAGTTGGACCAGGTGGCCTCTAAACTTGTCATCTCTAAGCTCACAATTTTTACAAAATGATGTATCCCAAGATGCCCAAGGGGCACTGCTACTCTTGAAATCTAGATGATTGAGACTCAGACCCCCAAATCCACACCGTGTCAAAGTCAAAACCCCTCCCCAAGGTGTCTCTGAATTCCTGCTGGAGAAGACCTGTCTTTCTCATGATAGCCTTTTCCTACATGTGCTGTCTCTGTTCTGTGACTCACATGTGAAACTTGATTTCTACTCTCAGAAAACACACGTACAGAGCAAATTAAGTATGTAGTAGATTTCTGTAAAGTTCTGAGGGAGGCAAGGGGCAGGTTTACTTTGCTATACCTCAAATAAGTTCAAGTGCATCAAAAATAAAACCATCCACCCTATTATAGGGACATATTTAGCTGGTCCTCATCATCTTACTAATGACTCTAAGCCAGTACTATCCAACAGAAAAATAATCCACATAACACAATTCAAGATTTTTCTAGTGGCCATATTTAAAAGGTAATTTATTAATATTCACATATTTTATTCAACCCAATGTTATTATTGGGAATTTTAGAATTTCAACATGGAATCCATATTTTAAAAGTATTAGTGAGATCTTTTACTTCTTGTTTTCATAAAATCTTCCAACACAGTGTGTATTTAACACTCACAGCACATCTCAATTTGAACTTGCCCCTTTCAAGTGCTCAGTGGCCAGATGTGGCTGTGGCCGCCTTATTGGACCGAGCAGGCCTCACCTGGTCTCCCATCCAGCCCGCCTCTCTTCCAGATCCCTTCCTCACCCTCCCACAAATAGTCCCAGGGAATTCTCCGTTCCTCTCGATGATACAAAACCTTTCTCCAGCTTCTGTGCCTATATTCCAAGCCCGTTTCTGCTTAGTTAACTCCTACTTTAAAAGAGCCACTTTACTTGGAAGTAAGTTGGGCTTTCAATAGCAAAGTCTTTTCTCCTCTTACATTAGATAGGGACACTTAAGTCCCAAAGTTAAAGATTCATCACAGACACACGGCAAGACCATGGCAGTGCGGGTAAGCTCCTGAAGGGTTGCCTTTCAGCTTTAAAAGTGAAGAGCACAGGGCCGTGGACTCCAGTCCTGTTCTCCTGGTTCTCTCTCTGGGCCCATCATCGGCCTCTCTCAGCTCTCCAAGTCTTGGGCTCAGCAGGGCCTTTGCTCTCTTCTCTCCGTGTACTCTCCCAAGTGATTGAATCTTCTCAGTCTTCAGCCTGCACCCCAGCTGTCTGTGGGGTTCACCTTCTCCCCCCCAACCCTGCCCTTCTTACCATGTGCCCACACCTGCTCCTCTGAGGCCATCTTCTCTATCAACCCAGAACCTGGGTCACCTTTGGTCCTGGACCTCTGGGGCCAACATCCTGCCAGTCACCACGCCACATTGACTACCAGCTTTAAAGTAATTTAAAGACTTATAATGGAATTTTCACTAAGTTTGTCAACACTATTCAAATGTCTCATAGAACTTGAGTCATAATATTAAAACTCCCAGTTTACTAAGTTAAAAGAACTTTAAAATCACGGGAAGGCTTTGGTTGTCAGATTCATTAAATTGCCAGATCTGGCATTTGAAGTTGCTTAGAAGGAAAATTAAGGGTGTTAAACGTATCACTGTAGCTTAAGGGAAACGAACAGTTCGTGTCAGTGGCACTAGTGGGTTGAAGGGAATTTAGTCCTTTCTGCTGGAGATGATCAAAACTAATGGAAAATGTTTCTTCCTATTTTATACCAAATATACTAAATTTACAAACAGAATAACTAGACTTGTACTATAAACGTAAAGGCTTTAGGAAACCGAGCTTTCAAACGTGTCATTTTAGTAAGCTGAATATTAATTTAAACCCCAGGTCTATTGTGTTCTTTGAATAGGGCTGGGCAGCTTCTCGCCACTTCAAGCATCCATGACGGTTCCTGCTGGGCCTCTGCGCTGCTGAGTTTATCAAAGAAGGCCAGGGTCAGGAAGTTTCCAGTGTGAATGATGGCTTGGCGGTGCCACAGGAAGGCAAGGAGGGGGGCCGGGGGCTGGGGCAGGGAGGAGGGGGTGGAGCAGAGGAAGGTTAGCTACCCAAGCCCAACTCCCCTCAGCCTTGAGAAGAGCTGGAATCCAGAAAACAGAAAGTCTTTTATCAAAGTGCTCTTTCTACACATGCTTAGGCTTGGCCTTGTCCTCAGAGCTCCTCGTGGGCGCTGTCTCATCGGCTCTCACGGACACTCATTAGCTCCAGTTGTACAGTTGTGGCAACTGAAGCTCTGTGAGGTGAGGTTTAGGACATGCTGTTTTTGCCGATTTGAGCTGCTAAAAACATCCCAGCCTGGTGGCCTAACCGACAGGCATTTATTCCTCGCAGTTCTGAAAACTGGGAAGTCCAAGGTCTTGGCAATGGCAGAGCTAGTGCCTGGTTCATAGACGGTCTCTTCTCCCTGTGTCCTCATGTGGTGGGAGAGATGAGGGAGCTCCCTGGGGTCTCTTTTAAAGGGCACTCATCCCAATTATGAAGGCTCCACCCTCATCACCTAAGCGCCTCTCAAAGGCCCCACGTCCAAATACCATCACACTGGGGACTAGTTTTCAATGTAAGAATTTTGGGAGAACACAAACATTCAGTCTATGACACACACTCAAATCCCAGGACAGGGGCAACAGAACCTGAGCTGAGTTCCTGGCCTCCTGGTTCTCCTGTCACTGCCAGCACATTGCACTGTCTACAGAACTCAAACACGCTTTAATGGAGATGCAGAAGGGTCCTATCTAGACAAATAAATCCGTAAGTAAATATTATGTAGCCATCCTGAGATAAGGCTTGAAAAGTACTCCTCATGGCTTCAGTGCTTCTGTTCAATGAATGTGACTATTGTCTCTCTCAGTGGATTCCATTTTAATGACACAGCACTGTCCCCAGCAGGAGACTGTCTGCTGAGTGCAAGTAGGGCCAACGGTATTTAAATCACATTAGACATCACAGACACTCCAAGATGGAAGGAGAATTCCCTAATTAAAGTTTTGTTAGATGGCTGTCCTAACCATTATTAATTTTTATCAAAGCAAGACTTCTATAGGATGATTCAGGGCACCACCTTCACAGATAAAACTCTGCTTTTGAGGAAAATGGGGGGCATAGCACAGAGGGAAGGATATTTCACAGATGCTTAATGAAATAAGAGGCGGAAAAGAAAATAAAGCAGGAAAGCAGTTAACCCGTTCATATTTTTGTTTCAAATCAATTATAATTAGGAGACAAAATCGAAGATTAATAAATTAGACCCATTATCAGTTGTCATTTTAGTCACCAAGCCATATGCCCATCATGCCTCTTTGATAATAGCTGAACACAAGAATAGGGACAAGAATGACAAATTGTCATGTTACTGGCAAAAACAGTTTTTCCTACCCCACAGAGCAAACCTTTGTCACTTATCTGAGTGATAAAAACAATGTTATAGGTAGGGTTGTTAGTTATAGCAAAAATAATGTAGGACATTCAGTTAAATTTGAATTTCAAGTAAAAGACAGGTACTTTTTAGTATTGGTATATCCCAAACATTGCACAGAACATAATGCAATATTTAGGACAGATTATACTAAAAATTATTATTAAAATTTTTTTACTGTTTGTGTCCAATGCCATTTTAGCTGGGAATCCTGTATTTTATCTGGCAATCCTAATTGTATGGCCTTTGGGTTTACGTGAGCCTAATATGTATTTTTTTTTTGAATTAGCGTTAATAGAAATAAAAAAGAAACTTGTAGCACAGGCAGTCCTCTTCAGCTGCCGTTTCACGGTTGGATCAAGAGATCTTTCCTAACCTTGTAGAGTTTCCATCCTAGGGAAATGGGGCGTGGAGGGACTTGCCCAGGGTCACCCTGCTCATATGCCACGGAGCTAGACCCAGGTCTGCAGGAGTGCAAAGTCTGCTCTTCACCATGGCCCTGCATCACTGCTCAGATGCTAAGTTAGTAATGCAGGCGACCATTTTTTTTTTCTTCCAGTAAAATACATAGAACATAAAATTTACTGTCTGAACTACTTTTAAGTGTGCAGTTCAGTTGTGTTGAGTACATTCACATGTCTGTGCAACCAATCTTCAGAATTCTCTTCATCTTGCAAAACTAAAACTCTGTCAGCATTAAATAACACCCCATTCCTATCCCCTGGCTACCACCATTCTACTTTCTCTGTCAATGAATTTTGCTATTCTAGAATCCTTCATATAAGTGGAATCATACGGTATTTGTCTTTTTATGACTGGCTATTTCACTTAGCATAATGTCCCCGGAATTCATCCATGTTGTAGCCTGTGTGAGAATTTCTTTCCTTTCAGTGGCTGTGTGATATCTCATTGTGTGTATATACCACATTTTGTTCGTCTGTTCATCTGTCAGTGGACACTTGGATTGCTTTTAGTGTTTGGCTATTGTGAATAATGCTGCTATGGACATGGGTGTACAGATATCTGTTTGAATCCATGCTTTTAATTCTTTTGGGTGTGTACTCAGAAGTGAAGCTGTTGAATCATATGATAATTCTATTTTAATTTTTTTGAGGAACTGCCGTACTGTATTCCACAGTGGCTGCACCATTTTATGTTCCTACCAACAGTGCACAAGAGTTTCCAGTTTCTCCATATTCTCACCACTTGTTATTTTCTGGGGTTTTTTGTTTGTTTGTTTTTTATAGTAGCCATCATAATGGATGTAAGGAATCATTGCCTTTTGTGTCCATGACAAAATCAAATACAAACTATATTTGATTTTTTTAACTGATTTAACTATTTATTTTGTTGGAATCTGCAGAGACTGTTTTACTGAACTATTTGTTCTATTTGATACTAAAATCAACACCAACATCAGCTATTAAAAATAATTTAATTATTATTAAATTACCTAACAATATAATAATTTATTATGAAATATAACTGATGTTGGTTACAGACTATTTTAATATAGTATTTAAAATTTTTTCATTGAAGTATAGTTGATTTACAGTGTTTCAGATGTATAGCCAAGTGCTTCAGTCATACGTATATGTATAAACCTATTCTTTTTCAGATTCTTTTCCATTATAGGTTATTTCAAGGTATTGAATAGAGTTCCCTCTGCTATACAGTAGGCCCTTGTTGGCCATCTATTTCCTATATTGGTTATCCATTCCATATATGTTCATCTCAAACTCCTAATTTATCCCTCCCCCTCCCTTCCCCTTTGTCAACCATAAGTTTGTTTCCTATGTGTGCTATTTCTGTTTTGTAAATAAGTTCCTTTGTATCTGTTTTTTTTTTAGATTCCACATATAAGTAATATGTTATTTGTCTTTCTCCGTCTGACTTACTTCACTTAGTATGATAATCTTAGGTTCATCCGTGTTGCTGCAAATGGCATGATTTCATTCCCTTTTATGGCTGAGTAATATTCAATTGTTTATATATATATCATTATATATATATATATCTCATATCTTCTTTATCCAGTCATCTGTTAATGGGCATTTAGATTGCTCCCGAGTCTTGGCTATTGTAAATAGTGCAGCTATGAACATTGGAGTGCATGTATCTTTTCCAGTTAGTTTCCTCCAGATATATATCCAGAAGCAGGGTTGCTGGGTCATATGTTAAATCTATTTTTAGTTTTTTAAGGAACCTCCACACTGTTTTCCATAATGGCTGCACCAAATTCACATTCCCACCAACAGTGTAGGAGGGTTCCTTTTTCTCCATACCCTCTCCAGCATTTATTATTTGTAGACTTTTTGATGATGGTGATTCTGCATATTATTAATAATACAAGCCAGTGTGCACTGAACTGAACCATTTCATAATTTCACTAGCTATATATGAGGGTTTTAGTTTTCCAAATCCTTTGCAACACTTATTATTATCTGACTTTTTTATTTTAGTCATTCTAGTGGCTATGAAGTGGTATCTTGTGGTTACAATTTGCATTTCCCTGGTGACTAATAATGTCAAGCATCTTTTCATGTGTTTATTGACTATTTATATATCTTCCTTGGAGGAATGTCTATCCAGACCCTTTAACCATTTTGAAATTGGGTTATTTGCCTTTTTATTATTGAGCTGTATGAATTATTTATATATTCAAGATACAGATCCCTTGATACAAATCAAACATGTGATTTGTATATATTTTTTCTATTCTGTAGATTGTCTTTTCATTTTCTTGATGGTGTCTTTTGAGCATAAAAGTTTTAAATTTTGATGACGTTCACCTTATCTGTTTTTTTCTTTTGTTGCTCATGCTTTGGATGTTATATCTAAGAATCCTTTACCAAATCCAAGGTCACAAAGATTTCTCCTAAGAGTTTTATAGCTTAGCTCTTACATTTGGGTCTTGGATCCCGTTTGAGTTAATGTTCGTACACAGTGTGAGTTAAAAGTCCAGTTTCCTTCTTTGGCATGTGGCTATTCCAGTTGTTCCAGCACCATTTGTTGAACAGCTTGTTCAATCCCCATGGAATGGTCTTCATACCCTTGTTTAAAACCAGCTGACCATAGGTGTATGGATATTTCTGGACTCTCAGTTCTCTTCCCTTGACCATATGTCTATCCTGGTGCCAGTACTACACTGTCTTGATTACTGTTGCTCTGTAGTGAGTCTTAAAATCAGGAAGTGTGAGTCTTACTACTGTGCTCTTCTTTTTCAGGATTGTTTTGACTATTCTAGGTCTCTTTCAGTTCCATATAAATTGAGAATTAACCTGTCAGCTTCCACAAAGAATTCAGCTGGGATTCTGGTAAGGTTTGCCTTGAATCTGTGGATTAGTTCGAGGAGTATTGCCATCTTAACATTGTCTTCTGACGCACGGACATGGGGTGTTTTTTCCACTTATTTAGATCTTCTCTAATTTCTTTCAAATATGTTTTATAATTTTCAACGTATAAGTTTCGTACTTCTTTTGTCAAATTTATCCCTAAGTGTTTTTATTCTTTTTAATGCCATTGTGAACTGAATTTTTTCTTAATTGCAATTTTGGACTTGTTTGTTTATTGCAAGTGTATTGGTATACAATTGATTTTTGGTGTATTGATCTTGCATCCTACACCTTGTTAGATTTATTTATTAATCCTAACAATTTGAGGGCTTGTTGTTGGGTTAAGTGATTTTTTTTAAGATCAGAACTTTAAATCTTCTTGATTTTGTGGGAGAATGATTTATCTCATGAGATGTGCTTTCAGAGAATAACTTACTACCTTTGTGGACTATAAGATGAGACCCAAAATCTAATTAAAAATGTGAAGAAAATCTGAAAACCATCAATGCAAACCCTAAGATAAAAGCTAATAGGCCGTTATGGAGAAATCTCTCATTTTTGAGTAATATTAGGATAGAAGGTACTGGTTGTTGCTTAGGAAAGGTAAAATGGTTCACCAGAGCAATATGATCCAATCCAACGTCCTGTGATAGATGGAAATGTTTCATATCTACCTTGTCCAAAACAGTAGCCTCTGGCCACATGTGAATATTTAAATTTAAATAAACTGAAATTTTAGTTCCTCAGTCACACTGGCCACATTTCAAGCGCTCATTAGCCATATATATCTAGTATTGGATAGCCCAGGTATAGGATATTTCCATCATCACAGAAAGTTCTATGGGAGGGAGATGAGAGGAGAAAAACATTTCCATTTTTAAATGATTCTTAAATAGAGCAAATTGAGTACATAAGGTAATCCAATTAATGCCTATATCTATCACTATTACAGAGATGTTAGAAGAAAAAGATGTTCACAATTTAATGGTGCTCCTTTACTCCTCAAGGAAGGTGGAAATGTGAATGAGGGAGCAAAAAGAGTTGTATATTCCAGAGTCACGATTTTGAAAATCTAATGTTATTTTAAGGAAAAAAGGAAAGAAAAAAAAAGTCGTGTTATAATAATTCTTTGTGAAGTCCTGTAGCCTTTTGTTGCAGTGACTAAGACCTGGGTTCAAGCCCAAACTCTGCACTTACAAGTTTGACTTTGTCAAATTACTTAACCTCTCTGTGTTCAGGTTCTCTCTTCTATAAAATGAGAAAAAGCATGTCAAGCACTTAGATGTGAATCTAGCGAATGGTAAGCATCAATACATATGAGCTATTATTATTACTAAAGGGTGAGATGTTATTGTACGTAGGAGAGATTTGTGTTTAAAACCCTTCAAATGGCTTCTCACAGCATAGACCCCAAGGTCCTCAGTATGGCCCGCAGGGCACAAGTTTGGTCTGTATTTAATGCTCAAGTTTCCTCTCTCTGGGACCCACCCTGAGCTTTATTAACCCCTTGCAGCTTGTAGTTTTTCCAGACACCATGTTGTTCTGCATTCCCACGACCTGCTGACGCCATTCCTTCTGTCTGGAAGCCCTCTCCAGTTTTCTTGGTCCAGTCAACATGTCCTGTTCTTTTAGTACTCAAAGAGGTTGGGTTAGGGGCCTCTCCCATGGACTTTCATTGCTTCCATACCTACTGTGTTGATTGAAATTAACTGTTTAGGTGCCTGTCTCCATTAATAAGTAGAGAACACTAACTACGTGCCAGATATGGTGTTATGCTTTGAGGGTATAAGGAGGAATGACACATAATGGTCCCTGCCCCTCCCTATGAAGCAGAATTTGGAGACAGGAAAGGACCATATCGGACCATATCTCCGGTGTCTCTTTTTATCTTCAAAGCATAGCACATACTCTGCACATAGTAGGTGCTTAAAATGTCGAACCAGCCAGAATCTGACATGTAAAGGACAGCCTAGCCCATTACCAAACTTTCTCCTAACGTGTTCTGGTGAGTGTTTTAAAGGAGGAATAAGAGTTAATGAGCAGCGTGAAGTCCTGGTAAAACTACATAGTGTCTCAGGCACACTCCATCCTTTCGGCTCTCTCTAGCACTGCGTGAGGCCACCAGTCCTCAGATACCCAGCATTGTCTCAGCTACCTGTGGGCTCCTGGCTCCTTCTCCATGACAACATTTTCTCCCTTCTGCTGAAATAGTTTTATTAAATAAATTAATTCCTTTCCAATTAAACAAAAAAACTCACTTAATCAAAAATTTATTATATATTGCTTTTTCTATAGCATCAACCTTTCTGACATAGAAGTCTGGATGTAAAATCTCCTCTCTTACACCAAACATAGAGCTCTTGCTGTCTGGGATACACAGATGACACTACCTCAAATCGAGAATTACCCCCTTGCCTAGTACAGAAGCAATATCAAGACCATAGCAAATTTCTAACAGAATTACTTCAGAGTCCTGATGATTTAAAGTTAATCTGGTTAATACAAAGTGAAACTGGTTAAAGAGATAAGCTTCCTAAAGAAGATTCACTTAAGAGGAAATTATAATGCTGGCAATAAAAACTACCAGCCATATGGAGAGACAAGGCTATAAGAAGAGACATTCCAGGGGCCAGTAGAACCTTTCAGCATCTTCAATTATAGCAATTTGTATTTTTCCTGGATGGGCATTAGTGGGTCAGTGCACACATGTAATATTGGATGAGTAATAATATTTAACATTTTCCTGGATAATATATTCTTACTAAGACAATTCATGGGCCCCACAGGTAGTGAAGGTTACTTCATAATGACTAGAGAGCCACAGGACACCAACTTCTGGGTTTTTTCTAATACACAGCCTAAAAGAATCAGCAACAACAAGTGTGTGACATGTTGGGTAAAGATGCATAACTGTCCCCACCATGCTGTCAATTCCATGAAGGCAGAGCCCCAGGCTCGTCCCTCCCTGGACCTATAATGCCTAATGTGGTGCTTGGCCCAGAGAAAGAACCCAGAACTTCTTGCTGAATGGGAGATGGAAGAAGCCCAGGAAAGAAGAGGAGGGATAAAACGGAATCAAGAATCATCTGATAGTCACTACCCAGGGACTTAGAGAGAACGTAAGTGGTACCATCCTTGCCAACCAACTATGAATGGAATTCCCTTTGGCAAATGGTATAACAGTTAAATTAAATCAGTTTTTACCGAAAGCTCTGCTGTTTCACTTACTTATCTCTTCAGAAGTTGCATAGACTATTGTACATTTTATCATCTCTAGGAGCAATTAACACTGTTATAATTGAAAAAGTTGTCATAACAACCCTTTCCAGTTGTTCATAACTTTCTAAAATACCAGCCTTTCATTTAGTTTTCTCCATTTGTTATAAATTCAAAGGCAACCCTTGGAAATTTGAGAAATAATTCTCATGTTACTATTAATTTAATAAAAATTAAATCCAAAACACAAAGTAAAAATGAATTACCAAACCAAATATCTTCCCAAGGTGAAACAACAAGAATCTGATGCTCAAGTCAAGAAATACGAATGATTCTCTTTTTCTGAATCTTCAAAAATACATTTTTGTTACAAATTCTACTTTGCCTTTTTACACAGGCCTAATGATATTTTATCTTCAAACTACCCCAAGCTGTGGTGCTAAGTAATGTTTTCCTTCAAGAAGGATATAATTTCATATTCAACCAGCACAGCATTTTCAGGCTTACCAATTAGGTCCGCAGAAGGAATTATCACCCTTCTCGTTAGGATCTGTCTTACCTAGCAAAACTGCTAGGAAACGCCTACAGAAAGGTTAGGGAAGCAATCCTGTAAAGCGAAGGAAACTGGATGCTAAATTTTGAGAGCACCATTAATACTTGCTGTGCTCTGCATTAATAATTAGTATTCCTGCCTGAAGAGGAGATATTTCCAAACTTGGATTTTGGCAATGATTAAATTTGGAGTGTAATTTTGCCTCTTCATCTTTGTTGGCGCTGGCACTGAGCTGGCTCTTTTATGGCTGGCTCTGTTGAACAATAAAAGTAACCATTTGAAAAGTCAAACAACAGGAGTGGTTTTTAGGAAACCAGCAGCCAAACTGATTCACCGCACTGGCCTCCTTCCCAGGGATAAAGCCAGGTTAGGTAGTTGGAGGAGCAGTTGTCCGGGGTGAGAGCAGAATGGTTACAAAATTCAGGATTCCCAACTGCCTGGCTGGGCAGGCGAGTTCAAGAATGTCTAGGATGAGAGCAATAATGGAGGTGACTGGACCAGAGCAAGCCCTGAATTAAGTTGGTACATTCAAAGTTGCCATAGAAACCTTGTCTGAATGTCCTCACTTCTGCAGAATTGATTTGATGTTTAAATGTTAATATGCCTTCTTACATTTAATGATATGTGAAATAGAAAGCAGATGAATATGGACAAAGGAAAACATACCCCAGTGTCTGAACCACTCAAGAATGGAATACTTTTCTAAGTTGTCCTTTTAAACTGATGACAGAAGAGGTGGCGTGGGGAGCTGTTTGGGAGAGTCTTTCTGCCTTTGCGTCAAACGCCGCCCTCTGAAAGGCACTGCTGTAATTCAGCCACCCAGCTTGCACTTGAAGCCAAATGAAATGCAAAGTTGCCTTTCAAAAGCAAACCTCACTGAGGAAATGCCAGTTAGCAATTGTGAGAAGTTCCAGCTACTGTATTTTCGCATATTCCGTTTTATCACTCAAAGTCCGTGAGAAAACATTTGGAGGCTCTTTAATGCTGGTTACATTATCAATTAATCCATAGTATGTTTTAAATAAATATTTCTATTAAATGTAACAAAAACCAGCATTTGAATGGCTTGCACCTAAATTATCATCATCATTGCAAAGCAGATGCGGATCGCAAGACGAGGCAGACAATCGGCACTGTAATTTGCCCAGTAACATTGTTTTAGATCTAATTAGTGCTTATGCAGATCCTTTACAAAAATGTGAAAACTGCACCAGGATGTAATTGTTTAATGAATTTAGTGCAAAGCACATCTGCATAAATTCCATTTTCGCTGAAAAAACGAAGTTCAACTGCTATTTGCTCCAGAGCCAAAACATTGTGAATTGTGCCCACTGTGCTTTAGCCCTGCTCTGCTGGCTTGGAGATTTCAAATAAATACTACGAAGTTAAAGCCTCCAGCTGCAGACCAACCCATCTGTAGATGTTTGTTATATTTGGCAGTATTGTAGAATGATTGTGCCTTCCTGCTGGGGGAAGAAAAAGAAGGGGAAAAACAAGGTTCTGTCAGCATAAAAAAAAAAAGGGTAAAAGTTTGAAATGTGCATCACCCAACAAAACTACAGTTTTGCATCTGCGTCTAGTTTACCTAGCTGTGAATCGTATACACCTGTTCACGTTTAGCCTACCATGTAAGCTGAATAATATCCTTTTTCTTGGTTCTCCCCAACATTTAATTTTCTGTGAAAATCACAGAAAACTAAATTGGACACAAGTTTGATGCAAGTGGAATCTGAGCCTCTGTTTTGAGGTTTTCAGAGATGTTACTAGTCACTTTTGCGATCAGTGTTTGAATAGAAAAATCCGTGACTTCTACAAAAAGAGGTGAGTTAGTCCTGGATATTTCCATGATCTGCTGGAAAGGTAACACTTCCTAGTGTCTGGTTTTTTGTTTTATCTGTTTGGCTTCTGGTTTTTACTTGTTGGTTAGTTAGTTTTGTTGTTGTTGTTGTTGTTGGTTTTCATGCAGCATAAATGAACTGCAGAACCAAAGCTTTCGTTCTGTGAAATGACTCCTGTACGGAGTCATGTGGGGCTGCAGGATGGGCAGTGTGGAGATGTTTGGGCCGGAGCTGGAAGAATTTTGTCCAGTGATAAATTGCAAATACCGTTCTCCACCACTCACCTGAATGTTCCAATTAGGCTTAAAACAACCCTGAAAAGCTTGCAGTCAACGTTCTGGTTAAACCATTAGTGTTTATTATGTTTTTGTTGGTTGTCAATTGAAGGTCCAGTCTCAGGCTGTCTTCAGTTAAGGTTCCCTGGGAAACAGACTCTGAGGAGGCAGAGATGTGCCTGCAGGGAGTTTATGGGGGAGTGAGGAAGGGGGAAGACCCACACCTGAGGGGGTGGGGGGAGGAGCAGGACTGAGTAGAGGAGGTGACAGAGGCCTCAGCCAACTGCACTTGGTGCTTGGAAGCTGGAGTGTCTGTCCCTTGAGAGTTGGCTGAATGGAGGCAAGAGCCCTGGGCCTTCCCACCTCCATATCAAGCAGGCATTACGTGTGGGCTTTCCCTGGGGGGCATAGCCTGGGTGAGGCAGCTCTGCTCTGCTCCTGGGGGCTGGGCGATGAGTGCCCGGGCCCCGAGGGGGATCTTGGCAGTGAATCACCACATGCGCTCCAGTCCTGTCCTTACACTCTCCAGTCCATGTTGTCTAGTAAATTCACCCCATCTGGGCACCAAGCGTCCAGATTCTCATTGGTCTCTTTTCCTGCAGAAATGTCACGAGGAAGATGAGTGTGATGAATAATGGACTGCAACTGCTCCCCGTCTCCGCCCGCCCCACTACCCACCCTGTGTTCCCCTCCCTCTCAGCTGGCACCCTTGCTAGTACAGCTGCTTCCCTGCGGAGTGAGCCCGAGCCCCAGGTCTTAGCCCCCGCTCACCTGCACTTCCCGGGCTGTTGGTGCTGAGCTTGTCTCTCGTCGGTGTTTCCCAAGGGCACCAATAGACACCAACATAGGTCACCCGATGGCAAGCAGATTCTCCCCTGCCCCGCTGTCGGGCAGCAACCCCACCTCCCCCTGATGGTCAGAGTCTATTACTCCCACCAAGATGGTGACCCCTTGCCTTGCCTTGCCTAATAGTCTCTGGACACAAAGATGCTAGAAGAACAGATGTCAGCTGTACCTTAAAGTTCAGTGAAACTCTGTAATCTGCCCCCTGGTGGAAGCATGCCCTTTCTTGGAACCAAAACCTCTAACCCTGCAGAATCCAGCGCAGAAGGGATGGAAGGCACCAACTCCCCAAGCAGTCACTGGGAGCTGTTTCCCACTTTTGCTCTATGGTTCCTAGACCAATGTACCTCCTAGGGACACCATACCATATAATTGTCGTTGACTTAAGGTCCTCGAGGATGGTGTCCCATACTTAAAAGGGATTATCTTCAAGCCAAGTGACTGAACTGCCCCTTTACAAGACTGGGGCATCCCTTGATTGGGCCGGCAGCTTCTAGATGGTGTAGTATGTGATAGGACTAGTAGAGCCCGCCCGTGGTCAGATGCTTCCTGCTGATATTTGCTGAGGCCCTGAAGGCAGAAACACTAACCCATACCTGGAATATGTGTCAGTTCTAATCAAGAGAAACCAAGAGAAATCCAGAGTGGAGAAAATGCAGTGTAATTAAGCTCCCACTAAGTGGCTATTTGGTCTCTCTGAGGCCCGGTGCTCCATCTGGGTACAGCATTGGTCTCTGTGGTTTGTGGGTTGGACATTTAGCAGTGGCAATGACCCAGCTAGCCTTGGTGAGCCGAATCTCGTGCTGCTGAGCCCAGACATGGCCTCCATCCCTAAAGTGGCAGCTACTGTGTTTTAAGCAGCAATGGTACCAGCCCTTGGGTAGCCAGTGCTAGAGGCTGGCTTCCATCAACTGGTAAGTCGTCTTATTTTAGTCACTTAGGGCCTCTTCTGTAGTATGTGCTCCCTGGTGGGCATTAAAGGCTGATAAAAAGCTCTGCCCACTTGCATAGTGCTACACACATCCCCAGAGTCCTTGTAGGGACTGGCTTCTCCCAGGTCGCTGGCCTAGCCTTGTGCCATTGCTCATGAGTCTCTGCACGGGTTACTTCTTTTTCCTCAAAAGGAGATAATCACAATGAGTATATTCAAAGCTCTTCCTGTTGGGGAGCGTTTCGCCTTACCTCTGCCATTCAAGGTCACTCCCAGGAGAGGCTGTGTTGCAACCACTGTCTACTTTCGGCTTGCACCCACAAGCTAATCTGACTTGTCTATAAACTGAGCTCGGCCTTTATCTTCCTCTGTCAATTCATTATTAAGGGATCACCCAGCTCTCATGAGCATACAAGTGATCATCACAGGTTTGAGCTGAGGGAGAGGAGCTGGTATGACAGTGGTGGGAGACATGAATGTCTTGGCCACCTGCTTATGAAACTTCCTTCTGCCCACTTCCCCTGCTCATGCCTCATCCTGAATGTAGCACTGCTGTCTTATGATGGATTGCTCCTAGGTCTACCTGACCTTGTGATTTGGTGAGTCAGACAGAACCTGGATTATCATAGGCAGTTCTGGCCGCATGGTCACTCAATGCCCCATGGTTAGGCAGTCCATCTCAACTAGGGCCCGTTAGCATGCCAGGAGCTATTTTTTCAAATGGTATATAATCCCCTACTGCAGATGGCATGGCCTTGCTCCAGAACCCTAAGGGTCTGCATCATGAATCTCCCATTGGGCTTGTCATAAACTCCACGTGGCACCTTTTCCCACCACCGATACCTCTAATGACAGAGGGTCTGCTAGTCGTATGGTCCAAGCAACAGGGCTGCTTGCATCAGAACCTAGACCTGACACAGAGCCCTTTCCTGACACAGTCTTCCATGTCACTTGGTAAATGTGTCAGAGTAGTATTTCCATTAGAGGAAATGCTGCCTGCAGAACCCAGAGAGGCTTAATACCAAGTGATATGCTTCCTTTTAGCAAAGGGCAGCATACAATGCAATAACTTGCCCTTTACTAAATATTCACAAATCCAAGGGGCTCCTGAATCCTCTTAGGTTTTATCTCCCACCTTCTGGAGCACATGCATCATCAGGGTCTCTAATTACTTATCACATCTTGCTCATGTGGACCGATTAACTCGATGTCATCAGATCAGTAAACCAGTGTGATAGTCTCACGTGTCCAGATAGTTCATGTCACCTTTGGACTAAATTATTGCAGAGAGCAGAACAGGTTCACTCAAGGGCCTGCAGCAAGACTGTCGATGTGTATTGTGGCCCAGTCCACATGAATGTGAACTGCTTCTGGTGATAGGACTGGGTAAGAACACACTTGCCAGATCAGGGCCACAAAGCATGTATGAAGTTGTGTTTCTCTGCTCTAAAAAACTAATAAAGGGGCAAAACAAAAAATGAAAACAAAAAAACCCCCAACATACGTGGAATAACAGCAGGAATTGGGACGATTACTTGGTTGAGTTTGCAATAGTTCATACCCTCCAGAATCCGTCTGGTTTTTGTAGGGCCCAGACTGGTGGATTAAATGGGGGCTGTGATGAGAACCACTGCCCCCGGATACTCTAGGTCTTTCTGGGTGACGCTAATCTCTATTATCCTCCCTAGGATATAAGATTGTTTTCATTTAATATTTTGGCTCAGGAAGGGGAGCCAGTTTCAGAGGCTTCCTGTTTGGCCTTCTCTACTACAATAGTTATTGCTCCACAAATTCACAAACTAAAGAGTCAACATGAGGTTCTGTCAATGACCAGTATGCCTATTCCAACTCTACATTCGGCACTGAGGAGGTGATCACTCAATGAATCCATGGACCCAGCGGGCCCACTGTGAATCAGACCAAGTGGCAGTGCCCATGACATGACAACATCTGATGGAAGGGAAGGAACTGATTTTTGTTGTGTTTCTTTGCAAGTGTGAGGAGTGGAGACCCCCTGGCCAGGGTTGGGTGACATGTCTGTTCTTGAGCCACTCCCTGAGAAGGGACAAGATGACCACAAGGGCCCACAGGAACCAGGACTTCCCCGGAGTCTCCTGGAGGGGGCATCTGAGCCAGCTGGGCTCTTTCAGCCCCTAAGAAGAGGTGAGCAACAACAGGCCATGCTCCTTCACAAGCGAACACAAAAACGCGAAGCTAAGGACCTTCCTGCTCCTATTGGTCACATCTGTTTCCCCGGGCCGACTACACCTCCCTGGTCCCTCTTCACTCCATTTTGTTTGCTGGACCATTTCTCCAGCTCGTGCAAGTCATTTTGAAGGTTAATCCTTAAGGATTCTATAAGCAGCAGACATACTGTTTTTTCTTTTTTGTGGCTGCTGAATGGCTGTACCACTCACTCCAATCAAACGGAAGAAGGAAAGCTGCTTGGCTCTGCTCCCTGCATTGGGCTAGTCTGGAGGCACTCATATGCAGTGCTTTCCTGATAAGCTTGGATAAGGCTGAAATATTCCCCACCCCTGGCTTTTCATCAGAAAAACGTAGATGACCTGTGCATATGAACAGATCCTCCATGAAAATCCCTAAACATCCTTCCAGTGTCTCAATCCCACTACGCCATTGCATCTTGTCAAGTTCAGTGTCTCCAAGTGGTGTAAATGTTACTAAGTTAAGTTGCTAGGTTTTCTACATGCCTTCTAATAGGTTATAGAATAAGCATTTGTAAATGATTACAACTAGCTACCTGGGTCTTACAGTCCTACCTGTCCTGTTTTTTTAATTGAAGTATATTTGATCTACAATGTTGTCTGCCTATCTTCTTTTGTAAGTGAGATGACACCTTTTTAAAAATAATACTTTATTTTTTAGAACACTTTTAGATTTACAGAAAAATTGAGAAGATGGCAAAGCGTTCCCATATACCCCTTTACCCAGTTTTCTGTTTCTTTACTATCTTGCATGACTATGGTGCCAGTGTTACCATTAATGAACCAATATTGATATGCTGTTACTAACCAAAGTCCATAGTTTATTCAGATTGCTCTATTTTTTACATAAAATCCTTTTTCTGTTCCAGAAGCCCATCCAAGATACCACATTACGTTTACTTGTCATGTCTCCTGAGGCCGTGACAGTTTCTCAGACTTTCCTGGGTTTTAAGACCTTGACAGTTTGGAGGAGTACTAGCAAAGGATTCTGTAGGAGGGATTTTCCTAGTGTTCAGCTCATGATTATACCAGGATGATGAGTTTAGGGGGGAGGAAGACCACACAGGTACGTGCTGTTTTCCTCACATCACATCAAGGGTACACACGATCAACAGGACTTAAGACTGTTGATACTAACCTTGACCTCCTGCCTGGGGTTGTGCATGCCGAGTTTCTCCACAGTACATGGACTTCCCCCCATTTTCCATACTGTCCTCTCCACAGACATCACTACAAGCAGCCCACACATTCCCCTCGAGGGTGGAGTAGTTACATAAATTGTTTGGAATTCTTCTGAACAGGAGATGTGTCTCTTTCCCCCATTTATTTATTTACTCAATCATTCATTTATATCTGTATGGACTCATGGATATTTATTTTATTTTATGTTTTGTACTAATACGACACTTTTTTTGTTGCTCAAATTGTTCCAACTTTGGCCATTGGGGGAGATAATACGTTTTTTTTTAAATCTATATTCCATTGAGTTTTATGAGAGCTGTTGTAACCAAAAAATTCTAATTGATGTAGCTTTTCAAAAGAAGATCTTGCTAGAGCATAAGTTAGTAATAAATTAGCTGTGTAGTGCTTTCCAAAAATTCAGCAAAGTATACATAAAGAGGTATGTTACCTGAAAACTTCACATTTACCCTTCTTTCTGTATTGCTTGGCCTGATCTAGGTATAAACAACAAACAAATCATCTTGCTCAGGAATAAAATACTTGTCCTTGACCTTCTGCCAACTGACTGAGAGGCATCGTACATACACTGGTCGGCTTAGCCAGACCAAAAATTGAAACAGCATAGTCAACCACGTGATAGTCCTCCATCATATGTATAGATAACATTGGTAATGAACTATTTTTGTTAAAAAGAGTGAAATAGCAGGAAGAGAGACATAATTCTGGGAAAATACACATCAACTAATATCCTATTTTAATATTTGACATCAGGATTTCTTTGGAGACCCTCATGTACCTGATCCCTAACGTCAGGCAAGTCTCTGAGCCCAACAGGAGTTTCCTGAGCTAATCAAAGAGGGTGCTGCTATCTCACTACTAGAGCCACAGAGTTTATTTGTAACGTTAATTTAAAATGATAACTCCAAAAGTGCTTTTAGAAATTTAAATACTATATAAATCCCCAGTGCAAGTACTATGATAAAGTTAACTTTCAATTATCCCAATTTGTGGACTGATCAGGGGAACGGATAGAATTGAGAACCTATCACTTTGGTTTCTTTGCAGCCCTGGAAATCTCAGACACACCAGGAATTTTGTACAGATGAGATCAAGAAAATGAACAGTGAGAGCAGGTGAGAAACAGAAAACAAGTCAGGAAATGGTAGCAGTGTGTGTGTGAGTCTGTGTGAATGTGTGTTTCTATGTCTGTGTCCCTGTGTAAATGGGTGCATGTGAGCCTGTGTGTGAGTCTGTATGTGAATGTGTGTGTGTCCATGTGTAGATGTGTGTGTGTGTGTGAGTCTGTGTGTGTAACAGAGATGTGCCTTTATCTAGCCCTGCCTGGCGCTGGTAGTGGCAGTGGAGATGTCGGACAAATAGAGGGTGAGGGGACAGTGAGAGTGAAAAGAAGGGAGGAGAGGATAGATGGAGACTAGAATTCAGCTGCTCTTTTTTTTTTTCTGGCCTCAGTGGGCAGAGCCACCTCTCTTAACCAGCTACATCCCCACTCACGGTCCAGAGGCTCGCGGCAAAGTGCAGGGCCAGGGGCACTCACCAGCTCCCAGGAAGAGCTCTGGTCCCAGTGCCTGAAATGGCTGTGAGGGCAGAGAAGGGCTCTCCTTCCCTAGAGACTTACCGGGTTACTGCACACGTCTGAGCCGAGTCCGGAGGGAGTGGGCAGGGGAAAAATCAGAGTGACATAATCAGATGTTAATGGAAGCAAACTTGGTTAAAGCATGGGTATTTCTAGTGACTTAAGGACAGTTGACAGGGAGGAGTAATCTTAAAATATTTTAATAATTGGCTATTTTAAAAATCACACTAAAATCTAGATTTCTGACTTCCCTTGAAAGTGTGAGATCTGGCCAGTCTCATGATGCATTCTCCCATGAGGACTCCATGCCAGAGCTGAATGGTGGCAGCCTTCACATCAGCCAGGAGTCTCTGGTTTCCCAGTGTCCCCACACACCTGCTATTGTTCCCAACCTATTCACCCATTTAAAATACCTGTGTGGCCTCAAGTAGCATTTGGAGCTTACAAATCCCGTTTCGTGAGGGGGGGGGTGGAGGTTAAAAAACAGTCATGAGAGGCAAGAGAAAGAGCTACTAAGAGGCTTGTTAAGGGAACCAGGATGATGGGAGAATCAGCTAAAAGCCTAAAAAAAAGAGGAAAATGGAGCCTTTAAAAAGTTAGAATCTTATAGATGAATAATACAAATTAGGTATTGGGAAATACTTCTGACTAAAGATTTTTGAGAAAGAACTTTGGGAAAATCCAACAGTTATATTTCTGTGGTGCTAAAACACAGCTACACAGAAAGGGAACTAGATGTGTTTCATAATGATGGAGTTTGTAAAGGCACACATTGACAAAGTTTAATTAAGGCTCAGGAGTGTAAGAAACTCTGAAATGAGAATTCCTCTTAGTTTGCACTATTATTATAGAAAAAATCTTTTTCAATTAGCCAGAAATCAGTTTCCTGTGCTCAGTTCAGCAGTGGGTTCAAATCAATTGGGTAGATTTCAATTTCTGAAAAAGAAAGAACCCAAGCCCTGGTGTGTATCTTTCCATCTTAAAAAAAAAAAGTGATTAAATTACAGTCCTGGGTATTAGAATTGTAAAAGAAAGAATATAAAAGGGGTATCTAAGTAAAACAGCCCAATTTGATTTAAAATATTCCACATATGCCCACAAAGCTCTTAATATTTAGGCATAAAATTACTGCAAATGAACTGGAGCCACATGTGGCCAGAGAGGCTGACGGTGAAATCAGCAAGAAACTGCTTATTCAGCCTCTTCAAACAAAAATGAATTGTTTTGATGAATGAGAATTCTTTAATGAATTACCATATGACTTGCCAATAATTTTTTCAATGTCAGGCAGAGAAAGTTTTCATTTGTCTTTTGTTCCGGCTACAGGCTGCAGCTACTTAAAGATAATGGAGGGTCATGGAGGCTGGGACAACACACCCCATTACGGCTCCCCAGAGGCAGGCTGTGCCTACAGGGAACCCAAGAGAAGAGGGTGGGGTGGGTGTGGCTCTCCTCAAACCTCCAAATCTCTGCCTGGTTTTTGTTTCCTCTTCACGGTGATGTGTGGCGGCATTTAATGAATCCAGCGGGCAACATCTGGATACCAGCAGGGTTGAGCCCAGCGTTCATACAGTCCACCTGTTAGCACAAGTGCTGGGTCACCATGTTTGAAACTCTAGGTTCATAGGTCAGGGACAGTGTATGAAAAACTTGAGGCGTGACAGTGAGAAGAGGGGTGGCTGCTGGAGCCAGAGTTGGAAAGGAGAACTGAAGGGCTCCTGAGGGCCCCAGCAAGGCCCCCAACTCAAAGCACCATCACAGCCAAAGGTCTAGAGCCAGGAGGGCAACATGCAACCAAGACGTGAAACCCAGATGCCACACCAGGCACTTCTCGAGGGCTCAGGTGAGCCAGAGCTCGGTGTGGGCACACACGGCATTGAGTGGATCCACCGTGTGCATCCTTTTAGGCTTGACCTTTGAAGGCTGCAACCTTAGCCCCTCTTTAATGGACATCTATGGTCTTTCCTGCCCTGTATCCATTCCTCTCCCCACTCGGAGTCCAACTGGGTTTTGTGGGGCTGGCCACAGCCCTGGCTTTTGAGGTGGTTTGTAACCCAGGCCAATTGGAACAAATGGGACTCAAAGCTAGGACTTTTGTTAGAACTGTTGGGGAAGGGAAATTTTGCTGGGCATCCTGAGAAGGTAAGACTTGGTAAAGCCATAGCTATTGACAGCCATTTGTTACCATGAGCTTCCCTAGAACAAAACTGACCCACAGAAAAGATGGGCCGGAGCTCCTAAGAGACCAGCTGCACCCCATACCCTAAGTACCTGACGTCAAGCTCCCCTATATGAATCCTGAATTCCCATCTTCGCTCCAGTCATTCTGAACTGGGATTTCACTCCTTTGCAACTAAAAAAGTCCTGACTAATGCTTTATCTTGGAGCTGTGGAATCCTAAGAGTGAATCAGGAAACAGTGCTGGACAAAAAGGGGAAATTAATAGTGAGTTTGAGAGAAAGAGATGAAAACACATGTCTTAGGTGAAATGCTACCATCTCAGCGAGCCTGCATCTCTGTCAGAGGGAATCTTTATGGTTTACTCCTTTACAAAACGTGCTCTGCATTTCATTAGGCTGATCAAATCAATTTAAGCTCATCAGTCTTAACAAGAGACCCGCCTTGGTTAATGAGAAACAACCACAATGAAACATGACATAGCCATCACTTAGCCATGAATTATTTCCCATTTGCTAGAAACAAGGGAACTATTTAACCAGTTTGGTGTTGTGACTAATAAAATGTACTGATCAGTAGAAATTTAAAACTTATCGTTGTAGGGGCAGGTATAGCTCAGTGGTAGAGCACATGCTCTGCATGCACAAGATAGACAGACAGCTAGGAAGATATCTCTAGAGAACTCTAAGACATAGGGGAAGCCTGTGACCTTATAAATTAATTGCAGTGATTGTGAAATTGTCCCATAAACTTTCTGCTCATGAGGGAAATGGTGCTGCTCTTTCTCTCTAGTTGGTTGGGACCTCTGGGCCATTGTGAATGTTGATGTTGATGGATATCAGGGATGAGGCTTCATGGTCATCAGTGAATCTTGCTTTGGAGACAGGAATGTGGCTGGAATGATGATAAAAACAGGATCCAGCTCCCAAGAGGTGGGATGAAGAGCTGGCAAGAAGCAAGGAAAAGGGCAGCCAGGCTGGGCTTAGGGGCCAGCTTTGTCCTGGTACGAACTGGAGAGAAAGCCAGGACCCAAGCAGGAGACGGTTAAGGCCAGCTATGACACAGGCTGGGGCTCTAATTAAAAGCTTCTAAAGGAGCACAGTTATGACCACATCGGAGTTCCCTGGTATGGAGATCAGTTTTCAATATCTTACCAAGTTGGGATTCCATGGTTTTGGATTTGGACACAGCAACGCATCTGGGAGCAAGTCACAGCAGGACCAGGGACTAATAGACACTAAAGGAAAAAGGGACGTGCATTAGATTACAAACTTTAGTTGTCTTTCCTTGCCCCATCGCCCTCTAAAATATATAAATATACATACACAACTTTTGTGGCGAAAACACTGTCTTAACTAAATCCCAGAAGAAATTCATCACATGTGTGAGTAAGGATACAGGCACATCAAGTGATATCATGGATCAAGTCCAGAATTTTGAAGACAAAACAAGCACTTTTTCAACCACGTTTATTTAGAAAGTCTGAACAGACAGCCTTAAGTTGTGACATATCAAAGGCATTCCTTAAGGGGGCTGAGATAATATGATCCAAGAGCTTTTCTTTCTGATTGTCTAATTTCACACAGAAATAGTTCTTGGAGGAATAAATACCAGTTCTCAAAGTGTAGCCTGTGGATGACCTGGAAGGGCTTTTTTACAAAATGTGGCTTCCTGAGTTTTATCCCAAAACTACTGAATCAGAATCTCTGGAAATGGGGCCAAACATGCATTTAAACAAATCCTCCAGTTGATTCTGATGTGCAGTAACGTTGTGCATAACAATGTGCCTACGGACATAAACATGATCATTTATCTGTCTCTCAAAGATCAGGTGCCTACAAGCGAATCCTGGCAGCCCCTGGTTTTCACTGATTCTTGAATTAATTTCTAATCACTGTCTTTAGTGCAGAGATTTGGGATTGTTTGTTCGAGTGAGAACCATATGCTTTAAAACCAGACGTGAAGGAGGCAGAGTTGTCATTCTGTTGTGAACGTTCAGGAATAAGACATATATTTTCACCAAGTGAGAAGTTCAACTTCCTGCATGAGCTGGAAACCGCACTGACTCATCATCAAGTACTTGGACAAGTTCTTGGTCCGCATCTGCAGTGAGCCTTGCAGAAGAGAAGGCTGGTGGGCTTACCAGTCTTTCTCAGCGGAGGGCAGTTTCGCCCTCCAGGAGACAGCTGGTGACGCCTGCAGGAATATTTGGTTATCATAACTGGAGGAAGGCATCGCAACTAGAGTAAAACAGGCATCAGGTGGGTAGAGGCCAGGGAGGCTGCTACCCATCCCACGATGCAAACGACAGCAAAGAATTACAGATCCAGAATGTCTGCACTATTGCTATTGAGAAACCTCCAGGGTGAAGGGTGGTTCACCCGTAAGGAGTGAACCCATAAAGAGTGGATTGATCCGGTAGATGGACAATACACCTTCCCACGCTGGAAAGCCAGGGGCGCGGTGGGACAAGAAAGTGGAGTCAGGCAGCCAGACACTCCCAGAATGACGTCATGAGCCCTTGTTTGCAGGTCCATTTCCCCCACTGAATAACGAACTCTTTTAGGACAGTTTACTTCATCTCCAGGTGGATTTTGTTCATCATTGCTAATTGTTTGTTCTTTCAGAAAATATTTATTGTTTGCCCATTTTATGCTAGAGGCTAGAAATTCAACCGCAAACTTGCCCCATAGCCCACGATCGAAAAACTCTTGTTGAACAATTTGCCCATTAAATTTGAGAATTTTTGCTGTGTAAGAATATATGATGAGTCAGGTGCTATAGGGTTGTTGGATTTTATTATGTAGTGACACCGATGTTTATGGTGTAGAAAATGCAGGTAAATATATACTGATCCAATGAGAGCCGACAGACAAACAAGCCAAACTGGGAATCCCTATTTTAAGAGTCCAGAGAAGTGTCTCAAATCGATGTGCAAGCAGGTGCTAGGAGTGAGTCCAGGACCACAGGCGCCTGCCGTTTATCGAGCTCTTACCTTCACCCTCACTCCTCCACCCCCACCCAAGGAAGCATAGCGCCAGGCAGCTTAAAATATGACATCCCGTGTGGCAGATACAGACCTGGTCACAGCTTCTTAGAGGCCTTCCCAATGAACAAGGGAGGGCGGCATGCATACAAAGGCAGGACAGGGGATGAAGCATAAGAATATAGAGGGCTGGCTGGGGGAAGAGAGGTAGAGTGAGCCCAGCCCTATGGAAGGACATCTGATTAACTCTCAGGATCAATTCTCTGCTTTTCCATTCAAGAACCAAACTCCCCAAATTTTAGTGGGGCAATGGCTACCCAGATAAACGACTTTACTTCCCCCACCTCCCTGGCCACAGATGTGGCCCTATGATCAGATGCTGGCCAATAGGATGTGAGTGAAAATAGCATCTACCACCTCGGGGTTGCATTATTAAAAGGAAGCTGTTGGCCCTGGGCTGTGGTTTTAGTGTTGGTTTCCCCCCCAAATTGACCTGTTGAAGCCCTAAACCCAGGTGTGATATTAGGAGGTGGGACCTTTGGGAGGTAATTACGTTTAGACAAGGCCGTGAAGGTAGGGCCCCACGACAGGATTAGGACCTTTATAAGGAGGAAAGAGATCAGAGCTCTGTCCTCTCTCCATCATGTGAGGATGCAGCAGGAAGATGGCCATCCCCAAGCCAGGAAGAGAGGACCCTCAGCAGAACCCCATCCCGTCGCATCCTGATCTCCGACTTCCAGCCTCCAGCCTGAGAGAAACAAGTGTCTGTTGTTTAAGGCACCCAGTCCATGATGTTCTGTTACAGCAGACCGAGCTGACTGACAAGCACTCTGCTTCCTTTTCCCCTCTTCCCGAGGCCTGGCCTTGGGAGCCAGTTTTGATCCTGCACATGGAGACAGCACCCCGAGGGATGGCAGGCAACATGAGAGAAGGGACCTGGGCCTCGGGGTGGCATTGTGGCTCCAGCCACTACACCGATCCGGATGCCCACTGAGCTCTGACTTTTCTGTAGAAGAGCAATGACTCTTCTATCTGGTTTAGCCCTCTTTCTCATCTATGTGAAAACAGCCAAACCAATATACTAATGAATAAAAAATTGTTTCAAGCTGTAAATTTTTAATGAAAATGCACACAAATCCCTGGTGACCCACCCCCTGCTGGTCCTGATACAGAGTGGGTGCCCATCATACCAGAGAAGTCAGCAATGGTTTGCAAATCGCGGTGTAGGGACTGGCTATGTCAACCAGCCAAAGCGTTCGTCGCAAACTTGGAAGGGCTCTGACCTCTGTCATTTTTCCCAGATGATCCTGATGTGCGGCTCCTGGCCCACAACGCTGGTCTCAGGTGTGTGCGGGCCCCTCTCTGCTTTCCGCCCCTCGTGGCGCAGGCTGCCCTGGAACATCGCTTCTGCCCTCCTCCTCTGGCTTGGCATCTGCTGGTGTTCTTCCCTCTGGCTCATCATCTTTGGCTCTCCACCTGCTCCTCAGCAAGTTCGCAGCTTCCCCAGGGGTAGGATCACTGCCCCTCCAAATACGAGGCCCTGGTCCCCCCAGCTTCAGCCTGGACAAACTCTCGCCAGAGCAGTCTCCCCTCCAGGAAGAGGACTGGAACATGGAGAGAAGGTGACAACCAGGGCCCCGGCTGGCCGATGTCTTGCCCTGCAATGGTGAGGGAGAACCGGCCAGCCTCTTTTATAAGCCCCAGAGAGCCAAGGCCAGCTGTCTGGGGCTTGGCAGCCCCCAGGGTGCGGGGGTTTCCTGTGGTGCCAGGGGCACGCCGCAGGCATGGTAGAGGTCCCTGTGCCGTCCCTCAGGAAATGCGCTGCCACCCACAGAAAGCCGAACCCTGGAGGGTTCTCGATCACTTCCTAAATTACTCCAGGGTACTTCTTGGAGATGCCCTGGTAAAGATCCCCAGGGAAACCCTCCAAGTCACTGGTCTCCTCAGAATCCCCTGGAGGGTTTGATACCACCCGGATTGCTGGCCCCCACCCCGGGGTTTCCTAGTCACCAGTTCTTGGGTGGAGCCTGAGAATGTTCGTGTCTGACAAGTTCTAGGTGACACCAAGGCTGCTGGTCCAGGGACCACACTCAGAACCACTGCTCTCAGTGTCTGATGCCTCGGGCGGAGAAGGTAGCCGTGGAAACTCCTCTATGCAGCTCATGCAGTTTTAGGCTGAGTAATTCTCTACAGGTTAAAAAAAAAAAAAATCGTGCAAAGGAGCGGGAAGGGAACCCAGAAAGGAGAGGACATCACAGACCACAGAATCCGACAGAACTCTTGGATCTGATTCTGTCCTAGCCTGGCTGTGTGATCAGTATCTCTGAACCTTCGTATTCTTTTCTGTGAAAATGGGGGGTACAGAGGGGAGGGTATAGCTCAGTGGTAGAGCACGTGCTTAGAATGTATGAGGTCCTAGGTTCAATTCCCAGTACTTTCATTAAAATAAATACATAAACCTAATTTTCTCCCCTCCTCAAACATAAGAAATAACCACAATAATTAAAAATAAAATTTTTTTTTAAAAAATGGGGATACAATACCCGTTTAATAGGATTGTTGAGACAATTGAATTACTCAGTGTCTAGGAGGCTCATGCCATACGGGCCTCAGGCACACAGCTGGCAACCGGGACAGGGTATTTAAGCCACTTCCGTTTCCCACAGTGTTCCCCAGACAGTTTTATGACAGTATTCTGAAAATCCTGAGGCACTAGACCCCAGGTATGGATTGACCCCTTTCTTATTTCTGAGTGTCAAAGTAAGGGGAAAGGCTTACCTTCTTAATTTACACTGTAACATTCTCTAGACGTTACTTTCTACTTAATATTTGGTGTGATCAACTCTCCTACCAAACAGAGAGAATTAATTCCATTTGCTCTAAAATTACCTACAAAAGGTATATTTTCTAGGAGGATGTGCTTATAACGTCTGTGATTTACACCAGCAGCTTGCTCGCCGGGTGGGAGTTTTAGTGATCCTCTCCAGCAAAAGAGTGAGAGGAAGAGAAGTAAAAGTCTGTAAAGTTGAAGTCTATAAAATTCTAGCCCGATTCTCCCCAACAGTTTCAAGGGACCTGCTGACACTCACTCCCAAAAGAAGCCACTGAAGCAAGGGGCTCAGTCCCCTGCTTCTGTTGTGCTCCCAGCTCCTGTCCCTAGAAACTCTAGGTAATCAATCACACCTCCTTTAGGATTTATTTTTAGTCTAAATTAATCTTTTTAAATCTCGTTTATCCTTTTACATTCTATCTTATTTTTTTTGCATTCTTTTTTTTAATTGAAGTATAGTCAGTTTACAATGTTGTGTCAATTTCTGGTGTACAGCATGTTTCAGCCATACATATACATACATTTATTTGTTTTCATATTCCTTTTCATTATAGGCTATTACAAGGTATTAAATGTAGTTCCCCGTGCTATACAGTAGGACCTTGTTGTTTATCTATGTTATATAGAGAGAGTATTTAGTACCTGCAAATCTCAAACTCCCACCCTCATTATCCCCTGGTTACTATAAGTGTGTTCTCTATGTTTGTTTCTGTTTTGTAAATATATGTCTTTTGTTTTTTTTTTTTGATTCCACATATAAGTGATATCATATGGTATTTTTCTTTCTCTTTCTGGCTTACTTCACTTAGAATGACGATCTTTAGGTCCATCCATATTGCTGCAAATGGCATTATTTTATTCTTTTTTATGGCTTAGTAGTATTCTAGTGTGTGTGTGTGTGTGTGTGTGTGTGTGTGTGTATACACATCACATCTTCTTTATTTATTTATCTGTCAATGGACATTTGGGTTGCTTCCATGTCTTGGCTATTGTAAATAGTGCTGCTGTGAACATTGTGGTGCATATGTCTTTTCAAATTATATTTTTCTCTGGATATATGCCCAGGAGTCTCCCTTAGTTTTTAAGAGTTGATTGTACAGTGTATGGACTACCGAAATGTTTTGCTTCTGCTTTTTCTTTTCCTGGAAGCCATTTTTTTTACATCTTCAAAAACCTAATAGTGTTTTGTACACATTGGGCTCCATAAATATCATTGTCCGGCTGAATAATCTCTTCTGCCTGCCTTTTCAAAATTTTCCTGTTCATAAGCTCTAGAGGAGTCAGAAAAGACAAAAGCAAAAGACACTCCAAAGAGGCAGTGCTTGTTAGCCAATTCTGATAGATGTGTGGAGGAGGGACTTACTTACAAAGCCAGAGAGGTGGAAGCTAGTGGCTTGGTAACCCTATCAAAGAATTTCCAAAACTAAACCATTCAGGTTCTTCTCTTCCCATCATCACTGGGGTGGGGCTCAGTAATTTCATGGCCCTTCTCAATTATTTTACCTGACCTTCCCATACTGGTCATCAACTAGTTTAGCAAACTTTTTTCTCCAGAGCAGGGCCCTGAGCAATGAGTTAGTGCTCTTCAGAGGTAACCAAAGTGGTCAATGAGAGGCACAAGGTGGAACCCAGGTTGTCTATCGGGGTAACAGGGGAGCAGAAGTAGAGAGAGGACATAGCTTGACTATAAGCATCATAATTCACAGCCTAACTTCTTCCGTTGTTCGCCCTCTCAGTGAATAATAGCACCATCATCCATCAAGTTGATCAAGCCAGAAATCCAGACGTGATTTCTGGCACCTCTCTCTCCCTAAAAATCTCCCCATATTCAATCTAGCATCATGTCCTACCAATGCAATTTTACCTCTTAACTATCTCTCATATCTCCATTTCCTGTTACTTCTACACCACCCAGTTCAAACCGTTGTCTCTTCTCTGGAAACTGACAGTCTCCCATCTGGCCTGCCTGCAGCCATGCCTGTCCCCTTCCAATCTCTCCTCCACACTGCAGCAGAGTGGCCTTTCAACAAGCCATCTGATGGTGTTACATCTCTTCTTAGAATCATTCAGTGACTTCCACGTGCTTTTAGGACAAAGGCAAAACTTCATCTAGCCCTGGATGGTTTGGTCTCTGCCTACCTTTCCAGTCTTACCACTCACACAGTGCCTGATAGATACCCTCAATATTTGCTGAGTAGCAAATACTCCACATCTAGCCACAGATCAAATAACTAAATCAATAAACGAACAGAGAAATGAGTATGCCACCTTCCCCTTAGGACTTTGCAAAATAATCTCTCTATCCACCAATGGAATCTTGAAGGGATCTTCATATATGACAACAGACACAGGGTTCTCATTAAAAGTTAAGTTCTACTGTGTTCCAGTATTCTGAATCTTAATTTGCTTCACTCATCCCACACCTATCTCTTGGCTCCCTTTTCAAAACCCATCCTGGTGACAGTTCTATCATCTCATGCATTTATCTTGATACATAATCTTATTTCTCAGGATTTAACCCAGCTGTCTTCTGAATACATTTTAATTCTCTATCATGGCTCCTGTGCCCCTCCAATGTTGCCTGTCGCTTGGAGCCATCCTTTCCTTGTTCCTGCATGGGCAGCTCTGATCTGGTTTGCCCTAGAATCACAGGATAGACCCACACATAGCCAAAGCCCTGAATTTTTTGGATGCCAGGGCCACCAACCCTAGAGACACTAGTTCAGTGTCTCTTGGAAAGATCCTAGAATCTGCATTTTAACTAGCTTTTTGGATAATTTACTGCGCTGCATCTGGGCTGCAGCAACCCCAGAATTTGCCCAGGAGCCCCTCTGCTGATGCTCTGCTCTCAGCTCCATGTGTGCAGGCCAGGATGCCAACTCTTCTATATCAGAGTCTAAAAGGATAGTCTAAAGAAATAGCCATCCCTCTGATACAGTATTTCTTAAACCATCAAAGTGTTGTTGAACAAAGCTTCATAGATAACATAGCCCAAACTTCAACAAAGGCCAGAATTTTAATAGAACAAGAAGACAGTAGGACTCTTTTTTCAGGCTCTATGCTCAATGTCATGAGATATATGATCAGTTTGTACTTTAAAACTCTGGTTATCACTCACATAAAAGAATGTCTTGTGAAGATTCTTAGCATAGAGGCTGGCACAGTATAGGTGATCAATAAATGTTTTTTGAATGAAGAAATGATTCAAAAGTATAGTCCCCCAACAAAAACCACCCTCTCCAATGATAGAATTAATGGATTGTCTTTGAAATCAGGGCTGGAAATGGCCCAGGCAGATGTTCTTACAGGCATCTTCTCATTTTCTATATTTAGAAGTTGAGACCCAAACACCAGCCAACTGAATCCTTTCTGTCTGAGAGTGGACTTATTGGTTGGGCTCAGTATCTGGGCTTCTGCTGAGATGAAATATTAATCAGATCATTGAGTTTTGAAATGATCTCTTTTTGTATGTAAAAGCTATTAAAGTACACTTAAAATCCAATGGCTTGCACATTTTACTCTGAATGCCCTACCAATCAATTGTTGGAGTAGCCTTGGTTTGAAGTCAAATGAATGTTTCTTTCATATTTGGAAAGACAAGTGATAACATGTTAAGACTGAAAAAATGGCAAAGTAGCATGTGCTGCTGACTCTCTCTCCTGGATCTAATCCTGGATGGAGACATTGTAGAAGAGATGGAAAGGCTTAGGTGGGAGGGCCATAAAGTGGAACTCAACAAATAACACAGGAGGAGTGTGGTCTGGAGTCAGAGAAGGCCAGAGCCACTGGATCTCTTCCTTCCTCTTGTTTCCGTTCCCTTCCTTGCATCTGCCTGTGAAGATCATTTCTCGCAGCAATATTAACCCTACACCTAGGAGAGGTGGAACTGGACAGGTAACCCGAGGGCAATGTCAGTGCCCACCAGAATAGGAGACACAGAAGAAAGGCAGGCTGGTTGGCTGGCAGGAGTCCAAGTTCTCCCTGTCACCCAGCCATGACCACTTTCCTGGGACAGAAGTACTGGGAGATTCCCTGAGGGACAGATGATGCTAAAGTAGGGAAACAGGGAGTGGCTGAGCAAGCGTGCAATGCAAAGGTCTGTTCACCTGAGGAGAAGCCCCATCCTCCAAACCTAAACTAGCCTAGAAAACACAGGCAAGGTTTTCTCACTCCTCCAAGGCAAACATTGGTAGTCAACGCAGTTGAGAGCCCTAACAGAAGACAAACTCAGAGAAAAATAAGACAACTGTTTCCCGGAAGAAGCAAAAGTAATAGGAAAGACAGAACAAGAATTTAAAATAAGCATAATTAATAACCCCCAACATAAAGGAGGAAATTGGACACTTGTGAGAGGAACAAGTGACTATGAAGATAAAGCTATTAAAACATTGCACACAGAAAAATATAATTTTCCAGGTAAAGGATTCAATGGGTAAATTAAGTTTCAGAATGGATACGGTTGAAAAGAAAGATTTAATGAGCTGGAAGATCAAATCAAAGGACTCTCAAGGAAAGCATCAAGAAAGGGAAGAATCAGAGAAACGTTAAGAGGTATAGAAAACAAAAGTAAACACGTCACTATCTGCATAATAGGGATCTCTAAAGGAGAGAAATAAATAAACAAGGAGAAACAATATTTGAAGAAATAATTTCCAAGAATTAGAGAAAGATAGAATGTTTAGATTGAAAGGTCTCAACCAGTGCTAAACAAGACTAAAAAGGGTGGGGAAAAACACAACTAGATGCATCCTAGTGAAATGTAAGAATATCAAAGATAAAGAGAACATTCTGAAAGCTTACAGGAAGAACTAGCAGGTCCCCTTAAAAGGAATGGGAACCAGACTGCTACCAGGATTCTAGATAACAGTGAAGAGCTATCTTTAAATTACAGAAGATAAGAAGCTTTGACCCTAAACACTTCTATTCAGCCAATCTTTTGTTTAAATATGAGGACAAAATGAAGATATTATGAAACATACTGGGTCTATGGAAAATTTATATCACAGATTTATACCTCTTTGCAAGACTTCTTAAGGGATACACTTGAAGAAGGAAAATTAATCCAGAAAGAAGCAATGACACGAAATTTTTTTTAAAAGTACTAATATGTGATATATATAACATGGACGAACCTTGAAAACATGATGCTTAATGAAAGAAGCTAGTCTAAAAGGCCACATATTAAATGATTCCTTTAATATGAAATGTTCCGAAAAAGAAAATACACAGAGACAGAAAGCAGCTTAGTGATTGGCAGGGGTTGAGGGAGGAGGTGAGGAGTGGTTGCTAAAGGATATGGGGTTTCTATTTTGGGGTGATGAAAATATTTTGGAATAGACAGTGGCAACAGTTGCACAACCTTGTGAATCTACTAAAAGGCACTAAATTGTACACTTTAAAGGTAATTTTTAAATAAATGAAAAAACAACATTAGGAAAGTTTAAAAAAAAAAAAGAGCAATGATAACGCCTGTCCCACCACACAGCCCCTCTATGGATGTAGAGGCTGAAACAGCTTCTCCCAAAAGCCAGGCGCTTCATCTGGAGCCCCCACAAAGCAAGGATGAGGGGACTGAAAGCACTTTGATTCAAAGAGCCCTGGCACGTTAGCTAGATTCCTTCTACCAACTGTAACAAGGAAGGAGCAGCCCGCCTTTACAAATACACCGATATAGAGAGAACCGCTTTGGAACCAACGGCTGCTCCAGGAGCAGTGGGCAAGCTGTGCACTTTGGATATGACTCCTAGAGAAGCCTCTGCCCAGTAGAACTTGTCCCTCTGCAGCTGAAGGCACATTGGGATCCGTCACCCCCACCCCATCACATCCACAGGGAAATTCCATCAAAATCCTACTGAGAGGGTTAGAAGACAAATAGATGGGCATGTGGAGGGGAGGGGACTCAAATAATGCACTGCCTCTGGGGGCCGAGTGGCTGTGCTTTATCAGCAACCCAAGCCCTGTGGAAGACCACCCTGTTACACAGGATAATAATAACTCATCCCTAGGGCTTGTCCTATGGGATGAATGAGAAAGCATATTTAAGTGGTGTCTGGTACACTGTCATAATCAATAAACAACTGATACAGGGATGAGGAATGACCGTGCCCAGCCCAGTGTCTAACTCACGGCTGTCATTCAGCAAAGGCAGCTCTTAGGGCAGGGAGAAACAGAAGATCCAGGTCTGAAGGAGGAGTGTCAGGGACAGCGAGGAACTTCTGAGGGTTCTCTACAATATCCATGAAAATACCATGTGTAAAATAAATTCATTTGGGGAAATGTCATTATTTAATAAAAGAAGTCCTTGCTGATAAAACATTCATCATAGATTTGTTTTAAAAACTAAATATTTTTCCAAAAAAGAATACAACCCAAAGCACTCTAGATTTAATGAAATGCCTTGATGATAATAAAACTCTTGATCAAGCCCCTCCAAAAAACTAAATATTTTTCTAAATAACATTCCACAAATCACAAATTTATTTACATCCCACTTCCCTAAGCAAATCTATTGCTTTGAATAAGTCTCACCTGTATTAATATTTTAAATATTTTAATAACATTTTAAAAAGGTGAATGAATGCTTACTACTTCACTGTGGAAAATGAGAAGAAATCAGCTTAATTACCATAGGAAGGACTTAGTGTAGGCATGAGGAAAAGCAGATTAGGGGCAGCCATGAACACGAAGAAATTCCCAATTAACTTTGTTACGTGAATATCTTCACATAAATCATTAAAGACACCACAAAGACACCTGGTTTCATGGGTTATTTAGGAATCAAGAGTCAATTAGTGGAAATTCCTTGATATTGACAATTTTTATATTTTACAAATGCACTTCCAGTCTGGTTTTGATAAACATGTAGATCTGAAAGGAATCTGGTCATTTCATTGAATTCTATCATTTTCACAAGTGGAATCTGAGAGCCCAGCAGACTGAGCTGATAAAGGTTGCACCGCCAGTTAACCGTGTGCTCAGGACTGGCATCCAGTTTTCCTGATCACTATTTCAGTGCTCTTTCGGCCACATGATATTATTACCACACTTTTCTTCTCTTTCACTGCTGTTCTCCTAAGTCTTTATTCATTCAGTTACATCCTCTACATTGAATCCAAATTCAACCCAAATACTTTCCCTTTTCAAGCTTTCTTGCTCAGCATCAATGGTCCCCTGTTGCTCAGAACCTAATCTCACTGGGTAAGGGCTGTTATGTCCTCCAATATTTCACTTGATGGAATATATCTTCAATATATTTAATAACAATATTCATGATATTTGATTATAGTCATGAGGTGCTGTAGGTGTAAATTATGACTTTTACCATTGAAACCCTAATTTTTAGAAATGGGAAGAGTGGTGTGGGAAAAATATTCTCACCACTGGTGAAAAATCACGTTTTCACAGGGTTTGCAAACAGGGAAATATTTGTGGTTTTGTCTCATATGTTTTGCTTTTTTTGGCAAAAGCAAAAGGCAGTTTTCTTTGCAATAAAAACGGCCTTTCGTTTTCGCCAATGCTTCACATCCATTTTTGCCAAGCAAAAAGCTGTTTTCCCAGGAGAAAACAGCTCAAGCTGAAATAAAAGTGAAGCACAATTTATAAAATTTCCCTCTTTGAAAACAAAAATCATTCCACTCAATGCAAATGCCACCTAAGGGGCCTTGCACAGAGAAAGATAATGGGAGGACCATGGCTAAAACACACATATAAACAAGCTTTCTAGGAGATACAAAAACAAGTCCAAAGTCATATGGATAGAAGGTTTTTAATCATGCCCAGAATTAACACTGAGAGCCCAGTTTTCACCTCTGTAATCAAAAATGTGCCTCAAATTTAACTCAACACACTCTTGGTTGTATCCATCTGTGCCATTCACTTGGGATGGCTTCTGTGTTAATAACATCTTCCATCTTATTATCATACCATGATCCATTTTGATACTTAGCAAAATCATACAAATTAGAAAGAACAGGCATTGTCTCCTGTTTATATAATTTTCACCAGACATTTAAGGGAGAAGGTGTGCTGTTCAGACAGTCAGCCCCAATGAGGAGACTGAAGCTCACTAGCATTTCTTTGTCACCGTGATAGTGCCAGAACCTGGACTAGAACCTAGGTGTTTTGATTCTTTCTTTGTGCTTGACCCTGACACACTTTACAATAAACTCTGATCAGAAGTTCTTAATATGGCCATGGAATTTGTTTTTATTTTTGTTCCATTGTGTTTCCTTTACATTTTCCATAGTGTGTTGACATTTAATATCCTCTGATGTGTCATGGTATATTTGTCAGCAGGTAATCTCTGCTGTTAGAAAGACAAGTCCCTTAGAAAATTTTTGTTTGGAAAAAACCAGAAATTTCAGGCAGCCATGCCAATTGCAAATAGATGATATAGCAATGGTCACCTTTATTGGCCATTTATTTTTATGAACAGCAATATATAATGAGCTATTCCTTGAGACTTAGCCTTTGGGGAAATTTTTTTATTGAATGTTTTCAAACAAAAGATGTAATTCAATTGCAAAATGATCCTCAAGTTCTTAACTTATTTTGAAAAAGGTTTTTGACTCTAAAATTCCACATTTATCAGAACTATTAATTTATAACTTGTAATGTCACATTCAAGCAACCACAAAAGATAAGAATAAGTATTTTACATATATTACAACCTACATGTGGACATTCAGGTAAATCTTGCTGGTGTGCCACAGATGTATTTTTACTTTTCCCCTCTATTTATCCTAGCCCTAGACACTTCTTTTGAACAAGAGCTTGAGTTATATCTGCTTGAAAGTGTCAGACTTCTCTGATCTTCTATCTTTCCGAATTTCTCTGCCCATTATAATCTGTGCTACAAAACTTCCTACTATGTCACAGAAATTTATTCTTAAAATGGTAAATTTTGTATGTGTATTTATCACATCAAAAAATTTGGGGAAAATATGAATTTATTTTAACCAAGGCCATGTTTAAGTCTAAAGAGCTTAAAAATAAAGCATTTTTGTAATTGTTTCCTTAAAAATTTACCACTTAATTGTATTACTTCTTGGATTGTTTCACGTGTGTACATTATTTATTATAGCTTCTTAACTAGATTGATTGCAAGCTTCCTGAAAGTTTGAATCATGTCTAAACATTTCTAAGTCTTTCTCAACACTTATAAGAGTGCTGTGACAGAGCAGATAATAAATCAGTAATTGCTGATTTATTAAGAAGGATTTAGTTGGACACATCTCAATTTGATGCTTCTCTTAAAGTTTTATTAAATATTGAGAAGATAGTCCCATGGAAAGTCACAAAATCTCATTTTATCTCAAAACCCTCAAAAATTATTATCTAATCACTTGATTCTGTAACAAAATTACCCTTTATATTTGTAAGGAGGAGATCTCACAGAAGCAGAAATGGAGCATACCCTGTAGTAGTAAACAGCAATTTGCAGTAACTAACTGTAGGGTGTGGTACCTTGGACAGCGCCTTGGCACGTTTTGTGATACAACACTCACTTGAGTGGTATATTTGATTAAGTGAGGCTTCAGAAAGCAAGCAACTAAGAAATGGGCAGCGGTGGAAGCAGCATGACAGACAGCAGAACAGTAACACTCAATTAGTGCATTAGTGCACTTCAGAAGCCCCTCGGGCACCACTCGGAAGCCTTGGGCTTCCTGTCTCCTTGTGTATCTTGAGAGGCTGGGGGCTCCCTAGAGTCTACATCAGTCAGATGATGGCAGGACATCTGGAGCATGTCTGCTGATGCCGAGTCGCCCTACACTGACAAGAGGAGAGGAGATCGGGCCAGCTCCAGCCACATGGCTCTAATATGAGTACACTGCTTGCCCTCCTGCATGCACTGTAGAAAGGCCTTCAGTTCAGCAAGGGCAGGATGGTGCCTGTCACCCTTCCCTCTCCAAAGTGAATGTTAAGAAGCTGACATTTATCAAAGTGAACAGACACCTGCTGCCAGTAAAGTATACCCTGAATAAGGGCACATAGAAAAGCATCTAGAGAGTTTGTGATGAGAAACAGGGGCTCTTGAGACCAAGTGCCTCCAAATGCAAGCTTTCCCTCACATTGTGCATGACATTTTATTACAACTAGCTATATCCCTGCAAGAAGGGAATTCTGTGTCCATGATCTTACTTTGCGGAGATAGAGGAAATGAATGCAGGTTTCTTCTTGAAATATATTCTAGAGTCTCAGCCTTTTGTTTCTTCTTTCTCACATACAGCAGTTCATTTATATTCTACTGGGCTTCTGCACATAAAATTCATCTCTGTGTAGGTGGAAGTAGCCCCAACTTACTTCCGTGCTGTTCACAGAGTTATTTTCATTATTGGTACATGATGTGCTATCTCTGTAACTCACTGTACTTAGAGGAACAAGTGTTGGACTCTGAAGGGGTAAAATCCAGTTTAATTGCCTTAACTCTCCTGCTGCCAGCAGGGTAAACATTGCTTTTCATCGCTTCTCATCAAATCCCTCTACCACCAAACGTAGGTCTCTACCTTCAATAATAAAACTGGTGTGAACTTCCATGACTTAGAATTCAGGTTGTGCTCAATGCTCTCCATTTCCATCACATATAACAGAAAAAGTAAAACTAATTTGGTGTGTTCCATAGCCCCTGCTGAGGAACTCACTTGGGCATCATGAAAGATCTGAAACTTAATTGCAACAGTCTACAGGTAAGGATTTGGTCTGGTTTTGGGAGAGATAGCTAGCGCTTATTGAGTGACTTCCATGTGCTAGACATTTTCACAGGTTTTAATTCATTCATTAGGTTCACAATAGTTCTGGAAAGTGAATATTACTAAGCTCCTCTTGTGGATGAGAAAACAGAGGCCTAGAGAGGTTAAATAACTTGCCAGCCGTCATGCAGCTGAAAAGTGGCAGAGCCTAGATTTAAAGTCAGGACTGCCTCTGCCAGGGTCCAAGTCCTTTCCACTCTGCTATGCTGCCTCTCCCGGTTGGTGCAGGCCCTGCCAGACAAGTGTCACATCAAGCATCATTTGGAGTGCAGCAAAGGAGAAAGCCGAGTGCGCCCTGGTCAGAAAGTCATAAATGCTCTCCGTTCTTCCTTACCCATAACGTGGTGGCACTTGCAGAAGGAAGCGGGCCTCCTGCCCATCAAACCCCTTTGGAGGAGGCTGAGTACAGCTGGGTCACTACACATTCTTGCTATCATGTTTCTCAGGCACCATAAGGTACCATTAGCCTTCATTTAGTCTTTAATGTCTGACTCTGGCTTTCCAGCTTACTGGGATAAAAGGAGATATCTGAGAGGGATGCAAAAAAAAAAAAAAAATCCCTCCTCAAAACCAAGACCTCAGATCAGAGAGCTTGAGAGTTCTCAGTCTCCATGGGCCCTGGAACCAACCTGTCCAAGTTCAAACATGGCTTTGCTGCTTACTAGATGATTAATTTCAGGCAAACTGCTTCCCTTTTCTGTGTCTTGGTCTCCTCATCTATATAAATGGGAAGAATGACAGTATATATTTCACAGCATTGTGGTGGAGATTTAATAAGTTAGTAAATACACAGCACTTAGATGATACCTGCTGCTTAGAAAGGGTGTTTAGTTATTGTTGCCTCGTAGGCAGATTGTCCCTGTGCACTGTGGCAATGACCCATGGAGAGATTTCCTTGCTTCCCCTAGAACCACAGCAAGGCTGATCAGGAGTCCTTACAAGTACCTGGGAAGTTGAGCTTTTGTTTTCTGTTTGATATGCCCTTGAAGCAGTCCTGGATTCTTTCCTTTGTATCCATGGGTGTATTCCTCATTTCAGGCTTCTGTTATTTGGAAATGGGAAGGGGCAATGCTACATGCCTTGTGCTGGTAACTCTCTTCAGTTGAGAACAGAACCAATTTCACATCCTTCCCACTGGCCTTTCCCTGGAATCCATCGTGATCATATTCCATTTTATTCAGCCTATTTCATGGGCTGTGGATCTGTTCTATGTTCTACAATATTTTTCGAAGATCCAGAAGAATCACTGAAATGAAAGATCCTGAGATCTTGACCTCAAGGACCTTCTGGCCTGTATCCTTTTGTCAGCCTTCCAATTTCCTTTGCATCTACAAGAATTCAATCTATTGATTTGTTGCTTTTCTGATGATGGTACCTTAGCATCCACATACATATTCAGCTGAGCTTGCTGAAGCTGGCAGCATTTATTATGTCCTGATAGTGTGGTGCAGCTGTAGTTAAGAAACATGACTGAGTGTATTCTAAGACAATTATTTTTAATATCTCTTTCCTCCTCCATTTATACAAGTAGAAGTGTTTGGAAAATGTGTAATGAGAGGTTTCTGTAAAATCTTATCCAATATTTAAGAATTATTGGCCCATCTTTATGGGCCAAGTATTGTTCTCAGCACTGCTCTCATGCTTTGCTCTCATGGAACATGCATTCTAGGAGAGGAAACAGCCAATGAACAGTCACTAAACAATCAAGATACTGTGGGTAAGGTACTGTGGAGAAAAAGGAGGAAGAGGTAGAGGACGAGGAAGGAAAGGGGGCAAGGAGATCCGGGCAATAGGACAGAGAATAAGTTATAGAAAAGGCGGCAGCACAGGGCTATTTAAGCTAGAGGACGTGGGGAAGTCCTTTAGGAAGCAGTGACATTTGAGACCTAAAAGAAGAGAGAGCCAGCCACTTAAGTGTCAGGGGAATAGTCTTCCAGGGTGAAGGGACAGCAAGTGCAAAGTCCCTGGGGCAGAAAAGAGCATACTCTTCAAGTCAGAGAAAGCGTTCCAGTGTGGCTGAAGTAGGAGGAGAGTGGTACAGCACACAGCTGGAGGTGTAGAAAGCAACCAGATCAGGCAGGGCCTTGGGGGCCATGGTAAAGAGTTTGCATTTGGTGGTGAAAACATGTCTGGCATGTTAGCAACTTGTACTGCATGCCAGGAACCACACACAGATCTTTCCTTCCTTTGATCTGGCATACTCTTCCTCCAACTTTCACAACCATTTGCTACACCAAAATTTTCAACAGTGCTAAAGTAAAGAAGAAAAAGCATAGGAAGGAAGCAAGTTTTAGAGAAACATTGCCAAATCTGGATGGAAAGGGAAAAAAATAAATCTTTACTGAGTGCTCATATTCTTAAAGCTGTGGTGCCTTGCATCTGGTCTGTTATGAAGGCAAAGATTGGTCAGTTAACAGCAATTTAAGTTCCTTTGAGTAACAGTTTTAATTGTTTTAAAGCAAATCATTGGTATCAGATAGGGCAGTTTATCTGTTACAGACACATTCAAATTCCCAGACATAATTCATAAATTAAGTAGTATAAATAACATAGATTTTTCCTGGTTCCAGAATCTGAACTTAAAATCGGATGAGACAAGGGCAGCTAATTCCTCAGTTATGTGCCCAAAAATCCAATGTTCAGAAGCAAAAACTGGAGTAGAAAGGTAGCAGAAACCCCTTAGATAAACTAGGTATTAAACGATGCCTTAGATAATTGCTCTGTGTAATTTGTTAGTTTATGCATTAACTGTTATTGCACCATTAAGACAGCATCTATTTTTTTGTCGAATGTGGAACAAACTGCTATTTTAAATAGCTAATCAAACAGTATTTAGAAAATTAATGTCATTTATTTTTAAGGTCTTTCCTTTCATTGTTTGCTTTAATTTATTGAAGGTTCTGCTCTGCTCTCTGTAACATTCAGAATGAAAAGAATAAGAAAACCTTCAACAGCAAGACCACATGAGAACAAATCACTTCCTCACCACAGTGAACAGAAGAAGGGAAACTCCTTGATTTAGGAATAAGAATGTCCTCACTCACAGATTTAATTAAATAACTAAATGTTAATAAAGGTTAACATTTGCTTACTTAGGAAGCGATACATTCCCCATGCTCATTTTCCAAATAAGAAACTTAAAAATCGTAAGGATTCAGGAAATAATCTCCAAGACAATGCATTTTACAAACTCTAGCCAGGAAGAAGTCATCCCACCTTCTTCTCTTTTTTGTAAAAGTAATGCTATTCATTGTCCTTCCATGTATTTGGAGCCAGGAAGTAAAGATCTCCCCAAATTTAGAGAATAAAATCCCTTTTCTAACAGTTCCTCTTAGAATGGGCTCCAAATTGCAAAATAAAAAATACAGCATACATCTCTTCTCCGTATTTATATCTTCTGTATTTACATCAGAAGTGAATTTTAATTTAGGAAGCACAGTAACTTGTATTTTAAGAACAAATTAGCCTCATTAGCTAGTGCAAAATGCTGCTTCTCCAGCTATCATTTTGAGATTTTTTAAAAATTAGATTCATCCTTCCTTTGCCTTCAGAAGCCAATCATCAGACGAAGTGACAGCCTCCAGCTACGCATAGAGAATATGGTAGATCAACTGTTGCTTTCGGTCACTGCCTTTGCACGTACCGGAGCACCCCAAAGGGTGGAAAAGATAAGCCATCTGCCACAAGCACTTACACAGGGAGTATACTAAAACTAAATTTAAAAACGATCACCTCTGAGTGGAACTTTGCAGAAAAACAGGCATCCGGGGAGATTTCTGGGGTTCTGACAGATGAACAGTTCCACTTAATTCTTCAGTGTTGAAGGGTCATGGCCAGGGTAAATCTAATAGCTTTGGAATGAAAAGTATGATAACAATGTAAGTCATATTTTCCCAGCCCTGGCCCTCCTTTCACTCTCCTAAAAAGATATTTTAATAATCTCATAGCTGTTATTCCCAGGAAGTTTTCCTTCTTGTAAATGTCAGTCCTGCATTTTTGAACTACAGTATATACATTCATGCTAGTTACCCTTTAGTAATTCTTAACTCATAGGTAAAAGGTCAGGAAAATACCCTTAAGTTTAAATGCTCCATTCTTGTTTTCTTTTAAGCCAAATCACCCAGTCCATTTTTCTCATAAATCAGCCTATTGCTTGTTGATCACTGCTGTTGCTTTATGCTGATTTCCCTCTGGTTCCTCTATATCTGTCTACTCCCAGGATACACAGACCTGAATGCAATATTCCAGGTATGTTTCTGCCAAATGCACTAAATTACTCCACCTCTCCCTCATGATGTGAAGTCTCTACACATACAGCCCCAAATCACATTAACTTCTCTGGCATATTGCAAACACGTCTAATTTGTTGTCTACTCTCTCTCGGTCTTTCTGGCATTACTGCTTTCTGGATATTTCCCTCTTGCTGCTTACTTTCATAGCTTGTTTTTTCCCTCCAAAGCACTGGGGCTACACCTATCTGCCTTAATTCTCATTTTGTTTGATCTTTTCCATATTTTTAACCTCAGAAACCCTGTGTAGCATTTTTCTTTATTCCCTGGTGTTTCCAGTGCTTCTTGATTTAATTTCGTCTGTAAATCTAATTAACATGCTGTTTACTACATTTTTTTCCAGGTTACAAATGGACATGCTCAGAAAAAAACAGTACTAGCAGGGATTCCCTTCCCAGCCCTCTCCTACTGGGAGAGCCTCAGAAAGTGCAATTAACTTTCTCCAGCTCAGGGACGGCTGCTTCAGTCACTTTGCACCATTTTGATGGACAGCTGGGTCTCTCCCCTAATCAGCCAATTTGGAACTAGAACAATTACAAAAGATAGCAATTACTGAATGCAGTCTGTTATTGTAAAGATGGAGGTTGAGAGGAGGAAAAGGAAAGAAGAAATGGCCCGAGTTTAGAGTCAGATGATTAAAAAAAATAGATCTCAGCTCTATTATGGGAGTAGACCTAATCAGCGGGACTCTGAAAAGCAAAGACTCTCCTAGGTTCAAGGAGGTGAAAATGCAGACCTGGTTATTTTTTTAAACATCTTTATTGCGGTATTATTCCTGTACAGTAAACTACACATATTTCAGATGTACAATTAGATAAATTTTGATAGATGTATACACAGTGAAACCATCACCACAATCAAGATAGATAACATTTCCATTACTGCCAAAGAGGTGAAAATTTCAAATTCCTAATTTATTCGTTCCTACCCCCTCTACCCCTTGGTAACCATAAGTTTTTTTTCTATGTCTGTGAGTCTGTTTCTGTTTTATAGATAAGTTCATTTGTGTCCTTTTTTTTAAGATACCACATACAAGTGATATCATATGGTATTTTTCTTTCTTTTTATGGCTTACTTCACTTAGAATGACAATCTCCAGGTCTATCCACGTGGCTGCAAATGGCATTATTTTATTCTTTTTTATGGCAGAGTGGTATTCCATTATATATATATACATATATATATATACATATGTGTATACACACACACACACACACACACACACACACACACACAGCTTCTTTATTCAGTCATCTGTTGATGGACATTTGGGTTGTTTTCATGTCTTAGCTATTGTACATAGTGCTGCTGTGAACACTGGGGTGCATGTGTCTTTTTAAATTATATTTTCCTCCAGATATATGCCCAGGAGTGGGATTGCTGGATCATATGGTAAGTTTATTTTTAGTTTTTTAAGGAACCTCCATACTGTCCTCCATAGTGGCTGCACCGATCAGACCAGGTTTTCCAGCAAGCCTCCAGCTCATCTCCTGGTCTTCTAGTAAACAAAGTCCGATGACTGGTATTCATTTTTGTTGTTCTTAAAGATTCCAAGAGTTTCTTACAGTTATGCTCTGATATTTAAACAATTACTCTTAAGTTCTTTCCTTACGTCTTTGATTATTTTTGTTATAATTTAAATATATTTCACTTTTCAAAATGTGGATATAAAGACTGGCCAGATCTTTTTTACAATGATTATAACCATAGAGCTTTGAAGAGATAGTCTGGCAGGGTGTCTTCTTTGGGTCAGTAATTCTCGATTCTTGAAATTTCCCTAATTTTACTTTAGCAGTTGTCTCAAAAGCACAATATACCTTCTCCATAACCAGTGAAAAGACCCCAAAATGGGATACTAATCAATGAGAAAGCACTATTTCTCACCTTTAATGGTCATAGTCTTATAAAAACATCATAAGAAAAAAAGTGTCTCTATTTAAATATGAAATTAATTGGAATGGTTTCTAATTTAAATGTTTTTTTTTTCTAATTGAGTCAGTGGAAGAAGTCATGTCAAAAACTAGTGAAGCTTAATAAAGACATTTTTCCTGATATAGGTTGGATATTCACCAGGAAAAAAGAAGGAGATGAACTAAAACAAAATGGGTTGAAGGTTGAGGGGGAAGATACCTCACTAGAAGATCTTATGAATATTGGACAAAAGTGTTGTAACTTATTCCTCTCCAACTTGCTTCTGTTCTCATAAATGAAAGAAAAGGAAGAGGAAACCACATAAAATCCGGCTTCCTGTGAGTGAAAAAAGGAGGAAAAGGGTTTTAGATGGGAGATGCCCATGAGAGATGGGAATTATGAAGGTAATCAAATGTTCTCTGTCAGGTTAACAGAAAACAGATCGTGGAAGTTTCTGACACCAAAACTTATGGGACCCCTGAAGCAGGTAGAAACTGGAAGCTTCCACAACACTTGGCACAGGCCTGGACTTCAGAGTAACTGTAGCTCCACAGGTGAAAGTAAGTTAAATATTTTCTCCCTAGAGCAGAATGCAATAAGTCCAAATTGGATTTAGTAGTGATCCTAATTACTGGCTTTGTCCTTTATTGGTTTTGTGGCCCTGCTTAAGACATTTGATCTCTCTCCATCCATATCAGCTTTCTTCTCTGTTCAAATATCCTCCCCTACAGGGTTGTAGTAATGATCAAATGAAATAGAGGAAGTAAAACCTCAAACTTTGTACAGAACTAAGATGTTTTCTTAATTAAGGTTTCACAAAAACTAGAATGTTTTATTGTTTAAGAGTGTTTATGGTTACTATTTTATATTCATTAGTTCTAGATCAGTGATATCAACACTTTCATTTTCAAGCAGACCAAGAAATTGAAAAGAATGAAAAATTTTAAAGCATTTGAAATGTTTGTTAAATACATGATTGTATATAACTCCGATTGTATTTATTCTGTAACAATCTATTAAAAACAATCAAATTTAGTATGCAGTTTTTCATAGGCTTTCAATCTGAATGCTGGTATTTTGGAATATTCTCTCATTTAAGTACTTCTAAATATTTTGCTATATTTCCATTTATTCCATTTCTTTCTCAATGATGTGAGAAAAAAAAGCAAGTCATGTAATATCTACCACATTGGAGTTATCAAATATTTGACAATCACAATGATGAATTTCCAAACAATAGGATAGTTAAATTAACTCAGTCATCAGCATTCCTGAAACAACTGGACCTATCAACTAGTTAAATATAAATGAACAGTTGACCCACTTTGGTTGCAAAGATGACTGAAATTAACCAGACTTCAAATATGTACTCTGATTACTGCAATTGCTAACTGATCAGTGATCTAATCTATTAGTCAATCTGGAAATGGCCTGTGCATTTGGATGCACAAAGCATATTATAATTTAGATTTAGCCTCCAACAATGTATAGGCTAGTAAAACACATGTAAAGCTATGGAAAAATTCTGTGTGTGTGTGTGTATGTGTGTACATGGAAGGTTGATATAACAGTTCTCTAATAAGTGAATATCAAAGAATTTTTGTTAAAAATTAAAGGACTCTGCAGAAATTATACAAAGATAATGATATATCCATATGTGAAAAGAAGCTTGGGAATAGATTAATATCATCTTAAGAATCAAGAGCACATACACTTGAACTCACGGATCAGTCTTAGCATCAATAAAAGAGGGAAAGCAAGATATTATATGCCCCATAACATGAGGCAATAGGAAGTAATGACACAGCGCCAACTATGAAATGCTTCCAAAACTCTAACCTGAGTCCGATCAAGCCTAGAGCTCTAAACACAGGTTTACAGGAGACACTGGGATAGAAGATACCAGGAAGTGATTGGTCAGACTCACAATGTAAGACATTCTAAGGACAAATGACCTGGTTTATCCCACTAATCAGTGAAATGGAAAGGAGAGAATAAAATAAACTTAAAAGATATAATTAGGACCATGTTTGGATCCTGATTCAAGCAAACTAATAAACACACCCTCGAGATAGCAGGGGACTCTGAAGATAGATTAGAAATTAGATGACATTGAAGAAATAGTTATTTTTGGTCATTGTGTTTATAAAATTGCCCTTATTTGCTAGGAATGAATATTGACATATTTTAAGGTGAAATAATATTTTGAATTTTCTTTAAAATACTCCAGGAAAGGGAGAGTGGGAAAGTGTGTGAGTGGATGGCGGGGGAAAGATGAAACAAAATTGGCAAAATGTTAATCATCATTAAGTCTTGGTAATGGAAACCTGAGAATTCAGTATTCTAAGTCTATTTATTTCTTCTGTATGGTTTAAATTTTCTCATATGAAAACATTTTTAAAAAAGTAAATGTATCTAGGCTTCAATGAATTATTAATTTACATAACAGAATGATAGTTACTAGCACAATAGTTTTGGAGAATAGGTTATAGCTTATGTCTTGATTGCCTTGCAAGTTCTGAACCACAAATCACAAAAAATAAGCTCACTTCTAAACTGTAATGAAACAATAGCCTAACAGTCTCCATGGAGACCTACTTTTGTTTCTCCCTTCAAAAAAATTCCACCTAATTTGTACCTGCCTCTCCGTCTCTCTTTTCCCGCTTCTAACAGACCAACAGGAGTGGGTCATGTTATAGTTATGTCATTGCATCCGGATCGTCAGCACACAGCCTCTTGGGTTGGGGCTAGGAAGGGAAAGCATGCTCTTCTTACAAGCAAGCTTGGTGTGGACTCAACACACAAGTTGATGCTCATGATGCCAAAGAAGAACTGAGGCTGGGGTCTAGTTAGGGACATGTAGCTGAGGCATCAGGAGACTGCAGGGAGGTGGAAGCAGATGATGTCCTAATAGAAAATGTCCTCGCTTCTTGACACTAATATATCATTTTCCCTTGAATTTTTGTTAACATTTACAAATGGTTTTATTTCCGATGGCTATGCTGTATTTTTGTTCACCACTTCTCCAGCGTAACAGAAATTTTTTAAGCCTAGGGAAAAGATATATCCCAGGTTGCCATGTGCAGAGAAAAGAAGCTGCCCTGGGGACAGTGGAGAGGCAGAATGTGGAGAAACTGTTTGAAGGGTGGAATGAAAGCACATGCTGATGTCTTGGAGCTAGAGAAGGAAAAGGATATTTACATAAGATGAGACGCCAATAAATTGGAAAGTTCAACGTGCTTAGAAATAGATAGTGGCTGGGACAATGCTAGAGGAATCACATTGCTGCAGCAGATTGCATCCTTCATGTTTAATTTTCATTTAATTCCTGAGGAAGGCAGAGGCTCAAAGGATGACTCACCCTCATCCTCATCTTTCAGAGAAACTTTTGCCGACCCATCAAACGTCAAGGCTTGGAAATACCCCTATTTGTTACTCCCCTAACAAATTTCCAATGAAATGAAAATAAACTGATCGTTTTTCTTAAGGCATTTGTTGATTAGAAGTAATGTTCATCTGAGTTTCAGCCACGAAACGGTATTTCAGAACAAGTGAAAAGGTACAGGATGGACATTTCCAGCCTGTTCATTGAAACCGATTCATATGTTAATCATTTTTGTGCCTGGAGAGAACAGGAAGCCCTCTACATCCCCTTCTATCTCTTAGTTGCTCTATGTCACAAAAGTACTGTTAACAAATTAAGGTATTTTATCTTTTTTAAGCAGAAGTCATCTCAGTCAAAAAATGAACTAAAGTTAAGTGATAGAATCAAAGTTCTGAATAATAAGAATAGTTTAATTAGGTTCAAGATGAGGTTAGAACAAAGTAGAAGTAAAGGAGAACTTGAAATCAAATATTTAAATAACTTTAAACAGTTTTTTTTTAAATTAAATATAGGGACAATATGCAGAGCCATCTGGAAACAAAAACAGCATGTTTTTAATGATCAAGAACTTGACATCCAGTGAGAAATAATTAACCTTTATTGTAGTGGTTTCCCCAGAGTCTCAAAACACATATAAGACATTCACTGCATTGCATTGATCGTGAATAGAAGCTGATTTATTTTGCTGATTCTAGTTCAAGATAAATTGGAAATCCTGAAGAATTTTGGATTTACTTGGGGACATAGAGTAGATGACATCCAACTAATCTTTCTCATCTACAATTTCCCTTGGGGAGAAGTTGACTAAAATGTGTGTGTCAAGTTTGAGGCTTGAAGGAGAACCAAGACCTGATTACTTTGTTTCTTCCTACTAGAAAATTATTCATTAAAGTGGAGGGTAATTATTGATTTTTTAGAAGTTCTGAATATTGATATTTCTGAGACCATAAATTCATTTATTCAACAAGAATTTATCGAGCATCTATTGGGTTTAAGAGACTATGCATATAGATTTAAGAGCCCACTTCTTAAACCTTTGCTTTTATTATTTTATAGTTAGGTGATAGTTTTGGCTTTCCTATAATATGAACAGACTTTTGTTACAAAAAAAAAAATTAGAAGAAAACAGTGATTTCCAGCCACTAACAAACAAGTTGCTTCCAACTTTTTCCTGATATTAAATGTCTTTGCCCAAAAGATTATACTATATTGTATTTTTAATTCGAGCCCAAATTATAGCATTTTAGATGAAATTAGAGCCAAGTCCCATTGGTATTTGAAAGTGGCAATATCATGATTTCTCCGTATTATGTATTCCAGCATTTTTTTCTTATCCCAACCTGTTCTGTAGACAGGTTTCCAATTCTGCATCATGTCTTCAAGTGTGATTCTGCAGGAAATTTCATATAATTGGGAAATATTCACCATATTTCAGAAACAAATAGCCCTCTAATTTGACAACAAATTTTGGGTTAAATGCAAAGTGTATTTTTATTTCCAAGAATCTGACCTTTAGTTCCCACAAAACTCCCATGAAGAAATTCCATTCATAAATTTTATCTATATCAGAACAAAAATATCTAATTGGCTCTTCTATGAATTCTGTATTTATCAATTATGGCTTTCTCGGGGAAATTCTAATTTGCAAAAATGCTCTATATTCCAAGCTTTAACAGTTGGAGGTGGATGTCCTTAAGGATGGAGGGGGAAAAAGTTCTTTTTTAAATGGCACATTTACTAATTATAAAATGCTCTTATCTCCCCGCAGCCAAAGCCAAAATGAACATGTGCCTTGTACTAAGAAATCCCAGGATTGTCACAACTTGTGCCAGCTGTTGAGGTTATGACACCTGTGCCAGCATCGCCAGCTCTGCCCACTGTCATCTGTTCCAACTGTTCCATCTGCACTGTTTGTACCAATTCTCCCATTTCTGCATCTGTACCTTCTGCAGAAATGTTTCCAACAATGCCAGCTGTGTCATTGGTGCCAAATATGCCAGATGTTCTATTTGTCCACCCTGGGCCAAATCAATGCAGTTTTGTGCTCATTAGTTTTAGCTGGTAGATTTCTATTTTACAATTTTTGATATGTATTTAGATTGAATCCAGGCAAAACTCTCCCTTACAACAATTTTACATCAATCTATCCATCTTTTGCCACCACAACTTTTTTATCTAATGACATTAAAGTCAGTCCATGTCGTCTTGATCGTATTAAACCAGTCTGTGATAACCAGTTCAGCATTTATTGTGGTAGGGCATTTCCCACAATGTAAAACTATATAGAAGCAAACATTGCAAAAGCCATGGAACACAACAGTAAATTGGCAAAGTAATTAAAAAAGAATAAACTTTGTTCTGATAAACAAATTGAGGATGCTCAAAAATCAATATGTCAAGCCGATTAGAGTAATCTATGGCATAATGTTCTATTAGGCTGCCTGTTTATTGGTCTTTTAATTGACAGAGTTACACATGCGAATTAATGTGTTTGTCATACACTCCCATTTTCTGGGTTCTGCTCTGCAGAGTATTAACCAAGGGTGCACACGGGTGGTTGGGCCAGACCTACTGCTCTTGCTCCTTCCTGGTAGAGCTAGGAAAACTCGGGCCTGTCTCTGGCCAGAAGCTAGCTTCTCTTTCCTCTCTCAAAGGTCAATTCTACCAGTGCCAACAGAAACCATTCTATGTATAAGAATGCTCCCTCAGCTTCAAAGTTGAGGGGGTAGTATTTTCATATTCACAACCTTATTATTCCACATCACCACAAACCAAAAAGTAGTTTTTCTCTTTTCTTAATTCAGGAAAGCTTTTTTTTTTTTCCTTAAGGAGCACTAACACTTAATTCCTGAATTTTAACCCAAGTTCTTTCCTCTCAAGTCATTTTCCAGTGTGGAGGATGAACCTAGAGTTTATCCTTTGTAACTGATGCTTTATCAGGAATGTGCGGTCCAGAGGACAGGATGCTACCTCTTGTTTACTCAGTCTGGATTATTGAACTTGCCCTTTCCAATGATGAAAGTTGCATCTGTTCACTGTGCTTGAAAGTGTTAATGATGGAGTTCTTGATAATGGGTAAGATGTCAATTCACGATTACATCCAGGGAAGATTTGCATTCAGTCTATATATGGGACAAGGTATAGTGAGGAAATGTCCCAGTAGCTTTATTACATTTTCAAAATCTGTACTGAAAACAATAAGTTTCCACAGTGAATCACGAAATCACCCTAAAACAAAAGAACTCTCTAGGTCTTGGGCTGAAAATTCTAGGGTCTTCATTTCATCCCCAACTAAGGTCTGTATGTTGAGGCTGCAGCCCCACATGGGCAACAGTCTCAGTTCATGCCAGTGTTCTTGTATTTGTCGAACACCCCACACTCTATTCCATGACATAGCTCTCTTCTGGGGTCAGTGATTTTTCCTCAGTATTCCAAGTCCTTCATTCTCCTACCCAAATTTTATCTGTTTCTAATCTTTTCACTCTGTACCTTTTCCTAATCTTCTCTGAACATGGAAAGAAGGTTGAATAAATATCAGTTCATTAAAATGGTGGTTTTCTATCAAAATATGCCCAGTTCCCAGGTTGGGGGATCCAGCCTGAGTCCGCTGATCCTACTTCTAGAAGTGCCGCAAACTTTTTGATTCTAATTTCCTACGTTACTAGATGCCAGGAGGGAACATCCTTAATTAGGTTTAAAATAGTTTTATGATTCGTTGGGAGTGCACCCTGTACCTTCTCAGAACATTTTAATTAATACAACTTCTGCTCCCTGCTGACAAAGACATTTCCAAGGGAGCTTTGGCCCGACAAATTTACCGCCTTCATTGATGTGAGTCATTTGAATACTTGGAGGAATCCATAAACTTCATGGTTTCATGTAGAAGAGACTGGAGGAATCCATAAACTTCATGGTTTCATGTAGAAGAGACAGCTGAGTGTTAGACGTGCCAGGTAGACCTATACAGCTGAGAATATCCTTGACCATCTATCTGGCCTCTTTTGCATAAGTTCTTTTTTTTTATTATTGAAATATAGTCAGTTTATAATGTTGTGCCAATTTCTGGTGTACAGCATAATGTTTCAATCATACATATACATACATATATTCCTTTTCATATTCTATTTCATTATAGGTTACTACAAGATGTTGAATATAGTTCCCTCTGCTATGCAATAGAAACATGTTGTTTATTGATTTTATATACAGTAGTTAGTATCTGCAAATCTTAAACTCCCAGTTTATCCCTTCACACCCCCTCTCTCCCTGGCAACCATAAGTTTGTTTTCTATGTCTTTCAGTCTGTCTTGTTTTGTAGATTAAGTTCATTAGTGTCTTCTTTTTTGTTTTTTTTAGATTCCACATACGAGTGATATACAGTATTTATCTTTCTCTTTCTGGCATACGTCACTTAGAATAACAATTTCCAAGTCCATCCATGTTGCTGCAAATGGCATTATTTTATTCTTTTTTATGGCTGAGTGGTATTCCATTGTATAAATATACTATAGCTTCTTTATCCAGTCATCTGTTGAAGGATATTTAGGTTGTTTCCATGTCTTGGCTATTGTAAATAGTGCTGCTATGAATATTGGGGTGCATGTATCTTTTTGAATTAGAGTTTCCTCCAGATATATGACCAGGAGTAGCACTGGGGGAACAAATGGCAAGTCTATTTTTAGTTTTTTGAGAAATCTCCATACTGTTTTTCATAATGGCTGCACCAAACTACATGCCCAACACTGTAGGAGGGTTCCCTTTTCTCCACATCCTCTCCAGCATTTATTGTTTGTGAGCTTTTTAATGATGGCCATTCTGACCGGTGTGAGGTGATACCTCATGTAGTTTTGATTTGTGTTTCTCTGATAATTAGCGATATTGAACATCTTTTCATGTGCCTACTGGCTTCTGTTTGTCTTCACTGGACAAATGTCTCTTTAGGTCTTCTGTCCATTTTTTGGTCAGGTTGTCTGAGTTTTTTGTTTTTGAGTTGTATGAGCTGTTTGTAAATTCTGAAAGTTAATCTCTTGTCAGTCCTGTTGTTTGCAAATATTTTCTCTGATTCTATAGGTTGTCTTTTTGTTTTGTTTATGGTTTTCTTTGCTGTGCAACATCTTGTAAGTTTGATTAAGTTTCATTTGTTTATTTTTGCTTTTACTTCTATTGCTTTGGGAGACTAACCTGGGAAAACATTGTTATGATTTATGTCAGAGAATGTTTTGCCTATGTTGTTTCTAGGTATCCTAGCTTATGTTTAAGTCTTAATCCATTTTCAGTTTATTTCTGTATATGGTATTAGAGTAAGTTCTAATTTCATTTTTACATGTAGCTGTCCGATTTTCCCAGCACCACATACTGAAGAGACTGTCTTTTCTCCATTGTATATTCTTGCCTCCTTTTTCAAAGATTAATTGACTGCAGTTGTGTGGCTTTGTTCCTAGGCTCCCAATTCTGTTCCATTGATCCATATGTCATTTTTTGTGCCAATACCATGCTGTTTTGACTACTGTATCTCTGTAGTATTGTCTGAAGTCTGGGAGGGTTATTCCTCCAGTTTTGTTCTTTTTCTTCAGTATTGCTTTGGCAATTCTGGATCTTTTGTGATTCCATATAAATTTTAGGATGATTTGTCTTGTTTCTATGAAAAATGTCCTGGGTAATTTCATTGTTTTGGGTAGTGTGGTCATTTTAACAACATTAATTCTTCCAATTCAAGAACATGGGATATCTTTTGATTTCTTTAAGTCATCTTTCATTTCCTTTATTAATGTTTTATAGTTTTCCATGTATAAGTCTTTCACCTCCTTTGTGAGTTTTATTCCTAAGTATTTTTTTTATGAAATTTTAAAAGGGAATATTTTTTTAACTTTCCTTATCTGATATTTCATTGTTAGTGTAAAGAAATGCAACCGATTTCTGTATGTTCATCTTGCTACCTTGCTGAATTCATTTATCAGCTCTAGTAGTTTTTGTACAGTCTTTATGGTTTTTTATATACACTATCATGTCATCTGCATATAATGGCAATTTTATCTCTTCCCTTCCAGTTTGGATACCTGTTACTTCTTTTTCCTGTCTGATTGCTGTGGCTAGGACTTCCAACACTATGTTGAATAGAGGTGATGAGAGTGGGCATCCTAATGTTCTAGATTTTAGCAGAAAGGCTTTCAGCTTTTCACCATTGAGGGTTGGCTGTGGGTTTGTCATAAAGAGTTTTTATGATGTTGAGATATGTTTCCTCTGTACTCACTTTGGCAAGAGTTTTTATCATGAATGGATGCTGAATTTTTAAAATGCTTTTTCTGCATCTATTGAGATTATCATGTGGTTTTTGTCTTTTCTTTTGGTGATGTGGTATATCCATTGATTGATTTACATATGTTGAACCATCCTTGTGACCCTGGGAAGAACTCAACTCCTTTGTGATGTATGATCTTTTTTATGTGTTTGATTCAATTTGCTAATATTTTGTTGAGAATTGTTGCATCTATATTCATCAAAGATATTGGCCTATAATTTTCTTTGTTGGTACTGTCTTTGTTTGGTTTTGGTACCAGAGTAATGGTGGCTTCATAGAATAAGTTTGGGAGTGTTCCTTCCTCTTCAGTCTTTTGGAAGACTTTGTGAAGATCATTATGAGTTCTTTGTATGTTTAATAGAATACCCCCAGTGAAGCTATCTGGTCCTGAACTTTTGTTTGCAAGGAGTTTTCTTTATTACAGATTCTATTTCACTTCATAGTGAGTGGTTTGTTCAAATTATCTATTTCTTATTGATTCACTTTTGGTGAACTGTATGTTTCTAGAAACTTGTCCATTTCTTCTAGGTTGTCCAATTTGTTGGCATATAATTGTTCATAGTATTCTCTTATGGTTTTTGTACTTCTGTGGAGTTGGTTGTAATCGCTCCACTTTCATTTCTTATTTTGTTTGTTTGAGTTTTCTCTCTTTTCTTCTTGGTGAGCCTAGCCAAAGGTTTGTTGATTTTGTTTACTCTTTCAAAAAATCAGCTCTTGGTTTTATTGACTTTTTTCTATTGTTTTTTAAATCTCCACTTTATTTATTTCCTCCCTGATCTTTATTATTTCTTTCCTTCTGCTAACATTAGGTTTTGTTTGCTCTTTCTCTAATTATTTAGGTGGTAGGTTAGGTTGTTTATTTGAGATTTTTCTGGTTTTTTGAGGAAGGCCTGTTTTGCTATGAACTTCCCTATTAGAACTGCTTTTGTTGCATCCCATAGATTTTGTGTGGTTGTGTTTTCATTGTCATTTGTCTCAAGGTATTTTTTAATTTCCTCTTTGACTTCATCATTGACCCATTTCTTTTTCAGTAGCATATTGTTTAGTCTCCATGCAATCATTTTTTTCTCATCTCTCTTTCTGTTGATTTTCAGTTTTTTATACCACTGTGGTCAGAAAAGATGCTTGAAATAATTTATATCCTCTTAAATTTGTTGAGGCTTGTTTTTTTTCTGAATATGTGATCTATACTAGAGAATGTTCCATGTGCAGTCAAAAAGAATGTATATTCTGTTTCTTAAGGGTCTGACAGCTAGTAAACAGTCTATGTTAACTATTATCATCATCATTATTAGAATGCTTGAATCTGTGTGATTTTCACTTCTCTAGGATCATACTAGCTGAAATCTTGCAAACCTCAGCATCAATTTAAAGATACCCTTTTATCCTTGGCTATAAATCATCTTACTTTCATATTTATATTTTGACTATCAACTATGTCTTATGAAAAGTGAATATGAGTCTAGAATTAAGCCACAGCTCAGTTACTTGGTTTTTGGTATCTACCTTGCACATAATGCAGACATTCAGTCTGTGCAGAGAACTCTGAGGTACCCATGTGAATGGAAGAAAGCAAAGGCATGATTAATCTAGACCAATAAAGGACACAAAACAGCATTATTTGGCTTTAGAAAGAAAGCACACTTTCAATCAGCAGCCCACTCACTCACTCATTCCTCTACTCATGCAGACACTTTCCAGTTACCTCTTTTTGCCAACCACAAGCATGTGGGTTCTTGCCCAGCAATAGAAAGAATAAGGCCACAGGGGTTCCAGAAGAAAAAAATCTAGCCCAAATAGATTGAGCTAGCCATGTTGGGAAATTAGGAGAAGACAGAAAGGAAGTATCATAGTTACGTACTAAGACTAATATCTCATACTTGTAAAGCACTTTACACTTAGTTTTTTACTATCATCTTCTGATTCTAGGCTTTAGTATTTGGTGGCACATTAGAATCACCTGGGTAAAGGGAGTTTGAAAAATAGGCTGCCAGACTAATCAAGTCGGAATCTCTTGGGGATGAAGACCATGGATGTGTGTTTTTAAGAGTCTCACCAGACCATTTGGATGCACTAGGATGGTTAAGAGACCATCCTTATAAGCCTAGTCAATATACTTCCCTCTTCATTAAAGCAACCTCCTAATATAGGAATTTAAATAAATTTAAATTAAATAATTAGAGGTTCAGAATTCTGAGCTTCAAACATGAAATATTACCTCATTAGAAAGGTTTGGGTTAGACTGGGTTAATTTTTCTAGGCTTCTGTTTTCAGATTCATTTCTTGTCTCATCTTGATACATTTAAGTTGGACTGAATCACAAAGCCAGAGATAGAACATTAGCTCCTGAGTTTGCTCCATATGCTCCTGGAGGAGTTGGCCTCATTGTTAACCTTGTTACAACTCAAGATCCATCATAACAAGTGTTGTGATGAGTGATGATACAGACGGAAACGTGTTAGAGAGAGAGGTCACAGCGCTGGTATTTAGTGTTATCACAAATACTCAGCAATACCTAAACCTCACTCTTAGTATTGTAAGTATCAATCTGCAGTGTGTAGGACATAAACTAGATAGCTTTTTTCAAGCAAATCTTTCAAGTCATGTTTAAAACAGTCTTCAGAACTTTTATGCATGGAAGCAGAGTTTCCCAACCTGTGGGCAATGGCATACCACTGTGTCCCAAATGGCTCATGGGTGTGCCAACAAAGTGACCCTTTTAATCTTGGGGCAGCCAGAGCTTCTGGCCAGTTGCCTTCAGGCATTAGCAGCTTCACCCATTGGCCTTATGAGTATTACCATTTTCTATATGTTCCATGACATGAAGAATATTGGAGAACACTGAGTAGCACAAGCCAAGTACTAGAGCAGCATGCTCTAGACAAGTTATTTTGTTTAATGTCCCAAGTTTTAATTTTAGATATTAATACCAAGCAGCTATCACCTATAACTGCTAGTTCACAAAAGGAGGGGATTATCAAGCTCTTTGTTTAGAAAATGCTTTTGTTTTAAAGTTGTTTACATCACAAAAGTGAGTACAGTCCAAACATAGAGTACCAATAAAACATTTTATCAAGAAGAATTGAACTTTTCTTTCTGGTTTTTATTCTGTCAAATTGTCAATCTTACTGAAAAGCTGAAATAACATCACCATGAATATCCACGCCTCCTTTACCCACAGTCACAAAGTGTTTCCATTTGGCCACATTTGCTTGATCTCTAACTTTTCTTTCAGTGGAACCATTTGAAAGTTGCAGATGTCACACCACCTTGCCCCTAAAAACCTTGTCATGCTCCCCTAAGAAAAAAATCCTCCAAAACAACCACAGTACTGCTGGTCCATCTGAGAAAATTAGCCTGAATTCAATGTTATCTAACAAACAGTTCATATTCAAATTTCCCCAGTTGTTTCCAAAATTTCCTTCATAAATTTTTTCTCCCATCCAAGATTCAATCCAGTTCCATACATTGCATTTGGTTGTTACATATCTTTGATATTTTAAAATCTAGACTAGCCCCCCCAGCATGTTTTTTTTTTTTAAATATCATTTGTTTTTCACTACGATGACTCTTTTTAAAAATCCAGGCAAGTCATCTTGCAGAATATCCTACATTCTGGATTTGTCTGTTTACTCAAGCTTAGATTCAGTTAGAAAGAGCATTTTCAAATTCCTGAATATACAGAAGAGATATAATCTAGACTAAGTGAATACATTGAACTTAATGGAGAAACCCTCTGCACAGTCTCTATTTTACTGCCTGGGGAGTGTCAGTAACTTAGTTGCAGAATGGTACCTTCCACAGGCCAGCATTAGGTAAGCATCATCCTACAGAAGAAAAATGACTCCACCACAGACTATCTGCCAACACTTGGTGCCACTAGAAGAAGATGCCAGGTCTTCAGAAGAACAGCCTAAGGTTCTACTGGGTTTTACTTTCAGGTGCTGGGGCAGTTGCTCATCCCAATAACTTGGTTAGGCTGAAATGGCCTTATCTTATCCTGGATACTCTCTCTGATCAAAGTGAAACGTGCCAGGGCCCAAGGTCTACTAAACAGTTAATAAACATAGACAAATTCAGCACCTGCTGACTTGCTGAGGAGCTCTACACTGTACCAATGTTCAAGAGCATCCATGATAGGACTGGAGCAAGGCTGACATCACCTACCTGCCTGCTTCACAAACTTGCCTAGCACCAGGAATGTCCTAAGTATCATATGCCCCATTTGTTGCAGGCCTTTTCAGTCATGGACAGTAAAATGAAACACATTCAAGCATTAGCAAAAAGCTCAGTGGTGGTACCCTGACTTTCATCAAGGCATTTCCTTAGTTACGCTGATTAGGATTACAGTGTATGACCAGAGTTCAGGATGGGGACCGACTCCAGGATGGAGTCCAGGCAGGGCTATTGTTTCCTCCCTGGGGCAGACAGGTTCCTCCGCCTGCGAATCTTGTGGGGTTCTCCTCCCAGGGTATCTGTCCTTCACTCCATCAGGGACTTCCCCTCCACCTGATGAAGTGCATTTAGTGGCCAGGGAAGAAGAAAGAGCTGCAGCTGCCTCTCTCTTAATGGCTGGTAGGTCCACTCCACTACCGAGTCTGCGCCTCCACCCTGGTGATGGGTGTGCAGAGCGGAGCACAAGACAAGGCCAGGGTGCACCCAAGTTTCACAACACAGATGCCAATTAATTTTAAATGGACTCTCATCTGCTTCTAAAAAAAAAAGGATTTGTCCAAGGCTTACAATAACAGATACTTCTCTACAACAACCAAGACATGGAAACAACCCAAATGTGCATCAACAAATGACTGAACAAAGAAGATATGGTATATATACAATGGAATACTACTCAACCATAAAAAAGAATAAAATAACACCATTTGCACAAAATGGATGGACCTGGAGATTGTCATTCTAAGTGAAGCAAGTGAGAAGGAGAAATAAAAATACCATATGATATCGCTTATATGTGGAATCTGAAAAAAAGGACACTGCACTCCTCTCTAGCCCATCCATTAGGTTGTTTCACAGAAGTCCAGTAAACTAAGACTTTAACTTTTAGCTGCTGATCCCTCGAATTCTGTGCATCCCATGAGATAAGAAGTCATTGGTACCATCCAACTTGCCTGTCTCAGAAATAAGCATAGGTATTTGTAAATCCTTCAAAGGCAACACAGGATTAGCGACCCAGCATCTAATATATTGGGAGAAGGGAGGTGTATTGGTTCTTAAGGCTGCCACAATAAAGCACCACAAACTGGATGGCTTAAAACAACAGAACTGTATTTTCTCACAGTTCTGGAGGCTTGGAGTCCCAGGTCAAGTTGTCTGTAAAGTCATACTCCCTCAGAAGTTTCTAGAGGAGGATCCTTCCTTGTCTTTCTAGCTTCCAGTGGTTAACAGCCATCCTGGGCATCCTTTGGCTCGTGGCAACCAATCCTGTCTCTGTCAAGAACATGTGGTTCTCCTTGTGTGTCTGTGTCTTTACTCAAATATCCCTCTTCTTATAAGAACACCCGTCACTGAGTTAGGGCCTGGCCTAATCTAGTATAACCTCACCTTGACCTGACTGCACTTGCAAAGACCCAATTTCTAAATAAGGTTACATTCACAGGTAGCAAGTGCTCGAACACATATTTTTGGAGGACACAATTCAATCCACAGGGGAAGGAAACTGCAGTTTTTTTGGCCTTTCCTCTTTGTAATAAAAGGCGACTGAAATGGTTTGTAATGAACCCAGAATGCTACAAATTTTCTCCAGGAAAATAAAAATGTGTGAAGTTATAGGAAATAGAGATTTTGCTTATAATTTTAAGACAAACCCTAAAAACTTAAAATATATAAAAATCTGAAAATGTTATTAGCAGTATTTGATTTTATTTTGAACTTTTAACATGTGAGTCAAACATGCTAATCGGATTGATGAAGACTTGCAGAGACAGAAACACCATATGGTGACACTTGGGTAGATAACTGTGCGGACATGAAAGTGGAAGCGAAAACTATTCTTTGGGCCCCAAAGATCAGATATTGGCAGTAATGCTTTTAGCACCTCCAGAGATTCAGTTATTTCAAACATGTAAGATTGCCATTGCAGAAACACAGCACCTAGAGTCAGAAAGCCAAGGTTAGATAGTTATTTGCAACCTTGTGAACGATCCTCGCGTCAAGCATGAGAAATGCAACACGTGCCTCATGTAACCAAACGCTGGGTCTGGATGCCCAGATCAGATGCATGATCTAAATGAGCAAAGGCAATGCTCCGTATTGCTTTGAAAAAATTACCACAGGTGTTATGCTTTCACCCAATCACCTTTTTTAGTAAAACCAAATGGCTGTATCACCTTTCAATCCAGATCATCACGGTAAAATGTTTTCAAAGCACTTTGCCGTGTTTTACTTCCTGAGACCACACCCTGCCTGGACAGGCACTGTTGCAATCGTCATTTTCTCAAAGAGCCAGAAGGATGAGCATTAGCCCCAGGAGACTGGGATCTTGAGCAAATGGATTTATAGTCACTTTAAAACTGCAGACACTGCAAGCCCCTCCAGTTAACACCCACATATCACTGCAGGTATAAAGGGCAACAGGGCTGGCAGAAAGCAAACTTTGCCAATACTGTTACTCTACCTTTGGCTTTCTCAAAGCCAGCATCCCTGTGCACTGCTCTCCACCAAGGTAGATCTCACAGATAAATTAGCATTCACCTGTTCTATCATTCATCTGGGCTCCTCTGAAATAGTTCCAACTTAGCTTCTTCAGGGATCATCTGGTCCAGGGCAGAAAACACTCAAGACTTGTGAGCCAAGCCTCCCAAGTCACTGGCCATCACCTCGCTTGGTCAAGGATACTTTTCACAGGTTGTCCTCTGGTGGATATGCTAAGATTTCTGTGTCTCATAGGGTTTCTTTTGCCAGGTGGAACCAGCATTGAAGATTCTCAACTTTTAAGTCACTCCTTGCTTTCTCCCAGATCCTCCTTCCAAATGCCTGACTGTGTGCTGCGCAGCCCTAACTGCACTGAGCACTTTTCCCGCTGGGTGACGGACTCCCCCAGGGAATCCACTCTTAGCCATCCCTGCCCCCAGGGCCTAATTCAGCGTCTGGCACACGGTAAATGCCCAGACAGCTTTTGCTCAATGAAAAAATATTTCTGGAAAGAACAGTACCCGAGGCCTGCCTTTACAATCAGGATATACATTCACTGTATTGAAGTTTATCAAAACAGTTATGTCACAAGTCACTAAGGGAATGAGATACGATTTGGGTGTATGTCTTTTCATAAGGACCACAGGATGAATGGAGTTAGAGGTTTAGGGATCTATTTAGGAAAAGTAGAGATTTAATGGCAAATTCCAATCATCAACCAGGTAGAAAGAAGGGTTGGGACGGGGGTGGGGGGGGCTGACTACCGGGGCCGCCTGAGGGCACTGGGGGCCTTGAAAGGTGGGCAGAGACTTCAAGATGGAGAAGTCAAGGGGCCTGGAAACAAGCATTTCTCCACTTTCACAAGTGCCTTAAGGCTGTTCCTCCTATTGCTCTTCTGAGCAGATCAGGCTAGTTTAAATGGAAGGGGTTTAACATGCTTTGTACTTTGTGTAGCCTAAGGAGTACCTGTCACTTGTTAATTACCAACAGGGATGACAAGCCCCTTTTATGGGGGAAGTTACTTTTAAGCAAAGGCCCTGAGTCAAGAAAGCATCCAATTAAGTAAATAAATAAAAATCTAATTGCCCCCCCTCAAAAGGAAGCATCCTGCTGCCCTTCAGCAGAGGGGACGGAAGACCCCCCCAACTTGTCTGGCTTGGTTCTCTCTTCAACCTTTCCCCATGCAGCAGCCATATTCCAGTTTTGCTCTGGTGGCTTCTCTGGCAACTAACTCTGACCCATCTGGCTCTTTCTCCTCACCCACTGTCTACCACAGTAGGAACAACATGTGACCCAAGACTGGTGCCTTTTTCCTGTGTTGAGTAAAGTTAAGTCCTGACTCGTGCGAGGGGACTTGCACACAGTCAGAGGTGCCACGAAGTAAACGAAGTTTAAGATTCAGGGCTCTTCTTTTGCCCAGGATTCCTCTGAGAGGGTTCTGGGAGGGTCGTTAGCAGTTCTGCATTTGTCCTTGTGAAATGTTCGCATATGTGCACACATCCACATACATACATAGACTTACATTCCACAAACTTTGGGATCCGTCCCATACCAAGATCTGTCCCATCTCACATAAAAGCCCCGCACTACACTGTCAGGCAGCCTAGAAAATTCCACTCCCCAGATCCACTCCCCGTAGGCTCTTCCCTGGGCCCCTCCACTGACAATAGCCCTCTATGTCTCCCCATCTGTTTATCACAGATTACGACTTGTCTCTGATCTCTCTGAGCTTTTCTTGACCAGAATCTGGGGTTGTGCAGATAAGAGCTTTGTCTTCGCCTTGGCTTGCTTCTTTGTTTTTTCTAAGACTTCCTCTTTCTAGTCATTTTTCCCCCACTGAGAATCCAGTTCTCTCTTGCTTTTAAAGGCACATGTCATGGTACAAAATAGAATTCTATTAGGTAGTTAAAATCACTCCCGAATGAAAGTCTTAATGTGAAACCAGGCAGCAGAATTCAAGGTCAGTCTGAGAAGACAGGTTCCTGAGCATTTTTACCTCCCTTTCGAATGATAACCTGAATTAAATTCCAGATTACTAGATAACTTCTGTTACGCAGTTCATCTTCACGTGGGCATTTCTCCCTGCCCTTGGGTGATATTAGGGAAGCAGCTCTCACAATCTCATCTTCTAAAAGCCTTCTTTAAATCCATCGAAGGAATAAGCTCTTTGCTGCTCCAGGGCATTTGAACCCACTTTTCCCACAGCCCAAAGCACTCTTATCCCACACTTATGAGGAGGCTGATTCCTTCTCATCCTCCGTGACTCAGTAATAAACATGACTATCTAAACTAAGTCCACTGTCCTCTCCTTGCACATTTTGTTTCCTTATCAGAATATGTAACTTTTTTTTTTCTTTTCTGTGCTTTCCTTCAAACCATAAGCTCCATGCAGGTAAGGACAATGACACTGCATTTGCAGCACAAAGCACAGTCTGAAGACAGACTGTCATTGTTACAACAGGCTAGATCACCTGACTTGTCCTGGCTTTTCTCACAGTCCAGACAAGAGAGGTTTAGAACATTGCCCCAGGCTCCTGGGAGAGTTCTTCCCAGGTGGCTGGGAACAAGGGAGCTCTGTTACTGTCATTGTCTCTTTCAGAGCCCAGCGTCCTTTGGGGCATTACTGTGATGGCATGGCACCTCCAGGGCCTCCCTTCTCTACTTCCCATGACTTCCCCAGGAGGCTACCTCTGATGCACTTGCTCAGTGACTCAGAAAGGGTGGGCCAAGTGCAATGGACACCACATCAGACTGAATGGTCTTACCAAATTCCAGCTAGGACTTCCCTCCACTTAGGACAATGGAGTTTCGGGAGACACAGGCGTTATTCACACAAGGCTTCTCCCCAGCAGAGACGGGGTGCCAATGGTCCACTTCAACTCCAGGGACAGTTCCTCTGGGCCTGAGGTGGTCCCTAGTGCTGAACAAGCTTTCTGGGATTCAGACCCCTGCCCCACCTGTCCTTTCTTACAGCTTTGTGCCACAATTCCTCTATCATAACTTCAGAGGTTCAGAAAGCCATTAGCAGGTTATATTGGATTCAAGGCCAGGCTTCACTCAGCCCTGGTGACCTGGTGACCCTCCCATGGAATCTGGTACTTCAGACTTACACCTGGGTACACTGGGAATGTAGAGGGGTGGCGGGGAGCAGGCTCAGAGTCTCAGCTTATTCCATTAGGAATTTATTGGTCAAGTCTAGGTTAGTCTTGGCCAAATATTAACTTGGAAGTTGTCTGTTCTGACTGCCTTCTCCTTCTGTTCCTTCCTCCAGAATGGAATATTTATATGGATGTTGGCTCAGAATATGTTAGAAGCTAGGGCTTGCCTCTAAGATTAATGGGAACAAGTAGGGTCATTAGATGTATTGGAAGTTTCTAGGACCAGGTCATCCATTAGTCTTTAAGGATCTGAACATCTTTAGACACTTGGTGTCAAAACAAGGCTCAGAAAGAGGGACTGTTCCCCCTGAAACATTCACCCTAAGGCAGCTGCATCATATTTAGTGGTTTTGAGGCCAGTCCAACTCTGTAGTCAATGAGCCTCAGGATAACGATGGAGCTTGCTCAGAAGGCATCAACCCAGACATCCCTACCCAGAATAGCTGGGGAAAAACTGCCAGCAAGGGTTCATATTTGATGCAGAACAAACTGTTTCTGGGGAGTTTTGCCCTGCAGTCAGAGTACTTGCAACCTAAGGGAGTTAGCAGATCAGTGACAGCTGGTTAGTGCAGAAAGTAAGTGCAAAGAGGCCTTTCTTGGACATCAGCATCTCATTGTGTTATACTTGTATTTTTGGTATCCATTGATTGAGAAGAAACATATTGACAAAAAGATGCTATGAATTCAGTAATGCCTTTAAATGGATTTATATCTAGTTAAATTAGATAAGAAGAGTCTAGACACATTTTTCAAACATAATGTGGACATTTACATATGACGTTCCACATTTAGTCTACATTCAATTTAATTCAGTCTATGATGGACACACAGATGCCTGAACCCTTGCAACACCTCAGCACTGTCCAGGCATCACAACCCTCTTATTCTGACCATCAGTGTAAGATGCAATGTTCAAAGGCCTAGCCCTTCAAGCATGACACAGACAGACATCAACAGATTTGTTCAATGGGTGACAAACCCAGGCAGTTGTCATGCCCTCAAGAATCAGAAACCAGGTGGATGCTGACACTGTTGACCAAGCTAGGGGAGGAAAAGGGTGCATAGATCAGCTCCAGGAAGGAACTGGCAAGAGCCACGTATGGTATGAAGAAATCCATCCGGTGGACTAGGGCTCAGGGCAGGATTCTGCTTAGTAGAGGCTACTGGAGCTAGGAAGGCCAGAACAAGGGAAGCATCTGATGAATGAAGCATCATGGGTTGTGGTGGCAAGCAACACTTCTGGGGCAAGCAGCAACCCTCTACAGGAGGCCAGGGCCTACACTTCGAGCTGGTTGGCAGCAAAGGACATTGGTGGACTTGAAAAGCTAGCAGCCGTGGCATAGCAGGGCATCTGAATGACTTCTCGGAGATACTGGATGGTGCTTAGGCTGAGATCCCAGACACCCTTCTACCACCAGGATTGATTCAGGATGTGGGGCTAGACTGAGCCAGCCAGGCACTGGGGCCTCAGAACATTCAGCTGAGGGACTGAAGATAATGATTTCAGAGGCAACAAGACACTGCTGACATGCCCGAGAGCCTGACAGAGCATCCCAGCCTCGTAACCCAATGTCACCAGGCTCAGAACACATCAGCACACACACTCCAAGATTCTGAGAACTCAAGCAAGTTACTTTGGAAAAAAGAGAGAGAGACATGGAATATATCTGAGTCTCCTCTCTTTTTGCACTTTCTGTGCATAATTGCATTCAGTGGGGGAAAACATTAATACTTGGGGACTCACTTCCAAAAAAAGAAAAACGAGAGTGAAACAGCTTTATGGGCAGAATCTTTGTGGGCTCTCTTGATTCAAATCCTTATTGTAATTCAGGAGCCAAAAGCTTTTCCACACCGCCCCCACAACTCAGACTGAAGCTGCCTCTCCAGACTGGAAGAAACAGCTCCTAGAAACAGCCCCCCTCCCCAAGCCCTACAGAAACCGTTCCACATCCTTTGTCTGTGCCTCAAAAACAGGATGATTAATGTGGATGGTGGTGATGCTTAAAAAAGAATCCCTGAGACCCAGGGATGTTATCTAACTGCAAGTGTCTCAAAAATGCTTTTCACAAACCTCAAAGCACTCTCCATCAAACACAGCCAATGGGGCAGCCACGAAAGGCCAGGACAATAAACTGAGATGAGTAGAGTTCAGAATAGTAAAAAGTTCCAGGAATGGCCTAACGTCAAAACAATGCATCGGGGTAGGGAAGAGATTCTGCCCTGAGGCTAGCAGTCATGGATGATAATAAACACAAACTTCAGAAAGAAGGAAAAAGCCCAAGCAGGGCAAGCACATGGCTGCTCAGAGCCTCATTAAGACTCTGAGAGGCGAAACCCACTGCCAAACTCACTTGAAAAGGATCACTTTTGGGCAAGAGAGGATGATAGTTAACTCAAGCGGAAATTTTCAGGTGAATCTCCTAATCTTCTATCTGTTCTGTGCTTGTTCAAATCCGTTAGAGACAGTAAAGAACCCTACTTAGACTGAAGTTTCCACACGGCCCATGCACTCAGGGAGTCACCTTCAGGTGGAACCCTGACCCAGGCACCCCTTCTTCAACTCAGATGGGGTAGTCTTCTCAAAGCATGAAAGAAAGCCTGTCCTCTTTCCTTCCTGCCACTTGCATCATTGGACGGAGAACAAGAACAGCACCAGGAGCTGGGCATTTGCTGTCTGCTGAGTGTGAGCTCTGTGCCACGTGCTGTCCGTGCGCCTTCGTGGTTTCTGATGTACCTTCCCTAACCCCTCCACGCCTCCCCTCTTTCTTCCTAAGGGAACCCTGATCAACCTCTCCTTCATGAACTTAATTAGGCAACACATGAGAAACTGACTCCATCCCCACCTCCAGAGGCAGGTGCTGATAGAGGTAGGCTCAAAAGAATCATAGTGAGCTCATCCTCCTGGCCAGAGATTGGCTCAGGAACACAGACTCATGCTCATGGTTTCCTCTAGTGGCTATTACTGGTCTAGGGGTGAGCTTGTGTCCTCAACTGGCCCGCTCAGCCTGAAGGGGGGGACTTCCGACTCGTGCTCTCTCTGTCCCTTCCCCTCCTGCCCTCTCTCTGTCCCTCCATCTGAGAGTGAACGTGGAAGCCCAGTGCACCTGTTGCCGCTGTCGTCACCTTAGCATCACAAGGGAAGCCATTCTGAGAACAAAGCTGACACATAGACACAGGTTAGGTAAGGAATCACTGAGAAGTGGAGCCGGGAGCCCTAATCAGAGTATTCCTGCAGCCTACCTGGATCCGAACTTCCTGATATGTGAGATGCCGTGTGCCTTATTATTTAAGCCAGTTTGAATCAAATAGGATGTTACTTGCAACCAAAAGCATCCTGATACATCTAGAGTACAAGTTTTCCTTTTCCTCCCTCCTCCACCAGCCCCTGTATTTTTTTTTTTCATTCCTTTCTTCCATTCTAAGGAGGCAGTCTAGCTCTGCTGCTTTTCTAGCTGTGTGACCTAAGGCAAATCCTTCAACCTCCCTGGTCTTCAGTGTCCTCATATTTAATAAAAGAGTAGGACTAGAATGATCTGTAAGATCTCTTTAAACTCTAATATTTCTAGTACAAAGATTAAATAATATGATATTTCTCCTAAAAAGACAAGGGTCATATCAAGTAGGTAAACCACTGAGATTAGTTCAAATTAGTTCAAGCTTAAGGCAGAGAGTGGCCAAGACAATTAAAAAAGATGGCTTGAGAAGACATGAAGCAACCTCCCATACACAGCAAACTTCAAGTCAATGAACCCAGAAAACCAATGAGGTGAAAACCATGTACCCCTGGGAATGAATGAGGTGAAAATAAATTGACCACAAAATCATATGTTCCCATATACTCAGCCAAATGTACACTTCATTCCCAATCACTCTGTTTTCCTCCTGGCTCTGATTACCTAAAGAAAGACAAGGAGAAAAGGATCGAGTGTCTTATTCATGAGAAAGACAGCAGAAAGCATGGGAATGATCAGAGAAAGAAGGAACGTTATATGAGCCAAGGGGCTCTGAGAGTCAATCTCTGCAGCATTTTTTCCTTCTGCATTCACATGGGCATTTTTTTCATTTTGTGTCTCCAGTTATTGCAGACCACAAGGACCAAAGGCTGTTTCAGTTCAGACTAGTTCAGTCCAGTAAAAGATTGTTTTGGGAGGCATGCTGCCCCTACTTACATATTGCCTCCAAAAAGACCGAGATGTAGCAGAGGAATAAGGAGCACAAGCAATTGGGTGGCAGACAATTTGGGGGTGAGAGCAGGACAATATTGTGTTTAAGGATCCAGGGGACAAGCAAGGCATTCTATGTCCTAGTAGTGACAGCAGTGAGAGCTTAGGAGCAGTGCCTTTGGGACCCAAGTCAGGAGGGGAGGAGGATACTTATTTGCATGGTTTTGGATCCCGTACAGTGGAGACACTCCATCATTTAGCATAGTCCTGGCATAAAAAGTTCTACAAATAGTTGTTGCATTGATGACTACAGTGAGTAAAAATACATCTAGGTCAATGAAGATACTTTATGGCAACAAAGTATAGGGGAAGTAGAAACAAGGTAGGAGTAGTTGGAATTGTACCTGGAAAGAATAATGGAGTCCAGTGTAGCAGAAAAATATTTATACTGTGGTTTTCAACCTGCATGTAGAATCCCCTGGGGAGACTGAAAAGATAACAGTCATGATGCCTCAACCCCACCATAAGGATTTTGGTTCCACGGGGTTAACGTTTGCAGGGATTCAGGGAGGGAGGGAGCTATTGGTTCAAATTAGCTATTACTGGTGGCTCTTCACGTTCACAGGGTTCTGACAAGTAGCTGCAGATGCTTTTTATAGTATGAGGGTGTCTGTACTTCTGTCTCTGCACACCACCACCAGAACTACCTTCCCAAAGCCCTCTCCTCCGTAACCTCAATGGTTTCCCACTACTTGCAGGTTAAAAAAAAAAAAAAGGAACAAATTAATGGCTTTCTTCTGCCTTTCCTTCTTGTGACTCATCAATAGCAGTGTCTCTTTACACTTAGACTTGTCCCAGGAAGATTTCTGAACTCCAAAAATAAAGATTAAAAAGAAAAAGAAAAAAAAAACAGAAAATTGAGTTATGAGCATTTGCTTCAAAGGGCCAGAAACAGACCAACTTAAAGATTCCTCTCTTGGTGGACGTATCTGTAGGAAAAAAAGAAGGACTAGAATAGAAGTTCTGGTTAAAGATCATTAGATTCTTGACTGACAGTCAGCTGAGCGGGTGGGAAGCTAATCTCCCAGAGGCAGGCTCTCTTTAAGCTCATTAAAGTTTATTTTAAAATTACTTAAGCATTTTATCAGGAATATTAATTTCTTCCCCAAAGGAACTTGAGAAACACATCATGCAAAAAGGTCTATCCAGACTAGGTTTAGGACAATTTTTCATTTCCAGTGAAAATCTTACAACTCTCAGAGAATACTCCTTCTTTGAAGCAAAGAAAATCATTCTGGCACCATCTCATACTCAATCCTAAAACCAATGAGCAATGTTTTCAGACTTTCTAGAAAAAAAGTTGACTGATCCAAGATTTCTATACCTGACAATAAATTATTCATATGTAAGGGTAAACTAAAAATATTTTTGTTATGCAAGGATTCTAAATGGATCTCATTTTATTCTCTTTCTGAAAAACTCACTCCAGGAAGTGCTCTGGCAAAACAAAAATTAAATTGCAACAACAATTCTAGAAAGAGTGAAGCAAACTGTATAAGAAGTATGGTAAGTAATTGACTAAGTAAAATTTAAAGTTAAATATGTAATGATAATGTTATTGTAAAATGTAAAATAAGTGCTAACAAACGATAAATGCTGGAGAGGGTGTGAAGAAAAGGGAACCGTCCTACACTGTTGGTGGGAATGCAGTTTGGTGCAGCTGTTATGGAAAACAGTATGGAGATTCCTCAAAAGACTAAAAACAGACTTATCATATGATCCAGCAATCCCATTCCTGGGCATATATCCAGAAGGAACCTTAATTCAAAAAGATACATGCACCCCAATGTTCATAACAGCACTATTTACAATAGCCAAAACATGGAAACAACCTAAATGTCCTTTGACAGATGACTAGATAAAGAAGCAGTGGTATATTTATACAATGGAGATTGTCATTCTAAGTGAAGTATGCCAGAAAGAGGAAGAAAAATACCATATGATATCACTTGTATGTGGAATCTAAAAAAAGACATATGAACTTATTTACAAAACAGAAACAGATTCACAGACATAGAAAACAAACTTATGGTTACCAGGGGGGAAGAGAGTGGGAAGGGATAAATTGGGAATTTGAGATTTGCAGATAGTAATATATATAAAATATATAAATAACAAGTTCATACTGTATAGCACAGAGAACTGTACTCAATATCTTGTAGTAACTTATGGTGAAAAAGAATATGGAAATGAATATATGTATGTTCATGTATGACTGAAGCATTGTGCTATACACCAGAAACTGACAACATTGTAAGCTGGTTATACTTAAATAAAAATATATATTAAAATATAAAATAAGAAATGCTAAAAATATTTCTTTAAAAATAGAAGCAGCATGTAAGAAACAGCAGCACCACTCTCTCCACTGTCTTCTGTGACATCCATTCCCTCTCTGTTGTTTTGTAGTGTGGCACAAGGGAATATATGGGTAAGTGGCCCATGAGTCTTCTGCCTGGTGGACTTTTTTTTTTTTTTTTGCATACTGGTCTTAGCTTATAGCAAAATACCTCCTTCCTCCAGCAGCACCGAAGATAGAGATGCTTCAACTCATTCCTAGACATAGCATTCTTTTTAGCCCTAAAAAGACATTCAATAAATAAAGCAAGAGATTACTAAGGATATAAATATGAAAATAACCAGCATCTTAGAGTTTTGCCCTCCTAACCTCAAAGAACAGAGCAAAGTTCAACTCCTCCAAAATGTCTTCTATAAAAAGGCCATAGGAGGAATTACCTGACAGAGTGGATAATCCATACACACACACAGACACACAGACACATACACACGAAAGGAATTAACTAGGCACAACCAACTGAGCTGATTTACCTTTCCACTGCAGTAATTTGGAAGGATACATTTGGTAGATCATGGGCAACCACAGTGACTCAAGATTCTTTTCACCTGATTTGTCAGAACAGTTAGAACCCCGCCTACTTTAGTAGGAGCGCTCTGCTCCTTACCTGTAAGCTTGGAGCAGAGATGTTTGGGTGAGGAGAGCCAGGTGGGAGGGGGTTGTGAATACCCCACAGGAAGTGGGGGTGGGCACCTGCCAGGCCATATACTGTTCAGTCTCAGGCTGTCTCAGCCTGTCCCAGCCATACCGGTGGAGCCACTCCCTACTGCCCGCAGCTGACAGTCTTCCGCCCTACCCTTTATCTCTAGCTAAAGAAAATCTGAAATTCAGAGGACCCAACTGAAATGCGGCAATGGTTGTAAGTTACGAATTTATCTTGCTTCATACCACTCACAGGCGTTGAAAATGTTAAGCTAAGAACCTCATTCCTTAGATGCACACATACACACAACACCCCCCCCCCAATACTACTATATTAGTCCGTTCCAACATTCTGAATAACCAAAGGCTACACTGACAGAAGCAAAAAGTGACCTGAGCTCGTGTGGCTCCTACCAACTAACTTTCAATTCAGCTTTTTAGTAGGTGCCATAGGCGGAGATCGGGTTCTAACCCCAGTCCTGTCGGTAACTGTCTTCTCCCCTCGGCCCTCTCATTTGTAAAAATCATAGCTAAGGTCGCTTTCCTGCGACAGCGAGTCTTTGAGCGGTCTGCAGGAGAGTGGAGCCACTATCCCAGTACATCTGCATCTGCTTGGCGTTTTCTCTTCGGCATGTTTTCATCCGCCTTTTTCACTACAGTCTCTCTTAAGCATCCAGCAGTTCAGCCCGCATGCCGTGTAGCGGAGGGCGCAGTCAGAATTCAAAGCAGGGAGAAGAGAGCCCCCAGCTCCGCTCGGCCCGCGCTCCGGGAGGCCGAGAGGGCGGACACCGAGGGCGCGGCGGGAGGGCGCCGGGGCCGCGGGGCTCCGCCGGCGCTTGGGCGGCCCGGGTCGGGAATGTTCCCCCGCTGCTCCCGCTCGCACCACGGCGATCGTGGAAGGAATGAGAGGAATGAGCCGGGGTGACAGCCCCGCATTATCAGCCGCCTGCCCCCCCTCTCCCCAGCGGGACCGTAATCCCCTCTTTGTGCTCTGGGCGGGCGCCGAGCCGGCGTAATTCTCTCCCTCCGCGGGCCCCCGCCTCGCGCGGGGAGCCCCCTATGCGGAGCGCCAGCAGCTGGGACGCTGGCAGAGATGCCAGCGAGTTCCCGGGCCCACCGGGTCCGCAGCTCTTCCCACACCCCCTGCCCCGGGCGACGCGTTCCCAGGAGAGAGAGGAAGTTGCCCAACCGGATCCTGGGCCTGAGAGAGCTCGGACTGACGCCTGCCATCCGCACCCACACGCGAAAACACTTTTAGCCCCTTGAAAGTGAAAGTGCCTCTGCTTCAAAACAAACAAACAAAACCCTGATTCCTTGCTAAGAGGTCCCAGGGGAAGGGCTAGCATTAGCTCTCTTTCACATTGCTTATTGCTCAGGATGACAAGAATTGGTCCCAAATTCCAGGGACAGGAATAGAACAGGAGCGCTGGGATTGAACTTTGCACCCTGAGATGACTATGGGTCTGTGATGTTCTATGGATGCAGCAGCGTAAAATTTGGGCTAAAAAGGGCCTGCAAGAAAGAAAGGAAAAGAAAGATTCAGAGGAAGGTGAAGAAAAGCAACCAGTCAGTAAAAATGATAAACCATCACTGAACACTACCTGTAGTCCAGGTGAACTGCTCAAACGTGCTACGACGTCATTTAATCTCACTGCAATGCTACAGTCTGAGTTGGATAATGTCGTGAGTCCCATTTTGCAGGTGGAGACACCAAAGCAGAGAGGTATTAAAAAAACCGTGCCACTGAATGAAGATTTGACCCAAAAGTCTAGCTCCAGAGCTGTAAGGAACTCCCCTTAGTACTGTTCCTTTTCAATTTTGCAAAAACAGGCCCTGAGGAATTTGCCTGAATTTAGGCAAATTCTGGCTCCACCAATTAGAGGAATCACTTAATCTCTGAGTGCCAGTTTCTGTATCAGGAATGGTGGCTTTTCAGGAATGTTGTGAAAATCAAATGAGATCATGTATTTGCATATATTTGCAAAGTAGAAGCCATTTACCAAATATGAAATAATTTCATGTTGTCTTAATCCATCCGTGGAGTGGAGGCCTTAAAAATATCTCCTGAGAAGGGCACCCAAGTACACTCATTAACCCTCAGAGAAATTTCCACTTCTGCCTCCATTATTTATTACACAGACCTTGAAAATGTTTCTATTCCAAGTAGTTCTCCTTCCCCTTTAACTGACTTCTTTGTTCAATACCTTGAATATACTACTGAATTTAGGTTGCTTCCCACAGGTATTGCCTTGCAACTCAGAAACAAATTACTAAACATCATATTGGTTCTACGGTTAATATCCTGGTTGGAGTCGGGGTGGGGAGGGAGAAGCCCAGTTTCTCTTTTAAACTTGGGGCCTGAGCTTATTAGGCTTGTCTTTTGTTTTTGTTTTTTTTTTTTTTAATTGAGGAGGGCCTGAGTTTAGGAAACCACTAACTACTTTAACTAGCTTTTTTTTTGGAGGGGGGAATTAGGTTTAATTATTTAAATATTTATATGGTGGTACTGGGGATTGAACCCATGAGGTCATGCATGTTAAGCATGCACTCTAGCACTGAGCTACACCCTACCCCCCACCAACTAGTTCTTTATTCACTGCCTAGGTATCCACTCCATTCTATTGTGTGTGTGTATGTGGTTGGCTGGGGTGAGGGGTGGCCTTAGGCACACACCTGCTTTTTTAACACTGAATGAAGGAGCCTCTGAGAAAATCAGTCAGGAAAGCTCAGTGGAGAGCCTTCAGGAGAGGAGAGAGGGGGCATGCACATGGCTGGAATTGTGGTTTCCATAGTTCCATCCTAGCCATGGTTTGCTAGGGCTGCCAGAACTATGTACCATAGACTGAGTGGCTTCAACAACAGAAATTTATTTTATTTACTTACTTCAGAACTTTTATTAAGACCTGAGAGTTAGGTAAAATTTGCATCTTTTTAAAAAGTGGCATGCTTTTTCCCCCATGGAAATGTGAATTCTGAAATTGAAAATATTTTATAACTTACTATATTTCCTTTTTGACGTGGTAACCAGGAAACTTAGATCCAAATTTGTCAGTCTTGCTAGCAGTATAAGATTTTATGACCCTGTATATCACATATTATCTTGGATTATGGTCTTCCAATCGAATCCATATTTTCTCTAGCTCTGATTCTAGATTTGTGTTTTCTCTCTTATTAGACAATATACAGTCAGCATACAGCACCCAGTCCGTTGTGGAATGTGGTAAGGAATATAAATAAACAAAATTAATTAAGTTTTCTACAGTTCTCTAACTGGGACCAATAACAAACATCACCCAAGGATGAGTAGCCTGTGCTATGGGTCTGGTTCTTCCATTTACCTGTGAAACACTGACATATAGGAATTCAATGAGAATTAACAGTATCGCTGCTCTAGAGAACTTTAAGCTACTTCAGAAGCAGAGAATTTATTGATAAAACTACTACAACCAAGGAAGTCAGTATTCTTTTGAAACCAAGTAACAGTTCAGCTCAATGTCTTCCCCCAAGCCCTGCCTGGCTCTGCTCCCATCCCAGCCCCAGTGCTCCTGTGGCTTTATTTTCACAAGGTTTTGTTGTTGTTGTTGCCCCCCCACACCCCACCCCCTGACCATAACTCACAAATTTGTCCCTTGAGGCTTTAAATTCAGAATATCTAGTTGGCAAAGCTAAATCCAAATGATCAGAAGCAATATAATTTATTATTAGTGTTATTAGACACATTGCAGAGCCTGCTTTTGTCTCATAATGGACTACAAGAAAGTAAGGTACCGCTGTCCAAATATTTTCCATTAAGATGGCAGGAGATCAGACCGCATGAGGGCTAGTGCCACCTGAAGCTAAATTATCACTTAATATACATAGTGAGCAGCTGATGTCCAGAAGTCAGCATCAAGCTTCTTGCTAACATGATGAGCAGTGGCCATCTGTCCCCACAAAGCCCAGCAGCGTGACCTTCAGTCCCAGGCGTTGCTAGCCTAGCTCTTTCCCATGATGAAGGATGGAAAAAAAGAGCTGCTCTAATAATTTTCTGTTATTAGCAACCACAAAAACCAAAGTGCTCGTCTCTATTTTTATTACAAATTTTCTACTAAAAAAAAATAGAGGAAGAATCAACAGGAATCTGGACAGCAAGTTAAAGCTTAGAGATGTGTGATTCTATTTTCTTAAAAGGAAGATGTATGCATATAATTAATATGCCATCAAAGAGCAAAGCAGAGCACCAGAAATTCCTTCATGTTTTATTAATCTAAACTACATGAAAATATCTAGCTGGAAAAAAAGCCACAGCTCAAAATCTCAGGCCACTAAATCTCTATTGACAAATAGCAAGTCACTCTAAACTCTGTGACTACTGTTGTTGGCATAGAGAAAGTAAACAATGACAGGGGTAGGTGAGAACAAATCACTACAAAGATATAACCTTGCCAGTGAGGGGTTGGTAATCTAGATTGACTCATTAAATTCTTATGTGAATTGAATGCATTCCCCCATTTGTCTCCTGCATTCTTCTCTGTGTCTGTCATACAAGGGATCGTTAGCATCATCAGAACAAAAAAGAGGGGGAAAAAAAGTAAGCGGCTGCTTCTCAGTGGGAATCCATCATTTGACAGAGAGGAAGATAACCATGTCCAAGATCAACAAAACCAGACATTATAAGATGTTTCTTTAAGCCTGAGTGGTTCTCACAATATCAAGCAAATATGTATGCAGTGTGTTATTTTTGTAAAGAATTCCATTTTTCCATAACCTTTTGCTTAACTCTCAGGATTAAAAAAAAAAGTTTTTTATTTTTCATGTAAGTCATTTCCTAAGAACTTGGTTTAATAGATCATTTAAGGAAATAGGAAACACATAAGAGTTTTTGGTGTATCCGTTAGGATGAGTTGGAGCATGAGGAAAAAAACAATCAGCCATGGCCTAACTGTTGGTCTCACAAGAGTCTAGAAGGATGGGTGGCTTCAGCGCAGTTCCGCAGCTGGAAGATACCCTCGAGGGTCCAAACTCTTTCCATTCTTCTATTCCACCACCTCTGTGTATTGGCTTTGCATTCTCGTATTTGTCAGATCGGAGACCAAGGTTGGCTAGCAAAGCTTCAGGCATTGGTTCTCTCACTGGCATTCCAGCAAGGAGGAAAGGGCAGAGGCGTGAGTTTTGTCCTTGCTAGGCTCCCTCTTATTCAGGAAGAGAAACCCTCTCTAGTTATTCCCTTGAATCTTCCTGGTAGAACAGGGTCCCTTGTCTATCCATAGGCAAGTCACTAGTGAAAATGAAAACAGGTTTAGGCCAGTCATAATTCACTCCCCAGTGAAATCTCTGATACCTGTCTGAGGGAAGATATGGGCAAATGGCTGTTGGGAAGGTAAGGAATACAGTCTATGCCAGTGGGACGGGTCCCCACTCTCCACCATCACGTGGAATTTCCTTAGACCTAGTCAAAAACGGCCCCTGTGAAATAGCTGCACACCAGATAGGGTATTACAGTCAAAATCTGTTCCCTTTCTGTCTTTCCAGGCATTTTCCTACCATTTTGTATTCTTCTGCTGGTTATAGCTCTGTGATTTTTCTTCGGGCAGCATCTGTCTGTGACTCCTATGTTTGCCTCTGAGCCTTCACTCCTATCACCTCCCATGTTTGACTAGCTTTGCCCTTGTACATCTACTGATCCACTTCTATTCCACTAAAAATAAAAGACTCAGGTGAGTGTGCTTGTAGTTCCTCCATTCAGGTTGATATTGTTAAAGCTGGGACTTCAGTCTCTAGGATCAGAGCTGACAACAGCAAGGCGAGTTCCCTCAATAGCAACAGAGATGAAGGCAGAGGGCAGAGATCAGGACTCTGAGGGAGCTTGTTACTGGGCTGTACAGACTTGGCCACGAGTGGCCCTTGCTCATTTATCTTCCGTGACTGTCTCTTAGATGTGTTTAGTTGGGAAGAAAACAATCTTCTTTGAAAGAAGGGTTCTTAGCAGACTGTCAGTCAGCAGCTGCTGCCTTCTGCTCCTTCCCTGATGGCAGGACCCAGCTCCACACCAGGACTCCAGGACAAACCTGACCTGAGGCAGGACGAGCTCCGTCAGCTCTGTTCCACACCTGTGGCTCCTATTGCTTGTCTGATCCTAAGAGAACATTGTCAGAAAACTGGTAGTTTCAAAAAAAAAAAAGAAGAAGAAAGAAAAGAAAAGAAAGAAAGAAAAAGAAAGCCAGCCAGCCAGCCAACCATATCTGATCTGTCTGGGTGGTTTGATGGCAAAGGAAGATTCTTCCTGTGGGAAGGGCAGCGGGATCTGAAGCCAGGAGTGTTCTCTGTGAATGCTCTTGGATTATCAGCCTCACCACAACCCAAGCTGGCTTTGCTGCAACAGATCGGGGAGGGGGCTGTACTCCCACCCCAGGGCCTGAGTGTCACCACCTCCAATTTCCTTTTGCTATCCAATGTCCCAGCTAAGGCGAGGGTGAATAAGACTCTTCTAAAGAAACCAGGAAAAGGAAATAAACAGAAATGATTACCACTAGATGACTTAGCTTACTACAAATGTGGCTATTGTCTCTTGGGGTCCACTTCCAGCCTGGCTCTAGCTCACCTTCGGATATATCCAAAGCCATCTGCCACAAAATGCAAAATAGGGGCTCTCTGGAGGGCCAGAGGCTGACAGCAACACAAGACTCTAAAGAAGTGCTTCTCAGCCGAGGGTGGTTTTGCCCCCAAGGGACATTTGGCAATGTCGGGGCCATTTTGGTTTGTTACAACTAGGGTGATGCCACTGACATCTAATCAGTAGTGGCCAAGGCGCTGCTAAACATCCTGCAGTCACAAGGCGGGCCTCACAGCAGAGAATTACCTGCCCACATGCAGCGGTGCTGAGGCCGAGAGAACCTACCCTAGAGACACTGGCCCTCCTTCTCAGGAAGAACTGGGGGGCTGTGGCCTTGGCTCCCCCACATTAGCCCATCATCTACCTGGAGGCTTCTTTTTTTAAAGACCTTTTTAAAGATCTATTATTTTTAAAAATTTATTATTATATTATTTAATTATTTTATTTTGGCCAGGGCGAGGAGTGGGTAATTAGGTTTATTTGTTTTTAGAGGAGGGATTAAACCCAGGACCTCGTGCATACCAAGCATGCACTCTACCACTTGAGCTATACCCTCCCCTCACTACCTGGAGGCTTCTAAGGGAGGTAAGGGGGCACAAAGACTATATTCAATATCTTGTAGTAACCTATAATGAAAAAGAATATGAAAATGAATATATGTATGTGTATGTATGACTGAAACATTAGGCTGTACACCAGAAATTGACACATTGTAACTGACTATACTTCAATTAAAAAAAGAAAAGAAAAGAAAGTCATTGGCAAACTCTGAGGTTCATGGGAGAGGGAGGAAGGGCTTCTCCATCACCTTAAGTCTAAGTAAGAGGCAGTTTCAAGAAACCTATTCCACCAGCTTGATATGGATCTTCTGGACCTGAGGGGAAACTGGCTTTTCCAGAGTAAAAATCTAAACATAAGAGGCTGACTAGAGCTGGCAGAGCAGAGAGAAGTAGCCACACAGGGAGCAAGCTACACTTCTTTCAACAGCAGAGTAGGGCTGGCCTGGGGTTGTCTTAAAAAAAAAAAGGAAAAAGACCCTAGTGACAAGGACCCTTTGGAGGAGTAGACTTCTTACCCCAGCACAGGATGAACTGCCAGAATCTCAGGGGAAGTGGCACAGATAAGGTGGGCTGTAGGATGGGCACAATTCCCTGGGGTCTGAAGAGAGCCCACCGCTTTCTCTCCCACAGCCGGAAGTGAACACACTGGAACGAAGTTTTCATGAGTGCTTTACATAGGGATAGCCTTGAATCTGCCCATGTGTGTTCCTTTTTAACTTGGTGCTTGGTCATTAGTAATGAATTACTTGTGAAAATACCTTACAACAAGTATTAACAATCTGACAATTGAGAACCAATGTCATCTATTGACAGAGAGCTTTGACCTGTATTCAAATCCTGGCTCTGCCAATTACTAGCAGGGCCTTACCCTTGTGTTTCAGACTATTTATCTGTACAGCAGTTCTTCAGTTGTTATGTGGATTAATAAGATAAAGAATTTGGCACAGAATAAGTATTCAATACACAGCAACCTTCTATGTGTATGGATGTGGCCTAAAATGGAACCCATAGATTTGCAACACATAGAAATTTTCCCTACTTCCTCCTGGGCTCTTATTGTAGAAAAGAAAATTATGAGACTCTCTGCTCCTGTTGCCAGACTAATGTACATGCCACAGTGTGTCCCAAGGCTACATGTATCTGCTAGGATGCTTTCAATTACAAGAACAGAAAACCAAACTAAATGTACCTTGAACTATAGAACATTTACTATCCCACATAACAGGACCAAAGGTGGAACAGCTCTAGGCTCAATCAGCAAACAGATCTATGCAATCAAGAGTCTTTCTTTCCACTCTCCCCTTCCCAGTTCTGTGCTTTTGTCCTCAGGATTATCGTTTCATGTCTTAAGGTGGCTGTAGTAGCTTGGAGAATTCTATGCTTACACAATAACATAAAGAGGTAGGAAAATGAGGACATTTCCTAGTGTTTTCTTTTGAAAAGCAAAGAACTCCTTCACAGAAGATCACTACTCATAAATCTTCCTTTCACATCTAATTGGTTGGAATTGTATCACATGCTCATGTTTAACCAATCACTGACAAAGGGAAACAGGACCACCAGGAAAAGCTTGGGCCAATCAAGATTCATCCCAGGAGTAGTATATGACCACTTCCCTGAGTAAAAGGACAATGGAGAATGAGTAGACAAACAATTGTGGTTGTTACACCATTCAAAATATTTCTAGGCTAAGACACTGTGAGAGCCCCATCAATCACATCCTCCATGCTGGCTAAATAAAGTCTATTACAATGGCCACAGATAGCAATGGGGTGGGAATATGTGAGCTTGGAGTTTTTACCAGCAAACTGACCATCGGAAAAGTTAGCTTTCTTTGTCTGTTTTTGGATAGCCCTTCTCGACTTTGTCTAGTTTGGCTAGACATGTGGTGTTTTTTAAAATTTTCATTTAAGTAATGACTTAATTGCTTTTATCAAAATGATATATACTCATTACTTTTTCAAATGAGCAATATAGGATAGTACAAAGGGAAAATAAGCAACAAATCACCCCAAATCCCACTCCCCAGAACTAACCAGCGTTAACATTTGATGAGCAAAATTGAAAACGTCACTATGCATGTGAGATGGATATGGAAATGGAGAGCTAAATAGAAAGAAATAATTTAATGAAGATGGCATGCTATTTATTCTCTTAATATTAATTTAAATATTAAATTTAATTTTACTTGAATTTAAGCAGCAGGAAAAATAACTTGAAGTGACACTGAAAGTATTGTGGGATTTTAGACAAATATTTCTTGCCCACAAGATACATTGTTTCCTAAAATAGCTAAGATTTTTTAAAAAAGAGAATAAAGTGGGGGGGGGTATAGCTCAAGTGGTAGAGCACATGCTCAGTATGCACAGGGTCCTGGGTTCAATCCCCAGCACCTCCTCTAAAGTCAGTAAATAAATCTAATTACCACCCCCACCAAAAGACAAACAAAACAAAAATAAAATTAAAAGAGAATAAAGTGTTTAAGAAATTAGACTATCTTTTATTTTTTAAATACAAGTTTAATTTTAGATGGTAAGGATTGATAGATGAGATAATTAGCTTCCTCCCATTGCTATCCCCAAGTTTCGACTGGTGATATTATTTTCATTTTGTCCTAGTTTTGTGATGTTTGCACTATTCTCAGTCACCATAATTCTGGGGCCAGGTGTTTTGAACAAATCTCCCCTTCTTCCTTCAGGCCTTTTTGAAGCAAAGTGCCTGGAGGCAATGCCTCCTACCCAGACTTCATTCGCTCTTCTTGGATCCTCCAGGTGGGCAAATGGCGATCTCACTGATGTCCAGCTGCAAACTGTCATTCCTTGTCCTGAGCTTTTAAATATTATTCTTTTCTCTCAGACTAACCAGGTCCTATCTGTTCTTTGAAGGCTATTTTAAGTTCCACATCCCTAGGATGTCTTTTCTGCCCACTCCATTTCACATCTTAATTTTTACCTTTTCTCTAAAGCCCTCCTAAATTTCCTGTCTGTATCATTCATTTTATTATTCAAATATTCTACTGCTTGTTTCCTATGTCTACATATCACTTCCTCAGGGAAGTCCTAAGTTCCTTGAGGGCAGGGACCAAATCTAATGCTGCATTTTTTGTCCAAACAGGGCACTGAGCATTCAAGACACACTCAGTAGACCTTTGCTCAGTTGAACTGGCCAGCTGCAGAGTAAAACAAAAGCAACAGACTCTGGTATGAGAGACTTAAAAAAGGACAGATATATCCCTGCTTGCTAGCCACAGATAGCAAATGGCTGCCAAGCTCCCAGAAACCCTTTGGTAGAACACACAGAAGCATGTCTCTTGGCCTCTTGAATGGAGATGATCTATCACAGGAAGTCATAAGTTGATTGGATCATTTTCTATAGCACCCACCTGAAGAAATCCAGACATTTTAATGCTGAAAGTTATTGGTCAATGGAAGGATGGTATTTTTGATCTAGGAAAATCCATATTTATTCACTAATTTGACAAATATTGAACAATTACAATATTGTAATTGAACAAGTACTATGTGCTAGATTCTTACATTGCTGGACTTGATATATATAAATGCTAGCTTCTTGTGTCATTGAACACCATACATATGGTCTCTGTCCTCAAGGAGAATAAGGGAGTGAAAATGACAGACAGTAAACAAATAAAAACCATGGGGTGGGTAATTCAAAAAACAAAACAAAACTGCAAGTGCTAACAGAGGCCAGGATCTAAGGGAACCCACCTGGTCTAAGGATCCAAAAAGCCTTCCCCAAGGGAGGGCTACTAACCAAGAGCTGAAGAGGGAGTACAGTTCCCTTAATTGAATTAGAGAAAACTCCACTGAAAAGTTAGATTTAAGGAAATCTTTGCATGCAGGTGTGGAGTTAAATGTTAATGCAGACAGAAGGAATAGCTTCTTTAAATGTTCAGCAATGAATTAAGGATAAGGAAATGAAAATAACCAGAGGTGACATGTGTTGCCTTAGTATTTGTCAGAAGGCTTGAAGCTTTCATTATGAAACAGAAACTCAAGCTTCAGTATTTCCTTAGTTGAGAAAATTAATAAATCTCTCCATATATTTCAACACTAGATATCATTGGCTAGTTACAAGGCTTAAAATAGAGAGGGTCAGTTGATTATCATTCAATTCTGTACTATAACTTTCCCCCATCAAGTATCTTGAAAGCTTATTCTGTCACTGTTGATAGCATGAAAAGCCTTTATGGCTACATTTAAAAAATAATGTACATACAAAATAAGTATATTTACTTAGAAAATAAATATTCATATATTAATCCAGCTTTTTATTAAAGAAAAATTTACCTTTTATCTAAGACTTTGCATCAAGCACTTCACAGTCCACAGAAAAACAGGTATCTCTCATTATGTTAACTAAATATATTCCATCAGTATGTGTGTATGTGTATTGCTGGAGTGGGGCCCTAAATCAAGTACTATAATATGTGTTTTCTCCGCCACTGATTTCTGCGAGTGATAAAAATATCAAACTAAAGGAAAAAATAAATTCTAGAAACAAAGACCTTCTATACGTTTGTTGCAGAAATACCAACTATATGCTTTTGGAACAACACACCATTGACCAAATAAGGTCCTTCTCACCTCTGCTCTACTTGAACGTGCTTTCCATTAGCCCCAAACCATCTTGCTCCTACCCCCAGTCACTCTGCTTTAAGTGGGATCAAAGGCTCAGCTGACTGGCACAGAGTCAACTAATTGGCTTGTTAAATACGGGTTCCTTACCCCCCCTCAGAAATTCTGAGTCATTGAGTGGGGGATGAATCCATGGAATATGAATTTTGGTCACTTCCCTAAATCATTCTGAAGTGTGGGCAAATTGGGGGACCAGCCCTAAAAACCTCCTCAAATGACACTTTTCCCTTGAAGCTTTGCCTAATCCTCTCAGCTGCCATCTCTCTTCTCCCGAACCATATATATATATATATATTTGTGTAGATAGTTATACATATAAAGCAGAATCTCCGTCACATTACTCTTCCTAGTCTTAGCACGAGGCTCAGAATATTGCAATCCTTCAGACATGTTTGTGGATTGAATCAATAAATGAACAAATCAGGAAAACCAGTTCAGGTCTTGTGAAGATGAAGAGGTTAAGATGGGCGTGGTCCTTGGGCACTCAGGCGGGCTCTTCAGCAGCAGGTCCCTTTCCTGCAACCCCGGCCCTTCTTCTAGGAGCCCTGACTTCAGGCTCAGTTCTCAGGACTGTTTTCTCTCCTTTTGACCAGCAGTGGGGTTGCAATATGTAAACTTCACAATTTGCAATTATGCGCAGTATTGCAGACTTGAGATTCCAGGTCCTGAACCAGATCACATTTGAATGAAAGAGAAACACGTGTATCTGTGGGGAGAATTCTGAGTAAATTTTGATAGGGTTCTACCAATAAATTTATCTCCTGCTTTCCACAAACGCCACAATCCAGTTGTCTTTTTCTGAGGATTCCCTGCTTAAGGAGATGTGTACGAACAGTTATCTACTAACACTCTTCTGAAATCCTCACAATAATAGGAAGGCAAAAGGGACTGCAGAAAGAAAGAAGAATACAAGAGAGATGACGGTGTAAACAAGAGCGTCGCAGCATCCCTGAACTAAGTGGGGTTTCAGTGGGCGCCAGGGCAGCGTCCGCGGCACCTCTGCGGCGGCACTTCACTGCGCTGCTGTCTGTGAGAGGACTGAATAAATGGGAGGGAACGGGGCCCCTTCCAAAAACAATTTCAAAGCACCGGGAGGACGTAGCTGTTTAGGAATGCCTGCATCGCGATTCTTATTTACCACTGCAGAGCTTAAGCCTGGCTGCGTACGCGATCACAATATAAACAGGAAGGATTAGAGTGACCCCACGTCCCGAAAGACTGAAGCAGTCCGGGAAAAGCTCTGGTTACCTCGCATCCTGAGTAGCCTGCCCCTTGATGACAAATGTCCCAGATCCGGGCGTTCTTTTGTGGTTCATGGGAAAGCACGGCTAATCCGTGCAGCCCCGCGCGCACGCACATCGCCCATTCAGGCCCTCGCACAAAGCGCCGGAGCCCCGCGCCGCCCCGGCCCCCTCCGGCCCCTCGGCCCGCTTCCCCCGCGCGCCTCGGCGGCTCCACGCAGAAGGGGGCGGCCCCGGAGAGCGCAAGAGGGGAGAGCCGACTGCGTTTCCACATCCTCCGTCGCGAGGCTTAGGAAAAAAGAGGGAAAGAAAACATCGGGTGGGTCTTTTTCCTCAAAGCAGTTCTTGCTCTGTTCTCCCTGGGATTGGCCCCACTTTTTAAGCCCTCCACCCTCTGCTCCCCTCTCCTTTTCCATCCTCTTGGTTCGTTTAGCACTTCCAATGCTCCAGGCTCTATTCTCAGAGTTTTACAGAAAGTGAACTAGTCGTCCTAAGAACTCTACGAGGTCGGTCTATTTTACAGATGAGGAAACCGAGGCACAAACTAACTCTGGAGGCACTGGACGCGAAATCGGGTTTCTTGAGCGCATGTCGCTCACCACTAAGCTGCACGTTGCTGCGGCTGTCACTGGCACAGAACTTGTCTGTAACCTGCACGGGAGTCACCTTGACATAAACACATCTATGTTTCCATATCAACTGCCTCATTTGGAGAGAGTGAGGAGTTCACATGCCAGTCAAGTGGAGAAGATGAGGTGGAAGAGGCAGGAGAGATGGCTCTCAATTGTTCACTAGCAACGCCTGGCGCAGATGGAAGTTCCTTGCTTCTGAAAGGGCACAGGTTCAGTGAGAACCTCCCCATCCACCAGCCCCCGTTTCCCTGTTAAAGTCTCCACTTCTGAGAAAGGGGCTTAAAAACCAAGCTGCAAAGACAGGAGCCCTCTGTCCCAGACATTTTCAGTTACGTGGATGAACAGAGGGTGCTTTACAGAGGTTTCTTAGTTGTCGACAAGTGATCTCCTTGGCATCTTGGAAAATGCCCGAAATAGTAAGCTATGTTCCTGGGAATAATTTGATAACTCAGAAAACAAACAGGCAGTGAACAAAATACAGAAAGTCCAGGCAGATTTGTTAAGATTTGAGGGTATATGTATCAGGAAACTGTACTGAGTAGGTGGGTGGGGGGGAGGAGAGTTTCACCTTCATTAGTGATTAAAGAAATGAAATGACACAGCAAAGAGATGCTGAATTTTAATCTGCCCGTCCTTCCAAAAAATACCTAATGAAGTAGAGTATGCCACCTTACACACCGCTGGTGGAAGTGCAAATTGGAGCAAACATTTGAGAAATGATGTGGAAACACTTATCAAAAGACTTAAAAGGTGTATATTTTTGACTCAGCAGGTCTATTTATGAAGTTTTATCCTAAGGTAATAAATTTAAATATGCCAAATAATTTGGATAGAAGAAGAGTCAATACAGCACTCTCCATAATACCAAGAGTGGAAACAGCTGTATATGTCCCTCAGTAGGATTCTGTTTAAATAAGTTATAGAAATCCTTGCAAAGGAAAACTGCTTACAACGTATTGATAACAGAAGACAAGCAGATGTTAAAAGAATGTGCCTATCCCAATACTTTTTTTTGAAAGAAGAAAGTCTATAGAAATATGTCAGGAAGGGCGTGCAAAATGTTTGCTCAATGATTGTGAGTTTTATTTTCTGCTTCCTGTTTTCATGTATTTTCTAATTATCTTCAACTAATTTGCATTATGAGTAATTAAGAAAAACAAAATGTTTATTTTTTAGAAGAAACCAATTTCTCTGTTTCGTCCATAATGATTAAATAAGAGCAGCCTTTGAGTCCAACGTGGGACAGTCCTCCACTTGGCAAGCACATTCCTCAGGCTTTATGACTTTCATCATGGGACATAAATCTTGCCACACGGTGTCTGGTACCCAAGCATAAGAATGTCCTTCAATCAGCAACAGAGTACATATGCAGGGCTTAGGCTGTCATCAGGGAACTTAACTGGTAAGGGTTGATATCTGACGCTTGGCAAATCCCATCCAAGAGCAGTGAAATTGAAAGAAGGCAGTCTAAGGGGCTGCTGCCCACTGCTCCTGTGTAGGTATTAGGACAGCACCACTCCACACCAGTAAGACCATTAGCTTTGCACACAGACCTCATCAAATCAGTGTTCCACAGAAATGCCTTCGCTGAGTTATGTTATCATGTTCTACCCTAGGCTTCTATCTGGGTTTAAAATGAAATGGTCACATGACGAATCCCTTTCCTATAAATCCTTTGCTGCAGATATTTATGTCTCATAATAGCTCTGTGTATTGATTACCTCGTGATAAAAATCCCTTCAGAGTAATAGTGTTTAAACTGGCTCTCAGGAGCTACTGGGGGTGCTGAGGGACCAAACCCCTCTTCCACTAGGGGACTCTGCTTTTGCTTGTTCTGCCACAGATACCAAATATAAGGCAGTCCCCGTCCCCCAAAATTAACTCTCAAAAAAGAGGAATTCCCCTCATATGTAAGCCCTTAAAAACTTTCTCATATTACCAGCTAACTGAACCAATTATTTTTACCCACGAAATATTAATTTAAAAAGGATGTGAAGTACGACCTCACAACTGAAAGTCTCTGGATGCCAAAGAAATAAACCTTTTAAAGATCATTTTTTTAAAAGCAATAAAATAAGTGATTATGTTGGAAGATCACAAATACATATTGCATTTGTTTCCTAGGACTGTCTTAACAAAATATCACAAACTGGGTGACTTACAGCAACAGAAATGTATTGTCTCACTATTCTGGACGCTAGAAATCTGAAACTAAGGTGTTGACAGGACCATGCTCCTCCTGAAACCTGTAGAGGGGAAATACCTCCTTGCCTTTTGTAGCTTCTGGTGTTTGTTGGCAATTCTTGGCTTTCCTTGGCTTATACTTGCAAGACCCACATCTCTGCCTCCATCACCACACGGCCATATTTCCCCTGTGTATCTCCCCACTGTTCTTCGATATTGGATTAAAGGCACATAGTATTCGGGTATGACCTCATCTTAACTAATTAGATCAACAAGGACCCTTTTCCGAATAAAGTCACATTCCAAGAGATTAAGAGTTAGGACTTCAACATATCTTTCGCGAGGACACAGTTCAACCATAACATACACCTACAGAACAAAGTTTTAAAAACCAACTGTCTGGTTTTGGGTAAATGATATTCATGAATTGTGGCAAAGTTCTAATGATTGCATCATGCGTAGATGCAAAATCTGCTGTATCCCAAATAAATTAAATAAAAAGATAATATTCTCTAAAAACATGTTGTAGGTGATTCAAAAAGCCATTCTCTTTGGTGATGACACCATATGATAGTTAATTTTTTCTGTCAACTTGATGGGTCACAGGATACCCAGATTAAATGTTAATTCTGGGTATGTCTATAAGGATGTTTCAGATGAGATAGCATTTGAATTGGTAGGCTCAGTAAAGTAGACTGTCCTCTCCAATGTGAGTGGGCAATACCCAATCTATTGAGGGCTGAAGTAGAACAAAAGGTGGAGGAAGGAGGAATTTGCCATTTTTTTCCTGCCTCACTGATTGAGCTGGGACATCTCATCTTTTCCTGACCTCAAACTGAGATTTACTCTATGGGTTCCCCTGGTTTTCAGGCATTCAGACTTAGACTGAATTATAGCACCTGCTTTCCTGGGTCTCCAGCCTGCAGATAGCAGATCATAGGACTTCTCAGCCTCCATAATTGCACAAGCCAATTCCTTGTAATATCTCTCCCTCTCTATCTCTCTCCATATATATACATATCAAAACCACATTGAGATATCACTTCACATCTGTTAGAATGACTATTTTCAAAAAGACAAGAAATGACAAGTGTTGGTGAGGACGTGGATAAAAAGCAACCCTTGTGGTTGATGGGAATGTAAATTAGAGCAGCCATTATGGACAACAGTATGGAGGTTCCTCAAAAAATTAAAGATAGAACTATCATATGATCCAGCAGTTCCACTTCTGGTTATTTATCCAAAGAAAATGAAAACACTAACTCAAAAAGATATATGCACCCTTATGTCCATTGCAGCATTATGTACAATAGCCAAGATAGGGAAACAACCTTAATGTCCATCAGTGGATGAATAGATAGAGAAAATGTGAATAAAATCTTGCCATTTGTGATAATATGGATATACTTTGAGGACATTATGCTAAGTGAAGTAAGTCAGACAGAGAAAGACAAATATCATATGATCTCAGTAAAATATACGTGGGATCTAACAAACAAACGCACAAACCAAGCTCATAAAAACAAGAACAGATTGATGGCTGTTAGAGATGAGAAGTGGGAGGTGGGCCAAATGGGTGAAGAGAATCAAAAGCTACAAACTCCCAGTCATAAAATAAGTCATGGGGACATAAATGTACAACACAGTGACTATAGTTAGTAATACTATATTGCATATTTGAAAGTTGCCATGAAAGTAAATCTTAAAAGTTCTTATCACAAGAAAAAAGTTCTATAACTATATATGGTCACAGATGTTAACAAGACTTAATGTGGTGATCATTTTACAATCTGTACAAATATCGAATCATTATGTTATATACCTGAAACTAATATAATATGTCAATCATATCTCAATAAAAGAAACTACAAAAAAACTGTCTTCAATTCTGTTTAGAAGTGGATAAATTAATTCACAAGGCGTAATAAGAGGTAAGTAATAAGAGATTATGAAAAGAAAGGACAATTGAATGAGGGATTATTGGTATGCAATACTTAGCATCCCCAAACTGTTAATCTTTAGGAATCAATGATATGGCTAAGAATCAATCATGGCCAACCTGCACAGAAATGGACTAGAATAGAAAAAAAGAAGAAAAGAGTGTGTTTCTACTCAATCCATTAAAACAAACTCCCAAGCCATGATTATGGACACAGGGATTGAGCAATCCCCAGGATTGTTGGCCTCACTGTTCTGGGTCCCAGAGTCCATGGTCTGTCCATATGATGACTCACTGGGTGAACTAATAGTTTTTTCTCATCTTCTTCCCTATCCTTTATCACAAACCTACTCTTTCACTATTCTCCTTGACAGAAAATGGCACACCATCTTGGTTAGTCAAACACACAAATCAATCTTGGCTCCTCCATCTGCATCATTCCTATCAAATTAATCTCCAAGACCTGGCAATTCTACCTCATCAGTATCTTTTAAATCTACATGTTTGTTTCCATAAACACTACTATGGCCCTCGTATTAAAAATAAAGAGTAGCGTTTATTGAGCACTTAATTTATCTCAGGCACAATTTAAACTCTATTTGTATTGACTGTTTTAATTCTGACTACAGCTCTCCATGGTAGGTACAATTACTACCCTGATTTTACAGATGAGGAAATGGAGGCACATAGATATTAAGTTACATACTCAAGGTCACACAGTAAAAAAGTGAGAGCCTGAATTCAAACCACAGAAGACTGTCTTCTGAGACTTAATGACAGTCCTATGCCGCCCAGCGAGCCTACTGCTCTTCCCTAAAGTTTGCTTCCTCTATGACAGCTGAGAGAGAGCTGATTTTATTCCTCACACCTCTTTACCCTTTTTCTCCCTTGTTACTCTCAGGTGATCACCTTGTCTTCTTCAAGAAAATAGAAGCCACAGAATCCACAAACCAGCATTCATCAGTAAGTACCCAGCTTTGCTATCTCCCTGGTTATAATGGAAGAAGTGTCCATTGACCCACAGGGAGTCCATGGAGAGATTCAGGAGTTCTGTGAACTTTTTCTTCTTTTTTTAGTTTTTACTTTATTTTATTTTTGAGGGGGAGTTAATTAAGTTTACTTATTTATTTATTTATATTTAGAGGAAGTACTGGGGATTGAACCCAGGACCTCATGCATGCTAAGCATGCGCTCTACCATATGAATTACATCCTCCCAAGAGTTTTGTGAACTTAAATGGGAAAAATATTAAATATCTATTTTCAAGGAATTTTGTGAACTTAAATGGGAAAAAATGTTAAATCTCTGTTTTCATTAATTGAACAAGTCACAGAAATATTAGCAAGACTTTTTATCTTTATCACCAGTAGAAATCAGAAATGTTTTGATTATCTCCAAATAGCATTGATGCTTCATCATGACTTAAAAATTATACTAGTTATTAAATCCACTGCTAGATCTCATAACATAATACATTAATAAACATTCACATTATTTTATAAAAAACTTCTTTTTTTTCCTTTTTACTATTTTTACTATCAACCCCTTCCCGCAAACTCCAGATTCATAGCCAACTGCCTCCTGTCATCTCTAGTTGAGTGTTTAACAAATAACTCAGGGGGGAGCGCCATGCTTAGTATGCATGAGGTCATGGGTTTGATCCTCAGTACATCTATTAATTTAAAATATAGTAACAAGTAAATAAATAAACTTAATGACCCCCCCCAAAAAACCCCAAAAATAAATTTTAGAAAAGAATGCTGAAAAAAAAACAATAAAAAAACAAATAACTCAAGTATATCCAAAACAGAGCTTTTGATTCTCCTGCCCAAACCCGATGCTCCCTTGGTCATCCACATCTCAGTAGGAGGCTCTGACTTGCACTCAGTTGCTTACACTAAAACCTAGGAGCCCCCTTCATTCCTCCCTTTCAGTCCTCATTACCAATTTCAGTAAGTTATGTACCTGCCAACGCTTTAGTTCCCCCTCAAGCTCCCCCTACCCCCCAGCATCCTGCCCTCCCCTAACACTACACTCAGCCTCATAGGTCTTCTTTCTGTCCCCAAACACTCCAGGTTGGCTCTCCTTTTGGGATCTTTGCTCTCATTGCTGCCTCCATTGGTATGTCCGGATTCTCACATGGCTTTACTTCCATATCCTTCAGGTCTCAGCTCCAATGTCATCAGTAGCATATTTTACAACCTGTAACTTGTGCTTCCATGTGTCTTGCTTATTCCTTTTTTAAAAAAATTTTTAGAACATTTATTTTTTGTACAATTGTATTTATTTATTTATTTATTGAGGGAGGGAGGCAATTAGGTTTATTTACTTATTTTTAGATGGAGGTACTGGGGATTGAACCCAGGACTTCATGCATGCTAAGCACTCATCTGACCACTGAGCTATACCCTTCCCCCGTATACCCTAACATACCCTATTTCTTGTCTGTCTCTGCTCTAGATCAAGATCCACGAGGGCAAGGATCTTGTCTGTCCTGTCCACTGTTGTATACCCAGAGCCTGGATGTGGACACATAATAAATCAATAACAATGTATTGAATTAATAAATGTTCAATCAATGAATTACTATGTAGCCATTTTGAAGAGTCATTAAAATAGTGCAAGTTCACCCCTTGGCACGATCCCCACACACGAGCTCCATCACTTTTCCCCACTGAATCCTCACTTCCTCACTGTAACACCACCGTGGGGGTGACTTAAGGGGCCCTGACAAATGCCTTCTCCTGATGATACAAACATAAAGCTGGAATTCAATTTAAATCACAGAAAAGGACACTGTGTGCACAGATAAGCATCCCTTGGGCAAAAGTAAACTAAATGCAGGATGAATATATCAGAATAAACGCAGGCCAGAAAGAGTATGGATGTTGGAGGGAGGTTGTCCTGCATTCAAGTCCCTGTTCTTTTCCTTCTCAGATTTGCTTGTTGGCAATTTCTCCAAGGTCTCTGAGCCTCAGTGTCCTTAGCTGCACCCAAGGACAACAATACCTATGTTGCAGGTTGTGATAGCCTAGTGATGTAACAGATTAAGAGTATTTACACATAGCAGATCCTTCAATAGTATCATTTTCATTGGCCACTATGGCAAGTCCCCTTAAAAAAGCCAGCAGTTAGAGTTACAAGTAACCTGACAGAGCTCCTGTTTTGTCTCATTTTTGAGATTTAATATCAAACATAATAAAGTTTTTTGGTTTTTGTGTTCAATCCACATACTTCACAGAATAGGCTGCTGCAAACAAGATTTTACCAAATATTTCTTTATGTTACAAAAAGCTTTTTTCTTTCTTGCCAGCATTGCATTTGAATGAATCCTTTTCCCAGTAATTCATGTCTGTATTCAGCTTAGAGTCCCACTGTTTGTTAGGGATAATTTTCAAATCTTTTGACACAGGGTGACATGCAGTTCCCATTGATAAATAGCAGCCTCGATGCTTTTACTGCCTGTGTACTATTTTGGCAGATCACCACCCTGAAGAAGTTTTTGTGTTTAAGAAAAATAATTTGTCTAACAGGAGAGAGTATTTTCAAGCCACACTTCTAAAAAATGTCAAATAACAAGAATAAAGGGGAAAAAATGAGCTTCAGAGTAAAAGAGATAGCAGCTGAATAAAAGAAACCTCAAAATAAAAAGAATAGAAAAGATCAAGAGAAAACAGAAAAAAGAACAGGAATCTAAACATGTATTAGAAGTAGGAAATGAAAGTGTAACTTCATTCTTATCCAGTTGTGAGAGTTTTAAATGACATGACAGTGTTCGTGAAACAGGAAAAGAGATATTTCAAACTAGTGTCTTCACCCTTTGAAAAACTGTCTCTTTCTGAAAAATTTCAGGATAACAAGAACCAATGGCTAGAGTTAATACACAGATACAAGACCTTCACTGCAGGTGATTTTCCATTTGTAATTTTGATAAAAATTATAACTTCAAATAAATGAAGATAAGAAATTAAGTTATAGTCGAACCCCTAGCTGTACCAAAATGGTAATTTAGGAGATTCTGTTTAGTGAAATAATTTTATTAGTGCTCAAAGGTAAAATCTGTAAGCCCCACCACAATTATTCATTCACAATTTTGACCTGCAGCCTTTGTTTTGTTTGTCTGCTTATTTTCATGATAATTGGATTTTTTTTTAAAAAGAATCCAAAACAGTTGTTGACTTAAGAAGGCAGTTTCTTATTGACCAAAGCCCCCAAGACCCATTTCTTATTTAAACGGAAACTCTTTCCCCAAGAATTTATTTCTTAGCAACTTTTCTCAGTTTACGTAAATCTATCCTTAAGCTTCTTTTTTAAGATCTCTTGCCATTCCACTCCTTAATGTTGGTTTATTAATGCTACTCCTCATTGCAGCTCCTTGTCTTAAAAAATGTATCATCTTTCCTACCAAAAACACCTTCACAAGGGCTACAAACTAGGACTTTCATCCAAGCAACCCACTCCTGCAGCTATTTAAATCTACATGCACTGAGTTTTGCTTATACATACTAAAGTTTTTACTAATGAAGCTCTTTGGTTTTGCAGCTCGTTGTGGAAAGGAGGTTAATTTGGGTGAAGACTTAGGAACCCTCTAAGAATGTTATCCTTAACTATCCTTCCAGGGTAGTTAACACTTCAGTTATTTTGTCTAAAGTCAAGACATTCTTAGAACTTCTGAAACATTTTGGCAGAATTACTTAGGTGACTAATAATTATGCATAATGTATGACTGTTATACATACTGTAGCATTAAATAATACAGAAAAAAACAAAAGCCATGTCAAACCATAAAGCAATCAGTTGCAATGAAATTTGGAATTTTCAGAAAAGTGTCAAAGGATGCTGGCTTCAAGTGAAAGATTATCATATTAATTCTATCTCTATGTCTGTTATGGTTCTCATGATGAAATCGTCCAAGAGACTAATATTATTGGTCCAAGCTGATTTTTATCATAAACTGTACAAAGCACATTGGTTCTATTATCTATTAGACATGACACAAGTTCTTGATAATAAAGACACACGTATAATGAGAGAGACAATCACAGCAGCTGGAACACTAAGGATCCCAAGTCAGGCACTCAGTTCTTTGGGGGGGGGGAATATTTTAAGAATCATAAATGGAGGCATTTATAAACAGGAGAGGAAAACATGAATTTTGATTGTTTAGGACCATACTAGCTAGTTGCAAGAGCTTATAATAATTGCTCACAACCTGTAACAAATTTCTTGAGAGCCCTTATACCTAAAAATGCCATATCTGTATATATGTGTTGCTTAATATTAAGTTGAAATTAAAAATTAAGTTATTCTGATGTATTCTCTATTTAAGATTTTTTTTTAAAAAAAAATAGGTATCTGGAAACCTCATTTAATGCTCTGAACACAGAAAGAAATTAAAATTTACTGGTCTAAAGCTGGCCTGCCTCCTTATAGCTCAATCACATTCTCAGTAATTGAAATTATATAAAATAAATTGGGTCATTTTCTTCAGAGTTTGAGTAGTGTATGTTATAGTCCAGACCTTCACTCATGACTTTTGCCTTCTTTCTCCTGCCCTCATTTATTGGTTTTAAATGCATTAAGAGAGGCTAACATACCTTATACATCTACTGTGTTCTAGAGGTGACATGATAAGCACTTTATATATATTCTTTCACCTGCTACAGTTTCCATTTTATACATAAGAAGCTTGAGGCTCCTAGAGAAGCCTCACTTGCCCAAGATCACCCAGGTTCTAAGGGTGGACTTGGATTTGAGTCTCTGGTGAGGCAGTCAAGATTCTTAGCTATAAAAATAAAAACTGACTAGCTGGTTTTTGCAAAAAGAAATTTTATTAAAAGGAAAATAGGCTATGTACAGAATTTCTAGGAGGGCTACAAAAACAGCCACAGAAAAACAGCCTGGAGTGAAGGAAGTTATGCAGGCAGAATCACAGCCCAAATCATGCCCCAAAACTCATCTGGCTGATTCCTCTGTGCAGTCACGTTAGACACAAGTCACTTGCAGCCCCAACAGTGCCAGCACCAGGCACCATACACTGATGTCAGCCCCACTGTTCTTGGAGCCCTGGAAACTGGGTGTCACAGCTACCACTGCTACCACCAGAAAGAATCTGCTTTTTTGGATCCCCAAATCCCAATCAGAAGTCTGAGGCAGGTGAGCCCAATTAACTGAATCTAGGTCGTGTGCCTGGGCCCCAAGAGCAGAGAAGGCTGAGAAACGAGTAGTCTGGCCCTTTTAGCTTCAATAATGGGAGGTGGGCTCTAACTTGTACCAAGACTCCTATGGTGAGAAATTTCCTCCAAAGAGGAAAAAGATCATTTCCTTTTGTTCATCACCATGTCTCAAGAATTTAGCACAATATGGACACTAAGTAGATGCTCAATAAATTTGTGTGACACGAACAAATAAATGTATGATCCAGTTGTCTCTGAGAGAGGCACAAGGCAAAGCAAGGCAACATCCTCAGTAGTTGATAACACTATGGGAATGGGCCAACAGGTAAACCATGCTCACTGAAGTTCTGGGTAGTGGAGTGGGAGAAACCAGAGCCCCTGCTCTGGACGATGAGGCTGAAACTGACAAGGCTGGGACTGGGCTGCTTCCTTATTTCCTGGGCATGCTATTCTCCTGGAAGAGAATGCCTGAAAGAACCCCGAAACCTCGGTACTTGTTCCTATCACTGTTGTCAACTAGATCGGAAAAAACTCACTGGAAAGTATGGAGAAAGCAGTCAGTTCTTGCTATGTCCTTTGGGTTTTTACTGGCATTATCTCATGTAACCATTAGAACAACCCTGTGAAGTAGCTATTTGCAGCTCCATTTTACAGAAAAGAAGAGTTGAGGCTTAGGGGGCGTGCCTACAGGTACATAACTAGGAATTGGCAGGACTTGTCTTATTATTAATAACTAGGCAACACTATACAACGGAAGCCTAAACTGTAAAATTAGGTTATTGTGAAAGGCATTTCTGTTACAAAATTTACTAGTTTCACTGTCAACTTATCCCATTATTTGTTATTTCATATTTTTACAGAAGAAATCAGCCTCCGCTTGAGCTGGCTCCAGAGAGGGAAATGGAGAGCTGAGCTTGATGCTCTCCAAGGTTCTGAAAACCAATGTTTGAAATTTAAAATTTAACTGCCTGAGTAAAGGTAGCATCATTTTATATTGGCTCTTCAATTTTTACACCCAGGGCAAAGCCATCTGTGAGCGGATGAAAATGAAATAATTATGAAATTTAGGCAGTTTTTAAGAAACTAAGTTTTCAACACACCCACATTCATTCACTAAAATTAAGGGATATGAACTCTGAAAACAGACTTCCTTTATACATTTTTGGCTTTCCTCCACAGTTATGAAAGTCAATCCATGCCAGCAATGTCTAAAATCACGATGGGAATTTTCTGAGTGCTGCAGTAAATATATTCTCCTGGTTATGCATCATCAGTCCTGGAACGTTGCAGAGGCCAGGGTAAGCATCTGGAACCAGAGTACCTGGTGGCATAGGCAAGTAACAGCCAGTGAGGTAAGGATCAGAGTTAGAATTGGCAGCAAAAGAGTTTGGAAGAAGAAAAGAAATCAAAAGGAAAGGAAGGGAGTAAAGATCTGAAATAAAGAGGAAAAAAATCTAAATGCTTGAACGAGGCCAGTCAGAAAGGAGCTGTTGCTGTGGCCAGTGGCAAGTCGTGGCTTTCAATTCATGGGGAGAAAGGTATCATCTGCTCTCTCTTTACGCCTAATACCAACTGCAGTGATGCTGTTTCTTTCCAAGTCTTTCTACATAGCTCCACGGGGGTTGACATTGGGCTGGACTGACATCTGCTGCTACTTCTTGCTACATTCTGTGCTATTTGGAGATACTCTATTGATATCATCCTTCTCTGACCTTGCTTCACTCTGCCCCTCCCACCCCTCCTTCCGCTGTCCTATTTGTAGCAGCCGCTTTAGTCCACTAACAAGAGAGCTCATTTATCTATTGGTCCTGCTCTTGCTTTTGTTTCTCTTGTCATTTGGAGTTTAGCTTCTTGATATAAAGCCAGCACGAATTCTCTCTTGTCCTTGAGAAACTGTTGAACATAGCTGACTTGCTACAAACAAACAGCAGGTAAAAGCAGAAGCTAATTCTATATTTCATCATAGTCTGTTTAGCAGCCTTAAACTTCAGCTAAGCAAATAACCATTTTGCTTTGCAGAAATTGTCATCCTGCCCTTATAATCACAATCCCAAGTCACTAAGTTACAGAGACCACATGTGTTTAGAATAAATAAATAAAAAGGACTGAGCTCCTGTCATATGGATTCTGGCTTAGGCTGCTTGGACTCTGCCATTGCAGCTGAAGATGGGTTGCTGCTTACAGAATACTAATTGCTATTACTATTCTGAACTGCTCTCTCTTGTGAAAGAAAAAAATATGAGAGAAAAGCTTATTTGGGTGGTCACTCAAAATCATAAGCTGAGCTGGGAGAAATTCTGTGTACCAAATATATATATCTCCAGAATTTTTACTGAAATGCCCTTGGGTTTGTACCAAGTCAGAAGTATCATGACTTTTTAGTTGTCATTTAAGTTTTGTGTGCTAATTTGTCACAGCAGTCTGTCAGCAATATTTACTGAGGACTCAATGTACACAGAACAGTAGAAGACTGATCTTATTGTTTGCTTGACTCTATTTAGATAGAACAAACTGATCTAAAAGTCTGTTTACCAGAGATTCACCACAGATCATGTATTCTTTGATGTATCTTCTCTTAGTGGCTTTAGCAAACTTGATAAGAGGAAAAGTATTAATTCTTGTACCTGGATACAGGTTTTTTCTGGTTTGGTGACAAAGCTATGAATCTGGAGTCAGGGGACCTAGGATTAATTCCTCGCCCTATTATTTACAAGTTGCTTGAACTTAAACAAGCAACTTACTATTTTTGAGCTCTAGTTTACCATCGCACAGAATTATCATGAGGATTAAGTAAGACCATGATGTGAAAGCTTTGTAAACTGTAAAATATCTTACAACATAAGGGATTAGAAACTATGATGATAATTTAACACAGTGACTATGAAAAGTACACGCTGTTAGGAATACGGATCACATTTCAGAGGATGACCACTCTAAGTTGTCAACCTACTTCCCCTCAAATACAAGTTAACACTATTATAATAAATTCAAAATATGCTTCAATTTTCTCCTTCTGGGGTTTCATTTCATAGGATGAATTAAAACGGAAAAATCACCAGTAGGGAAAGGAAGTAACTCAGTTCAGCAAAGCTCTTTTCTTTTTAACAATATCTTTTATAAAGCACATACTGTAAAGAGGATCATCAAAATTATCTGGAATATATCTGAAAGTGTCTCACTAAGAAACGAAGCAGTTCTACACATTTTCTGATTAGTTACCTCCTCCCGGGCACCAGTGTCAAATAGGACCATTAGGGCGACTTCTAGAGAGACACATTCTCAATGAAGAGAGCTCTAAGAGGCACCAAAGAGCATTCTCTTCAGATGCATGTTCTCCGGGAGACAGTACATTCCCTGTTTCTGGCAGTGATCTGGCAAAAGCTAAGTGAAATTACCACTGAAGAATTGAGAAGGGGATTGAAATACCGGCCAGAAGTCTGGATTAGATCAGCAGTTCCCAGTTCAAGTTCGCCATCGCCCACCCCCCAAAAAGCCAACTATCACCATAATTTCACTTTAAAAAGAAAAGGATTATCTTCACACAAAAAAGGAAGATAGCTATAATCACAGAATAAAGAACAGCCCTACAAATGTAATCATTTAGTTTATTTTAAAAAATCACTACACTGTCCTCAGATTTTCCTTTTATTGCAAATCAGAAAGACATCCTCTGAAGCTAGTACCAGTTGTTGGGTCAATATTTGGTAGCAGTCCAGGAGTCCTTTCAACTTGGAGATACTATGATCAGAAAAGTGTATTAAAATTATTTATTATTCTTTGAGCACAAAATAATACTTTTTGGTTAGAGTGTGTGAGCAGCTATTTGTAAAACTATGGATAATTTCAAATTTTGAGAACCTCTGCAATCATTCAGAGTTTGATGAAAGGACTAGATTCTTTGATCACTTAATTCTGGTTACTCACCACTATACAATGAATTCACTTAAACAGCTAACAGAAAAAGAGGAAAAGAAAAATAAACTAGAAAAAAAATCTGTTGTTGATTTTTCTATTATAAAATTTCACAAGCTATTCAGATACTGTAAAGGAGGGCATTTGACATTTTCCCCCAGGTGGAAGGTCCAACTTCTTAGGATGCTGTACCAGTGATTTCAGTTGCTCTTTGCCAGGAGTGTGGGATTCATCTGCTGTTTTCCATTTCTATTAGCTGTGAGTTTCTCCGCATTCAAGTTCCATCTGAGACATTGACTAAACTTAGCTCATTCCAGAGAGAACAGCTCCCACTGGGAAGGTGTCACTAGGTAAAATCTCATGACCTATGTACCTGAGAAATGCAAAGCTCTGCAATTTTGTTCATTGTGAAAGAGAAAAAATATGTTAAAATTTCTATCTTTGTTTTTCCTGTTCATAACCAGATATCCACTAGGCTGGACTATTTTATATGGAAGCTCAAGAATCAGGGTAAATTGTTTCTCAACAGAACAAAGAATTTTTTAAAAAAACAAGTGATGTATTTCCTACAAATGGAGTGCACAAGGTATTTGAATAATATTTCAAAACTTTTCAAATGTGTGATACATAGCACTTCCATTTAGTGTCCCCGGCACTCTCTGCCCAGTGCAGTGGCTGAGATGCACAGTAACTGTTTCTGTCCAAATCGGGTTTGCTTTTTTAAAGCTCCTGAAGGGACCGAGTTGATTTCTTGTCCTTATTTTCTCCCTGTTTCGGCCTATCCTGAACATCAGCAAATGTAGGATAATGAGCTCAGGGAAAATTAACCCATACTACACTAACTCTCATACACTCATTCACTCACTCCTTTATGCTACAAGGACTTGCTTAATGTCTACGCCATGCAAAGTAGTGTGCGAAATTCTGGGATCTCTTAAATGAAAAAAGAGTTCACAGCCACAGTGCGATGGGATCTAAGTTAGCATCTATCAACCCAAAAGTGGTCAGGATGGCTTCCCAAAATAAAAATTTATTCCTTTTACTACAGTCCACTGTAAGAAATAAAATTTTTATCCCAATCCTGTACTCAGAAACACACATACACACACCTCCACGCACACGCATACAAACATATGCAACCAACACTCAACTGAAACAAAAGGATAAGTCAAACTTATCCTTCTATGTGTTATACAGTAATATTTTCTGTTCTATTTCATTTAATTTTTTTAAAGACTGACACAACCGACTGAATAGATTTCACAGCCCACTTGTCACAACCTGCAGTTTGAAAAACAGAGGTCTGGGATAGGCGAGCATGCAGCTAAAAATATCAGAAAAGTTGCCAAGAACTATATTGGAAATAAAAACAAAAACATTGCTAAAATAGTGTTTGAGTACTTAGGCTGATGTACCTTTACAAAGATTCTAACCACAGGAAAACATGGGACAGTCTTTGACTTGGAAGTGATAAGCTTAGATTTAATGAAGTACCATTTCACAAAGGGCATGAACTAAAGGGTAGTAAACCTAACACCTTGATTACACTGCAAGTGGTGGTAAATATAGGGAAAAAATGGCTAAAAAATCATTCGAATTTAATCTCTTCTCCTACGTCTGTTCAACACACTTGCACACGACATACTACATCTTTAACAGCCTAAAGAGAAAATGAAGGTGATGCAAATATCTGGTACTGTTGAAGATTTCAGACACACATCCAAATCTTGCAAGAAGCAGCAGAGAGGAATCGGAGATGTAAATATAATTTTTACAAATACATCTGGAGACTGATTGATAAGCTACCTCACACAGGTCTAAGATACCAGTGCTTTATTTGCATCATATTTTTCTCAGGGGTGGAACTGCCTTTACTTCATCTCCGTCTCTATTGGCTTATCTACCTCGGTTGCTCCCCGGACTGCTTTTCTTCCGTTCTGCACATTCTCCGTAGGTGATCCACCCATTCTCTCGCTTTGAACTTTCTCCAGAATGCACTGACTAGATTACCAACCTAGTCTTCCCCAGATACATTCGTCAGCTTCCTGTTGGGTCAATCAATCCAGAGGCTCAATGAATGTCTGAAAAGCAAACATATCTAAAGCCCAGCTCCCTTTGTCCCCCATAACGAATCAGCGTCTTCTTTTTCTCTGCTTCCCAACAGACTAAATATTACTGGATAGAACCAGCCCATTTCCACCTTGGAGCCCCTTCTTCTACATATACATTGTCTCTGTTTTGTTCTGGATCCTCCCCACCTCACACTGTGCAAAAGTCTTTCAGCTGGTCTCCTACGTCTGGCTTGTGCCCTGTAGCACAGGCCCAGGGGAGGAGCCTTTCGGAGCCACTCTCCTCTCTGACCAGCATGAGAGTGCCTGCCATGCCTACAGCAACCTTCCTGGAAGTTTCTTAATCCAATTGCTTATGTGTTTTACCACATCCCCACAGCTGAGGAAAGAATCTGACCCAAAGGCAGCCAACTGTAGGCCTCTGAGGAGGTTCAGCATCAGAGTGCCACCCAAACTGGAGTAGGCAGTGAGAAGTGGGGTGGTCCACACTGGACTAAAACTGGCTGCCAATCAAATCTTCCCTCTTGAGGAGCCAACACACATACACAGAGGCTGCATGTCTGCATAGGAAGCACCAGAGACAGCCTAAAGCAGGACGGGCAATGAGACAGTGCAGGGACCCAAGCACAGAACGCTGTTTTGACTTTCACAAGGTCTTGCTGTGCAGTGGTTGACGTGGTTACATGTCTTCCCTACTTTCCCCATGAATTCTTCAATAGTCCCACATGAATGAAGTAAGTCTATCACTGAAAACTTGGAAGAGCCTAACACTGCTCACTTTTTCCAATCTGTCTCCTACACGGCTGCTAATGATTCTCTAAAATACAAATGTGGGGGTGAAGTCCTGTCTCACAATTCTTTACAGCTTCTCCTCCACATAGGAGAAGAATTTCAAGCCCTGAGCATGTCATGACATTGGCCCTGCCTTTTCTGCCTGGGCGTCAGCTCCTGCTTCTCAGCCCAGGTGAACTCTAACGTATGCTGGAACCTCTCACACATGTGACACTATAGACACCCTTCCCTCTGCCTCGATCCCACTCCAGGAGACTTACTCAGTTGTCAAGTTTCAGCCTCCACACTTCCCATCAGGAACACCTTTTCTGTCTCCCAGACAGTACCTTCTATAAAATTCCATGCAGGCAATCGTCACATACATTGTTAACTTTAACAGATCTGTATCTACTCTGTCTGCAGCTAGGAAGGGAGGGCAGGACTTTGTTTTGTAATTCCTAGCAGTCTTTAATTATTTCCCTTACTAAACAAATGCTTACTGAACATTTTCTATGCACCAGCCTCTGAAAATACAACACTAAACAAGATGGGCACAGTCTTTGCCTTCCCAGAGCCTGGCAGGGAAGATGAGCGTCAAACAGCACCATGTGATGGTATTATGTCACAGGTATATACAGGGCACCATGGCAGACAGCAGCACAGTTGGCCTAGAGATATTCACAAGAGACCTAAGCAGGGAGCAACAAGGCGGGAGCGAGCGGTGCACAGTGGTCAACTCACTGAGGGCTGTCTTGGTCATGCTATCAATGCGGCATTTTATTCTAAGGGCAGTGATGGCTTCTAAGCAGGACATCGAGTTTTACTTTTAATAACCAATTGCTTGAATATCAATCACAGGGGAAAGGCAGAGAGGCAAGTCAGAATCGCTTGGGTAAGCTATGGTGGCAGTGGAGGTGAGAGAAGTGAGTGCAATTGGGAGATTAAGAAGTTGAATGATCGACTGATTCAGTTTAGGTGTGGTGGCTCTGTAATGTGTTGACCTGGCTGGGTTGAACTGCCTTTCCTAGAATTCCCTTTCCTGCATGTGTCCTGTCTTGTGAGCCACAAGAGACATTCTTATGGGAGAGCTGGAGGATGGAAGCTGTTAAACTGATTAAACAAGGAGGCCATTAGACTGGGGTGGCTCTAATGCTTTCCTGGCCTACATAAGCAGACCAAAACCTATGTCTGTAAATGCCTCAAGGTTATGAAATCCAGACGCTGAGAACAGCCAATCACAGCAGCCAGCTAGGCCTTAAGCCATGACCAAAAAATAATTTCCTTTCTTTGCTTTCAGCACTTTGTCTGTATAATATCTTTCCCTTGGCTCCTGTTGGCACAGTGTTGCTAACCACTGCCTGATTGGAACTGATAATAAATAAACTCTTAAGATTTTCAATATGCCTCACTTCATATTTTAGCAACGTGAAGCAACAACCATTTTGTAACTCACACACGTTGTCACTTACCTGCAGGCTCATCATAGTGTTGTGCGAGGCAGTGGCCCAGCCAGCACATGCCCCACCCCGCCCTGGACCCCTCTCTGCTCCTCACACCCCTGGTCCAGCTGTGGTGGCAGCACTCTGGCTTGTGCAGATACTCACACCATCAAGGTTAGAGGCAATGAAATCTGGCATGGGGTTCAGTTTGTCCTGAGAAGCTCCAGATCATGCTTATGAGTTCCAGATTGCTTTTATTCTTTCTTTACATTCATCCTTCCTTCCTGGCTGCCCACCTGTGGACTTTAAGCTCCAACATCAGATGCAAAGAAAATAGACTTTCAGAGACTCAACCCAGATTTACATTGTGTGGGATCAAATTCCTGTAAAAAATCCCTTAATATATATGTGTGTACGTATGTATATGTAAATGTCTACGTACTTCTATCTATAGATAAATATATGTGTAATGTACAAATATGGCAGTTCTTTTCTCTGTTTTGAACTCAGATTGATACAGTACAGGTTAAGGGAGAGATGGGAATCAAGAATAATTTCTAGATTTCAGACTTGGGCAACTGGATGGATGGTGATGTTACTTATAGAAATAGGGCCCCTGGGCAAAGAACGGGTTTGAGGGGAAGATTAAGAATTCCGTTTTGTACCTACTGAGTCTGCAGAACATGCAAAATGTTCAGATGAACAAGGAACCCAACAGGGCAGGTCCAAGCCTGACACTTAGGCAAACAGCATCAAACAAACCCAATTGCCATAACAGAATTTCAAAAGAAAAAGAACCCAACCAAAGCCTCTTTAATAAATTTTAAGAATTCTATACAATAAAAATCTTAAGTATTAATTTTTCCTCTTATTTAGTGTATAGTAATCCTTTGAAAACGTCAATTATTTGAGAAGCTAGTTTAGTGTTTTGGATCATGGTAATGGCACTTAGTTTGCTAGCTGTTTATTGATAACCCAACTTTCTAATCATTTGCATAACTTACAAGTTTCAGTGAGCCTACAAAAATAATATCAACCTTTATGTTTAATAAAGATAGCATCCTCCTGTATGGTCCTAATTAGACATTTGATAGTCTCATCACATTTCCCCTCCCACTTCACCAGGTTAAGAGAAGACAAGAATCTGCTTTTACAAATGTCCTCTAAAGATCCCTCCCAAAGAGAGATGCTCATGGTAATAAACAAATGGAGTAAGAAGAGAAGGAAAGTATACGTCTTAACTTTATTATACCCATTAACCTATTTTTATCATGTCTGTCTGATGTCACATTTTTGAAAAATAATTGTGCCCTGAATTATTTTAGATCTCAGGTTTTCAGAATAGGGTTCCTTTATCAAGTGACAACAATGGCCTAGCAACTTGTCCAAATTATTACATCTTTCAGAATGTTTTTGTTATTCTAAGGGAATAGTATACACTTGGAGAGCCTGTCTGATTACAAAAGTGCTCCTAAGAGTTTCTTTACAGCTTTAAATAGTTGCATGGTTCGCATTTGCATGTAACCACTTTCAATCTCAGAATTCCAATATAAAAAGAACCCACCCCAAAACTCCTTTAATAAATTTGAAGAATTCTGTAACATAAAAATCTTAAGCCTTAAGTTTTTTCCATATCCTTTTGCATAGTGAAAATACTACACGATTTCATGATCCTTCATAATAGATACTTAGTTCACTCTCATTGCTCTGCGTGAGAAAGGTCAGTATTCAGTTCTCATATTTTCCAGGGAGAAAGAAATACTCAGAAGTTATGTCACATGCGGTAACATAGTAAGCAGCTGTGTCAAAACTAGAATTCACAACTTTTCATTCACAATACCCAGGGTACTCAAGCCACAGTCCTCAAAATTACGCTTACCCAGTAATAAACGTCAACTCTATTATACATCTGAATTGCAAAATGAAATCTGCTATAGAATTCCATCTACTGCTTCCACTAGAAAATCAGAGAACACATCTAGGAGAACACAAATATCAAAAAACGTAGATGATCTTTTTGGAAATTGAAAACAGCTTAATTAAACCAAGGGGCAGGTAAAGCAATTCTGTTATTTAATAACAACCCTCAGCTGTTTAAAATAACCATCTTAATAATCAATACTGTGTTGAGACTTTCACTATAGCATTTATTTTAAGGAACGTCTTGTTTTGAACAATCATTTTAAATCCTAGTAAACTGAAGAATTAATTAGCAAGCACGGAGGCTCAGTACACTAATGCTTTAGTCTGTCCAACCATCTGCTCAGGAGCACCCTCCTCAAATCTTGGCATTACTGAGGATGGGGGGGAGGACAGTACTGTCAACGCTTGTGCTGGTAGACAGGTTGCTCCTCATGACTTAACCATTCCATCTTCCAAATACTCAGGAAGAAACTCAGTCTCAGGAATAAGCTCATGCAAGTTCTGCCTCCTTCTGCACTTACAGTCAAAACCACAGTAAGGCCAAGCTTTCTTTTAGGGTGAGGACCTGTTTAAAAACGACTTATATACCCAATGAGTAATGTCCCTTTCAAAACAGGTACTGCAGGAAGTTCTAGTCTTAATCCAATAATTATTCTACTCAGATCAATTTTTAAATCCCCTATTTGGAATTTTGTTTTGCATATTCATTCTTAAACAGGGGGGAAAATGCTAATCTATTTAATAGTTAGATATTAATGTAAAACGTTACATAATCATAAACCAATGAGACAAAGTCTATTGTATAGTTTGTAAACTGACTCGGGAGGCAACTCAAAAATGGAGTTCAAAGAAAAAAATGTTGAGTAAAAGACCACATGATCTGAATAAGCACACAGCTTCCTATGGTGGCTGTTCATATTTGGGTGTAAAGAACTGATAGCTTTGTTGAAAAAAATTCTCACTGTCCTTTAATAAACCCAACATATTTACCAATTGAAGTGTACACTGCTTCGTCTGTTCACCCCCATCCTCTCCTCTCCTGATGACAGAACAATGCTTTCCCTTGGGAATGATCCCCTCACCCACCTTCAGTCTATTTATAAATGCTCCTGGGGAGGGTAGACGACTCAGACCAGACCAATCAGGCACATTCCATCACTATGGCTACAATTCAAAGATAAGCCCCAGACCCAAGCCTGAGATTTAATTCCAGGACTTTGGCTAAAACTACTGGGAGAGAGAAACTTGCTTTCTTTTGGGGTTACCAAGTTAAAATATAAATCTGTAACTGCTAGGAACCATTGTATGGGGCGACCTTCCTGAGGATGAAGTCATATAGAGTAAGGCAGAGCCGAAAGATGCAGAAAGCATCCTGATGACATCATTTGAGTAGTTGGATCCAGCTCTGCCTGAAGCCAAGTTCCTGAACTTTTCAGTTTTATGGGCCATTCATTCTTTTTTTTCCCCCATTTATACGCACTTAAATGTGTTTCCCAGTGTAATGGGTTCGGTCAACAAGAAGAAGAAAAAACAGGAAATGTTACAGCTTATCGGTATAATGTGGTTTATGTTTTGCCCACCTACCTTGTCATGAAATTTTAGCTTGACATCTTTAATCATGCATGTATTTTTCATTTTCAATTTCATAGTTACACAAAGTGTTTTCAATTTCTGGTCTGGAGTGCTGGAGTTTTTAATTTTTGACCTACAGTGCTGGAGTTTTATTCGTAGGGGTAGGGAGGAAAAGGGGATTAATTTGAAGACTATTTTCATCAGCGACTCCTTAAGTTAAGAAAATTTTGTATTAAGATATATTCAAAGTCAGCAATGACACTATAAGAGGCTAAAAGAATTTAAACCAGAAATCAGCCTGACAACTTTTACCTTCCCTCCTCTTTGCCAATCAGAGTAGTAGCCCTTAGAGTCTTTCTGGCAGGGTATTTCCTGGGCTATCAGGAGAAACACTCCTGGTCTATCATATCTCAGCACAGTGAACCCATTGCAGGCTGTTTTCCTCTGAAAATCTGATCAATACATCTGTTTCCCCACGGGTAGAGAAAGAACAAACAGCAAGTCCTGATAAACTTTCTCTGGCATTGCTCATTTCCTCAAATGCTATACATGGCGCACACTTATTACTTTAGTCCTCTGCTATTAATAAGACTTCTTGAGGAAATACTAAAAGCTCTAATTCTGTCCAGATGCAAGCAGAATGCAACACCAGCACCTCATCCCTGATGTTCTAGCAAAATTATCAACAGTACAACGTGACTCATATGTTCTCAAGCGTTCCTCTCTGTCCTAAGATCTGAAACCAGGGAAATTGGAGCAGGTTGCCTTCTGGAAATTGATTTTTCAGCTACTGTAACTCATATCATGGCTGTAATATATTTTCTCTCCTTGCAGAGGAAGCAGTTAGCATTAAAGAATTAGCTCAGGAGTTCAGTTCCACATCCTTACAATCCCTTGGAGGAAAATTATGCTGCTACTTGCTGCAAGCACGGAGTGTCAGCAAAACAAGATTTGCAAACAAGTCCTTTGCTGCAGATTCCACAATACTACTACTCCACATACGAAGAGTCAAAAAAGCATTCTGTCAGGCCCTATGCAGAGAAATGCGCACGCATCAGGCAGTGTCTTTTGTGTTGAACCAAATCCTCAAAAAGATGCAATGCAGTGATGAACCTATGATTTCCATCTGTTCCTTTTTCTGCAGGAAACCGAATCTCCTGGTGCCCAGTTGCTCAGTGAAAACTGCCCACACCCTCTACCCCCTCACCCCTCGTCATTCCTCCCACCGTTCCCTTCTGTAATGGTACTCTGGAAAGTATGTGATTCTGAGAGGTAATATTATTGGATACCTTGAGTTAAATTTGAGTTAATATTATTGAGAGGTAATAGTACTGGATACCTTGAGTTAAATTATAGCTCCCAGAGGAAAACAGCAACTCCTCGGAAGTTTGAAAAGGGCAGGGTTTTTCCAGAACATCCTTTTTCTTATTGAGTCATTTTGGGGAGGGTAGTTAAAAGATGGGGAAAGATAAAAGTTTTACAAAAAGGGTGATACAAAAAGATGTTGATACAAAATGTTGTTAAGGAAAATATTGTGCAGTCAAAAAGCTGCAGCTTCTTCTTGAATTCATTTCAAATAAAGCTCTCTGTTAAAGATCTTTGAAAATAAACTTATATGTATCACCCTAATAGTTGGTTTGAGTTTTCTTTTGTCATTATCTAATTTCCAATTTTGAGGAAAATACTAGTATTTATAGATTGTATTCACAAATTATGCAAATCGAAAATAAAATAGACCTTTCATTACAATGTTCATATCACCACATACAGTGACTAATTTTCAAATTAGTAAAGGAAGTTAGAACTATGAGTCAGTGAGAGGATCACCCTAATGAATGAAAATAAAATTTATGCTTCTCCCGGATGGGCTGTATTTTATTTTTAAAATATTTATTAAGGCTTATTACTTTCAATCCTGAATTTTGCTAATAGTTTTTCCCCATATGCGTCTGAACTCTTCAGTATGTTTAGTGTTTATAAACGCACGATCTAATATTGAGTCAGACATGAAGTAGACCTTGACAGATAACACAGATTTACAAACAGTACGGTATATTCTAATTCACACAGGAGTACAGGAGATCACCACATTCTATTGCCACACTTGAGAATCATTTCAATATTTAACACAACCCTTAAGGCAGGAAAATAGTTCTGTGCTGCTAACCTAATCAGCACCTACTAAGCTATAAAAGCAGTGATGAAACCATTTATTTATCTATATTTTAAGATCTTGTCAAATTTTACATGTACTTAGATTTGTGTAGCAGGTCTTACTCTACTTAAAATAAATAAGCTTATTATAGATGGCTGCAAGTGTTCGAATATACTTAAGCAGTGTTTATGTATTCAGCAAGCATTCTTGAGCATCTACTATGTGTCTGGCACTATTCCAGGTGCTGTGATGACCAAAGAAAAAGGCACAGTCTCTGTGTTCAAGGAGGGGTATCCGGTGTAGAGATGATTGTGTAGACTGACGTGACACAGGAACACCACGATGTGCTTTCCAAAAGCAGAAAGAAATGGCCACTGAGTGAACAGTGCACACATTAGAAATGATAAGGCTCAGTTTCAAAGAGCAAAGAATTGGGCTGATGGGGGGTCTCCCTTCAAGTTAAAAAAAAAATAGAACTAAGATTCTTGTGACCAACATATGGAGATGAATAGCACGGCTGCAATCTTTTTCTTAAAGAGAAAAGAGAAAGATGTTAAGAATCCACAGGGACTCAATTTAGTAGCAAAGTGAAGTAGAGGCTGAGAGCATATGACATGTGCTAGGAAGGGGTCTGCAAGGACCTAAAACCACAGTTCAGGAGCCGTATAGAAAAGCCCAAGTATATGTAATACAAACCTAAGTAGATGAACAGTGTGGAATCAGGGAGCACAACAAAGTCACCTTTAATGAGGGCAGCTGAGTATTGTACCCAGAAACCTTGTAATGCCAGCATGGCTCAAAGTTCTGGCTGAATGTCTCAGAGCCTTGTAGAAGCGGTCTCACTCCAAAAGAGATTCAGGATGAGTTTCAGTTTCCTTCCTTCTATTGGCTATTGATGATTTTTAAAAGAAAATTGGGGCTGGGATAAATGGTGATCACAAAAATTTAATATAAAGCTGCTACAGTTGCCTGAGTTATTATATTTCTTTAAATTTTACTCTGATATAGTCAACAAACTGCACTGTTTTGGAACACACATGCAAAGTCATCGCAATAAAGAAATATATCAGCATAAAAATATATGTGATTGAAATAAATAAACTTTTCAATTCAGTAACTATGCTTACGGGATGCCTGGATGTTTGGGGGCCATAGTACCATAAATCAGTAAGCCCTCTGCACACCCATACCTATAAAGGCAGCTTAGCTCAACTGCAGGCAAGATGAAAAAAGCCAACATTGCTGATTTTTGCTACATGCCAGCCACTGTATTAATTATTTTAATGCTGCATTTTAGTTAATTAACTCAATTACCTTAGGACATAGGAACCATAATTCTCATCATCTTATATATGGGGAAATTGAGAAGAAATTTGCATTTGGTAAGTGGCAAAGCCAGAATTCCAGAACCCACAGTGCAAAGGTATCTCCTTTTTTGAGGTATAAGCAGCAGGTTGATACCTGCTTCTGAATTAAAAAAAGAGAGAAAATGATTGAGAGTAAGAGCATGAAAGTGGAATAGGAAGGAAAGTAGTGAAGAACAGAGAGACAAAGAGCAGAGATCAAAAAAAGGAACATTACAAAAATGGTGTCACCGAAATCATTTTAGCGGTGATTTCCCCACCTTACTCCCTTCTTGCCTCATCCCATCACTGATCTATTCATTTGCTCCAAGACACTTATCACAATCTGTAGCTTTCCTTCATATTTAAACTTGATTACCCCCCACACTTAGAAAGTCTGTTTTCCCCCTAATGAACATACAGCACAGAGCACTGCCTAGCAGTTATCAGCAAGCAAGAAGCATTTCTTGAATTAATTTAATCAGTCAATTAAATAATTTTCAGAGTTAGAGGCTTAGTTGCAGTCACATTTTCACCCATCAGCTAAGAATTACACCTGCTCTTCTCCAACAACAGGAGGAACTCCCTGGAGCCTAGTCTTGGTTTCTGCCACCTGGGCTGGTCATTCCTACTTGCTTAGCTGACAAGACTCAAGGACACATGGAAAGGAGGGGGTTGTGGTAAAGGGAAGAAGTATGGACCTCCTTGAGATCAAAGATGGATTACATTGATTAGCAGATTCTACACTCCTCAAATTTGTCCTAAAAATAGTTTCAGAATTGCCTTCCCAGAAGAGGTGAGCTTTGTTTGAGGAGGTAGGAGAAAGGAGATGTCACATGCATGAGAGGACTGTGTTAACACCACGTAGGGCCACGTGGAAGCACCTGAGGAGGTGGAAGTATGAGGGGAGAGTGGGAGTGGTGAGCAGTGTGATTTAGAGTAGAGGCAGCAAATGTGGGAGGGGGAGGAAATGACAGCACACAGTTGAACAGTGGGCTAAACAATCTGGCAGTAAACTGGGAGCTAACAAGGCCCACCTGGAGCGGTTAGTGACAAAAGAGACATTTGTAGCTCACCAAGAAGATTTAATTGAGGAGAAAATAATATGATGTTTGGCTAGCATGAGACTCATGCTGTATCTTGGACTCAGCTTCTTTTGGAATTTTGAAATGGGCAAAATGACTGACAGGTTTGTGCTTCTGGACTGAAAACTTGTTTCTTTGGTGATATTTTAGCACCCATGCCAGCACCACTGTCATTTGCTCCATAATGATTTTGTCTTGACTTTCATGTTTCTTAACATGAGACATTTTATCACTACTATCTTCCTTATTAAAATTGTTTTGTTTTATGCTTTGATTAACTTCTTGGCACAGATGTATTTTTTTATGCTAGTCATAGATTTGTTCCTTTAAACTTTTTATTTTCAATCTTTTCCATGGTATTCAACTTTGCCTAGTTATTCTTTTTGCTATATACTTATAAAACCTGTCTTCCATTTTTAGTCAGAGAGGATTCATTCACCTTAGAGATTCCAACACTCATTTTTTTAAAAGCCTACAGTCCATCTGTTACCATCTCTTCTGATATTAAATTTTATTACCCTTTGTTGTTTCCTCCAACTTTTGGCAGAAGAGACTATTCTACAATAAGCTCACTTACTTCATATGACAAGAAATGTACCAAGTTTTTATCAGCTTTCACAACAGACAAATCATTAAGCATGCCTCCAAATGTTTGCATTCACCACTTGTTTCTATCACGGATGCAGTGTGTAGGGTGAGGGAGAAGAGATCATAAATATACAGGAAAGACTTGGAAAGTGGAGTGCTGTATTAGTTATCTATTGCTCTATAGCAAAGTACCCCAATTTAGCAGCTTAAAACTACATGCACTCATTATCTCACAAGTTCTGTAGATTAGGAGTCTGGACCCCGCTTAGCTGAGCCTTCTACTCAGGGTCTCATGAGGCTGTAACCAAGGCGTCAGCCCGGCTGCTTCCTTTCTGACACTCAAGGTCCTCTTCCAAGTTCATGTGGTTGTTGGCAGAATTCCACTCCTTGCAGCGATAGGACTGAGGTCCATTCTCCTGCTGGCTGTCAGCAGGACTGCTTCGACTCCTAGAAGCCACATGTCCTCTCACAGGCCCTCTCACATGACAGTTTACGTATTCTAGGGCAGCAGGAAAATCTCATTCCATTCTGATAAGGCAATCTTACATAACCTAAGGTAATCACCAGAGTAACTATCACCATCACCTTTGTGACACATCACTTTTGCTATGTCAGTGAAGACAATCCCTTTCAGTAGTAACATGGTACTCCTCCCTCTCCCCTTTGGGGTTGTATCATCGAGAGATACAAGACTTCCATGACCATCCATCATCCTCTGGACTGAACTGTGCCCCCCAAAATTCTTATGTTGAAGTCCTAGCTCCCAAATGTGACTGAACTTTCAGATGGAGCCTATAAGGAGGTAATTAAGGTTAAATGAGGTCATAGGGGTGGGACCTAGATATAATATAATTAGTGTCTTTATAAGAAGGGACCTAGAGAGCATGTTCTCTCTCTCACTCTCCCTCTCTCCTATGTGAAGACATAGCAAGAAAGTGGTCATCTGCAAGCCAGGCAGAGAGCTCTCATCAGGAACTGAATTTTGCACAAACCTTGAACTTGGACTTTTAGGCTCCAGAACTGTAAGAAAATAAATTTTTGTTGTTTAATCCAACCAGTCTCTGATATTTTATTACAGTAGCCTAAGCAGACTAAAACATGTCAGTAATAAGGCCAACCTCCCCCAACCTCAGTGGCAGTGGAGGCCAAGTGGGGAGCAATAATGGGACATGGCTGCAGCATCTAGCCCTGGTATATCAGCAGAGATGTGGTGAGCAGCACCCCCCCCAGCAATAATGAGGAACCCTCCCCAATAAGGAAAAAAACTGGAAAGTCTCAGCAAAGAAATCGAACATCTCAGCAAAAAAAAAATCATAAAATATAAAGAAGAAATAAATGGAGATTTTCAGACTAAAAAATACAATAACTGAAATAAAAAACTCAACTAATGAGCTCAACAGCAAAATAGAGAGGACAGAGGAAAGAATTAGTGAACTTGAATGTAAAACAATATGAATAAGCAATCTGAACAATTAAAAAATATACTGCAAAATTTTTAAATGAACAGACTCAAAGATCTGTGGGACTACAACAAAAGACTTAGTATTCATATCATTGGAGTTCTGAAGAAGGGAAAGGAAACAAGGTTGAAAAATATTGAAAGCAATAATGCTGGAACACTTCCAAAAGTTGACAAGAGACATAAACCTACAGATTCAAGAAGCTGAACAAGCCCGAAACCAAATAACAAACAGAAAAACAAAGCAAACAAACAAAACCCAAAGAAACTATTGTCAAGACACATCATAAAATTGTAGCAATGTTTTCTTAGGTCAGTCTTCCAAGGCAATAAAAATAAAAGCAAAAATTAAAAAGTGGAACCCAATCAAATCTATAAGCTTTTGCACAGCAAAGGAAACCATAAAGAAAACAAAAAGACAACTTATAGAATCAGAGAAAATATTTGCAAATGATGTGACTGACAAGAGATTAATTTCTAAAATATACAAACAGCTCACACAACTCAATAACACAAAAACAAACAACCCAATCAAATGGACAGAAGACCTAAATAGACACTTCTCCAAACAGATGGCCAATAGGCACATGAAAAGATGCTCAACATTGCTAATGATTAGAGAAATGCAAACCAAAAGTACCTGAGTTATCACCTCACACCAGTCAGAATGGCCATCATCAAAAAGTCCACAAATGATAAATGCTGGAGAGGGTGTAGAGGAAAGGGAACCCTCCTACACTATTGGTGGGAATGTAAATTGGTGCAACCACTATGGAAAACAGTATGGAGGTTCCTTAAAAAACTAAAAACAGTGTTACCATATGATCCAGCAATCTCACTCCTGGCCATATATCCAGAGAAAACTAATTCAAAGAGATATATGCACCCCAATGTTCATAGCAGCACTTTTTACAATTGTCAATACATGGAAACAATCTAAATGTCCACTGAGAGATGAATGGATAAAGAAGATGTGGTGTGTGTGTGTGTGTGTGTATAAAGTGTATGTATGTATATGTATATACACACACATACATACATATATAATAGAATATTACTCAGCTATAAAAAAGAATGAAATAATGCCATTTGTAGCAACATGGATGTACCTAGAGATTATCTTATTGAGTGAAGTAAGTCAGAGAAAGACAAATATCGCATGGTATCACTTATATGTGGAATCCAAAAAAATGATACAAATGAACTTATTTACAAAACAGAAAAGAGACTCACAAAGAAAACAAATGTATGGTTACCAAAGGGGAAAAGTGGGGTATAGATAAATTAGGAGTTTGGGATTAGTAGATACACACTACTATATATAAAATAGAAAAACAACAAAGTCCTACTGTATAGCACAGTGAACTATATTCAATATCTTGTATAATGTGTAATGGATAAGAATCTGAAAAAGAATATATATATATTTATATATACCACATCTATATGTATATATACATATATACATATACACATATGAATCACTTTGCTGTACACCTGATATTAACACAACATTGTAAATAAACTATACTTCAATATTTTAAAAAAAGATTATTATAGTCAAGCTTTTGAAAACTAAAAAGAAATAAAAATTGTTGAAAACAGTGAGAGAGGCATAACCTCACATACAGGAGAAAAACATTTCAAAGGACAGAGACACCTCATCAGAAACCATGGAGGCATAAATGGCATAATATTTTTCAAGCTGTCAAATCAAAAATCGTACACTCAGCAAAAATATTCTTCAGGAATGAAGGGAAAATCAAGACATTTTCAGACTAAGAAAAATAAAGGAATTTGTCACCAGAAGACCTGCTCTAAAAATGACTGAAAGGAGTTCTTTAAACAGAAAAGAAATGGTAAAAGAAAGAATCTTGGAACATCAGAAAGGAAGAACTCTGGAAAGAGTAAAGACGTGGTAAAAATAAAAGATTTTCCTTCTCACTTTGAGTTTTTCTAAATTTTGCTTGATAGCAGAAGCAAACATTATAACATTGTCTGACTTGGTTCTCAGCATATTTTGGGGAATATTTAAGCCAGTTATTGTATAAGGAAGTAAGAGAATGTAAGTGGAATGTAATGTAAAGGGAAAATAAGACTTCTACATTTCACTCAAACTAGTAAAATGTCAAGACCAAATGGTCTGTGATAAATTATGTATACACAGTTGGCTCTACTATTCCACAGGTTCCACATCCATAAATGTGGAAAGCCAACTGCACTCCACCATTTTATATAAGGGACTTAAGCATCCATGGATTTTGGTATCTGTAGGGATCTTAGGACCAATCCCCTACAGATATTGAAGATGACTGTATAATGCAATACACAGAGCAACTGCTGAAAAAAGCTACACATAAAGATAAACTCAAAAATACTATAGATAAGTCAAAATGGAATTCTAAAAATGTTTAAGTAACCCACATGAAAGCAGGATAAAGTAACAGAAAAAAGATAGAACAAATAGAAAACTGGAAATTAAATTGTATATTTAGCTTTAAAAATCAGTAATTACCTTAAAGGTAAATTGTCTAAATTTACCAATTAAAGATAGAGATTGGCCAAGTGGATGAGAAAGCAAAATAAACTATATGCTGTGTGCAAGAAGCTCACCCCAAATATAATAATGTAGGTAGACAGAAAGTAAAATAATGGGGAAAGATATACCATGCAATTGTTAATCAAAAGAAAGCAAGAACGGCTATATTAATATCAGATAAAGTAGACTTCAGAGCAAATTACCTATTAAAGCAGACTTCAGAAATAATTACTTATGAAGTCTATTAAAGTAGATTTCAGAGCAAAGAAAATTTCCAGGAACAGAGAAGGGCACTATATAATGATAGTTTTAAAAAGTCAATCCACCAAGAAGATGTACCAAACAACAGAACTGCAAAATAAGTGAAACAAAAACTGATAAAAATTAAATAAGATACAAACAAACCCACAGTTGTTGGAAACATTAACACACCTCTCTTACAAAATGATAGAACAATTAGGCAGAAAATCAGCAAGGATATTAAAAAATTCAACAATACTATCAATCACAGGACCTAGCTGATACTTACAGAACATATCATGCAACGACAGCAAAATACAGTCTTTTCAAGTACCCACAAAACAAATATCAAAACAGACCCTATTCTAGACTATAAAACAAGCCTCAGAATTTTTAAAGAATTGAAATCATACAAAGTATGTTCTCTGACCACAATGGAATCAAAGTAGAAATCACTAACAGAAAGATAGAGGAAAATTGTCAAACACTTCGAAACTAAACAACACACATATAAATAATCTATGTGCCAAAGAGGAAGTCTCAAGGAAAATTTAAAAAATATGCAAAACTGAATGAAAATGGAAATACAACACATCAAAATTTATGGAATGCAGCTAGAGCAAAGCTGAGAGGGAAAATTATAGCACAAAATTCATATCTTAGACAAGAGGGGAAGTCTCAAATCAATCATCTAAGGTCCCATCTTAAGAAATTAGAAAAAGAAGAGCAAGAAGAAGGAAGGAAGTTATAAATATATAATCAATGAAACCCAAAGCAGAAAAACAACAGAGAAATTCAAGGAAACAAAAAGCTGGTTCTTTAAAAAGATCAATAAAGTCAACAAACTCCTAGCAAAACTGACAGAAAAAGAGATATGTAACTTACCAATATCAGGAACAAAACATGGAATATAACTACAGATCCTGCAGGCACCAAAAGGATAAGTCTTAAGATGAAATGAGTCAGTTCCTTGAAAAGCAAGAAATATCATAACTCACCTAACATGAGATACTTTGAATAGCCCTACAACCATTAAGGAAATTTGTGATTTCAAAACTCTAATAAAAGAAATCTCCACGTCCAAGTTGTTTCACTGGGGAATTCTACCAAGTGTTTAACACCTACAAACACTTATTTTACACAATCTCTTCCAGAAAGTTGAAAAGAAATGAACACTTCTCAGATTATTATGGGAAGTCAGTATAATGCTGATACCAAAACTGGACAAGGACAGCACAGAAAAAGAGAACTGCTGTCTGATATTTCTCATGAATATAGAAATCCTTGATAAAAATATTATCAGATAGAATTCAGCAAAATATAAAAAGAATTACACACCGTGACCAAGGAAGTTTTATTCCAGAGATACAAAGCTGGTTCAATATTTGAAATCAATAAATGTAATTCATGTTAATAGGTTAAAGAAGAAAAAACATGACATTGTATAAATTGATATAGAAAAAGCATTTGACAAAATTCAACAAACATTCTTGATTAAAAACTCTCAGAAAATTAAGAATAGAAGGAAAACTCTTCAACCTGATAATCTACAAGAAACCCTAAGCTAACATCATACTTAATGGTGAAGACTAAATTCTTTCCTCCTAAGATTAAGAATAACATAAAGATGCTAATAGGACATAGGGATTGTGTTGTAATAAACTTTAGTGAACTAGTCTGGGTCCTATAAACTCTCAAAATTAATAAAACAATCCCCCACCACCGCCACATTAAGACAAAGCCCCACATTTAGGACAAGCTGCTGAAAGGAGAATCCAAACTGAGCAGGATACAAACCAGAATGGCAAATAAAGAACCAGTTAAAAGTCAGGAAGGGAAGTAAGAGACAGGAGACTTATATCAGAAATTACTTTCAATCATTTTGGAAAAAAAAATCACATAGAAGCAAGAGTTCAAGAGCTATAAAGTAAGAAAAAACCTTTTGCCTCTCTCCTAAAAGAACAGGAAAGCTCATTTCATTTAAAAATAAGCATCAGATAAAAGATTATAGCTGAATCTTACACAAAGAACTTATTGTAAGGAAAAAATCAGAATGAGTAGAATAGCATACTTGTGGACAAAAAAAAAATCATACCATAAAAAGCCTATAAAAATGAAAACTATATTCTGATACTTTAAAAAACTAAAATTAAAACATGATAGAAATTATGAAAAAATATAAATAAGAATTAGAAAAATTTAAAAATCAAGTAATTGCTGAAAACAAATATTTAAAAAGCCAGGTGACATAACTCAAAAAAGAATGAGAGAGAAAAATAGTTTTTAAAGCAACAATTAAACCAGAGTAACACACAATGGATAATGCTTTAAGAGAAATAAAAGATTGAAAATAGAAAGTTTTGAAAAATAAAGAAGAAATTTAAAAATGGATAATAAGGATTTGAAAGAACTAGACACAGAAGATAGACCAAAAAAGACAACATACATATAACAGGAAAGGAGAAAACCAAAGCAATGGAACAGAGCAATGTTAAAAATTAAAACATTATAATATAATAACATGATACACTAAACCATTTTGTAACAAAGAATGAAAAGGCAGGTTATCACCTGACTTTTCTACAGCGATGTTTTATGCCGAAGAGAGTGGACTTACATGTATAAGACACTCAGAAGAAAACTGAAATCGTGGACTTAATATCCAGGCAAAATTAATTTCAAGAATGAAGGTCACAGAGAAACTGCTATAAACGTGCAAGAACTCACATAATACTGTTCCCATAAGGACTTCCAGAAAAATCTACTAGAGCTTCAAAGAATCAAAAAGACCAAAGAGACATCAAGGTAAGGACTAGTGTTGAGCATTATATAAATAAATATTCATATGTAGAACCAAGATTAAATGATAAGATCCACAATCATGGTATCTGACAAGGTTGAATTAAGAACAAAAAGCATAAACAGATATAAAAAATTTATAATGGCAAAGACTCTAATCATGATTAAGATATAATAGTTATTAATAGTTATATGCCCAATGTAACAGCAACAATTTTCATAGTTTAAGCCATAAGTGATAAAAGGAGAATTAAGGCAGAAACACCCCAATCAACTACACTTCAATTTTAAAAAATGACTTAAACAGGAAGAAAAAAATACACCAATATTAGAAGAATTTAACACACTTCTCAGTCCAAAATAGATCAAGAGGATAAAAAATTTAGTGAAGACACAGAAGACCTAAATAACAAAACAATGAGATAGATTTTTAGATATATGTATCGAGCTCTCATGTCTAATGCTAGAGAATATACCTACTTCTCCAGTATAAATTAACACTCATGAAAATTTATTGTATTTTAGGCCATAAAGAAATCAATAAATTCCAAAAATTATCTGACAATAATAAAATCCAACTAAAAAATAAAGGGAAATCTTTTCCTCCTGAAAAATTTAAACATGCCAGTAAACAAGACTTGGGCCAAAGAGGAAACACAGAGAGAAACTGTAGAATTTATTTTAAGTCATTATCTTGATACAAAGATGTATCAAAATGTGGAGTAGAACTAACATATTCATCAATGGAAATAATATAGCATTAAATACCTATACTAATAAACGTTTTAAAAAAGTAAACAAAAACCCCACTTAAAAAACTTATAAAAAGATAAGCTCCCCCCAAAAAAGCAGGAAGAAAGAATAAAAACAAAAGTAGAAATTTATGTCAGAAAACAGAAAAGCAATAGGATTAATAAATAAACCCGAAACCTGATTTTATAATCAAAAATTTTTTAAAAGACAAACTATGTATTAGTTATGGATGACTGTGTAACAAATTATCCCAAAATTTAGCATCTTAAGACAAGCAATATTTATCATCTCAGGCATGGCTTACCTCAGTGTCTTTAGATCAGAGACTCTCAAAAGAATACAGTAAAGGTGTCAGCCTGAGCTGTAGTCATCTCAAGGCTCACTTGGGGGAAGATCTGCTCCCCAAAATGCTTGCTTCTCCTTGGTATCCCCTTCTTTCAACTTCTGTGTTTTTAACTTTACAGTCGTCCTTCCTTATCTGAGGCTACGCATCCCCAGATTCAACCAACCGCAGATCGTGTAGTATTATAATGAGTATTTAGTGAAAAAAATCTGCATATATGTGGACCTGCCCAGTTCAAACACCATTGTTCAAGAGTCAACTGTATTACTATTATCTCTGTTTTACAGATGGCAAAACTGAAGTCTCATTATATATTTTGCCCAATTTCACATAGCTGGTACATAGTAAAGCTGGGACTCAAACCAAAATCCCAAGTCTTCAATCCTTTGTTCATGCCACTCTAGTATATATTTATTTGCAGGCTTTTCTAGAAAACATACTAATAATCCTAAGCCTTCTTCCTTAATGCTCTGAAGAAGCTAATGAACAAGTAACCTCAAACTACATTTATCTTCTCTTTTCCTTTTGACAAAAGTAGTCTTAAAACTGTACATGGTATCATCATACTTTCCCTGAGTTCTTTATATTTACTGAATTTGTAATAGTTCCTCACATTTAAGTCTTTCCCCAATCCAAGTTTGTGTCCTTAGAAATTTCTTAGTGATTTCTCTCATTTTGTACCCCTAGGATTAGTCTTTTACCTTAATTAAAATATATCATATATATTATCATATAGTGTAACATGGTAGGCAAGGTTCTCACCTCCATGATATAACTAAAGATAAAGAAGCATAAAATGTTATATAGTTAATTAATATTTTATCGTTAGAAAAAAGCACTCCTTCTCCATAGTATTCATTGGAATGTGGGTCATTGGAAAAGGAGTTATTTATGAAATGGCAAAATAATGCAAAATGATATTCATTAATAAGACAAATGTAACAATTTATCTGTAAATTGTTACATTTATAAATATGCATACACACATGTGCCGCAGAGTTACTCTACTGAAAACAAATTTGGAGCTTAATAAAATTTATATTAAAGTTCTGAATACATTTTTAAGTAAGAAGTATTGATCAACCTAGAAAAAGTGAAAAGTTCTCTCGCTACAAAATATAAATGCAGTAACAGAAGTTCCAGTTTCTGGTACAGGTGGATTTCCACATGAGGAACTTCTTTGGCATACATATCCTGTGACCCAGTATTTCTGTTCTTAGGTATCTACCCAAATGAAATGCATACATATGTGTACCAAACAACATACAAGGATGTTCACAGAAGCACTGTTGATAACAGCTCCAAACTGAAAATAATCTAACTGTCCATCAACAATGGAATGGATTTCATTTCTCAATGTGACATATTCATGCAATGGAATACTGTGTGGTGCAGACTGTATGACAATGTACAGAATGTTGCTATGGGCAACAACACATGAATCTTACATACTATTGAGAGAAATAAGCCAGATTTTTAAAAATATATATAGTATGTTCCACTTACATAAACTTAAAAAATCAGGCAAAACTAATTTATGATATTAGTAGTTAGGATAGTGGTTATCTTTGGGGAGAAAGGTAGGGTGAGAGAAAGAGAGAAAATCAACTGATACCAGGAATGAAAAAGAGGACACTACAGATTCTTCAGACATTAAAAAGAAAAGGACGTATTATTTTAAAAACCTTTATGCCATGAAATTTGAAAGTTTAGATGAAAAAGATAAACTCTTAAAAAATCATGATACATTCATACAATGAAATATTGCATAGCAATAAGAATGAAAAATACAGCTGCTCACAACAATATGAACGAATTTTAAATACATACTACTGAGACCAAGGAGAAACTCCAACAAAAAAAAAACTTATTTATGGACTGACAAATTGGAGGAAACACTATAATGAAAACCAAGGAAGTGATTATCCCAAAAGACAGGGTAGTGGTTACACGTGAGGAAGGAAGCTATGTGGATGGGGAAAAGCACTCTGGATTCAAGGTTGCTGCAAGGTTATGTTCTCTTTTTTGGACTTGGACGGTAGTTACATAGGTGTTTGCTTTAAAATCATTGGTCAACCTATACATATGTTTTATGTACTTTCTGCAAAAATATTATATTTCACAATTTAAAAGTGAAGATAAATAGTCATTACAGGACTAAAAAGCCAGTCCTATGTGCACTCTTCATTTTGCACATATTAATTTGATCTCTCTCTCTGTCCCTCTCATGTAAATATGTGTTGCACACTCTAACTAAAATACATTCTCTTCTAAGTGAAGCAGTTGAGATGATTTTGTCTCCTCTTGGAATTAGAACTTTGATTCCTATAATAAGTATATAGCAAGTGTATAGCCTATACATATATTTATCTCAGCAGTCCTTTTAGTTACGAATTTATGAAGACAAGAGAATCAAATGTTAATTTAAGCAGATATAGGTATTCTTATAAATTACAAACATTGTTTTGATGTTAAATTCTAATTTCTCCTCACTAATGAGCTGTTGAAAACTCTCAGCCAAGAGGGCTAAAGTAGATTCTTTCTGTGGTCCAGTCCACGCAACTCTTCTCTTTCTGCAAAGGTTCTGCTATCTCTTCTATGTCCCACACCCTTATTGGACTACACTGTTCTGTTACTTTCTTATATTTGGTTCTTATCACTATTTGTGGAAAATGCTTGCTATTTCTATAACTGCTCAGAGTTCACTTATTTTAAATTTTTTTTTTTGGCAGGAAGAGAGCTTCTAGCTGAGGGTTTAAGTCAAGAAAATGTTTTTCTATCGCATATAAATGTGGTCACCTTGACACCCTGGCTCATTGTTATTCATCCCCTCTTGGGCTTGCTAGTTAACCTTTTTCTTTTTCAGTTTCTTGGTGTTTTCCCTTTCTTTTTTTGTAATTTTATAAACTTGACATATAACATTGTGCAAATTTAAGATGTACAGTGTGTTACTTTGATACATTTCTATGCTGTAATATGATCAGTATTGTAGCAATATTTATCACATTACATAATTATAGTACAATATTGTTGTGTATATTCATTACACCGTACGTTAGGTCTCCGAGGTTTATTTAGAAATTTGTACCCTTAAATAACATCTATTTTATTCCCCAATGCCCTACATTTTGTTCTCTGTTTTTTACGAGTTTGACTTTTTCATTTCCACTATGCTACAGGCTCTGTCATAGCACAATTTGACAACTGGAGGGCTGTTTTTAATGTGGTAGTTAGAATTAAACACCAATTAAATTGGAGAAAGGCATCAGGTTAATAAAAAGAAAATTGAGAAAGAAAAATCTAAGTTGATCTAAAAAGAAGTTTTGCATTTAAATATACTGTATTGTTGAGCTATGTCTTCAATTGAAGTTTGAATTAAAGTCTATTTCAAAGGATCGGCCTCTATTCTGTGGCAAAAGTGTTGTTTTTTTCCCCAAAGTCAGCACACTAATCATGTAATTGGTAAATGAATATAAAAAAATACTCTAGGGTCAGGATTAAAGAAAACCTTCTGATGAGCATAGAAACAAAGAAAAAGAAAGTGAGGGGAAAAGATCAGGTACTATTTGAAACCTAATGTTTTGGAAAAGAGCTTTGGTTGTTGGGGTGGTAACCCTCTAAGCAGTCACTGGGCAGTCAGGAGGGTGCTCTGAAGGCATATCTTGACAATTTTGAAAGTAATTCTGGCATTTGCAATGGAATAAAGTACTTAATGAGAAGCAGACTTACCTCTTGTTCTGTTTCCCACAGCTTGGGATATCCATTTAAGAATAATTGGCAATAGGGTAATTATTATTTAATTTTTAATGATTTTCTTAGAGCTATTTGGGTTAATATCTTGTACACCTAAAAAAGAAAACCCTCTTCCTCTTTTTGAATTATGATTTTATCATTTGAAAATACATTGGTTGAATTGGGGAAGTACTCAAACGTAACCAGATTCAAATGCTGAATAGATGGGTTGACAAATGAGGACACTGTTACCAGTTTAATCCCCATATGGACCAATTAGTTTCACATAGAGAAGAACTCTGTTCCAAAGCCACAGATTGCACCATTAACCCCAGTCAGCCGTCTCCAAATTGTGTGTCATTGATCACAAGAGGCCCAGGTATGAGTGTCAATAGCTCAGAGCAAACCCACCATCACCTCTGCGAGCAGAGCCATTCTCTAATCTCATACATCCTTTATCAAATAGATGGCAAGGAATATTACAGTAAGATGGAGAAGTTGAAGGCCTCTCTGTTCCCTCATTTCCTGAACCCTGTCATCTTACTATGAAAGGTGAAAAATTACAAAAGCATTGCTTCCATTTTTGTAGGAAATCTTGATGAGGAAACTGGTAATAGCATTATCGATAAGAAATATAACTGGCAAGCAACAAACCGTTTATGGATTCACTTTGGATGGTGCCTTAGAAATCCTGAGATTGGCCGAATCAGATAGAACAGCCAAATACAAGCTTGCTAGCTCTCGAAACCTTACTGCTCTAGGTTAGTTTGCGAAGTAGTGAAAATGAGTATCAGAAGTAGAACTATATTAAACATGAAATCTGTAAAATATGACACCTGAAATAATCCGTCTAAAATGTAAATGCTTCTTAAATCTCATTCATTCTCAGAACAAACGAAATCTTACCTAATTAAATTTCTTGCTATGGAAAAAGCTTCAGAGCCATCTCTAACTTGGGACTAAGCCTAAAAAATTATCTCAAAGGGTAATTTGGGATGAAATGAGGTCAAATTAAAGTAATTTAAAAATAGGCACTAATAAAAATAGTGTCATCCTTACCAACACTTCTGCAAACCTATAATAGATGTTTTGATATGTGGATCCATTTAGCATACTTATCTTTTGGTAATAAAATGTAATTAAGTTAATGGCAAAACTAATTTTAGCAAAAAGCTGATGCAGTTCTTCTTTGTAACAGAGCCAACACTCTTGATTCTTTATGAATCTTTTGAATTAAGCCAAAAATTTGGAGAATAAGGAACAATGACTTAAATCTAATGACTGGGAATCTGAGTAGATTCCGTTTGTGATTCACTCCTTCTCTCAGGCAGGAACTGCTTTACATGTAGGACTAAAGTTCATGGACACTTTCGAAATGTTGGAACCATTATATTTGGCTGTAGCTTGTATTCCACATCATGTTTACTTTTCACATTCCTTGTCACTCTTGCCATTTCTTACCTCCAAAGCCACCCAAACACTAAAAAGTGTTTCTTGACCACTTCCCCTCTTTCCTCGTGGATTTGGATCTCAATTCAAAAATACACACAAAAGATAGGCATTGGAAGAGAAAATAGCAGCTTTATGTTAGCACAAGTTGGGTTGGAGAATGTGCATTTAGGCCTGTAGACAAGTCAGCTTGCTAATACTTCACCCTCAAACCAGAGAACCACAAGGCACACCTGAGGGGTAGGCCTCTTTTGGCATGGGGGGGGGCAGGTCCCAAACAGAGGACCTGAGAAGGAACTAAGTACCTGCAGGAAGTTTTGGGGGAATGCCTGTGGGGGAGCAAAAGACATAGGACTGGACAGAGGGTAGAGTGTAGCACAATCACATCTAAGACTTCAGCTGATCCTGTGTGTGCACGTGTGTGTGTGTGTGTGTGTGTGTGTGTAATGGAGGGTGTGCTGGGAGAGCAGCAGAGGGGTCTCGGAGGATGCATGGTCTTGTAGACTAGTCCTGAACTGAGGCAAGGAGCTAGACCTTACATCCCCGACTGAAGAGTCATTGGGAAGAGGGTGTAATCTGGGGTAAATCTGCTCTCTCAGTAGAGGGCAATTCCTGGAAAGGGGACTTAATTAAGAAGTGTCAATGACCAACATTCTGAGCAGCTGGAGAAATGTCTGCTTCAGTCCTCAGAGGAGGGGTTGCAGATCTGGGCATAATGCCACTACAATGTTGAAGGAACTCAATCAAATGCATGACATATACCACCTTCTGTTCAAGGCACTAAAACACAAGTTATGATTCAGTTTTCGTCCTACATGCATCCTACAAACATTGCCACTTGGCCCTTCCTCTTTCATGCCATGAAGCACTGATGCTTTCAAATTTCTCCCACCCGTCTACAAAACTCTATCTATGCAAATCCTTTCCATGTTCATGCTTATCTTGGAGAAGTACCTACCTTCAATTCAAAGCTTATCCCTTTATTTTTATTCACCTCCCACATCCTTTAGAATCACTCCTTGATATATATTTCCCCTTCTTCATTTTCAGTATCTTTCCCTCAACTAGCTCTTTTTGCTTTCCCCATTTATATTCTCATTCTTTAAAACAGTCTCATCACCCTGGATTCCCTTCTGGATACTCCTCCTCTTCCCTGTCAAACCTTTTGAAAGAACAGAGTGGTCTGGTAAAAATAACACTGGCTTTGGTGTAAAACAGACCCTGGTGTGAGCCCTGGCTTTCCCCCTGCTAGCCTGGAAAAGTTCCTTAATCTCTTTGAACCTATTTCATCACTTATAAGGTGGGAATGGCAACTCTGATTTAATGAAGTTGTAACAAAGGCTAGGTATCATATGTCATAGAATAGATATGGTCAGCATGAATTTAATTTCCCAAATTCAAGTAAAGAAATGTAACTTGATTTCTAGAACTGTAGTTATTTCTATATTGAATCTCCATTTGGCCAGGTGGGTTAGGAACTTTCTTTCTGGGGTTGTGATGAAGTTCTAGACAAGGCAGTGGGGGGAATGGCTCACGCACACGGTACCAACTGACGAGAAGAGAAAGGGCTACTGGTCTCACTGTACACACTACCGTCCTCTGAGATGCTGGTCATCTCAATTGCCCTTTGCTGCTGAGCTATCCCTTGGTCCCTTCAGTGTCACTTGCTGATGTGCTGACCCTGAAGCGTTGATCCTGCACTGTAGTCAGGCTTGGGGATCTTAGATGTCCGCCTAAACCTCAGAGATCCTGGTTGCCCAGGAATTGCTGTGTTGCTGCCCGGGCCACACTGGGCCCCAGGAAGCTCTGTGGGGCCTGAATGCCTACACGAACCATAGGGACAAGTCAACCTCTGGTCCTTCCCTCCAGCCAGGCTCTCACAAAGAAGGAAACACAACTTTCCTCTTTTTTTGGAATCCTGAATGCTGTCAGGTTATTCACTCATTTCGCGCTTAGGCTGGCCCCATAGGACAGGGTATAGAGTTAGTCCTTCCCCAGAAACCCACCCAGCCACTCCTATACTCCTTTCCCCTGCTGGCCTGAGCTTCCTCGTGGGGATAGTGGTAGTTCTACAGAGTGCGTGAAACCTTGTTTTCGGCATCACATATTCTCTCAAGTTTGCTGTCTTAAGCCCTTGAGTCATTTCCACAACCCCCTGAAGGCTAGACTTTTGAAACTGAAAAGCCAGGAAAGGATTCTTTTTCCATAAATCTGCCCTGCCATCTCTTTCCTGAGGCAATGATCTTCCAGCTCTCTAAATGGTGAGAAAGTGCTAGGGGAATCAAAAACCAGAAAACAATGGTTAATATTTCAAAATAGTGTCCTGTTACACTTCAGTAAAGTGCCAGAACAGAACTTAGACCATACCAGATTTCAATAAATATTAGTTCCTATTCCCATCACTCCACTATCCCCTCTTCCTCAGTTGGCTACTTTCTCTTTAATCAGCTTTCAGCCTTATTACTTTTATGAGATGGCTCCATAAGAGTAAGCAGTGACTCCCCAGTTCTAAAATTCAGTAGGGACTTATCAGATATTCTCTTTTATTTGATCACCTCTGCAGCAGCATTTCTACTGGCAAATACATTCCCCCCTTTTGAAACTCTCTTTACCTTGGCTTTGATCATTTCTGTTCTCTCCTTACTCATTTGGCTATTTTTTTTCTCCATTTCCTCTGCCCTCAAGTATTGGTGTTTCCTAAGGTTCAGTTGTTCCATCCTGCTGCTGCCTGCCATTTACCCCACGCTCTGATGCAGACCTATACCTTCAGGCCAAGTCTTTTAGTCAGACCTCCATATTTGCAAATCCCTAGATGCCTCTGATATTCAATCAGTTAATTCCTGTAGAGTGCTTAACACAGTGCTCGGCACAGAGTAAGCACTCAATCATGTTAGTTCTTGGGTTTATTATTATATCTACCTGAAAGCCTCACAGGTCTATGCCAATTCTAATGTCAAAAAATGGCTCATTTTCTCTTTTCTCCCTCATAACCTCGCCTCTTGACAACCCTCCTCCTCAAAATAAGCAGTAACAACCATAGTGTGTGGATGCTTTTTCACACACACACACACAGACACACACACACACTCCTCCTCCCAGGGCTAGGAGAGCAGAATTCTGGACATCATCCTTCATTCCTCTTCTCCTCACTACCCCTCTGCCCGTCTGCTGATCATTCTGCTCTGATGACTCTACATCATCAGTTACTCTAGAGATTCTTCCTTCTCCTGCTCCATTGTTCTTGCATAAATATAGGCTCCTTGTTTTTCTCATGATTTCAAGCCCAACTCAAATGTCTTCATGTCGCTGAAACCTTCCCTGCACTCATTTTCTTTTCCTGGGGTCCCTGGTGTTACTCTCTCTTGCTTTTCTCTGTGCTCCTTTCACTACCTGGAGTGTCTCCCCATCTGATCAATGTCTGACCTCATTGTAAGGCTCAGCTAAAATGCCATTAACCTCTCTTTAGGTTGATTTGACTGTTTCCCTCTCAGACTACTGTTAATTATTCCGTGGAGTGTTCTCTTATCCCTTTTTACATCTTTCTATTCTTGCACTGATTTGAATTATAGCTGCTTATTTATGTTGGTCTTCCAATAGGTGAAACATCTTGAAGGTGGGCACTGGGTTGCAGTCATCTCTCTCTCTCTAGATCTTGGTATAAAGAGTCAACATGCGTTTATGGAATCAAGTTGAAATGAATGTTAAAATGTGAACAATATGATCTGAGGAGTGAAACATTTCAGTAGAGATGACAAGAGGACTAGGCAAATATGCCAATTAGCTTTATGAAAACTTGACTGGAGATTTCAGGAAAAGAGCTTATGATAACCCATCAGTAAGAAGAAAGTACATGAAGAGTAACAAAGTTGGGGACTTTGCCTTTTTCTTCATTCTTTGTAAGTTTTCCCTTATGGATCATCTAAAGAAGTTTTGGCTCATCAAAAAGATTTCCAGATGTCATGTAACTTGAGGACCTTCTCATATGTTTAGAAGCAGACATCTATAAGGAAGTAACTTTTCAGATAAGAGATAGAAAGAGATCTTCTGTAGGGAAGTGTGACGTTTTATAGTCAATTGTTATTCTCTGACTTGTATGCTCAAGGCCCCCAATAACATTGTGAATGAAACAAGATTAAGGGGTTTAAACTAGATACTAAAGCTTAATCATTTTTTGAATCTTTCATACTTTGATATAGAACAAAGGAAGGCAACTCATCTTTGGTAACCACAGACATTAAAGGAAAATCAAAGCAGACTTACACTGTTTAAAAAAAAAAAATCCACCTGATTTGAGATTCATTCCAGTATCCAGGGGTTTTCATAGCTCAATGTAACTTAAGTCCAAGAGACCAACTCTCAGTACAAATTGTACTTCCATATTTTTATTTTTGATTTTGTGGCATACTTATATATTGTAGGCTCATTAGAGACAAAATTTCATAGTGTTCAACTTTAAATTTTTCAAGAAAAAATTTTAAGAAACTAACCAAGGGCAAGAACCTACATATTTAATATCATTTATGTGGGTAACAATGTATGAAAAAGACAGTTTTGGTCACATATCTGTCAAACAAAAATACTAAGAAATGTAGAGAAAATACTATTTTAATTAATTTTGTGCCTTGAACACCTGTTAACCTCAATACTTTCTTTTTTTTTTGTAATAGTTGATAATTCTTTTTAATACATGTGAGCACACATCTAAATAAAGAAACAGAAAATATTTATATCACAGAGAGAATATGCTTTTGGGAGGGGCAGTAATTAGGTATTTATTTATTTATTTGTTTGTTTGGCGGTACTGGGGATTAAACCCAGGACCTTATGCATGCTAAGCATGCGCTCCACCACTGAGCTATAGCCTCCCCCACCACTCCGAGAATATGCTTTTTAATAAGAATTTAAAACAAGTTTCAACTGAGATCCCCAAACACAAAAAGTATGAAATTTCAAGTTAGGTAATATTTTGAAGGAAATATTTCAAAGCCTATTCTATGACTCAAATGCTCTTACTCACTTTAAAAATATAAAATGTTAAGAGAGGAGACTTGTGTAAGGGATTTTACTAGGGAAGGTTGAACTCACCTTCTCCAACTGGGAGGGGATGGAAGATGCTTCTTCAGCTCATGCCAGAAGGCTTCCATGGGCTTCCGTGGGATCTTGTAAAGAGCTTGGAATGTGTCAGTTCCCTCAGTGAGGGTATTCTGTGGGCACTGGGAAATTAGCGGCTGTACTACTTCTGTGGCAGAACCAAGAGGGAGAGAATGGCCTGCAAAGCAAAGGACACGTGAATGTTTTCCATGGCCCAGATAAACTCCCATGGGAGACAAGGAGCTGATCAGAAGACCTCTGCCAGAGAATGAGAGGAGTCCAATAGGGAGACTCCAATAAGGCTGAGGAAACAGAATCTAAAGGGTGATCAAGAGCAGGCAACTAAAGAAAAGGTGCACGACTCATGTCACAGGGGCTGCAGTTAGAGAAGCCCAGAAGCGACTCTTCAAAGAACCCCTGGAGATCCGGCCTCATGCCAGCAGCTTCACAGCCCAGCAACGTGTACACACCTGTGCATAGGGGCCTTATTTAATGCTCTGCTCTTGCTGTCTTGAAATTCTTAATTTATTTCTCAACAAGGGGCCCAGCATTTCCATTCTGCACTGGGTCCTGAAAATCCCATGGCTGGTTTTATGTGTCAGGCAGAGACAGGGCAAAACTGGATTATAACAGTATCAGCTAGGTAAGAACTATTTTGTTCTTCACCAAGAAACTGACTTGGGGAGTGGAAGAGGAAAACAAGATGGAGAAATAGAGAAGCTGAGCTCACCTGCTTTCCCCATAGAGTCTTGAAATCTATATCAAATTCAGTGTTTTGATTAAAATCTAATTTCTGATTGAGATAAGTGTTTGCTACTGATTTGAGATGTTTGCCACAGTTCTGTCTAGTAACTAAAGATCAACAGAAAAATTCTGATCCTGAATTCCCTCCTACTATAAAAAACTAGTTATTATTTAATGACATTACAAATCCAAAAGTTAGATGACTTTGTAGTGGGTTTTTTAAAAAGTCAGGTGTAGATGTGAACCTTTCTGATTCTGAAAATATTTTCATTAGCAGAAGTTGTGTTTTAAAATGGATGGGGAAACTTTCTGGAACAGAACTGTATTAACATGAGATAACTGAGGAAGGAGTTGAGGCAATTAACTAGGTGAGGGTTGTAAATTTACTGTCATTGTTTCGTTGCTAGCTGTTCTGTTGAAAAGTTCAGTCCCCACAAAGCAGATTCTAAAACAGCTAGCAATGCATACCACCTCAAGAAGTTAAAATTACATCTAAGATGAGGCTCTGGGATTATAGCATGTATGTATTAGTATTATTGCAGACCCTGATTTGTCTGCACAGTTAGAATAATAATATGCATGCTTGTTGCTTTGGAATTAGAACATGAATTCTAGGTCAATGCCTCATTAACAATTATTTAATTGTGGTCAGTAATTTTCTGTGACCCAAGTGTTCTGAAATATCAAATGTAATATCCAGAGATTGCTTAAGATGCTCAAAGAGAGAACATGACAATATGAATGAAAAAATTTTCATTCATACTCTAGTAACATAGCAGAAAAGAAATCTGACAATGAAATAAGATTAAGATTTTCAGAGGGCTTTCAGCATTCCAGTTGCACACAGCACCATATCAGTGGCACATCCGTTCCTCAGGTATATGCATGTATTACTAATACAGACCTGTACCTTAAGAAAGATGTCTGTGAAAAAGAGAAAAAGACAGTAAGTATTGATAACTATTGCAACTATTGTACTCTTCTGCTTCTTATACCTGGGTTTAGACTATGTTCATTTGGAAATTGCTCTATTAATCATTTAGGGATATTCATTAGTTACAGCTATAGACTGAGCATGGTTAATTCAGAAACCAAATATAGCGGAGACTGACTGACTGTTCATCAAACCAATTTCTTTTCTTCCTGGGTTAGACTCCATTTCATGGGCTGCTTTGAAGTTTGGTGGCTTCAGAGGAATGTGAATGAAAGTGATGTGCACAAAACCTTCCTTTAGTGACCCTTCATGTTTTGCCCCTCTTGGCCTGCTTGATGTTGTGGTTTTATGTTGAACATGTCAGCTCTAACATGAAGGAACTTTATTCTTGTAAGTGCTTAGAGGAGACTTGCCTGCCATTCAGAACTTTACACGGATGAGAAATACACTTCTATCATTGTGTGCGAGGATAGACTTTTGTATTTATGTGTTGTACCAGCTAGTGTTATGTTAACAAACATACTCACATTTATGGTGAAGGAATTTTAGCTTGACTACTCACTATGTTTTGAATACTAATATTACATCACATTTAATTCTCATAATAAGCTGTTGAAATAGTTGTAACTGTCATTTCACAAATGAGGAAATTAAGGCTTAGAAAAATTAAGAAACTTGTCTGAGACCTAACTTCTGTGGAGAGAAGATTTGAACTCAAGTCTCCAAAGTGTGTTCAGGATCTTTCCAACCAGACATCCCAAGAGGAGAGTACTGTATAAAATGTACATAGGACACAGATTTATTTGTCCATTTGTTCATTCATTCATTTAACCAACAAACACTTTGTGTACTTTGTGTCATGTTCTATTCTAGACACTGGAGACAAGAAACCCTTGTTATTAAGGCAGAGAAGTAATAACTTGATTTTTGTTTCCTGATACTCTGAAATTCTAAATGTGCCTTCCAGTTTAAGTTACTCCCAAGAAATGATGGAAGTACTAAGAAATAGCTCTCAGTATCTAATTTACTCATTGGTAGTCAAGAAGAGTGAATGCTTTTCTTAAGACGCATAAATTACTATTAGAGAGATTTTAGCCTTAAGAATACCTGGCTTAGCAAAGAATGAGGGCTTTCTCTCCAAGGAGGGACATTCCTGTCCTGTTGCTCTCCATATTATCGGAATGTGATGACAATGAAGAGGAGAAATCAGCATACACTCTGTGTGGAGTACCATCATACAATTGGCAGAGTCTGCTAAATTCAGGATGGCCCTGCCTAAGAGAAAAAAGTGATACTATTTAAGTAAATAATAGTTCTACAACAAATAATAATTCTATAGTAAAAAGTGACAGAAATTTATGAAATGACTGTTAACAGAAGAGCAAAATACAGCAGAAATAAAAGTTCACAACTTTTCAGATACATGAAGCCTAGAGTAAATAATCCATTGTAGTTTATATAATACTTACTTTTACGGTTTAATCCAGCTAAGATTTAATACAATCTGATGAAACTAGGAGAAATATTTTGAGGCAGTATGGCTCACAAGACAAACTTGGTTCTCACAAATATGTTGATGTTAAAATTGGAAACAAATGAAAATTGTAATTAGTAAGAGATATATAGTCAGTCAGAATACCATACAACTCTCAGAGTTAAATATTTAAAAGAACTAAAAAAAAAAAAAAAAGACACTCTTTTTAGTGCTGGTGTCGCTAAAAAGTATGAAGTGGGTTGGGTTATTATAGAATAAAAACCGGACTTATTTTTGTTACACCCAAGCACGAAGCCTGTAACGGAATAATTTTACCAACAGGAACTGTTAGAGGTAATCAACTTGTATCTGTTTGTAATAAAAATATTTTATACACAGATATACTGAGTAGAATTAGGATACAGTCTATATTTATTAATCAGTTCATGATGCGCTGGGAAATATGGGAAAAGGAGAAAAGCAGCAGTTGAAGACTTTCTGGTGGATTGTGTATCTTAAAAAATGGCAAATTTTGTTTTGGAATGGTCAGAGAAATGTTTCCCTTACAAATGGAGAAAATTGACTTAAAAAGCCCTTTTCTTTCTTCCTAGGTTTCGTATGCCTGTCTGTAATCCCAATAGATGAGCATTTCGTATAAAGTGTGGATGTAGACGTATAAATACAACTCTCTCTATAAACACCAGGGATATAGTGTAAAAGAACGGCTGCTATCCCAATGTTGTCAGGACATGGAAAAGCAGAGTAAAAAGTGCATGTCAGGAAGAACAACTCTTCCACGGAAAGAAGCCAAAAGCACTAACAAGAATCTTGCACTGGGATAAGTAACAGGTACACCAACAAGGCTCGAGCCACATAGCTAAATAATACGGTTTTTAAAAAGTGTTCCAGAATTGACAGTACATGGTGTCAGAAAAAAAAAAAGCTTCTTTTATAACTTTATGGAGTATGACGAATGGTACAAAAAAAAAAGGAGCATTTTGCCAAAAATCGTCTCTCCATTACAAATATTCTCAGGAGCCATAAACTTCAAAAGAAAGAAACGGTATCTTCGTAGTGAATGCAACACATCATGGCTTCTCCAAAGTCAATAAACTAATCTTTCTAAAATGTGTGAAATTTTAAGATTGAATTACGACGCTACCGCAAGCTGTATACTGTGTGGCGGTGACTGCTTACAGGAAGCTCTGAGATGGCCTTCCGAGATGTGTTCTTGGAATGGACGGTAAGGTCTCCCGGGAGTCAGCAACCGTGTCAGGCTTTGGACTGACCCCAGAGGTGTTGAGGGGTGGGGTCGGTTCCGGCCCAGCTCCAAGCTCTCAGGGTCGCGTCCCCACATGGCACCGCCCACCTCGAGGGCCTCAGGTCCCGGCCCCTCACGAGCCCGGCCCGACCTCCCCGGAGGCGTGACGGGCCAGAGAAGAAGCCCCAGGCCCGGCCTCAAGCGGAGGAGGGCAGCGAGCCTCCGCTCCCAGGCCTCGGGTGCCTGCCACGGGCCACGAGGGCGCGGGGGAAACCCATAACTTCCCGCCCAGGACGACGCCCTGCTCCCGGCTCCGGTTGGGGGGTGTTCTCGCGAGAGGAGAGGGGGCGCGGGCCACCGCGGACTTGGGGGCGCAGGGAAGCCCGTGGACGAGGGCCCCGAGGAGGGGGCAGAGGCAGCGGGCCGGCTCGGGACGCGGGGAAGCCGCTCCCGCCAGTCGCCGAGCGCCAACCCCTGACGTCAGGAGTTTTCCTCAAAGTCAACAACAAGCCCCGCGGCGGCGAGAAACGATCCGCAGCGGCCCCAGGGGGAGGAGGGGGCGGGGAGGCGGCGGCGGGGCCCCCGGCACGGCGCGGCCCGAGAGGAGGCCACAGAGCCCCCGACCTGCGCCAGGCCGCCGGGGCCCAGAGCCTCCGCCCGCCGCCACCGCCGCCCCGCCTCGCCGGCGCGACCCGGCCCCCGCCCGAGCGGAGTTTTCTGGTGATGAATTGAATTTGTAGCCGAGATCCGATTCCCACGTAGAGTCTCCGCCCCCTCCCCCCCGCCGCCTCCCTCCTCCCGCCGCCGCCGCCGCCGCCGCCGCCTCCCGCTCCAGCTCCGCGGCCCGGCCCGGCCGGCTCCCTCCCTCCCTCCCCTGCAGCCCGCCGCCTGCCCTCCCGCCGGCCGTACCGGGCTCCAGGGGGGCCAGAGGCTCTGCGGGGTGGGGGGAGGACAGGAGGGGAGGAGGAGGGAGGGGGACCCCCGAGTCGCCCCCTCTCCTCCCCCCGCCCCCCGGCTCCATCCTACGCCGCCGCCGCCCGAGCAGCTGCGGGGCCGCCGCCGCCGCCGCCGCCGCCTTTGCAGGTAACAGCCACCGCCCCCCACTTTCTCGCCCCCTCCCCGCCGCGGCCGCACCCCCGCCGGGCCCCCTTTAGGCTGGGGTGGCGGTGGGTGGGTGGGGCGGGGGCGTCCGGCTTGTCATCTCGCTGGGGGCGTGGGCGGGGTCTGGGTCGCTGGGGTCTAGGGTGTGGGTGAGGAGGCCGGGGATGCCCGACGCGGACGGACCGCACCCCTCACTTTGCTGGGGAAGCCGAGGCGGCAGTGCGCGGGGGCTGGGGAGGGTCTTCTCGGCCTAGCGGTGCGGTCCGGGTCTGGGCCGCCTCGGCCCGGCGCCTCCGGTCTCTGCGCCACTCTCGCTCCCGCCCCTCACCCTCCCCGCCGGCCGGCGGCGTGGGGAGGGGGCCCCGGCTGGGCCTGGGGTGGCGGCGGGGTTATGTAACGCGGGGAGCGCCTGTGTCACGGCGTTTGGGTGGGGGAGGGGGCTGTCTGCGCGTGGGTGGGGGAAGGCAGGGATGCACCGACTCCCCGGGGTCTCCTCCTCCACCCCCCCCCCCACGCCGCGGGCGCACAGGAAGAGACGGCACTGGTGGGATGGGGGTGTGTGGGAGGTGGGGAACGTGCTTGTCTGTGTTTTTAATAGTAGTGGGGTTTTGATCCGCTCGGGAGTTGTGTGCTAAGAATAGAAATGTGCGGAAGATGCTGGCTTTGGCGGATCCAGTGATGCTGTCGCTGCTGGCGGCGGCGGCGGCGGCTCTGGCTGCAAGTAAACAAACCAGTCTCTTCCTCGTCCACCTCCTGCGCATCGGTCTGCATCAGCCATGATGCTGTTGGGGCCCTTCGGAGCCCAGAGTTGAAGCCGAGCTGGTTGCTGTGTTCACCCTCACTTATAGGCGGGGTCACCCCTTGTTTGGGATTTCCCGGGAATCTACAGTTAGGCTAGTTTGAATCTCTTTGGGGCCAGGTTTTGAATACCAGTATTTACTGTTTATCTTCTGAAAGCAGAGGAAATGCTTACCCTTTAACTCATGGCTGGAATGCTCACATTTCTTCCATCGAAATAATGTTATGCAAATAAAACCAACTCGTTTCACCCGTGTGGTAATTGATTGAAAGCCCAGTAGTTTATAATTGATAACGTTTCCAAATAGAAATTCAACAGTGAAACCTATGTATTTGTGTTGATTAAGTACTAGTAGTAATAAAATGTTCACTTTTTTTTGTTTATCTTCAAGTTAAGGAATGTGAAGTGATGATTTTTTGCAGTTAATACGTTGCCAGCTGCCTCAAATTATCAATTTAAATACATGCCCCATATTTGATAGAGATAGTCATTATCTTTTAGTGAACTATACTACCTAAATCATTTAGTGTTTAAATCATTAGACAACCACTGGGTTTTGGTTTTGGTGGATACTCGTTAAGTTAGGTTATACATTGTTAGAAAATAGTTGAAAAAGCCAAAGGAGGAAAAGTCCCATAAAGATGGTTTAGGAAAATTTGTCGTAAGAATTTGTCATTGTGAAAGGTGTGTAAATGAGTAGGAATATTCCTGGAGGTGGTTGTCTAAAACATGAAAACATCTGTAATTAAAATATCTACTTATTGGTGTTACTCATTTTCCAAGGTATATAACTGAATGCACAATTATTTGAAAGATGCATCTCAGGACTGTAGTTTTGTTTTGTTTTTGCCAATACAGAGCCTTGACTTTGAAAGTTTAAAAACATGAGGCTGCATTTGAAGATCTGCTTTTTGTTTTTCTCACTAGATTTTACCCCAATATCTTTGATTGGCTTGAGTTTTTAATTTTAAAGTGAGGGAAGTGCATCACACGAATGAGACATTATGAGAATGTGGAGTTAGGTGAATGTAGATTTTAATTTTATGTTTGTATTGTATATTTGCAGTATGTAGTATATTCTCTTAAAGTGTTTAAAAATAGTATCTTGTCTAGAGTAATTCTGGAAAAAGTTATGAAACTCTAATTTGTATTCATTTGTCCTCTACATTTAGATTTTCTATAATGATTAATGACTTGTTTTTCAACTTAAAATTGATGTTTAGTTTGACTCTTAGTTTAAGTTGTGTATGTTAGAATATTTAAGGGTTTTGCTTTGGACTTTTTTGTTTATGTAATTTTAATAGCTGTAAAATGTTTTCAATGAGATTTCATTCATTCATTCAACAAATATTAGAGTGTGAACTGTGTGATAGGGGCTGATTTGATTAAAAACTTTTGCTATTTACATTTCATCCAGAAGGTCACTCCCATTAGAAAGTGAATTTGCTTTCAGAATCACTGCAAACCTAAACATGTTTTGGTTAAATATAGGACAGATGTACTTAGCATAGTCTTGTGCAACATAAGAATTTAAGATTTTTTAAACTCTTGCTTTTTATTTAAACATATGAGAGATTCTCTTAACAAAAATTCAATGGAAATTTCCAACTATTTAGGTTTTTTGGAAAAAAGAAGCCTGTTTTACAAATTGATTTTGTGGAAGTTTAGAGTTTACTTGAACTTTGCATATTTTTGTGAAAAGATAGCTGCACTTTCTTTTGTTGTTATACCTTTTACTAATAGAATTCACCCTTGGGAAGATAAGACAATTACTGTTAATGACATGTTAATTGGATTTTTAGCATGATTTGATAGGATCTGGTCTTTAGTGTGATTATGTTTAAAGCACTAAAAATATTTGATTTAGAACTGTTTAGATTTGAATAAAATAAGATGCAAAACAGAAAAAGAAGTTTCATTTTGACTAAATGAGTCTTGTAATTTGACTTCCATTTTTATTTTTCCTAAGTTAATACACATGATTCATTTTTGTGGATTTGTGTTAGAATATTTAAATTATTTTAAATTTCTCTGTTTTTAACTCCAGGTTTCAGGGTGAGCATCAGTATTCTTGATCTTGGTTTCATACAGCATGTACTTTTCTGTAGTCGCTTGAATCATCTGGATGTTAACTTAAATATTTTCTCCTGGTTTTCTACATATGATAGAGCTAGATTCAATTTAGAGTTACTGCTGGATGGTGCCTGATGAGTATTTGCATATGCCAGGCACTGTTATATGTGCTTAACACATATAAATTCATTTAATCCTTGCAACAGCCCATACACTTTTGAAAGTGATTTTCATAGGAGAAAACACTTTTTCTGGCATTATAAAAATCTGTTTTAACTTTCCTAATTTTGAAACACTTTTAGTATTTTTCCTAACCTGTTTGTACCTTTTATTAGAGTTAACAATGGCAATGCTACGTTTCAGTACTGTTGTACAATAGAATTTCTACAGAAATCAATATAGTTAAAGAAGTTAAACCGACTGATCCATAACTTTTTTTTTCGTTTTTGTTGTTTCAAATGCCAAATTAAGTTCCTCAAATGTTTACATGTCTTATTGTAACACCATAGCCTTTCAGCATGTTAGTTGTAAACACATTTCTTTTGCTAGGTAATCTTCAAATAGTCGATAGGTAAATTAATATATGCTTCTTGCCTGTAGATTTGCTTTCTTGTTCTTTTTCTTTTCAATACTCTGTTTAAATTTATTTGTCACCAATTACAGATATCTCACATTTCTAAATGGGTATATTTTGCTAATATTCGGAGGGAAAAGTAAAAAAAATTCCTGGAAGAAATCACTAGAAGACTTTCAAATGAGAATTTTTCTTTCCTATGTTAATTGAAAAAGCCTCTGACTATATTTAGGAATCTAAGGGATGGGAGGGGAAGGAATATGGTATTTTGTCAGTATTGGAATTTAGTCCAAATTTTGTCTGAGTTTAACTGATGTTTGAATGTTTTATCTTCCCAACTACATACTAACCTTCTGAGGACGGGGACTGTGTCAGGATACTGCCATCCGATACTGAGTAGCTTTGAACTTGAAGAACCTCAAACAAGAGCTATTTAGAGTTCATCTAATGCTGCACTTTTATTTTTTTGGCTAAGGAAACTGAGGCTCACAGGCTTAAAGTACCTTATAGAGCATCACCCTGGGCAGGGCAGAGTTGGGAACAGGGACCAAAGTTTCCTGGCCTGACCTTTGCTCTTTCTAATGCACCATTATGATGGACTTTGTTATTGGATTCCATACCTACTGGTTTAACTCTCAGTTTAATCAGGAGTAAAACCTGTCAAGCTAATTCTTGGCATTTAATGGACCATATACCAGTTGTATTTTGTGTGTATATGTATGTGGATTCTTTTTGTTTTATAATCAGGGAGGTTCCCAAGTTAGATAGCAGGAGGACTTGACATGTGTATTGGAAAAATATGGCCAAGTATGCAACTGAGATTGTTTTATTACCAACCTTTAACTTGTCTCTGTGTTATTATATAAGTGCTTTCAAGACACATTTTACATGAGAAACGTAGAAGCTAATTTGTCAATAGCTTGTTAAGTAGTTTAGGTGAGCCAGGAGACTCCCAATAGGCATTTTCTTAGTTGTTTCAAATCACAATGTTAAGTATATCATCCAGCACAAGTTGGTTTTAAATTTGATTAATAATGGATATGTTGGTTGAAATGACACTCAAATGGCCTAAACAGGAGTAGGGAAGAGGGGGTAAATGCTTTGTTTTTGTATATATTATATTTCATAGTTTAAAAAGTTGATTTTTAAGAATTGGCAGTTTAGAATAACTGATAATTTGTGTGAAAGTTAGAAATCTTGCCTATGCTTATTCAGGTATTTTCCCATAGTGTAAAACAGTAGAAATATTTATAGAAAGAGTTTTAAGAAAGTCCCCAAAAAGTATTGGTCTAAAGGGAGGACAGGTATCTAAAGTACATTGTTTGTATGGTTCACTTCCCTATATGACATATGGTTTGCAGGGTAATAACTCTTAAAAGGACAGACTGGCTTAGAGTTACTTGAAGTGCAGATCAGGTTACCTTGAATTTTTCTTCCACTTCAGTATTTTTCCTTTTCCTCAAATCCTTTTAAAAGTTTTATATAGTCTTATGCATTTATTATGGCATGTATTAGTTTCACCTATTTCTTAAAATCAGTAAATACCATGAATTTATATTATAATTCCCTTGACCATCGTTTGTATTTCATAGTAGCAGCATTCTGTTGTATTTGGACATTAGTTCTTCATTAATTCAGTTTGGTTAGCATATCTAAAGTAAAAAATATGGTGCAGAGCAAATATAGTATTAATTACAGCCAAAGTTATAGTAGTTTAGACAAGGTTGTATTATAGAATTGTATCATGGTTTTTAATTTAGAGATTAACATACAGGAAGTTATTAACCTATGAATTTTATTCTTATTTGTAAAAAAGAATTGCTGGGGGTTCTTTTTAACTTCATGTCAACCTACTTCTAGTCTTGTTATAATTTTGTTTGTGATGCAACAGTTATATTTAATTTTTAGCTTCTTTGAAAACATTGTGCTTTATTGGATTTCTGAAATACAGTTTGTTACAGACAAAAAAGTTCAGAACTATTCCCAAAATGTTATACATATTTTTGAGAGTTCATGTTGTGTTATTTTGTAGAAAGTATGCCATACTGATGGAAGACTTGAATTATAGGTAGTCATTCTTGTTACTTGTCACTAACTTGTTATGGTAATTGTGGGGAAATAATGTCATCATTATTGATTGGTTATGGTCTTCTTATGTTCAACATTGTAGATGCAATAGCTGCTACACATACTCATTTGTATAGTTAAATGAGGAAATATATGTGAAAGCACTTTGGTGGCATCATTATAGGTTTGGAAAAGATTTTGAGATACTTTGTTTTACTTGTCTCGTCCTTATCCCAGAGAAGATAATCAATACATATTTATTGACTCAATAAATACATGTATGTATTATATTTTCTTGGGTGAATGATATTTTAAAAAGGTGTTTGAAGAAGTTTAATTATTGCTTAAAATTGAATGATTGGCTGCCATAAGCAAGTATCTTTAAAAAATTCCTCAAAGTATCATTAAGAAAATGTGCCATTCTTTTGCTTTTTTTCTCTCCTAATGGGTAATTTTGTCAGTGTTGATGCTTGATTTGTTTGGGAATTGAAACTTGATCATCTCAACAAGAAGAGTCAAAAAATGTTGAGGAAAAAAGGGATAATTTTAATGTGTGCTAGTCCTTAAAATTAATGGAGGTCTATGGGAAACATACTTCAATGAATAGGGAAGAATATTATCATTTTAATTATTTATATGTAGGTGCTTCCATAATGTTTAAGTTCAAATTTGTTTTTATCATAGCTTCATACCATTCTCTTTGTTGACTTACAGTATTAATTTGCTTCATCATTGATAGTTATCTAAAGCTACATCTTCTTTCATTCATTCACTTGTTCCATATTTGTTGAGCATGTCTTCTGTGCCAGGCAATGTCAAATTGCTTTACTAAATAATATTGCTACTGAATGAGGTAGAAGATGTGAAAATGTTTTATAAATCATAAAATGATGATTCAGGGTAATTATAATCAAATTGTGAAGTAATTCTGAATGAAAATACCTTTAGTGTAACTGCTTTGTGTAAATTCTATTGAACCTAACAAGAGTTTTGTATGAAATTTTTTATAAGAATAGGAAAAATTAGATTATCCAGCAATAAATGTTCAATGCAGTAGGTTTAAAAGAAAAAGAAACTAGATTTTGTTTATTAAAGCTTATTAGAGAGAACACATTTCTAGAGAAGTTAGGACTATAGGAAGAGGTGAATTTCACTCTACCTTAGGAAACAGATTGCAGACTTAAAGTCCAGGCCATCATTTTGCCTGTGTTTTCAGTAACATGGGAGATTAGTGCTTTCAGTAACATGGGAGACTGAGTGGGAGAAGGTATTTGACTTGGTGCAGGAGGGTTGCCACTGTAGGAAAAGTAGATCAAAGAATGTGGTTTACTGCTTGAGAGTCGGTAGCATTGGTTCCGGACACTAAAGACAGCATTTATTTCTATCTTATTGATCATAATTCTAGAGTAGTATACCTTTGAATGTCTTTTGAATTGTGTTCAAAGAATGTATCATTTTAGCCAGTAGAGACCCAAGAGCAATTTTAAAGCTGAAAATTATGATTATGAGTACTACTCGGTAACATTTTAAGATGCAAAATGGATAAAGCTGTCTCTGTGATGCCTGGGTTACCTGGCCCTGTTGAAGATACATTTTGTCCTATTGATTTAACATATATTTTAACAGAGTTTAATCTAAATATATAGAAACTGATAGATATCTTTAAATAACTTGATTTTGGAAACGGTTTCATTATAAACCAAAATTCATTGATTTGGGGTTGATCTGAATATTTCAGTGTATTGTTTTGTACTGAAGAGGTAGTGCTAGTGGAAAGTGTGTGCCGGTTTCTCTGCTCTTGATTCTCTTATAAAGTAGCTGTGTGACGTTGGGCAAGTCATTTCATCTGTCTTGACTTCTGTTTCCTCAGCTGTAAAATGAAGGTCCCTCGTAACAATGAAACGCCCACTTAAAAAAATAGAATCAATTTTGAAAATACTGTTTTTCTTCTAATGTTCTTTATAAGGGTATTATAGTGCGAGTTATTTCAGTAGGAAATTATGTATTTTATATATGTTAATTGGATATATATTGTTTCATGGTTATCACTAAGTGTTGATCCCTGATCTGTTGCATTTCCAATCCCCTAAATATTAAGGTACGAATTTTCATTTTATAGTCAGAAACCAAGAATGGCTTAACAGATGTGAAGCCCTTGCTATAAGTACTACCAAAGAAAAAACTCTCTTAAGTTCAGTTCTTTTAAAGACATCGTTTTGCACTAATGTTCCTAATATTTAACTTCCTTATACAGTTGACCCTTCACCAGTGCTGGAGTTAGGGATGCCCCCCACCCCCATACTTGTGTCAAAAATCCATCCACCACAATCCTGCCTCAAAAACAAAGATACATGACTCATTCAAGGGCAGGAAGCTGAAACAGTTTGGATAGAATTAGGACTCAAATTTTAATTCTTTGATACCACATATTGTGATCTCTAATTGAACACAAACTTTCCCCCACACTTAGTTACTTTAAAAATCTGTAAAATGAAAACACAGGTACTATATTCATTGAAGGGAAAAAAAAAAAAACCACATATAAGTGGACCCATGCAGTTCAAACCTCTGTTGTTCAAGGGTCAACTGTAATTATTTATGCTCTATAAAGAGTTAACCTTTTCATGTTACCTAGCTCTGTATTAAGTAGCCAGTTGACTATGTTGAGTTCTTCAGGAAGTTACATAAATCAAATTATAATGATGTTTTGATTCTTTACTGAAGGTTTTTTTGTTTGTTTTGCCTGTTTTAATGATGAAATAGATCTTGACTTGAATTATGTGGCCACTTCATATATCTGTTTCTCACAGCGTGTTCCTCTGGACTTCAATATATATTAACTAAAGGAAAAAAAAGCCTTTTGTGTTGAAATAAATTTAGGATTTGCTGGGATAAATAAGGTTATACGTTATATATTTTGTACCTTTAATACGGTAATAGTGATGTTTCAAGAGGACATGGTTATAGAATTTCCCAGCTTTATTTGACCAAAGAATTTTTTTTTCTTTTTTTAACTCTCTTTTCTTCTTAATTTTTTGGAATTTCTCTTAGTATTCTGTCAGGCATATTTTCAGAAGATACAGCCAGATTCTAATATCCCTTTTGACTCTGTACAGTAGCAGACACAATGATTTTGAGGACAGTCTTGGCCCTGGCTGTAGTTATTTCCCTCAGCCGCGTGGGACAAGATGGGCGTGGTCTTTTATTCAGCCACACAAATTTTGTCAGGCTTAAAAGAATGTTAGTCTTGATTCCTGATGCTAAATGATTATTAGGCTCTGTACTTAATTTGCATTGGAGAAAGAACTGTAATTCAGTTCAGTACTGGCTAGGGAGTCTAATGTTGAACTTAACTTCTATACCTACTAATCAAAACCCAATTTGAGAAAATTAGGATAGTTATATAGTTCATCCATCCATATTTCTGGTTATCTAAAATTTTGGCCTGGGTTCCTGTATCAAGTTTTTTGGTCCCTTTCTGTGGAAATGCTTTAACCCAATTTTTTCTTGGCATTTTCCTTTTTAGATTGAGAGGGACAATAAGAAATAGCCCTATAAAACTCGTTGCTGCATATATGTGAGGATATTTTTGAGGACTTTCTGACACTGCAAGATGTCTTCTAAAGATTTGTGGGTTAAATTTCAGATTTTTGTCCTAGGAAGAATTGTTTTTCTGAGTAACTTCTTTTTTTCTTTTTAAAAGTATTTATGGATACTGTAAATATTGAAACCAATTGTATTTCCTTATTTACGTTGCTTCCTGAAAGCTTTGTGCTAAAATTGTGACCCATCTTTCACAAATATGTAGATTTTTACTCTGGCTTCTTTTTATCTTTACTCAAGGCAGTATTAGTTTTGGAGTTAAGAATGCAGGCTCTGCAATCAGCTTGTGCTCAGCTCTTGGTGCCATCATTCATTAGCTGTGTTGAAATCAGTCAAGCTGCTTAATCTCTGTGAGCATCTTTTCCCCATTTAGGAAATGGAGTTAATTGTACCCTCATAGGGTTGTTGCAAAGATTTTCTGAGATTAATAGATGTAAGCACCTGCAATAGTTCTTGACATGTCTAGAATACTCCATACTGTTTCCCACTTTCATATTCCCTTTGTCTCACTTTATCTACATTAAAGATAATTGGTTTTATATTATTTATAATATTTTATTTATTATAACCTACGTAAAATATTTCTTGAAACAAGGCAGAGCAAGGATACATAAGTGGTGGTTTCTTAGTATGTTGTTTCTTACATAAAATCCAGCAATTAAAAAAAACACTCACAATTGCTTTGCCATAGCTATTTCTAAATTTACAGGAATTTTGAAACTAGACATACACGAAGATTTACTTTTAGTCCACCTCACTTTCATTCCTTTCTCTTTTCGCCTCAAACACACATCACCAAGCAAATCTTCTGTATTATTTGTGTAGGTGTGACAGTAGTTTTCTTAAGATATTTTTTGCTGCAGCCTCTTAGGTTAAAAGTTTCACTATCATTTGAAATCTGTCACAAGATGAAGGAAGTGCATTCATTATAGAACTACTTAATAAATAAGTTCTCCAGTTTGAAGAGCTAGACTTTTATGTGAGGTCAGGCCAGTTGAAGACATTTACAAAGAATTAGTTGTTTGTTATTGCTATATGAGTTGCAAGAATGGAAAAAAAAGAAATTCTTTCTTCAATACTTCCTTCCAGGCTGAGTCATCACTAGAGAGTGGGAAGGGCAGCAGCAGCAGAGAATCCAAACCCCAAAGCTGGTATCACAAAGTACCATTTCTGCAAGTTGGGGGCTCAGAGGGGAGCCATCATGAGCGATGTTACCATTGTGAAAGAAGGTTGGGTTCAGAAGAGGGGTAAGTGTTCAACAAAACCGAAAATAATATGGTTGGTAAGTGTGCTAACATTTAGTGGTGTCCTGGAAATTGATATTTTTTTCTGATTCTGTTAACAAAGTAAACTACGACATACTATGTCCAGTAAGATAGAAACGGTATTTAACATATGTGTTAGGAATTTGCTTGTTATTTAGGGATTCTTTATAATTCTTGATTTTGATCATTTGTAAATTAAGTTATGAAGGTTTAGCTTTCTGGTATGTTGTATGCATATTACAGAAAGTTTGTGTTGTATTTTTCTGTATTGTCCACAAATTCTACAATCCAGAGAGACGTCTTTAGAATAATTTACTATTATTTACTCTAGAAAAGTGTCTAACTTGTATACATTTAAAGACATGTAAATATATAAATATATTTGATTAAGCCAATTTGGGCAGTGGCCGGGGAAGGGTTTAAAGTAGTAAAGGGGGAAGAGTTCACCCACAAACTCATAGATTCAATAATCTCATAATTAGATAAAGTCCAGAAGTAAAAGACCGAAGAGGAAAGGGATTTTGTGTGTATGTGTGTGTGTGTGTGTGTGTGTTTACGCTTAATTTCAAATTTTTGCTTTTCATGTTCTACTTTCAGTATTTCTTGTTCACTCCTACTTTAGATAAATAAATTCAAATGCATTATTGCTCATTTTCAATATTAAAGGAAGAACTCTTCAATGTAAAACTTAGTTTATCTTCCATGAGATTACCTACTAATGTGGGTAATGTGTTTATTAGAAATCTAGAGTTTAGACTGGTTGCCAGGCAACTACTGTTTATCCACATGGCCAAATTTAGTAGGATGAGGACTGTTCCATTCTCAGGGCTTTTAAGTCCCAGTATATCTATTTTCTGGTTAAAAGTTACCTCTTAATAACTTAGTGATTTTAATATTCTTTGAAGGTCTGTAGGTAACACTAAACAGCTGTTGTCAGTAGTTAAGCCTGATTATGTATTAGTGAGTTTTGAAAAATCAGCCTTATTGAGTTATAATTTACATACTATAAAATTCACCAAAGTGTACTCTTTGATGAATTTTGCTAAATTTATACAGTAGTGTAACAATCATGATGTAGAAAATTTCTGTCACCCCAGGTAGCTCCCTCATTCCCTTACGCAGTCAGTCCTCTTCCCTCAACCCTGGCAAGCACTAATTTGCTTCTACTATAATTCTCCTTTTGTAGAATTTCATATATGTAGAATCACAGTGTGTGGTCCTTTGCATCTGATTACTTTCACATGGGATAATACTGGAAAGATCCATCTGTGTTGCTGTATATATCATTAGTTTGTTGTATATATCATTAGTATATATCATTCCTTTTTATTGTTGAGTAGTATTCCGCAGTCTGGGCATACCACAGTTTGTTTATCAGTTTACTAGTTTTGATGGACATTTGGGTTTTTAGTTTTTGGCTATTATGAATAAAACTGCTATGAACATTTCAGTGCATGTCTTTGCATAATGTGTTTTTTATTTTTCTTGGTTAGTAACTTAAGAATGAGATTGCTGAGTCATATGGTAAGTGTGTGTTTAACTTTATGAAGACTGCTAAACTTCCAAAGTGGATTATTTGTATTCCTAAATTTAATTTCTTTTGTAGGATTCTCATTTATAAATTTGGAAAACATTTTCATATTTTAGTGCTGTATGAAAGTTATTTTAAAAATTAATTTGTCTATTACATTCATATTATTTTTCCTATTTTTGTTTTGGGATGGCAGATCATTAAACTTTTTGGAGTTTTATTTTTTTTAATCTCAAAAAGTGCTCTCACAAGATTGTTGGTGAGGATTAAATGAGATAGTGGGTGTGGGTGTGTTTTGACAGTTCTAACACAGTAAGCTATTACTATCACTTTTTTTTCAGTGATTTAGAGTGGTTCTTGAGTCTAATTAATTATGACTTCTCTGGAATACTTCTCAGAATAGCAGGTTGGTATTTTATACATGGGATATAGAAAAAAGAAAAAATGAAAAAGATTTTCTCGTTTTTCCTGCATTGGTTAGGGAAGGAGAATTATAGTAATTGTGTGTGTGTGTGTGTGTGTGTGTGTTCTGGAAAGTAATAGTCATATAAACATGAGATTTTAAATAGTACACAAAGACATAGAATGAAAAGTAACTCCACTTCTTCCAACTAGTTTCTCTCCTCAGAGGTAACCATTTTAGACCTTTTCTATTTTTACATCTTCTGATGATGATAATAATCACAGTAATTTTATATGTAATATGCTAAACTTTATTTTTGATGATTCCAGTATATCTCCATTGTGAAAAATGAAGAATTTGAAATTTTAATACCTAGTCTCTCCCTTCTTCCTTTTACTCATTTCGTTTTTGGCATTTATGGTTAAACTTCTAGCTGTTGCACTGTTAATTCTAGAAAGCTTTTAAACATGTCTAAACTTGCTGCTTTACAAGTTGAGAAAAATTGGTACCCTCTGACAGTCTTTCCCTTGAATTCCACATTTCCTTTCCAATTGATGTCAACTGTAACATTTATTTTACATTGTCAGGGTTTGTAATAGTTATACTTACTGATTCTGAAAAGCAATAGTAATCTATATTATGATTATGTAAATACTACTGTCTGCTAAAGAAGAGTAGTATGATTTGTATGATGAGATCCATAGAGAATGAGTGGATTTTTTATACTCTGTTGGTACTCAGAATCATCCCGTACTGCAGTCTGGCTTCTAGTTTAGAATATAACTTTTTCCTGGATTTTCTAATTGCCACACTTTGCCCGTATTGGTGGAAGGGTGTGTGCCTTCTTCATCATATCACTTGGTTATTGAGCTTTTTACTTTTACTATTTGTTGAAGTTCTGATATGAACTGACTTTTTTGAAGATGATGCTTAGCTAATATCATGCTATTTAATTGCATTGTTGGATAAGTTCTGTACTTTCTTAGATCTCACATTGTTCGTCTTTTTGTTTTGGATTTATTTTGCAGTTTTCTAGAGCACATTCTGAAGTAATTTTTTTGGAAAGAATGCATGTAGGTACTTGTTAACACAGTGTTTGAAGTATCTTTTTTACTTTTGCACCTGATACATACCCTGGCTGGGTATAGAATTCAGGTTTAAAATAAGTTTCCTTCAGCATCTTGAAGGTTGCATTTCATTACCTTTTAATGACCAGTTTTACTGATAGAGGCTTGATGCTACTATGAATAGTGTTTTTGTAGATAGACTGTTTTTGTTCTCTGGAAGCTTTTTGTGTTGATGCCTCTTTATCCTTGGTGTTATGAAATTTAAATAGGATGAGTTACAGTCCTTCTAAATTCATTGAGTGAATTAAATTCATTTAAATTCATTCAGTAAAGCATTTTGTGGGCCCTTTGAAAATGCGGCCTTATGTCTTCAGTTCTGGGAGATCTGTATTTCTTTCATTATTTTTTCCCTTCTATGTTCTCTATTCTTTCGCTTTTCCCCCCCATAGCTTCTGTACCAATACTATGTTTTGAAGTTGTTTTGTTTGCCATGTTTTTGTTTTTTCTCTTCAGAGAGCTGAGATTGAATTACTTATCTCAGCTATTACTTTATATTTCTGGGAATTCTCTCTAGTTTGTGACCACCTGCTTTTATTTTATGTAAATAATATAATCTTTAATCTTAGAACACTAAATAGATTTTAAGTTGTTTTTCCTCTGTGAATTATTCTTCCAGTTTGTGCTTATTTTGGTTCTTTTTTGATGGTGTTTATTTTCTTCAGGTGTCTGGTGATCCTTGTTTGTCTATGTATATTTCTGAATTAAAGTCTAAAGTTACATAGTGTCCTCTGTTTTTATAGGTCATGTATTTACCTTATACTTTGATAAATTAGATCCACTGAATGAGGATTTGTGATGGTAGTGTTTAACTGTACTCTTGAAAAGACTACTTGAAATTTTACGGAAAATCAAATTGAGCATTACATTTTTTTTCTTCCACACTTAATTCATTCCTTTAGAGATTTTTCAGTATTACTTTAATAATAATTTTGTGTTTTCATCAAGCATATTTTATTTTATAGTTCGTTATTTGGCTATACTTTGGATCAAAGAATTTCTCCCAAAAGAGTATTAATTATTTGCCTCTTAACTTGTTACCTGGGGAAGATTATTATCACCTGAACTTTGGTGTCTTGTTTGAAAATAAATATATCTGCCTTCTTTACCTCATGGTGTGGTTGTATTATGAGATAATGCATTATGCATTATGAGATAATGTATGTAGAAGAGTATTTTTAAACTATTAAACTATAAATAAAAGGTATTGATAAAAAAAGTTATGATACGGTCCTTACATTGAATATCAGTCCTTTTTCTTAAACCTGTATTTATGAGTCAGTTCTTAGCTGCTATCCAGATATAATCTTATTTTACTTGTACTTTTAATGTGAGTAAGTTGCTCTTCAGTAAATATCTTTCTAGAAAAGGGAGAAAAGGATTTAAAGATAATTATTGTTTTTATGTAGGATAGATGCTTTCCTAACTTTGGTTAGTAGTGGTATATTAGTAGTGTCACTTAATTTTTCTGTACTTTTCTGGAGCAGTTGAGGTAATTGAGATAACACATCAACATGGTATTGTTGGTGTTAGAAGTGACAAAAGAAACATGAGTTGCAAACTTGAATAAAGTATTATCTGTATTTTCCTCTTGATGGTCCTAGGAGAGCATCTCACAGTTCGGCTGCACATCAGCATAAGAAGCATCTGCATATGTATTAAACATTTGTTAAAATGTCTTTTGTGTTAAACATTTGTTAAAATGTCTTTTTCAAAGACCAGCTTTTGGTATACTTTAGGTAACTCAGAATCTCTAGATGTCAAAAATTTTGCTTTCTTAGTTTGTTCCAGTACAGCTAGTGATAATTTTCTCTGAAGAAACTTACTGTATAAATAAAATGGGAAATTTAACCAGCTTAAAAGGTTTAAATTATAGAATTAAGTGGATTTAATAATATTACATAAGGGCTCATCGTAATTTATAAAATTCTGTTTAGTTAATGGTACTATTTCTTAAAAATCTAAGTAGTCTCTTACTAATGTGAAGAGCCAATTTCTTGATAAGAAGTTAAAATTTATAATGTATTTCTAGTAAACTCATAATCTTACTGTTTTGAAATTGACACAAATCTAAGAGGTGCTTTTACCATTAAAACATTTTGATTGATGAAAGTGCTGCATGCGTGTATTAGTTTCTTACACTTTTCCTCGTGTTAGTGCCTAATCTGTTGAACTTTCATGTTGTGTTCTGTGCGTATAACCAGCTTGTGCTTCCAGAGAACTTTTTCCCTAATTTGTCTTGTACTTAATGGTATCTAATTCAGGATATCCATAAACTGTGTCCCTTGAATTATATATTTTTTACACTCTATGAAATGGTTTGTTTAGATGAACTAGAATGTTAGTATTTGGTAATTCTAAGCTAAAACTTTATAGTTTTTTGAGTTTTCTCACAAAATAGCTTAATGCCCACTGTGTAAAATATAATTCATTAACAAAGTTTGTAAGCTGGATTATGTTTTATTGTGATTGCTGTGATCTAGTCAATTGTAAGTTGTTACAGAAAACAAAGTGCACATTTTTGGGGGTGCTCATCTAAGTCCAAGGGCCTTTCCTTCTCCTTTAATTTGTGTGTACTTGTGTACATTTTGTTCATGTTTTATTTAGATTACTTCTGAAGTAAATTATAAAGTGATTAAGCAAAAAGAAAATGACAGTATCATTTCCTGTTTACTACTTACCAGCAAACATTTTCCATAGAGAGTAAAGAGCTGTGGTGGTGACTATAAACCGCATGATAGATTAGAGAAGCTCACTTTGACTATTGATGTTACAAATGGAGAAGAAACATGGAAAAATTAAATTTGTTTTCTACTGGTATTGAAACTCTGAGATTTAATGTATTTACAATAATGTGAAATTTGTTTTTCCTGTTGTTTCAGTATTTTTGTATTGAAAAATTTAACCAAGTAAACCAAATGGAGAGAACCATCAAATGATAAGCCTTCATATGCATTCTGTAAAGTTGCTGTTATACACCATCCCAATCAATAATTGAGTTTTGTGTATTGACTTTGTATCCTGCAGCCATATTAAATTCACTTATTAATGTTAACTCTGAAGGTTTTTTATGTTGATGGTCAAGTTATCTGCAAAGAGCCACAGTTCTGTTTCCTCCTTTCCAGTTTTTATGCCTATAATTAATTTTTCTGGTCTTACTTCATTAGTTAGGACCTCCAGTACAATGTTGAGTAAAATTGGTGAGAGTGGACATTTTTGCCTTACTTCTTATCTTATTGGGAAAGCATTTATTTTACTACCAGGTATCACATTAGCTGTAGGTTTTTCATTGCTACCCTTTATTGAGTTGAGAAGCTTCCTTTCTATTCCTGTTTTCCTAAGAGAACTTATTTGTTTGTTAACAAAAGTTTTCTTTTAGTACCAAATAAGGGAGGTACTCAGAACTGTTGGTCAGGATTTAAAACTCTCTAAGAATGGAAGAGGGAAGTATCTTCCATCTAGTGAAATCCTCATGCTATTTGAGTAGTGTCATTCACTACTCTCCGCCCCGGTGGGGAGTGCAGGGAAACTGTACCTCTTGAACTTGTTGGGGTATTTCCCTTGGAGAAGCTACCTCCATAGTTTCTATATCCTTTGAAACAGAGAAACTTTCTTTAATTGTCTAATGGCATTCAATAATCAGTCACATTGGTCTTAACTGATGTGACAGCTGTGCACCTACCACTGTATTTTTTTATAGGTATGTTTCGCTTATGCTGGTTTTTCTATTTGGCATGTTTTATTTTTGTCTTCTGTCTTTGTTGAAGAAAATCTTCCATGATCCACAAGGCCAAATTTTAATATCATCTTCTCAATATTTCCCAGATCACAGTCTCGCAAACTTAGAATGATTCTTCTTGTCTGTCAATATTCTATCACTTTCATGCCTTTCCTTCCTTTGGCTTTATATTGACTAATTATTATGTAGATCCATTATTTTACCTTCTCTGTTGTAAGCTCCCTGAGGGGAGGAACTGTGTCCAGTATAACTGTATTTCTTTCTCATATAGGATCTACCAGTACCTTGAATATAGTAGGCTCTTGTTCAGTCTTTGCTGAATGAATAAGGAGGAGGAAGAAAACAATCTAGGAGCTCAGACAGCAGTATGTCACAGATTTCAGGTCAGGGATCTAGAATTGGGGCAGCTGAGGCAAGGCAGGGAACACAGAATAGATCACAGTTATAAAAGCAGCCTGTATCTAGGATACGATCCTGGGGTTCTAGAACAGATCATATATCTGTCAAGTTTTTGTGCGTAGGGACTTAAAAGGGTAGGAAATGATAGAGCTGAGTGAATGGTTATTCCTGGCAGAGGTGGCTGAACAGAACCCTGATAGTCCCTGCATGGGTTAGTGTATAAGTTATCTAAATCAGTTAAGTATGACACTGTAGGGAAAATATAGTGGTGATCATATACGATGTTCTGGAAAATTTACCCATATTTTAAGGATAATTTTTGCTTTACTGTTAAAACTGACAAGTACTTCTGAGTTCATGAAACTTAAGCCTGTAGGAAGAATCTTTTCTGATGTGTTTCTGGTAAATCACTGATCTCAGATAATTGTGAGTGATTAAAATCTCACCGTATAAGACATAAGTGTTTTAATCATTTAACAACTCTGAGCACTAGTAGTGGTATTTGTTTTGCCATCTGTTTTCTATGTGATAGGCCTTCAGATACTTCAAAATCGCTATGATGTCTTCTTTGAAATCATCTTTTTAAGCAAAATGTTTTCTTTTGTTTACTGTATGACATGGTCTTTAGCCCTCTTATACATAATCTTGGTGTCCTACTGTGGAAATACCTCTTTGTCAATGTTTCTCTTAAAATGTGGTCCCCAGAAGTGAGTGTAACAGTGTAGCTGTGGTCAGGGCAGGGAGGATCACAGCAGGACTGTTAGCCTCCGATGTCTGTCTTGGCAGGACTATCACTGCAATTTAAGGCTGCAGTCACCTTTTAGAGGAACTTTTATTATGTTTTGTTTATACAAGTTATTTACGTATGCCAGTTTGTTGTCCAGATGTTACTAATTTACTTTCCCATCACTAATTTGTAAAAGTTTGTGCATTCTCATACCATAGCCATCACTGGGTGTTATCTTTTTTAGTTTTTGCGATTATATTGCTATTTTATTTTACATTTCTTGTTACTTAGATTAAACTTTGTTGTTACTGTTTTTTTCTCAAATAAATTGCTTTTCATATCCTTAGTCAATTTTTATATAAGAAGCCTATGTCTTTAGTCAGATTCACAAATAGTATATATTCTTATTTATTTACAAGAACTTTTTACATATGCAGAATACTGTTAGTTTATTAATCATTTTGCTGTTGTTGCAAATATTTCCCTGGTTTGTTTATGCCTTTTAACTGTATGGTATGTTTTTGTCATGTAAAGGTTTTTAATTGTTGTGCAGTCTGCTATATCATACTTCTCTTCCAAGGAGGCTGTTGAGGTCCTACTTAGAAATTTTTGCCGTTTTCTTTGAGCACTATTATGATTTTAAAAATCTGAATTATGGAAGTTAATACATGAATTCTTTTTGTAAAAGATTAAAGAGGCGAATAAATAAATATAGTACCGTATAATTCCTCCACTGTATTTTCCTTCTCAGAACAAAATCACTGTCAAGTGTGTTATGCCAATATAAAGTCAGATTTTTCCTCAAATATTTAAGAACCAGAAATATAATGCCAAACTGTAAGTAGTATTTGCCTCTTGCCAAGAGACTAGGATTCAAGAGATTGGGCAAGGGACAGGAAGAGGGATAATTAAAGTAATGAGACTTAATATGCTTTCTGTAAACATTTGGTTCTTTTTGTTTTATCTCATTTTGCATAAATGGCATCATAATCACCTAACAATATATCTTAGAGATTTGTCTATGCTATTGCAACATGATAATTCAGAACACAAAAATGACTAGTTTGAGGTAACTTGCTCTTAGTGAATCTACTGTTACTTCTCATTCATTTACTTTTCTCATTTGTTGTTGTTGGCGGGAGGTAATTTTGTTTTTTTTTTTGTTGTTGTTTATTCATTTGTTTAATGGAGGCACTAGGGATTGAACCCAGGACCTCTGGCATGCCAGGCATGTGCTCTACCACTGAGCTATACCCTCTCTTCTACTTTTCTCATTTTTAAGTACTGTCAATTTAATCCAGTGTTTAAGAGAATGGAACTTAATTTTAAGTCAAGTCTTTGCCTTTTAATGACTGTGGGCAAAATACTCAATCTTAATATGCCTTAAATTTCTCATTTATAAAATGGAGATGATAATAGTATTTACTTTATTTTTATATGGTCGTAAGACTCAGAGGTCATAATATTTGATTAGCTTTTATCACAGTACATGGGATATATTAAATAGTTAATAAATAGTAGTTGCTAGTATTATTTAATAATCTAAAATATTGCTAAATTTGACATCAAGTTTACTAATATTAATATTTAGGCTCAGTCGTTGTTTTCTTCTATAAAAAGAATAAGGATAGTTGCCCTTCCAGGGTTTTTTTTTGTTTTGTTTTGTTTTTAATACCCTTCTCATGCTCTATATTTCTCAAAGATTATTGTTGTTAATTGGAACTCAGAGTGATAACTTCTCTATCTTCTCAGCACCTTTGGGCATCAATGCTTGCGTTATGATGGTTCTTTTTTAAGAAGACAACTGTAAAAGAGGAGTTATTAGTATTCCTTTTCTGTTGTCTGGTCTGAATGTTGTGCTCTCTTCTTCAGTCTTCTTTTTTTATAATTTTAAAATTTATGTTTGTCCTTAACATTTTTAAAAATTCATTTGTTTTTTCTGTATTCTCTGTTATGATACATCTGTCTTTTCCAGCACTTTTTCTTGAATTAAATGAATTAGTGCTATAGCAGCAAGTACACACACTTTTTTTTCTTTCTCACTCAGGATTGGGTGAGGCCAAATAATAGTTGCATTTTAATCCTGCGTCTTTTGACTAACAACGTTTGTTATATAAGAACACTGATTCTTTATCTTCCACAATAGGAAACTAAGACTTTTTTTTCTAAAATTAATGTCAAGAAATAGAGGCTTAAGTCTTTTTTTTTAATGTTACGATATCAACCAATAGAAAAATTGAAAAGTAGTGAAAATTAAGAAAGGTGAAGGGGAACAATTTCTCACCTTCATAGTGGAAAGTCAGTTGATATGGTTACAGGTGATAAATCAAGAAACAGCAATATACAGACACCAGTTCCATTTCTTTATACTAACAATGAAATATGAGAAAGGAAAGCAAAAAAATACATATCCCTTTTAAAATTGCATCAAAAAAATAGAATACTTAGGAATAAACTTGATAAAGGGTGTGAAAGAGTTATACACAGACAACTATAAAATATTGATTAAGGAAATTAAAGATGATTTAAAGAAATGGAAAGATCTCATGCTCTTGGATTGGAAGAATTAACATTGTTAAAATGACCATACCATCTAAAGTAATCCATAGATTTAATGTGATCCCTATCAAATTACCCAGGACATTTTTCATAGAACTAGAACAAAAAAAAAATCCTAAAATTTATATGAAATCACAAAAGACCCAGAATTACCAAAGCAATACTGAAAGAACGAAACTGGAGGCATAACCCTCCCAGACTTCAGACAATACTATAGAGCTACAGTAATCAAAACAGCATGATACTGGCACCAAAACAGACAATGGAACAGAATAGAGAGCCAGAAATAAACCCACACTCGATCAGTTAATCTTTGACAAAGAAGGCAAGAATATACAATGGAGAAAAGACAGTCTTTTCAGCAAGAGGTGTTGGGAAACCTGGACAGCAACATGTGAATCAGTGAAATTAGACCACTCCCTCACACCATGGACAGAAATAAACTCAAAATGGCTTAAATACTTAAGCATGAGACACCATAAACCTAGAAGAGAACACAGGCAAAACATTCTCTGACATAAATCATAGCAATGTTCTCCTAGGGCAGTCTTCCAAGGCAATAGAAATAAAAGCAAAAATAAACAAATGGGACCTAATTAAACTTACAAGCTTTTGCACAGCAAAGGAAACTATAAACAAAATGAAAAGACAACCTATGGAATGAGAGAAAATATTTGCAAACAATGTGACCAACAAGGGCTCAATTTCCAGAATATACAAACAGCTCATACAAGTTAAAAAAAAAAACCCAATCAAAAAATGAGTGGAAGACCTAAACAAGCAAGTCACCAGTGAAGATGTATAAATGGCCAATAGGCCAATTAAAATATGCTTATTATTGCTTATTATCAGAGAAATGCAAATCAAAACTTGAGTGAGGTATCACCTCACACCAGCAGAATGGCCATCATTAAAAAGTCCACAAACAACAAATGCTGGAGAAGGTGTGGAGAAAAGAGAACCCTCCTACACTGTTGGTAGGAATGTATTTTGGTGCAGCCACTGTGGAAAACAGTATGGAGATTCCTCAAAAAACTAAAAATAGACTTATTACATGATCCAGCAATCCCACTCCTGTGCATATATCCGAAGGAAGTCTAATTCAAAAAAGTACATGCACCCCAGTGTTCATAGCAGCACTGTTTACAATAGCCAAGACTTGGAAAAGCAACTTAAATGTTCATTGACAGGTGGTTGGATAAAGAAGTGGTATATATATATAACAGAATACTACTCAACCATAAAAAGAAATGAAATAGTAGTATTTATAGCAACATAGATGGCCCTGGAGACTGTCATTCTAAGTGAAGCAAGCCAGAAAGAAAAAGAAAAAATACTGTATGATATCACTTATATGTAGAATCTAAAAAATAAGCACACAGATGTACCTGTTTATGAAACAAAGAGAGTCACATAGAAAACAAACTTACGGTTACCAAAGGGGAAAGGGGATGAAGAGGGATAAAATGGGAGTTCTGGGTTTGCAGATACTAACTACTATATATAAAATAGGTAAACAACTTGGTCTTACTGTATAGCACAGGGAACTGTATTTAATATCATACTCTATACCGAGAAGAAAAGGAAAAGGAATATATATACACACACACATATGTATATGTAACTGAATCTTTATGCTTTTTGTTTTTTTGTTTCTTGTTTTTCTTTTGGAGGAAAGAGGTAGTTAGGTTTATTTATTATTTTTAATGGAGGTACTGGGGATTGAAACCAGAACCTTTTGCGTGTTAATCACGTACTCTACCACTGAGCTATACACTCCCCTGAATCTCTATGTTGTACAACAGAAAATAAAACAACATTGTAAATTGAATACTTCAGTTTAAAAAATTATTTAAAATAAAGAAATAGAGCCATAATGCCAGAAGTATTAAAAATGGCTATTTTTTGACAAGTGGAATGGTGAGGGTGTTTATGTGTGTGTGTGTGTGTGTGTATTTGGGGGGGAGAGTATGATTGTGGAAGCGACACTTTCATTTTTAAGTCATATTTTTTCATATGTTGATTTATTACTTTGTGCATGTACTAATGATGATAAACTATATTCTGCATGATCCCAATTTATGAAAATAAAACAGTGTTGTATATTGATATGTATCTAAAAGTTGATCAGAAGGAAATAAACCAAAATATTAAAAGTGATTGTCTTTGGGTAGTGAGTTCTTTCTTTATTAAATTTTTCTGTATTTGATAAAAGTTCTAAGGTGAATATATTACTTTTATAGTCAGAAAAAAATATTACGAAGGGAAAATATCTGGTACCTCCAGTGTTTAATTTATCAAACTTATTTGGCATTAGTATGATGGTTTTTTGTTTATACAAGTACTGTAACTTTTTTAAATGCTTTTTTTTGGAAGTATAGTCAGTTTACAATGTTGTATCAATTTCTGGTGTACAGCGTAAAGTTTCTGGCTTACACATACATACATATATTCATTTTCATATTCTTTTCATTGTTGGTTACTACAAGATATTAAATATAGTTTCATGTGCTATACAGTACAAACTTGCTGTTTATCTTACTTTGTGAGGATTTTCCTTGTACTTTTGAGAGTTAAGAGATACTCTTCTAAAGTTCCATAGGTATTTTGTGCTAATTGTTCCGTATGTAACATAGATGTAATATTTGTTGCGTTCATGGGAGAAGGTGAACACCATGTCCTTCTACTCCACCATCTTGGCAGTCCCCTGTAACTTTTTTTTAAATTAAAAGAATTGTACACCATATTCTGTAAATGTTTGTAACTGTAAGGCAAGGATTCTGTTCAAAATACAGAAAGCCCAGCCAATAGTGACAAAGACAGATTAATTTTTTTTTTTACTTAAGAAGGGTAAAAGTGGGCAGTGGCTGATTGTTTATCGATAAGGATACAATCATTGAAGATTCAAGCTCTCTCTGCTTCTTCACCTTTTAACTTGTTGGCTTTTCATTCCTACACTTGTTGCTTCAAGGTTTTGAAATGGCTATACTGACGAACACTGCATTGCTGTTCAAGGCAGACAGTTGAGAGATGGCTACTATCAGCCACACTATCCCTTTTGTTAGGAGAGCACTAACTTTCACAGAAGCTCACTATCAGACTTCCTTCTATGTCTTGTTATCCAGAAGTGGGTTCTGAGTTACCTTAGCTGCTGGAAAGGGAGTGTCTGGTTTTCATTCTCTGTAGTGGGAGGTGGCCAAGGTAAAGGGGATTTGGGAATTGATACTGCATTAGCAAACCAACAGTGTCTGTTGTAAAAAGTTTTATGTATTTATTAGAATGTTTGTACTTCAGTTCTCAGTCAGATTTCCAGCAGAGACAGCAGCCTTTCTAGTGGTCAGATTGAATATTTGGCACATAGCATTCTCTAAAATTTACCCCTGTGGAAATTATTCTAAAATGTAGCCATTCTGTCTGTTCATAGGAGTACTAGGCTTATGCTCCCTTCTTATAGAAAGATAGCTTGGTATTCTGAGGTGATAGTGAATTAGGAGGCATGTTTACAAAATGATCCCAATTTGACTTGATTCTCCTTGCAGAATCCAAATTTCAGTTTCTGCCCAGTTTTCTGAGGATTGTGTGTTTAGTGTATTAAATCAATTATGTACAAGTTTTCAGTTTTGTTTTTAAGTCAAGAATATGCAATGAAATTGGTAGTCACAGGTTTTATGGCTGATTCCAACTCTACCAAACCAAATAATACAGGGTCAGCCAACAAGACCCAAATTACATCATTCACAGTATTAGGTCTTACATTTACTTGGATTTTTTTCTTCTGTATATTTTAATGGGTATTACCCCTTATTTTCTTATTCCTCTGTCACTGGCTTCTTTTAAAAATGCAAATTTGTATAGATTTCATTGTGAAATTTATGGGTTTCAGCATTAAAATGTTACTAAATAAAAGTAAATTACTATCAAATTAGACTTCAGAAGTTTAGCTCTTAATGGTTGTCTTTATCAGTGAGTTGATAAACTATTTTTTTTGGTTAATTTTCTTGCTGAGTACCCAGAGATGTTTAATAGTCCCAAGCAGTTTTGTTTGTTTGTTTTTTAGTTTAAAAGAGTGTGATAACTTTATGCTTTTGAGGAGTGAAGGATTGTTCCTGTAAAATAAATGAGCATGTTTATCTCTAGTAGTTGGTTAAACTAATTTCTTTATTGAGTTTTAGAGGGTCTATCCAGGGTCTAGTCGGCTTCCTTTTTCACTGCTAACTAGATGAGTGATGGTTGTATATGTTACTTCCCCACTTGGGTCTCATTTGTGATTTAAAAAAATGAAAATGTTTTATTGTAAGGTAATACCTAGAACTTTTTTTTCTGGTTAACATCATATGATCCTGTGATCTGTGGATGCTGAAGTTATTTTGAGACCCGGCTTTAATGGGGGTTAAGGCTTGGGATACATACATTGTTATAAGCACTTGAGATGATTGGAAATTGCTAGACTAATAGCTGATGTTTAGCTTTTTCATTGGAAAAAGCTATGAAACCTATTTTTGACGGAAATACCCAGGGGTGGCCATTGCTTTTTCTTCCTACAGAGATAAGTGATCTCTTGTTGCTGTTGGCATGAAGCTATCACCGTTATTTTCAAAGTCATATAGATATTACCATTGCTCTTATAAACCCTTTCTTCCCAACAGTTGTGGGCATTCTTACTCCTGGGATGATTTGGGGTATATGTGTGTATGTGTGTGTTTTAAATCATGTTTAATGTTTGTTATGCTAATGTCAGCTTAGTTGTCACTACCAAAGGAATCTTTTTCTGACCCCCCAGGCTAGATCACGTTATTTGCTTACATGGTGTTTTTAAATTTTCATAGTCTGGATTATGTATATAGTCTGATTTTATAATATCTTTCTTTTCAGCTAGATTGAAAGCTCTTAGAGGGCAGTGACCATATTTCTTGTGCTGACTTTCATCTATAATGTCCAACACATAATTGGTATTCAGTGTATTTTCTTTGAATAAATGAATAAATTCATATTGTTTCCCAACAAATATTAAATGAGTAGAAATATAATGTAAATAAAAACTCAAAATACTTACTAGAATTAATGATTGTTGCCTTTGCTATTACCAAACAATGATTCTGATTCTAAAAGGAGAGGAAAAAGTAATCAAGGTAGTTGTATAAATGGCTTTTATTATTGTTTGTGCAAGAACAGTGAACATTCCCTAGTACAGGAAGCAACTTTTAAAAACTGCTGGCAAAACTAAGAAGTCAGACTGTCCTTGACCATTAGATCAAATGTTTTAGAGCCTGAGTTTCTTTAAATCTTCATCAGTTTGTAATAAACATTTTGATGCAATAAAAGATTTATTCTGTAATTTTTGGTCTTCGTAAACAAAGAGCTTAACTAAATTTGCTAAAACAAAACTTTCTAATTTGTACTAGTTTCATTTTTAAGAAGTTCCTTTCCTTTCAAGTGCACAATACTTTAAAGTGAGCTCAGCTGTATTAGCAGATAAACATGTTGATTCATTTGGTCCAGAGCTACTGAATGAAGCCGGAGGGGCAAACTTTGTTCTTTCCCCCACCCAGTGGCAGAATGTTTTTCTTCCTCTTCTCCTTGTGGGAAGGGGAATGGAGTAAGTGACTCTCTTTATTTAGGTTCACCTGAATTGATTAGGAGGTAAGTGGAAAAGATTTCCTCACTATTTACTTCTCCTTTTTCTTCTTTTAATTCTTATCATTAACATAAAGCATATGCTTCTCATCCAGTGCTCATACTTGATGAGTATGTGGAGTAACAATTTGCTGTTATGTATTGGTTCACAGTTTTTAGAAAGCCATTTTACTTAATGCTGTGTTTTGAGTATGAGTCAGGTATCTTCAGATATGTTGCATTTTGAGGATGGACTTAATTTTGGAAGCAAAGTGTGCTATATCCAGTGATACTGGGATAATACTCATAATTTATGGTAAAGATTTTATGAAGTATATAAAGAACTTTTATAAGAAAACTAGGATGATCCTTGGTATTTTGGAATAGTTGTTTTTTAATTGACGTATAGTCAGTTTACAATGTTGTGTTGGTTTCTGGTGTTCAGCACATTGTTTCAATCATATCTGAACGTACATATATTCATTTTCATATTCTTTTTCACCGTAAGTAGGAAAGGACCAAAATATGTAGCTTTTACTATTACTTAAACCCTAGAAGTAAGTATTTCAGCACACATTGTTTCCTCTGTGTTTTATACAGTGTTAGGTACAGTGAACATGCAAAGATTAATAAGAAATTCTCTCTGCCCTCAAGTAGCTTACCATCTGTGTGATATTTCCCAAAGTATACATCGTTATAGGATGATATTCTTCAAAAATAGATTTCTGCTTTTGAATAAGCTTGGAAAATACCTGGATTAAATAAAATAGAAGTTTTCCTTAGGATTCTCAAAATTGTCTGTTGTATATTATGGAATTCCAAAAAGTAATTATACTTTGTAAGATTCTCCAGATGCAGTTTCTTTTTTCCCTTATGAAACCTCTGGGGTGGGATCTTAGGGGAGGAGACGGTGGGAAGGAGTGGCAGTGGCATGTTCAGGAAGAGGATGGTTGATCTATTATGGGACACCCTTTGGGAAACATTGAACTAATGTAAATTCTTAACTAGCCCATGCCTTTGAATGCTGTCTCAAAAGGCTAGCGTTTGGTGCAGAATGTCTATTTATGCATCTTAATCCTTTCTGCATTGGATGAAAGACTTGGCTCTTTTGATTGAATTAGTTAATTGGAAATGGGAATTAGTAATTAATATGAAGAATGGTACCTGTTATCTCAAATTCAGCCTGTCTGAAAGCAGACTAACCATTTCTTGGAAAATAGTTATACCTCCCAGCTTTCTATTTGATTGTACTGTTTTACCCCCTTTTCTAACCCTTAGACATGAGACCACAGTCATTGACCTTTTCCTTAGTCTTATCAAGCCATAGTCTCAGTGGCTATAACCAAATACTGCCTAATTTTTCCTTAACATTCACGGGTGTTTTTTCCATTCCCATTGCTATCATCTAGCTTAGATACACATGAAGTAAATGACCAGTAAATTAAATATTTGTCAAATGATGAAATCTGTATATGATTCCATCAGCAGTGATAACACTCCAATGACAGATGTGTCTCATGGCACATTCCTCCTTTTAGTCCTTTACCATTTTATGTTGCACTGTATGGACTATGTTGAGTTTCTGCTCTGAGCTCTCAGTAGCTCACTGTTGCTTAGGAAAATGGTCCAGAAGTCTTAATCTGGTGCTTATCCGGCATCAGTCTGCCCTTCCAGCTTAGGCCTCACTACTTTTTGATTTATACCATATGCTCTTCTCACTGATGCTATTGGTCACCATTTTCCGAGAAGTCCCTACTTTTATGGCTTCTATCTGGTGGCATGTGTCATTCCTTCTAGTTGAAATGCCTTTTTTTTTTGGCCACATTTAATTACTTAAATCTTAACCGTCAGCGAGACTCATTAAATGTCGATACGCCCATGATCTCTCCAGCTGACAGTGCTGTTATTTTTCTCTGAACATAAATTTCTATCTGTAAATATAACTTTGTACTACTTTTTTTTAATGCCATTTATGTATTATAATAGATGTTAATATGCCTGGTTTTTCTCCTCTAAACTTAGTTTTTTAAGGCAATGTGGTATAAAGTATGACTGCAGTAACAGATAAACCTACAAATCTCAGTGGATTAATATAGTTTAAATTTTGTTTCTTGCTCAGTAAAGTCCCAAACAATCAATATTTCTGATTGGTAGGCTCTTTTCATCTTGCGGCTCCACCAATTTTAGCAAATGGTTCCTATGAGCATATGCTTATCTGCATGAAGATGGAAAAGGAAAGAACATGGAAAGATCAGCAGGGGAGATTTGTAGTGGGCCAAGCATAAGAATGGCACTCCTCATTTCTCATATTTCATGAGCCAGAACTCAGTCACATGGCCATGTTTGACTGCAGGGGAGACTGGGAAACATGTGCCTAGGAAGAAGAGGTTTTTGTGAAGACAGGTCAGTCTGTCAAAGTCCTTAAAAACTTGGGCTCTGAAGTCAGAACAAACCTAGATTTTAATTCTGGCTGTATCACTTAGCAGCTATGTAAGCTTGAACAAGTTTTACTGTCTTTTCATCTGTGAGATTTAACTGATAATACAGGTAAAATACTTGGCATATACTAATTACTCAGTAAATATTAGCTGTCATTACCATCTTTACTGACATATCTTGTACTTCTGTTGCATAGGTGCTTATTAAATATAAATATTAAGTGAATTTAAATATGGCTAACTTAAGGAGTTTCTTGTGTCATAAATTCTTTAGTTAATAGTATTATGGTAAAAACTATCAAGAGATCTATCTATACCAGAACTTGTAAATTATACCATACTGAATTATAGTATTCTTGCCAAATAGAGTGTTTCATAAACATACTTTAAAAAGATTGAGCAATACTTTTGGAGTGGTTGGAATATAAAGTAGGAAAATCTCCTAGGAGGTAGGTCAGTAAAACAAAGAGATGGAAATAGGAGGAAAAACGGTAGGAAAATTTGAAGACCGGTTCAGAAGTTTTCAACATCAGAATTACAGATTTTTCAGAAAGAAATCAGAAGAAACAGGGGGAAAAGTTAGTAATGAAATAAATCAAGAAAAATTTTTAAGAACTAAAGGACATGATTTTTTTCAGATTGAAAGGGCCCATTGAATATGTTACACAGTGATTGATGATAGACTCCTAGTAAGGTACATCACTGTAATTAAAGAACTAGACCCACAGATAAAGGAGCAAGAATCAATGCCTTCAGGCTTCTCAACAGTAGAAGCAAGAGTACTGTGGAGCTGCTGTGCCTTTAAAATTCTGAAAGAAAGTGATATCCTAACTAGTATAAACTATTACTCAGATTTGAGAGTGAAATGAAGGTATTTTTCAAGGTCTCAAAAAATTCACCCCCACCAACCCTCAGGAAGCTGAGGAATGTACTCCATCAAAACAAGGAAATGTATCAAGAAAGAGGAGGACCTGAGAGGAAAGAATTCAAACTCAAGAGAAGGTGAAAGGGAACACTCAGGATGGTAGCTGTGCAGCTGGCCCAGGGTGATCAGTCCAGACTGGGGCAAGCCATAAGACAAGGGAAGACTTCTTCAGGAAGGTGAAAGTGACAGAAACCTGATGTGAATGAATATATTTGAAGGAGATTTGTCATACTCAAGAGCCTGGGGTTAATTCAGGATAAATATGTAGCCGATAAGTGTATAGGGACAAGTATACAGAAAACTAAGTAAATGTGAATCTAGACAATGCCATGGAAGACAAAATGTTCTGCCGGAAAAGAAAGGTAATTAATACTTACTGCTTGGCTTAGCTCTGAATACCCAATGTAATCACAGTGATACAAGCCTTAAATATTGATCTAACCAAAGTATTGAACAGTGAGGGTGGAAACTGTGGAGTGGGACAGGACTAGGAAACAGCTCAATTCTAAACTTCCATCAACAGGCAGTCACTAGATAATACCCCAAACTGATCATTTAAGAAGCAACAATATGTTTGTAATATATTACTTAGAGATATGGAAATGAATTCCAGAATAGCTAACTAAAAGAAAGTTTTCAGGGAAGGAAAATGCTGATGAGGGAGCTAGAGACTAGTTTTTCTTAATAAACCTTGTAGATCTAGTTGGTCTTTGAAAAATTTATGGGTGCACATTTATTTGTGACACTAGAGTTTGGAGAATCCATTAACTTTAGCAGATTTTTTTTTTTTCTAGATCAGAAACTTCAACTGTTTTAGCTTCTCAATGTAACCTTCTTATCTTAGGTTAAAGTTCTGTAGTGTATAATTGGATTTGAAACATGTAAATCCGTCTTGTCATTGTCTTCATTGTTTGGCTGACCTTATGGATGAGGCAGTTCTTCATATCAACCATTCTAGGATCAACATTTCCCGGATTAGTCTAATCCTACAGTATTTTTATTCTTTGTTTCTTACTCCTGAATTTATGTATTCTATCTGTAATATGCTGTCCTGTGTGCGTTATTACACTGTGTTCTCAAATCCATTCTCATGTGGACCCCCACTCCCGCATTTCTGCCTTCCTTAATTTCCTATTCTTTGCAGCTTCTGTTTCTTCAGCATCTTAGTAGCAGGGGTACTTTGATGAGAAGCTGCTGTGCTCTTCTCGTGACACTGCTCTCCAGGGCATGAATAGAAGGGCAGAACAGGAGACCAGTGTGTGAGTTGCAAGGACTGAGGAATGCCGTCATCCTCCAGCGTTTCTGGTTCAACAGCTTTTAATCATTTTTGCCATCTCCACCCCCAGTGGTTTTCATACCTTCAGGGTTCATGATTGACTCGTTTACTATTATTTGCTTATTGCCTACTTAACCTGTTAGATTCAGAGTTATCTTTTGTAAAGACTAAGTTACTGCTTAAATTTTGCTAATTTAAGGAGAAAGGAGGTCTCCCTGAACTGACTGATGGAGAGGCCAGGCTGTCAGGGCTGGGGCTTCACAGCTGGGAAAGAACCTCTGTTCCTAGAATAGCTATAGAAGGACCCTCAGTAACTGAATAGTTTGCTTTTTTTTTTATTATTATTATGTTAACATAGCTTTTATGCTCTTTAATTATAAGCTTGTAAGTTGTGAAATTATTACTTTTCAAGTAAAGGTCATTGTGGGGGAAATAATGGGATGACTGGATTTGTATGTTCTGGCATTTTAAATCCAGAGATAGGGAGAAAGAGGAAACAGAAATTTTCAGAAGATGAAAGCATAATTTTGGTTTACTTTGTGCTTAAATACCCCTATTTAAGCAGGGTTACAGGATAGCCTTAGGTCAGTACATTTCTTAGTGTATTCTTGTTAAAACAAGATCCCTTGATTAAAACTCTCCACCAGTTTCTTACCTCTTACAGAAGAAAAAAAATTCCAAACTGCTATCACTAATTTTCAGGGCTCACAATGATCTGGACAGAGGTAAAATTACCATGAAGCTGATTAAAGCCCAAGGTCTCTTGCTTGAGCAGGCTGTTTCCTAGGCTGGACCTAACTTAGTTAAGGTCACTATAGTTTTACACTTTGACTTCTACCCTGTCACAATTTCTGTCATTTCAGGTTATGTTGGAGTAGACACAGGCAATCTTGAAATCCTAAGGAGAGATGTGTACAATACATTTATGTGATTTGAAGTGACTTCATAGTTTAATTATTGCCTGCTGAGCCAGTTGAAGAATATCTCCCAGCTGGCATTCTCACGAAAGTACAGGGCCAGAAGCTGAATGGTGATATGAACTTACCTGTTGCACCCAGCCAGGACTGGGAGAATGTGGGTGTAATAGAGGAGAAACCAAGATTGACCATTTGTAAGTTTGTTGAAGATTTCTTCTACTCTTAAAGCTCATATATGAAAGAAATTTAAAAGAGGTTTTCACACATTCAAATTTGAAATATTTACATGGCATCACCAATAATCAGTTGTGAAGTTGAAGGGATCTTTCTAAAGAGTCAGTTATAAAAAACAAATTTTTACTCTCTATTCCAGATGGAAGACAGGGTTATTCTCTCTGATCTCTTTATAGAAAATGATATTGCAAAGTCATTGTCACATGAAGAGGCAATCAAGGACAACACAGCCAAGATATGTAGGAAAAATGATCATGAAAGTGTGCCAGGGAGTTAATTATTAAAAATACTATGTTGTTATTTAGGATTTTTTGATGTGCTTGACAACTTTTTAAAAATTGTAATTTGATGTAGTTTCCTTTCTCCTTCTGAAGAAATACTCATTATAAGGCCAAATTTTGTTTTCATTGTTTTGTGTTCTCTTCCCCCAATTGTATAAAACTTCAGGCTCCGTTAAAACCAGATTTACTTGGGATTTCCTCTTGTCTGCTTCTTGTAACCTCATCTCATACTCACCCCCTCATTCACTGCAGTCCAGACATACTCATCTTTTTGTTCCTTAGACGGATTGGCCTCATGTCAAGCCTTATTCATGTGGCTCTTCTACCCCTTGCTTAGCTTTCTTAAGAATTTTTCATTACTTATTTCTCAGGACAAGTGTGCTTCTCCCAGAGTCTTTGACCACCCAACATATCCTTTTTTCCTCCCTCATCCCTACCACATCATCTATCTTATTTTCAAAGCATTTACCAATACCTGACTTTTTGTTTGTTTATATTTTTATTGATTGCCTCCATCTTTGTGATTATGAGCTCCATGTTTGAGAGTTATATATTAAACTTTTTCTTTTGTATACATGCGTATATAAACCATAGAACTCGTATGTTTTTAAACTTTGTATTTAAATGATACCATATTGCACATATCTTCTGCAACCTTTTTTAAAATGTTACATGTTTTTATAAGAGGTATTTATACTGATACATGGAATTCTGATTTCTTCATTTTTACTACTGTGCATTTTGCATGTATAAATCACATTTTAAAAAATACTGTCTCTGAAGTAGTTGCCAGTTTCTTCCATATCATAAAGAGTGCTTCAACAAATGTTTTTGTACACGCCCCATGTCCCTGTGTGTATGTGAAAATTTTTTCTAGTATATGTTATTGCAAGTAGGAAAATACTAGGTCATAGGGTATGCCCAGCCTTCACCTTTACCAGATTCGGTATAATATTTTCTAAAGTGGTTGTTACCAGTTTACTTCCACCAGCTGTTTGTGAGACTTGTCATCTTGTCAGATGTAATTTTTGTCGTTCTGACATGTGAGAAGTGGTGTTTGGTGTTTTAAATGTGCATTTCTCTGATTACTAGTGGGGTTTCTAGTTCTTTTTATATGTTTATTGCTACTTAATTGCTTTTGTAAATTAAATTTTCTACCCCTTGCCCCACCCCCCTTTTTGTATTAGGTGATTTGTCCTTTTCTTCTTGATTTGTAGGAATTCTTCAGGTATTGATACTAATTATTTGTTATTTGAATTGCAAATACGTTTTTTCAGTTTGTGGCTTGTCCTTTAACTTGTATGTGTACAACTGTTTGTTGTACCAAACCTTTGATTTTCAATACAGATATTTGTCAGTCTAAAACTGTAACTTTGCTTCTGATACCATATTTAAGAATTTCCTTCTCTACATTGAAGTTATAACAGTAGTCTCTTTATTATTTATCTGTTGTTGCAAACAAATTACCACTAAAATCTATTTGCTTAAAACAAACAATAAACGTTTATTATTTCTCTCTGTTTCTGGGAGCAGCATGGCTGGGTAGTTCTGGTCTCGGTCTCTTATTGTCGTTGCAGTCAAGATGTCAGTCAGGGCTGCAATCATCTGAAGGTTTAACTAGGGCTGCAGGACTTTTAAAGATAGCCTACTCAAATGGCTGGTGAGTTGGTGTTGGCTGCTGGCAGGAGGCTTCAGTTCCTCCTCATATGGTCCTACATGAGGGGTACTTGGGTGTCGTTATAATTTGGAGGCTGGCTTTCCCTGAATGAGTGAACCAGGAGACTACAGTGGAAACTAATGTCTTAATGAGCTAGTCTTTGAAGTCACAGACTATCACTCAGCCCATTCATTGTGGAAGGAAGCTATTAATGGGGCTGGAATACCCAGAATGTGAGGATCACTGAAGGCTGTCTTAGAGCCTACCTACCGTAAGGTCTTACATTTTAAAATAAAATACCTGAAAGTTCTTTCATATTTAGGTCTTTTTACATCCAGCTTGATGATGTTGTGTTTGTGTGTGGTGTCAGGTAGGGGGTCTAATCTTATTCTCCCAAAAGTATAATAATTGTCTCAATGCTATTTATTGATTAATCCATGATATTGTTCTTTTTATACATAGATTTGTTTCTGGGCTCTCTGTATTCACCTTTAGCCTGTTTTTTAATTCCTATGCCAATACCACTGTACAAGTGCTAATCTCTCAAAGGCAGGTCTCAAGCTCTTTTTGCTCTTCTTCATGATTGGCTTAGTTCTTGTCTCCGTCAGTTAAGAGAGAAATTGTTAAGTAAATCCATTTGATTTTTAGAATCAATTTTCCAGGTTTTATGAAAAGTCCTGTTAGAATTTGGTTACTTTAATGAATATAAAAATATAACCCTTTATTCGTTAAAAAAAAGTAATAGGTGCTCAGTAAAGATTTGTGAAATACAGATAAATTTTAAAAACCTTAAGAAAATAAAGCATCCATAACCCTGTCACCCAAACATCACCGTTATTAGGAACTCTTTACAAAATCAAATCTTTTCTATGATAAAAGGCATCATACATTGGGAAGAAATAAGGATTAACATTTTTATTGGTATCTTTCCATAAATCATTAAGAAAAAGATAAATTATCCCATAGAAAAATGGACAAAGAATATGAACAGGCATTTGACAGAGGAGAATATACAAAGAAATCCAAAATCCATATGCTCATTCCTCAAATGTGAACATTTTCAACGGTTGCGTTTTTCCCTCTGCCTCCCCTTCATTTCCTGTCTCAGTGCTTTGTCCATCTTCCCCCCTCTCTATGTGGTATTTTAAATATGCAGAAATATTTAAAATATATTTAAAGATATTTATATTCAAATATGTAGTTTTTTTCTGAATCACTTGAGAAAATTCAAGATGTGATACCCTTTTTACTGTTACATACTTAAATGTGTTTCCTAAAACTAGGACATTCTCTTACATAATTGTGAAAATCGAGTAGTTACCAAAGTCAAGAAATTAATATTGACGCAATAGTATTATCCAGATATCCAGATACATTGACAATAATAACCTTTACAGCCTTCCCTCTCCAAAAACATCTTGGATCATCATGCAGGAGTCTTGCGACACGTCTGGTCATGCAGCTGAGGCCTCAGTAGTCATGCCTCTTGAGTTTCCTTTCATCAGGAAGCACACAGTGTTGATTTGTCTCAATGCTGGTGATGTTAACTTTGATCACAGGTTGTAGTGGTGTCTACCAAGTTTCTTTTCAGTTATAAGATTATTATTCTTCCCTTTGTGATTAATAGGAATCTTATGGTTTGATACTTTGTGACTGTGTAATCTGGTTACTCCTCAAACTTTATTTGGCCTATTAGTGTCAGCCTTCAGTTTCGGTTCTTGTTTGAATCAGCTATGAATGATTCATGGTGATTTTCTAATTTTGTTGTTCCTTTGTGATTTTAATTGGCTTTTTACCATAAAGAAGAAATTTATTTCTCCCTCATGAATAGTTTTATTATTCAATGGATTATAATCTTTTACTATCATTATGAATTGTTAAATGCTCAAATTGCCCTAGATTTGTCTCACAAAGGCCCATCAGGCTAACTCTATATTCTTTTCAACATGTTCCCATCAATTTGTGAAGACTTTCTGACATCGTGACACAATAAGATATTCCAGGCTCATCATACAGTTTCCCAGCTCTAGAATCAGCCATTTCCTCAGGAAGCTCTGGTTCCTTTTCATAGGGCATAGCTGTTATCTTTCTTTTATTCTTAATTGTTTTACTCTTAATTGCCTTTATTCAGTGCTGTATTTTTTATGCTATCCTGATTTGTTCTGTTTTGTGTACCTTACCATACTGTTTTAATTACTTAAGTTTTATAGTTTAGTTCATTAATTATTTGATCTCTCTGTTACATATTCAACACTAGAGAGCAGTCATCTTTTCTTGTTTGTCCTCCAGAACCTCGTAATTCCTATTTTTTTCTTGACCTCTTTGACTGTTTATCTCATGATTCTTCTGGATTCTTCTTCCTTGATTAGGATTTTAAAGGGTTGAGTTCCCTAGGATTCTTCCCTTCCTCCAGGGAACCAGGTGCTGTCACTGCTCAGTCATTGCTGGTAGAGAGTCTATACTGGTTCCATCCCTCTGGGGACAATTTGATAATATATATCAAAATTGTAAATTTATATTCCCACTTCAGGGATTGTATCCCTCAGTGTATATTTTCACATTTTGTAATGGTGTAAGTACAGAGTTTTTTTTTTTTTAAATACAAGTATTGTAAGTAATAGCGAAAGATTTAGAGATTATTCACAATAACCTGAAAAGTTTATTACCATTTTTCTCCCTTTTTCTACTCATGTTTGCGTATGGCTAGATTTTCTTCATATATGTCAGCCAAAACAACATATTGTAATACAGTGGAAAGTAAGTCCAAATGTCTGTTAATAGTGGATAGGTTAAGTAAATAATGATACGACAGTACAGTGGAATATTATGCAGTTGAAAAGGAATAGGAAAAATAGTATTTATATGGAAAAATCAACTGCAATTGAAAAGGAAAGGTAAGGTGCAGAACATATTATACAATGCTTTTGGAGAATAAATAGATTATATAGGATTGTTTGCTCTATTGGCATAAAGGAACTCTAGTGAAAAATAAGAAACTAACACTTTGCCCCAGGAAGCAGGGTATGAATTGGGCAGATGACAGAGGTGTGATGAGACTTTACTGAATACCTTTTTACCTTGACTTTTGACATGTGAGAATACTATCTGTTTCATTAAAAATTTTAAATGACTTCTAGTATAACTTATACCTAGTTGTGGCACACTATGAATTTAGACTTTCTACTAGTTCTGAACCACTGACTCACAGCATGAAATGTTCCTCAATACATTGTATAAAGCCTTTTGTCTCTATAGCTTTGTACTTTGTCACTTCTGGGTCCATATTTTACATGTTAGCAACATTGAATTTCCTGTAATTCTTCTCACACGTGGCACTGTTTCATACCTGGTGTATGTTTTACTTGTGTTTTCTTCATATTCATCTTTTAAGAATCAGTTTATCATCTCTGGGAAGCCATTCTGCACCTCTGAGGATGAGTTAGGTGATTCTCATAATACTCGGTGTATTTGTCTAGTATTGCTCTTACCATGTTGCATTTTAATGATCAGCTCCTGTGTTGTACCTAGACATAGACACACAAAGATTTGCTTTCATTTTTTTTCTTTAAATATCTCTGCCTTTAGGATAGAGGCCATCTTTCAAATGGCTTGTAGTCTTTAACGGAGACATACATGCAGGATTGTACTAATATAAGACAGAGTAATAAGTGAGATGATAGGCAAGGTTATACTTGTAAAGGAAATTCTACGTGGGTCTTAAAAGATGGGCCACAGTCCAGATGGAGGCATTTTAACAGGACCTGTTTAGGAGCAGTAAATAACCAGTGTAGCTTCAGTGTTGAGGAATCATGACTCAAGGTGAATCGAGAAGGAAAGGAGAAACAGGGACAGATTGTGAGAGGCGGAACATGCTAGTCTAAGGAATCTAAATAGTATCTTGTATGTAGAGTAGGACTGTTGAATGCTTTTGAATAGGGAATCAATCTGATCTGTGTTTTAGGGTGATTACTTTTATGCTTTCTGTAGAGTGGTTTGAAAAAGGAAGAGATGAGAGGCAGGCATCTGTTAAGATGTTTCATACTATAAACTGTAGTGTAGAATATGGGATCAAAAAAGGAACAGCCAGACACATTTTCAATTCCATATTTTTGTCCCTATAGTTCATCCAACCTAGAATTAACTCTCATTGCAACAGTGAGATTCTGTTCATCTTTGAAGAGACAACTTGTATGTGACTTCTGATAAGCAGTAATCCAAATGTAATTAATTATACCCTGCTCCAACTGAATTTTCATTTATTTATAATTTTTTTTCATATTCTGCCTAACTCATAGTAGTTGTTTTACCCCAGGAATTAATTGTTTCCTTCTGGAAATCCTCTTGTTACTTTATTTGACCTACTCATGTAACACTTACCATATTGTATTATTGTTTGGTGTTTTTCCTGTTTATTTCAGTAACATTTCTTGGGTACCAAACTTTGAGTAATTCATACTTTGTCAGTCCATATGTTTAATGTAAGATTATATGTATGAGCTTTTTAAGGGCAGTGTTACTTTGATCTCTTGCACTTAGTGTATTGGTGACATGGATTAGGAACTCAGTGTTGTAGAGATGTTAGTAGAACAGTCTTAGCTAAAAGCCAGGTTTAAATCATGGTTCTGCTACTGTAGCCTGGGTCCTTTGTAGAAAAGTTATTTAGCCTATTTAAGCCATAATCTTCTCATTTGTAAAGTGAGAAATTAGTCAGCTTTGAGTGCCATAACAAAATATACACTGGGCAGCTTAAATGACAAAGTTATTTGTCACAGTTCTGGAAGCTGTGAGATCTGAGAGCATGATGCCAGTATTTTTGGATTCTCATGAGGACTCTTCCTGGCTTGCTTCTCATTGTCTCCTCTGGTGTCTCTTTTTTATAAGGGCACTAATCCCATCATGAGGGCCCCCATCCTTGTGACTTGATCTAGATCTAATTACTTCCCGAAGACCCTATCACATTGGGGGTTAGGGCTTTAACATATGAATTTGGGAAAAGGAGTGGCACAAACATTCAGTCCATAGCACTGTCTCATACAGTTGTTATGAGAATTTATAATTTATAGAAAGCATTTAGCAGTGTGCCTCTAACTTAAAAAGTGATGTGTTTATTTAACCTATTATCATACCATTATCATTCTTTTGACTTGCATATGAGATAATGGAGGAAAATTAGAAGTGAATTGGAGAATATGTGATAATTCTATTGATTAGGAAGGGAAATGTAGGAAGAAGAACAGGATTGCAGGCATTCTGATTAAGAACTGCTTATCAAAAGAGAAGATGGATGCAAATGTCAGGTTTATAGATGTAGCATACATATTCTAAGAGTAGAAGAAAAGAGAACTTTTAGTATTCTTTTTATATATATGACCTTTCAAATGCATATGTTTTTATTCAAATCTTTATTTTCTTTTCCCTGAGTTCATTGATAGAATGAGTTTTTCCGTGAGCTCAGGAAAACAGAAGTATCATTTAGATCTTTATCTACAAATAATACTAAATTTTTTTCCTGGATTTTGAAAAGTTCTGTTTCAAACATTTTGAATCTTAGATATATTTTGACATTTTAAAATTGAAGTATGATCTTTTCCTATCCTCTAGCTTATGGATTACTTTCCCCTCTCTCAGTTAATGAATCAAGGACTTATTAGCCTTTCTAGAACTATTAAGAATCTCTAATTCTTTCACTTTTGGCAATAATTGTCTCCACATTTACTTTATAGAGTCCCCTTTGGTGGAATCCACAGGCGGAGAGGAAGCACAGGATTCATAAGATGGCGGGCGGGTGAGTGACTAAGCATTTGGGCTGGAATTGGAAAAAAAAAGTGGTAGTGGTTGCTCCTTAGTAATAGGAACAAAATTTGAGGTATAAGTTTGCACATTACATTGTCTTGGTGAGGGCTGTAAAGACAGTGTAATGGTTTTGAATGTCTTTATGTAAGTTTAATTAATAATTTATATGGCATAGCTATCATGCCATATGTACTATGATTTATCAAAATTCGCACTGATTCAACACACAGTTGACAGTTTGAGGAAACATAGAGCAAATAGTTTATACTGGAGTACATCTTTCTTTGGTAATGGTGGACAAAGATACATTATTAAATTGCGGTTTGGGGCTTTTCTTTTTTGTTTTAATAATAGAAATTTCATTTCTTAATAAATACCATTTTTGATTGTGATAAACAGATACGCTTCTGGAACCACAGAAATGAAACTTGAAAGAAAATGAGAAAACTTTCAGGGAGATGGTCTCTAATTTATATTAACATAGGATAATCATCAAGTGACATCATTTTCATTCAGAAGAAAAATGTTCTGTGCCCAATATTAACAGTATTATAGTATATATTATATAAACTAAAAACTTACTTTTGCACAGTAAAATCAGTGTAGCAATGATGTAAAAAAGGAAAAAAGACTATAAATTGAAGTCAAGAAAGGAGTAGAGCCTGTAAAAGTGGACATACAAAAAAGAGAAAAGTCTGTGGATCTTTATATTTCTCAATGGAAAAATAACCTTAAATTGGAGTACTGATTTACTGATGAATTTATGAATTTTTCTATGAATGTATTGGTATGTACTTAGATGAGATTGATTGTAAATAATATTACATAGAAGAAAAAGTTCATCTCTAGGACTCGTTCACTGCTTTTTTTCTTATTCCTTTAACCTCCTCATTTGGTAATTACCCTCCATGGACCTTTCCCTGTTTTGTCACTATCAGAAGAGAGCCCCAGTACTTTTGGCCTTGACAGGTTGTCTTTGAAAGATGAATAGACACATTAAATGGTGGATTATTTTACATTTAATTGAGGCTTTTGAAAATACAAACAGAATTTCCTTATGGTGAAACTTGAACATTGACATCTGTTGGGAGAAATATTTTTAGAGAAAAGAATTTTTTGACTCTGCTTCTTAAGTCACAGCCTGTTGCTGAGTAGGAAGGGAATGAACACTGTTACAGGCCTTCACTCACCAGTGTCTGAGTATCTGTTCCCTTTATCTGTACAGCATCATTTCATCCTCACGGGGAACTTCTGCGATAGGCATTCTTATTTACACTTTGCAAAAGAGGAACTGAAAGAAGCACAGAGAGATGACGTGACCTTCCTGAAGAGGTCACAGTTGAGGCACATCTTAAAATCAAGACTTTCAGACTCCAGAGATTTTGCGTTTACCACTAGACAGGTATTTGATGTCATTTTATTCTTTTGTTTAATCTATAATTCTTTCTGGTGAACATGATATCTTGCCCTCAAAAATTCTTTTACATGCTTCTGTAAAGATGATTCCCCAGCTCCTTTGTAAGTCACCACACTAGATCATGCTGCTTGTGGTTGATTGGTCTTTGAACTTTTTACTGTGTTTTTGGCTAGGAGTATAGAATTGCCTTGTTAGCAGAGGTAGCCAACAACTATAACATTCAGCTCTAACCATACTGAGTTAGGTGTTTTTTTTTTTTTTTTTTTTAGCAAATTGGCCAACTCTGAAGTTTGTTCTTAAAGTAAGGAAGTATATATGCCAACTGTATACATGTGAAGCATTTATGTGTACTGTAATGTTTGGGCCTTAATCATGACAAGAATGAATAAATTTTTTGTTATTGACACTTTTAAACAGATGTATTCAGCCTTACAAACAGTTTGAAAATGTTCATTCAACACAGAATTGTTAAGTGCTTACTGTGTGGCGGGGCTATGCTAGATTCTTCACTGAACACAGCACTGAAATGGTTTCTGCCTTCAGTGAGATGATCGTTTAGAAAGGAGATGAACATGTGAAGTAACTTTTGGAATACACTAATTATTACAGTGATGGAGGTGTGTAGAAGGAAGAATGGGCATGCTGTAAAAGGAAGAGTTAACTGTGCTTGGGTGACTTGGAAGGATTCTGAGAAGAGGTTGTAGTTTACACTGAAGGCTGAATATATTTTGACTAAAAAAAATTCATGGTCTGCTTATACATATTGCATATACAACATTTGGACAGACAGCGTTTCCCTCGCCTGTACACATAAATGTACTATTAAGCTTGAACACTTAGTGTCATCTCTTTTCTTCTAAACCGTACATTCCCCCCCACCCCCAATATATCTTTTAGAAGATTTCTCTTGTAGTTACTTCTTTCCCTTTATTTTTCTGTTCTCAGCTCTTAAATTTATCTGGTTTTTGGAAACAGGCAGACTAATTTCTGGATGGTAAAGGAAAGTCAAATTTATGATCATTGCTGTATTTCTACATTCTTTACAACATTTAGTAGTGACTGAAGCATCACAATGGTAGTGGAAAATGGTGAAGAGAGTAGGGTAATGGAACTTGACACCTGACTTATCATTTTCACTGTCACACAAATTGTTTTCTTCTATTTAGAATAATCTAAGAACTGAAAGTGTGACTAGCTACGTTTTTGAGCTGAAGATGAAGTTAGAGGACAGTCAGTCTGGAGGTAATTACACTGAGGGGTATTTCAGGCCCATTTTGATTGTAAGGCTTTTTGATGAGTTATACTAATGAAGGGTTCTCCTATGATTAAGTAGCCAGGTACATGCTTATCGTTGTCTCTTATATACATGCTGATTCTCACAGGCACATCAGCAGATGGTAAAGCCATTCAGTTTAGATGAGAAGCCGCATGATATTATGGAAAGAGCTCTGCACCAGAAGTTAGGAAAGCTGAATTCTGGTCCTACTTCTGCCTCTAAGTAATTTGTTCTCTGCCTTTGAACTAGTCAGTTAACCTCTCTTAGGTCTCAGTTTCTTGCTTTTTAAATACTGGGCGGGGATAATGCTCCATAAGATATTGCCCAGATCACACTTTAATCATTTTATTGTTGACAAGGGTACTTATTCAACTACCAAATCTTTATCAACTGCTTCCCTACTTCAGGTTCCTTGCTAGGTCGATGCAGTCAAAAAGAGACATGAAGGATAGGCACATAGATCAATGGAAGATAACTGAGAATCCAGAAATAAACTTATCACAAGTCTGATGAATTTTCGACAAGGGTAGCAAGACTATTCATTAGGGAAGAGTAGTCTTCAACAAATGATGCTGGGACAGCTGGATTTCCATATGCTGAAGAATGAATTTGCACCCCTACCTCACACTGTGTACAAAAAATAACTCAAAAAATAGGTTAAAGAACTAAACATAAGACCTAAAAATATAAATCTCTTAGAAGAAAACGGGTAAATCTTGATGACCTTGTAAATTGGACCTCATCAGAATTAAAAACTTGTATGTCAAAGGACACTGTTAGGAAAGTGAAATGATGACCCACAGAATGGGGGGAAATATTTGCAAGTCGTATATCTGATAAAGGTCTAGTATCCAAATTATATCAAGAATTTTTACAACTCAACAATAGAAAGCCAAAATTAAAAATGGGCAAAGGGTCTGAACTGACATTTTCCTAAAGAAGATACACAAATGACCAATAATACATGAGAAGATGCTCATCATGATTAGCCAGCAGACATATGCAAATCAAAATCATGTGAGGTACCACTTCACACCCATTAGGGTGGTTCTAATCAAAAAGATGGAAAATAAAAAGTGTTGGTGAGGATATGAAGACATTGGAATCCTCATACACTACTGATGGGATTGTAAAATGTTGCTTTGGAAAATGATTTGCCAGTGCCTTGAAGACTTAAACGGTATTACTGTATGACCCAGCAGTTTTGTACCTAGGTATATACTGAAGAGAATTGCAATCATATGTTTATACAAAACTTGTATGTGAATGTTCATAGCAGCATTATTCATAATAGCTCCAAAGTAAAAATAACCCTGATGTCTAATAACTGTTGCGTGGGTAAACAAAATATGGAATAATCCATAAAATTGAATGTTATTTAACCACAAAAGTAATGAAGTATGCATGCTACAACAGGGAGTAAGGTTAAAAACCTTACGCTAAGTGAAAAAAGTCAGACGCAAAAGGACACGTGTTATATGATTCGATTTATATGAAATGTCCAGACTAGACAAATGCATAGAGACAGAAAGCAGTGTGAGGGCTAAGGGGAAGAAGGAAGAGGGAGTGACTGCTAATGACTGCTGATGGGTTCAGAATTTCCTTTTAGGGTGATAAAAAGTACTGAAATTAGTGGTGATGGTTATACAAGCTTGTGAATATACTAAAACCCCAGACTGTACACTTTACAATGATAGTTTTTATGGTATGTGAATTGTATCTCAATAAAAAAATTTTTTGTAAGTCATGGTCCTTTACTTCAGGTGCTAAAATGAACTGTTTATGTGATAGGGATAATAAAGGGTTCTATGGGAGGATTCTGTCCTATTGTGTGGGGTTGGGGGTCAGACTCTTGGAATAAGTAACATTTGAATGGAGATCTGACGAATGAATTGGAGTTACTCAGATGAAAAGACTGGTATAATGGAAATTAGGAAACAGGGGAGAATATATCAGAATAAGCATGTTAAGGCCAATTTCTGTTCTAACAGGTATGGGCTCCTACATCTGTCACTGTGTAAGACTGTCAAAGACCTTTTGCCTTAAATAATTTAATTATCCTGTAGTGTTTACATCACATGTCTCTCTCTTATTGGAATCAAGCTCTTCAGTGACTAAGATTGGATTTTATTCATGCTGGGACCATAGTACACTAGGCATTGTAACATTCATTAAATGTTAATTGGATTGAATTGAACTTCTAATCTCATTACCTACTATATTCCTGCAATATCTACTTAAAGTCTTGTCTTTCCTTTGCAGTGCATCCTATATAAAGTAGTCTTAACCCTTTGAGAATCCAGTAAAAGCAGTAGACACTCTTGTCAGAGTGCCCTGTAAATTTCCATCATGGAACTTACTGCAATTAATTATTACTGTCTATCTTCTTTTTTATTACGGTTTTTCCCCCAGAATGTATTTTCTATGATGGTAGGGACCTTGTCAGTCTTCTACATTTTTGTGTCCTTTACTATAACCTTGTGAATGGTAGGTTCTTAATACTTAATTGAAGATGAATAGGTATGCTCCCTTTTTAGTTGAGAGTAGTGTATTTATTTATAATACAAGTAATTTTATAACAGTAACAAGCCTTAGACTTTGAATCTTTGTTTTATTGTTAGCAGACTGATCTTTCTAAAGCAGTACTTTTATTAGTGAAAAGTCTAGTCAAACTCTTGTGCCAGACCTGAGAGGGTTTCTGGGACTACAAAAATAAATAACATCATTCCTACTTTTTATGGAATTTTAGGATAAACAGAAAGAAACGCTTAAATTTCCTCAAGGAGGTCAAGGAAAGCTTCCTAGAGGGCATCTGGTATCTCTAAAGTTTTTTCAGCTCAAAAATTGTATAATTCATAGATGCCATTTTCCTTTGCAGTGGCAAAAACCTGGGTAGCTGCAAAGAAAAGACTGATAGTTACCAGCAGGATATGCTTGAGTCTTCCTGTGGCTGCCCTCATTCTAATTAACTTGAGTATTTACTTCAACCTAAGTAGTAACTTTGGAATTTAAATCTAATTCCTTACTAGACAGAGATTATTTATAGATTATCCATTATTTTGTTCGATAAAGGAAAGGAGAATTGAGCAGTGTTCTACATGGCTTTACTGGAGCAAGCTTTCATCGTTCAAGTTTTGTTTGATTTTTATTATATTTTATTTTAATTTAATTTAATTTTATTTTATTCTTTTGTTAACAAAGGAATCAGGAGATAATTGCGCTAAGCACTACTAATACACTATTATTTTACTTATACTTACTTATGCTACTAATTTACATGCTATGTTTATTTTCTCTCTCATTCCCATTAGAAGGTAAGCTCTATGAGAGCAGTATTTTGTCTGTTTTATTCGTTGCTCAATAAATATTTGTTGAATGAATATTTAGCAAGTTATTGGTAGCCTTAACAGAGTAGTTTGAATAAAATGGTGGGGATGAAAGTTGGTTTACATGGTTGAGGATAGCCTGAGCTGACTGATTTTAAAATCAGTAGGAATAGTTTTTTTCTCTTTTTAAAAAATTCAATGAGGAATATTTATGAAAATTCTCTTAGTCAATTTTGTTTCTTTTACTGCTGATAGCTTAAAATCTTTTAAAAATTAACATGTCCTATTAGGTTTCTTTTTTTTGGAATTATATAAGTTTTATAATTATTAAATTTATTGCCACAAATTATATTTTCTCAACTTCTTAGACTTTTTAGATTCTTAGGGAAAATGAAAATGTAAGGTTTCTCCTTTAAGCTAAACACTGCTGTGAAGTGTATCAGTAAATAGTTTTAGACCTTAGATTAATTTTATTTTTAAAAATTACTAAGCAAATGTACACCAAAAGTAAATACATGTGTAAATGACTTTACATTATTTGAAATGCTAGAATTAGACATCTGTCTAATGAATGTTGTTCTAAATGTTGCTGAATGATTAATAGTAATTAAAAGGTTAAATATAAGCTGAAGAAAGCTTTGAATTTTGAAATGTTTGCAACAGCTAGTAATCTGACTGATGCAGACGTTTTTGTCAAAGTTGAAAAAGTTAGAGCTAATTAATTTCTTGGGAGACATATGATGAAATTGTAGGTGTGATAACATATTTGAGTAACATATGGTAGTTATGGGACACCTTTCTAATGATTGAGCAGCCAGTTAAATATAGACTCTTTTTGGTGTTTTTCTTTTATTATCATTCTTTGTTACGGTGTATTTTTAAACTAATTTTGTTTTCTAGAGGTCAGTACCGAGGATTTAACAATTGATATTTAAAATTTTGATATGAACACATTGCTCTATACTAAACTGGCATAAATTTACTAAAAAATTTTCTTGAAAATACAGCCATTTTTTCCCTCAGCATACCCATGTGTTATACTTATCATTAAATAAATCCAATGTATGGGGCATTATTTTCTCAGTATTGTTTAACTTTACATTTAGTAAACCTTGTTTAACTCAGATTACCTCTGAATGAAGACCCCTTAAAATATTATGTGATTACCTTTGATAAACAGCATTTATAGATACATATTTTTAAAATTTAGCTGTATTTTTCTCTCATAAAGATTCACTATTTGCATTTTGACTGATTTCCTTCCTTCCAATCTTAACTTTCTGAACGCTGCTTGATTATGACAACAGATTAAAAAAGGAATTAATTCTGTTATTAAAATAGTATCTAGCACCTTGGTAGAGGAAATTTTGAGTTAAGGATTTTACAATAGAGGCAATTTAAGTAGTGACTTACAGTTTGTTTTCATTTTTTTAAGTTGAATTTTTACCAACATTTATATGACTGTAATCTAGTGTATAAATCTGAAGTTTTCTGTCATTCACAAATATGCACAAGAAATCAGTTCAGGGTAAACATGCTTCGGCCGTGCTGCAGAGCCGGCCCCCAGGGGTGTTCACGCTCACTCCCCTTAGTCTCAGTGTTCTTCTGATGAGGCTGATGAAGTGAAAACTAAATGTGAAGACTATGCTTTTCTGAGTTCTCTATTAAAGCAAAATTAGTATTTGTGTCTAAAATGAAATAAACTGAAAGGGAATATAATTTTAAACCTTAAAGGAAAGATGATGTGTAAATTCTAGAATTATCAAGGATATAAATGTAACACTTCTTTGGTTTCTAATCTAGAAACTATTCGGAATATTACTGTATTTTTTAATCTTCTTACCTAAAGAATTACCAAATGCATTTGGGAGTATCTAACATGTCTAGAAGCCTCCCAAATTGATTTACTAAACCTTTTTTTTATATCACCACAATTGCTTTCATTTAAATTTGAGTATCCTACAAAGATTTTGGTATGGACATCTGTTCTGTGAGTTCCTCCTTATTCTGAATGTGCTGCAGAATTTTCATTGTCAGTTGATGGTGCTTTTTTAGCTCATGGTGACAAAGACAAATACCCATTAAGGACTGCTGGATCATTTTGATCCAGGTGGCTCTGAACTTAAGCCTAAAGTTAAATAATAAAGGTGAACTTTCAAGTGATTCACAGTAAGGCAGTAACTCTCACACATTTAATAAAATTTGTAAAATTTGGATTATTTCCTATTTATCTGTCAGTACTGAGTTTTAAATATAGCAGAATTTTCTGGAATATAGCATACCACTTTGAAAAAATGACTTTAGAGATTTATTCTGGGGCTATAAATTTGACATAATTTAATTGGTAAGATTGTTACAGTGATTAGATTCTCCAGAAAGAAAATCTTAGTGAATAGCCTGTTTACTTTTTAAAGCTTATGAGAGTTTCAGTAGAGTAAAATGATGGTTTAAATATTTAACTTGTTTATTAATTACCAACAATAATAAAGTAAACATAAAATTGCATCATTTTTCTTCATTAAAGTAATCCATATAACTATGTAGCTAGTAGGCAATATTTAATAAGAATGGAAAGATGATTTTTCATTCAGTTGGAAAACTTGATATTTGATTTGATTTCATAGTTGAGTAATTATACTTAGAAATAGCATTTTTTGCTTTTATAAGTTGCTAAAATATTTTTTATTCAGATAAGTCTGTCTTTATGTCATAAAGTAAATGACAGATAACAAATCTATAAGCCAATATGAAAATTCACTATAAAACTTGGCCCTAATCCTGAAGGCTATGGTTGATTCTAGAAATGTTTCTGGAACAGTGGGTGAATGATATTGGAAGGTGAGATTTACATTTTAAATACAATGTCAACAATCTTTACTTTGCCTTGCGTAATCTGTATTGCCAGATGTGCTAAGGTCCGTGTTTTAACCATTCACATATCTTATTTTCTAAAATTACTTGATAAGTCTTGAAGGGACTTGTGATTGAAACGAAGGTTTTGAAAGAAAGTATGTTGAGTCTTTATAGTTGGGAAAACAGTCCATTTTGTGGAGCATGGTGCACTCTGTCACATAGAAACTTTTTATTTTTTATTTTTTTGGATGTTTTCATAGCCATCTGTAGAGGGTGCGATCATTGATTATACTTAAGTCAGATAAAAAGATAATTTTGATACTGTCTTTCCTTCTCTAAATACTTCGTTTCTGTGAAATGGTGTGTTAGCTTGATCACATCATCACAAAAGGAGTTTCATAGTTGGCAATTAAAGTTAGGTATAGTAAGGTCATTGTTTATCATTTTATTTAAGTATTTTCTGTTGACATGAAAAATTTTAAGAACAGATGATCAGCAATCTAGCCTGAGAATAAATGTTTTATTAAATATCTTTAGGAATGAAAGATTAATTTTAATAAATATATTTAAAATCTATCCATTTCACTTAATTTAGTTACTAAATAAGTGCCAAAGCATCTCAAACTCAGAATTACTATGAAGATATTAAACTTATTCTTCAGAAACTTGGGGGGAACTGTAGATACTTTATTCATTTATAATTACCAAGTATACTAAGAAAAACGTTATTTTGACTTTTAGAAACTATCTTAGTGTCATAATTTCTTATGAGATGTTGGATTTGGATTAGGTCAGGTAACAAGAAAGATTCCAAGATTAAGGAATCAAAATTCTATGCATTTTGGCTTTAACAATGAAATACTTGTTGTATTTCTTAAATGTGTGTGTGTGTGTGTATATATATATATATTTATATATATATAACTATATTCTTTAAAATATGTTCATATTTTTTTTTTGAAAAAATTCTTTCATAGTTGCAGCATTTGCTATAGTTGTTATAAGATTGAATAAATGTTCTGTTAGGTATATTTCTTATATTTACTAAGACGTGGCCTTCAGATTAGTAATATCAGAAATAAACTGATTTAAAAAATAATGAAACCTGAAAGTTGGAACAAGCTTTTGAATTTTTTATTGTTTTCTTTTTCTTTAAAAAAAATTTGTAAAGTAAATCTTGAGCCTTCGTACTATTTTGGAAAGATATGGTATGTAATTGACTTCTTAATTTAGCTTTCACTTAGGTTTTTTTATTGTATTCTATAATATGTGACTGGCTATTGTGAAGAAGTTAAATTTGATTAATGTTACCCTCTTATCAAAACTGTCTTTGTCCTTACTCTATTTTTAGCAGTAACTCCAGAGATCCTATTGAAACTTAAGTCACATGATGTGGCTTCTCTGCTCAGAAACCTCCTGTGACTTCCCATCTCACTCAGAGTAAAAGCCAGAGTCCCTTCTGGGATCTTCAAGGCTCTAGATGATCCCGAGCTCCTCATTACCTCTTGGACCGTATTCCTGCTAGTCCCTCCCTTGTGCCTCCGCTCTTCATGCTCTAACCATTCCAAGTTTTTTGTGTTCCTGGAACATGTGAGGCATGTTCTCATCTCAAAGTCTTGCTATTCTCTATGTCAAGAAAGCTCTCCCCCGACCCTCCCAATATCTACCTCTAACTTCCTCATACTTTTTTCAATTTTCCTTAAAATTTACTTTTTCAATGACATCTATCGTTGGTTACCTTCTCTAAAATTTTAGCTTCCCCACCCCCTCCAAACTCTTTATATTCCCTCCTGTTTTGTGTTTTAGTCCATAGACTTACCAGTATTTAGCATGGTATACACTGATTTCTCCCCCATCAAAATAAAAATTTCATGAAAACAGTGATTTTTGTCCACTTTTTCCTACTGTGTTCCCAGTGCCTGTCCTAAACTGGGCACTCAATATTTGTTGAGTGTATAATGAATGAAATTTATTACTAGAACCTATTTAATAAAGAGCTTTACTTATAGATAAATCTGTATCAGAATCCAAAGAGGGAATACAAATGTAGAAACCTTCATATTTTATTTATTTTTATTTATATTTTGAACTAATTTCAAACTTACAGAAAAGTTGAAAGAATAACTCAGAGCCTTTTTTTCTGACCCATTGGAGTGTGAGATGCTCCATTACCCCAGAATACTTTGATGAATTTTTCTTACAAATAAGGACATGCTCCAGCATGAGAAGAGTATAATTATTAAGTTAAGAAATTAATATTGATATATCAGTCACTACCATCCAATCCTCAGGCCCCATGCAGATTTTGGCACTTCACCCAATAATGTCTTTTATTGAAAAATTCTACTATGGGGTCTTGTGTTTGGTTGTTAGGAGGTCTCTCTTTTAATCTGGAATGGTTCCACAGTCTTTACTTCTATGACCTTGATGATTTTGAAGATTACATGCTAATTATTCTGTACAACATCCCTCTATTTCTGGTTGTCTGATATTTCTTCATGATTAGATTCAGGTTGTACATTTTTGGCAGCAGTATCACAGAAGTGTTGCTGTGTTTTTGTTGTATCCTCTTAGGAGGTGTTCAGTTTTGTTTTATCCTCTTATTCAGTGTCTGCAGATTCTTAACTCCTTTGGTTGTGCCTAATGACTGAAGGAAGAGTAAAAGTGCCTTCACATTTTAACGCATACTATGGAGTTCTGTAGCCTCATGCTGTGTGTTTTTAGGTGAAATTGTTTTATAATAAGGGCTTGTTTTAGTGTGTTAGTAACTATCTTTGATAAGATTAAGACTTTTATTCTGGTCTTTATGAACATTGTTTGTTATATCTTGAACTTAACCTAATGGCTAACCTACAGCAAAACTTGTTATAATAAAATTATACTGTACTTCGTAAGAAAATGGTTTGGAGAATCCTGAGAAATTTTTTTATAATTTAATAATTTTAATAACATGGAGAACATAATATTTAGTTAATAAAAACTATTTTTAGCGCTTTTGCCAGCTAATCTATCAATATATTAGTAATTGGAACATTTCAAAGATTTACTTATACTTTAACCTTTAATTTCTAGTCTCTCATGTGGGTTTGCAGATGTGACAAAAGGCAGGCAAGGACCAAGAAGGAGCCAGTATGAGAAGAATTAGTAAAGGGTCTTGAGTGATGCATTTATTCATTAATTTGGTAAGTATTTATTGACTGTCTTATACACATCAAACACTTTTTCTGGGAAGATTGTAAGTCAAAATAGGCAAGGTTTTTGCCCTCATTGAATAGTTTCTCAACCTCAGCCCTCATGGAGCAGATAATTCTTCTTTGTTGTAGGAGGCTGTATTATGTATTGTAAGATGCTTAGCAGCATCCCTGGATTCTACCCACTAGATACCAGCAGCCAGCGTCTACCCTTCCCTACTCTCTGCACCTGACAATAACCAAAAATGTCTCCAGACACTGCCAAATGTCCACCAGGGGCAGGGAGCAGAATCATCACTCCTGGTTGAGTGTTGCTGATTACAGAACTTAAAATCAAGTGTAGACACAGATATTAAACAGCTAATCATTCAAATATATGTATATATATATATATATATAATAAATATAAATATTTGTATATATTCAATTATATATATAATTATCAACTGTGATAAATGCTAATTAAGTGAAGTACAGAGAGCCGTGAGACTGTAATCAAGAAAATATACTGAATTTGGAGTTTAGTCAAACTGATAAAAGTTTTTATTGATTATATATTTGGTACTTGATGTAAGGAAAGAAATTTAAGACATGGTCTTTTACTTCAAATGTAGGCTGACTATATAATATATCTACAAAACAGGAGGCTTTTAAGAGTATATAAGGGTATGTTATTAATAACCAAGTTGGAGCAACAGGTAGAATGAGACAAATCCTACATAAGAACTTCCATAATCTACTTCCGAGTTTCCATAATCTACTAAGGGAAAAAGACCAATATGTGAAATACATAGAGAATAATTCAAGGCAATGTATCAATTAAGTGCTTAACTTTGTCACATTATTAGTACAAGAGGTGGTTCATTGTTATTTCTTCATTTTGACTTTATAGAAGGCTTCATGGAGAAAGGTGGGATTCCAAGTCTTCAGCTTAGTTCTTGAGGTTCTAACGTGACTCATTTGTTACTATTCAGTTCTTACGCTCTGCTAGGTAACTCCCTAATCTGTTGAAGAGTTTGAACTTGATTGTAGCAGACAGTAGAGAACTACTGGAGAGTCTGATGAGGAATGTAATGATGAAATGGTTGCCTCTTCTGGAAGAAACTGTTTCTTTCTATACCAACTTTGATAGTATCAATATTGGGTTATAAAAGAACAATATTATGTAACTATCAAGTATATATACTAGAAGAAAATTTTTTCTTAAACCAAATAAGTATCTATAAATCTCTTGTAAACAGCGGATTTCCTAGGATCATTCTTATACCAACTTAATATCCCCCAATTTTCTTTATTAAACATTGTGTACATTTTAATTTCTTATTCTACTTAAGGCCCTGTAAATTATAACTTTGTTAGTTGCCAGAGTATTTAAAATTTTAAATTACCTTTTAAAAGGTTTAGGCATGTCTTTTCACTTATTTCTTTGAATCTGTTTGCATTCTTTTTGTTGCCTTGCTGAGATCAGATATTGGGAAGATCATAAACTTTGAAATATGGAGCATTTGGGGAAGATAAGGCAGATAAAGATGGTACAATATGATGGAAGAAGCATGGAAATTTGAAACTGATAGAAATGAGCAGGATGTGGGAGGAAAGTATGTATTGGAAAAGGAGGCAGGAATTATGCCGAAGGTACGCTTGCCCATATCAAGTATTTGTTTACTGCCAATTCTGTTCCTGGCAAGAGGGCTAAAAACTTTCACTTCCTCTTCCCCACCCTTCCATTCCAAGGACCTTGATTTAAGGCTGGCTTAGCTGGTACCGATTAGTACTATTTAACCAAGTTAAATAGACCTTTGTGACTACATTCTCAACTTCAACAACTATTTATAGTAGTGTTCTCTGCTACAAAGCATCCAGAGTACCCAAAAGCTACCAGTGAACTTAGAGTTGAGACCACTTAGAAACCAGGGGGTTACCTGCAAAATATTTCTGTCATTTAAAAGTTTAAAGTCTATTGAGTTTGAAAAAATAAAAAATTGAAAACAGCTAATCTAATACTTGTGTATAATTGAAATGAGGTTTTTTAGGAAATTAAATTTGGCAAGTAATTAATCCTTAATAAGGAATAATTGTTTTATCTATTTTAGGGAAAATTAATTTAACAAACATATTATTATGTGAGATTTAGGCAGTGAACATGGGCAGTACATAATTTTTGCAATATTTATAGCATCAACCACAAAAAAGCTGAATTAATATCAAATACAAAGAACGTTCACCTCAGAATCAAAGCTATTCATAAGACAATGGTCATGGTCACTATGATTGATTCAGTATTTCAGAACTATTTGAAATGCTATACCATGTCACTTTACTAGATACACTTTGCAGGTGCTTATGTGCTTGATACTGGATAAATATCACTTTCTTTATACCTTCGAGTATTGAGTAGAATTTTTTTTTCTTAGTTGAAAATGTTCTCTCATTTGGTGACTTCTGGTTTTGTACTAAAAGTAAGGAAACTTGTAGTGATGTTAAATAATAAAACAGAGGCTGTCCAGCAAGCACTGTTGCAGACTCCGTACACAGAGGTAGGCCTGGCCCAGCAGCCGGCTGTGATCAGCCAGCCAGGCTTCTCTTGGTGAGCTCTCTCACCTTTCCCTGGAGCCCATGGAGTTTGGGTTGGATGGAATATCAACGTGAACGGTAGACCGGCTTAGGCAGTTTCAGACCCCAGGGATGAAATTCCTAGAGACTGTCCAACCTCCTGATACTCCCTGGGTACCTAGGAGCTTAGCCCTTACTATCTGTCTGGGTCCTACTTTTCTGTGTCCCTCAAACCCTTTTCCTTCTCTGTGGACTGGGTGCTGTTTCAGTTCTTGCATGTGTATCTCAAGCCTATTCCTGTAGACAAAATTTCATTCTGCAATAAATACATATATCTTCTCCATTTTGCATTTGTCAGCGTCCCTGTACCTCTCAGATCAAAACACCTCTCCCTTCAACAGTGGACTAGATTTGCCAAAGCCCTTTAGAACATGGGCACATAGCAGAATATCCTGTCTTTCTTTTGATTAGACTAGGATGAAAACAAAACAACAAAACAAAAACAAAAACTTTTATCATTTTAAAAGATGAATATGGCACTTCTTCCAAAAAAGGGGGAAATGATAGTATATTGTATACATGAAATTTAGATATAATTACATTTCTTAGAGTTTTTCTCATTTAAATTTTCTTGATACTTAAATCCGAAGTCAAGCATTTGGTAGAAAAGTTCAACTTACTTATCATTGCCTTGGGTACACTTTAAAAAGTCTGTCACGTGAATGGGTCTTTGTACATACCAAAACTTGTCTTGTGGCAGATGTCTTCACATTATAGAAGTTGCATAGATACTTAAAATGTGTTGTTCTGCATGATTCTGTAGTGATAATTTTCTAGAAGTTTCTTCCTTTTAGTAGTCTTTCTTTGACAAACATTAAAAAAAAAGTGTGTCTGCTTTCATGTAAATCCAAGTTGCAACATATTATAGAGCAATTTCACAAGTAAATTGGATCAGATAGCTCGGAATTAATCTTTTTTTCCAAAACATTATCTCCTTTCCTATATGGATTTATAACGTAACAGTGTGAATACCAGTAACTAAAACAAAGGAAGTCAGTTTTCTTTTTTAAAAAATAATTTTAAGTATGATTCTATTGTTTCTTAGCAGTAAACTGACTAGTTATTCAAGTATTACACAGCCTAAATCAACAGTGTTTACTAAGAACTGCATATATAAAGAGTAGTATGTTTAGAAATAACCCCAGTTGGAAGACAAGGGCATTGAGCTTGCTATCTTTGTAAAGTACTCTGTGTGTGTGTGTGTGTGTGTGTGTGTGTGTGTGTGTGTATAAGAGAGAGAGAGGGAGAGAGCGCGCGTGCACGCACACGTACAAGGTAGGCAGACAGAGACAAAGACGGAGAGAGAGAGGGAAGAAGGAGGAGGGTGGGGTGGGGTTGCATATAGTAGTTGCAAGTAAACATGATGAAATTGAAAAGACTTGGGACTCATCTAAGGATGACATAAAATATATATTAATATAATGTAAAATTTGGTTTATTAGAGACAGACTGGAAATAATTGAGGAAAGTTTTAATAAAGTGGCTTTAAAGCAGTATCTTGAGGGAAGGAGGCAGATTAGCAAAATGTAAATTTCAGCTAAGATCATAGGCAAATTAATTTCCACTTACTAACTGAACCACTGGATTCTTAGAAACAATACTTTGGCCTCTTTATATTGAAGTATATAGGAAGTCATATTGTATTTAGGCATTACGAGAAGAAGTAGTCAGGGAAGGAGTTATGAAAGAGATAGAGAATAAAAAGATTGCTGTACTGTAGAAGCCAAATGAGAGCAGTTATCACAACATCATGTAAGGATTTAAGAAGAATGAGACCTGAAAAGAGGTCATTGATGGCCTCATTGTGATGTTCTAGAGATCAGTTTCAATAGAATAATGATGATAAGCAAATTGCAAGGAGCTGAAGAGTGACGGATATTGAGGAAATGCAGAAAGTCACTATAGATCATTCTTTTGAGTCATTTTTTGATAAAGGGAAAGAAAACATTGCAGTAGGTCAAAGATGATGTTTGTTTGGGGTGAGCATGTTCATAGATTATAGGGCCAGAGAATGCAGAGGGAAATTCTGAAGATTCAAGAGAGATACAATCATAGACATAACGAAATTTTACAGATAACAACGAAAATGGGACACGAGCAAGGGTAGCCCTTGAAATGGAGGATGTATATTTCCTCCTTTGAAATAGGAAGTATTCCAAATAAAGAGACTGTTTCAAATGGAGAATTAGAAAGTTGATATTATTTATATTCAGAAGTTTCCACGTCTTCTAAGAAGTAAGATTTTTATAGAATGAGAGAGATGGTGTATGGAGGAGAGAGGTTTGAATAAGGTACAGAAGATGTCTGCTTTTGGTAAATGATCATCTGTCAAGTCAGATTGATAGATGATTAAGTCAACTAGAGGTGAGTTAAATAATTTCCCAGGGTTACATGAATTACAGGCTTTGGCTTAGTTTCATAATTTAATATACCAGAACAATTACACAGAAAATAGATCGGATAGTATACCTAGGGTGGAGATTGATAAAGTGTGTGTAATGAAAGCAAAGTAGATGAGAAAAATACAGACTGACCAAGGATTCCATAGAGAATCAGACGAGTGAGGGTAGAAGGGAGCTTGCAGACAGGGAAACTGAGAAGAGAATGAAGGACTAGAAATGGTTAAGGAAAAGGAAGGATTGGAAGTGCAGTGGGAGTAGGGAAATTGGAATATTAGCTTAAAATAATAAAGGTAGAGTAGTTTATTCCTGCAGCAGTATTTGAGTGCCCACTATTTGCTGGGCACTGTTCTTTGTAGTTTCTTATTTCTTACAAGAAATGGGAGTACCAAATAAGTATTGTTCAGCAGACTGCCACTAGATGTCACTCTGATTCATATGGCAAGGCTAACCTTGACATTCCTCAAGATAAGGGCTTTGAAAATCAGACTTAAATAAACAGGCAATCCTTATGAGTTTATGCAGATTGATTTTTTAATATACAGGTATCTTGTACAACTACATTGAGAGAATACCTCCTTTTTAGAACAAAAACAAACTGAAAAGTGTGTCTGATTAATACTGTCGTTGTATTATTGATTTATTTTTACAGTGGTAGTTGCACTAAATAGTAGTATTTCTCTAGTGAACTTAAAATTTTTCTGAAGTTCTACCTCAAAGTTTGTGCAGTTATTTTCCTTCCTTAATACTGTTTTACTTGTTTGTCTGCTAGATTGGTTCTGGTTTTATAGGGAATAAATGAGTTTTTATAAGCACTAACAAAGCTGCTTTTTTCTAAGTGGTCAAGATTGTGCATGTCTACACCATATCTCTGAGTGTGAAGTTTTGCTTGATGAGACTTTTCTGTTCTCAGCTCTAAGGAAGCACACAGTATCTATCCAGCTCTTGTTAATCTCAGTGTTATTTTCTATCCCAACCAGATAGGATCACCAAGTATAGTTTTGCTTCTTTATCTTCATGTTAAAATAAAGGAGTCACGTTTAGAAAGGTTGTCAGACTTCCTACCTACCCACAAGGTTTACCAACTTAGTTCAAAACCTTTGAACGATTGTGGACAGCTCTGTAATATAAACATTAATCAAGTATGCAAAAAAAGACAAACCGACAAACAGAAAACCATGCTGACTTCCCCAGAAACACATATGTAAACGATACACAGGCACACTTTATATTTTATAAAATCTGTTTATGTTTTTATGTTTCCATTTATGTTAATTTTTCCTTCATTAGACTCGGAGAGATTGTTAGAACCATTGGATCTCAATATAAACAACTAGAAGACCATTATAGTAGAAAAAGCGTAGAGTTAAACATTTTCTGCATGTGGTATGTCTAACCATACATCCCAGTGCTTTTTACATGCGTCATTTCATTGCTGACCCTTAGTTAGCATGTGATCCATTATGATCTTGAATAATTTTTAGCCATGTTTGCAAAGCATCTATGCTGTGTCTTAACTATGCTGTTTTAAATTTACCTTTTGACTTTTATTGTGTTTATGGACAAAGTCAGTTTATATTTTAAGATAGTTTTCTGTTGTGCTTCCTAATGTAATATTAATGCTTTCATTTGAAAAGGTACCTGTTTGCTAACATCATTATAATCTATATAAAAGCAGGTATTAATCAGGAAAGCTCTTTGCATCAAGGGGCCAAAAACAGAACTTGTGGCACAGACTTGGTAAGCTGCAAAGAAGGAAACAAATACATTATTTAGAATAACTGGAAACAAGCAGAAGACACAACTGCAACTTGCTTTGAGAATTTTACATAAGACTTTCTCTTGACTGGAAAAAGACTTACTTTTACTTTGGTTCTTAGACCAGATGTTGCCAGTAATATTTTTGTCTATTAATTGAAGATATCTTCTTTTAATCTCTTCATGTTTCTTGAAAAAATTTTATTTTGCTTTTTGGATAAGTGAACATGACCATTGAATTTACTGAGGTGTACTGGGTAGAATGGTAAAGCAGGAGAGGAGGTCAGTAGAAACTTCCCAGCAGTTGCATCATAATTTTGCTTTCTCAAAATTACGTTGAACTTATCATTATGAATTATAGCCTCTATGGTAAAAAAAAAAAAAAAGCATTCAGCTATGACGCAGTAATGCTCCATCAATGAAATTCCTCGGGAAACTATACTTACTTTTTTATTCTTAAATTCACTTTGCCATATTATTTTCAAAATGAAACTTTATGATATTTTTAGTGGTGTACAGGAAGTGTGTTCATCTCTTCATTTGGAGCTTTATAGAGAAAATGTTACACTTTTTAGGAATATATTCCTTTGTTGTGCTGGGAATAATAAGTTTATTTAGATAATGACCATCTACACTCTATCTTTAATCCCTAAAGGCCTTAACCTCCATTAGGAACAAGGGTCGATTTTTGTTTGCTTGAAATAGCTTCCTAGGTGTGTACAAACTTTGGACATCATTGTTTAAGGGCTCCCGTCCTCCCAGTGGAATCAGAGCCTAATACAGAAACTTTGCAGCTAGTGGGCTCCCAAAACCCATTTTGATGATTGTTTGTAAGCTCAGTTTGGCAGTTTAACAGTTGTTCTTTCCCTGTCCTGGTGCCCCCACCCCACCCATGTTCATGTTCTTCAAGACAGTAAGAATTCTCCAGTGGGAAAAATGCAGGGCTCAGAATTTCTGATGCCATCTTCGTCTGTTCCTGATAATTCTTTTCCATTATAAACATATTCATGAAGTTTACCGGGGATTTTCAAAGGAAAGATCTTTTTGCCTTTCTTTCTCTTCTCTCTCTCCTTCTCATTTCCTATGTCTTTTCTGATGCCTTACTGTCTTAAACTCATTTCTTAAATTAAAAAAGTAACAGCAGTAAATATCCAAAGGTTATGGGACTCCTTTTCTCAGTAAAGTGTTGGTTTGAGATAGACTGGGAATCAGATATTTAATCTGCAGTTCTGAATATGGCCTAGTTATTAAACTTTGAAGTTTCTTCACTTCTTTATTATGTTGTCTGTTGAAAAAATAAGGGTACAGATAACCCAAGAAAATGGCAGTTAATGATTTCACTCCCTGAGAAACTGGTTGACAAGATATTGTCTCTAAAGTTTTTTGCTTTACTTTAACTAGCTTTATCCTATTTGCCCAAATAAGCCTTTGTATTAGTATCATTTAGAGAAAAAATGTCACTCAAGATGAATCATATTTAGCTCATTGAAATATAAATATGGAATATATTTTAAATGAATAATTCAATAGGATATGACTTAGATATTATGAAAATATTTAACACAGCCACAATTGAGAAGACCTAAAAAGACATGGCTAGGCAAAGTTAGAGATGGGTGTTGAACTACTGAAAAAAATACAGAGAAACATGTTGTAGTACAAAGTACTACCTATATTTGAATTTAGTAAAATCAGTGTTGAACTAGGGAAATAGAAACAAAGTAAAGTGAAAAATTGTTTGTGAAAGATCTTTTCAACCTTGGTTCTGCATTAGGAATTTGTGTTTTTGCAGTTTGTTGATACATGTATTAAAATTATGTTCCAGAGTCAATGCAGATTTTCCTAAATTAATTGTTAAAGGTCTACCTAATGCATTTTTTAATTGAGATAAAATTGATACATATCACACTATATTAATTTCAAATATAGCATAATGATTTGATATTTATATATTGTGAAGTGATTACTGTAATAAGTTTCATGCATTGTGTTTTGAAAGGTATTTTTAAGATGAGTACTACTAGTACTGCAGATGCTCATTTTATAAAATTATTATATGTCTTGAATTTACTAAATCCAACCTCAAAGGCATCTTCTAGGAAATCCCTAGAAGTAGTGAAACCTCCATCAGATGGACAGGAGAATAGTCCAGAGGTAAGAGTAATAAACTCTCATTCTGGAGAGCTGAGTACTAATGTGATCTATTGCCACCTATTTTTCTGACCTTGGGCAAATTACTTTACCTTTTTTTGTAAAATGAGAGAGACTGACGTAAATCATCTCGAAAATCCCTACATGTTTTAGTGTGGTATGATATTTTAAAATTAATGTTTTTGGTGTCATATTTCACTTTATTATATAGATATACCCCATGCTTCTGTTTTAGAACTGAGATCTTTAACAAGATCATTAGAAGAAATTTCAAAACTTCCCCTTTATTTATGAAAGAAACATTTTTTGAGAATTAATAAACATATATTTTAATAAGGACTAATAAGTATAGCTATCGTAAATGAGATCCCCATATGGAGACAAGAATAGCCATTTCAAAAATTACCACTGAGCACTGTAAGGAGTATTGGAATAGATGATGGTGTTAAAATATAGTAAATCAAGAGATTCTGTTTCTTTTACCAGTAATAATTTTATAAGGTAAAGATTTTCTTAAGGTAGTGAGATGCATACAGAAAAGTCAAAGAATAGGAATAAGAATACTCCTCTATGAATTTTTACAAAGTGAGCACACCATGGTAACTAGCACCCATAAAAAACACCAGATATTACCAGTACGTTCTAAGCTTTCACCTCGTACCGCCTCCAGTCACTATCCTCCACCAAGCTAACAGGATGGCTTCTACACCATAGATTAGTTTTGACTGCTTTTGAATATGGAATCATGTGGCTTCATTTCTTCATCATCTTTGTTAGATTCACCCATGTTGTGTATAACAGTAGTTCTTTCATGCCTGTTGCTATATGATGTTTCCATTGTATGACTACATTATAATTTATTTATCTGTTCCATTGTTGGATATTTGGATTATATTTTCTTTTTTGGCTCTCTGTCTTTTGGTGTGCTACGTACACATTTTTGTTAGGTATATAGCTAGAAGTGGGACGGCTGGATCATAGGATCTAGTATTGCTTTTTGTGTAATACTGATTTGTTTTGAAAGAAAGAAAAACATTCAAGGAAACAAAAATCAATAATGTCTAAAGACCAACAAACATTTTACAGAAAATACAGGTATAAGTTTTTATAAAACAAAAGGCCTAACACAAATTTCCCAGATGCAGGCCAACATTTCCTTTAAAAAACAGATTTCCAGGTATTTCATAGCTTGATCAAGTACTTGACTAAGACCCCTTCCCTCAAATTTCATATTTGATCTTGATAAATATGCCTAGAAAATATATATAGATGAAGTTTTAGAAGTTTTAGAGGGCACAGTATAAATAATTAATCTTTCCTATTTGGCCTTCTATACAATATTAGACATAAAATGAAGAGTAAAGATGGAGACCACAATATACTGATGAAGGTTAAATTGGAGGTCTTAATGTTTAAGAGCCAAATGGCTTGCTGGCTGAATTACAGAATTAGACAGACTTTCCCCAGTACATTTCAGACAGTACAAATAAGACAATGCCTTAGAGCATGGGTCTTTTTTTTTTTTTTTTTAAAGGGCCAGATAGAAAATATCTTTGCAGGTCATGTGGTTTCTGTCACAACTGTAGCTGCTCAACTCTGATTTAGTGCATAGTACAGGAAAGCAGCCACAGACAGTACTAAACTAATGGACATGGCTGTGTTCTAGTAAAACTTTATTTAGAAAAACAAACTGCAGGCCTTGTGTAGTTAGTTGATCACCTACAGATAGGAACAAAGGCAGCAGACTAACTTCAAAAGGAAGAAAAAGGGCTGAGCTTAACTTTGCATACTAAGATTTTTTCCCCTACTGTTTATCCACCAGATAACCTTGTCTCACCAGAATTAGAGTAAGTAAAGGGAGAGAAAGAAGCCTGGAATTATAATAAAGAGCTTCCCTTAGAGGAAGTGGGGGCAAAGTTTTCCTCTCGTCTTCAGGTGTACTGCCCTTCCAGTGGACACTCAAGAATCTGTTAGACACAAAGCGTTACTTACTGAATATTCTAACTTTGAGAGTTTTGATGTTTCTGTGTTGATTTTGGCATAGTTCCTTGTGGTCCGTCTATTTCTGGCTAGTGATAGCAAAACCACGTTAGTGAGCTTACAGGAGGACCCTTAACTTCCTGCCACATGTGCTGACACGTGGGCATGCTCTAAGATAGCTCAGATTGCTCTGTTGATTGATTCTTGTTTATTGAATGCCTACAGAGTACCAGGCATTTTGATAAATGCTAGGGATACAACAGTGAACAAGAGCGACATGGTTCCTGGCCCCATAGGGTTTGTGTCTTGTAACAGGGAGGAATCTGAGGAAAGTGATCACTAAGTGGAAAACTGAAGGATGAGATGGAGGTGGCCAGTTGACAGGGATGGGGAAGAAAAAAGAGTGTTCAGTAGAACTAACAGCATGGGCCAAAAGGGACAGAGTTTGGCATGTTCCCTGGAAGAAGCATTATTTGACTGGAACAGGAACAGGGGAAAGTGGAGATAGATGAAGCTGGTTAAGGAAGAGGAATCCAATGTTGCAGGGCCTCTGTAAGAGCTGGGTTTTGTCCAAAGATCACTGAGAAGTGATCAAAGGACTTTTAAGACATAAGATCTTAAAAGTTGCAGTTTTGAACATGTTGGGTCTGGATCAGAAGAGACAAAGATTGAAACCCTATTGCTGCACTTCCCAGCACTGTAGCCATGAGCCACTGGTGCCTGTTGAACACTGGAAATGTGGCTTGTATGACTGTGGAACTGGATTTTAAATCTTATATAATTTTAATTAAAAACAAAAATGATAAAAACATTTTTCCTTTAACTTTTGTTAAAGGATTGTTTATTGTTTTGGTAGGATTATATTTCACTTAAGCTGTTAAAAATACAGCATCTGAAGAGTTGTGCTGTAGGTGTAAAACAAGTACTGGGTTTTTAGCTCATACTTTGGAAAAAAAGGAATGTGAAATGTCTCAGTGTTTTTACTGATTACTTATTAAAATGACAATATCTTAGATATATTTGGTTATATATAAATACATTATTTAAATACATTTAACTTAAATATATTATTTAAAATATTGTTACCTGTTTCTTTTTACTATTTAAAATGTGGTTTTAGAAAATTTAAAATTGCATATGCAGCTTGCATTATGTATCTGTTGGATTGCTTTGGCTAGAGATCAGTTAGGAGGCCCTTGGAAGAATGCAGATGAGACATGATCATGTGAGTTAGGACTGTGGCACAGGGTAAGGTTGATAAATTTGAGAGCTGTCCAGTAGGTAAAATAGATAAGATTTGGCATTGGATTAAATAAGAGAGGTGACAAGCTAGTTATAAGGAGAAAAAGGGACCCTCCAAGCACTAAAGTATAAGGAAATGCATAGTAGTACCGGAATAGCAAATTAAACAAACCAACAAAAAACAATAAATATTATTTTTCATTGATAGTTTAAATAAAACTGTAGTTTTAAAACAGTATTTTTCTGTTTCTATTATTGAAATTCTTTAGTGTTTGCTGTTTACTTGGTATTACCTAGGAATTGGTTCTTTAGAGTTATGTAATCTTGCATTTCTTAGGTTGTAGCTGGAGACCAAATGTTACAATGTAATGGTTTATCATCTTTATATACTTGCTATTAATCTTCTTCCATCAGTTACCTAGTGGGAAGTGGGGCACAAGGTTTTTATATAATTTTGAGTATATAAATTCTCTAGACACCTTCCAATTTAATAGGATAATTGAAATTTATTTACATGTTTTAAGATTAAGCTTAGCACCTTTTAAAAGAATAAACACTTTATTTACATGTGAAGGTTTACTAGACCCCTCTTTAAAGTTGAAGACCTAAAGTATCTGATGAATGTTAAACGTTTAATACTTTTTCCTGTTGTCCTCCTAAGAAATTGGATGCATTTCTAGCTTCATTTTCCAGTCTCTTAAGCTTATGAAAGTAGTCGAGACAGTTTGTTGACCCCAAAGAGACCTTTTAGTCTCTGGCTTGTTAGACAACGGGGTCTGTGCTGTTCATTGGCATTCAGGTCACAGGCAGCCACTGGGCTCAGTGCAAAGCCAAGCACAGCTTTAGGATTTAGACAAAGCCACTCTGGCAAAGGAACCCAGTCGTCAGGGAAGCTGGCTTTATTGTAAAGAACTGTTGCATAATGGGGAGACCAAGTAGAACTATTAGGATGCAAATGTGAAAAAAATGGTGGAGCTAACCTGCAAAAACAAACATTTCTTTTTTGGTGAAGAGTCTATTCATTGTTGCTTTCTTCTGTTTTAACTTCTCTGGGCTATAGATGTAGTTGGTGCAATTTGAGTTTATTAGTTTATCTTAATCTCTGGTCAGAATGCTACTCTGTATTGTTTTTAAGTGAACAGCTAATTTGTATGAAGAGACCAAAGTAATACAGTAGTTTGGAATCTTTTCATAATTTACAACTGTGTCCTACTTAGCATGGATCAGTTTTTTTATGTGTGAATTTAATTCCCACATTAGGATGAGATATCTTCTTGACTCTTGATTTTATTTGTTTGATTTATAGCAAAATATTATTCTCATGATTGACACCCAGTAACTTTCCCTAGTAGACTCTAATTGTTTTGTTTTAAGTCTTTGTAGGTTCAGGAGGAAAGTATTGACATTCTTAAAACAGGAGTTCAGTTTTGTTTTACTAATGTCTTATTAAGGAAATCTACCCTTTGTCTTGTCTGTTACTCTGTTCGTCCCTGCCTTGAGTGTCCACTTTTCCTTTTGCCTTCTACTTCTTTCTTCATTTTTATTTTTCTCTTTCTGCTTTTCGTCCTCCTTAGCTAAATATAATGGAATCCACACTTTGGTAAATGATGTGAAGTGGCTTGTGCAAGCTCATACATCTTGTACACAACAGAGTCAAGAAAGGCTTTCTAGAGGTTGTGAAGGTAAAGCTGAGACTTAAAGGAAAAGTTACCTGTTACAGTGTGAGGAGAATCAGGTTACTGGAAGGGGACCAACAAAAGTGTGACAGAGTGGAATCTGGCACCTTTCTGCAAGTGAAAGTAGATCTGTAGGGCTGGGTAGTCTTGTGAGGAAAGGGACTGGTGAGAATGAACCACTCTGTATGCAGATAATATATTACATGTGCTATTTAAGTGTGCCACAGTTCATTTATTCAGCAAACATTTTTAAGTACCCACAAAGTTCCAGTTACATAGGTGCTATGCATCAGGGAGTTGGAAAGAAAATAGAAAAATATGGGTAACATTTGTCTGAATAGATTAGGATGGACTTTGAGGTTTTTAAAGTAGATGAGTCTTGATCACATCTTTGTACCTCTCTCTGTTTTGTTTTAGATTGGCATATGCCTTGACTTTTCTCATTTTGTAGTTAGGCTTCCATTTCTTTATCTTAGTACTTAGTACTTTCAAAGGTTCCTGACTTCCTTAAGATTCTCCTATTACTGTGTTCTCCATTCTTGTTTTGTTTTCCCTTTGAGATTTCTTTAAGACCAAGACTGCTGTACAGCTGGTGTTTTCTTGACTTTTAAACTTTATCTATAGATATGTTTTCTTCCTAATTCTTGCTTTTCATTTTCTTCAGGACTATGCTTTGTTCAGCCTTCTTTAGTATTTTTTTTTCCTAGAGAATTTCATTAACAATGGGCATCAAGCCTAGCCATTTGAGACTTTTCCCCCCTTGACCTCAGTTTTTTAGAACTTGAATGTTGATTATTATTATAGCTGATAATGGTTAGTGATTCTAATACCTAACATTTATCGATCACTTGATACAGTATGTGTCAGGTACCATGCTGATTACTTTATATGTATGTTACATAACTTAAGTCTTACAATAACTTTATATGGAAAGCATTATTATTGTCCATCTTTATAGTGAAGAAAATAGAGCTTCAGAGAGATTAACTTTATTTAAGATACATTGATATTGGAGAGCCAGGATTTGAACTTAGGTATCGACTACAAAGAGCACGCTTTTTAAACTCATCTCAAGCTTTCACTATTTATATTTTCTCATGTTTATAGATATGCATTTTAAAAATAAGTATGTAACAGAGAGGTTGGACTAAATATAATCAAAGCTAAATTTATCCCCCCAAATTACCATTATACTTAAATATTTACTTAGAACTATTTTGCATTTAGCACTAGCAAAAAGAGGTAATTTCATTTTTTGATGACATTTGAATCATTCGTTTTCAACCTCAAAGTCATCCTTCCGTTTTACTTATTTTCCCATGGCACCATCTCAGATACCCATCATTTTTTTCTTCTCCCTCCCGGTACTTCTGAAGTGTGACCCTTTTATTGAATTTAGATTTTGTTTTCCACATATGATTGTGTCAACATGCATTTACTTCTGCAGCTGAGTCTAATTAAAAAGGATGGAAATAGCTGGAAAAACTAGTAATAATGTCAGTGATGACAATGACAATGATGACTTTGAAAATGGTGGTGATAGGAAGACTTAGCTACTTAGGTGCTGAAGTTTGTTTCTGGATGTGCTGTGGTAGTGTCTGATAATGAAGAAAACTGTTATGATGGGAACTAGAACAAAATATTTTTCTGGCTGTACAATAATATTACTAATTATTTTCAGTATGATTAGCCTGTTAAAGTTTTAAATATCTTACTAAAATGATATTTTAACAAATATTTTTAAAATAACAATTGTATGATCTACTTTTCCATAGCTCACTTTTCTAAAACATTTATGTGAACTTTATTTATGTACTCACTCATTAATTCATGAATTCTTGTTCAGTCAGGTACTGTTTACTGGAAGTGCTGGCTAGTAGGTACTGGAAATAGTCTCCGTCCTCACGGACTTCATGGTGTACCTATTGCTGTATTGGATTTTAGGAGGATCAGCCCAGCCAGAGTTTTCCTCTTGGGAAGTTCTGCCATATTTGACTTCTGTGGGTTTTGAGCTTTGTATTAATATATTTGAAGATCCTAACTTTAGACTTATGTTTTTAGTTATATAGATACTGATTTGGTTACTGCATATTTTTAGTGATGGTTAGCTTTTACTTCTTAGCATTCTGAAATTTTCTTTTTTTCACTTAGTATTGTGTTTTTCTTTATTGAAGTATAGTCAGTTTACAATCTTGTGTTAATGCCTGGCGTACAACATAGTCATTCATTTATACATATGTATATATTCCTTTTCATATTTGGGATTTGCAGCTACTATTATATATAAAATAGATAAACAAGGAGGAGCTCCTGTATAGCACAGGAGATTATATTCAGTACCTTGTAATGGCCCAGGAAGTGTTGTGTGTTTGTGCTGTATCCATGCAATGTAGGTATAGCTGTAGTTATAGCTTTGGTAGGTCATGCCTTTTAACTACTATATAGTATTCCATTTGAGTAAATAACATTTTACTTAGCCTTTAATTGACAAACTTGTAGACTATTTCCTCCTTTCCCCTTCAAATAGAATCAATACTACAATAATTTGGGTCTCTTTTGAGTCAAAAGTTTAAATAGCTTTTAAAAAGCTGTATTTTGTGTCATTAATGTGTGTTTTAAAACAAAAGTTTTGAGTTTTGCCTTTAGTAGTTTTGACTGGGCTGTTTTGCAGAGAGTTCTAGTTAAATTAGCTTAAATTGACTCTGGTATGTCCTCTTTCTTTACCGTAAGAGTGAAAGCCCTAAAATGGTCATTTTACTTAGAGTACGTGAGTCGGCATTGCGTAGTACTGAACAGGTAAAAGGAAACAAAGTCTAGGAAAGCAGCTAATTATAGTGATTGCAGCTGGTTTCAAAGTACTTCTGACAGTTTGTGCATAATGCTTACTTGAAAGCATCAAATGGGTGCTAGTTGTGAAACAGAACACCTGTTTGTTGTTGAGCATGTGTTTATGCAGATGATTGCTGTTGTCAAAGCACCTTGATGCAGAGTAGTCCTGTTTACGTTTACATTCTCCCCAAAGGATTAACAGTGTTCTCTCAATAAATTTGCAGTCTATTCTCCTCTCAAAGGCTGCTGTTTGGAGGGTGGTGTGAAAGAGTCAACAAGTGCTTGCTAATCACTTGAATATACATAATTAGCTACAGTCTGGTGCGCTGGATTCTTTGTAGAACCATAACAATATTGGTTGGAAAAAACACGTAACAGTAGATGTGTTACCAAATAATTGTTGAGGGTACTTGTTGTTTGTTCATTGGTATTTAGTTCTTATTTTTTAGATCTTGAGTGAAGTTTTTATTTAAAAGTACACAAACTCTTGTTTATTTTAATGAACTGATGTCTGTTACACAACAGCTCTTTAAAATCACCACTAGGTAGTAGTGTAGCCAATTTCTAGACCAACTAGAGTCTGAGGTTATTATATAAAAACATATTAGACATATTTACTAATTCCAGAGGACAGCTAAACTCAATCTACCTTGGAGGACATTTAGACCAATTAAAAAAAACTGTAAGTTTAATGTGACTAGATCTCTCTTACATGCAAAGGAACAGAATACAGTCTTATTTCCTAACGTTCTAACATTCATCACATTGCTGAATAGCTTTAAGGGAATATTTAGACCTCAAACTTTGCATCTTGAAATATTAGTGCAGTGAGAGTCACAGGCATTTTCAGTAGCCTTCCATGAAAGCTATGAGACTGGCAATTGTTTTCTTTCCCGTGGCCTTCCACACTCAGGTCCACTCGGGATTCCTTGCCTAATACCTGTAAAGTTGTGGACAAATGGTCACTCACTAACTTAGCATTATAGAGGTCTAAGTCTGGTTTCCCTCCCTGCGTAAAGCATTCTGGCAGTCCCATCAGGATTCAAAACTGTTAATAAAAAAGAGGCTTTTCTCTTTATTATTTATGTTATTTATTATTTTTCTCTTCTTTATCGGCTTGTTTATCTCCCTATGAGGTCACAGCGTTGGTCTTTTTGGCTGAGACTCCTGCCATGGCCAGCAGTCCTGCCATAACCTAGGTGCTGTGCAGCAGTTTAGGTGGTACATGGAGGGACCACTTTATTGGCAAAGTATTTATTTTATATATTAGAAGAATATGACTAGCCTGTCAGATCTGTACTTTCATGGTGTAGAAATCAACACAGACTACCCCTAAAAGAGAACAAGCAGACTATTTAGAACTTGCCCAGCAAGGTCAGCCACTCTCACTTGCAGTTGGTTGATATTCCAAGGCAGGCAAGGGAGTGGGAAAGCTTTATATTAAACACAGGGAGGCTTCTAGGTGTGCCCTGATTGGAGGTTATTGGCATAGAGAAGCTAGAGGTGGGCGACTTATGTGATTGGTTTGGGGAGCATATCTGTAGCTTTCTCTGGTTGCTCCTCAGTTGGAAGCAGGGGCAAAAATTAGGGGGGCTAGTAGTCATTGCTCAGGTCCTGGCTGTTATGGGCTCATTGCTGTAGACCTTGTGGTTTGGCTTCTGGGGCTGATCACTGGGGCTGATCACAGAGGTCAGTGTTCTGTTGTCATATGTAGTCTGGTCATTATCTGTTTTCATATTCAGCCTCTCAGTGGGTAGTATGGTTAAGGTGAGACTAAATCTATTAAGGGAAAATATAGGAAAACCTTTAAAAGAAGAGTATTAAGTAGATAATAGAGAGGGCATGTGGAGATGACAAAAACTGTGAAGATGATAAATGAATGAAATTAGATAAGGAAACTAAAAACTGTTAAATGTACCTGGCTTTTCATGAACTTTTCCATGTTTGATTTCATTTCATCCTCTTAATAGATCTACAGGTAGACTATTACAATCCTAAAGTTAAAAATGAGGATCCTAAGGTTAGTGAAGTAAATGATCTAAGGTTCCACAGCTAGTAAACAGAGAAATTAGAATTCTGACCCAGAGCTTTTCATTCGAAAGACATTTCTCTAAAAAGAGGCATGCTCTCTTATTTTACAAATGTGATCATTTCATATATTTGCCTATATAAAAATTATTTTTCACAGTTTCACATCTGGTACTTTTTTCTAATTTCTTCGTAGAACACTTTTTGGTTAAAGGGGGTCTAGAAAATAGTTTCTCTATTGACTTAAATATCTGTGACTGCTGATTTTCAAGTCTGTGGCTATGTACTTCCTTGTTTGAAGTTGGCCTTACTATGTGCATAGAGGAAACTTCGTCTCACCATTACTATTGCTCAACTGATATCATTCAGTAACAGTAACTTGGGTCTTGATCATTACCTCTTCTTAGTCCTTCAGTTCTTGTTGCTATATCAAAGCAAATGTTCTCTAAGTTCTTGAAGGCTGTTCTTTATGGCCATTGGTGATCTTTTCATGTCATTTAACTTGGAAGTATGGTTAGTAGGAGACATGAATGAGCTGGTACAACATAATTTATAGCTACAGCAGGTCATTGCATTTTTTGCTTTCATTTTGGTTTGTAGTGATGCTTTTGATGTCCCAGATACTTAACATATAAATTTTTATGTTATAAAAAATATCCAAAGATGTTTTTGAAACATAAATATTTAATGTTCTTAGGAAGGGGTAAGTGGAGAGGGAGACACTAAAAATACAAGCAAGGTGAGAATTAATTATTTTATTCTGGTATTTAAAATTATCTATTTCCATTGGGGGAAAATTAAAAATTTATATACAGAAGAAAATTATGCTCTTTAATTTTTCCATCTAGAGATATGTTGTGAATATTTTGTTTCCTTCATTTTTCTGTCTGTGCACATACTGATATATATTTAAAATCCAGCATTTGGAATTTTGAATCCTACTCTTTTCTCTTAACACTGTAAACATTTTCCCATGTCATAAGGACTTGTCATAAGTGTTTTATCCTATAATTTACCTAACAGTTCTCCTTAATCATTAGATAGTTAAGATAGATTCTGGACTTATTTTTACATAGAATTTTACAAATGAGATTAATGAGTCAAGGGTATGATTATTTTCATGGCTCCTTATAATCTATGAAGCACTAGATTTTTATCTGGGAAGGTTATACCAATTTATGTTCCAGCCATATTTCAATGTTTAAGCTCAGTATGCTCTTCCTTTCACCTATATTTTGGATTCCATCACTTTTTGTCTTCTCAAAGACATCTCAATGTTAGTTATTCCCTCTCTTGTGTCACCCGACTCTCGCTCTTAAATTTTGTCATTCACACCAGCAAGTACACATGCATAGGTAACTTCCACATTAAGAAGAAAAGCCTCCCTTTGCATCTTGCTCCCTTCCAGTTATTGCCTTGATTTCTGCTTCCCCTGGTAATAAAATTTCTTGAATCTGTTTATCTACACTGCCAGCTTTCACTTCATCACCTCATGGTTACCTTTCTAAACCACTCTAGTGTGCTTGCATTTCTTACTATTACATTGAAAAAGCTCTTGTCAAAATTGCTGGCATCCATGCTTCCCAGATCCATTGAACATTTTTTATTCTTTTATCTTTCTCCCATTTCTTAATATTATTCATTCAGCATAATTAACAACTAGTCCTTCTTGAAACATTTTCTTATCTTGGCTTCTTTGAATTCATTGGCCTTCCATTTTTGATTTTTCATGGTTCTTGAACCTAGCTGATGCCTAAATATTGGACTACCTTGTGACTCTAAAGGAAAACTGGATTTCCCTTAGATGCTTTGTTCCCTAATAATTCCCTTCCTCTCTGGGGAAGTCTAGCGTTTGACTCCTGCCTTAAAGTCTACAGACTGTAAATGTAAATGGGTTTGTAATTTTAAGAGCATATACTTTAAACTCATTCATCTTAGAAAGCTTTAAGATTTTAGTGTTTTAAAGTTTTCTTTCAACTGGTTATCCTTTGAAACCTTGAAGAATAGACAGTGTATGATCAGAAGTTTTTCTAAAAGAGCACTGTGATTGCCTGTCTAGCCCTGTTTCACAAAGTTTTAGGTAAAATAAGAAGCTTTATAATCCAAATATATAATTGCTAATATGATGCATTAGCAAGCTGAAAGTTCCTAAGAATTCTTTAAAGTTTTTCCTGATAATTATTAAAATTTATAATTAGCATAGTGTCAAATTCTGGCTTTCCAAATATCTCCCTCACAATGTGTTGATAAGACAAAGCTGAGTTGATTGCTTGCTACAGTGAGAATGCCACATGGACTGAGCTGTGGCAGTGTCTTAGAGGGAAGAAGGCAAGGTTAATATGTACTGAGGGCCAAAGTTTGGTTTAAGGCAAGTCAGTACAAGGAGGGTATGTGTGTGCGTTTGTGTCTTTGATTAGGATTGTATGAGGACCATGATACAGCAGTAAGGGACTCAAAAAATCTTAGCAAACTCTGTTGATACTTTCCATTGAATAGGTAACGGGTGTTTCAGCAAGTGGCTGTAATAACAGTCAGACCATTTGACTAGGCCAAGGTCTCCAGGAATAGAAAAGTCCTGTTAATGTAGACAGTAAGTTGTTTAGGGAATGGGTAGTTTGAGTACCCAATTTGTATATGATTTCCGTTAAGCTGTTAATGTCATAGGATTACAATATTTTACTTGTACTATGGCCCTCATACAGTTAGGTCTGTTCTTTAAAAATATCAACATTCCCCTATGGGTAACTATCAAATCAGTATTATAATAATTATAAAAAATATAAGCCCTCATACAGTTAGGTCTGTTCTTTAAAAATATCAACATTCCCCTATGGGTAACTATCAAATCAGTATAATAATAATAATAATAATAATAACAACAACAACAACAACAACAACAACAACAACAACAACAATAACAATTATTATTATTATTATTATTATTATTATTATTATTTTAACTCAGGTCAGGGTCAGATCCATTAAATTTTTGAGTAAATATTTCTAAAATATTTATGATGCCTCATTTTCTTGGCTTTACTTTTTTTCTTTACTAGAAATACTCTGAAATATGAGGGTGGAGTTTCCTTTTCTGTTGACTAAGAGGATATGAAACTTGGTTTCATGAGTTCTAAATACCGCTAAGGCATTGTTTCAAGGAGAATAGAGTTTCAGCTTTGCATGTTTCAACCTATAAATTGCAGTTAAGGGCAAGAATCCTTATAATAATAAAGCTTTGGTATTATAGGCTGATTTATGAAGGCTGACCCTAGGATTAAATGTCTGTTGTCTGTCATTTATTTTTATTCCTTTAACAGATGTCAAGTTGAGCTCCCTTGTCCTGATTTTGACCAGAAGTGTGTATTCAGCCTCAGTGTATATTATCTAGGTTGGGCTCCTTTTGAATGTTAATGCGTTCACATTAAACAAAAACATTTATACTGTGTGAATTGCTCATTTTCTGTCATGACCTGGGGGTGTGGAAGGAATCTGTTTGAAGACTGACTGGGCCCACCACAGGAGGCAAGTTTTACCACGGCTCTGACATTTCTCCCCTCAGCTCAGGCAGGGAGCCTTGGCCGGGCCACCTGTGCAACTGCCTAACCAGGATAGGATTGGCAGAACCTTATCTGCCTTGCTTTGATTTTATATGGGTAGATTTGTTGAAGGATGCCAGGTGTTTGGGTAAAATGAATTCCTCTTTGCTCTCTATCCTTATCACCAAATTACTTGCTTTTCATGAGGATACTTTGGCTTTTGAGGACTATGAGAACCATAAAAGAAGATAACTTGGACTTTTAATTTGAGCATTTTGACCCATTTGAAATCTTACGTCTTTGGTATTTTTTTTTTTCTTAAATGTTGTTTTGACAACTCTTTTATGGCTGTGGGACTGAGGACTTGCCCATAGATAAAGAACTTTCTCTACGGTTGAGAAGGAGAATATTGGTTAGTAAACTGAGCAACTATAAAGTTTTTCAGGAAAATTGTTTTCTGTAATTTCGAGAAATTACTGTTGTAAGTTGTCACAGAAACTGAACTTAGATTATTACTAAAAGACTATATTAAATATTTGCTATAGTTTTAGGTTTTTATCTGCATTAGTTGACTTCACTTTATATGTGTAAAATATTTTTACATATAGTAGGTAGGTCAAATAATACTAACCTCACTATTTTTAGTAGATTAAAAAACCCCGAGTCTTCAGGGAGTTTTTCCAGATGTTACCATTAGAATTTACTTAAGCATCCTCTGACACATATAGAACCAGTCTTTATTCTTTTTTGTATACCTTTCACAAATAAATGAATTGGATTTTGCTTACATATTAGGGAGTAGGTCATCCCCCAGTTGGAATTGCAAATTCATCAAACTTAAGATCTGTCACAATGCCCAGCAACAGAGTAATCAAGACAGACTTGAAAAGACCAAATATCTTCTCCCAGTAAAAATTTAGCAGTGACTTAGTATTTCTTAAAGGATAGGCCGTAGTCTCCCTGTATTAGGATCCCTTGGAATGCTTATTAAAAATGTAGTTTTCCGGAAACTAGAATTAGAATATGTAGGTTTGGAATCTTGTAAGATAGGTACATTTACAGTAAGTGCCTCTGGTAATTCATATTTACACTAAATTTTGAGACTCATTCTCTTAAATTATGATGGAATGCAATAAGAAAAAATGTACTTCAGCTTGGAAATATTTAATACATAATTTTGTCAAAAATATAAGTAACTTTAAGGTACAGTAATGTGGAAAATTTTTCATTTTTGTATTTGAAAAAAAATTATGTCTTTGGAAACTAAACTTCATTATTGATTCTCAGTTTTTGTTCTTGACTACTAATTTTTTCACTTAATAGTTCCTAATGTGTGCAGATTTATACAACTGAAAATAGAGAGATAACTAACTGATTCTATTACTGTGTAAAGTAGAAAATAGTAGTCTTACCTTTCTCTGAATTCTTAGTGTTTGTTTTTTCCCTGTCTGAATTTTTGTCCTGCCTCGTATGTTTCAGTTGTTTTCTGGCAGTGGACTTTTTCCTTTCAAGACCTCAGGGACAAGGGCCCTGTCTTCCCCACCAGTCTCACAGAGTATTAAACCAATGGCTCAGAAAAATATTTTCTTTTAATTGAAGTACATTTGATTTACAATGTTATATTAATTTCAGGTGTACAACATAGTGATTTGATAATTTTATAGATTATACTCCGTTTTAAGTTATTATAAAATATTGGCTGTATTCCCTGTGTTGTATATTATATCCTTGTATCTTACTTACTTTATACCTATTAGTCTGTTTACCTCCTAATCCCCTTCTCCTATCTTGCTCTTCCCCCTATCCGCACAGGTAACCACAGGTTTATTTATGGTATCTGAGTCTGTTTCTGTTTTGTTACATCATTCCTTTGTTTTATTTTGTAATTTCCACATATAAATGAAAACATACAGTATCTGTCTTTCTCTGTCTGAATTATTTCACTAACCATAATACTCTCTAGGCCCATCCATTTTGTGGCAAATGGCAACATTTCATACTCTTTGTATGACTGAGTAGTATTCCATTGTGCATACACACACATGCATGTGCAGACACACCCCACATCTTCTTTTTCCATTCATTTGTTGATGGACACTTGCTTTCGTATCTTGTTGCTATAAATAATGCTACTGTGAACATTGGGGTGCACATATCTTTTTGAATTAGTGTTCTCATTTTCTTTGGATGTATACCCAGGAGTGGATTGTTGGATATGATAGTTCTATTTTTAATTTTTTGAGGCACCTCCATACTGTTTTCCATAGTGGCTGTACCAATTTACATCACTACCAATAGTGTACTAGGGTTCCCTCTTCTCCACATCTTTTCCAATGTTTATTATGTGTTGTCTTTTTGACTATAGCCATTCTGACTGCTGTGAGGTGATATCTCATTGTGGTTTTGATTTGCATTTCCCTGATGATCAGTGATGTTGAGCATCTTTTCATGTGCTGGTTGGCCATCTGTATGTCTTGGGAAAAATGTCTATTCAGGTCTTCTGCCCATTTTTAAGTTGGATTATTTGGTTGTGTGTGGTGTTTGTTTTGTTTTTGATATTGAGTTGTGTGCGTTCTTTATATGTTTTGGATATTAACTCCTTATCAGACGTAGCATTTGCAAATACCTTCTCTCATTCAGCAGGTTGCATTTTTGTTTCTTTTGTTGATGATTTCCCTCACTGTGCAAAAGCTTTTAAATTTAAATAGGTCCCGTTTATTTATTTTGATTTTGTTTCCCTTGCCTGAGGAGACAGATCCAAAAAATATTGCTAAAACATACGTCAAAGAGTATACTGCCTGTTTTCTTCTAGGGGTTTTATGGTTTACAACCTTACATTTAGGTATTTAATCCATTTTGAGCTTACTTTTGTACATGGTGTGAGAAAATATTCTGATTTTATTCTTTTACATGTAGTTGTCCAGTTCTCCCAGCATCACTTGTTGAAGGCTATCTTTTCCCCATTGTTATTTTTAACTCCTTTGTCGTAGATGAATTGACCATATGTGTGGGAGGTTTATTTCTGGGTTCTCTTTTCTGTTCCACTGATTGATGTTATCTGTTTTTGTACCAATAGAACGTTATTTTGATTATTGTAGCTTTGTAGTTAAGTGTAAAGTCAGGGAGTGTGATACCTCTAGCTTTGTTCTTTTTTCTCAAGATTTCTATGGCAGTTCAGGGTCTTTTGTGTTTCCATACAAATTTGGGGTATATTTGTTCTAATTCTGTGAAAAATGTCATGGGTATTTTGATAGGGATTGTATTAAATTTGTAGGTTGCTTTGGGGTGGAATGGACATTTTAACAATATTAATTCTTCCAGTCCATAAACACATAATTATATTTTCATTTATTCATGTCATTTTCAGTTTCCTTTATCAGTGTCATACAGTTTTCAGAGTATAGATCTTTTACTTCCTTGGTTAAGCTTATGCCTAGGTGTTTTATTCTTTTTGATGTGATTATAACAGGGATTGTTTTCATTTTTTTCTTTCTGATAGTTTATTATTAGTATAAAAAAGAAACAGATTTCTGTTAATTGATTTTGTATCCTGCAACTTTACTGAATTCATTATTAGTTGTAATAGTTTTTTGATGGAGACTTTAGGGTTTTCTATTATAGTATCATGCAGTCTGCAAAATTTGTCATTTCCAATTTTGATACCTTGTATTTCTTTTTCTTGTCTGATTGCTGTGGCTAGGACTTCCCATGCTGTGTTAAATAGAAATGGTGACAGTGGGCATTCTTGGCTTGTTTCTGATTTTAGAGGTAAAGCTTTCAATTTTCCCCATTGAGTTTGATATTAGCTGTGGGTTTGTCATAAATGGCTTTTGTTTGTTAAGATATGTTCCCTCTATACCAATTTGTTGAGTGTTTTTATGAATGGGTGTTGAATTTTGTGAAGTGATTATTCTGCATCTACTGAGATGATCATGTAGTTTGTATCCTTCAATTTGTTAATGTGGTGTATCGCATTGATTGATTTGTGGACATTGAACCATCCTTGCATCCCTGGAATAAATCCCACTTGATCATGGTGTATGTCCTTTTTATAGATGTATCATCCTTTTTATATATACATTTGCTAAAATTTTGTTGAGGATTTTTGCATCTATATTAGGGATATTGGCCTGTAATTCTTTTTGGTAGTGTCTTTGTTTGGTTTTGGTATTAGGGTAACAGTGGCCTCATAGAATGAATTTGATAATGTTCTCTCCTCTTAAATTTTTTAGAATAGTTTGAGAAGGATAGATACCAATTCTTTATATATTTGGTAGATTTCCCCTGTAGAAGCCATCTGGTCCTGGACTTTTTTGTTTGTTGGGAGTTTTTTGATTACTGATTTAATTTCAGTTCTAGTAATGTATCTGTTTAGATTATCTTTTTCTTCCTGATTCAGTCTTGGGAGAGTATATGTTTCTAGGAATTTATCCATTTTTCTCCATGTTGTATAATTTATTGGTATATAACTGTTTATGGTATTCTCTTATGATTGATTGTATTTCTGTGATATTGGTTGTAACTTCTCTTTCATTTCTTACTTCGTTTATTTGATTTTTCTCTCTTTTTCTTAATGAGCCTGGCTAAAGGGTTATCAATTTTGTGTATCTTTTCAAAAAAACAGCTCTTGATTTCATTGATCTTTTCTATTGTTTCTTTGGACTCTATTTTATTTATTTTAGCTCTGATCTTTATTATTTTCTTCCTTTTGCTCACTTTGGGCTTTGTGTGTTTTTCTTTTTCTAATTCCTTTAGAATGGTAGATTAGGTTGTTTATTTGAGATTTTTCTTTTTCTTTCAGGCAGGCCTTTGTCACTGTAAACTTCCCTCTTAGAACTACTTTTGCTGTGTCCCATAGATTTTGATAAGTGTGTTTTCGTTTTCATTTGTCTCAGGGTATTTTCTGATTTCTGCTTTGGTTCCTTTATTGACCTATTGATTTTTTAGTAGCATGTTGTTGAGTTTTCATGTGTTTGTGTTTTTCCCATTTTTCTTCCTGTAATTGACTTCTAGTTTCATACTATTGTAGTTGGGTAAAGTGCTTGATATAAGTCTTATCCTCTTAAATTTGTTGAGACTTGTTTTGTTGCCCAGGAAAATATTTCTGAATAATTTGAGGATTATCTATATGTTTGTTATGAAATGTAATTTGTTGTATATGATGTGGAGAAAAAGGATGTACATTTCATAGGGGTCAACTTTAAATGAAGTTTCCTGAGGGAGACAACTTGATTTAACTTGAATTTTCTAGTGTCATATGAAAAGGAGCCAATGAAAATACTCTTTTGTTGTGCCGTTTTCCTTAGAAATTTCCTTAGTCATCACCGCATCGTGCTTTTATTCTATATCTGGTTATGAAATTAATGGTGAGGTAGAGGCTTTGAGTATAGGGATCAGATCCTTGAATTAGTAACAATTGAAAGTGAGAAGTATTAATAAAATCTAATGAATTATCAATGCAAGAGAAAATTTAATTTGCATTCTTAGATCTGGAGGTGGAGGGGCAATCAGCTGGGTTCAGAGTGATAGTATTTACCTCTACTATGTCATATAGAAAAAATTAGTTTTGGAAGTGTGACTTTTTATTTATTTATTTGCTCTTTTTTTTTTTGAATAGTGACAGTAATTTATGAATAATGATGAACTCAGAAAAACTACTAGGCTAGACATTATCTTGACAGTTGGTGGACAGATGCTCCTGATTTGAGTGTGAGACTAGGGTATTCAAAAAGCACTTTAAAACACTCTCCTATGCCAGCCAACTTTATTTTTCTTATATTAGGATTGAGGCTTTGGCTGCTTTGTAATACTCTTATTGATAAGGGACCTGCTAAGAGCTAGGTCAAATATTTATGGTTTGTTTATTTTGAGTATAGCAGCATCAAGTCATTCTTGTAAATTGTCTTTCAGGCCTTATTATTACTTGTAAACTGATATATAAGAAAGAAAAGACAACATTTACATATCAACAGTTTCACTTTGAGTATTTTAAATGAAATGTGCCTTTGATAATTTTTAAAACAAGTGCCCAGATTTATTTCATGAATTTCTTGAGTAACATTAATTACTTCCTAGACAAGATACTTCTGATACTTGTTTTTGTATTACTTATATCTAATAATAATATTTGAGGTGTGATTTGTTATGATATTTCTTTTTCTGAGTTGGTTTAGTCTTTATTTTTCTGCATTTTGGAAGAAATTTTCCTCTTCCAGTGGGGACAGGGCAGGGCATTCTCATTCACGGTTCTCCAGTTTGGAATTTTTCTTCTTTTTAGTTTGAAAGAATTTGTTGGCTCTCTCTGTGTTATATAACAGCCCTCTGACTTTATTTAAAAGGCTTTGGCCGGGGGTCAGGGTGTGGTGGTCACTGGAAAAGATGAATTTTAGTGATTGAGGAACATCTTTTATAAAACAAATTTTGACAGCTATATTGTTTTCTCCTTAGCATTTTTATTCATATCCCTAAACTCAAAAGCATGAACAGAGAATATGGCTTAGAAATGTAAAAAATTAGTTGGAACTGCTTTGATGGACTTATGATTGTATATTATGAAGTCAATTGAGGTAATTTCTATTTCAGTTATAGATCTCTTAAAGTTTTGTATTATAGCATGTTTCTCTTTTATGGTAACAAGTTCAAATGTAAGCATAATAAAACAATAAAATCTTAAGCCAGAAGTCTTAGTACTTGGGACATGAATTTAGTAGATGTGTCAAAATGTATGAATTACTCTTAAACATTTTGTTCATGAGAATAACATAACACTTGCCATGACCTTTTAAGCTATGTAAATTTTAGTGACTGTAAAATTAAAATGTATTCATTTCTAAAATGTGTTTGGAAATTATTTGGAATGTTTTATGCTGGGCCCTTCTAGAGGTTTTATTATGTTAAGATGAAGAAATTCAAATCTGGTATAAAACCTGAAGCATATCATAATTCCTAAGTGTTTAAAATCTTTTAGAAAAAAGTTATCTGTACTGTAATCCCACCTCTTGATGTTCCTTGTCCAGGAGCAACCAAAAGTGCTACCTTATACCACACTGATAGCTGCTGCCCTGTAGTACTGACCGTCTAGCGCTCTATGAATATACTGATACCTTGTTAGAGAAAGTATCAAACAGATAGGATCACACTGGAATAATAAAGTTTCCTGGGTTATTAATTCCCTTTTCTCTCCATGATATAAAAAATAGTAAGAAAATACTAGAATTATAAGAATACTACTTATTTATATTTGTAGCCCAGTTTGCCAATGGAATGTGTTGCAGCACATACTCCAAAAGATTTACTTGCTAATTTTTTTCTGAGAGATATATTGTGAGCTAGGAAGATGTTTAAAAAAAAAAAAAGACAAGTGATGATTACATTTTGATTTGCCCCACGTTGCATTAACCCTTAATGTCTATTATTTTTATTAATTTTGAAAGGTACTCATATTTGAGGAGAGTACCTCTTTAACTGGTTAAACTCTTGAATTAAGGCAGTATTCTGAGATTACCAAGTATGCTTTTTTATCCTCACATCCTTTAGACCAGACCAGCCAGACTGTCAGGTTGAGACCCTATTTAGGATAAAAATCATGTAACTCTGTGTGTGATACGTATGCTAAAACACATGAAAACTGTACCTGTGTTTGACATTTGCTTATATTTGACGTGATACTTTTTATATTGAAATATGCTTTTTGACTGTCTTTTGTGTCTGTATATCTTACTGAAAAGATATTAAGCTCCTTAGTAGCAAAGACTGATTTAGTTTCTTTTTTTCTTTTTAAATATTTTTTAATTGTGGTAAAATACACATAAAATTTACCACTTTAATAACCATTTTTAGTTGTATATTTGCTTTCATTTCTTATGTCCCTTGTAATAGAAGATAGTTAAGAATTTGTTTAGAGTATACATTAGATGTTCAATATAACAGAGATTGGCTACTTGTTCACTGAACTCATTTGAATATCCTTCTCACCTCTAGCCCCCACATCTAGACTCTGTTTCCCAGCTGTCTTGATATTAAGTGTGGCCATAAGTCTAAGTTCTAGCCACTGAAATATGAGCAGGATTAAGTTTTGTGACTTCTAGACATGGCTTATAAACATCTTTTGTGTTCAGTTCTTTTTCTCTTGTCTCTTCTAATGGCAATCCTGAGACCAAGGAGGTGGTCAAGCCTCTGGAAGGAAGGAGTCTGTGTCCTTGAATCACTGCCTGGAGGAGAGCCATCCAAAGATAAGGAACAGTTGTTTGACTTTACATGAGCCTCAAATATAATTTTGGTTGTGTTAAGCCAGTAAGATCCTGTGGTTCATTGCTTTAAGCAGCTCTCTGATACACTCAGTACTTGTTAGTATGAATAATTTACTCAAAATTTAATTCTCTTTGTTAGAAATTGAAAGTGGGAGTCAAGAAAACATAGTGAAATTGGGAGTGAGAAATTGAGTCTGTCTCCAGTTGGAGGAGGAGTCACTGTGGAACTAACTCAGAGAGGAGAAGTGAATAAAGGATAGTGAGAAAAATTTGGAATGATGTGTTAAGGGACTGATACGAAAAACAGAGAGAGCAGGGAGTTATAGTCTACACACATAGGAGTCCTGGGAGCTGGAGGAGTAGGGAACATTGTGAAATAAGAAAATCAAATTTAAGAGTTGGATAGGATTTTAAACTCTATTGGTTTTAAGTACAGGAATTTTGCCTCGTTCCATATGCAGTTCACAAATGTGTTTTTTGCTTATTTCAGGTTTAGTTAATGAATATCTTGTCAAAACATTTTTGGAGAAAGGTGTCATGTTTAAATGAACAGAGTTGCAAACCTGTGTGTCTGTGTGCTGCAATTCAGGTGCATTACTTGGATTATTTCTGGAATGAGTCATTCTTTAGGCACATGAAAAGAATTTAATTATGGCTATGTTTTAAGCATGTATAAAACACAGTATATCATACTTTTATAAAGCCTCAATATAGCTGATATTTACCTTATGTTTTAAACATGTAAAATATTGCATAGAATGTTTAAAAAGGAAAACATTTATGAATTCATTTTATTAACATTTACATTTACTTTTCTCATTAAGTTGATACCATTTAACCTTTTGTGCCTCGAAACTGGATTCCATCAGCCAATAAAAAAATGCAGATGGGTAAAATATTTGTGACTTAGGTAGCTTTTTAGGACTTTAAAAATGAAGAGATAATAATACATATGATTTTATAATATATTACATGACTGACCTGATGGTTCCAATTTTCCATCTCCTGTGTAAATGATAACACAGAGAATATAAGCTGTCTTGGATTTATGAATACCCATGTCCTAGGTCTTGCATATGGTGGCAATGGCTGTAAGATTTTCTTAGCCACTGTTCCTAGCAGCTCAGCTGCAGATGAAATTGCCTTTATTCAAGTGGTAAGAGACTATCTGACCTACACCTTGGGCATTGTTGTGGAAGCAAGGGTGACCTTTGATTGGAGGGAGAGGTCCTCTTTCTTCCTGTATATAGTGTCCAGCATGAAAAGAATTTAGCTCTCATCTTTCATCCTACACTTCGTCCCATGCATGTCGAAGATCATGCATGTTGTATATTGAGTGTCCTGGATTCATCATAATGCATTATAAAAATTGAAATGCTATTAAAGATGACTTGAGTTTCCAAGATATTTTGTATGTATGATGTAGAGTGTATGCTCTGTGATCTACAAGTTAGCAAGAACTGCACTGGACTTGAAGTCAAAAGAGCTGGTCCATGTCTCTTAATAGCTCTAAGTGTCGGTTTTCTAATCCATAAAGTAATATCCTGAAATCTTATGTTAAAAATAAGTGACCTAAGGAACGATTTGGCACAACCTTTCACTCAAATTTCTTTGATAGTATCTTTACTATATGGCCATCTAATGATAGGAAGTGCAGTATCTAATTTCTCTTCTCCCATCCGGCACTTACATTTTTGAAACTCTAGAGCGAAACATCTCCTAGTTCTTTGTGTGCCATGTACAGGGACAGAAATGCTGATGGGAATATTAATACTGACGTGTCTGTCTCACAAGTTGAGGGGAGGATCACATGAAATAACAGGAGTGAAAACAAACTGATGTATTGTAAAAATATCAAGTCTTATGATTAATATCAGATAATGCTTTTTCAACTAATGACTTATGTAGAAATTAACTACCACTTATAGTGGTAAAATTATTTCTGTGATAAACTAAGTTTTAAATCTCTGACAAATTAAATAACCTTTGGAACTCTGTCTGTTTGTCAGGTGGAGTCTGCCATTACCCTGGTATTTTTGGTACTACCTAGTCTTTGAAAATTAAAAATCTTGATCAACAATTTTAAAACTACTGGATAAGACTTTTGGGGAAGCATTTAGATTCCTAATGTACAATGGTAGTATCCTAAAGATCGGAGTACAAACTAAATTTATCATTATTTCGAAGTTACATGTACTTTTTGCCACATGATTAGTGTTATTCTCAAATATATGATGTAAAAACTATTCACTAGTATAAAAACAAGACTGTGTTTTATGTACTAACAGCAGATGACAGACTCAAGTGAGTTCTGCCTGGATGCCTTAATAGTTCTATATAGCTATTACATACAAAACAAAGCAGTTTTGGGTAAGTTAATTGTTTTTAACATATTAAGTGGCTTATTCCAGAAAGCTTTTAATTAGTAATTTTTCCAATTGCTAAAACTAATCTAGTAAACTAGAAATAATGTTTCTTGAAGCACGCACGCACACACACGACTAGTGTGGCTAAGTGTACTAGAGACACCAATGATTTATTGCTTTCTCTGTACGCCTTTCTAAGGAAAATTTCTCTCCCCTCACCTCCTATTATTTGGGATAAATACCCCAGCCCCAGTGAAGCTGGCGAGTGGACGTGTGACCCAAGAGTTCCTTCAAGGTGATGGAGAGGTAAAGCCATAACATTGTGTTGGGGTTGGAATTGCCATTAACTTATGAGGGAAGCAAACGTATAAGCAAGGTGAGGAGGTAGTAGGTAGAGAGAATATGAAAATGCTGGAGACATACTGGGAGAGATGCAGTGGGGTGGTAGGAGGAATGGGAGGGAGAAAGAAGAGAGACCAGAGCATCCACAGTCCCTGAACAAGACAAAGGGGAAGTGATGTTTGCCATTTCCCAGATCTAATTTACTTAAGTTCTACCGATATAACTCTTTTCCTTGGATGAGATTTTTGTGTTCTCACAGTAAGTGAGAACCCTTTGCTTATATTAGCTTCAGTGGGTTTCTGTTCCTTGCAATTGAAAGAGCCCTAAAAGAGCATTCTAAGGTAGAGACAAAATATCAGGGGTATGTCTTTGGTTGAGGCCTGCTTTTGAACACTGTTCTACAAATAACCTCTTTTCTTGCCTTGTTTTATACACAATCATAATAACATTTAGTAATCATTGTCTTTTAACTTCTAGGCCCTCTTGACTTGAAATCCTGTGATAGGCATTTTTATTGCTTGATGTGCTTTTATTACAGAAATGGGAAATTTGTTGTAAACTGATGCATTGTTTTTATTTCCTCTTGAAGAAGTCTGTATGAATATGTTAGTCTTCTTGAATCTTCATGTCTTGGATCAAGTTTGCCATCGTTAGGGCATCAGTAGATACTGCATTATTTTCTTAGTGGTGTGTCACAGACTTTGACGAGATATTTGCAAGTATTTAAGAGTACTCTGTACCTTATAAATTGTATGTGGTACCTGTTAAACCTGTTACGATGACTTCAGTTATTCACGTTCAACAAGAAACAACTTTTTACTTCTGTGGCATATATGAACTCTTAAAAAAAGATATGTTGTAGATATATCAAATGAGAATATTTATTGGACATTGTAGTATCACTTGGCTGTATAATTCTAATTTGTGAATATTTTCTTAACAGCTTAGTTCAGTCTGAATTTCTTTCTCCCCTTTGCCATCCCTCCTTGGGTAAAATCTTCAGAATTCTGATTACACAAACAAGGCATTCTTCTTAAACTACTATTTGTACTCTCAACAAATACTCTTATTAGAAGAGGCTTGTAAAATAGTCTTAATTTATCCCCGTGGACAGTTAGATTTTTTCGTATTATTATTGACATACTACCAAATGGTTTTAGATAGTATAGAAGTTGTTGGTAGATTTAGCTCAGAGAAACTGATGAAATGCTATAGTGACAGTTTTCATGAAGTCAAGCCCATAATTATGAAGTTTTCAGACCTTATTCACATCTAACATTCCAAGTATTATAGCTAAATGGAGCTTTCAACTTAGAAAAATTTCCTTCCTCACCTTGACTTTTCTAAGCAGAATCAAGTTGCTGTTTCTCCACAGAGTGGCTTTGTATTGTTACACGATGAAGAGATCAGTCATTTGATGGTCACATCTTTGAACCTATTTTCCAAACAATATTATCATATACTTAGAGCTTTTGCTCATTTAAATAACTGGGATAATTATTATGTAATTCTGTACTGTACGTCAAAGTAAATTCTAATCTAGCATAATGAGCTTTTAGGACCCATTTTAGTATTTGGAAATGTTTAGTAAACTGTAAAGCAGCCTACAAAAATGACATTTTTATTTTAAGGTAAATTGTTCTTATGACCCAATACTAGTAGCATAAAGGGAAACTACAGTACCAGTAGTGAGTGATGAAGGTTTTATCTTTTAAGTTTATATCTTCCGAGGCAAAGATTTATTACAGAAAATCATTGGTGGAACTTGTTGAATGGGCTGTTCATTCTGAATGTAATTATGCCTGCCTGCCTTGGCGGGGGTCACAGTGTTGGGATATTATTTCCATTGACATATACACAGTTAACTATAATTAAAGACACATTACTTCAAGCTTGAGTAGAGACTCTTGAGTTGTATTTGAGCTAATAGTTCCTTAAAATATATTATTACTTTTTCATGTCCTCAAATATTGATCAAAACAGTACTTGTGGATACATGTAACTTGTGGAAATTCAGACCTATGATTTCACTTCACTTGAAATTTCAACGATTCTTATGAGTTCTAGTTGAGTATTTCAGTGTTTAGAATGTAGTTCATAGACGATAAACACTACATTTTTATCTAAAGAGGCACACAGCTGGCATTGAAACGAATTTAGAGAAAAACGAATCTTAACAATTTTTTTCAACACAATTTTTTTTGTCATAAAAATGTCACTGATGCATCTTGGATTTATAAGCAATGTACTAATGTTATTGAAGACTTTTTTTTTAATACTAGGTGGAGTTTTATAGAATTTTGAACTAGACAAAAATATTAGGTCAATTTATGTTCAGATTTTATTTTAGAAATATGAGAACTTTTTGATATTATATCCATCCCCCTGTACCTATCATGGTGCTTGGCACACAGTACTTAATAATTATTTAATAACTGACAGATTTTCCTGCAAATTTTTAGGATACATACAAGAAAATTCTGCTAAGTCTAGGTCTGCTAATATATAGAGAGGAGAGTTATATCTGCTTCATTGAAATACAGACTTGAACCAGATGATCATAATGGAAGGTCTTTTGGTGATTTGGTATCTTGAAATGTGTCGGTAGAAATCTTTACAATAGCCACGGCTTATTCTTTTGGACCATTTTCAATATATACTGTATCTTAACTTAGTAACACTCCATTGAACCTGTATTCATTATTTTTTATTGAGTTAAAGAAAAAACATTTTACAAAGTGGACACATTGTTTAATTTTGTTTTGCATTTGCTAGATTGCAGTGTAAGGCCAATAAATTAAACCCAGGCAGTTCTGTTGCTAATTACACACAACTTCTCTTGAGTATCAGATATTCAAATCCATTTTATGAATCTGGTAGAGAGAATAACAACTGTAAAACAAAGCAGTGTGCATGTAAGTGACTGTTAGCGTGCATTTCAGAAAGGATAAATGCTCACCATATGGTACAATTACTGTGTCCAAGTTTTCAAATTAGCTTCTCTCATCCTCCTTATTACTGTCTTTAAAAAGAGAGGAAAAAACCCAACATGATTTATCTACTCTGCAGCAGAACTCTTGACGCAAAACAGCAGCCCAGTTCTGTCCAGTTTTTTTTTTCCTTTAGCATAATAGAGGCTGTCGGACTTTTTTATACTAATTACTGTGTGAGCCTCAGATGAACCCCCTTCAATTCACAGGGCTTTGTTAAGGGAGGAGCTGTCAATGTGTCTGCCCGTTTGCAGCTGTGCTGTGGCTTTAGCTTGCTTAACATTATGCTGCTTTTTAGACTTGACAGAAGGGATTTTTTTTTTTTATTAAGGCAAAGCAGCCTTGTAGCGAAATGGTTTAAGCAGCTGCATTGTAGGGAAGCACAAAGAAGTTATTATTGTGTCTGTTTAGGGGGGGTAGAATGGAGGGGGAGATATTCGGCTGCTGTTGATGCCGATTGTTGACTTGCCATCTGCCAGATAGGGAGAAGAAAAAAATGACAGCTCCAGCAGGGTGTTCAAGAGGTTGTTTGGAGAGACGCATAAACATGTGCAGATGTCGAACTGAATAATGGCTGGAACTTGAGACGGTTTATGATGCTGCTGATGTTTGTGCGTATACAGAATGAATGTATGTGTGGATTTGGTTAACCAAGGGTACATACTAATTATCATTGTTTCCCTGCATGCCCCTTCCCCTTAGTTTGCTAATTAGTTTAGGGGCTTAGTACTTCCTCTTCCTTCTCTTATTCACATCTAGTTTTAGAAAACAGTTTCTCTTTAAAATGGCAATACCAAATTTATTATTTCTCCTTATAGATGGTAGCCAGTCTATTTGGTTAATATTAGGTGTGAACTGCTACCTGATAATAGAAGATTTTGATTAGGAAATAAGTCAGGTGAATCACCATGTTCTTAATGCACACGTTAACAGTTTAACACTAGTCTCAGTATGTGAACTGTTACTTGAAACTGAATTGATTTTATAGCCAGCCACTAGGGGTGAGAGAGAGAGTATCAGATTTACTAAGCAATTCCATCATAGTCTGAACTTCGATGTTATTAGTTGTGAAACAAAGTTGTATGAGAACCCGGCCTTCTAGGTTAACACTCTTTTTCTCTTGGTTGTCTTTGATTCTGTAAATGACAGTCCTACATTTTCATTATGGAGTAATAAATTGGCTATATATTTCCTTCTGATTCATTCTTGTCATTAGATATTAGAGATTTGATATATTTGTCATTTTTTAAATGCTGTGGTAGTACTTAAATTTAGGATGCAGTAAATATGTTTATTTAAATCTCTGTTTTTTTATTACTTGGACCTTAAATAATTGAGAAGGAATAATGATGTTAGGTAAAATTTCTCAAAGGTACTTATGTTGTAGGACACCTCAAATTTTTGTAAAACATCAAAAACCATCACAACATGAATGAAATTATTAGAAAATGAAAAGAGAAGCCCTGACTTTTTTTTTTTTCCTATTTGGATTTATATTACCAAAATTGGGGAATTAAAGAGTTTTTATTTTGACTTTTGGTGAACTCATGCTTTCCTAAAATATTTAGGGTTTTGTTGCATAATTATTGAGCAAAAAAGCCTTAAGTGTGGTTGAAAGGCAGACATACCAACAGAGCTTTGTGTCCAGAGTGATGTCTTTCTGAAAGGACTAGAGGGAGATTATCTGTTACTTTTTTTATTCTTCATAAAGGAATAGGGGTCAGATCTATTTAGAAAACCTTTGTCTCACTGTCAATTTTTCAAATGACTCTAATCCGTATTCGTTCAACAGGACCATCCAGCTACATTGGACCTTTCCTTTGTCTGCTATATCTAGTTTTTTCGTTTATTTGGAAGGCCACGAATATGTCCATATTTCTGTATGTGGAATTATGTACATATGTTTATAATTTCCATAGTCAGTCCTGATATCCCTGCTAAGTTGGGAGGAAGCGATATGCCATTTTCCAGGTGGAGGTGTTAAACTAAGAGTGTGGTTTGACAGCGGCCAGGATAGGATGTTAGTGAGAGGCTGAGCAAAAGCAAGCTTGTATAGAGACAGACTCGCAGTTCTGTGCTTTGTTGATCATATTACTTCAGAGCCGTTTGCAGAATCTTAGTGCAGGCAAATACACATTCTTACAGTGATTGAAATATTCAGGGCAGAGTATGTTTGAAGTTATACACATCACATTTAAATATCACTTAACTTAGATAAGTGACTTTATGAAAGTCCCTTTAGCCCGTTTAAGTGTGTTTCTTCATGTGTTAAAAGAAGGAAACAGTCGCTGATATTCAAGATCTTGCAAGGACTAAATGAGATAATATATTTGGAATGTCTGGAACATATGCAGTAGTAGCTATTAGTAATATTTTTGTTGGTTGTGATGTTTAAGTCTAAAGGCCTGTAACTGTTGTAATTGGAGTGCTTATATGATACTCTCTTGCAAAGAGCATAGAGTTCTAGAGGCCATTTAAGAGATAGAAGGTTGTTTTCTTAGAACCTTACGCTTATTTAGCAATTTGTGATTATTTCATAAATCTGAAGGGAAATCCATTAAAGAGAATACAAAGAAAATTGTTGGATGTGACTCAGGGGTATGGGATCAATGATTATTCAGCAATTACGATTTTATATTGTATCCTATAAAATAATTTTCTACTTAAAAATTCAGCACAAGATTGCTGAAAATTGTATTCATTCTCTTAGTTCAATATTAATCTCTTTATCTTGGAGCCACATTTTCCTCTGTTGTGGCCAGTAATTAAGCTGTATTTGGGTTATAATTATTTTTAAAATAAGTTTTTTGAACTCATTACAGTTAATAAGCATAATGATTGTAGTGAACGAGGAGCACTAAAAAGAATGTCTTATCTCCTCAGGGAATTTTAAAGCATTATTTGATTGTTCCAACTCTTTATTTGGCAGACAAAGAAACTGATCACGCTCATGGTGATGAGAGTGCTGGGATAAGCAGAAGTGTTTTTTTAGAGGAGTAAAGAGGAAATGGCTTTGATTGACCTGAGGGAATCAATTAATTCAGTACAGGATGGTTAATTCCTACTCAGATGTAGGTGGTTCTTTAAGATTTTACTTCAAAAAGATTTTTTTTATCAGGCATTCTCCCTTTAGTAAATATTACTCAATAATTTTGGATGAAAGTCATGGGATGTTGCACCTGGAAGAGCTGTCTGATCCAGTTTCTATGAGTGGTTAATAGGACTGGGTATAGTGAGAAAAGACTTCTCTTTTGGTTTTGAAGAATAAATTGGTTGGTTATATTAAAAAAAAAAAACACACATGCACACACAATTTAAGCAATATTAGCTAGCTTCATGCAAGGATATCTTAATGTTTAATAGCACATGGTAATGAATGCCAGTATTCAGATACTCTAATTTCTTTTTTTTTAAAGCTATGCCTACCAAAGACAACTTACAGTACCAAAAAAGTGGAAATATCCCATAGCCTATGAAATGTTGTATTACAGATTAGGATGAAAGTGTTTAACAATGAGGACATTTTCACCTATGAGGAAACTGTACTTGATGTATTTTCGGTATAATTAAACTTTAAGAACTTCTAGCTTTTAATGTTATATACATGTATTTGAATTGTGCCTCAGAAGAATCCTGCATGAATAGTAATTTAAAAAATATTGGCCAGTATGTTGAAAACAGAAGAATATTTCACTGTCTGACATTCTTCAAGGCATCTTGCTAAATGTTTTGGCTTAAAGTTTTTAATGTGTTTTATTTTAGTTTTAAGAAAATCTGATTAAAGATGTTGGTAAACTTGGTATCACTTTTTAGAACAGAAGATGATTAAGATACAAAGGCAGAAAGGCATAAATCATGAAGTTCATGTATTTTTTTGGCTAGGCAAGTCACTTACCTGCTTTGAGACTGGAACACAGCATTAAAGTTCATAATTTTATGTTTTTAAGTGAAAGCACGTAGAACAGCAGCTGTTGTTTCCTGGCATCTTTCTGAAGAGATATTTAAACTTAAGTATATATTTATTATGGAAAAGAATTTTATGAAATGACCTTCTTTCCTGTCTTTGCATTTGCATTATGTTCAACTGACTCTGTTAAGATAGCTCTTTGTACTTTCTGTCTTAGTAAAATAGGACTTGGAATTTATTTAAAAGTGTTTTCTTTGACCCTAAAAATCTCCATGGTATAGTGTAATTAAAAGGAATAAAACTGCCTAATTCCAGTGGTATGTATTTTTAAAACCTCATTTATCCCAAGTTATGCCAGGTAATGACATAGTTTCTGAGTGGAGAAATACACCTTAAGTTATAGAAGCAAGGACTTTTCTTAAAAGTAAATAGAAATTCTAAATACAAGCAGATTTCTACAAAGGAGAAACTACGTGTCAGGAGATCTTACTGTGTAAAAGAAAATTTTGCTATTTACCTGCATGTAATAATTTTTAATCTTCTTTCAGTAGGTCACCCACTATAAGACAGCTCTGTTTTTTAGGCTGGGTTTATTTGCGGGGTGGCAGGTGTGGAGGTGGTGGTGGTGTGCAGTTTAGACTGGATAGTCACTACACGTAAGACTCTACATGAAGGTTAGCAACTTTCTGTATTCTTAGAAGTCTGTCAGACCACTGGACTATATAGGGTGTTTTTCGCTGTTTTGTACATCCTAAAAAATCTTTTGACAAGTGTATGCCAGAAAACTTTTTTCCTACTTTGTGTGAAATAGATACTTTCTGAGGAAAAGGAATAAAGTACTGAATGCACATTGCATTAGATTCTAGAAAGTAAATTGATTATCTTTATGCTATGTAAAGATTTTTTATAGTTTCAGAGCCAGTATGGAAATTAAGAGGGACCCTACACTGCCAGTTTGTCATTTGTATTATATTTTATTAATAAGTGAGTAGTTTATAACAAATGAGCCTGTTTAGCTGTTGGCTTCTTATAAGAAGAAACCAGAAAAACCATAATTTGGGGCTGAGTGTTAATCTCTATGAATACTTTATCTTCACTGAAAGATTTGTATGCTCTTATTTCCTGCAATTTTTAAAAAATAAGTTATTCTATGGAGATATAATAGAAACTTAATAGACTATTTAAACAGTACAGAATCATTTATATAAGGTTTCATTTTATTACATTTTGAATGACATCCATGATATGAGACTTCAAGTCTTTTTCCTTCACGATGCCTTGGTTTTAAAAGAAAATCTTTCCTCTCAAACTTATTGGAAACATTTGAAAACAAGCATTCTTGTGCTTAGATAAGTATGGATAATGATAAGGAAAGAAATGTTTATGTATAATGAACAGATACACCCATTTCATGTTGTTTTATTAAAATGTATTTTTATTAGAATGGTAGGTAAAGATTGTTTTCTGAAATTTCTGTCTGTGTGTTAGGTAATACTGCCCTCAGAGGGCCAAGGTAAGTAAATTCAATTTTAACATTGACAAGCAGCTTTTCTGCTGTTTATCTGATCCTTAAGCTTGCTCTGGGGAGGAGAAATGGACTTCTTTGAATCATTGAATAGTGTTTAATTTGTAGTTGCATCTCTTTGATTTGTTCTGTTCTTTAAACGAGTTAGCTGTATCTGTGCACCTCACTTTGATGACAGCCTCTAAGCATGTTCAGTTCTTTTCTAAGAAAATTGTAACAGACGACTGGCCACAAATTAACAAATTAGGTTGGTTTACAAAGAGGATGAGAAAATTACCTAGGAAAGTTCAGTTCATTTTACTGGGTGTATTTTACTTTTTGTCACTTTGATAGCAGATATTCTGGTATTCAAAATGATTTGAACCATACTTTTGAATATATGGCAGCATTCATTGAAATGGAAGCATTATAGTCCATTCAGTTTTATAAACTTAAGCATAATCACATCTTTAAAAAAGAATGATGTACTTCACTGGATATGTAACTGTTATATGTAAATATAAATATACTAGACGTTAAATTACATTATTATTCCATTTATAAAAGCCTAACATTAATGTGTGGTTTAACTTGTCTCCAAATTCAGAGTTTTTGAGATTAAATGATAATTAACTTGTACAATAAAAAGGTAGAGTGGGAAAGGCCTGATGTCAGAATAAGTTGCATGCTTTTGCTTTTTGCTTTTTGTATGTAGTAACTTTCTTGAGATAATTTGAAAGAAACAGTGAGATGTTTAGTAGTAAATCCAGTGGAGTGCTTGATTTTTCTCCCCCTAAAGTTAATTGATATTGAATTAAGAAAGACTGTTCTATGACAGCAGTATCAGTTTTTAATGAAAGATTTCAATTGGTTGAGCATAATTGATACATAATTCATTATTATCAGTAATAATGGGGGGTGAAAATAGGATGTAAGTAAACTAAAAAACAAAAATTAAAATTTTATCCACCAAAAAACCCCCACATATTTTGTTCTTCTGATGTGGAACAGTGATAGTCTGTTAATGAAATTAACAAAGTTTTTTTTGGTGACCTGTACAGGGAATGAGCCCTACATTTGTAATTAAAAGAAGTTATTTTTTAATTACATAAATTTCAGGTGTACAGGCTTATAATTCAACATCTGTATATACTACAGAGTGATCACCACCACACGTCTAGTTATCATCACCTATCACTGTGCAGTTGATCCCCTACACATATTTTACCCACTCCTCAGCCCCCTTCCCCTCTGGCAGCCACCAGTCTGATCTCTGTATCTATGAGTTTGCTTTTGTTTTATTTTGTTTGCTAATTGTTTTTTGTTTGTATGTGTGTGTGTGTGTGTGTGTGTGTTTTATTCAGCATATGAGTAAAATCATATGGTATTTGTCTTTCTCTGTCAGACTTCTTTCACTTTAGCATAATACCTTCAAGGTCCATCCGTATTGTTGCAAATGGCAGGATTTCATTTCCTTTTTTATAGCTGAATAACATTCCATTGTTCATGTATACCACATTTTCTTTATCCATGCATCCATTGATGGATACTTAGGTTGTTTCCATATCTTGGCTATTATAAATAGTGATGCTGAACATAGAGGTACAGATATCTTTTTGAATGAGTGTTTTTGTGTTCTTTGGATAAATATCCAGAAGTGGGATAGGTAGGTCAGATGGTAGTCCTGTTCTTAATTGTTTGAGAAAACTCCATACGTTTCCTGTAGTGGCTGCACCAGTTTACAGTCCTACCAACAGCGTACCATGGTCCCCTTTTCTCCACATACTTTCTACCATTTGTTATTTCTTGTAAAATTACATTTTATTTCAAATACTCTATTTACATTTGTGTAGTTTAATATGTTGTACGTATTAAGCACTCAATCTTTTTTGATTAGCTGTACTTTAAGAGGATTTATTCATTTAACTGATGTTTGTGTAAAGCTTACTAAGCCAGATGTTGTATATACTTTACAAATATTAATTTGTTTCTTCTTCACTACTATTGTCCCCATTTTTCGAAGAGGAAGCCGAGGCACAAAGAGATTAAACGACATGGCCAAAGGCACATAGCTAGTGAGTGACAGAGTTGCCATTTGAACTCTAGACTTCAGAATGTGTGCTCCCCACACAAATATGCTGGCCTCATTTTGAAAGCTTGAGCAGCATGGCAGAGTAGAACTTTACTGATTTCAGTAGAGTTTTATTCAAATCTCAAGTTTGTTCTTTACTTGTTACCAGTGTCTTAGAGCCTCAGCAGGGCTGTCTGAATAAAGTGGGGACACCCTAGCACCAGCCTCTTCATACCTGTGTGAAAAGGTCTCTTATGCATAATGCCTGAGCACAGTGCTTGGTTGAGTACATTCAAGTGTCCTTGCCTTCCTTGCTTTCACCACTTACATACTATGATATAAGTCTCAGAGAGTAATTACCTACAAAAAACAAAGGAGAACAGAGTTATGAAGGCCATGGATTCACTCTCAGAATAATAAGGGTTTGTGATTTGATGCAGTGTTATTTTTGGGTACCACACTATTGGAAATTTATTACAGAATACACTCCATTGGTGAGCGTCTAAGATAAAACCTGAGTCTATTTTGTTGAGTTTTATTCTACAAGGCAGTGATTTTAATATAAGGTGGGATGGTTGAACCATCTGAGGATTTTCTCAAAAGGCACAGGCTTTGTCCTGATGAGCAAGCGCTGCAGCCTTCTCTGCCAACTCCTGATCTCTGCCATAGTGAGACACTGTTATTGTTGTGTGTTCTACTGATCAGGTGTTTTATAACTGGGTTGCGGTATCATGGGATTTCTATTTGGAAGAGCTTTTCTGACATGAGTGTAGTCCCTGTTTTGCATGGTAGTAGGTTTATTCATCTATTCAGTTAATGGAAAATGGCAGCCTTCTCTGTGGTAGGTGCTTAGAGGTACATGCAAGTAAGTTTGCAAATGGACTCAGCGCTGCCATGATTGATATTTATTAAGGCTGTTACTGCAGTGTTGGATTCTACATTGATTTTAATATTTAAAGAACACGATATAATGAAATGGAAAATATTTACAGTAAGGAAGTTATAAAACATTTCTAATGAAATCATCTTTTTAAGTTGGTCCATTTCTTTGAAATAGTTTAAAATTCTGTGGCCCTAGCTACTTTGTTAAAATAGTTCAGGAATAACTTTGGGTCTAATGCAGTGTATGGAGTTGGAGACTTTTTGCTGTAATGCAGAAAGCAGATTAAAAAGAAAGCTTTGATTTGGCAATCTACCAGGGCATAAATGTAAGCAAAATAATAATTTAGCTCACATTTAACCCAGCAGGAAGCTGAGTACAGATTGAGTAATTCTCCACAACATATCTACTGCTATGTAAACTTATCTCATGGTTTATTCTTCATTAAATTGCCAAGATGCTGTTTTTTTCTGTTGGCTAGTTTGTATGTGTGCTTTGTTCTCTCTCTCTCTCTCATTTTCTTTGCTTTTCTCTCAAAGTAAAACTTAATACTATAACTCTATTAAGATGTTCTTATGTTAAAAGAATAATTAATAAGTATCACATTTTTGGCTTACAGTGTAATGTTTGCTAAAAACAAAGGGAACCAGGATTTGATTAATTATCTTACAAAATAAGTACCATGCAGCAAGTACCAGAATGCTTAAAGGTAGATGGTAATTGTAGGATTTTCTGGATAACAAAGGAAAATTGTAAAGTAGACTAAGTACTGGCAGACCAGGCATTCTCAGATCTTAGAGAAGCTGGCATTCCAACATCTTGTGGTATTCAATGCATAGGTACTTTTCTCATTATTGCTTCAGCTTCAAAGCAAAACATGGACCCCAGCCTTCTTTAGGAAGTAGATATGAAAAGTGTACTTAATATAAAAATGGCAAGTTCATGCATTATTCAGTGGAAGCAAAATTTCTTGACTATAATACACGTTTCAAAATAATCATGAAGGAGCATATGTGGTAAAGCAGAGGAATGTGGGTACATCTGGAAAGCTTTTAAAGCATCTTGAAAGCACAACGCAAAATCATCAAAATTGTAAACATCTTCCGTCTGGCCAGTTGCAGTGGTAACGTTGACCAGTACAAGAGCATGCAGATCTCTCAGTACCTCATGTGATAGCTAGACATCCTGGCTGAAATCATCATAAAGATTTGAGTGTTTCGCAGTATGACCTCATTAATCACTACTATGCAGAAACCATGAGAGAAGAAGACAAGCATGGGCAGTATTTTGAAATATGAAAGGCTAAGGTATGTTATCTGGTGTGCTAGATGAAAGTAGCATCATAAACTGTATTACTGTGCTTCTCTGCTTGTATTGTCATGCGACTTCAAAGAATGGGTGCATTGCCTCATCTTGAATTAACACAGCAGCAAACCTGGCCAACACAGTTCTTTTCATGAAACATTGAAGGACTGTATGCTGATACTCCTCCCGGTCCCTTCCCCCACTGTAATGCATCCGACAGCAAATACTATTGAGTTCCTTTTTCACAAGGCACATAGGGTGCTATTTGGAAATGTCAAGGCATAGGAGATATTGCCATTCCTCAGTATGACTTCCTGGATCATTACATATGATTAAAGAAGTGGAAGAAATTTTCATTTTGAATTTTATTTGCTCAATCACCTGCTTTCTCTAGCTCTCGATTCTCACAGCTGCCTACTGTACTTAAAGCTCTATGAAGGCAGGTACTGTGCCTATATCATTCATTGCTGCATTCTCAGTGCTTTTTATTAGTGGATTTTTTCCTCCCTCCCTCCCTCCCTCCCTTCCTTCCTTCCTTCCTTCCTTCCTTCCTTCCTTCCTTCCTTTCGTTAAGTATTTTGACACTTACTAAGTATTTTTGAATGAGTGAATTTAATTAGAAGCCCACTTCCCCAATTCTAAATAAGAATGTTTAAAGAAGCTTACTCTTTGATTTGTGATGCTTATTGAGGAGTACCTTAAAACAGGTGAGCTGGGCAGGAGTCAGTAATGCTTTTTTCATGTTTTGCAGACATCACCTAATTTTCAGAGTGTCAACACACATCCAAAGCTGGTTAATGACAGTTTGTCAAAGAAATTGCATAGATGACACCATAGAACTTAACATTTTTAATTTACCCAGGGCAAAGAAAGAACATACTTGAAACAGACTTAATAAAAGAGGAATGGTAAGCTAAAAATTTAGGTTTGCAGGAGCTGGAAAACTGAGTCAATATATATTTAATAAGCACCTACAGTATGCAGATGCACTTTCATTTGTTAAAAAGTTAAAATTAAACTTTTTTAAAAATTTCAAAGGACAGTTTCAGATTGTCCCTATACAGTTGAAAATTTGTTATTATGCTAGCTCATTGCCATGTAGATATAAAAAAAAACTTAAGGATTATTTTCAAGACATCTATAAAAGAGGATGATGACAATTTCAGTGAGAGACACATTTCTTTTACTCCTTTAGAGACATAAATATGGCTTTTACTTAGAATTACTTGGAATATGATACTTGGAATCTGCTATATAAAAATGTGACAAGCAATTTCAAAGATTGTAAATGTTTTATTGTGTTTATCATCATGCATTTCTTCAGTAACTATTTAGTTTTAAGACATTTACTATATAGCATACTATGATGAATTATATACTCAGTATTTATTTGTTTATGCTGCTAATATTTATTTATGAAAATCCACTAGTGTAAAAGAGATCCTGCTATGCTTTCTTTGAGGTAGTTCATATGTGTAAATTTGGTTGGCAGCTGTCAACAAGCAGCAAAATGTTTTCTATATTGTAAACCATACAATTAAATTTTACACTGAAATTAACATTAAGCTTTTTTTTTGTCTTAGTTAAAAATTGACCGTGAACACTTATTTAAGACTAATGGTTTCTTAAAGTGATACAAATTTATTTTTATTGACAGCTGTCATTTTTTTGGTTTAAAGTGCATCTTTGGAAATTCTTAAAATATTTGTATTTTCATGGTGCTATACCCTGTAGGTCATTTAATAAAAATAATTCAGAGATAAAAGTTTTTTTTCTTTGGAAGACTAATTATCCTACCCTTATCTTAAAAAGGAAGTAAAAGTATTAATGCTGTGTTTTGAAATTGGATAACTTTTTATTTCTTTAGATAGGATTCAAGTTTTATATACCTGACACTAGTTAAAGAGACTTTTTTGGCTGATGGAGTAAATTTATTTCCGATTGTTGCCTGTTGCCTCATTTTTGTAAATACTCTTGAATAAGTGCAATACTGATTAATAGAATATTTAATATGAGGTTATAGATGGACTGTAAATGATATTACCATAAATGATAATGGCTCCATTTAATAATAACAATAATAATCCAGCACTTGTTATATGCCAAGTAATGTTCTAAGCCCTTTTACATTATGTTCTTACAAACCATTTGGGTAAGTACTGTTTGATTCTTATTTTTCTGTTGAGGAACCTGAGATGTAGAGACATTAATTTCCTGCAGCTCATAAATTGAAAAGTCAGGATTCAAACTCAAGCTATGTGACTCCAGAATCCTTCATCTTAAGCATTACATTGTTTTAATGCAGCAGGTATAAATTTAGGTGTAAAACATGAGCTATGGTTGACATTTATCAGTTCATCTTAAAAGTATTGGTGGCAGAGAGGGTACCTTTATTCTAGGCCCTTAGCCCCATAAAAGCCAGGACTTTTTGGTCATAGTTTTAGAATAGAACATCCTGAGATGTGCCTTATTTGTACTCTCACTGCCTTAACTGATCAGGGAGGAAAGTGTTCAGTTCCTTTTCCATTACCAGCTGGACAAAATCCAGGTTTGGGGGGAACTCCAAGGCTACAGAAACAATTTTACTTTGCCATTAGTGTGCACAATGTCTTGCCAAAGTATTGTGAAAATCTATAACCTTTGTACCTTTTAAGCTAGAGGTATTCTCCTTCTCTACTGGGTCTAGGAGGTGGCAGTAGCTTGCTTTTTTGTTTTATTAATACCTTATGAGTTTGTGTTCTCTGTAAGGCTCAGTTTCTTTGGGCCTTGTTTCCACTTTTGAAACTAGAAAATGAATACTTAATTAGGCCAACCATGACGCTGTTATGAACTTTACTTGAGAATGTTTATAGGGACCTATTAAAAAAGAATCTGCTTTCAGGAAATATTCAGAACCTTTCCCCAGATTTTAGTGGGCACCTAAAATCTGGTGTAATACTGGAATTAGGCTTTATAAATTAGAGACCACATCCCTGCCCCTCGCCCTCCTCCCCCTTCCCCCCCCCCGACTACTGTGTCCCCAGCACCTGGAACAAATTAATAAATAAATGAATATGCTCCATTCATATTATAGATGAAAAATAACAAGAAAATAAAAATTGGATTCAAGGGTCTTCACTGAAAGTTTGAAATCCACTAGATTAACTGAATGAATTCAAAATTATTAATAAAATTTTGTGAGAGATACTATATTTCTGTAATCAAGAAGGGAAATTTTCCATTTTTCTTCTGGATAAATGACTATCTCACAGTCTTTTTATAATGTATTACGTGTCAGGGATGCATAATAGGTTTATTTTTAAGAACTTTTTGGCAACCAGAAGTTCACATAAAATATTTTAAATTTTATTTGATGTTTTAATTTTAATATTAAATATTAATTTAAATTCTTAAAACTTAATCTAAAATTTTAAATTAGTTATTTAAATTTAAAATTTAAATTTAATTATGAATTTTAAATTTAATATTTTTAATTTAATATTTAAATTATATTTTGAATTTTAAATTTCTTAATACTTGTTGACTAAAAATGGTAAAATTTATATGGCGATGTTTTGTGTCTTTCATCTGAGCATGTAAGACTGATAGGAAATTATTCTTAGATTTGAAAACTTTTATTTCTTTTAAATACATGTATTTTGAATAAGTATATTTAATAATTTTTTAAAAATAAGAAATGGTGTTATCCCAATTTTTTCTTCTTTAAAATTTTAAAAATGAAATTGTTTCATTTTACCTTTCGTATAATTATTAAACTATTACTTACTATTTAGCTTATAAAAATTACAGCATTTCGTACCACTGTAAATGTGTTACTGTTTTAAAATAGCATTTGAAATCTGAATGCCGTATCACTAGAGAATTAATATCTAGTGATTTTAAATTTTATATAAGAATACTTAAATATGAATGGAAAAAAATAATAAGTACAATCAAGAAAGGAACTGTTTCATTTTTTTAATGGAAACCGTGGGTTTAACATTCTGGTTTTATAAATTTGGCCTGTGTTTGTTCACAGTAAGACCATATATTTTTAGTAAGTCAGAGTGAAGAGGGGTGTCAGATTTTCCTTTCCTTTCCCTTAAATTCCTCTTGTGTGCCTTTACATTTGTGGAGATGTTCGTATATGTATTTATTCCTATAGTAAGTTATTATTGAGAGAGTTGGTCAAGTGGCAGGCACTAGATTGGATGCTTGGAATATATCAACCCTAAGGAAAAAGAGCTGACAGTATTTATTGCCGTTGATGAAAACTGAGTTTAAATCAAAAAGTAGAATTTTGGGGAACATACCTGCCATCATGCACTTCACTCCCAAGGCTTACTTTTCTAATGAGATTTATAGTGCTCATCAGTGTGATTGTATAATGAAACATGTCAGTATCTGGAAGATCAGTATAATTCGGTGGACCAGTGTTTTCTAAACAACCAATGTGTGATGTTATAAAATTCTGCAGAGTGTAAAAGACTCATTCAGTGTGCAGTACAGACCAGTGGACTTCACACAGCAGAGTACAGAAAGTTCATTGAAAATGGTTTCAAATGCTACATTGCAGTTAGCCTTTCGGAAAACAAGTACTTGTCAAATGCTGGCATAGTATCAAAGAAAGACATCCATAACTATCTGAATGCTCTTCCCATTTCCAGCTACATCTCTTGTCTGAACCAGATTTCTTCCCTGTATTTCGAACAAAATAATGTATTGTAACAGATTAAATATAGAAGCAGGTATGAGAATCTGACTATCTTAAGCCAAAGATTAAAGAGATTTGTAAAAATTTAAAGCAGGTCTGCTCTTCTAATTTTTTGTTATCGAGATTAAAGTTATTTTCATAGAAATATTCATGTTGCATGTAATGAGTTTATTGTTACTTTTAAAGGAAGTAATAAAAATTAAAATTTTCTTTTTTCAATTTCTAATATAGTAAACATTATAGATGTAATCTACATAAACAAAAATTTGTCAAGTGTATTTAAGTATTAAAAATGTTTAAGGGTGTAAAGAGATCTGAGAAAAGGAGTTTGAGAATTGCTGATTCAGAGGAATGATTCCACATCTGAAATACATGTTGGGAGTGAGATTATGGAAGAGCTTACGTTATATGCTAACAGACTGTTACTTTACAGTAAACAAGAGTTGGAATATTTTTAGCAGAAAATTGATGTAATCAAAGCAAATAGACATCCACAGTAGAATTACCGGGAGGTGATAGATGCATTAGGATGGAAGGGAAATGAGTAGAATTGGGAAGCAGTCACAGTGCATTAGCAGAAGGGCAGATGTAAGGTGTTAGGGCAGTTGAGGTTGAGCTAAATGAGAGAGACTTGTGAAGGGAGTATTGACCTAGCTACTGATAGGATAAGGAGAGGGAACATTAAAATGTCAGGTTTGAACTTAGATAACTAGTGTCAAGGAAACTGATCTGTAGGGAAAGTTGAACTGCTTTCAAATTTTTGTAGTTCTGTAATTGAACATTTGAGGTTGAATAGCCAGGTTAGAAATATCCAGTAGACAACTGAAAATTGGGACCAAGTAGCCTTCCAGCTCTTATAGTATCATGGAGCCCCTCTGTCGCTTAAAATTAGAGATTCCTTTATGAAGTAAGCAAATGGTGATCTGGTTGCTGAAATGTTTTATTTTGGTGGCTAGTTGATAGCTTATATCAAAATCCGATCAAATATACATTTATTGACTGTTATGTGCTTGGCACTGTACCGTGTATTCTTAGTTATTACGTTTGTATGTATGAGTGTGTATGGTTTTTAAAAGCTTTATTAACCTCTGTTCTTTCATTTCCTTGACTTGTTTGCAGCATTTGTACAGTTATTTTTCTATGCATAATAATAAAATCTTGTTTAAACAAGTTATGATCATGATTTAGCAATGAAAATAGACTTTTTCCCTTTCTTTTTGAAAAATGACAGAATTAGTTGTGGTACATGGATGAGAAACATCTATTTCATGTCCCTCTTATGATAAGTGTTTTTCATTGAAATTCCTTGATACTGTGTGGATGATTTACCAAGGCTTTTTAAAATGACTGAAAATATGCTCTAACAACCATCTGATAAAATGAAAAACTGAACAAAATGTGTACTCAGATGAATGATTCTCTGAAGAAATAATGGTGCAAATGAATTATCAAAGTGTGAAATCATTAAAAACAAAACATGTTTGGGTTTTTATTGAATCTTAATTGCAGGCTTGTGCATTTTCTTTTGTAAACTAAGTTAAAAGAAAATTGCCTATCTAAATTTTGGGACGCCAGTGTTATAGGACATATATTGTACCATAATTTATTTTTCACATGAAAGCTGCTGTTCATTTTTCCCCCAGCATTAACATGCATGCTTTCCTCATGTAGGAGAATATATAAAAAACTGGAGGCCAAGATATTTCCTTTTGAAGACAGATGGCTCATTCATAGGATATAAAGAGAAACCCCAAGATGTGGATTTACCTTATCCCCTCAACAACTTTTCAGTGGCAAGTAAGTTAATTATAATTGTTGATCCACCTTGTATTTATTTATTTATTTGTATGGCCTTATCTGTCAGATATCTTAGGATATGTGAGAAGCCTATGAAAAAGTTTAGGTTTGTATTCAATAGAGAAATTTTCAGCTTTGATAGAATTTTAGTTCCTTAGTATAGGGTTTATCGATAATATGTGAACTTATATAATGTAATATAATTTAATATTTTTAATAGTTAGAACTTGAATGTGATGAATATAATTCCTCAAATACATACTTCAGTTTTCCTTTATAAAGTATAGACAAAGACCTTTGAACTCGGTTATTGGACTAAACTTGGTTGTAAGATGTATTACAGTACTTAGTGCATTTCTAATCAAAGTTTCCTATCATATCTTAGCTCTTGTAATTGATTATATGATGAGAAACAAGTGATTTACATTAGAAGTTATTTTCTGGGGAGATTTTATGTTTGTAGTTAAATTTTTCTGCCTTACAATTATCTAATAAAAATGTTTGTAACTTAAACTCATTTAAAAATTATGTATTTCCTTGAACATAGCACAAAATAAACTGACATGATGATTGTAATTGTTATGACTTGGCTTTCAGACTGTTCAAATTACTGATTAATCAATGAAAGGGGTTTTCTGTGTTAATTCAGAAGTAAAGCATTTTAAAAGTTACATTAAGTTAAAATCAATGTGCAAAAAAGCTAAAATCTTTACCATTGATATAAAATCTTTAGACACCATTCTTAATTTTGATTTTGAATGTATGTTGTGTGTTCGCCACATTTGGAAAAAATAGGTAAAATCAAAGCGAAAAAGAAAATTAAGAAATACAATAAAATAGCAACATCAGAAAATTCAAGATAATAAAAGTCCTTGAATATTACAGAAGTCATTTTATCATTATATAGAGCCCTAGTCTTTCTTATGGATACTGTCTTTCAATTTTTTAAACAATAGGTTTTGTTAAAACAATAAACTAAAGGGTTTGTGAAATCATTTGGAAAATAAAGATACTTAGAGATTCTCTGTTTATATAAGTGGCTTCTTCTGTGCGACTTTATTTTTTAAAAGTGAGAATACTGTTATACGTATGTATTAAGAAAATAATTTTCTCCTCCACCAAAATGCTCATTAGATATTTATGGCTTTCTTTCAGTAGAAAATTATTTTTTAAATTTTGTTGTCAGTTGAAATAATATCTTGTATTTGGTATTAACTTAAAAGCACATTTTCATTCTAAAGATATTTTGGGTGAGCATTTGCTTTAAAGTGGTAGAAATTGGCTTTTGAAACATTAGCAGCATACATTATCATATCCGACCTAAAGCCTGTATGGTTTCTTAGTTTCTCTGTTTTACTAGCAAATGCTATTGGTTGGTCTGAAATAATTTATAAAGTACAGAACTCCTGTATTTCTTGATCAAAATGCAGCATTTTTGACCTTATGAAATTTCACACCCCAACAAGTTTTAAAGACATACTGTATGTCACAGTCTGCCAACATCTGCTCTGACACTTCCACTGGCAGAGGCTGAGATGAATGCTGCGCTCCTGGGGAGAGAACCTATTTAGTGACTGACAGTCAGCTTATCCATGAAATCAATATTAGTCGACATCTGTAATCTTTACTTGTATAGTCAAGTAATTGTGGATAGTTGACTTAAACTAACAAGGGAGGTTGTAGATCAGCTCCTTAATTTTAGGAAGTGTGTTAACATGGATCTTACACTAAATAAAGTATTGTAAATTGATTATTTTTAATGTTTGAGTTACTGCAATCATAAATTGTATAAATAACAATTTATCTGAGGAAATAATGGGCCCTGGTTGAAGAAATAGTTCAAATTTCAGCTTCACTGAAAGCCGGGAGTATGACTCTGAGACTCTGGTCTTTGGTTCCTTTATCAGCACAGTGAGAATACGTGGGTTCAGTGAATTTGTAAGGCCCTTTTTTGTCTCTAACACTCTGTGATTCTGTGAGGGGAGTTTGAGCAGGTCCTTGAAGAGTGAGTAGGAATTAAGCAAATTAAAATAGAGAAAAAGGATATTCCAGGTAGAGGATCACAATGTTTTTGTGAGATACTAAGAGAAGGAACAGTTGGAGCAAAGCGGGATTACTTCCCCAATAGTTTCTCGTTTGTCCTAGCCCCTTTTATTATATGAAAAAAGAAACTTTTACAAGATATTGCTAAGGTATGTTGGGAAATGTTATCTATATATATATTCCATTGATAGCTATGAGTCCCCTATTTTTTCTGATAATTAAAAATGGTACTTCAAATTTAATCTTTGTGGATTGTAATGAAATTTTACCAAAATAGACTTTTATCCATATGAAAAAATAAAGTATGAGAATTAGAAGATACTTGGAACTGATCTTTCCAATCTTCAGTAAGATTCAAATTCCTTTTCTTCTGATTTAGAATTTCCAAAAAGATAAGTCGTTATGCTCATTGTTTCTACTTCTCAATCTACTGCAGTCTAGCTTTCTTTCTTATTCACTTAACTGAAACCACTTTTAATAAGTTCTACTGTGACCACTTAATTGCTAAGGCTAGTAGTAGAGATTTTTCAGTTCTTCTTTTCCTGGATTTACATCTGGGGTGCATTTTATACTTTGAGTGTACCGCTTCCTTCTTGAAATAATCTCTTCCATTGTGTTCTAGGATGCTTTTTTCTACTGGTTTTCTTCCTTTGTCTGTTGCATGTATTTTGATATCTAACTGGGTTCCAGCCACTCTGTGCTACCTCCCTGGGTTGTCACATTCACACTGAGGTTTCAGTTACTTCCGGTATGCAGCTTGCCCCTGTCCTCCTGTATCTTCAGGGCAGGCCTCTTTCCTGAGCATCAGATGACTGTATTCAGCTAACTGCTGGACATCTCTACGGAAATAGTTTTTTGGACTCAACATATCCTAAGCTGAAGTGAAAGTAATTTTGTCAGCTTTCCCCCCTATATTTGCTATCTCAGTTTTGTCTTGAGCAGAAACCTGGATCTATTTCATGCCTTTTTTTTTCCCTTCACGTCTTCACCTCATTTCCAATTCATTTCTAGTCCTGCTGGTTTTGTTTCTTATAACTTGAACTTATTTCCTTCCCTATAATTACCTTAGGACATGCCCTCATCATCTCTGCGGTAGATTTTTAACTGTAGATCTCTGCCTGTAGCTTCTACCACTCATATTCTACCTTCACATGACTGTCAAAGTGAGCTCCCTAAAATTAAATCATAACCATGCTGTTCCCCAGTGAAAATCCTGCCCTGGATCTTCATTGCCCACTGGATGAAGTCCAGTTTCCTTAATATATCACACAAAGCTCGCCTCATTCTGGCCTCTGCTTTCAATTCTTGCCTCATTTCCCTTCTGCTGTACGATTATACTGTGGCAGCACTGAACTGTTTATAATTCCCTATATAAACTATGCTGTTTTTCTACTCTGAGCCTTTGTTTATGCTGTTCCTTTTGATTAGAGTATCTTTCTGTCTTCTATTTGCCTGAATAATTTTTTTTCATCCTCTAAGACAATTCAGATACAACTCCCTGGTCTCATTCCTTGCTAAGTTCCTCTTCTCTGCCCTTCACAAAGCTGTTATCTTTTGTTGTTATCACATTGTTTCTTGGCTGTCATGTTCATGTGTATGTCTTATCCACTCATCTGTGAGTCATTTGGAGGACGTGTCTAGTGTTACTTCTCTTCTATCATCCAGTACCTACATATTAGGGTTTAATAATTGTTTCTGAATGAATGTCTGAAAATGTCTAGTCCAGATTTCTCCTTTTTTAGATGAGGAAAATGAGGTCTTTGAAAATTCAGTGATCTTTGTAAGGTTGCTTTACTAGGTAGTAGTAAAGAATCAAGATTAAAACTCAAGATTTCTCTGCTGTCATTTAAGTGTTTCCCTACCCCCACCCCCACTTCCACTCTGTGACATTTTCCTTATCTAGAGCCTTGAGATCTGATTTTGGGTTGGAATTCCAACACTGAGATTGCTAGATATCCTTTGGGAAGAAGAATGTAAACTCTTCAAGACTTATAAAATGTGGGTAATAATATTTGACCTTTATCCTTTATTGGGTAGATCTAATATGAATTATATGTGAAGGTGCCTTTTAAATATAGCACTATACAAAAAGGTAAGTAACATAATGTCTTTTTCAAGCAAAGCATATCTCTAATCAGAATTATGGTTGAATAAATTATTCATTACATATTGAGATTTATCTTTGCATAGGAAACAATACATTTTGACTGAAAAAATACCGAATTTTCACAAGCATCATTGCGAAGCTGTGTTCAGTGGTACTTTGAGCATAATATCTTGTCTCCTCAGTCAGTGGTTATGGTCTCTGACATTTTGATAGTGATTAGCCCAGGTCAAAAGTGGAAACAATAGCTCAGTGGAGAACTTGAACATTTGTCTGTATGTCTTGAGGCTCAACTTACTTTTGATCTAATCCTTCTTAGTCACAAAGGTGGAAAGGGAGGAGTGCCAGCCTATGTTCCCAGAAGCACTTCCTAGTATTCTGCCTCATCCTATGTTGCAAATACTGGCCCTCTCTGATAATATCCCTTTCCTCTCTGAAACCTTTCTTCCATCCCTTTTTACAAAAATAGATCAGTCTGCATTTCACAGGCCAATTTTAAAAGTTTACTCACTAACCTGTTTTTCTTCTCCTCTTGGAAAGAAAGTAAGGAAATTATCGGACTTAAACTTACCAAAAAACATTTCTACCTCTGAATGAATATTAGACTCTGAGATTTTAAATATATAGAAAAATCGGTTGATTCCTATTAATGCTTTCAATTGTGGTTGTTCATGGAGTTGGAGAAATTGCTTATGACTTGATTCTTACTCTTTTATAGCACGTAATACAGTCTAGAAAAACAATTGTATAAACCTAGAATAACCGTATGCTTATACAAGGATAGTAGTAGATCAGGATAGCTTACTTTTAAAGGGCTTATTGATCATTAGAACTATACTAGATACTGAAAGTATAAAATAAAACTTTTGTATGTAGGTATTTGTCATTGACTCTGGAAGACAATTGCATAGAGCATATAGCAATGGAATGAAAAATGAGATTAATTACCAAAATTGATTTTATAGAAAATAAATGCTGTAGAAGTTGAGAAAACAGGTAAAGGTAAGCTAGGGTGACTAGATAAGAATTTATGCATAAGATAAGGTTAACATGAGCCCAGAAGGATAAGTGATATTTAGATTTTTGGAATAAGAAAGAGTTTCTCAGTGAGGTTAATATGAGTAAACATATGAAGTCTGAAATTAAGGAGTAGCATTTTTGTCAATAGTATAGTCAGTATCCTAGATGGATAGAGATTTATGTTGGAAAAAGTGAAAAAGTGTAAGTTAAGATTACACAAATTGTATTCAGATTGTGAAAAATCTTGAGTCCCAGTTTAATGTTTTTAATGGAAACCCATTAAACCATTGGAAGCTTTTGGACATTAGATGTCCAAATCAGTATTTGATTTAAAAAGGTCTTATTTGGTTATAGTATGCATCCACAGACAGACAGTTCTCTTTCTCTTCCTAATGCAGGTCATTCAGTCAGCAAGGGCTGTCTTGTTTCCCCTACTTTCCAGTCTCACTGCTGTCATACTAGTGCAGTTCTTCATCGATTCACCCTGGATTATTTTGATAGTCTCTTAATTGATCTCTTGCCTTCAAGTATTCTCCTCTCTGGAGTATTTGAAAGCAATGCATAGTATAGATTCATCTTTTAAAAAAAAGTTCCTTGCAAATACTATCTGGTTCAGAAAAATCTTCAATTTTCTTTATCTTTCATAAGACGAGGATGAATTATTATTTTTTGATATTTATATTTATACTGTATATATTTTCAGAATTTCTTTCTTCTTCTCCTCAATGTTCCATGTATATTTTTGACATAAATTGCCACATTTTATTACGTTCAGTTGCGTGCAGAATTCCTAACCCTGTTTTTGTCTTGAATGATTTTTAGACCATTTTATATTCTTGATTATTTGAAGATTTGGTGCTTTCCCCCCTCTAATTGTGTTCAGATTTTTAGGCAAACAGAATGTTGTATCTAGTAATAGGTGCATCTGTCTCACTGTAAGGAATAGATGTCTTAAAAATTCATTCTTAAGTGAATTACTGTAAATTTAATTAAAATCTATCCTTCATTTTTATGGGTAGTACTATATTCATATCTTGTAAAATTTAACCAGTAAACCAAGTTTAGAATTGGAAATGGGAAAAACCTTTTAAAAATCACTTTAAGAGGAAATTATTTTCAGAAAATTTTGAAGTAATAATGCCATATTTAGTCACATATTTACTTCCTCTCATTCAAATCACACTTCAGTCTGACAGGACAAAAATTGTCCACAGAATTTCTGCTCTTTCCTCCTTTTTTTCTACATTGTACATCAAATTGTCACAAAAGAAAATGTATTATCTCATTTTAATGGTTATGACTACGGCCATCAAGAGTTTAAAATCCAGCTCCTACATGTGAGGACAACCGTCTATATCTCCGAAAGATCTGATCAGTTATGTGTCCTTTGTAAACATAAATTTACATGTTTATCATTTGAGTTTCCTACCAGATAATTTCACGATTTTAAAACTTCCATCATTGTAACACCATAGGTGACCTGCTCAGATTTCTGTTACAGCCTGTATCTTCCCTGGTAGCTCTTATGACCTTTCACACCTCTTTCCTGATTTACTCTAGAGCTAATCTGTTTAGTTGTAGTCTTTACCTTCTCAGCCCTATTTATAAGAATATAACTTAGTATGGGGACTTATGTAGAATCAAGGGGGATGATAAACTTCCAGAACGTAGTCATTATATATACTCATTTAAAATTTTTCCTATAACATTTAGCACAAGATCTGGTATACTAGATCATTGGACTTGGAGTCAGGAGACCTGAGTCTGAGTCTTGGTTCTGCTACTTTACTAGCTGTGTGACCTTGGGCAAATTGTGTAACTTGTCTGATCTTCATTTTTCTCATCTTTCAGCATGAGGTTAATAATACCTACTTCTCAGGATTATGGTGAGGGACAAATGAGATGATATATGTGAAAACACTCTGTAAATTATAAATGCTATGCTAATAAAAGTAACAATGTAAGATACAAAATGCTCAGTACTACTTGCTCTGTTGAGTTAAATGGCAGCCATTTCCCCCTCTCCAGCTAAATTGCAGTTGCAGTAGGATTTTCTTTAAAGACCATTACAAATTTTAAGTAGAACCTATCTGTAAGAATTCTGTTGAAGTTGAGACCAGTTGCTTTTGCTTGGTTTGAGGAAAAATCCCAGTTTCATTTAATGCCAAGGATTTTGATATGTAGAGGCTAGCCTTTCTTATAACTTAAAACAACATGAGCTAGACCTCTAAACCATGCCCATAGCCTCATTCTGGAAAACAAAGAAGACATCATTGCAGCTGTGAAAGGACAGCACCACTGGATTGACCTGGAGGAATTGGGTGCAGACCAAATTCTTTAATCAGAAGTTTTAGTTAGAAGTTGTTTTGTTTTTTAATAAAAGCAATAATACCTCAGGTATCTTTCTGACTCTTATAAGAGGATCCTTTGGTTACTCTCCACTGGGAGAAAAATTAAAATTAATTTGGTTCTTCCGTTAGGTAATTACTTTTTTGTAAAATGGAAGATGCAATGAGGATTATCCTTTGGGGAAGGCAGGCAAAGAGTAATCAGCTTCAATAGCTTACATTAATGTGAGGACATAGAAAAGATTCCAGCAAGACCAACTTTCTTCCTCCCTTCCTTCATTCGTTTCTTTTTCCTCTCCCTCCTTTCTCCTCTTCCTCCTCTCCTTGCCTTGCTCCCTTCCTCCCTCATTCAGTGTCTCCTAGGGTCAGCAGTCAACTCTCACTTATCCAAGGGTACTTCTGTAAGGAATACCATACATGTAATGATTTTCACTGAACTGTTCTTAAATACTTTTACCTCTGATTCCTTTCTCCACTTTTTTTCCCGGCCATCCTAAATAATAACCTCACACATACTCTGTTTTGGAGTTTCCTACCTTGTATGCGTATGATTTAAAGTAACAAAATTTGGAAACATAGAAGTTACCACAGTTAATATTTAAACATGTTTTTAGGAAATCTAAGTTCAAATGAATATTTAGAAAGTTTTTATTGAGGGTTTATTATGTTCTCAACATTGTACCAGGTACTGAGGGAAAAGAGAAGGAAATAAGGAAGGAAACCAACCTTTCTTTGAGCGTTACTATGTGCCAGGCCCTTTCACATATGTTATCTCATTTAATCTTCACAACAACATTCTAAGGTAAGTATTATGTTCTCCATTTTAAAGAGACTGAGAGAGGTTATGTCACTTTAGGTCACTTATCTGGCAAATGGCAGAGCCAGAATTTCAACCCATATCTAACAGAATGCTGACCTCGAATTATTTCTGAGAAACTTTGGCTGAACCTATTATTGTTGACTTAAATGGGTATGAAATCCTCAGATATGAATGAAAGCTCCTATAATATGTTATTTCTTTATCCCTGTAGAGAATAAAAAATATCAAAGGGGGAAGAAGGATAAATGATAGGAATAAATATGGCACTTGAAATATTTAGCAGAATGCCATCATCACAGCAGACACTATTTTCTCAGTGTTAGAGTTAGGCACTAGGTCGCCTGTTTGCTTACCTGGCATTTTATGTGCAGTTTCTGTAGGAACTTTGCTGTTCATCTTCTCTCCTAGTTGAATATAAAATAATTTTACTGTTGCAGATAAATACCCTATTTTAAAATATCTTGAAGTCAGTATTTTTTCTCTAGCTAAAATGATTCTTTAGCTTGGAAAAGAGCACATCATCTCTTTATTTTTTAAATTTTTTCTAGAAAGTAAGAGGTTTATGTGTAATTACGTTTTTAAGATATAAATTAAAAATGATTATATGCCCTTCATATTTGGTGTTTTAATCTCATCTTAACTTATGATTAACATATAGGAAATTAAGAGAGACGTAAGGAAGTAAAGGAAGAGAACTAACATTTTTAAAGAGCCTATTACATATGAGTTGCCTTATTTATATGATGTTGACAAGAACAGCATGAAATAAGTATTACCTTTAAAAAAACAAAACTAGATACTGAAACTAAGACGTAGAGAGAGGAAGAAACTTTCCAAGAGTCTCAAACAAGGACCTGGGAGAACTATGAATTGGACTCTGGTCTGTAAAACATCTGACTTGAATGCATTTAGTCATATCTGGGGTTCAGAGATGACAACTCTCTTCAAGTTAATGGTTAGCCATCACCCACAGAAACTTTGTGGTATATCAGGCATTATACGCAGTAGGTTAATAGCAGCCTCTCATTGTTCTCGAGAGGTTTGTTTTATGCAACAGTGATATTTATTTATGCGATAGCAGAGGGCCAAGTGTGGAGGTGATAGCTATGTGGCTGATGATGTGACAGAAATTTGTTATGTAATCTTGGGTCTGTCACTTAACCACCCTGGGACTCAAGAGTTTTATCATCTGTGGTGTGAAGGAGTTGGAATGAAGAATCTCTAAAACCTTTTCTTCTAAAAAGTCTGTGATCTGTCTATCAGGAGCAGGTAATAATTTCTTTAAACATTCAGTCTATTGGGAAATAATAATAATAATTACCACTTGTTGAGCACCTATGTGCTGTGTACTTTATATGTGTGTTTTTAGTCTTGCTGACATTTTTGCAGGATACATAATATCTCTATTTTATAGCTGGGGAAACCAGGCATATGGAATTTACCAGTGGTAATACATTTAGTAAGTGTTAGAACTGAAAGCTAAACTCACAGCTTTTAGGTTTCAAAGCCAGTGATTTTTTTACACCACTGCTTAACTAAAGCTGCTCTGGCTGCTTTAGTTCTTGAGGTTAAGCGGTTGTCTAACACGGGCAGTTGAGAAGGTGTGGGCTTTCCTACCTCAGTGTCAGTGTCATGAATCAAATCTTGTCATCATCAACCAGTATATGAAAACATGTTTCAGACCTTTTAGATATTTCCGTTTCAGGCAACTGAAGTTTAATGCAGGGAATTCACTGGTAGATGAAGATTTCATCCTTCCCCTTCTAATTATATCAAAGAAGTCATGGGAGAAATACTAATTTTTAGAGGCAGAATCATCTGGATATTAGTATGAGATATATGATCTTTGCGTTTTTAACAAATTAGTTTTGAGGGACGCTTTTTTTTATCTCTCTGCAGTTATATACTAAATCACTGCCTTTCTGTTTATTTTCTTATATCTTTGTTATTTTAAAAACATTTATTATATTTTGAGTAAAGTTAAATGAGGCCCAAGGCCACAGTGAGGGAAAGGACCTTTAAGCCTTGGAATTTAGGAAAGAGAGAGAGGCATTCTTTTGGGTTGGAAATAATACATAATCAAGCAGATGCTAATGAAAAAATGAAATGCAGAGAAAGAAAAGAGGCGAGGGTGCCTGTTTGAAAGTTTTATGGAGGAGAGTACATTGCCCCTTTATTACAATAATGTTTCTGCACTATAATAAGGTCTTTCATTGCAAGTTCAGCTTTTTTCATTCATTTGTTTTGTGCTCTGCTTCCTGTTACTAATTGTCAGCACAATGGTCTTCCAACTATGAAGTCTCAGTGTCCTTTTGGACCAATTTGTTATTGTCTCTCTCCCTCACCCTCAACCCGTGCATTATTACTATGGTTGCATTTTTAGACATTTTTTATGTTTTAAAATGGCAATGCTTTTGAAACATGCCAGAATAGTTCATGCTAATTGAATCATCCAACCAGCAACAGTTATTGCTTCCAAAAGCACACTGGTAAAGTTTCTATCTCTTATAAAGTAATTAAAAATATATAATACTTGCTTTATGGCATTATTTCATATGCTTTGTTTCCTTTGAGCTTTACAATCATCCTGTGGAAATAGGACATTTTGTTAAAATATTTTTGTTTTAAATAAAATAATTTGCATTATTTACAGATCTGCTATTTATCTAATAAATTCTTTGAGATTTCTGTGCCTTTAGGAAGTTACATTTCTATTGTTTTTCTACTAATGGCTTTTTATTCTTCTAGCTAGATTATTTTATCATGAATAAGGAACCAACAGAATTGGGTTAGGCTGACAAACCTGAACAAGTTCCGCTATCAGATTCCAGGCAGCTCTAGTTATATGTTAATTCATGTTAGGTTTTTAACATTTTGATCAATAAATATTTCAAATGTCCTCTCAGCTTTGTACCAATAATCTAATATTGACAGAAAGACATTTTTCAAATGTAACTTTGGTCAGTTGTCTTTGGGGGAAAAAGTGTTTCAGTACTCTGCATGTCAGCTGTTTCTGTCACTTTAGTATTGCAAAAAACTAGAAAGTGAAGTATGTAAATAAAGCTTGTTAAAAAGAAATAAAACTTTTACTTCCTCTCTTATAAGCAGCTAACATTCCTAAAACAATATGTAACATACTAAGGTCCAAGAATTGAGAGCTAGAAAACCTGGATTGGAGACTTAGTTTTACAACCTTAATAACTTGATGATTTTGCCAACAAGTGACTTGAAAGTCAGACAGCTTTCATTTTCTTAGTTTTGAAATGGAAGTGATGAAAGTACTTTAGAACTTTATTGGGAGGATTAAGTGAGAAATAATTTATATAATATTTTAATGGTGTGGTTAAGCAACTGATAATATGCTAATAAAATAATGACAGTAGTTAATTATTCAAAAAATAAATTTTGGAGAAATATGTAATGGAAAGCGTAGTTTCCTTATTGACCTAAATTGACAAAGATGAGATTTTTTTTCTACTCTGCTAGAGATGAATGACCTGATTATTCCAACGTGTGCTCTTCATTTAGCTTGCAATGTATTAGTTAAACCAGGTTATAAATTGTTTTCGTACTGTTGTAAAGAATCAGAGACCTCTTTATGGCTGTAGTTGAAATTTTTAAATAAGAGTTTGAGTAAGACTAATCAGGCTAAAAGTATGCAGGACAGTTTGGATAAGGGGAAGGCTGGAGAAAGAGAGACCATTGGGAGAGGCCATTTCAGGGATCCAGATTTCGGTAATAAATTTCTCTGGTTGGGTACTAGCAGTGAAAAGAAGAGGGATGGTTCAAGGGACATTACAGATCAACTGTTAAGATGAATGTTGCAGGCTTAGCAGTGGGTTGAAAGAGTCAGAGGTGACTGAGAATGTGTTTCTTGGATGATTAGGAAAATGAAACAAGTACAGTGAATAGAAACACTGTGTTGATGAGATAATTTGCAGTTTGGAAGATAAAAGAAAACCTATTAGATATGTTAAGAATGAGATAAAAATAGATCCTCAAAAGAATGATGCCAGTTTTGCTGTACACAACTTAGCTAAATGGTTAAGGAATACGTAACAAAGGCCACTCTTGTAAATAATGATTCTTAGAGGGAGAGAAAGCAGCATTCGGTGCATGTGCATCTTGCTTTCCATGTACATTTATTGTTTGTTCATCCTGGTAGGCATTGATAAGCAACTGTGAAGATACATGAGTAGAAATTGTCCTATGATACATGGAAGCTTGAGCATTTAAGATATAAATTAGAGCTGATACAAAATAAATTGATTACTCTAGTAGTGATACCTTTAAACTTCAGTGCTCAGTGAAATATTCCGAAGTTTAACTTGTGTTCAGTGAATTTCATTAACTAGAATGGTCTTTATTTTAGCTATCCATCGATATATGTTATTTTTTAAAATAATTTTCTTTGCATATTTTTGGAACATACTTTGAGGAAAGAATCTAATAGTATTTTGGAGGGGGGTTTCTATTTTTAACTTTTTGCCATGAAGATTTTCAGACATGCAGATAGAGAAAACAATTTATTGAACTCTCATGGATACTGTACTGCAAAAAACAACCAAAAGCAACTTGCCTAATGATATATTAGATGTCTCTTACAACTCTCTCTGTTAGAAAATGCCTCATGTTCTCATTATCTTAAGTTATTGTCCCACAGTGACCACAGTATATTTTTACCTGAAATTTCAACTCTGCAGAGTACAATTGTTCTAGAAGACTCTTGAGGTGTTGGTGTGTTTGTTTTTTAACTAGAGGCAGGATATGGTGGACTGACGGATTGAGATATGTTGCTGGGGAAAGTGTTGGCTCTCGTGCTTTTGGTCAGTGGTGGTATCTGTGTGACTGTATTCATTAAGGTAAAACATATTAGAAGAAGTTCACATAAACACATTGTGATTCCAAATTCAATTTAAATCCACAAGTAGTATCCCATGTTAAAACCAAAGTAGTAAAATAATATGTCAGAATTCGAAATATGTTATCATAAAATGAAAAAATCTTTTAGAGTAGAATATAAAGTTAGTAACCCAATCTTACTTCCCTCACTTGCAGAATTTTTTATGTTATGAAATAAAATGTGAGAACTTCTTTGTTTTCTCCTCTATTTCCTTACATACAGAAGGATATGTTGACTCTAGGTAATAGGTAAATGATTCAGACCCAACAGCTAGAAACGTGCACCTGGACTGATGCAAGTTTGGGAATCACTTTTCCATAATCAGTAATTGAAAATTTTTGTTATCACGAGCTTTATTGGTTTTGCAAGGTGTGAGACCCAGCAGTGAAAGGACTGGAGGCTCTGCTGCCCTCCTTGCTACGTTCTTTCCTTTCTACTCCTCATTTGAATCGACCTTTCCCCTACATAGCTGCTTGGAGAAATAAAAAATGCCAGGATCAGTTTCCTACTAGGGCGTATACTCATCCCTGACTGTCCCTATGTTGTGTTCAGAGCTAAGAACAAACACATTGGGGGCCCTCCCCATTCCTCAAGCATTGTTATCAGTGAAAATTATCCTGGATTTCATTTTAGGAGAAAAGATGTCACAGAAGGGAGAACAGTCAAGCACAGGAAGGTGTGGGGAAGGCACAGAGGAGGGATCAGATAGTTCTTCACTCTGACAAATGACTACTAACTTTTTAAAGACAGTTTTCCTAGCACATAAGATGTTAGTACAATTATTTTTGAAAGAAATACAGTTCACGTTTAAAGGGTTCAAGAGTTTGAAATAAAACCTAATCTTTTAAATAAAATCTGAACAGATGATATTCAAAAACTTCTTTTTGGTATGTATTTTTTTGATCTGGCATCTTGCAGTCCCTCTATTTATTTGGCTTTGAAGTTTACCGAATAATAAGAGAATTTGAATGAACTTGGTCATCTGTGGTTCATAGTGGTCTAAAGTAAATAGAATGTTTAAAATTCAGCTTGTAGTTTAACTTGCTCAGGTGAGTTTAGCTAGTATGACTGTCTAATTTAAGTAGCAAAAAACTGGTATAACAGAAAACTTTACTGAAAAGTATCCTGAGCTAAGATATAATAAAAATTGGCCACCTGGCATTTTATCTAAAAACACTTGCTTTATTCCTGTGTATTAAATGGGTCCAGAAATCATAGATGATCATTTGGTTAATAGCTTTTTAGAATCTCCATCTGAAATTTCTACTTGTGTTTTTAAAATTTAAATTGGCCTACCTGAATTAGGAAATCTTTACATAACTAAAAGGAAAGTATTCTTCTAAAGAAACATTGGCCAGTGCATTTATTAACCCTCTACCCTTTAAGAATTCACTTTAAGAGTTTTCAGACATGTTCTGAAAACTTTCATGGCATATGTTTCTTCATTTTACAGAGAACTGTAGGATGTGTTCATGTTTCCATATTATGGCTAACATCAAAGAACCCAAAGTGTTTCTGTTCACTGGCTCACTTATTTTAACATGGTAATTTTTAGAGTTTCAACTGTCCTGAGTTTGGATTCAGCTCTTCAATTACATTTGTTTATGTTCAGCAATAAACCGTGAGGCATTGTGGTACAGTATTCTCTTCTCTTGATGTTGACTCAGCTGTCATTTGAATGTCTTCAGCTGGCTTTTGGTAGCCACTTCTCTTCTACAGTTTCAATCTAATGAGTATTATTTAGAACTTGGATTCATTTATAGAGTATTTCATACTGAAAACTATAAACATATAAGTTTATTTCTAATATACTACCTGTTCATAATTACATGTAACATTTTTGTTGATTTAGAGGTTTCAGAAGGTATTTTAAAGCTTACATATTCAAACAAAAATATAAATTGTCATACGGTATTTGATTTTTTAACGTTGATGTTTCAAAAAGCATGTGATGGTAAGTACTTACTATGAAACAATACATTTTATGATCTGTCAATTTTATTACCTTTTCATTATTTTAAACACCACCGGGTGCTTACTTCCCTCCTTACCCATTTTAAGTACCTTAGTTGATTGTCTAAACCACTCCCTTGTCCTGCATCCTGTATTCTATATTTCACTTTCTTGCTTTGCCAAACTTAGTTAAATTACAGCTTTGCTTAAATCCAGTCCTCTGTGTTCCCCATCTGCACCCATGGAGGTAAATATATGTGGGGGAAAATTTGCAGCCATGATCCCTAGTATTACTTTAAGTTCTTGGTCATTAAATTCCAGTGGACCCTTAATGCTGCTTAGCAGTCATGGATATTTCCCTAGTCTGTTCTTTCAGTCTCCTAGAAGGCTATTACATATCTTTTTTTCTCAAAGCCTTGGTGCATCCTCTGTCCACCTTATTCTTAAGGATGGCTTTACATCCTAATTCATTGAAAAGTAGAAGCAATGAACAAATAATTTCAGCTAGTTCATACTTGCATCTATACCCCTAACTGCATTTGGGTCCTCTTACCCCATCTTCTCTCACGTTCCTTTGCTAAAATGTCTGTACACCTGACTACAGCCAGTATATCCCATCCCCTTTTGCTATATAAAGAAGTAGCTCCTCTCCTCTTTTTTGTTTCACCAAATTACCCTGTTGTTGGATTATTACTGTCAGAATTCATTCACTTGGAAAATATTTATTATCTGTTATACGTTAGGCACAGTTCTGGTTGCTGAGAATATATATTAGTAGAGCTTACATTCTAGTTGAAGAAATGGACAGCAAGTAAGAAAGATATGAAGTTAGTCATCTCATGTGTCCAAAGATGATAACATGCTATGGGAGATAAAAAGTAGAGCAGGTAACAGGAATTGGGAGTCCTGGGTAAGGGACGCAGATTACAATATTAAGTAGCATGGTCAAGGTGGGCTTCAATGTGAAGGTTAGATTTAATCTAAGGCTTGAAGGAGGTGAGGGAGTTAACTTTGAGGATATATGAGGGGAAAGAATGCTAGGCAGAGGGCACAACTAGATGAAAGGCCCTAAAGAGAAAGAGTGCAGTACATTGTTGAGGAAATTCAGGGAAGGCAGGTAGCTGGCAGAGTGGCCAGAAAGAGAGCACTAGGGGAGGAGGCCAGAAACTTAAGTGGAGTGGGTGGGAGGCCCACATCATGTAGCACCCTTCTTGATCATTTGTGTTCTATTCTTAGTGAACTGGAAACATTGCAGAATTTTTTTTCTTTTTCTTTTCTTTTCTTTTTTTTTGTGATTCATTTTGAGAAGGTTTCTGGCTACACATCTGGAGAACAGACTGCAGTGAGAGGCAGGGGAGAGCTGTTCTAAGGCTTTTGGAGTATTCATGCAAGAGATAATGATGGCTTGTTCCAAGGTAGTAGAAGAGGTGAGAAGTGATACTGATATATTTTGAGAGCAGAGTCAACAGGATTTCCAGAATGAGATGTAAGAGAAGAGACAACTTAGAGATGACTCCACAGTTTTTGACTTGAGTAATTGAAAATGGAGGTGCCATTATCTGAGATGGAGAAAACTATAGTACAGCTTGATGGGGGAGCAAGGGTGGGAGAAATCAGGAGTTCAGTTTTAGATGAGTTCAGATGTCTCTTAGCTTCTGTATTTAAGTAATTTATCTGGCCTTTCCACATCTCTAAATAGGAAGACCTGGGGAGCTTTAGGCACTGGGCAGAGGGAGTCTGAAGTAGAATGTCATCAATGGAAAAACCAGGTAACAGCAAATACTATCAGTGTCACAAAGATCACCCCATGTTTTCAGTCTGGATGATGGAAAAGTTAGGAAAGCCAGGAGGAAGAATAGTTTTAAGAGGAAAGATAGATTTGGTTTGAGGTGTGGCACCAATAATTCAACCAGGTGGAAATATCCACTGTATAATTAGCCATATGTATCACAAATTAGAAATCCAAGATAGAAATTTAAATTTTGATGTAAGTAAGCTGAGAGATGATGGCTGAAAAGCTTAAGAAAAGAGAAGGGAACTAAGCAGAGACTCTTGATGAATGATATCTTTTAGTGTAAAGAGTCAGTAAAGAATTAGTCTAATGTGATTAATGACTTGATCCTATAAAAGCCTATGTAGTTGATAGTTGCTAATGATAGAGCAAGGTAAAGCAGATAAGCATGGAGAAACACTGTGAATTTGTCCACTAGAGGTAAACTAGTTTCTTTCAAAAGAGCAGTGTCAGACAACCCTATCCTGTTTTCTCTTGTTGTCCAATGCCATGTATCCTTTAAAGTGAATCTCGGGTGTTTATTGAAAACTTACTGTGTGTCACACACTGTGCTAAGTATTATGCTGACTTATTATTAATACCCACACCAATTTTATGTTGTTGGTACTCTTATTGTTTCCCATTTAATACTTGGAAGACTAGAGAGATTAATGAACTTGTCCAAGGTTGCATAGTTAATGGTAGGGGGAAAAAATTGAATCTACAAGGTTGGGTTGAATCCACAATTCAAAACTAGAATCCACAGTGGTGTTAGCATAGTGACTAAAAGTATTGATTCTATGCTTCTTTTCTTTGAAGTCTTCCTAGATAATCCCTGACAGAATTTATCACTTTTCAACTGACTTACTCTAGGTGCTATGATTTACTAAGAGTTTTAGGAAGCATATACTGCCAAAGGCTTACAAGGTAGGTAGGGATAAGGATACCTTCTAAAATGATAAGTAATGATATAAGATACTCTATGCTTAGTGAAAAATGAGGGATACAGTAATAAGCAATAAGAATATAGCGTGGGGGATGTAATTGAATGTTATGAGAATATAGAGGGGGGAATGGCCCAGTCTAGGACCAGGTTGTTAGAAAAGACTTTGTGGAAGGAATAGAATTTGATCTGGACCTTACAGGACAGATGTTGTTTCAACTGTTGGTGAGTGCATGTGGTTAGGGATAAAATAAATGGAAGATATTCCAAACAGCGGTATCAGCTGGAGCAGAGGTATAGATATAGGAAAGAGCAATATGTATTTGGGGAAAGTGTGTGGCTGTTAGTAGAGCATGTGACCAAAATGGGCGATGGGTTGGAATGGAATGCTGAGGTCAGGTTGTGAACAATCTTGAGTGGAGATCCATAGAAAGCTGTGAGGGTGCAGTGGTTTTGTTTAGAGTAGAACTCTGATGTTCTTAACTGTTTACTTTTTGGTTTAAATATAAGTATATTAAAAGAGACATTTTATTTTATTTCTAGAATGCCAGTTAATGAAAACAGAACGACCAAAGCCAAACACATTTATTATCAGATGTCTCCAGTGGACCACTGTTATAGAGAGAACATTTCATGTAGATACTCCAGAGGAAAGGTAAGAAATTCATTTTTTTCCATTTTGTGAAGAAGCAACAATTAATCTAAAGATGTATGTGTATCTGACTTGATCATTTGTAAATATCTGTAAACACATTTGTAAAATGCTGTAGTCCCTTAATCTATTTCTCGTATAATAGATAAAAACAGACTTTCAAAATACTAAATGAAAACCTCTAGGAGTGGTATAAGCTATACTTTTTAACACAAAGCAGAACATTTAAAAGTTTAAATAAAAACTAAGGAGGAAGTTTTTAATCACCAAGTCACCTTTTTAAAAAGATGTGTAATTGATTGTGTTCATATTTGGAATTCTAAGGCTAGTGATAAAAAGTTCAGGTAGCATGCCATTGTGCAAGTGGCTGCTGGAGTGTTACGCTGAGCATTCTAAGACTGGGTCTAAGCTCAGTGAGCAAAAGAAAATATCAGACTTGACTGCCATTGACTGTCATCATTGCAAAAGAGGGGAGTGCAAAATGTTAGTAACTAGCTCACCAGCTTCATCAGGGCCACATTTCATCCTCCTGATCTTTCAGTTTCTGCAGACTCCTCTTTAGCCTCTAATTCTCTCTTAATGTCCTTTTATCTGGGCCTCTGATACTGAGTTAGGCCCTACAACTACAGTCATTTTTGTACACATTATCATATTTGATCCAAATCAGAAACTTTGTGAAGTTAAATGTTATTAGCCTTATTTTCCAAATGAATAAGTTAGGTCCTAAGAGCTTTGTCTTTCGATTTAAAACAAAAACAACTGCCCCCTAAAACATAGTAAATGATTATTTCAATAATACTTTCTTGGTCACTAAATAGTAAATGGGAATATGTGATTGATGACTTTAGAAACTATAGAAAAGAAGAGAAATAGAAAAGAATGAGAAATCACTCAGAATTCTAATTCTGTAACCAAAATTAAGGACTGGTAATATTTTCTTTTATACACTTCCAGTCTTACTCTGTGTAGATGTGTTTAGGTCTTTGGTATACGTGAAACTTGGTATGTCCTCCCTCCCCATGCACCCGTTTTCCCCTGAGCATTTCTACGTGCTGGGTCCTCAGTTTGCTTATACCTTCACCCATAAGCATGATTGGGATAATTACCATGTATCTTTCAGATCTGAGCTTAAAAGTGTCACATTTCCTACAAAACCTTCTGTGACTGTTGTAGACTGGGTCAGACTCCGTGCTGTATACTTACACAATCTCCATGTACTTTTTGTTTCAAGTGTATCTCCACTGTAAGCTTTGTTTGCCTTTCTCAGTAGACTGTAAGATTCTTGACTGGCTAGTATCATATCTTCCTTGCTCATTATTTTATCTTTAGCACATAGCCCAGGGTCTGACGTAGTATTTGTTGACTGACTGAGTGAGTAGAACTTTTCCCAGGTCAATATATATTCTTTGAAAATATTACATTCCATTCAAGCATGACTCATTTTGCCATTTATGTTTGTAAAGCTGGACTTAAGCCATATCTTAAGACATTTTTGAAATTTATTTTTTAATTGAAGTATAGTCAGTTTACAATGTGTTAATTTCTGGTGTACATACAGCGCTGTGATTCAGTTATATGTGTGTATATATATATATATATTCCTTTTCATATTATTTAAAATACTTAGTTTGCTGTTCCTACAATATTATCACACTACTTTTTGGAACAGTTAGTTTTCATTTGTATTTAGGACTTAGCAGAAGAAAGCAGTTTTAGTGAAAATGAAAAACAGCATATTTGTATTTGCTGTGGAGTGTGTTTTTCTATATTAATGTAGAGTTTGGGGTTTGGAGACTTTATATGACTTTAATGTTAATGGAGACTTTAAAAGACAGTTACAGCTAGAAACATTCTAGGTTTTCTGTAGTCTGCCTGCCAGTCTAAAATCCTTACCTGTTTAAAACTAAATGTATATCTTTAATCTACCTTTAAAAAACCTTACATTTATTTCATTGCATGATATAAGTTTGGAGTCTGGTTTTTTTTTTCCCCAAAAGATGAGATTGTTGTGTCAGCTTCATTTATTGAATAATGCATTATTTTCTTACTGATTATGGGTGGCATATATACATAAATATTTGTACTTTTAGGCTTTTCTGTTTGATTTTTCTGTCATTCTGGCACTAGGACTGCATGGTTTTAATTTAGAGAATCCTTATAAAATTTTAACATGTAATAAAGCAATACTTAAATTATTACTATTTTTTCAAAATATTCTCAGCTTTTTTAGTACATTCTTTTAAAAGTTATGATTAAAAAACATAATATGGAATCTAGCCTCATAAATTTTTAAGTGTCGGGTACATATAAACTATTATGCACATTACTATATAGCAGCTCTCTATAACTTTTTTATCTTGCATGGCTGAAACTCTATAGCCTTTGAATAGCAACTCACCATTTCCGTCTCTCCCACCCCTGTTGACCATCAATTCTGCTTTGTACTTCTGAGTTTGACTATCTCATGCCTTACAGATACCTCATATGAGTGGGAGTATACAATATGTCCTTCTATGATTGGTTTATTTCACTTAGCATAATGTCCTATGTTTTATCCATGTTGTAGTGTATGAGAGGATTTCCTTCTTATTTTTTTAAAGGCTGAATAATATTCTATTGTATGTTTAGTCCGTATTTTCTTTGTCCGTTCATCCATCAATGGACATTTTAGGCTGTTTCCACCTCTTGACACCCTTGTTGAAGATCATTTGATCATGTGTGCATGGGTTTTTTCCTTGGCTATTTTCTATTTTCCAGTGGTCTTTATGTCTCTTTTTATGCCAGCACCATACTTTTTCCATTACTGCAGCTTTATAGTATGTTTCAAAGTTAGGAAGTGTGTTGCTTCCAGCTTTGTTATTCTTTCTTGAGATTGTTTTGGTTATTTGGGATCCTTTGTAGTTCTGTATGAATTTTAGGATTGTTTTCCTATTTCTGAAAAAAAAAGCCATTTAGATTTTGATAGGGATTTCATTGAATCTATAGGTCATTTTGGGTAGTATGGACATTTCAACAATATTAAGCCTTCTTATCCCTGAACATAGGATGTCTTTCTATTGATTTCTTTTTTTTAATTTTTTTCAGCAGTATTTGGTGGTTTTTGGTGTACAAGACTTTTGCTTCAGCTTATACCTTGGTTAAGTTGATTGCTAAGTATTTCTTTTTGATGCTATTGTAATGGGATTGTTTTCTTAATTTCCTTTTTGAATGTTCATTGTCAGTGTATAGAGAAATAAACCTGATTTGTATGTTAATTGTGTATCCTGCAACTTTGCTGAATTCATTCATTAGTTCTAAAAGTTTTTTGTGAAATCTTTGGGGTTTTCTGTAGATCAGATCATGTCATCTGCTGAGACATGATCCTTTCTAATTTGGATGCTTTTTATTTCTTTTTTTTTTTTTCTTTTTTCTTCTTTTTCTTAAATGCTGTGGCCAGGACTTCCAAAACTCTGTTGAATAGAAGTGGCAAGAATGGGCATCTTTTTCTTGTTCTAATCTTAGAGGAAAAATCTTTAGTTTTTCACCATTGAATATGATGTCAGCTATGGCCTTTATGTGTGGCCTTTATTATGTTGAAGTAATTTTCTTCTATTCCATGAAAAAGAGTTGAATACCGATGCTTTTTCTGCATCTGTTGAGACAATCATGCAATTTTTATCCTTCCTTGTGTTAATGTGGTATATATCACATTGATTGATTTGCATGTATTGAATCATTCTTGCATCCCAGGGATAAATCCCACATGGTTAAGATGTGTGATCCTTTTAGTGCACTCATAAGTTCACTTCTGTTGAGGATTTGCATCTAAGTTCATCAGGGATATTGACTTGTAATTTTCCTTTCTTGTGTATGTCTTTTAAATCTGGCATTGATATCAGGATGCTGCGGGCCTTATAAACTGTATTTGGAAGTGTTTTCCCGTCTATCTTTTGGAAAACTTTAAGAAGGGTTGGTATTAATTCTTCTTTGAATGTTTGATATAATTCACAGGTGAAGCCATCTGGTACTAGGGTTTTCTTTGTTGGGAGGTTTCTGAGTACTGAGTTAATCTTATTTATTATTGGATTGTTCAAGCTTTCTGTTTTTTCTTGATTCAGTCTCGGTAGTTTGTATGGTTCTAGGAATTTATCCATTTCTAGGTTATCCAATTTGTTGACCTATAGTTGTTTATAGTAATCTCTTATCCTCTTTATTTCTGTGATACCAGTTTCAATGTCTCCTCCTTCACTTCTGATTTTATTTATTTATTTGAGTCTCCTCTCTTTTTTTCTTAACTAGTTTAGTTTAAGGTTTGTTAATTTTGATCTTTTCAGAAAACCAACTCTTACTTTGAATTTTTCTGTTCACTATTTTGTGTTTCGGATCTACTCTTTATTATTTTCTCCCTTTTCCTATCCGTAGGCTTAGGTATGTGTGTATAAAGTTAGGTTGTTTATTTGAGATCTCTTGTCCTTTTTAATGTAGGCATTTACCACTGAAAACTTCCCTCTTACGATCACTTTTGCTGCATCCCCTGTTTCGTTTTGTTGCATTTTTCTTTTTATTTGTCTGAAGATATTTTTTAAATTTCTCTTTTGATATCTTCTTGGACCCATTAGTTGTTGAAGACTGTTTAAGACTGTGTTGTTAAAATGCAGCACACTTCCCAGCTATGTTTGGTTATCAGTGGTCTTTGGGCATCTAGAGTGGACCAGGTCTTGTCAGCACTTTGAGATAAGCAAGAAAGAAACAAGTTACTTTAGGAGCCCTTTGAAATGCCAGAACATTGGACACTGGCTCCAACTCTTCCCTCCCCAGGGAGGAAGCTGAGAGTTAGAGGTTTTCTCCTGCCATTCTGCACTGAGCCAGGAAGAGGGACTATGGTGAATGAGTGGGTGGTAGTCCATACCATCACCTTTGTTCTCAGAAACTTCTGAACTGGTGCCCATTACTGTCCACACTTAGATTCAGATGAGATAGAAGGAAGCCTTATAGGAAGCTTCCTACACACACACAGGCACACACACACACACACACCTGTGTAGTTCACTTATAGTTAGTTAAGTAATTTAGGCCATTGGAAAAACTGGACAGAATTAAAAAAAAAAAAGCATTGAAGAGCCAATAAGGTTGTGAAGAATTATGGGCCAAAACTATGGAAGAAAGAAACCCAGAGAGGTGAGCCAGCTCTTTCACTGGGGTTGTCTGTCAATTCTAGAAGACATGTATGAGATATTAAAGATATGGAGTAACCGTCAGATGGGGAGTCATACTCTGGCATACAGGGCCTACCAAAAGGAGTAATCAAAAATGACTGTTCTAGATTAGCACTCTAAAGGACTATACCCTAAAATAAAAAGTAAACTGAGTATAAACTTACCTTTAAGGAATTAAGTCTAGCATTAAATTATTTCAGCCCTTAAATTTGGTTAACATGATCCACTTTTGCTAGTCTCCTTGGTGCCTGCTAGAAACAAATCTCTAAAGGAAGATTATATCTTATACCTTACTAGGCCTCAAACTGTTTCTTTACTTTTTCATGTGCATTGTTCAATACTTATTAAAAAAAAAAAAAAACAAGTACATAAAGATTCAAGACAACATGGCTCCAGGAAATGGACTTGTCAGACAGATTAAAAGAACTATGTATTAGTATGTTCAAGGAAATAAAAGTTGAAGCTGGGAAATTCAGCATAGAGATAGAAATGACAAAAAATGAATAAAATGGGAATTCTGAAATTGAAAAATAAAATATTTGAAATGATTGGTGTTAGTGGGTAAACTCTAGTTTTAACAGTAAATTCGGCTTAGCATTAGGGAAAGTTAGTGAACTCAAAGATAAGTTTTAACAATATCCAGATAAAACATGAAGAATTAAAAGGATGTGAAATTAAAATAAATAAGAATAGAATATAAGACAAAGTGAGATGGTCTCACATAATACACAATTGGAGTCTCAAAAAGAATGAAAAAATAAGGGCAGAAAGTATTTGAAGAGATAATGGCTGAAAACTTTCTAAAATGGTAAAAAAAAAAAATATATCAGACCACATATTCAAGAAGTCCTATAAGTCCTATGTGGAAAAAAATAGAGTGAAAACCCATCTAGTTCCATTAGACTTTTGAAAACAAAAGGCAATAAGAAAATCCTCAAAGCATATAGAGAAAAATATTATTTTGCCTTCAAAAGAGCAAAGATTAGATTGAGGTGATAGATCAACAAAAACAATTGACATGGAATGTAGAGAGGAACAAAAAAGAACTACAAAACAATGAGAAAACAGTAAAACAAAATGGCAATAAATAAATACCTATCAGTAACTACTATAAATGTAAATGGAATAAATGCTTAATTCAAAAGACTTTAGAGTGATAGATTTAAGCCAAGGGTTCTTGTCAAAGTGGCAGAATAGAAGGACCTTGAGCTCACCTCCTCTCCTGAACACAACAAAACCACAACCTACTACTGAACAACTGTTGATAAAAAAAAGACTGGAACTGACCGAAAAGGACCTTCTACAATTGGAGACCTAAAGAGGGGACCACAGTGGAATGGTACAACGGGTGTGCTTGCGATATAACGAGGTCACATACTCCCTGGGCGGGTGATGCACAAGCTGGAGAGTGATTATATTGTGCAGGTTCTCCCATGGTCAGGCACCCCAGGCCAGGGGTCTGGGATTGGGAGGAGGAGCTCCTGGAGCATTCGGCTTTGAAGGCCAGTGGAAATAAATTGCAAGAGCTCCACAGGACTGGGGAAACAGACTTGATACTTAAAGTGCACGGTGCAAAATCTTGTATGCACCGTGGCCCAGTGCGGAAACAGTGATTTTATAGGAGCCTGGGCCAGACTTGCCTGCTGGTCTGGGAGGGTATCCTGGGGAAGTTGGGGGAGAGGGGGTGGCTGTGGTTCACCCTGGGGACATAAAAACTGGTGGCAGACATATTGGGGAGTATTCATCAGCATAAACTCTCTGGGAGGATGACATCTGATTGGGGTCACTAGAACCAAGACCTGGACCTAACCCAACAGTAGGCTTAAGTGATGGGACACCTCAGGCCAAACAGCTAAGTGGCTGGGAATATAGCCCCGCCTATCAGCAGACAGGCTACCTAAAGACTTCCTGAGCCTGCAACCTCATCTAGTCACGCCCCTAGACACAGCCCACCCACCAAATGGCCAGGAAACAGTTCCACCCACCAGGAGGCCTGCGCAGACCTCCAGACCAGCCTTACCCAACAAGGGCAGACACCAGAAGCAAGAAAACTACCACCCCACAGCCTGCAGAACAGAATCTGCAAATGCAGGCCAGACCCCTACCCTGGGACCAGCTGGCTCCTCACCCTTGGGTGACAAGAGGCGAGTATACTGCTGGGGCACATAGCACAACTGTCAAAAAATAAGAGCTTGATACTGCTGCTCTTGAGACTTACTATTTAAGCTATAAACTATGCTTACCATGTTTTGAAAAAGAAAATTACCTATGATCATTGAACAATGAAATGTTTTGGCTTTGAAATCTTATTCTTAGAACTTCTGTTGGACCACAGTAAAGAAACTGAGTATGTCAATGATGGACTTAGAGTGGCTAAACAAAACATTAAAAAAAAAAGTAGAGCAAACTTTTGGGGGTCAGTACTTTTTAGATAAGATGTGTGCAGCAAATTAAAATTTAACTGTACTTTTAAAGGATTTTACTCAACCTTTCCTTCTTTTTTCCTTTAACATACGTGCAAATAAATGCTACTACAAACTTTAGGCCTGTAATGTAAAATGCTTTCAAGATTAATTCCGTTTTGGAGTAAAGGTGGAGGATATGTATTATTCTAGAGTGGACTTTGTGTTGATTTTATATTTTATTAAAGAGTATTTGAATCATTTACCACTCCTTATTAATGGGAATTTTTACTGATTTTTATAGGGAAGAATGGACAGAAGCTATTCAGGCTGTAGCAGACAGACTTCAGAGGCAAGAAGAAGAGAGAATGAATTGTAGTCCAACTTCACAAATTGATAATATAGGGGAGGAAGAGATGGATGCTTCTACAACTCATCATAAAAGAAAGGTAGAAAAGAATAACTTGCTCTCCTACTCACAACATTTATATGTGTGGAAGAAATGTACTAACAACTGCCATTCGCAGAAATTGTCAGACAGTTATCTTATGATATGCCATTTTATGGGTGTGGGTGGTTTTATTTAGGTGAATCTTAAACCTGTTGTTTAAAACCGGATAACTGAAGCATCACTTATTTCAGTGTTTTAGCAATTAGCACTGCATGTTGATAGGGCTTGTGAGGAAGACGTGACTGATATGCCTTCATACTATTTTATGATTTGCATTTTTCCCTTATTGTTTTTTAATACCATTTTAGAAACTTGGAAATAAAATGTTTTCCCTAATGAGTTGGTCCTTTTCCATTTGGCATTGTGTGTTCTCCTGAAAGCAGAAGCTGAAATAGCTTTGGTGTACTTCCTACTTGGTGCCCCAGCCTCACTAATGTCAGCAGGAAAATGAACAGTCTTGGAAATTACAGCTTTTTATTTTAATAGTTGCTTCTGATCCAGTGAGGGAAGCAGCTTTTTCCTTCCCTCAGTGCTCCGGAATAATAAACGCCAATTTATATATTTATGGGAATTGTAAATTATGTTTTTCGTTGCTACAGAAAACTGTAAAACTCCCTTATGTAAAAAATGATATTTTGAGATTAATCTAAAGATACAGGTGTTCAAAATAGATTTAACATACCATTTTTCATGTGAAAATATGTTTGTTGTAATAGATTGTAAATTAATCTTTAGGTAGGAAAACACTAATTCTTAAGGTAATTTTCCATGTAATTTGGAGTTTGCACCATGATTAAGAACTGTTTGGCGTTAGACTGAGTTAAAATCCTCTTTTTCCTATGTGCTGACCATGTGAGCTATCCAGTCACAACTTAGAGTTAGTTAATTGTTCTTTCCTTATCTGAAATTTATATTCTAATTAGAGTAACATTCTATGTTGATCTTGGCGAAGTGTAAGAACCCTATGTGTCTTGCCTGAAGGCTTACCTTAGCCTCTTGTTGAAAAACTGAATCCCTTTTTTCTTTGAGTCACCTTAACCATCCCCTGCCCTTGTTCTCAGTCATTGCAAAGAGAAAAACACAAGTAGCTTTACCCACCTACTCAGAGAGAAGAAAGTTTCTTTTGCATGTGTTTGTACACGTGTACACTTAATTTGAAATCTGACTGTGCTCATAAATTTAAAGTCAGATCCCGATTATTCTCATCCTTTCAATAATAAAGTACATCATTCAATAACAAACTATACCAGCTATACGCTGTTTTATTCTGTATAATTCCTAAAATTCTGCTTAATAGCAATGATTAATAATAATGCTTTTGAGGCAGTTACAGGTTCAAAGTGGGGATTTTATAACACTAACTAGAAATACTATTACTGATGGATGTAAGAATTTTGCAACTGAATATAGAAATTTACTTAAAGGAACTTTGAAGTGAGACAAACATTTTGAAAGATATGAAAATGGAAAAGTATGATAGATTTTACTTTTTCTGTAAAGGTTGATTATAAATGATAAAAACATAATGTATTTTCCTCTTGCAATTACTAGTGTTGATTATCTTAGAATTTATCATCTTCACTAATTATCACTTATAAGCATTTATTATATGGCTATTTTGTGCTAGGCTCTGAGCAGTATCTTTTTATATATTATCTCATTTAATCCTCAGTGGAATCATATGAGATAGGTACTATTATGCCATTTTACAGTTGAGTCATCTGATATTTAGAGAAGTTAAATATCTTGTTTAAGTATATAATGACTTTATATACTGTGCAACTTCAGTGTGTAGTTCACTTCTTTTTATTGATTCGTATATCTGGAGCCTCTGTAATCTCTGTAATTGTTATACTCATAAAATAACCAAGCCATATTAGAAACAAAATTGTACAGATAATTTCTCTTATGATTGTACTCTGTTTCTCAAAATATTATGTCAAATTGTTGCATTTACACAGTGCTTGGATATTAGTTAACTTCACTTTTTATGAGAGTACTCTTGGAAAAATCAGTAGAATTTTAATATTAGAGAATACTGGTTAAAAGTGAGGTTTTTGTTGTCCTACTTCCTGGGTTTAAGTCCTCGGTCTACCATGTGTGTAATGGTGGCGAAAGTTTCTTAATCCTTTAGTTCCTTCATCTATAAAAGGGGGATAACAGTGGTACTTAACTCATAGAGTTGTGAAGATTAAGATGTAGTTGGTAGTACATGTAAAGTGCTCTCATACTAAGTGCTCAGTGAATATTAGATATTATTAGCTGATATTCTACTTTATCCGCATAAAGATAATTAAACATTCTCATATTTTTAAAGCAGAGTCTTAGGATTCTGTCACTGAAATGAAAAATTGGTAGAGTCAGAAGTATTTTGAATTTTAGGGGGTCCATTGTGTTATTGGCCTATATCTTATTTTCATTGTAATTTTATATTTTCATTTAAAGTGAAATAGTGTAAAATAGTTTGAAATAACAAACAGTATAGAAAGGGAACATTTGTACACTAACTATTCTATAACGATCATAATAACTTGGTTCAACAGGTAAAGTATTACTATCACTTCCTTAAGATAAATGGCTCTGGAACTACAGTTGACTCTTGAACAATGTGGGGACTTGGTGACTCCACCCTCTACACAGTTAAAAATCTGCATATAAGTTATAATTGGCCCTCTGTGTCCTTGGTTCCTCCATATCTGTGGTTCGTCTGAAGCAGCAGTTCCTCCATATCCAGGATTCCTTTGTATCTGTGATTCTTTGAATCTGAGGATTCAACTAACAGTGAATCATGTAGTACTTACTATTGGGAAAAAATCCACATATAAGTGCAAAACCATGTTGTTCAAGAATCAACTGTATGTCCTTTATGTCTGTCATTCAGATTGTAAACAAATATTCTGAGATAAGAATGTCCTCATAATTTATAAAATACGTTTTCTTCTTTGTTCACTGTTTGACAAATGGCCGTTAGGATGAGGAGAACAGCTACTGATTATGGTAGCTTTGCAGAGAATTGTCCTACCTGCTCTCTTTCGCCTGGATCAGGCAGATGGTTACTTTCCTTAGTGGTCAAATACTGCCACAATATCTGCTCTGCAGGTTGAAAACTCTTGGAGAGAGAAAGATCCCGGGGAGGCGGGGGGGGGTGGGGTGGTGGAGAGAAGAGGCAACGGCCTTGAAATAAGATTCAAGTGCTGATCTTTTTTTTTTTTTAATTAAAAGATGATGATGTTTCAAAGGAATTTGATTAGAGGACTCAAAGGTGCCTAATCTTGGTCTGCAGGCTGCCATTATCTATACCCATGTATAGATAATGTATGTGAAGGAGCACAGCATAAAAGGATCAACAGCCAGTGAGAAACAAAACTCTGCTTAATTTTTTAGTGACAAATATCGACCTCTCTGGGAGCAGCTGATTATCATCTTATGGCTTAGGTATAAAGTATAATCAGTATCTCCTATCTTCCCATTAAGTCTGAATCCAGTTCTTGGAATTTTATTACTTAATGCCTGGTGCCGTAACTCAGCAATGGCTAGCATACAGAGAGGGAGAGAAAGAAAAGAAGGGATGGTTGGACCTACTGAAATCCATACCCAGAGGGAGGAGCAGCATAATCGGTGTTGTAAGAGTTGACCAATCAGATTAGAGCTTCCCCTTTCTTTGGGAAAAAGCAGTAGAGCACAGAGATGTGGGCGGAGAGGTGAACTTCTTGAGAGCCTCCTTTTTACCCCATGGACTTTATTTGGTTTATCTCTTACATTGCAAATGTATGTGGAATTGATTTTTTTTTTGACAAAATGTACTAAAACTACTGTATTCTTTTCCTTATAGTCCTCTTCAATTATATATTCATATTTTTGACTAATTTTGGGGCTAGACAGTCTTTTTCTTATATTCTAGTGTGTATGATTGAATTCATTCATTAAGCACATGTATGCACATGCATCTCTCAACCTAAAACAGCCACATTTATATGTTAGAGATTATGTAAAGGAAAGAGTGTAACTCTGTGAATTATTTTCCTAATACCTTGTTAGGTTTCTGTTTTAGAGGATTAATTTTTTTGGAGAGTATCTTATGCTCTAATGTTTAATTAAAATCTCACAGTATCTTTTTCCCTTAATACTGTCCAAAAGAGTAAAATAATTTGTAATAGGTTACATTTCATTTGTAAGGACTAGGTAATTACTGTGTATACCACACTGAAGATGACATCTGGTATCAGATACTTTTTAAATTTTTGAAGTTTCGTCAAAATAGATACGAGGTCTGTTTCTGATTTTGTCAAATACAGTGCTTCTTTAGTAATATAAATTTCTATGCAGATTCCTTTTTTTTAAGATTGATAAACTAACAGAAGCTGTGAAATTTAGACTTAAGGGTGTCATACTTTTTTTTAACCTCTTGTCCCCAATTCTTTTCCCTAAGAATTGCAGTTCTTAAAGAATATAGAATATTTTATAATTATATATTGCTTTTCATATGAAGATATCATAAAGCAATTTATAAATTCTTTTCTAATTTTTATCCCCACAATTCAGTTTCAGTTTATGTGATATTTGGTAATGGGACACAGCAAGCATCAATTTCCAGTGCTTTTAAGAAAAAAATGAGGAGGGTACTTCTCAAATGAAGCTTTGAGCAATAAAACGACATTATGGCCAAGTTATGAGAATGACGCTTCTTAGTTCTTTATTGCTGTGGAATAAACTACCCACATTTAATGTCTTAAAACAATTACAGTATATGTTTCTCATGATTTTGTGTTTTGCCTGAGCAGTTCTGTTGGTCTCACATGGATCTTTCAAGCAGCTGCATTTGGCTGGCACATGGGCTGGGATGGAAGATCGAAGAAAGCCTTTCTCACATGTCTGGATTCTTGGTTCTCCTCCAGTGATCTCTCTCTTCATGTGTTGTCTCATCTTCCAGGGCCACTCTGTATGACCTCTCTGTAGCAGATAGCCTGGACTTCCGTGCAGCATGAGAGCTGACTTTTAAGAATGACTTTTCCAAGAGGTAGAAAGTATAAGCTGCCAGACTTAAAGGCTAAGTCAGGAACTGGCACAGTATCACTTTGATCATAGTCCATGTTCAAAGCTAGGCAGAAAGCCAGCCCAGGGAGAGGGAGAGTTGACTCTTCTTCTTCATGGAAAGAATGACATACATATATGTATAGGGATGGAGGGATTAGGGGCAATCATCTTTGGAGGCTACTAGCACAAGTAGCTTTGTGGTAATATAGTATTCCTTGATTTTTAAAAATCAGTTAATGAAAATAAAATGACTTAATATTACCCATTATTTGTTCAAATGACATTGTCTCTATTAACTGTGTTCTGTAGATTTAGTGCCACATCTTTGATTTTTAGTTGAATTCATAAATATACTTGATTATTTTTTTCTGATATCTCTTGCTACTTTTCTGTTGGATTAGAGAAATTATTGAATGGTTCAGACAGTATAACTTGACATTTGCAAAAATTATGGATAACAAATATTATTGAAAAGGTGGGCATTCATTTCTAAAATTTTTAGAATTTTTACATGTATCTACAGACATTACAGGAAAACTAGTTTTCTTATTATGTTTTTGTTTGGTTTTGGTTTTAGGGTAATGATGACCTCATAAGATGAATTCAGAATTATTTTCTCCTTGTTAATTTTCTGTCAGAGTTTGTATACAGTTGGTATCATTTCTTCCTTGGATGTTTACAGTATTCATCATTGAAACCATCTGGTCCTGGAGCTTTCTTTGTTGAAAGGTTCTTGACCACAAATTCAATTTCCTTGATAGATATAGGACTATTCAACTTACCGGTTTCTTTTTGAGTGAGCTTTGAGTTTGAGATTTTCAGGGAATTTGTTCATTTCATGTAGGTTGTTGATTTTTCTGGACATAAAGTTGTTTGTAATATTCCCTGTGATCCTTTTAGTATCTGTAGAGTCCGTAGTGATGTCACCTCTCATTCCTGATATTGGTAATTTTCATCTTCTGTGTTCACTTTGCTAACTTAATCTGGCTAGAGGTTTATCAGTTTTATTGATTTTCTCAAAGAACCAGCTTTTGGTTTCATTGGGTTTTCTCTACTGTTTTTCTTTCTTTCTAAAATTTAATTGATTTCTTCACTGATCTTTTTTTTTTTCCCTGCTAGTTCTTTTGGGTTTAATTTGCTCTTTCTCTAATTTTTTAAGGTATTAGCTGAGGTTGTTGGTTTGAGGCATTTCTGACATTTACTTCAAATGGGTGGTACACCGGAAAGAAATAGTTCTAAAAAGGCACAAAAATCTTCAATAACTTCTGATTGTAGGATGAAATCCCAGACCCTTAACTCATTATTTATAAACCCCTCTAAACTGAATTTAAATTTAAGATGGTAAACTGAGCATACTCAGTTACCTCCTGTTCTATCAAAAAGCTTATTTAAATGATAACAAAGGAATTTTTAAAAGGGACAAGTCTATTTGCTTATTGGCCATTTGTATGTCTTCATTGGAGAATTGCTTGTTTAGGTCTTCTGCCCATTTTTGGATTGGGTTGTTTTTTTTTTTATGAAGTTGTATGAGCTGTTTATATATTCTGGAGTTTAAGCCCTTGTCATTCTCATCTTTTGCAAATATTTTCTCCTATTCTGTACGTTGTCTTTTTGTTTGGCTTATGGTTTCCTTTTCTGTGTGAAAGCTTATAAGTTTAATTAGGTCCCATTTGTTTATTTTTGCTTTTATTTCTATTGCTTGGGTAGCTTATGGTTACCGTGAGGGGGGAAGAGGGTAGGAAAGGATAAATTGGGAGTTCGAGATTTGCAGATACTAATACATATAAAATAGATAAACAACAAGTTTATACTGTATAGCACAGGGAACCATATTCAATATCTTGTAGTAACCCCTGGTGAGGAAGAATATGAGAACAAATGTATGTTTGTTCCTACGTGAGTGAAGTATTGTGCTGTACACCAGAAATTAACACAACATGGTAAACTGACTATACTTCAATAAAAATATGTTTTTAAAAAAGGGACAAGTCCACAAAAATGATAAAGAAGCTGGATGGAGGAAGGGCATTTGTGAATAAACATTATCAAAATTTTGGAAGTTTGTGGAAGAATGTTTGTAAATAAAGCAGAGCAGGAAAAGCATGTATTTGGAAGGGGCTGTAGGAGCAAGTAGCGGTCTTGCTTGGCGAAATCTTAGTAGTCACCTTACTTAGAAATGGGAATGAGAAATAAAACTGGAAACAGGCGGATTATAGACATTCTTAGAGTTCCATGATGTTCTGTTCTGAATTACACCCATTACTTTCTCAGAAGTTGTACTGCTGTCACTCAGATTTCTTTACATTGGGCTACAGTATTGTTTTCAACATTTTGTATACACATATTTTTCTCTTTCCTGGAGTCCATCATTATTTTGATAGAGTACATTCTCATGTACTTCCATCAAAAGTACTTTTTCCCTTAGGTGTATTTGGAAATGTTTATGGAGGAAATTTTTGATTGTCACATTGTATGGGGGTAGTGTTACTACTAAATCCTTAGCAACTTGAGTCCTTGAAAATGATTGAAAATGATTTTATTTTTCCCTTTGCCCTTATACTCACTGATAATTTGAGTATTTGAGGAATTCTAGGTTCAAAATTGTTGTCTCCATTATCTGAGAATTGCTTAAATTATTTTCAACATTCCATAATTGCTGATGAGACAGTCAGTGCCAGTCTGATTCTTATTCATTTAAGTGTGCTTAGAAATTGGTAAGATTTGCTTTTGCGTAGATAATGCAAATTATACTTATATGTTTAAAAATAAATTGCATCAAATGTTTCATATTATATTTTTTGATTTGTATTTTTCAGACAATGAATGATTTTGACTATTTGAAACTGCTAGGTAAAGGCACTTTTGGGAAAGTTATTTTGGTTCGAGAGAAGGCAAGTGGGAAATACTATGCTATGAAGATTCTGAAGAAAGAAGTTATTATTGCCAAGGTAACTGATTACTAGAGTTGATTACTAAATTTTTATTTTTGGTGTGCATGTGTGTGTGCTCATACATGCTCAGGACTACAGTGTAGAAATTTCACTGAATAACCAAAATGTTGATTGTAGCCTACAGCTACAGTGATATTTGTATATTAATATTTATTCATAGTGTTAAATTTTTCAAAAGTGTGTTTGGGGGAATGTTTTCACTATATATTTGTGACCTGTATCACTAATCACAGTAGTGATCCTTTTTAATATTTTCCCCCAGCATTTAAATGAAAGAGTGATTAGAATTGCATAGATTATTTATGCCCATAAATGGTACAGTTTATATAACATTGGCTGGAAAAACATCCTTGGTAGGTTTGAGAATACTAGAGTAATAATACTAAAATGATCACTGCAATGCATCAAATTGTATTGATCTAGTTGATATCTGTAACCACATAGTTACAAACTTTATTTCTTGTGATGAATACTTTTAAGATTTACTCTCTTAGCAACTTTCAAATACACACTGCAGTATTATTACTTATATTTATCATTCTGTGCATTAACTCCCCAGGAATTATTTATTTTATAGCTATACTTTTGTAACTTTAAAAAATTTTTTATTTTTAACATTTCTGTTTATTTATTTATTTAATTGAAGTATATAGTTGATTTACAAATATTGTATTAGCTTCAAGTAAACAGCATAGTGATTCAATTACTTTCTGATTATATTCCATTATAGATTATTACAAGATATTTACTATAATTCCCTGTGCTATACAGTAAATCCTTGTTGCTTATTTCTTTTATGTGTAGTAGTTTATATCTGTTAATCCCATACTTCTAATTTGTCTCTTCCTTCCTTTCTCTCCCCTTGGTAACCTTAAGTTTGTTTTCCACGTCTGTGAGTCTGTTTCTGTTTCATATATAGATTCATTTATATTATATTTTAGATTCCGCATAAAATGATGTTAGATAGTATTTGTCTTTCTCTGTCTGACTTACTTCATTAAGTGTAATATTCTCTTGGTCCATGTTGTTGCAAATGGCAAAATTTCATTATTTTATGGCTGAGTAATATTCCATTATATATGTATGTGTGTATGTCTGTATACACACACATACACATACACAAACATATATACCACATCTTCTTAAGCTACTTGTCTGTTGAAGGGCATTTGGGTTATTTCAATGACTTGGCTATTGTAAATAGTGCTGCTGTTTTGATTATTGTAGACCTGTAGTATTGTCTGAAGTCAGGGAGCATGATACTTCCAGCTTTGATCTTTTTCCTTAGGATTGCGTTGGCAATTCAGGGTCTTCTGTGGTTCCATACAAGTTTTAGGATTATTTGTTCTAGGTCTGTGAAAAATTTTGTAGGTATTTTGACAGAAATTGCATTAAATCTGTCGATAGCTTTGGGTAGCATGGCCATTTTAACAATATTAATTCTTCCAATCCAAGAGCATGGGATATCTTTCCATTTCTTTGAATCTTCTTCAGTTTCCTTCATCAGGGTTTTATAGTTCGTAGTGTATAGTTCTTTTGCCTCCTTGGTTAAGTTTCTTCCTAGAGTTTTTTTGTTGGTTTTTTTTTTCAAACATTATTGTTAATAGGATTATTTTTTTACTTTCTCTTTCTGATATTTAATTATTAGTATAAAGAATGCAACTGATTTTTATATGATCTTGTATCCTGCTACCTTGCTGAATTAATTTATTAGTTCTAATAGTTTTTGTGTGGAGCCTTTAGGGTTCTCTATATAGTTTCATATCACAAATGGTGACAGTTTTACCTCTTACCTTCCAATATGGATACCTTTAATTTCTTTTTCTTGTCTGATTGCTGTGGCTAGGACTTCCAATACTGTAATAGAAATAGATAAAGTGTTCATCCTTGTCTTTGTTTTAAATTTAGCACATAAGCTTTTAGTTTTTCACTGTTCATTATTATGTTGGCTATGGGTTTGTTGTAAATGGCCTTTAATGTGTTGAGATATGTTCCCTGTATACCTACTTTGGTGAGAGGTTTTATCTTTAATGGATGTTGAATCTTGTCAAATGCTTTTTCTACATCTATTGAGATGACCATGTGGCTTTTGCTTTTTTTGTATGTATGCCAATGTGGAGTATCACATTGATTTATTTGTATATGTTTGAACCATCCTGTGATCCTGAAATGAATCCATTTGATCATGGTGTGTCATCCTTTTTATGTATTGTTGGATTTAGTTTGGTAGTATTTTTATTAGCAATATATTTCAGAATTTTTGCATCTATATTGATCAAAGATACTGATCTATAATTTTCTTTTTTTGTAGTGTCTTTCTCTGGTTTTGGTATCAGGGTGATGATGGTCTTACAGTGACCACTCTCAGGCCTAATGAGGACTCAACGGATTTAGGAAAACTGATCCTAGTGATCAGTGATTATGGCTTATTGTTGCTATAAGATGCAGATTAAAAACAGCAAAAGGAAAGGCACACGGGACAAAATCCAAGAGAAACCTTCAGGTGTCCTTTTCCAGTAGAATCGCATGGATGCGCTTAATTCCCCCAGCAACGACGTGTGACAACCTGTGCAAAGTGTTATCAGTGAGGGAAGCTCACCCACATCTTGATATCCAGGCTGTTTATTATAGGTCAGTCATGTAGGTAAGCAGAACCTGCATGGCTTCCTTTAGCTGCTCAGATTCCAGCCACCCTGAGCAAAATCTAGCACATAGCTTTCATCATTCTTTCTGTCGTTTGGATGAACTATCTAGTCAGACTGGTGTCAGGTGTGGCCCAACATCTTTGGTATATAAAAATGCTCTTACCAGCCCGAATATTCCAAACGACCAGAGCTTATTTCCCAGGGGCTGACCAAGGCCAATCCTGAAGACTGACTTTCCTTGTGAATGTACAGGGTTTGAGCAACCCAAGCCTGCTGAGTTTATTCAGCCCTGCACATATACCCATTAAAATATCATCCCAGTACTATGACTTGACTACTGACATCTCTCTCTCCCTGTGCTTTAAAGTTATTAACTGGTGACCCCTAACCAGAAGCTCTTACCATGATCTGCAAGCTTTTTTGATGCATTCTTTCAGATTCTTTTGTGCCTCTGTATTAAACTTTGTGCATATGATTGTGGTAGGAAGCACATAATGAATGTATTTACTTTGATCTACTGCATCTTAATCAGCTGTCATTGTGCTGTTGGAGGTATGATTTTATCAATTTGTGTTCTGGAATTGGTTCTTGCAGTTCATGAAGCTTCCATCATTCCTCAACAACATATGCCAAGGTTGTCATTCACTTTCTGTTTACTGATTGATTCATTCCTTCTTTCAGTAAATATATATTGAACACCTAATTATTTACTAGGTACTGCTCTAGGCACTGGGAACATGTGAATGAATAAAATTGACCAAAATTTTTTCCCTATCAGAGATCACATTTTAGTCAGAAGACAGACAGTAAACAATACACATGCTAAAGAAGTAAATCAGATAGTATTTAAGAAACTAATACATACCATGGAGAAAAATTAAGTAGGGTAGGGAAATAAGGAATATCAGTAGTAGTGATTTTTGTGGTTTTTGCAATTTCATAGAATGATCATGGAAGATCTTACTGAGAAAGTGAAATTTCAGTGAACATTTAAAAGAAATGAGGAAACAAGCCATTCTGATATATGGGAAGAAGATATTCCAGATAGAATGATAATCAAAAAAGCACTGAGGGAGTGTAATACTTAGCAGCATGTTCTTAGATTAGCTAGGAGTCTACCATGGCTTGTATAGAGTAAGAATAGTGGAGAATTGTTTAGGCAGTTGTATATGTTGTGAAGATATTGGTCTTTTGCTCTGAATGTAGTAGGAGGCCATTAGGAAATTTTTAAGCAGTATAGGTATATGATCTAGTTTTCATTTTAATAGCATCACTTCCATTGCAGTGTTGAGAAAAAGCTATGGATTGGAAGCAGGGAGCTTGTTAGAAATTAACTGCAATAATCTAGATAACTGATTATAATGGCTTGCACCAAGGTGCAAGTGGAGGTGGTAAGACATAATCAATCCTGGGTGTATTTTGATGAATAGCCATCAGGATTGCGTGATAGATTGAATGTAGCGTGTGAGAGAAAGAAAGGAGTTGAGGATCATTGCCAGGTTTTTGGCCTGACCAAATGGATGGATGATATTGCCATTCACTGCAGTGGGGATGGGGTGTGTGTTGGAGAAATAAGTTTTTTGATGGCAAATTAGAAATTAGGTTTTGGACATGTCAAATTTGATGCTTCTGTTTGACACCTAAGTTGAAGGCATTTATTAGATATACATGTCAAATAAGCATTTCTGGAGTTTAGGGAAGAGGTCTGGGTTTGAGGTACAAATTTGAAAGTCCATCACCATGTAGACTATTTAGAGTCATAGTCTGAATGAAGTCACCAAGGGAATGAATGTACCTATGAAGAGAAGAGGTCTGAGGACTGAATCCTGGGGGCATTCTTAGAATAGGGTTTAGAGATAAGAAACCAGCAAAAAAAATTAAGTGAAGGTAACCATGACATAGGAGGAAAATTAAGAGATTATGAAGTCCTGGAAACCAGGAGAAGAACATGTTTTCAGAAGGAGAGTGACCACATGCATCAAATATTACTAGTGACTTCTAGTCTGAGTTGGAAGTAAAGTCACATTTTGAAAGGATGAGGGAGTGAGGTTGACATAAAGGGAGACAACTTAATGAAAAGCTCTAGGACTTAATGAAAGTCAGGTAGACCTGGGCTCCAGTCTCCACTCAGTAGCTTAACTAGGTAAGGGAACCTTGTAGGGTTGTGTGTACATTTCAACATACATACCAGACATGGTAAGAGGCCTGGGAAAGTTTTGAAATAACCATACTGAGGACTGAAAGAGTTACCTTGGAAGGGGTGAGTTTAAGAATTCTTAGAAGATTCAGCTGAGACTGGAGAGGGCATTGTAATGGTGCTAGGCAGTATGTAATTTTTTTTCCCCTTTAGATGTGTAATTATAGAAGTGAGAAAGTAGAGACTGACTTATTCCAACACTGGGAATTGGAAGAGCCATAAGGAAAGAAGGAAATTACTGAAGGGCAATAGAGACAAGCAACATACTCTATAATTTAAAAGGCTTAGGTGCTGAAGGTTATATCATGGTTGAACTCAAAGAAGTTCATATCTAAGTAATATTTGGAAAAAGAGCAAGAACAAAGTATCAAATAACAGCATTCAAGAAGGGTGATGTAGTGTTCATAGATAACAAGGAACAACTGCATTTTCATTTTCTACATCAAGATGTAGAAGATCTTCAAAAAAGGGAATAGAAATAGAAATGAAGGAGCAGTGAGAAGACAGTGTGACAACTGGAGAGTGGAAGAAGTATTAGAAGTCTGCATCTGGGCCAATGCTCAAGTTTTCCAAAGAAGGGAAGGTTAGAACCCAGAAATTTAGAGCTTGATAAGTATGACATTTTTCCTATGGAGAAAAATTATAGATTGCTAACATACGACTTGCCAAAACAGAGAACAAGTAAATAATGATCACTGGTAGTCATTGTGGTTTAATTAAGAATAAAGGTGCCAACACATTACTGTACATAAAATAAACAACAAGGACCTACTGGATAGCACAGGGAACAATATTCAGTTTCTTGTAATAACATATATTGGAAAAGAATCTGAAAAGAAAATGCATATGTATGTGTATGTATAACTGAATCACTTTGCTGTACACCTGAAACTAACACTGTAAATCAACCATACTTCAATTTTAAAAAGAAAAGAAAAAGAAGGGTGCCAAAGTGAAAACTTCTCTCTTCTCCCTGCTTCCCCACCAGCTCCATCTCTTCCTCTGGGTCTCATTTATTGCTCTGCATGAATAAAGGAAATGCTGTAGACCTGACGTGTCTTGATTTCAACTAGCTTCTGATAGAGGCAGTCATTATAGTCTTGTGTTCGAGATAGAAAAAATAATGTGAACAGAGTTAAAGTATTTAGTTAAGTTGCTACTAAGCTGTTTGAAGATGGAAGGCAGTGTTGTGAAGTGAAAATGACCACTGATGTTGGACTTAGATGTGGGATCAGTATTGACTTTTTCACCTGCAACTTGAGCAATTTAACTTCTGTGAACCCCTGTTTCCTCATACAAAATGGGAATTATCAAACCTATCTGCTGAGTTGCCACAGGGATTAAAGGAGATGACACCTTTAGTGTCCTTGGTAATAGAGTAGAGGTGTTCTCTTCCTCTGCATCTCTGCTGTCATTTACTCCTCCCCACCCCTCCTGACCCCTAGAAAACTTAACTACCACAAACAGTAAGTGGGGCAAATGAAAGGAGATAGGCCATTTGTAGTAGAGGGGGAGTGATAAGTTGGAGAGAATTGGGAAGATAAATATGAGGAAACAATTCTTCTGCCTCGTGTTTTTAAGAAATAAAATCCCATTCTTCCTAAGCTTCTTCCTATGAAAGAAATAACATTTAAAATTCATCATTTAATATTTTACCATGGATGAATATATATGAAACTGTATTTCAAAAGCTTTTTCATAAAAACATTATATTTACACCATATAACCAAGCATTTTTAGCACTCTTCATTTGTGATCATGATCAACAAATGGATTTTTTAAAAAGCATCATATTGTTTTAGCCACTAAGTTTTATCACTGTTATTTTTAACTTTTTGTTTTGACATATTGCTTTTAACTGTAATTAAAAATTATTGACATCTGTGTTTACTTTTTATCTTGTACATACCTTATCTTCATAGAAACTAATTAGTATGTGAAATACTGTGCCATTAAATTTGCATTAAGGGGGAAAATTCTAATTTGGTCAGATGTAAAATATGGTAGAAAGTAAGTTTTAAATTTTGTCTGCATACATCTTTACTTGACTCCTTTAATGTGGTTAGAGATTACAGAATTTAGGGAAAAAATAATCTTCTTTCGTGAAGTTTACTAAGTGATTTAGAGAAATAACCATTATATGTAATGAGTTTGTTTTAACAAAATAGGGTGAAATATCCCCCACAGATATTTTTGGAAGCTCTGGAATATCTTTTCTGGACAATAGGTTTCATGCTTCCCATTCTTCAGTCCTTTCCCACTTAGTTACTGCCTCAAATCACTTAGAATCCTGAAGTGTAACAGGTAAATATTATGTCTTCTGTGAATCTTTCTGATTGTGTATAAGGAAACATTCTTTCGTTTTATCCTCTTGTTGGAAGCACGTAACTTCTTAGATTATTACTGTTAATTTTACATCTCAAAAATATTTCCAAACTGTGTCCTTTTTTCTTGTTCCTGCTCCACCATAGTAGTCCAAGCCATCCTCATTTCTCTCTGGGAGCACTTCAGTTGTCTCCTGCTTGAGCCCTCCTGTTTTTGCTGTCCCTCCCAGAGAAGCCTGAGCAAACTTAGAAACAGGAATCAGTTGTGTGCCCCTGATGCTCCCCCTCCCCGCCGCCCCGTCACATTACCTATCCAGCCTGTTCTCTTCCAGGAACATTGATTTTCCTTTATTTATCCCATTTATTTAGTAGATAACCCAGTTTTCTCTTACTGCCACTTAGCAGAATCTGTAATTATTTTCTTATATTGGATATTTACCGATTTGTTTATTATGTCTTCTCCACTAGAATGTGAACTCCACGAGCAAAAAATCATGTCCTTTTTTTAAATCACTTTTTATGTGCACTGTCCTTAGCATTTAGCAAATACGTGTCAAGGATTTTGTTTTCTAATCAGTGAATTCAGTTCTATATTTTATAAAATAGCCCCTTGTATAATCCTTAATCATTTATTTTATATTCATTATATGATGCTAATAAACTGCAGTGTCCCTCTCTGCTTTGTTTTTTCTATTAACACTGACCACCATCTGACTAACTGGAATGAAAGCTCCATGAGGGCAGGATTTTTGTCTTTGTTGTTCAGTGCCCTGTCTTCCGTGGATAGAACAATACCCAGAATATATTTGTTTCATATTTACAGAGAGAGTGAATGATTGAATAAGTTAAGTCCCACATACCTCATGACATCTTGGAATTTAGTCTGATGATAAACAATTAAGTTCAACAAACATTTATTGAGTATTTACTGTATGCTAATCATTATGGTAGGCACGATGGGTACAGAAATTAGTTATGGTATCATTTCTACTTATTTATTTTGTATTAAAACATTTGCTATTAAAAATTTTAATTAGATTCAAATTAGAAGTTATAGTATAATATGACAGAGGCTCACATATTGTTGGAGCACTTATCCTGGCTCTTATTAAATAAACAAGACTGGAGTGCTTTCATACCCATGTTTTGTTTCACTGATTTTAAATACTGTGTCATTACACTTTACTTTCTGTTCAGACAGAATTGGTCTCACCCTCTTGGAATGACTTTTGGATTTTAGCATCTTTGATCAGTCTGTTGCTCATTTATCTTCTAAGGTCAGATGCGTTTGTAAAGATAATAAATACAATGCATTGTCCTAGTATTTCAACATCTTATAATCCTATTGTGATTTGCTGACAGTGTTAAGAAGTTGATCCAGCGAGGGCTTTGTTTTGGATCTTGGCAGAAGCAGAGACCAGAAATGCTGTGTTAGTTTTAGCAGTTCTCTTCCTTTCCTTTCTTCTTTAAGATAGTGTTATTTTTGAAATAGGAAACATTTTTCCAGTTCTCCGTATGTTGAAGGAAATCTCTCCTAGTTCACTTTTGTTATCAAGATGAAATTTATGTACATAATTGGGGAAATACACCCTTAGTGTTTTTTGGTTTGAAATATATCCATACTTTAAAATTGTCACCTACAGTAGGTTGTGACCTTTTAAAAAAAAAGCACACTAAAAAGCCACAAGCAAAAAGTTACAATATTTTTTACTCTTTTTCTATTCCTAAAATGTGTAATTTAGAATTAAATCTTACATGTGTACTGTGTTCACCTTTTCTATAACTGATTTTTCTTTTAAATAGGAGACTTACAAATTCCATGATCTTTACTGAAATATATCCTTTATGTCTCACTTAATAAAATGTGTTACAAACATGAAAATGTTAATTACTCCATACCTAGCTATTAGCTGATAAGGCATTCTCTTCAAGGAGAAAGGCTTTCTATTTCATTTTCTGTGTCCCTGCTAGTTTTTGGTGATTATTACATCATTATTGCATATTGATACATTTTGGTTAAGTATGACTGAGTTTATATGGGTTTATAAGCTAAAACCATCCAATTTAAATTGTTAATTTGATCCTTTTTTTTTTTTGGGTGGAGGAGAAGCTTAGCAATATAGGGAGCATGCTATTGTCATTATGTTTTGAAAAATCTTTTTCTTTCTCTGTGTTTAATCTCTTCTGGTCTTAGAGAAATAGTGACTTTTTATATTATTAGCACTTAGAACATATATTGAAGATTTGCCTTTTTCTTTTGTAGGATGAAGTGGCACACACTTTAACTGAAAGCAGAGTATTAAAGAACACTAGACATCCCTTTTTAACAGTAAGTGACTAGAGGACAGATGTTACAATCATAACATTTTAAATTTAGGGGAGTTTTATTATGGAAACTAAACTAGGAAAAAACAGCATTTTAAATAACATTCATTTAGGTATGCCATTTTCTTTGTGGATAATTCAGATTTTTTTGCAAATTATTAGAATGTGTGGATGAAGTTTACAATATGCATGCATTTGTAATGCTCATTATAAACCCATGAGTATTTTGAGACTCCTTTTTCCTTCCCATGACTTCAGCTGCTTCAAAAAAAAAAAAAAAAAGAGCAAATAAATCACTAATGGCGTTGAAGACCACTGAGGAAATGGTAGACTTAAAAAAGTTTCTTCATATTAAATATAAGTTTTATGTTATTTTTGTTTATTGGCTTTGATAAATATTAAATGATGAGAACATTTTTTTCAGTGATATAAAGACACTTTACCTAATTTTTTTTATAGAAATGGAGACTTCTTTTAGATATAAGTACTTTAGAAATTAAGGAATATAGAATGCATTAAATTTATATTTAAAGATAGCATTTAAGTTAAAGATAGGCTAAGTCATGGTGTGTTTTCTTCACTAGGCATAGTATAAACTGTGACTTAAATGTATATAACTTAGTTGTTTTGAAACCAACTGACTTTTTTTAGTCCTGTTCATGGATTGCTTGTAATAGAGGCATAATTTGCAAAGTTTTTGTATATTTCTAGTTCCAGCGAAGTGTATTAAGATTAAAAATAACAGCTAGACTTTCAAAAGGAAGAAACTTTTAAAGATTTAGAATTATTGAGTAGGACTTTCCAGAAGTATCACTAGATACCTAGGCTTACTTTGTTACATTGTTGTGTATTTATTGTTCAGTGTAATAAGATAGCTAGCTGTGAAGTTTTAATAGTTTTATAACCTATAAAATTACCTGAAGCAGCTCTGTTGGATTATGTCATGTTATACAACCTGTATGCAAAAAAGTGATGTTGAAACTATGCTAGAAACCCAAATATAACTACTATAACTGTATTCCTAAGACTTCCCCCAAAATAAGTTGTAGGCCTTAAGTTTTAGGGTCTCATGGATAAGAACTTTGGGGACCAATACAATTTCATATAGATGACACGGTAGATTGAGAAGTGCTCATCACAATTACTGTTTATTTTTACTAAAGATCTTAGTTTTAATTTCTCCTCAATTAATACTCATTGCTAATATTCAAAATTTGTTTTGAGTTTCTTATACACTCTTATTAAGTACTCTTAAAGAATAGACTCTTAAGGAAAAATAACAATTCATTTTATCAATCATACTTACTGTTTCTAACTGTTCTAGGATGTAGGATTTTAACATTTTTTTTCTTTTTCATTTCAAGTCCTTGAAATACTCCTTCCAGACAAAAGACCGTTTGTGTTTTGTGATGGAATATGTTAATGGGGGAGAGGTGAGTCAAGAAGTAAACTCGGCACTTGCATTTGCATGGTAGTATTGTCATTATTTTTAAAATTATTTAAAATATTGGTTATAATAAAATAGTTCTCTACTTCTTGATAGAGATTTTTATAACTCTTTCTACTCCTAAATGGGAGCTGAATAATTTTCTAATTAAATATAATGATCTTTTATTTTAATAACTACTTTTGTATGTAAGAAAATATAATCATATTCTTTTTTTTAACACCTTTATAGTGGTATGATTCCTATTCAGTAAACTACACATACTGCAGATGTACAATTTGATGAATTTTAATAAATGTGTACACCAATGAAACTACCACAATCAAGGTTGCTAACATTTTCAGCACTTCCCAAGAGGTGCAAATTTCAAATTCCCAATTTATCCCTTCCCACTCCCTTTACCCCCTGATAACCATAAGTTTGTTCTCTATTTCTGTGAGTCTGTTTCTGTTTTATAGATAAGTTCATTTGTGTCCTTTTTTTTTTTAGATTCCACATACAAGTGATATCACATGGCATTATTCTTTCTCTTTCTGACTTCACTCAGAGTGACAGTCTCCAGGTCCATTCATGTTGCTGCAAATGGCATTATTTTATTCTTTTTTATGACTGAGCAGTATTCCGTTGTATATAAATGTACCACGTCGTCTTTATCCAGTAATCTATTGATGGATATTTGGGCTGCTTCCAAGTCTTGGCTATTATAAATAGTGCTGCTGTGAACATTGGAGTGCATGTGTGTTTTTCTATATTTTCCTCTGGATATATGCCCAGGAGTGGGATTGCTGGATCCTGGACTTTTGTTAGTTGGGATCTTTTTAGTTAGTGATTCAATTTCAGGAGTGGTAATTGGTCTATTCATATTTTCTATTTCTTTCTTATTCAGTCTTGGAAAATTGTACCTTTCTAAGAAATTGTCCATTTCTTCTAGGTTGTCCGTTTTGTTGGTGTATAGTTGCTCATAGTAGCCTCTTATGATCCCTTATATTTCTGTGGTGTTGGCTGTAACTTCTTTTTCATTTCTGATTTTACTAATTTGGGCCTGTTCCCTTTTTTTCTTGATGAGTCTGACTAAAGGTTTATTAATTTTGTTTACCTTTTCAAAGAACCAGCTTTTAGTTTCATTGATTTTTTTTTTTTAGTCTTTATTTCACTTATTTCGGCTGATTTTTATGATTTCTTCCTAACTTTGGGTTCTGTTCATTCTTATTTAGCTGCTTTAAATGTAAGGTTAGGTTGTTTATTTGAGATTTTTCTTGTTTCCTGAGGTAGGCTTGTATCACCATAAACTTGCCTCTTAGAATTGCTTTTGCTGTGTCCCAGAGGTTTTGCGTTGTAGTGTCTTTGTTTTCCTTTTTCTCAAAGTATTTTTTGATTTCCTTTTTGATTTCTTCAGTGATCCATTGGTTGTTTAGTAGCTTATTACTTGGTCTCCGCGTGTTTGCAGTTTTGGGGTTTTTTCCTGTAGTTGATTTCTAACCGCATAGCATTGTGGTTGGAAAAGATGCTTGGTATGATTTCAGTTTTCTTAAATTTACTGAAGCTTGTTTGGGGGGTCAACATGTGATCGATTTTGGAGAATATTCTGTATGTACTTGAGAAGAATGTATATTCTTTTGCTTTTGGATGAAATTCTCTGTAGATATCAGATAAGTCCATCTGGTCTAATATGTCATTTAGGGCCTGTATTTCCTTACTGATTTTCTATCTGGATGATCTGTCTATGGATGTAAGTAGGGTGTTAAGGTTCCCCACTATTGCATTATTGTCGATTTCTCCTTTTATGTCTGTTAACAATTGCCTTATATATTGAGGTGCTCCTATGTTGAGTTGCATATATATTTACAATTGTTACATCTTCTTCTTGGATTGATCCCTTGAGCATTACGTAGTGTCCTTCTTTGTCTCTTGTAACAGTCTTAATTTTAAAATCTAGTTTGTCTGATACTAGTATTGCTACTCCAGCTTTCTTTTGATATCCATTTGTATGGAGTATTTTTTTCCATCCCCTCCTTTTCAGCCTACATGTCTCTCTAGCTCTGATGTGGGTCTCTTGTAGACTGCATATATATGGATCTTATTTTTGTATCCATTCAGCCAGTATGTGTCTTTTGGTTGTAGTGTTTAATCCATTTACAGTTAAGGTAATTATCAGTATGTATGTTCTTACTGCCATTTTGTTAATTGTTTTTGATTTGTTTTGTAGATCTTTTTTTTTTCTTATTCTTTTTGTTCTCTTTTCTTGTGGTTTGATGACTAGAGAAGTTCTTTTAACATTTGTTGTAAAGCTGATTTGGTGGTGCTGAATTCTTTTAGCTTTTTTTAATCTATGAAGCTTTTGATTTCTCCATCAAATCTGAATGAAAGCCTTGCTGGATAGAGTATTCCTGGTTGTAAGTGTTTCCCTTCCATCACTTTAAATGTATTCTGCCACTCCCTTCTGGCCTGTAAAGTTTCTGCAGAAAAATCAGCTGATAACCTTATGGAAGTTCTCTTGTATGTTATTTGTTGTTTTTCTCTTGCTGATTTTAATATTTTCTCCTTATCCTTAATTTTTGTCAGTTTGATTACTGTGTGCCTTACTGTGTTCCTTTTTGGGTTAATCCTGTGTGGAACTCTCTGTGCTTCTTGGACTTGGGTGATTGTTTCCTTACTCTTAGGAAATTTTTCCACTATTATATGTTCGAATATTTCCTCAGGTCCTTTTTCTCTCTCTTCTCTTTCTGGGGCCCCTATAATATGAATATTAGTGTGCTTCATGTTTTCCCAGAGTTTTCTTAAACTATCATTGTTTCTTTTCATTCTTTCTTCCTTTTTCTGTTCTGTGGTATTGATTTCCACTGATCTGTCTTCTAGCTCATTGATCCATTCTTCTGCATCATTTAGTCTGTTCTTGATTCCTTCTAGTATGTTATTCATTTCAATGATTTTATTCTTCAACTCTGTTTGGGTATTCTTTGTATTTCCTGACTCTGCTGAAAAACTTCTCCTGAGTACTCTGAACATCTTTGCTGTCATTACTCCAAACTCTTTCTTGCATACATTGCCTATCTCCTCATCACATTTCTTCTTCGGGATTTATCTTGTGCCTTGGTCTGGAAGACATTCCTTTGCCACCTCTTATTCTCTATCTTTCTATTTGTATTTTTAGGTAGGTTAGTTATGTTTCTTGACCTTGGAGAGGTGGCCCTCTGAGGGAGATGTCCTGTGTGTCCCAGCAGTACACTCCTCTCTCGTGACCCAAGGGCCAGGATCCAGACAGTCCCACTGTAGAATCTGGCCTGTGTTTGCAGATCCCTTCCACAAGCTTTGGGATTGTTGTTTTCTTATTTCTGGTATCTGCCCCCTGGTGAGTGCAGCTGGACCATAAGCTTATGCAGGTTTCCTGGCAGGAGGAGTCAGTGTCTGCTCACTGTTGGGTGGAGCTTGATCCTGGCCCTCTGGTGCAAAGGGCTGTGCTTAAAAAATGTATCTTTTTTTCTATATTTTTTACATGTAAAAAAATTTTTACCACAGGTGTAATTTTTTAAATCATGTTACTTAATTTTGGAAACCAGAAATGTAGGATTTATGATGCTTTACATGGTTCTTCCTCAAGTTTCAGTGACAGTTGTAAAACATTATTTTACCCATTTAAAATTCAGTTTTACAATGGCCATGCTGAAGAAAAACTGTGTTGGGCCTAGCCATAGTGAGACAGTATGTTGGTTTCCAGTCTAGTCCCTTCATGAGGAATTTGCAAAGGTGACTTTGATTATATTTGATAATTTATATATTAACTTTAGAACCCACTCCATTGTGGTCCATTTGCTTATTGAATACCTAATGGGCAACTACTATGGATTGGACCTCAGGGGATGTAGAAATAAGGAAATATGGTACTTTCCTTTAGGGGATGAGTGTCTAATTGGATAAATAGACAAGAAAGTATGCATATACTTTATAATATCATTACTGCTGTGAAAACACTGATTGCTATGAGATGCAGAGAATGGGTACTTGAATCAATCCAGAAGGAAAAGAGGAGGAAAGGGAGAGAATGCCAGGGTAGGAAACCTTCTTAAAGTAGTTGCTAAGCTAAGTCTTAAGTGTAACTGTAAGTTAGATCAGTAAGGATGAGAGAGAGGACATTCTAACACAGAGGAAATAGAATATTCAGAATGTGAAGGAGCATACAAGCTCTCTCCCACCTCCCTAGAGGTAGCATAGTATGGATAAAGCATAGAGTCTTGCAGAGAAAAGTCAAAAGAGTCTGACCAGGTAGTCAGGATCATGTTAGGACAGATTTTTCTCTTCCAAGTGTGTAGATTTTATCCTAAAGGCAGTGAAGCATCATAGAAGGATTTCTATGTGAAATGTTTTAGAAAGAAGACTTCGTAGCAGTATGAAACTTGGATTGAAAGAGATAAAATTGGAAGCAGGAAAATTACTTGGAAGCTACTGCAGTTGGAAGGTTTTGGTAATCTGATCATAAAAATGATAAGGTTGTTAATTGAAGCAGTATTAGAAGGAATCAAATTCTAAATGATGTTTAGGTACTAGAATTTCCAGGATTTAATAACTCAGTGGAAGGAGATGGAAACCATACACTTTCCAATTTGCTGCTTGGGAAATTGTGTGGATACTGGACTGTTTATAAAGGCAGGAAACACAATAAAAGGTTTGAGTTCTGGTGGTGATCATCCTGTGTGTGAAGTGCCTTGTGGGGACATGAAGGAGACAGGAGAGTCAGGTCATAGGTGCTTCATCGGCAATGCTAAAACCAAGGAAGTGAAGGTGTGAGAATACTGTAGTTAGAAAATAAGTGGCCAAGAATGGTGCCTGAAGATACCAACATCATACATGTTGGTGATGAAAGAAGCATAAGGAGGATCCTGGGTAGAAGGAGCCAAGTAAAAGAAACCTTAGAGGTTAAGGAGAGTATATTAAGTAAGAGTATAGTAAAGATACACAACTGAAAGATAGCAACTGAATTCATTGGATTTGACATCTGCTGGTTCCTAAGCAGAGTACCATGGATTCTTCTTTTAACCCCCCATTGGTGTATTGTGTGCATCTTGGCTGTAGCACAGGATGTACAGGGGTTGGTTTGGAGCTCAGTAGAACAGATTGTGAAAGTGAATTCAGTGCAACCTTTGGTGGACGGTAAATCAGCATCTGGAGAACTAATAAAAAGCAGTCTACTAACATGACAAATCACGCTGCTGCTGACATAGCCAAGTCACTTTCTTTTTTTATCTTGGGTATTGTCAAATTTATATGAGAAGCAGAAAAATATTGTGGAGTAAGAGTAAACTGAAAACTAGGGTGTTGTTTGGTTTAGAATGTCTCTACTTAGGACTTTCCCCCAAAATCTTACTCATAGTCTTACTTCTTTCAGGCCTATAAACTGGACCTCTGTGAATCTCTTTCAAGGCTGAAATCTCCTGGAGGTTGAGATTCACTAGTGGGGAAAGTAAAATCATTACATAGAAATGGTTCTCATCTAATAAATTTTTCACATTCTTCTGTATTCTTAATGTGGATGAATGAACCTAACAAATGAACAGAACACTTTCAGTTATTTACTATTCTTCTCCATAGTTAGCTCATTGTACATGCTATAGTCAGTTCTTTGATAAAATTCACTTTATTTTTTGCATATGATTTCCAGTTTCATGCCATTCTTGAGATCCTCTCATACTTTTTTCAGATTCTCATTATCTGGCTGGCATTTTGTCTTCAGTGAACCAAAATCATCTCATTTTAAATTCACACAAGACAGAAGTACAGGCAGTCAGTATTCTAGTTCTACTTACTAACTTATGGAGGTGTGATTTGGGTGATTTTAAAATTTAAAGTATCATTTCATACTCATAGTGATGGTTTTTAAATTTTTACTAAATTTGTAGATATATAAATATCTTTGTTGTTGTCAGGAATTTGACAAGCCAATTTCTTTACTAACTGTTGTAATTATTAATATATTTTTTGGTTCTATCAGAATTCTATTGCTTTCACCCAAAGCTTTTTCAAAAATTCTCAAGCCAAGAAGGATGCGTTACAATACTCACATTAACTAGCATGTAAAATTCAAGGCAAAATAAATTTGGGGATATTTTTAGTATATACCTTTATAATATTTCAAGCTTAGTTTCCCAGAATTCATTAAGCCAGTATATCACTGCATCTAAAGTAATAATGCAAAGACTTGACTAGCCTTAACATCTGAGATGCTTACTTTTATATCTAGAGTATCAGATGAGGTGACTAGAACTGCAGGAGGTGACCAGGATTTTATCTGTTTTCATGATTCTTCTCCATGTGGTTATGGCATAGGGTGGCAGTTTCAGAGTAATTAAACTTATTACACAAAGATTGGATTACCCCAGAGTGAGCATTTCAAGAGAGTGAAAACAAAGTACAATATACTTATGATTGGAGACCTTGAAGAAAAGAAAAAAAAGATAATGGAACAAAACAATATTTAAATATTAAAAACTGTGTTCCCCGCAGTGTATACTCATTTGTGGTCTGCATCTTTCACTTAACATGATACTTTTAAAATTCATCAGTATTATTGCATATATCAGTAGTTTATTTCTTTTTATGGCTTTATTTCATTATATGGATAATGTATTTATATACATACATGTGTTTATAATCACTAGTACGTAGACATTTGGTTTTCTTGCAGTTTGAGGCTATTGTAAAAAAATTCTTGTGAATTTTCCAGTACAAATCTTTGTGTGGATGTGTAGTTTCAGTCATCTTTGGTAAATATCTAGGAATGCAGTTTCTGTGTCATTTGGTATGCTCAGCTTCCTAAGAAACTGCCAAATTGTACCATTTTGCATTTCTTGGATGTTACTTAATATCATCACCACACTTGGCATGGTTAGTCTTACTTACTTTTACCCATTCTAGTGGTATGTAGTGGTATCTTACAGGTTTAATTTGAATTTCCTGAATGAATAATGATATTGAACATCTATTCTTGTGCTGATTTGCCATGTTGTGTCTTCTTTATTGAAGTATCTGTTAAAATCTTTGGTCCATTTTTGATTGAGTTGTTTGTCTTCTTAATATTGAGTAGTCAGACTTTTTTATACATTCTTGGTATAATTACTTTATCATATATATGTTATAAATATATATGATATATATATATATCTATTTTCTCCCAGTTTGTGGTCCACCTTTTCCTTTTTTAGTAGGGAACTTTTTTCCTCTGTATATTTTTGTTTAAATTTGTTTTTTAAAACTCATCTTGTTCATATATAATCTACATTTTTTCCCATATGGATATTGGTTATTCCAGTATCTTTTTTGTTGAAAAAGTTATTATTTGCCCCATTGAATGACCTTGACACCTTTGTCAAAAATTAATTTGTCATATGTTTGTAGCCTTTGCTCTAACACTAATATTGCTGCACTATAGAGGCAGTATCCTCAAGGACTCTACTGGGTGCCACATTTCTTAGGAAGTTTTTCCATTTTTCCTCATAAGAACAAAAAGTATTTTTGGCTCTGTGAGCCTGTAATTCTTTTTCACCTGATTCTTTCCAGTGGTCCTTTTCCTGGCATCAAAATTTTCCTCACATACGTAAGTGCTCATTAGTAAAACATAAGTCAGACTCAGGAAGTCCATTGCAGATCGCTGGAGATCTCTCTGTGGTTCTCTGACTCATGTATCATGACTACTTTGGTCTCTCTAGCCACTGAACTCTTTATCCTTAACTCAGGGATCCCTCCAGTTTCTGATTTGGTTTTCCCTCCCTTTGTTACGTTCTGTACGGTCTCCAGGCAACAAGCTGAAACAACCATAATTATCATATTGTTTCCCTTTTCTTTGGGATCACTATACCTTGAAGGCTAATGTTTAATGTATGAAAATATTTGTTTTATTTATTTTAAATGGTTTTCTAGTTGTTGAAGAAGGGAGTGTAAATCTGGTATGTGTTACTCAACCATGCTGAAAGCAAAGTCTCTAACGATAATAGTTTATGAATATTTCCACTGGATGCAAAATTTTAGGATGCATTTTTTTTTCTTTTGGGAACTGGACATATTGTTCCATTGTCCTTTGCTTACATAGTCTCTGAGGAGAAGTCTGGGGAAATTCTCCTATTTGTTCTTCTGTATGTAATGTTTTTCCCTTCAGAAATTTTTTTAAAGATTTTCTGTTTATCATTGGTTTTTAAGTAATTTTAGTGTGATCTGGCTGGTATGTTCTGAGTATTAATGCATATTTGTGAGTTTTCATCTTATTTGGTTTTATTGAAATACTCTGTCCATTTATTATTTTTGTCCTAGTTTGGAAAAATTCAGGCATTAGTTTGTAGTTTTCCTCCCCTTTAAGGATTTGCTGTTTTATATGTTAGACTCCTTGATGCTGTCCAACAGGTTACTAGGGTGCCTTTTTTTTTTGGTACAATTTATATAGTTTTCTTCTATAATTTCATGTTCTTACAGTGTCTAATCTGGTGTTAATCCCATCTAGTGCATTTTTTAATCAGATATGGCATGTTTTATTTTTGAAAGTGCCATTATTTCTTTCCCATTGCCTCTTTATGTTCATGTACTGCTCTAAAGTCACTGTCTATTAATTCAATCATCTTTTTTTTTCTTAAGGTCTGTGTCTAATGACTGATTTTTCTGTTGTTGATAGGTTGTATCTTCCTGCATCTTCTCATGCATAGTAATTGTTGATTGGATACTCGATAGTTTGAATTTTACATGAGTGTCTGGATTTTGTTTTCTTCCTTCAAAGAGTGTTACATCTTGTTCTAGAAGGCAGTTACTTGCATATATGATATTTTCCACTCTTGTTTGTTAGCTTTGTTAATGTATGTTTGTCTTTATTCTGACTTCTTTGAAATACCCACAGAATGCCTGGGTGCTCAGTAATGACACTGTTCTGAGTGATAAGAAATTGAATTTCTGTCAGCTCTGTGGGGAATTATTTAGCACACAGATCTCCATTCCTTTTCTGCTTATTCTTTTAGAGTTTGACCTTACACATGCATTGCTTGGTCTCAGCAACAGACTCTACTGTGTAGATTATATAGCTTCTTCCTTACTGGTGTTCTGTCCTACAAATGCCAACAACTTCACCTTCCTCAAAATCTGATATTTATCTCTAACAGCAAGACTTGTATGTTATGCTCAGAACTTCCTTTCCTATATAACATTCTAGAAAATGTCCCCAGACAGAAGACAGGTGATTTTAGGGCTCATTTCATTTGCTTCTGTTATCACAGGGATCATAGTTCTGCACTGCCTGTTGCCCACTATCTAAAAAGAGTTCTGTGGTAAATTTTCCCCAGTTTTCATTTTTTTGTTTTATATATTTCTGTTCAATTGTTTAGGACAAGAGAAGTCTAGTCCCATGAATTTTTTATTCCTGTTTTCTAGTGTTTAAAGTTAGTTTCATATTTTATATTTAACTGTCAGTTGCATCTGAAATTTATTTTGTTATAGTGTTGGATAGAAATCTAATTTTTAAAATTTTCAACATGGTTGGAAAGCTGTTTTCACATTTTTGTCGAATATACTCCTGCAAGAATGTCCTTATGTAGAAGACTTCTACATTGTCTTTTTTTAAAAAGAAATTTCTAGAAGAACTATTGTATTTTAAAATTATATTGATACATATTGTGAATTGCCCTGCAAAGAGTTTCTTTTTACATACCAGCCACAAGTGTATGAAATACTTATCTCACCGCACTTTCACTAATAGTGCTATTTCTTGATGTGTTAAATTGTCTCATTTATGTTTTTATCTCTACTGCACTGATTATTATAAGGTAGCATATTTTCATTTCCTGTAATAATTTGTATTCCTCTTATGTTTATGTCCTTTCCCCTTTTTCCCCTTGTGTTTTAGTCTTTTTTTCATATGATTTCTTTATATATTAAGCTTATGAACTTAGTCATATTTGTCATAACTATTCAATTTTATTTATATTTTTGCTATTTCATGTAGTTAATTCTACCAGTTTCTCCTTTTATGATTACATTTCTTTTCTTCTACAAAATCTTTTTTCATCCTGAGATCAGGTAACGTTTGATCCATATTCTCTAGTTTTTAAAACTACATCAGAGATTAATTTTGTTAGGATGTGAGATGAAAATCAAATTTTACTTTACTCTAGAGTTAAGCAATTATTGTTGCACCATTTATTAACGTCATTTTTCCCATATACTTATCAACTGTACCATATTTTAAATTTTTATAAAATGATCTGTTTCTGGATGCCTGATTTCATTGATCTTTCATGTAATTTTTGTGCCTATTCCGTGTGAATTGTAGCTTTGTAGTATCTCTCAGTTTTTTTCAGGCAGTTTTTCTTGAAGGCATTAATATGTTAGAGCAGAAATCTTCTGCTTCAGTAATATCTTGGCTTCACTTTTTCAGAAGGAGTCATGTACCATTTCTACCTTTACATTCTCTTAGCCCACCTATGTATGACATTTCTTCCCTGAAAAGTAACAAGTACCCTAATTCCTATGCCTGGTAAACACTAACTGCTCAAAACTTTCTTTCCCTTTATTCTTATGGTATATTCGTGTTTCCTTTTGTACTTCTTATAGGACTCTATCTCAACATCCTATCTCCTTATACGTAGTGATATGCTAAGATTCTGACCTTAACTCTGTTTTCAGTTTCTACTAAATTTCTGGGCTAACATTGCTTCTTTGGTGTTAACAATACTTTTTATATAAATGACTTCCATATCTACCCTTGGATCCCATAGTTCTAAATTTGTGCTATCAAGTTCTCATTTAAATATCAGCAGATCAAAATAAAATCCATTGCTTCTCTGTTACCAACCCATTCATTTCCTTTACCCTGCTGGCAGCAACATCTACTGAGCCATCCATAGAGAAACTTCAGCAGTGTTGCCCAAAGGTGCAAGTTAGTTCTCTCAGGAATATTGACTCTCTCGAAATGTATATTAGTACCACTCTAGGTGAAGTCCCTCAGAAGCTCTTACCCATCTCAATTGTAACTTCTGATATTACCAAACATGCTTACTTCTTTAAGTGTGCTCTCTATTTTATAACTGCGTATTTTTAGTGGAATTGTTTATGTATCTGGTTGTTCTAACGAACCAGTGGTATTCTTACAGATTTGTACCATTTGCTCTTGTGTCTGCAGCTTTTTCATAGCAGTTGTACTAAATCAGCGTTCAATAACTTTTCTTGCACTTTATGAATTATTTACCTGACTACTATAGTCTTCGATTTTTTTAATTGATTTTCTAATTGCTGCTAGAGTTGTTTTTTTAATTAAACTAATTTTTAACCCAAATGTCTTTGACACTCCTTATTTACAGAATTAATCTCTAAACCATATCATGGCAGTCGAGGTCCTAAACAATCTAGCCTCATCTTTTTCTTTAAATTTTTTCCTTAAGTGCTGTCACTGTCCTTAATGTGTATTATTGTTCTTAGGCTACATGCGTTCCCTGCATGTTGTTTCCTTCCTGTTACTTTTTTTTTCCCTTTAGAATTAATTCCTTCTATAAACATTTGTTAATTACCTACTCTCTGCAGGTACTGTACTAGGCTGTGTTTGAAATATTAAGATGGAAAAAACTTGCATAGCACTCTTTTGTAGGCTTCTCTTATATTCTCTATTTGTGAAAAATCCCAATTTTCAAAAGCAAAGTGAAATAGTACCTTATCTGTGAAGTCTTCTCAAATCATCCCAGGAAAGATTAATCATCCTTTGCCTCCAAAGCACTTTTTTTAAAATTAAAGTATAGTCAGTTGACGATGTTGTGTTAGTTTCTGGTGTACAGCATAGTGATTCAGTATTACATGTATGTATTCCTTTTCATGTTCTTTTTCATTATAAGCTATTATAAGGTATTGAATATAGTTCCCTGTGCTATACAGTAGGACCTTGCTGTTTATCTATCTTATATATATAATAGTTAGTATCTGCAAATCCCAAAGCACTTTTAATATCAGAATTGTAACATTTATCACAGATCTCTTGTTTCTTTGTCTATGCATGTATCTCCTTTATTGGGTTGAACTTCTTAAGGTCAGGGGTTATGTCTTAATCACCATCGTATGCCCTCTTTTTCTTGTCCCACTGCCCAATACAGTGACTTAAAAATAATTGATGCTTACTAAATGGGAAGTTGGTTCAAAGCCAAGGTAGAGACTGAAAGGGACTATTCAGAGAGTTAAGTAGAAAATCAGGAGAGTTGTAGTACCAAAGCCAAGCAATAAGGACAGGGTAATAGCTTCTAAGCTCTAGAACAAGAGGTTCTTGGTTATGTTAAAAAGAGTAAGTCCCATAAAGTAGCAAGGACAGACATCAGAGGACATCAGATTGAGAAATAAATAGAGTCCTCCTGAAGCATTTTTTTTTCCTAGCTGATGTTTTTTATAGAAAGTGGCTGGGAGACAAATTGAAGATTCACTGTCTAAATAAAAATCTAGAAGCCTTCATGTATTGTGTTGATTTAGGGAAGATCTGTATCTTCTGTACAATAGATGAGTAGGTTCTAGGCTTGACATTTTAAGAAAATTTAGAAATCTAACTACTATTTTCATCCCATTAGAAGACTGCCATAAATCTGGATAGAGGTCACAGAAGTTCCTTCAGTCAAAATTAGTGATATTTTGTATAAAGGATGGCAGAAATTACTTTAACCTAGAAATTCTTCCTTTGGTTTTCCTGATAATCCGTGCTTCTTTCTACTTCTTGTCTTTGTTTGAATGATAAGGCGTTAATCATATGCATATGCTTCCATAAAAATGAACGAATTTTGAAACATATCTCTGAGTAATAGTTCACATTAGTTTGATTTTTGGCATACTATCTTTGATTGTTTGTAAGACACATTGAACTTTTCTGCAATCAAAATGGCTTTTATATTTGACGGTGTGTCATAGTTTTAATTGACATTTTTTTCTTTCTTGGTGTTAACATAAAATATGATGGAGTTGTAATCTGTAGCACCTTAGACTTGATAAAATATGACAATATAGTAGAGAACATTAAAGTTTAGAGACTATCTGCCAGTATTTTAGTTGTACTATAACTATAATGTTGAGCCGATCTTTTTTGGCAAGAGTTGCCAAATGGGTAGCAAGATGCTACCTCCTTCTCTGTGCTATGACAATGTGTTATGCGTAAATTTTATCTTAAAATAATGATAGGCCCTTAAGTGGAGGTAGAAGTGGGAAAGGGGAAGAAGGACTCTGTATGGAACCTCTTTTACGTTACCTAAATTATAATTTGGTGTGTGAGGAACAAATCTCGGTTAAACTGTAATTCTTATAAATTTGTAGAAGCAATTTGTAGAAGTAATCCATGTAAAGGTATACTTAATGCCTGATCTTCCAGTCAATGTTACATTGACTGATTTGATCATTCCTTTAATCAAAGATATGTATTGAGTACATACTCTTATGTACTCAGCACTGCCAACAATCTTTTATTGTTCTTGGCAAGTTTCTTAATACAGTGAAACAGTACAACAAAGGTCAGCAGTCAATTCATAGTGCCTGAGGCCAGCTCCTTCCTTCCCAAACATTGTTGAACTGAGAGATGAGACAGGCAGTTTGTTAAAGAGCTGGCCTAAATAGAGAACTGGAAGCTTAACCACAGTGAGCAACCAATAGATACTTGTTAACTGTTGAGTGAAATATCTTTTAGGTGCTATGACAGGAAATGGATGGACTTACAGTTTTAAATGATTATATGAGGAAAGATTGGTGTCGTAGTTAATTATTATTGAAATAGAAAGAATATACATTGAGAACTCTTAGGGAAATAATGGGACCTTCTCTGTCCGTTTTGGATATTACTAAGAGAAATTGAAAACTTAGAACCTCACAGTTTCTCACTACAGAAAACACTGATTTAAACTTTGAAAACATGTCTAGAGATACCATGATGAGTCAGAAGTTGTAGACTTTCTAAGTTCCTACAAATCGGTTTTCACACATCAGCAGTCCTTTCTTTGAAATCAAATGTAAATCAAATAATTAAGTAGAAATATTACATCTATGCTTGTGTTCATTTATTTTAATAACGTCTCAGTACCTCCTCATTGAAAGAGTGAAGCAACAATATACTGAGGAGGAGATGTAATCTGATGATGCATACTTTTTTCCTCTGGTAACTGAAGGTTAAATGGGTAGCAAGCAGAATGCCTTAAACAAGATTGGTATATTGATTAAAACGCTGATTTAACAGCCTGCAGTCTCCCCTTGGAAACCTGGAAAAGATAAGCCAGCTGCTGTCTAAGAGTGCTCAGTGTCCACTGAGAGTACAGTATCTATCATCACAATATGGTGATGAGAGGTGTTTTATGTTTGTGTTAATTTCCCCCACTAAATCAGTAATTATTACAATCCTGTCCCTGCTGTTTACCCTGCAGCTGTTTTTCCATTTGTCGAGAGAGCGGGTGTTCTCTGAGGACCGCACACGTTTCTATGGTGCAGAAATTGTCTCTGCCTTGGACTATCTACATTCCGGAAAGATTGTGTACCGTGATCTCAAGGTAAAACAGAAAAGTAATCAGAATTTGTTTTTGCAGAGACTATGGGGACAATCACAAAGTAATTACAAAGTTACACAGTTTGGAGAAAAGCAGATTTAGCTGGGAAAAACCCCACTCTGTTAAAGAATGTAGTTCACTGTATTTGACAGCAAATTTCATTCACCGAAAGGTGTGTAGTTCCTTTATGTCCGAGTTTTTGACATACAAAATAAGTTCTGCTTGACTGCTCTGATCAAATATGAGCTACTGGTAATAGTTTTGTTTTTCTGTAAGTCTTATGAGTAATGTTAAACGTCCGATTAAAAGTCAAGTAACTTTGCAAGTAACATTTTACTATAGATTTTATTATTATGTTTTAACATCCTATGAGGTATTATGAAAAATCTTTTATAATAAAGAAGATTATTTGGGGGAAAGAAAATATTTGATTTTGGTATTAACTTTTTAGTGGAGTTAAATACCTGAAGTATTTTAATATAACCTTTTATTGATTCGTTTAGTTTCCATTTTAAAAAGCACTGTATTTGTTTTTATCAGTTAAATAGTGACTTCATTTCTCTATACAGTTTCTTTCTGGGGAAACCCTCAGAATAGCTCAGGGTTTGGCAAGCTTTCTGTGAAGACAACTAGTAAATATTTTAGACTTTGCTGCCCTTTACAGCTTCTTTTGCAGCTCTTCAGCTTTGCCATTGTAGGATGAAAGCAGGCACAGGCAGTGTGTCAATGAGCACATCTGGCTGTGCTCCAGCAAAACTTTAATTACAAAAACAGGCAGTAGGCAAGATTTCACCCACAGGCCATAGGTTGCTGACCCCTGGAGTAGAATGTAAAAGGTAGTAGTAATTCTCATGACATTGTTTTGAATTAGATTGGCCATATTAAGGAAATTTGTACCATGACACACTCTGAACAAATTGTAAATGTGACTGTTTTACTTTCTTAAAAAGTAAATCATATAGTAATCTTGACTTATTAAAGTTTGACATAGAATTGCTTTGTTTATCAAATACTACTTCATTTAAAATATAATTTGATTTGTAGAAATAGAAATTATGAGAGTCTTTCATGAAATTTGTGAAATGAGGTTTATGTCTACGTATTTCGGCATGTAACAGGAATCACAATTATCCCCTCACTCCCACTCATTTGTTTAAAACATCTGTGATTCTTAACTCATCTATTTAGGCAGTTGTCTGGATTATTTGAAGATGTTGCTGTCATGTACCTTTATATTGTGAAGGACCCTAAGAAGTAACTGTCTCAAAAAGTATCATTTTACATGGTGACAATGAAATATAGTATGTATGTTTGTATAGCATGTTATTATTTATTAAAGGTTTTTATTTTATATAGTTTATATTTTTATTTTATGTTTATTTTATTTAACATATTATTGTTTATTAAGGAAGTTAACAAAATTATGTTTTTAGGAAAAATGGACTGTGGCCCTATACTCTAGATCAGGGATGATCAACTGTAAGTGCCAGAGTGGACCAAAGATGAATATAATCAACTGTATGATTATGTTTAGCCTGCAGCTTTTTATAGCCAGGAGTGGTAGAATTCAGCATCCGTGTATCTGATGTCTGCATGGCCAAATAAGCCTATAATTTTTAAATGCCTTGAATCTAGATTTTTTTTGAAAAGGATTTAATTATATGGTATGACAAAACTTACAAGTTTTATAGCATTTCCAAATTTGCTTACAAGCAGTTAGCTTTTTTTCTGCCTAATTCTGCTCAACTCACTCCCACTTTATATTGTATGAATTCTCTTTGTAGGGAAAAAGGAGGGATTTCCTGGATTTAAGGAAATGAGAGTAATTTTGAAGTACTCAGTAATATATCCAAAATGCTTAAAGTTGGAAGATAGACTTGTTAGTCTAAAGAAACAAAGAAAAGAATGCTCATTTGATTGCTAGCATTGATTAAGAAATGATATAATTGGGATGATCTTGGTCAGTATTCTCCATTAATCGTTTGTCATTAGATGAACCAACATATCAATAAGTTGAAATTCATTTAACATGGGTTTTTGTTGCTCCATCCTTTCTAATGATGAAATTAGACCAAATTTATTAAAGCTGCAATATAAAGTACCTACTTTATATATGAATATCAGTCATATAGTTACCATATGCATAGACCACTAACTTTGCTAGACAATTCAGTGGTCTCTGCTCTCTAAGTCTGTTTTTTTAATACAGCTTTAACTTAAAGGTCTAAGTATAGCATAGGATAGAATCCATGGAATATACACCAAGAAAAATGCATAAAGTAAAAAGCCAGACATTCTAAATTTATACAAGTGTTATTTGTATCCATATTGCACAGGATTATGCATGATAGAATGAGATCTTTTAAGTAGGATCATAGAAACTCAGAGGTGATTCATAGTTTACAGGTGAGGCCATTGAAGCCTGTAAGCCTAGTAAGTGACTTACTCAGAGTAATGGACTAAGTTGGTGACATAGACAAGATTATTGGAAACCATGAATCCTAGCTCCAGGTATAAAGTTTTCATTACACGATTCTGCCTTTCTAGAGTTAAAATGAACTTAGGTGGGGGAGATGCCTTGGATTAACTCTAGGAGATCATTGTAAATCTAAAACTGGAATAAAACTGCCAAAGATGAGAAAAAGAACATCTTAAATATATTTATATAAAATATATTCCAAAGAGCATTATCAAAAATTGAGGTTCCCACTTTGATTGATTCATCTCAGGTTTGTCTCTGTCATCTCCTTACTAATAACCCTGTGTTTATTCAAATACAAATCCATTTGAGATGCCTATGGGTAGCTGCACCTCTCAAGTAAATCCGTACCTATTTGCCAGTCCCCCATTCATCACTGGAGGCAAAAAGCCTTATTTCATGTGCAAGTTGTTTTAAGACATTTTATCAGTTCATAGTTCCTAATAACTTGGTGTTCAGAGCAACAAATAAATTATTGCATACTTTTTTGTACTTTAAAAAGTAAGTTTGCTTAATTTGTTAATACATCTCATGATACTAATTTTTTTTTTCTGGTAAGGACCCAAATTCCTTGTGATTAATTAGGAAAAACTGATGTTGCTTTATAATAGCCTAAAAATTTGAAGAAATCTCTTCTAAGACTGTGTCAGTAGTGCAGATTTTGTTAAAAATTCCTTTTCCGCTTAGCTCTTATTTTTGCACGTGTAACCTTTCTTTCCAACAAACATGGCCATCCAAGTACAGAATGGACTAAATAGGGACATTTGCAAAGGAACATATAATGATACTGTAATTCATTAAGGATTAATTTCTCCCAAGAGTTTATGACAGGGCAAGAGGCAGAAAATGATATATAAATTGCTTCTGTATTTTACTTCTGGAAAATTAATCTTGTTTTCTACCTAATCAGAGAGTTTAATGGTTAATTTAACCAGTTACATTGTTAATGTGAGAAACTACCAACAAGATTTAGATAATTTCTAAGACTCAGTGATGGATAGCACAAAGGAAATGGTTTCAGAGAGTCTTTTACCACAGCCCTCCCAATCTGCATCAGCTCCCAAATAAACCCCACAGTCTAAATGAAAACAGCATGCTTACTTTATATACTGAGTCTCAAGACACATCCCCCAACTCCTACTTCTAAATAGTCACTGTGGATTCCCTCTTTTATGAAAATTTTAAGCCACTGCTACTAAGAACCGATTCCACTTCTAACATTAAATTGTACTATTGGGCTATGTTTCTTATGTGTAGTAAATTCTTAAATAGCTTGGCAACCTGGGTGGGGTCTCTGCTGCTGTATATAGTGAACCTTTTCTAGGTAGGAAGGTTTAAAGTGAAGAAATATTTTCCTTTCAGTATTTTAACACACTCTCTTAATTCCACAGTCATGAAGTTCCTGCAGGTCAGCTTGTGTGACATTTTGGCAGTCTGATACTCATAAACCTCAATATGCAGTGTGCAGAGGAGGAATTTCTTACTGTGTTGTTGGGCCTGAGGTAGTCTTGTTACAGAACCCTGAGTTTGATATAACTGTGCTAAAATGGGATTGTAAGAGTGAATGAAGGGACTTGTTCGTTTATATTGCTACAATAGTTGTCAGAGCCCTTAGGAACTGCTGTTTGCATTCCTTTGTTTAATCACAAAATGTCAGCCATCTAATTAAAATGCTACCTAAAAGATATGTGTGTGTGTGTGCCTATATTATAGATAGATCTTAGAATATATATATGAATTTTATATTAGAAACTTAAAAAAACTGAAAGTTAAAAACTTTTAAACTTTCTAATAGCAACTTGGCTTGTTTAGAGCAGGGCTTCCCAGGCTGTATGCTTAAGCCACAGCCTCTCTCAACCCACCAGGCGATTAGAGGAGCCTCTAGGCCAGTCAGTTCCAGTGACAAGCAGCCAGCCTACTGATCCTGGTGCACCCTACGCATTTCATTTTTTACTGTACTATGAAGCCTAAAGGGTTGGCAAGCAGTGTATTAAAAGCAGCTCAGATTTTAAGAGTTTAACTTTATTCTAGGTACCAGCAAGAGCAGAAAAGAGCATAGTGCTTTCTTGCTATAATTTCTGGTTCACAAAGTACAGAGGAAAAAAGATTTCAAAAGCTACCAAATCAAGACCCTCTGTCAGTAATGCCCATTCACTTCAATTGGGTAAAAAGTGTTGCCTTTTTTGTAATGGAAACTCCATGAAGTATATGTCAAAGATTTTTGTCTCTTCAATGTGTGAGCTGTCAGATAACAAACAACCTTCTGATACAAATAGTAAGCATTAACTAGATTTTTAAAATGTAATCTTTTCTTTAAAAACCTACTGTTTGACTCATACATTGCTTTTGCCAATGGGTGCATCCATAAAGCATAAACATAATGCCCTGCTCTCAATCGTAGACACTAAGACAGACAGTGGAGATAAAACAGATGCATTTGAAGTTTTATGATAGAAAATACCTGAACAGTCAGTGGCCATATACATTTTTCATTTTGTGGCCAAAAAAAAGGGAAGAAGGAAAGCATTAGATTTAGGAGAGAGACCAAAGAAAGATCATTTGTAAATATTTTTATTCCTCCTTTACACAGTAGAAGGGTTCCTAAAAGTGTTTGACTAAATCCCCTTTATGTTAGTGTCAAGTGCACTAAGGAAGTTATTTCCAGGTGTTTTTGATATATCTAAGCCATTGATCTGCTTTGAAAAGACTATGCATCCTTCACATTTGTGAATTACAAAACTAATGGTTTTTATATTTTATGAAAACTTGGTTATGCATCTTCATAAAATTATTATTTTTTTTAAAAGACTGGATATTTAATTACCTCTGATCTTTATACAAGATAGATTTGGGAATATCGTTTGTTTTATGGTGATGCATCTCTGACTATTATTCACACTTTTGATGGACAAGTTGTTTTTGTCATGCATGCTTATTAGCAAAATGATGTATCAGGATGGTGAGAGAAGGAAGGTAATTAATGGAATAAGATGGATACTATTATAAAATAACTGGCTCAAAAATTGTGAAATATTTGTGTTCTGTTATTTATTCAAAATAAATTGTTGTGTATTGAAAGTGTTTTTAATGAAATTACCAAGTTGACAAAAGTGTCTTATCCATTTCTGAACTTTGCTCTCTCCTTTAACATACAGTGTTGTCTAGAAGAGCACACAACATTTTGATAAGTTACAAATCAGCCATTAAACTCTCTATGTTGAATAAATGATCAGTACATTTATTGGTTAAGTTCTACATTCACCATCTCATTTAATTCTAAAGACAATACATTGGGTTATTTTATAGAAGTTGAGGCATATAGATATTAAAATCATGCCCAAAGCTATAGTGAGGAAGGGGTAAAGTTTGAATTTACATATAAGTTCTCTGACTTGACTCCATAATCTTATCCATGTTACTCTACTGCCTCCCATGCAGTATGCTACCTTTCCCCCATTATCATGACCTCTGCCCCATTTCTCACAGTCATCCTATAGGTTGACCTTATTTCTGACTATATCATGATTTTTTAAGCTGATTTATAAAACAAGTAGAATGACCAACTGTCCTTGTTTGCCCAGAACTTCCCCAGTTACTGACCTTTTAAGTCCCGTATTCCGGGAAACCCCCTCATTTCTGGGCAAATTGGGACTCTTGGTCACCTTCACACTATTTCTTTCTCCTTTTTTCTTTTTTTTTCTTTTTTTTTTTTACATTTTTTTATTGAGTTAAAGTCATTTTACAATGTTGTGTCAAATTCCAGTGTAGAGCACAATTTTTCAGTTATACATGAACATGTATATAGTCATTGTCACTTTTTTTTTTTTTTTGCTGTGAGCCACCACAAGATCTTGTATACATTTCCCTGTGCTATACAGTATAATCTTCTTATTCCAACCCTATTCCTGCATCTCATTTCATTTCTCATCCCTCAACCCTTGGTATGTTAGAGATAAGATATGAGATTAGAGAATTAGGTACCAATCAAGATTTTTCAAATTTATGTACTTCTTGGTATAAAAAAACATTGTTTATGCATTTTGATACTTCTGTACCCATTCATTTCAAAATAGTCCTGTCAAAATGTGGAGAATTAGCACATTAGTGCATGCTGTCATGTTTCCATGAATATGTTGCAGTGCATATAAAACATATACAGACAATTGGCATAATATGCACCAAACTGCACAATTTATTTGCTATTATTATGTATTATTTGAAGTTTTTATAAGAACTTTTATGTGTGCTGTGCACCAGAGATAGACACATTGTAATTGATGGTACTTCAGTTAAAAAGAAAACTAATGTATTATAAAAGATCTTACATTTTAAGAACTTAATTTGATTTTGTTTTTATATATTATAATGTATTTATATATTAAAACAATAAGCATATTTTTTTTAAATTAAGAACAGGGCATATATATTTTTATTCAACAAAACAGTGGACTCTCCAGTGTATACTACTTTTTCTCATTACGGCAAGATAGGAGCAGAAGAGGGTGTTGTTTGAAAGAGAAGGAAAAGAAGGAAAACATCAGAAGCATGAAGAAGAAAAAGGTTTCCAAAACAGAGAGGAAAAGAGAAATAGAGATTCTTTCTTGATGTTTCTGATTAGTTTCAGTATCCAGGACTCATTGCCATTTGTGCAAATTGGGTTTGATTTTTAGGTTCCAGTTAGTAAGAGAATCATGAGGAAGATGCATGATATCTGAATTTTATAAAATAAAAGAACTTTTATGTTTGATAGATTCAGCAGTATATTTAGGGTTCATTCCACTCTCTCAAGACAAGTCAAAGACAGACACACTTCTCTGAAGTCTGTGCAGTTCATGAAACATGTACTGAGCGTTGAATTCAGTGGATAGCACATTTAAGTACTATACTTGAAGGCTTAATGTCTGTTCTGAGCTTTCCTTCACTGAGCAGAGCTTGCTTAACTCTATTTACTTTCTGGTTTATAAGACATTGGATAATGCGACAGAGCATAACGTATTTTGTATGATTGGCATCTGTTTATGTTCTTATATGGAATTCTGTTTTGAATTTGATACTGACTTCAGAGTTTGGGTAAGCACTTTCATAGATCACGTTAAGGAGTAGAATAACTATCTACTCCCTAAATAAGTTAATTATCATTCATCCTGCTAATGTATTTTTTCACATGTGTTTTTTTGTGACTGCATTTCTTGTTTATTCCCTTAGGCTGTAGCTCTATGACTGGGCCCCATCTATATATAAGGCTATATAAGATCACAGTTCAGAGCTCATGTATTTCTGCATGGTGATAATTGTAACTTTGGATTCAAATGGGAAGAAAAAGATCAGTTATTGTTGCTCTTTTTAAGTGCATTGGCTTTGCACAAACTCTTTACCCCCTTGCATTTCATAATTTTCACTTGAGGAAGATGATCTTGCTATTTGGTTACATCTTTAAGATTATCTTTGGTGTTTTTGTATTAATAGGCTCAAAGAGATTCCAACTTTATCATATCTGTGCTATATATTTTTATCAACTGTTAAGTGTTTAACTTTGATATTCTTATGTTTAAAAGGGTTGGTATTTCTTTATTACAAAGAACTGCAAAAGGGGATATTGCCTTACCTTACAAAATAAGATTTAGATTTGACTTAACAACCACCACCAAAAAAATTTTCTGTAAGTGAATGTTTTATAATAACAATAGACTCCTAAGAGAAATTGTTGAAATCCATCTGTATGTATCTAGAAGATGGTTGTCTCTTTGGGATTGTTTAGATCACAATTTATTTAAAAAAAAAAAAACAGAGAAAAATAGGATTGATGTTTGCTTTGGAAAGTTAATTAAGCTTTAGTTCTCAGAACTCACACAGTAATGGCTCTTACTCCCATTGGTTTAAAAATCAATAATTTTATTATCATAAAGTATCTGATAAAACATGTTTCTTCTTATACACATCAATAAGAAGCTACAGTGTTTGTAAGTACTCAAAATTCTATTAATTCCAACTGTGCTCTCTTTCCAAAATATCTTATTCAGCATTCAGTTATTTTTCAAAGCAGTGTTTTCCTATTTTTGACGACTGTAGAACAAATTATGTCATCTTTCTTACTACACAGTTGGAGAATTTGATGCTGGATAAAGATGGCCACATAAAAATTACAGATTTTGGACTTTGCAAAGAAGGGATCACAGATGCAGCCACCATGAAGACGTTCTGTGGTACACCAGAATATCTGGCACCAGAGGTAGGCTATGGCTCCATAGGAAAAAAGTAACACTGATGTAATATTTTGCAAAGTAAACCATTTAGGCATTAAAAAAATTGTAGCACCTACTACTTTGACCTTGATTTCAACATGAATCAAATCTATTTTGCTCCCACTTGTTTAACATGGTATTATAGGGCAAGAATTTATAGAAATTAAATTTTATTAACTTTATGAGCACAAAGTACTATACAGTAGAAGTCAATATTTATTTCTTGGCCATATGTGTTTTATTTCTTGGTTATACCTTTTTTGATTTATTTATTAAAATAGAATAGTCGGAAGACTTCAGCAAGAATACTAACAGTTTTATAAACCACCTTGGATTTTCCTTAGAAACAAAGAAACAGTGATAACTTGGATTTGTAGTATTGCAGGTTTTCATACTTAATTCCTTTGGGAAAGTTAATGAAATGACAGTAACTACATTTTGGAATTCATGTCAGAGCAAGTGCCAGCTGGTAACCTCCCCATGCTGATGATTCTACAATAATTCATTAATTTGTTTTTTCAACAAAATATATATTACTTGTCTACTATATACTGGGTATTTGTCTGGGTGCTGTGGTTGTAGGAACAAGACACAAAGGACCCTCTTCTCAGGAAACTCACTTCTGGTGGAGAGAGACAGAATAAAAATAAATAAATAACATAATGTCATGTAATGAATAAGTACCATGAAGGAAAAAAGCTAGATAAAGAGAGATTGTGGTGTGGTGACTGTGTTAGGTAGTGTTCTCATTACTGTTGCTGCAAAACAGACCACTGCAAAACTGGACCATTTTATGTGATTGAGTGTTACTAAGTCAAGACAGCAGGGGAACAAGAACGCTGTTCCATGGTACGTAGGGCACAGCAGAGGGTGACTCTGTGGCTAGAGGCTAAAGTCTGGAAGCTCTTCCCTTCATGTGTCTGATGGTTGATGCTGACTGTCACCTGGTACCTTACAGGTTCCCAAAAGCTATAGCTTTTCCATGTGGCCTGGCTTCCTCGTTTCCTGGTTGCTTCAGGGTAGACAGATGTCTTTGGCTCTGGGTTCTTAAAGTGAATGTCTTAAGGAACAGTTTGGAAACTGCTTCCATTCTTTTTTAACCTAGCAAACTATCAAGAAATGTTTTGTTAGTTTTTTGAAAATTTTTCTTATAGTATATCTTCTAAAATTTTATCATCACATACCATAAAATTCAACCTTTTAAAGTGCACTGAAGTGTTTTTAGTATGTACAAAGCTGTGCAACCATCACCACTTCTAATGCCAAAATATTCTCATCACTCCAACAGAGAAACCCCACACCTGTTACTCCCTCCAGTCTTCCCTCCTCCCAAGCAACTGCTAATCTGCTTTCTGCCTATAAATGTGCCTGTTCTGGACATTTCGTCTGAATGGAGTCATCACACAATATGTGCCCTATTGTGTCTGGCTTCTTTCACTTAGTATGTTTTCAAGATTAATCTATGCTTCGGCATGTTGTTGGTACTTCATTCCTTTTTATGGCCAAATAATATTCTATTGTATGAATAGAACACATTTTGTTTATCCATTCAGCAGTTGATGGATGTTTGGGTTGCTTCCAGTTTTTGGCTAATAATGCTGCTATAAATATTTGTGTATGCATCTCCTTTTATGGCCTAGTTTCAGAAATCACACATCATTTCTGTCTTACACTTAGCAGTTAAGCAACTTTAAGACTACACAGGGGTAGTGACATAGACCCCTTTGTGGAAAAAAAAGATCCATTGTAAAAGATCCTGTGAGGTGGGAGATACTGTTGCAGCTATCTTTGGAAAATAAAATCTTCTACAGATGAGATGTTCAAGGAGAGTTTGACCAGAGAGCTGAATGCTAAAGAGGCAGCTGTTGCAAAGATAAAGGGAAATAACTTTCCAGGCAGAGAGCAGCTAGTATAAAAACCATGAGGCAGAAACAAGTTCAGTTCTTCTGTCAAACTCCAGCAAGGTTAGTGTGGCTGGAACCAAATAGAGAGGCGTTAATCTTTGATGAATGAAGATTAGTAGTTACTGGACATTTTTTGTGTGTCTCATGCTATATAAGTACATTGCATATTTGGAATAAACTTCTGTAATAGCAAACCTGATTTTTTAAAGGTGAGAGAATTGAGGATCAGAATTTTTTAATGTGATCTGTACACAGCTAGGAGGTGGTAGAGATAGAATCAAGATTCAACTAGATGCATCTTATAAAGCCCACTTTTACTTTTTTAACTGCATACATCATGGGACTAAAAAAGGTAACTTCAAGGCCACTTAGATGTAAATAATTGTTATTTTTTAAATAGATGCTTTGTAAATGCTTAACAGGACAAGATAATCAAAAGAATTAGGAAGTAGGAATACATTCAGAATGATACTAGCATTCCTTATACACACATTAACTCATGCCAGTTTGTTACAATAGTTCTTTTCAGTTAGGGATTAATTTACATTTCAAAAATGTTGAGTTATTGTAAACAAATGCTAGGAATTTGAAATATTAGTACTATTTTTCACAGTAAGTTTCCAAATATTATTGAGGGCTGCCAAAAATAACATTTTCTCTGTTATAAAATCTGAAATTTAAAATATTCCATTTTTGTGGCTAAATTAGGTAAAATTTCAGAAACATTGTTTCTTGTTTATTTAAATACAAGATCACATTTTCTAGAGCAGGACGGTTTTTGTGAATGTCATGAGAAACAAATTCTTTGTTTCTCTGGGGTTCCGGTTGCCCTTGCTGTACGTTTGCCGTGGATGAGGATATCCCGTATTTAGAATAACAAAATTAATTGTGTCACAATGAAGGGAAATTATTTCTGAAGAAGATAAATACACCTCATTTCAGTAGCAGATGATCTCCTAAGAAACAAAGATACTGTTTTATATGCAGATGTTATCAACTAAAGAACAAAACCAAGAATTTAATGCAAGGAGAGTCCAGTTATTTCTAAATAGAAAGTTTGCAATTCATAAGAAGTTATCCGTTTCTTTTTTCAGACAAGTAAGAAAACATATTTGTATACCTTTCTAAAAAATATTGCAGAAGTCTGGTCTTTAAAAGCAGTTGATACACCCATGGCTGATAGATGTTGATTCATAATTAAATTCTTGACACCTTATTTTTATAGGAGAAAGTGATCATTGTGCTTACTGTTTGAGGACGACAAATCTTGAAACAACTAACTGGTCATGCAATTTTAATGTTCATATTTTAAGTACTTGTGTCAGACACTGCATTTTGTTACATCAGGGTAACTTTGTGTTTCCGCTTCTTTTAAAAACAAGAAATTATGTCCTTTTTTCTGATCTCTGATATGGATCATTTCACTGAAGCTCCGTTCATAAAAGAAATACTTATTGAATATTTATTAGGTGTCATGCATTATGTTAGGTGCTGGAATACAAAAATTGTTAAGAAATAGTTTTGTCCTCAAGCAGCTTTCCGTATTTACTAATGTGATAGGATATGGAAAATAATCATTACTGTGCAAAAAAAAAATTGCTTTTCTGGAGTTGCGTACAGTAAGGTGAAAAGAAAAGGAGATGGGAGGGTCTGGTGGCAGCAGACAGGGAACAAGAGGAGAGGACACGGGACACGTAGATCGGCATTGGAATGGAAAGAAGTTTAGACTTGACCTCGTGCACAAGGGAGAACCACTTTTGAACTGAGAGCAGGGCAATGTGATCAGATATGCACGGTCAGAGTTAGAGAGGGACTGGGCAGGAGCTGGAACTAGCCCCTTGCCTTTAGTACTGATGCTGTCTTTCACTTTCCTTGAACCTTGAAGTTTCTGGTACTTGTCTTTGTTATTGCGAGACTTTCCTCGATAGTTTATAACTAGCAGCTGTTTTTCAGACCTGGAATACATTCCCGAGTACTGCTTCTCTTTTGAAGGGCTCATTGTCAAGGTTTTCCCTTCTCCTCTTATAGAAGACTTGGTTACACATAATGGAGAGATCTTACTGCAACTTATCATTCATCTAGCAGTGGCCACCCTTTACCTTGTAAACTGATTTAATCTGGTGGGAATGTTTTGCTGTTAAAGATAGATGAAGGGTATTTAAAAGATGCTTCAAAAGACTGTTAGGAATCAGTTCAGAACTGATAATTAACTGTCCTGTATATCAGGCTCATAGCTGATTTTTAAGTAAACTTAAGTTTCTTCTTCTGGCAAAGACCACCAGAAAAAGATAAGTTTTATAGTATAAAAATTTCATTTGTTGATAGAAGGATCTTTTTTAAAGCATTTGTTCTCTCCTGTTGATGAATAATTATAGATCTTTATTATTAAAGGGGAAAAATATCATGTCTTTATTTTTTAAGGGGTTGCAGAGATACAGTTCTAGCAGGCATGTAAACTATACATTTAGTGTGCACATCTCTGAAAGTGCATTTGTGTATGTGGTTTTAAAGTGTTTTACTGTTTCTTATATTAGAAAGAAATAAATTTGACCTTCCATATATTATGGACTGTTAGATATTTTGAGGGTATTTTTTTGTTTTCATAATCTACTATGTTTTCACACCTAGAATTATAGAAGAAATTAGAAACCACATATAAAATCTTCCTGTTAAATTTTATTATTTGATTTGGCTCTCATTGAATCCAAAGCATTTTATGCAGTGCTAATTATTTAGAGTCTCAGCTTTGCTCTTGAGTTAGCAGTACCTGATCAACTTTCCAACTGTAAAACAGTTTGAAAATCAAATGTAGCTTACATGCAAGACCCAACAAAATTAAAAGTGTTAAGTACGTTTTGGCAGTTCACTTTTATTATGCCCAGTCCTCAAATGTACCAGCAGATAATCATCTGAATGTTAGTTATTTTTCACATGCTTATGTGATCACACAAAAAGTACATGCTAAAAAGAAGCAGATGGTGACAGATGGGGAAGGTTGAATAAGGTGGTTTTGGAAACCTAGATAAATGCACTTCTGTAATAGTGTAAAAATAAAAATTATTTGATAATCAAGTTAGAACTAACAAAAAGATTGCAAAAAAATGACTTAATTGTTGGAAAATACGTAGTATCTGGTTGTGGTTGATACTCAGAAAAATATGTATAATTTTATTTCACATATGTAAAATATTTTTCTGTGGCTGAAAAATGCATTTTTGATGTATTCCTAGTTTTCAGAACCTCATTTTTAGTAAACTCACTTGATATTATTTTATTCACTTTCGTTTGAAGTCGACAAGCTTTATTATCTTTTATAATATGTATTTTAACAGTATCTGAAATAGACCACAATATTTTGATAACCAGTTTGATACAAAGATTTTCTCAGTTACTGTGATGCTGTGTGGATAATAACGCAAATGGAAATTAAGTTTTGAATAAATGTAAGGCCAAACATATACGTTAACTTCTTTGTAATGAGTTGAGAGAATCATATGAGTTAAGAATTAAGGTAGTTGCTAATGTGGAGTAGTGTAGGTGAGGGGAGTAGTTAAGAACCAAACTTGATTTAAGTATGCTGAATAGAATTTTATGTATTTATTTTAAATACAACAAAGAATAGATGTAAAAGACACTATTTATTGACTCTGTCAATATTGTCTTTAAGAGATCTTAAAAGAAATGAATGAGGCCAAAGTTGTATATGTTTGCATATTTAATCTGTAGATAAAAACAGTAGCACACATAGTTACACTTTGCTTAGCCCTTGGACAAAATTCTCCTGATTCTAACAGATTGTGAAACTAAACCTTCAAACTTAAAAGCTTTTTGTAAGAATAAAAAGTTGTTACAGTAGCCTTCCTAAAACTGTGTACATCTCTAATATTTTACTTAATGATTAATGACTCACGTAATATTGTTCTCTTGAGGTATTTTTGAAAACCTTTGTCTTCCTGACAGTTCTAAAAAGTTCTCGCCACCAATGTTAAGGGGAAAACTAAGTGAAGAAGCACAGTGATTAGTTCAGATAGAAGTCGTCCGCTTTACAGTTGTCTCATTTAAGAACTTCTAACTGTGATGGGTTGGCTTACTATTTATACTGTTTCTGAGTAATGTTAAAAATCATCCCATTTTGTCCCCAAGTTGGGTATTGTTTAAATACGAACAAAAATGGCATTTTTAGTTGTACGTTAATGTCTCAGCGTTTATAAGTAGCAGCTTTTACTTCCCTAGAGTTCTGTCAGCTCTTGTAGGAGCTATTTTTCACCTAAAGTTCCTTTCAATGTTATGCAGTCTTTTGGTTTTAACAATCAGAATATTTGCATTCAGTATTTTGGAATAATTCTAATTTAAGCACAAAGTTTAATTTTAAATTCTTTGAAACTTAAGAACATAGAGAAAACCAACCCTAACTGGAAACACTAGTGATTACTTGTAGTTACAACAGCCGTTTTTACTTTGGTTACAGAGACCCAGTTTCTTAGAATCCCATAATGTCTGTTGCTTTAGGATAAAAAAGAAGTATAGAAATCTCTAGGAACTTAGGTGTGAGTATAATTTAATCACCAGTATTGTATCCATTTAGCTTTTCTCTTATTCAAGAGCGTTGCATATTCTAGCCAGAGAATGCTTTCAAAAGTACGATGTTAGCTGTGTGCAAGTACTTGTGTGTACATAGCCATAAAGATTAGAAATATATTAATTCAGAACAAATGGCACTTACAGTTTCAGTCTCTTTAGAATCATTATAGCTGTTGAAAACTGGATATAAAATATGTATTTATGAAGATAATACCAAGAAACCATGGAATTTGTAGTTCTTACAAAATACATAATTCCCCTGAAGCTGCAATACATTTAGAATCTGAATTAGAAGATTTGTGGGTCTTTTTTTCTCAGCAAATTCCTGTGCTGTTAAGAATATGTAAAGGATTTCTGTAAATGATACATAAATAAAAATGATAAATATATAAATATGTGTTTATATAGAGAGCACACACATACCAGTTACCTGAAATATAAGGTTACCAGAAAAACAAATTTTTTTTTGAATTAGCGGTAAATTGGTTCATCCAAGTTCGCAGTTTACTTTCACAACATAGGTGTACAGACAGTTTGTTTAGATGTTTAATTTTTTCCCCATCTGTTCTGTCAGGATTATTGATTGAGCAGTAAGCCACTCCAGGGCACACATAGCCTCCTCATAACTGCTTGCCTTGGGTGCATTGTGTGGCCTGGCGAACAAACTGAGGGAGGTGTTCCTTTAGCCTCCCAGTGAATCTTAATTGGTAAAAGAATATTGGAATGAATACACTTTTTCAAAGTGCCCATTAGCCAATTAGTATTTACACTGGAAACTTTAACTGATGATATGATTTAAAATTTTTAGTTTATTATGTAATGTCATTTTTTGAAATTAGCAACCAGTAAAGAGCTGTTCATGGTGGGGTTTGTTTTTTTTAATCTCACCGGCTGTGACTTCCTTGAATCTTAGGTTTTATTACGCAAAAAGGAAAGCAACCTCTGACATCTGCTGGAAAAATTAAAACTGAGTCTTGTTTCCTAGGTTTTGTGCTCTGTTTGGGTGTTTATTGATGTGACCTCTCATCACTTTTTAAACATTTACATTCTTTTAGTGTCCCAAATCCCCATTTGGGGGGGGATTTACCTCCATTTGGTCATTTGTGTTAAATGTTGTTATAAAGTGAAGCTACATCTGTGGTTACACAGGACATTAGGTATAGAAGAAAATACCAAATATCTGCATTCATATTTAAACTTGATTTTAGTTAAAACATTACTAATATTGATTTAATGGAAAAGAGACTCTTTAGATTAATTCTTCAGGATAAGTCTTTAAGTGGATTGTGTCTCTAGGAAAAGGTTTTTGATCTGCATATATTTCCAAATTTTAAGATAAGTTGCATTATAATGGAGTTGAAATGTACTTTACCATTGTGGTACCTCTATATTACCATTTATCCTACCCTTTGGATCAGCCCTTATGATAACCATGAAGTAAATTAGCCTTTTTGCTAAGGTTAAAAAAAAATTCGTCAGAGGTAGCCAGAGGGAATTGCAACTCTTAGGTTAAAGAATGTAAATTTTATATGTTACTGTAATTTTAGAAAAAGAAGTGTTTCAAGTAAGGGAGAAAGATTATCTTTCAAAAATAATATAAAAGAAGGCTGTGGATTTTAATTTCATTCTGGAATTTCTAGAGTATTTCAAAGTATTGTATTTTGAAATAATCTAGATATAAGTAGAGAGAAAGGATGTTGTGTGAACAGTGGTAACATGTGTTAGAGTATATATCCACATGTAGAATATTATAATCACTTTTATTTTTAATTCTTGTGTATTCATCTTCCAGCTGTTTGGAGGTAGGAGTTGAACAGAAATCCTTCTTTTTAATTGACAGTGAAGACTCTTAGATAAAGAGGTCTGGCTGAGTTTTTGGGATATTTTCTCTTCAACATTGCCTAAGTTTTACATGTCAGTAAGATAATATATTACATCAGAACAACAGTAACACAACAAACAGTTCTAATTGTAGCATGATGTATCATGTATCAGTTAAGGCTCGTATGTTTAGAAGCAAAACCACTAATTTTGAGAATCAGTGTTCATTTTACAAAGCTTAATAAAATATATTTTATTTTATCAAACAGATTTTTTTTATAATGCAGTTTTATTCTTTAGTTGCTTGTTTCTCTTCAAAAATAAAACCTTTTTTTTATGTACTCACTTTCCCTTCTGGCTGCAAACCAGGTATTTAAACAAAAATAAAGGATTGCCAGTTTTGCCAGCTGGGGATGAGAACCCGGCTGGTGAAATGTGGGTTCAGGAGGCAGTTAATCCAGCTTTTATGCTTTTTATGGTTTTATGAAAAAAGAGGTTAAAAACCACATTTGGCTCTTTTTCGTGTGTGCCACTGTTTTGTTGGTGGTGTAGGAATGTAGTAAAAGATTACTTAGATTTAAAAAAAAATTTTTTTGTTACTAGGTAAAATCCTGTATCTAGCAGATAAAGATCCACAAACAGTACATTCTGCTAATTGGGCATGAGAAGGATTCAAAAGTCACTGGTATTTAAAGATTTTATATATAGCATTTCCTTTAAGTACACAAGTAGAATTCCTTCTGCTTCTTTATTTCTTGTTTTCTATATGTTCTCACATTACTCATTTGAAGCAGGTAGAGATTTTAAATATTTTTGGCTAAAGATGAAAAGTAGAATTTATTGTTTTCCCAAAAATATCTAGCTTTGTTTGTCATGTACAAAAGATTTGTGGAAAAACATAAAAACTGGACTAGTGTTTATATCTTGCTAATGCAATTTCTAGTTGTCTTTAGCCACAAAACAATGATACAATTGAATTAGTACTAGGGATGTAACATACATGTTAAATATGATTAACACTGTTGTGTGTTATATATGAAAGTTGTTAAGAGAGCAAACCTTAAGAGTTCTCATCACAAGGGATAAATATTTTTTCTATTTCTTTAATTTTGTTTCTTTATGAGATGATGAATATTCATTAAAGTTATTGTGGTAGTCATGACATATGTAAGTTAAATCATTATGCTGTATACCTTAAACTTATATCGTGCTTTATGTCAATTGTGTCTCGGTAATGGAAGAAAAAAATCTTTTTGTACCATTTTAAAACACTATGAATAGATCTTTAGGTAACGTAGTTTTTGTGGGTTTTTTTTAAATTATATTCTCCATTTTTAGATATATCCTGTCTACCAAAGTGCCTTTCGTAGTGTGTATAGTAATCATAGTGGAGCTGTGAAAATTCTCATGTGTGATACTATGAAATTATCGGTAAATTTTAAGTAAAAGTCACATGGCAGTAATCTTCAGCAATGTATTCATTTAATTAACTAAGAAAGTTTAGAATACTACTTTGTTCTTTATGAAATTCTCTCTCATATAATCAATTATAAGATTTTTTAATTGATAAATTTCCAGTGTATGGTTTTCTTGATGTGTTTATCCCAAAGCTAAAAGGATTAGATAAAGTAAGCTTTAAGATTATTCAAATACAGTAACTTACAATAAAATATTGAAAGACCCAAATATATAAAGAAAATTCCATTGGATGAGGAACATATCTAGGTAAAATCAAATTTTTCCTAGGACAAATGGGTTTATCATATTTCAGTTTGAACAGATTGCTCTAACATAGCCTAACTCATACTCATATATTATTTCTTACTAAATTTATTTTGCATGTAATATGTTTTGGGAAATAAGTTTAAGGACAAATACCAAACAGATATGGAGTCCACGATTTTTATTGTTTGTGTTTAATAGAAATTTTTGTTGTGAGATACTAAAGCTTTGGATATTAAAGTTTATTCCAACCCGAACAGTAGATCTTTATATTCACTTTGTTGACTAAATATTTCCTGAAAGAGTTTAAGCATGTAGGTGCTCCAAAAGTTTCATATTAATTTTCATGGTTGTCATGCCCTGGACTTTCCTCTGGTACATTGCATTTGTTTACACTTATCTTTCAGTGTTTGATTTGTATTAGTTCTTCTCAGTGCAAGAATGTGTTGGACACATTATATGTTCTGTAATCAGCACAGTGTAGCTCTAAGTTGTTACTTAAAGTGTTAGTGGAACCAGAATGAAAAATTAAGTAGGCCTAAGAGAAGATGTGCAAATATGCACATGGTCTTCATTTGATCTTTAGGATTCACTTATACTCATTTGTTTAGAATCTATTGCATGACCTTTTCTTGTACCCAATCATTTTAGGATATATATTGAACATTTCACATATTTGGTGTGATTTATATCTTTTGTAGGTTGCTTCATAGTTTGAATGTCAAGATCTCAGGACAGCCTACCTAGGCTTTGAAAGTTGGGATTCACTTTTAGATAAAAATCTTATGTTTTAGGAATAATGCTGTAAAAGTTAACGTGTAATAATTAATCTTTTGCTGGTTTCACTTTTAGGTGTTAGAAGATAATGACTATGGCCGAGCCGTGGATTGGTGGGGCCTTGGGGTTGTTATGTATGAAATGATGTGTGGGCGGTTGCCTTTCTACAACCAGGATCATGAGAAACTTTTTGAACTAATTCTAATGGAAGACATTAAATTTCCTCGAACACTCTCTTCAGATGCAAAATCATTGCTTTCAGGGCTCTTGATAAAGGATCCAAATAAACGGTAAGCCACAAATAACATGCAGTGAGCTACTGATGAATATGGTTAGAAAGTGTGATGTGGAAATTAATTCAAATATAACTAACTCCCAGAAGCAATGTATTTGGTATAGACATCTTCCCATGAGACACTGACTTATTTTTAACTGCTTAATATGGAGCATTTAAAAATTTTCGTCAATTCATTCCCAACTTGGAAGTTTTATACAGATTTTACCAAATAAGGATTTGGGGAATATTATGCACAGTTTCTTAATTGCCATGGTGCTTATTAGCATTGTGAGGATAGAAAGATCCCTTTTTTGCCTTTCACTCTGGGCTCTTATATTTCTACTGATTTACAATATGGAAAGAATAGGACCATCTCTGTACCCTGTCCTCCCACACCAGCTGATCAGCGTTAACATACCTAACTACCTTTTTTGTTTGTCGTTTGGAGATAATTCTTTTCCATGTCTGGCTGAAAGGATTAATGGCAAAAAACTCTTCACACACTTTTGTAGCTAGAACTGTGACCTGAAAAATCCTGCAGCTCTTTGCTTAATGAGCTATATTCTTTGCTCATGTTTATATAGTTATGTACACATACATTTTATAAGTCATGCATGAAATGACTATCAATTTTAAAACATCCCTTAATATATGTGTTTGTGTATACATGTATATCTCCATCCTTCCATCCAGATATATATACATATCAGTATTTCTCTGAAAATCTCTTAAATCCTAAGCATCTTAAAGATAGACCATTTCATGTATTGTTTAATCTTCTGTTAACACTTTACATAATTTTTTAATGTTCTATTTATGATTGATGCTCAATATGTATTTGTTGTCAGACCAAATTAATAAGTGAAGGAATAAGTGAATCCTACAATGTGGGCTTTGTCTGCCTTAGGAGATGGTTTCCACCACTTACTTCTAGCTTTTAAATTTATGAGGAACATGATTTTACCTTTGGTAGAAATAAACGAACATAATAAAAGAAGTACCAGCTTTTTGCTTTGTGAAGAACCATTAAAAATGTGTTTCATAATCTTAGAAACTGAGATCTTACCTTATAAAATAGAAGTGATTTTGTTTTCTTTTTCAGAGCATTTGCACATCTCTTGTTTCCCTTACTTTTTCAGTAGCCTGTGAAGTAGACAGGATAGATACTTGCATTTGCATTTCATTGAGGGGAAAATGAAGCCCAGGGAGGGTTAAGTGACTTATCCTCGTTCTCACAGAAAATTCAGATGGACCAAGAATAGAAGTCACGTTTTCACATGCCTATTTGGTATTTCTGTTGTATTTTCTTTTCAATGTACCACTTCTTAGTTCAGGTTTTGAAATGTGTGTCATTTGATGTGATTATTTCACAATTATTTTAACAAGTGGTACTTGGCTAGAGATAATCTTCAAACAGAACCAGAATTCCCATTTTATCTGCTTGACTTTTGGATCTAATGTTTGCCTTAGATTTCAAGGGCAGATAATTTTTAACCCTTCCATTTCTGACTACTCCAGGTAACTTTGACAACCCTTTCCTTTGTGGTCCCCTCTGTAGGTGGCTGGTAGAACAAAATTGTACTTGGGGTTTTCATGTCCATGTCTCATTCATTTTTAACTGTCATTTCCCACCCTCTACCTCCCCCAACCCCCCTAGAGATAGCACATAGTAGGTATTTAATAATTGTTGAATAAACATGAAGTATATTTCCAGCATGTTAGTGGCCTGGTATGTAGGACAACTCTTAAAAGTTTTGTCAACCCAGAAGTTGCAATTGTCTAAAGAGAAGATGTGGTATTTTTATTTACTGTTTCCTTGTAAGGTGGTTATGTCATGCCCCTCCACTGCTGCATTAAAATATTGGGAATGCAAGGATGAATAAGATGAATAATCTCTGCTCTGAATTTTCATAGAATAATGTGGGGTACAAAACATACATTCACAGATGCTCAGGTTAAACTGCATACAAATGCTATTGAAATGATTAGCTCTGTCTAGGGGATTGGAAAACATGAGCCGCCTCATGAAGGAGTTGGAATTTGCGGTGATGTTCATGCAGAGAATTTTACATGTAAAGAACACCTAGAATTGCAAATGAACATGGCATTTGAGGACTTTAGCAACTAAAGTGTAGAATATGAGTTGGGTAACATTGGGAGATGAAGCTGGTATGTGAGATTGTAAGGACCGTATGTTTCTTATTTAATCTTTATTCAGAAGGGAATGAGAAGCCACTGAATTATTAAAAGTAAGGGATGGTATAATCAGATTTATATTATGAAAAGATAACTCTGGCATCTTTGTCATGGAAGGATTAGAACAAGGAAGGGCCAGGGACAGGTAGGCAGAATAATTAAGAATGCATGTGGAATTGTCCAGATAAAGGATATGGTCCTTCCTGAGCAGTGGCCAAGGGCACTGAATAGAACTTTGTGAATGATTAAAGAGAAAGGGTGAGGAAGTGAAAGGAGTCAGAGATGCCTCTAAGGTTTCCAGCTTGGATGCCTAGTTTGGAGAATGGAGTATTATTAACAGAGAAGAAGTACAGGCAAAGGGGGAGGCTTGATGGTGTGGATGTGGATTCTAGCTTTGGCTATGCCGAGTCTGAGGTTTCCATAGAAAACCTAGATGGAAATGTCAAGCAGGAAGCTGAAAATAGTGCTGGTGCTTAATAGAAACACAGTGACTGAATATATGGATTTGGGTCTGTAGATACCTAGAAGGTAGCTGGAGCTTTGAGAATAGTGGGAAGAGTAGAATATAAAGAGAAGGCAGCCTAGGACAGATGCTTGGGAAATGTCGAAATTTAAGAGGTAGAAAGAAGAGAAAGAGCCAACAAAGGACCCTGAAAAGTCTTTGGAAACATAATCAAAGATAGCACTATAGTATACCTCTTTATTATTCCTACTCAACTATTTTAAATACTTGCCTGAATTTTTCTGATATTCTTTACTGAATTGCTATCAGTTCTATCAAAGAGTCAGCTGTCATCTAGCTTTTACTTCTTATTCTTTATTACTTTATAATTACTCTATTACTATCTCCTTTATCCTCCTATGCAAGATTTGTAGGAAAAGCATGACCTCTTGTTGCATTCAGTAACACAAGGAAAATGTGAATTCTGTGATGTTTCTAATAATGAAGAATCCATAGTAGCTGAGGATTTAGTCTGGCTTTCTGATCTGAGAGTTTGGTATTCTTAGACAAAAATATCTTAGTGCAAATCTTATTTTGATATTATTTTGAAGTCTTAAGTTGTATATTAGGGAGTCATTGACATTGAAATTTTTGACAGTTTCACACTTTGAGGAAGCTTGTGTTAAAGAATCTCTCCCAACTTCTAAAATGGCAGTCTAAGATTATATTCTTAGACTTTGTGTAGTATTCATGGCTGATACTTTAGTTTTATATGTATTTGACAAATATAGATTAAATGCTGGCTGTATCCAAAGCCAAACTATTGCTAGAGAACTGAGGAGTGACATGAAAATGAATAACCAAAGTTGGATTAAAACCTTTTATTTACAAAATAATTAAGATACTCCACTCCAAATCCCACCTCACCCACCATCTCATATATAATTCAGAATGAAAGCAGTATTGAAATAAACAATAACATAAGTGAAAGAAAATACAATGAACGTCTGTTTTTTTTTTTCTCATGCATACTACTTTGATGCATACTTTGAAATGTTAAATAATTCTTTTCAGAAACATGTGTTTTGGTGTTTCTGCTTTTCTGGCTCCCTAAGCACAAGCTTAAAATGCTTTTTGGATAATCCAGTACTGATCTCTCCCCTCAAAAGAATTTGCTTTCTACCAGGGGAGAGACATACACAACTTGAAATAGAATGAAAAAGAGTGAGGCCAGGGAGTCCAGTGCTGAATGTTAACTAGATACGGAGTTGCCAGTCTAAGACTTTCAAATGTGAACATAGCTGTTATGATCTGACCCAATCTAAGGGTTCCCTATCAGGGATGTGACTTACTCTGTGGATCTGGGATAGGAACCATGGATCATCACTGCAGATAATTAAGGTGTCAGCTACTTGTTTTATTTTCCGTTGACAGTGTGTCAGAGGATCCTGGATTCTTCCCAGTCATGTATTCCTTACACCCAGTAATAAGCAGTATTCATTAGAATTGTATAATTGTTTGTTTTCTATGACCTATTTGTTTTTCTTCCTATCTGTTGGTGTGCTGGGAGTTGGCATGTACAAGCTTATAAAAGCCAGTTGTTAAATTTCAAGAATTTTGTGAGCTGGTTGTTTAATACAGTCATTATTAAAAATTAAATTATATAAACTTACAGTTAAATCAAGAACATTAAAATCAAAGGTAAAAAGTACTCAAAACTCATCAGTCTTTAATAATGTTATGTTTACTATTATCTCTATTATTACTATTATTTTGCTTAAATATTTTGAGGGTAGAAATACTATATAATGTTTTGCCTCTGCACATCTCTTACTTCTTTGTTGAGTGACATGTTGATAACTTGAAATTGGCCATGGTGGGAGTATTTACATCACCAAAATTGTCAAATACTGTAAGTCAGGGCTTCACTTACTTGCTCTGTTGATTGTTTAGACTTAAGAAAGTGATAGGGAAATGTTAATAATACAGTCTAAATTTTAAAGTTTGTTGTATCTGTATCTGTTACATTATGAATAGCACAAAAATGAGGAACTATTCTTCCATTCTTCCTAAGCTATTAACCATTCAGTAAAGAAGCTACTCACAAAACTGACAAGTGAAATTCTGAAATATGTCTGTTGCATCACCTTCATCTTAGTCTTTACTATAAACAAAATAGAGCTAGTGTTCATGTCAGAACCACTCATAAGTCAGTTGGTGGCTTAGGAGCTCAGCAAAAATCAACAAAAGTTTTCTGTAAATATCAATAGTTAATTTACAATAAACAACATTGTATATTTTATTACTCTTTATAAATTTTGTGCTTCACATTTTATATCAGTAAAATTAATAAGTATATAATATACATATATATTGTGTATGCATGATTTCCACCAGGGAGCTTGTTAAGCATTTATCAGCACACATCATTCCTAACCATGAGTAAGATCAAGTATAATTTGCTATATCAAATTTAGATTTAGATAGATTTCCTTTACTTTCTTTTCCTCATTCTTTCCCTGTCCTTTCTTTTTCTTCTCTCTTTTCCCTTTCCCTCTTACCTTACTTCCTTTTCTGTTTTTTCTGTTTCTTTCGTTCTTTCTTCATAGTGACTAGTATGCACTACCTGATACTGAGGAAGCCAGAAAGTAGCTGAATTTCATGTTGTGTCTCGTATCAGCTGAATAAGAGTACCTTCAAAGATGGGATGGGAGATATTTTTAAATGTTTAATTTATATTGAAACTTGCATAGAAAATTACATTGCAATGATATTTCATAGATTAATTATATCATTTCTATAGAAGTTCATTTGAGATATGAAAATAGTCCATGAGTTTCTATCTGTTAGCAATGCTCTACAAATTGTTTTTTCTAACCAATTGTCTAGTCTTTTCAAACTTTATGTTAACAAGAGTACATTTTGACTAGAGTTATTCTGAAATAAATTTGGTTTATAGAATTGACAGCAGCTACCATTTGCTGTGTTAGGTACTTACTTGCGTGATTTCTAACCCTTGCAATAATCCACCAGGCTATTAGTATTATCCCCACTCTACAGATGAGAAAACTGAGATCAAGCAACTTTTTCGTTGTCATACATCTCATGAATTCCAGAGCTGGTTGCCTGTTTCAGCCTGTGCTCTTTTCAAATACCTGAAGAGTTCTGAAGCTAGTTCTTACTAATAGCATAAAAGGGAAATTAGATCTTATAGCAAAAGCTTATTTTTATAGCTATTTTATCACAAGAACTATTTACACACAGAAAGTGACATTTCACAAAAGATTTTTGTTATGCATTAGGCTTATGTAAATGTTTTATACTCATTTAATTTTATTTCCTTTCTTTCAGCCTTGGTGGAGGACCAGATGATGCAAAAGAAATTATGAGACACAGTTTCTTTTCTGGAGTAAACTGGCAAGATGTATATGATAAAAAGGTAAGTTACCTTTGTGGCATCGTGTTTATTTATTTTGGCTAAAATGAATTTACAGCAAGAAAATTTAACTGAATAAAATTTAATGATGTAATGATATTTTTCATTTTTACTGTCGTTTAATTGAATATTGAACTTCTTACCACAAAATTGTATTGATAATTTTGACTCCCTAAATGCATTTTGAAATTTTATTCAATATGATCAATTAATTTTTCTCTTACTTTATCACAATAATTTGTTAGTTAGCTTCTCTTCATTTCCTTAATTCAGAGAAAGTAAAGACATTAATGTTACGTTATATTTCAGGAAAATTAGCTAGCAAAACAATCATAATTTTAAAAATTTGTGTCTATGCCTTTCATTTTACAGGGAACTCTTGATATTTATTTATATAAGTCCTTATTTTAAGAGGAATTGAAAACAACTTAGTTTTAATACTTAACAAAGCAATACATTTATTTGCCTTATTTGGAACTTCTCTGTTACTTGATATAGAGCTTCAAGACCCACTAAATGGATACTAAAAATTATATAACTGTTTTTACTGTCTGGTTGGTATTTGTTTTTAATACTACAATTTTTACTTAAGTTCAGGAACAGGAAGTTATTGTGTCTTTCAAATTTTTGTTTATTTGATCTTTACTACTTCAGATATTGTTAGTACAGTCATTGATTTTGATTTTTTGACTTTGGAATGCTCATATAAAAATTTTATTATGAATTTTATTTAATTCAGCATTTGCTTAGAATTTTTATGTAGTCATTTTGTGTGATTAGTCCTTTATTTCAATTTGTTCCAGTTTTCCATCTTTTTCTCTAAAACATATATCAATGAACAACATTTATGTAGTGTCTGTTTTGTGCCAAATATTCTTCTCTAGTAATCCCTAAAGTAAAGGTAAAATACTCTCATATCAGTTATGAGAAGGTAAGACAAGTACTTCATTTTGTATTATGTTATGATAACAGGGAGTGGAGTGATTTTCTAAGCATTTCTTAAAACTAGGTGTTTAAAACAGTTGCACTATGCTAAGTTTACATCTCTTGAGTTTCTACCATGTATAAAGAAAACGCTGAATCCTTCTCAAACCTTATGAGAATCATGTGACCATTTTTAAATGTGCTCAGCGTTTATTAACTACATGTAGACAATTATACATCCACTTTATAACACTGATGATAATCTTTGTGAGTTGTATCCATATATAGCCCCTTAGGAGCTATGTACTTATGAGCTATGAAATTTATCATGTAAGTATGTTATAAAAGAACTTGAAAAAGAAGTCTGAAAAATACCAAGATCTTGTTATGTCTCCAAGAAATAATACATGAACAGAGGTTTTCTTTGATGTACAAAGTTATAAGCCACAACCAAATAGTCCTTTGATACATCCTGTCCAAGGAGGACTCCACCAACAGCAGCAACAAAATACGACAGAAAGAAACACTTCTTTAAGAGACACTGTGGAGCACCAGTGGAGCACTGCTCACTTAACAAAGAGGCAAAGCATGGACTTTCTTCAGTCCTATTAGGAGAGTAGAATATGCTACAAAGATTTCCTCATCAGTGTTTGGCTCTTAAATTGTAGTTTGGCATCACCAGGAGATTTCAAAGCAAGTAACATTACACTGATGAGGAGGATCATTTCACCGTAAAAAAGGGATCCATTCATCAAGAGGGCATGACAGTCTTAATCATTTTGTATCTAATAACAAAACATAAGCCAAAACTAATAGAACTGCAGGGAAAAATAGATTGTAGCTGAACATTGCAATACTATCTTCAAATAATTACTAGAAGTAGAGGGAAAAACATTAAGGTGTAGAAGACTGTAGCAGTACTGTCAACGAGCTTAATCTAATTGACCTTCATAGAACAACACCCAACAACAGAACACTCATTCTTTTCAAGGTCACATAGAACATTTACCATTATATACCAGATTTGGGCAAAACAACTCTATAAATCTAAAAGGATCCATATAGCTTACAGCATGTTCTCTTTGAATGAAAGAGAATGAAATTAGAAATCAAAACAGAAAGATACATGGAAAGTCTCCAAGTATTTGGGAACTAAATACAATTTAAGATAATCCATGGGTCAAAGAAGAGGTCAAAAGGGAAACTAGGAAGTATTTTGAACTGACTGAAAATGGAAACAAAATATGTTTAGGTATGGGATACAACTAACAAAACAGTTAAAGGGAAATTTACGGTACCAAAAAAGAAGGTCTAAGATCAGTGACCTTATCTTCCATCTTAAGAAAAAGAATTAGAAAAAGAACAAATTAAACCCAATGTAAGCAGAAGAAAGGAAATAATAAAGTTTGGAACAACAGTCAATGAAGTAGAAAACAGAAAAGCAGTAGATAAAATTGATGAAAGGAAAAGCTTTTAAGCAATCAAGATTAATTTCTAATCAAACTGAACAGAAAAACAAGAAGACAAATTATTAGTATCATGACTGAGAGGGGTGACTTTGCTACAGATTTTGTGGTTATTAAATGGATCTTAAGGAAATATTTTGAAAAAAATAGTCAAATTCAACAATTTTGCTGAAATGGACAAATTCCTTGAAAGACACAAATTGCCAGAAGAAATAAAAATCATAAATAACCTTATATGTGTTAAGGAAATTATATTTCTAAATAAAATCCTCACAAGGTGAATTCCAGATCCATATGGCTTCACTGAATTCTACTGAACATCTAAGCAAGATATAGTTTCAGTTCTATCCAAATTCTTTCAGAAAATTGAAGATGAGGGAATATTTCCCAATTCAGTCTATGAAGCTAGCTTAACCTGATGCCAGAAAAGGCAAAGATAGTTTTAAAAAACTATAAACAAATTTCTTCAATGAGCATGTATGTAAAAAATAGTTAATATAATTTTAGTAAAATCAAGAAAAGATTTTTAAAAATAGCACATCATTACCACGTGGGGTTTATTCCAGGAATACAAGGTTGGCTTAAAATTCAAGTAATCATTATAATTTATCATATGATACGTGATTATCGCAATGGATGCAGGAAAAGACGCATTCAAGAAAAACTCAACATCCTTTTCTGATATAAGCAAAAGCAATCAAACAAAAATACTTGTAGTAAAACTAGAATAGGAAAGTTTTTTAAGCTGATAAAGAATATCTGGGGGAAAACTGTGTTCAATATCTTAATGGAGAAAGGCTGAATGGTTTCGCAAGGCAAAGATGTTCACTCTATTCAACATTGTACTGGAAGTTCTGGCCAATGCAGTAAGGCAAAAAAAAGAAATAAAATGCACATATTTTGGAGAGAAAAAAATAAATCTGTCTATTCATGGACAACATGATGACATATGTAGAAAATCATATGGAATCTACAAAAAAGATACTGAAGTTTAATCCATAGGTTTGCTTGATATAAGATAAATATATAGAAGCAGGTTACAAAAAGAACTTTAATTTTATACAGCAGCAACAAACAGTCTAAAGTGGAAAGTAATAAAAATATGTATGATAGTAACAGAAATGTAAAGTACTTAGGGATACTTTTGACAGAATATTTGAAAGACCTTTATGCTGAAAACTAAAAAAATATTATTGAGAGAAGTTAAGAGACAACCTAAAGCAATGGAGAGATATACTGTGTTCATGATTTAGAAGACTCAGTATTTTTAAGATGTAAGTTCTCTGAAAATTGATATAGAAATTCAACACAACTCTAATCAAGATCCCAGCAGACTATTTTGTAGAAATCGTTAGGTTGATTCTAAAATTCGTATGAAATACAGAAGACTTGAAAGAGCTAGAATAACTTGGCAAAAAATGAAATTGTAGGACCTACCTACTGACTTCAAGAATTATTAAGTCACAGTAATCAAAAAAGATTGTTACAGACGTCACAGATTTTTATTTACCATTAAGGGAGGCAAAGAGATCAATGCAACACAGTAGGTGATTTGGAAATAGACTCACATATGTGTAGTTAATTGACTTTCAATAGAAGTGCAGAGATAGTTCAGCAGTGGTGCTGAAACAACTGGACATGCATATTTTAAAAAAAAGATTTTACAACATATATAAAATTAACTCAAAATGGATTGTGGACCTAAATGCAAAGCCTTCTAGAAAAAAATACAGGAGAAAATCATTATGGTATTAGGTTATTTAGAGATTTGTTTGATAAAGGCAAAGCATGATCAATAGAGAGAAACTGATAAATCAGACTTTGTCAAAATTAAGAATGTTCTTCAAAAGACACTTAAGAAAATGAAGGGAATAGCTACAAACTGCAAGAATATTTGCAAATTGCAAATCTGATAAAGTACATGCATGCAAATGGTATAAAGAGCTCTCTAAACCTAATGGGAAGAAAAAATGGGCGAATATTTGAAGAGACCTTTTGTCAAAGAAGAAGTAAACTCATGAAAAAGATCATTGTTCATTGGAGAAATATAAATTAAAACCATAGCAAAATGCCACCATAAATACTAGAAATGTCTAACATTGGAAAGACTGACCAAGCCAGCATTGCAAAGTTGTTCAGTAACTAGAACTCTTCTGTACTGTTGGTAATGCACAGTGATGCAACTGCTTTGGGGAACAGTTTGGCAGTTTGTTAAACAGTTAAATTTACATCTGCCATATGACCCAGCCATTCTACCCTTTGTATAAATAAATTAGTTAAATATTTTTCTATGTAAGAATTTGGGCATAAAGATTACTGGCAGCCTCATTTGTTACAACCCCAAACTAGAAGCAACCCAGAATCCATCAACAGGTGATTGTACAAATTGTGGTACATCTGTGTGATGGAATTTACCCAGTAGTAGAATGGATGAGTAAAATGGATACATTCAGTGACGTGGATAAATGTCATGATAATCATCGTAAGTGAAAGAAACTAGACAAAAAAATGTATACTAAACAGTTCCAATTACATAAAAGTCTAGAAAATGCAAACAAGTCATTTGTAGCAGAAAGCATGTTAGCCATTGCCTGCGCGGGGCTGGGAGAGAGGACAGGGTACACAGGGTTATAGAAAACATTTACAAGTGGTGGAGATGTTCACCACCTTGACTGCGGTGCTAGTTTCATGTGTGTGTATGTACATCAAAGCTTATCCAGTTGTACGCTCTGGTAAGATACATGTGCAGTTTACTGTGTGTCAGCCACACCTCAGTACAACTGTTCTTTAAAAGCACTTGCCCTCGTGGAACTTACATTTTTGGGGAAAGGAGGTACAATGGTGATGAAAATAAATAGATTTGTGTGTGTGTGTGTATAGGAGTGTGTGTGTCAGATGTTGAAAAGTCTTTTGAAGAAAAGATAAGGCAGTGTGAGGACAGAAAGTGATGGGGAAGGAAGCTGTTTGAGAGAGGACGTCAGATGAGTGCAGTACCGTGACATTTACAGAAACTAGTTTAAGGTCCCTGTAATCTTTCGAGAACTGTTTAAAGATCTGTTAAGTTTTTCTCAGGTTTCAAGTGACCATTCTCTCTGTCATCTAAAAGAATAACAGCTTTCCCCAAACTTAAAAGAAGATTTAAGTTTTTGCCATTAGAAGGAAGCAGGTGGGCAGAGGTAAGCAAAAAGCCTATACCACATGCCCAGAAGAAGCCATTTCTGCTTGAAGAATTTCTTGTGGTTAATATTTGATTGGAAGAATGTAAGACCTATTTTTTGAACATTGTAGACTAGTGAATCAGAAGGAAAGTCACAACCAGAATCCCTGTCTCCCAGGTGCCTGCCAGGTAGAGGCAGTTATCCCTCAGTTTTCTACAAGGAAGACCAAAAATTCCTCAGGCTCTGTCATCTCTGGTGTGCTCGTGTGCACGTCTGTGGTGCTGGTGAGGAACTTTAGAAGTCCTTGCCCTCGTGTAACTTGTTTTATTGGGAAGAAGGTGTAATGGTGATGCGTGTGTGTTTGTGTCAGATGTTGAAAAGTCTTTTCAGGAAAAAATAAAGCAGTGTGAGAATGCACTTTGTCTGAGTGAAAGAGGGGCGATTCCCATCAGTGAAGTGAACTGCTTGTTTGTGTCCAGTCATCCTCACAGAGCAGCCAGAAACAAGTTCTGGCACCTTAGCAGCCATTACAGCTGATCAGGGGAACCTGAATTTAGTCAGTCCCCGAAAGAGTATTGCTAGTAATAGAGACTAGGATAGCTGTGTGTTGGGGGCATAGAGAAAAAAAAATGTTAAAAATAAGTAAGTTTAAAATGCTTTCTACATGTGCCATAAATGGAAATGTGGTCCTTTATTTTGAAAACATGCTTTTAATTCTGCTCATTCCTTGGTTTTTTAAAACATTGTCTGTCTACAGGATAATTAAAAATTTTTGCTCATTATTTAGCGTAAATTTGGTAAGAGTGGAAAATGCATTGATCTAAAGCCAGTTGTGTATTTGTTTCTGTAAAGTTTAATATAATTAGTATGAAATATACTAATTTCTGTTGTTCTGTTTTCCTCATGGGAATTTTTTTCTAAAAACAGCCTCCCTTGTTCTGAATGGCACTCATCAGAGCGTGTACTCTGACTCCAGGCCTTGGGCCTGGGCTTCCTATGTTAAAAAGAAACTTGAGGGCTCTACCTGTGAGGCTGGAGCCCTGAGCAGCAGGAGCCCCCTCCTGGCTCCAGCCCCCTCCCAGCCAGTGGAGGCGGCAGAGGCAAAGATTCCCAGGGCTCCGGCTTCTGTCACCTTCAGCTAGCTGCATAAGGCCTTCCCCCATCATGCCTGCTGCTGGCCAGAGGCAAATGAGTGTGTCATCCCTAAAGCAGTTAGTCTTTTGGGTCATGGTTCCCTTTGAGGAACTGATAAAAACTATGGGCAAAACGTTTGCACATAGCTTCAGGGGCTGCCGTGAACCCCTGTTCCACAGTAGGGGCAGACACTAATGCCCAGCTCAGGTCGGCAGAGTTACAGGCCTTTGCTAAGTGCAGAGGCAGCACGCTCTCTGTGACCTAGGGGATAACTGTGTTCCTGAGCTGCGTTTAATAATAACCTGTTCAGCCGGGTACCGGGAGAGGTAGAGGAGAGCCAGCAAGCTTGTGCTTTCGCTGACTAGGAAGAGCCTGCATATGGTTGCAGCAGTCTGCGTCCGTGTGGTTTTGTATGTACGTTACTAGGAGAAAATATTAGGACAGACTTTTCAATATCCTCTTCCCACCCTGTTCTTTGGTTTTCATTCATTCTATTTCACATAATCCCTCAACTTTTATATAGAACAACCAAGTGCTGTGTTGAGACTTGACTGGGAAGCCAGACACCACATCTGCCTTACACAGGGATGAGCGGTCTGGTCTCCTGGACTGTTCCTTTAGTATTTGCTCAAATTTTATCGAAGAGAAGACTTTTCCTACACTGAAGTATGTTAACAGTACTCTTTCTTCTTACAGCTTGTACCTCCTTTTAAACCTCAAGTAACATCAGAGACAGACACCAGATATTTTGATGAAGAATTTACAGCTCAGACTATTACAATAACACCACCAGAAAAATGTAAGTAAATCTAGAAGGCAATTGATAGGATTCTAATATAATTGAAGAAAACGGTCGCTTTTTTAATTGGATATTTTCAACATTAAATTCCACAGTGACTTATTCCATTCAAGAATAGGGAATTCTCAATGTGGAAAGACAGGCAGCTAAGGGAAAAGTTTTTTGAGTAAAAAAAATTATATATGGAAAAATTATAGACTTGAGAATTATAGACTAATTAGCCCTTTCTGGCTGGTCTCCAAGAGATTGTTTTGACAACAGCTGAAAGGATTCTGAAATAGGGACTCCCCCACTGCTCATTCAGGCATCACCTTCCGAATTTTGCCAATTCTCATCTCCTGTGGACTTAGTAGTTTTTAAGTTCACCTTAAATTATCACTCTTTTTTACTTGGTTTTGTCTCAAGCAGTCATTTCTGTGAAGACATAATGTAGTTTGCTAGTAATTTTTGATACTAGAAATTAAATTCCGTATCTGTTAAAACTGATGCATTCATGCATCCCACGTGCACTGTGTGTGCCCCTCACTTTGAATAAATACCCTTCCCTCCAAGGAAGGCAAATGTGATCAAATATAATTTATAAACATTCTCTCTACTGATGATCTGTATCATCAGTAGTGTAGGAATGTGGATCAAATTGTGTTTCAGGGACAAATTTGGATAGGTAAAAGATTTCTTCAAGTTGCACATCTTTTGACTCACAATAACATCATATTCGTCGTTTTTTGTTTTTTTTTTTTATATCCTTTTCTACATTTCTTCTCCTTTCTTTCCTTTTTAAAAGGCAGGTTAGTTGATAGTGCTGATTTACACTGCGTGTCCATGACAGGGAAGATTGCAGTGAAGTCCTGTTCCAACTCTGGACGTAGTGAATCGATGACAGCCTTGAAAGGCAAATGAGGAGTCATCTAGGCCAAGAGTCTTTAATCTGGGGCCTGACAGCAGGAGGGACTGAAATGAAAAATATGATTATGTGTGCATATGCTCACTTTTTTTGGACTTGAAAGAAGTTAAAAGCCTCTTAACTTTCATTTTATAAGGGAAGAAATTAAAACCCAGAGAGAAGTGAGCTCCCCGGTCCCACAGTTAGTGTTAGCCGTAGTCCAGAGCAGGAATCATTGCAGGGCCTGTGCCCAGGTTACGTTGTGAAATGGCAGTATGTTGAGGTGCCACTCATGGTATGTCACCAGTGGTGGGCAGAAGGTTTCATTGCTAGAGCCAGAGTCTCTGAGAGTTGAAGACGATGCTAGGAGCCTGTGGAGTTGTCGGCAGGTAGCTAAGGGGGAGCAGTGGGCACAACCTTGGCACAGCCTCCCGGCCCAGCGTGAGCTGCTGGAAATTCTGGGCAACACCAATGAGTTGTTGGATTGGCCTAGGGGTACTTCCCGCCCTAGAGCAGGGCCTCATCATTTGGATACAATCTTATTTGTAATTAGCCCACGTCATTCCCCTGCTTAAAACCTTCCAGTGGGTCCACTGCACACTAAGGCCAAACTCCTCGCCCCGGCTACGCAGCAGCGTCTGATCTGAGTCACGTCCTCTCTGGCCTTGTCCTGTCCCGTCTCCACGGTCCCTGGGCTCCCACCCACCTGAACACACCTTGCTTCGCTCTGCTTTGGAACTTGTGTTTACCGTTCTCTGCGCCTGGAATGCTCTTTTTCCTAGACATTGCGTGGATAATTCTTAATTGTCCTTCAGATCTCTTTAAATGTCACTTTCTCAGAGTGATGATTGATGTCACTTTCTCAGAGAGCTCTCTTTAGCCACTCAACTTAAAAAATAGTGCAGCCCATCGGGCACCATCCCTCCACTCCTTAATTCTGTACACTAATAACTTTACTTGCTAATATTCTTCTGGTTAATTAGTTTGTTTCTTTGTTTACTGTCTGTTTTTTCAGCGAGGAGGCAGTAGCTTGGAGAAGAAGGATTTGGTTTGTCTTAGTCACCAGTAGCCCCAGCTTGGAATTAGGTACCTGGCCCCGTGTATGTATTCAGTGACTTCAGTGAATACGTGTTAACTGGACAGAGATTTTGGTGAGGCCTGGTAGTTTCAGCGCCAGAGGAGGCCAAGCTCTCTCCAGACAGTGCTGTCACCGATCGCTGCCCAGAATTTGTGTTCGGCGCCCCTCCTCACAGGGAGCATGGGAGGGCCAGGTCCTAGCACGTCTCTGGCTCACAGCCTCTCTGAGACACTCCTGTTTGTTAAATAGAGCTTTTGGAGTTTGTGAACTGTAGTTTTTAGGACAACTAAATGAGTTATACTGGAATCCATAGAGATAGGTAGGCTCTGTAAATGCAAAGCGCTGAGGACATACTTTACTCCAAATACTTAAAGGTAAAATCCCAGTGTGGAAGAGTGATGGGGTTGAAAAAGCCCTGGGCTCAGACCCCACTTTGTGTCCCGACTCTGTGTCTTGCTAGCTCTGGAAGGTGGCGAGTCACTTTGCCCTCTGGAAGAGGTGGGTGCGGGCCGATCATCTCTGGGAGCCCCATCTTTCCTCTGCCTGTGCCTGAGAAGCCGTCTCTTTAGGAAAGGCATCCAGAGTTCCGTAGGTTTGAATAACCCTATTTTTCTAATTGTATTTAAGAACCAAGTTAGCCAATCCATAGTGTTTTTTGTTCTGTGACCCACTGCCTGAAGATGGCAGGCCCAATACAGTAAATACCTAGTGGAAAGGAGTGGGCAGGGACAGAGGGCGTGGGGGTGGGGCTCCTACCAGGGCGCTGCGAGTGGGAGTGGCCCTGCCTGATGCTGGTCGAGAAACGTGCTTCCTGTGGCGCCACCTGTGACTGACCAGGACATACACAGTCAGGGCCTGAGGACGCTGTGGACCTGCCATCATACTTCGCAGTTCAGGGTCTCTTGAGAGAAGAATCAGAAGAAAGCTCAGCGGGGTGAGCTGCGGCCAAGCGTAGGCACCAGCAGCCTGTCCTCTGCGGCTCAGGCCAGCGCAGCTCTCAGCACCAGGCCGCGGGCCGGGCTCTCGCTGCAGGGAGAGGCCTCAGCGGTTGTGGACTGCAGCACCTGGGCTCCCCTGGGCTCTCCTGGGCACCAGGGCGGCGTTTTCACTTGGATGGTCCCTGGATGTAGATTTCCCTAAAGATGCAGATCAAAGAAGCCACAAAACCCAGAACTGTGATTACATTTAACATGATCTTTTCTTCTTGCGACTTTGAATGGCGTTGCTGGTGAGAAACCACTGCAGCTCTCTCGCTGCTAAAGGAGAGGTTTTGTTCATAAAAGCCCACAGTAGGACCATTATGTTAGCGATGGTCTTCCCACTTGCCACCTTGCTTTTATAAAACAGAATGGAGTTATTTTTTAGAACAAATCAGCAGTTAGAAAGGCAAATGTTCCTTTTTTACAAACAGCTGCAGTAACATGCCAGATTGTCCTCACTGGTGTTAATTAATTGAACAGATTTTGGAATGTGTCGTCTTGCATTATATCCATTAATGGTCCTCTGCCTTCCTCTTAGAGAAAAAGAGGATTTCTCTGCTTTCCTAGTAGCTTTTGCTGCCATATAATTACATCTGTTAAATGTTCTAAAAATTAGACAACTGATGCTGCCTGGATCCAGGGATTCAGATGTACAATGCAGTTGATCATCTAGTTTTCTCTTTCCAGATGTGTGTGGTGGTTGGGGTTTTTTGCACTGTTCATGTCCGTTATCATCATTATTCCTTCTGAACCTCCTTTCAGAGCAGGAACGTATTTATGTACCTTGATGGATGCGAAGGGCTGGCTGGGGCAGTTGGCTACCCTGTCAGCTGTCACTTCCCTGGGGCTCCCCTCCTTCCACAGCCCCACTCACCCATGCAGCAGCCAGGGCCCAGGGGACCCCTCATTCTTGCCCATCTCTACGGCCAGACTAGAGCACTGGAGGGAGCTGGAGGGAGAGTGTGATGTAATTGGCTTTAAAGGAGATCAAGATGTGGGGCCCACACATGGTTCTCTATGAGATTACATTTCTTTATGTTCAGAAAGGGGGTGAATTTGTTACTAAAGTGAGAGAATGAAGACTCTCTTTTGACTCTCGGCTAACAGTGCAGCCTCATAGCAGTAAATACTCCTTGGAAAGGAAGTCCAGCCTCTTCCCCTGTCAAGAGCCTGGCTGCCTGGGCTCCAGGCCTCTCCAGCCTGGTGCAAGGCCTGGTCGTGGCCAGACAAGCACCAGGCTTCCTACACTTGCTGTCCAGGGCTCTGCGTGTTCACTGTGCAGAAACACACCCAGCAGAACAAAGCTGCTAGTGGGGCAAACCCTTTCCTTGAAATGTGATTAGTACTTGTCAGAGTCTGAACATTAAGATTTCAGCCACCTTTCATATAGAGAGTTTTTATACTTTGTGACTCAAAACAGATATGCCATCCTCAGGTCCTACCGTCTTTAGTATATCTGAAAATACTGTGAAAGGTATTTGATTTAAAAGGTGGATGTGTTTTGCTTGATACCTAAGCAGTATTTTATAAGCAGGCAGAGATTTCCCTACATTACAGTACTATCTGGAAGTGCTGACTGTAGATTAAAAGGTCTGCTCGCAGAAGGAGGGCGGTTTACACAGAACAGAGAGACACAAATCCTTGATGGATTGAGCACCATATAGTACAGGGCTATAAATTTCAGATAGCAACTTGATCCTGTTTCTATTAAAAATAGAATATTGAACAGAACACTGAGGAAAAAAAAAAAGCAGGAATGTGTGCTGTTCTTCAGAGGCGTGCAGAGCACCATCATTTGCTGTGTGACAGGGTCAGGGCATACCACGCAGTGGGTCTGGCCCATGTTCTTTCTCCCGTTAGGCGAAACTGATACTCCCTAGAGAGGCCGGGAAGTACAGAATTGGTAATGTATTTCCTATATGTATGGAGGAAATAGAATTTTTTTGCTTGAAGAAAAGACAGTTGGGTATTTGAAAGACTCTCACTTATTTCATGCAGGACAGTATATGATCAGAGGCATTTTGAGTGGAGCAGAGGGATTTAATGGTTGCCTCCCCTACAGACAGTGAGCCCTGAGGATGGGAAGGACTTTGCCTGGAGCCCAGAGCAGATCAGATGCACAAGGAATCTGGGCTGAGTGACTGAGTGCATGGCCACATGTAAGGAAGAGCATCCTGGCAGTGCAAGATTTTAATCATGGGAATTGTTATGGGAAGACGTTGAGTGATTGTTTGTAATCTTTCTAGTGCAAGGAAACAGGGAAGAGGAAAGTTGAGGAGCAGCTTCAATGGAAACAGTCTCTTTCCATGCCTTTCAAGTCTCCCCGTTTGTTTTCTGATGAGCTAGTACTTAGCTACTGGCATCTTTCCCTCTTTTTCCTTGTCTTAGTCTCTTTTTTCTTGTTTAAAGGTTTATTGTAGGAAAATTAGGAACAGTGAGTTAAGACAGATATTAGATGTGGAGTAAAGAGTGTAAAATCTTAAACATGTAATCAGGGGCTCAGATGAGATGGAATCACAATAAGCTTTATTTTGCAATCACACCTAAAGCACCATGAAGAAGAGATATAGGCATTTGGGGGACAGATTGATACTGAATTCTAGGCAGATACTTTGGCTGCCTTAGGATTCACAGACTTTGTAATTTTGATGTACATAGTTTTATGAAATTGAAGGTTATTGAAGATCATTTGTTCCTTCTTATTTTAAAAATCTTGTCTTCTTCGATAGTAGTTTTCCACAGTTTGAGTCCTGAAATATTAGTGTCTTGAAGATGATTTGATAGTATTATGTCTTCGTAGGTCATGTGTTTGAAAATGACATTTTTGAAGTAAGTGTAACCATTGTGTGTTTTAGTGATTAACACAAGTTTCTGGGCGCTTTTGCCTCTGCTAATCTTTTTATGTCAGGAGTTAGAACTATGTAGATCAGAGATAATGTTGCAAGAAATAAATATGAATTAAAATAGCTGTTTGTGCCGGCAGATGATGAGGACGGCATGGACTGCATGGACAATGAGAGACGGCCGCACTTCCCTCAGTTTTCCTACTCTGCAAGTGGCCGGGAATAGGTCTCTTACTTCTGCTACTTCACCGTCATCGTAGAGTTATTACTGAAAATGATTCCTGGACATCACACCAGTCCCAGCTCTTACAGATAGCAGGAGCACCTTCAGACGCCCCAGACCAGTCCAAGGTCTTCACCCCTCGCCGCCTTTCACTCACACGAGAACACACATATACGCAAACACTCGACTTTTTGTTTTTGCATGAAATTGTATCTCAGTCTAAGGTCTCATGCTGTTGCTGCTACTGTCTTACTATTATAGCAACTTTAAGAGGTAATCTTACAGTCTCTGGAAGTCATGAGCCCACCGTTCATTTGTGCACCAACTGTCATCTTCTGACCTTTTCAGCTTTTGTTTCTCCCTAACAGTGAAGGCTACATGAGATACACTGATTCTAGGTACATTTTTTAACTTTCTAGAAGAGAAATCAAAAACTAATTAGACTAAGAAGATTTAGTTTATAATACAGAACAAGCAGTTGAAGTGTGGTCATGTGCATATGCAAAATTTTAATAAAGCAGATCAGATCAGTGCATAAAGTAGGTATGTATCACTGAGATCCGGCTGGAATTCATTAGGAAGCATTTGAGAGAAGGACTGAGCAACGGTTAAGACAGAGATATACATACATAAACTTACATTCCTGTTGGATACTGCAGAGGAAGCCTGCTGTTCAACACGGACGTCCAGATTCCATGGGCAGTTGTTGGCAAAGGAACACTTTCTGCCGAGGAAGGAGGCATATGTACAGCAGAGTCAAGGTCACTTAAAGGGTCTGTGATACGATTTGCACCAGAGAGTATTTCCCCCGCCCCGTGCTTGGAAACCTTTTTCCTTTCTTGCTACTATCACCTCTGATGGCTGAAGAATGTAGACAGGTGTAATGATCCTGCTTTTCACCAAAATTTGTACACCAAGGTAAACAGGCGTTTGCCTTACTTGTTTTAATTTTTTTATTTTTAGTTCTACGTGAATTAGCTTTTTCTCGGATGTTAAAACTTTGAATGTCCTTTTATGATTTTGTTTATATTACAGTAGTATTTATTTTTTAGTGATAAGAATTGTATGTCATGTTAGCAAATGCAGCTCCAACTTACATAAAATAGACTTACTGCAGTTTATTTTGACCCATGTGCAAGGAATGTACACGCTGATGAGAACCATGCACTTTTTCTCCTATATAAACAAATTTTGATGAGGCTCTGAAATTGTACATATAGGTTAGAGTTTGGTTTTGGGAGAAGAGATGCTGTCACTTAACCCCTTGGTGCTAAAAATGAGAAATCCCCAACTCTCCATGCCAAGGGGTTGAAACCAGTGAGTGTTGATGTTTGCTCTTCTGAGAATGGAAGTGTGCTGACGGCCTGGCAGTATACTGTAATGAAGCAAATTGAGACCTGGGTGATAAGAAATGAACTTTACTTGGCAAAATGAACACATCTCGAGTAGTTAACGAAGTGGGCAGTTAAAGGATAAGGACCTAGTGTGTTTATTCTGATCATGGTACATTTATCACTGAATTAAGCCATCAGGGAAAAAACAAGACAAAAAAGAACACCTCCAACTTTTCTTTTTCTGTATATACTCATGTCCTCAGATTCCAACACTTCTCACTGAAAGGGGACATGTATGCAAACCTCATCTTTCTCCTTCATTAATGATGATCTTCAGATTAAACCCTTTGGTGCTAGGAGCTGACATTTTCCAAAGCAGCCTATGAAGTCCAGGGGACGGGGGGCCCTTCCTGTGGCAGTCAGGAGGCTTCCCGACTCCATGGAGCAATCGTGGAGATGTACTTAGTTAAACTATCTGACAGCTCCCAAATGGAAGACTACAGCATGGTGTAGTGCTGTGATTGCGTTGTATGAAAGAGCAAGTGACTTTCTGAGCAGGATGAATCATATTCATATGCAGATGTCTTAGCCTCTTGACGCTGGAAGTGTGGATTTATAGATATGAAACCACTGCTGGCGGTGGGTGGGCCACTGGGACTGACGGGGGGTTAAAGGGCATTTTACTAAGGCAGCTAAGACATATTCAGACATAGATTTTATCCTAATTTTTCATATTTCTACCTGAGTGAAGTTCATCCTTAATATTGAGTAGGAAGTTACAGTAAATGGTAGTTCATTCTTTCGTACACATATAGCTCAACTTTTTTTTTTTCACTTGGAATTATGTTGAATGTTTCACTTTGACAAGAAAGTAGACTAGGTCTGTCCTGTAAGTTGTCTTGTATCCATTGTATAAAAAGGAAACATGAGAGAAAGAGAGGACAGCTGAGCTGGGCTGGTGTTCAGAGCATTCATTTATTCAGAGGGAAAGTATGACACCATACACTAAGCACACTGAGAGTTTGGGCTTTTTTCCAAATCTTAAGGTGATTTCCATGACCTTGGCCAAGGACACTTCCTAAAGATTCAAGGTAGCGTTGACTGTGCCCCAGGCTGGCTGCTCTGCACAGCTGGCTCCCCCTCCCCAGCCAGTGCCCGGGGCTCAGTCCTCAGTTCTGTACCCACTCTGAGATTCTGTGAGTGTCACACAAGGTGTTTTCTTGGCTTCAATCTTGAGAATTCCTTACTTTCACTCCCTGACCTCAGTCAGCTGGCGTAGAAAAACAAATGTGTTTAGATGAAGATTCTGAAGCTTCCCTTGTGTCTGCCCTTAGCTGAAGTTTTGGATTCTGGCAGATGGAAAGGCCTGAACCGGGAGCCACTCTCTTTGAGTACAGAGTTCCGGCTCTGCGGACTCCATCCTGTACCGAGTCTGCCTCTTGCCATGATGCAGCTATCTTGGAGGAAATGGGCCGTTTCTGCTTGGATTTTCAGGAGGGCTGCTCACAGCTTTGCTTTCCACACTGACTACATAGCATTATTCCGGTGTTTTCCATTTCCCATACCTGATTTCCGGCTTCTTAAAGCTGACTGTTCTTGCAGGGGCCACTTGCCTCTCTTCGAGTCCAGAGTAAGGGCCCCCCCACTAACTGCAGGGTCTCTGTATCACACCTCAGTGTACACACTTTGCTGCTACTGTTTGTACTGTCCACAGTAGAATTTCCTTACCTTGCTCCTGGTAGTGCATTACAGGCAAGCATGAAATGTAAAGTATTTATTTAAATAAAAAGAAAACCTCTAAATTGGTAATTGAATTACCTCCCTGTAGCTTTATAGTTTGTGACATTTCTTGACCTTGCTAGTTCTTTCATTAGATCCGCGCAAGATCTAGTCATCTGGTTAAGGATTTTAAGCAGACGCAACTATGAACCCAAGAAACTGTATTACTATTACTGTTGGTCATACTAAACCTGTTTATTTCCTTACGTATATGACCCACAAGGATGTGAAATAACGACAAGAAACTGTTTTTGTACACTGTACATCCTTAGTATTTTTACACGTATATGATAGGGATGCACATTATTTTCCTTCGTACAGACAGCTTAAATAAAGCACTATGTCAATCTGCTACTTCTCTGTTTATTGTTGTTGGACGTGGTTCTGCAATCTCAGAAAATTAAACATTAGACTTTTCTGGAAAAAAAAAGATTAATAGCTCCACCTGGTATGAACCTATTCTATTTAAAATGTGACAGGAAAGTATGTAAGTTTCTTATAGCTCCAAACACAGAATTATTTTGTTTCTTCAAAAAAATGGCAATAGTGCAGTTATACAAACTTTGATGAAGGGATCCTTCCAAAGGGGAGATGCTGACCTCTCAGCGATGGGTTTAGGCCAGATCTGTGACACCAGAGACGGACTAGGTCTCTTTGGAGATTGGTTAAGCCCAATCTTTACACCATGTGGTTTGGACCCAGAATTCTTAAGAAGCATAGCTCACTAGTAATGTCTTCCTGATAATGTGTTGCTCTGCATACTTCTTTCTTAGAATATATTTTTAAAACTTCAGGGCAAATTAGCCAACTTAGACATGGGTGATAGATGGATAGGAGGGCTGGCCTATGGTCTGATTTATCCAGGAGCATTCTGGATGGGGCCTTTTTCTGATTTTACCTCATAAACCTACTGTTGTAGAAACTTGGCTTTGCTCCTGTGACTGTGCCAGATAGGGGAAGGCTTTGGGACCAGAGTTGGTCAGGCACGTTCGTGTATGCCACACAGCCAAACGGGAGGGCCTCCTCACACGGGCGCCTCTCAGAACCGCTGGGGTTGACAGATCCAGGAGGCTAACATAAAGTGACCTCTGTAATTATTTAAAGGTGCTATTTTTAGAATATTGTGTAATTTATTTACTGTTCCTGAAACAGAATTAGGGACAATTAACATGTGACAACCTTTATGTCTAGCACATTTGATGAAATCAAAAGGCTTCTAAATTTGAACAGAAGTTCTGTCCTTCCAGGCTGGAACCGTGTCCATGCGCAAGAGGCTCAAATGGTCTTTGTGGGTGTATCGTCCCACTGCCTCCGAAGCCTAAGCCAAAGCCACGTCCATGAGAGGCCATGGTGATGGTGGTAGTGGTGGTGACGGTGTTGGTGGTGACAGAGCGCTGCTGGGAGGACGGCCTGAGGTCAGGGACTAGTCCTGACTGCAGCCTTGCCCTTGCTGTTCCAGTGTCATCCTCAAGAACAACACAACACTTTCAGTGCCCATTTTTATTACTTTAAAGCAGTTGAGGGTTTGTGTATAGTAGAAATACTATTTTAAACTAAAACAATGATCTGTGTACAGGTATTTGATAGAATTCTAAGTAAATTTTGTAATTTCATGAAGTACGTTTTTAGGCTCCCTCTCAGTTACTGCATTTTGAAGAAGAAACCTGACGCCACCGAGCCAAAGATGCTTTTTGTCTGTTTTTGTTGTTAACAGAGTGGAGAGGATAATGCTTAGTGCTTCCTGGTGTCTTCTGACTGTGCACAAATTAGCAGGATGATAAATAATGGAGGCTTACAGGATGTTGATTAAAAGCAAAGGTGAAGGATGCCATGTGCAGATCATCAAGAGGGAAAGAAGCAGGAAAGGCAGGAAGAAGGTTTGGTCCTTCACACCCTTTGGCCTAGTTAAAATACGTGCCTTTTTTGGTATTTTTTTCATCATTAAAAGATAAAAAGGAAACATTACAATTCAAGTCTTCAAAAAGTTTATTTATTGAAATTCATATGTGTAACAAAGCATACAAGTGAGCAGATATAAAAACATACTAACTTCAAGCCATTTTGGAAAACATACACCAGGAGGTCTCCTCATCTAGTCTCAGACTTCAGCTCCAACCCGTCTGCCCTGCAGGGACCACTTGGCAGCGAATGTGGCAATGACGACGCAGCTCACCGCAGTCCGGGGCGGTGTCCACTGGGGAGGTCGCAGTGCATTGTGGCATCTTACGTACAAATCAGATGAATGTAAATATCTCTTTGTAAATCATTTATTTCACTCTGTTTCATCCAGGTCAGCAATCAGATTGTGGCATGCTGGGTAACTGGAAAAAAATGATAATAAAAAGTAAGTTTAAATAGATCATGTTCTTCAATGTGATTTGTCTTCCTACTGGTTTAGTCACTTCTTTCCAAGGTTTTTGAGAAAATTCTTTTGCTAAAAATACAGAAATTATATTAACCAATTGTATGCAAAATTTATAGGACTATAACGTGAACTCTTGTTTTAATGCTTTAAATCTGAAAACAACCTGATTCTGGACATTTGTGTGTCTCTTAAATAAGGCTGATCTGATGACAGGACTTGGCCAAAGAGCCATCTCTGTCCCCACAGGCATGGGAAAGGAGACACTGATACGTGCTAGAGTCTGTTTACTGAAAATTGCTCAGACATTACAGTGAGTAAAACTAGACCAAAAAACAGGATATAGATCAGGTGTCCCTGAGAAATTCCTGGTGAAATGATACAAGCTAAAACCTCCTAGTTTTTCAATGCAGACTATGTATTTTAACATATATAAAGGCATTTTTACATGGAAACCACCTCCCACAGGCTGGAAGAGGGAATTTGGTGTATGTGGTCTCTCAGTTTTAAATAGAATAAATGTTTCAAAACTAGCCCATGAAAACTGGGTTGAGGGAGTCACAAGTTAGGAAATCTGTATTCACTGCTGCCTGCCCTGGCTGACGTGGCTGTTCAGATTAGTGCAGAATAAACCAGGTCAGGAAGTGGTGTCAGAAACCACTGGAAATAGTTACATTCCACAAAACATTTCTCAAGTACCTTCTATGTACTATGTGGGAAAATGAGTCAGACATGGTCCTTGCCCTCCAGGAACGTGACATCTCGGAGAAGATGGGGACTGGGCAGAGGGCTAAGGTGGTAACTACCAAGTCCCCATTTTCACTTCAACAGAGAAATCAGAATGCAGAGCAGGGTCATAGGCCTGCCCTGTCTCTGGCTGGGTGAGACTCGTCCTCAAGAGAAACAGGTGGACTCTGCACTCCCAAATAGAGACTTGCTGAGCTAGAATCAGAGAGGGCTCTTGTTAACCCAACCTAGGCCTCGATTACAGGACAATGAGTGAAACCCAGATCAGAGTTTGCACAAAGAAACGTGAAAATCAGTCTTGCCTTGCCTGTTTACATTTCAAGTAGATTTCCCAGTGTATGTGAGGCACTCCTCATGACTTTTTTTGAAGTATAGTCAGTTATAATGTGTCGGTTTCTGGTGTACAGCACAATGTCCCAGTCATGCATATATATATATATACACACATATATTTATTTTCATATTCTCTTTCATTAAAGGTTATTACAAGATACTGAATATAGTTCCCTGTGCTATACAGAAGAAATTTTTTAAATTTATTTTTGTAGTGGCTAACATTTGTAAATCTCAAACTCCCAAATTTATCCCTTCCCACCACCCCCTTTCCCTCCAGTAAGCATAAGATTGTTTACTGTGTCTGCAAGTCTTTCTGTTTTGTAGATGAGTTCATTAATGTCCTGTTTTTTTTCTTTTTTTAGATTCCACATATGAGTGATACATGGTATTTTTCTTTCTCTTTCTAGCTTATTTCACTTAGAATGATGATCAGTAGGTCCATCCATGTTGCTGTAAATGGCATTATTTTATTCTTTTTTAATGGCTGAGTGATATTCTGTTGTATAAATATACACAACTTCTTTATCCAGTCCTCTGTTGATGGACATTTAGGTTGCTCCTGTGTCTTGGCTATTGTAAATAGTGCTGCTATGAACATTGGGGTGCATGTATCTTTCTGAATTAGAGCTCCCTCCAGATATATGCCCAGGAGTTGGACTGCTGGGTCATATGGTAACTCTACTTGTAGTTTTTTTAGGAATCTCCATACTGTGGCTGCACCAAACTACATTCCCACCAACAGTGTACGGGGGTTCCCTTTTCTCCACACCCTCTCCAGCACTTACCGTTCGATAAACCTCCTAGAAGAAAACCTAGACAAACATTCTCTTACATAAATCTCAGCAATGTTCTCCTAGGGCAGTCTACCCAGGCAACAGAAATAAATGCAAAAATACACAAATGGGACCTAATTACACTTACAAGCTTTGGCACAGCAAAGGAAACCATGAGTAAAACAAAATGACAACCTGTGGAATGGGAGAAAACATCTGCAAATGATGCAACTGACAGAGGTTTAATTTCCAGAATATATAAACAGCTCATACAAGTTAATAACAAAAAAAAAACCACCCAAGCCAAAAATGGGCAGAAGACCTAAACAAGCAATTCTCCCATGAAGACATACAAATGGCCAATAGGCACAGGAAAAAATGCTCAATATTGCTAATTATCAGAAAAATGCAAATCAAAACTACAATGAGGTATCACCTCACACCAGCCAGGATGGCTGTCACTCAGAAGTCCTCAGGACAAGTCTGTGGGAGATCAGTTTAGCACGTGTGCAGCCCTCTCCCTCTGGCAGGGCAGGAGGCTCCCCTGGCGCCCTGAGGAAGTTGTGTCTGTGTGCGGCCTCAGGGGGGCCCCACAGGGCTTCTGAGCAGCGCAGGGAGGCCGTGGGTCCCGGGGCCCCACCGCTGCGGAAGGGGCACCCTCTGTCCTCAGACGGCCACCAACTCCATCTGCCCATTAAACACAGGATCTCGGAGAGCCAATCTGCCTCCAGTCTTGATCAGTCGGCTCGTGGCCGGCTTGAAGGACCTCCTGGCCCACAGACGGACAAGCTGCAGCTGACCGGGAGCCCCAGAGATGGTAGCTTACTTTTTAACTCTAAAGACTCAGGGGTGTCTCTGAATACGAGGGCAAGCATAAACCACAACAGCCACATTTCAAAAGAAAAATTTAACTGAACTTCAGGTAGGAAACACACCCATAACACGCACAACAGAGAACAGTTAAGACATTAAGTAGAAGGAAAATGCATTGCGGGAGTTTTTTAACCAAGCTCCAGGAAACGAGCATTTCTCATCAGGGGTCTTTGCGGTTCCTGTGACTCCAGGCTCCCCAGGACCTGACCATCACCTGACCAAGACCCTGCTGGGGGAGGGGTTCAGCCTGCTTTTCTCTCCCGGGAGCAACTCGGCCATCACTGTCTTTGGTCGGTTTCCTCTTTCATTTGGTTTTGAGGCGAAGCCCAGTATTCCTCCCCACTTTCATATCACAGTACTTACCATTCACTGCTCCGTCCCCTCACCCACCACTGCCCAACCACGGTGACCATTCAGTAAATGTGACGATGAGTAATTGACCCTAATTACATCAACTTGCCTGCTAAACACAGCACTTGCTGTCACCCTCAGATCTTTACTAAGGAATGTTTCTGGGTTCTTCCCCCCGGCCAGTGGCATGTCCACAGAGAAGCTTTAGTTATCGCCCAAATCGGGCTCATCTGCCATCACTTCTTAGGGATACTAGCCATGCCTGCTCCCAGAAAGTTGGTTCACTGTCCACACCACAGTGGCCACAGTCTGGCTGTAAGGGAGACAAGGGCGTGTGTGCCGGTGGGCATCAGCCGGTTTGAACTGTGGGTTGAGCCCTCAGCCACCATCCTCCCACCTTGATGACAAGTGTGCCTTCAGACTTGTTACCAAGGCCCCTTGCTGTTAGCCCTCCTAGGTGGTGTGGCCACAACTGCAGTGGCCAGTGGCTGCCCTCCAGACTGAAGAGGGCTGAAGGTACCCTGGCAGCTGCTCTTCTGAAGTGCTGTCCGCAGATGACACAAACGCTCCAGGACTGCAAGCCCGCGATCACTGACCTGTTTTCTTTGTTCTCATTTTAAACCCTAACAGAGCCTTCTCTCCACAAATGCTGGCTTCCGTGTCTAATTTGTTTCTGAAGTTTAACTTTAAATTCAGAGTTTAAAAAATGAGTCTCTCTGGGTGACCTGAATTGTTCCCCAGGCAACCACGCCGTGGGGTCCAGCAGGCCTTCTCTGCCGCTTTGTTCCCAAGCCTGTGGCCCAGGGATGTCACAGTCCAGCGCGGCCCTGCCCACGGGGGTGCTAGCAGCCCCTGCAAACGGAATACCCATCCTTGGTCTCTCCCTTGCTCATCTGTAGATTTTCTGTTGCTGTGTGGCCAGGTCAAAAAGTGGGCTTGTCCTGTTTTTAACTAGAGAGGGCAGGATCCCTCCCCCAACCTTTGTCTGAGGCATTTCAAAGGTTGGCCTCTGTTGACAGAGATCCAGGGAAGCCACCAGTACCTGCCCTCACTACACCCCCACCTTGAGAGCCAGGCCACTGCGCTGCAACTTTCCCAGCCAGGGCCCAGCTGCAGGCCGCTGCCCCGGGAGAAAAAAGCCTCCCTCCCCTTCCAACCAGCCCAAGGCCCAGGGGATGAAGACCAGTCTCTCTGGAAGTTCATTTCCCAGTTTTCTTCACTCCACTTCTCCAGGCCTGATTTTTCTGTTTGTGTAAAAAGGATGTTAAATGATTTCTCCAAGTGGCCCTTTCAAGCCTGCAGGGATCTCAGTGCCACCCTGCTGTCTGGCCATCTCTTCCGGGCTCTGGTAATGCAGGGAGCTCCCTTTTAAAAGGAAGCTGGTTCTATTATTAGTTAGGTTTTTTTGTTTCTTTGTTTTTTTAGAGCAGAAACTGAGTGATGTGGAAGCTAAAAACTTCCCTGAAGGGCTACAGAACGAAGGTTTGAACCTGGGCAGTTTGACCTCAGAGTCCGGCTCTGTTTCATGCTGTTCCGGGCAGCCTGGGGGAAGGGCACGCAAGCGACCAGGGCTGACGTTTGTGGGATTCAGTAGGAATCGGATGTCGGGCAGCCTGGAACCAACAAGCCAAGTGGCCTATGGATGGTCACCGATTTGTCCTCACCAGTCCTCTGGGGAACCTGGTGGAAACGTGGCCTCAGACATGACTGCCAACCTGTGAGAAGGCGATTCTCCGCCCAGGGCTCACGGTCATGAACTCCGGGGAGAGGCCTGGGCCCGCCTCCGCCCAGCACAGACCACCGAAGCTCTGGCTGAGCTGCCCCTCCCTCGGCCTGCGCAGCTGCCAGGCGGGCAGGAGGTCACAGCAATGTCACCGCAGACCCTCAGCTCGTTCTTCCCTCTGGGCCTCCGACAATAAAAGCTCTGTGGCAGTCAGAGTGCAAGCCCCATTTTTTCTGGACTCCAAGGCCTGGCTTTGCTGCCTCCGGGGTCCGAAACAGGAGAAGAACTATAGAAGCCAGAAGAATGCAAAGGTAGAAGCAGGACAGACTTCCTTGCAGAAAGAGGCTGAAGACGGGGATTCCTGGGCTTCCCGGGAACCAGCGTCTTGAGCTGGACGTGGGGGGAAGCAGGGAGCCCTGCGCACAGGCAGGCGCGGTCCGAGCTGGAGGACACACGCCCGGGGCTGGCATCTGCTACGCCAGCCCTCCTCCCCAGCGCACACTCAACACGAGGTTCCTTCCAGAACCCGTGGGATCCCGGGTTTGTCACCTTCCAGCTTTCTTGAATCCCATGAGTCACGAGAACTTCCCCTGCACATGGGCAGGGGTCTGTGTTTTATAGGAACCATGTTTCCATGGTAAATAGATTTTAAGAATTCCCAAAGGACAGACAGTGTCACCAACAGCAGAGAGTGGAGCCTCTGGCTGCCTCATGTTTGAAAGCGTTAAAAATAAAGACAACATTGACATTTGGGGTTGTAATGTGACGGAATTACAGTCTTTTAAAGGCAAGAACCACTTATCTACACTACATGTAATATTCAGTGTTTTGTTCACTTGTCTAATTGGATTAAAATATTTAGCTCCCTTTAAAATCTTGATTGTGAATTTATATTGCAAAATGTAATGTCTGACTCGGGAAGCAATAAGTGGAGCAAATGTATCTGAAGCAATGTAAAAATTCAATTTATTTTTCTTCCATGAGTCTTATCCTGAAATTATTCACTCTTGGACAAACTGAACTCGTAACAGAAGAGTAAGTTTGGCTTAAATGAATCTGCATGCACTTTTCAATATTACCCATGCACAGGGCCTTTAGTTAAAAAAAAGAAAAGTTAAACTATGCTATTTGAGTTGCTTGGGGAGGCTTCTCTGAGGGTCACAAGACCCTGACGTTAAAAACGCAGCACCAGGGGGTCTTACGTCACTCTTAACCACACTCAGGCAGCAGGGAGTTAATGACATTTTAGCTGCATATGTTCAAGTTTATTTAAAAAAATATGCAAGTCACTTTGGTTGACAGTGTCTTGTACACAGTTTTGAAAGAATCAGGGCAAACTTTAACAGAGTCAGTTTTTATTTGAAAAATATTTTCTGGGAATGTATCAGTGTTTATTTTTGAGACTGACAATTCGGGTGAAAATCAGGATAAAAACAAAAAAACAACAATTTGGTTGAAATCAAATTGTTTGTTTTCATCTATTTAGAATTCTTTCCAAAAAATCTTGGTTCAGGAGGAGGCTTTTTAATTTATTTTATTCAGTGTATTTGCTGTTCTATTCAAGCACCATCTGTCCTGCAGGTAGCTAGCTTTGCAGAAGCTCCGACGTTAGCTGGGTGAAGCCCCCAGGGCTCAAGGAAGGACACCACAGACCCGGTGAACACCTCTGAGTCCCAGCTGGGCTCCTCTGAGGAAGCCCAGCCGAGCGGCCCTCAGGGGAGCTCACATTTCTGAAGCCTCCCCTCCCTCTCCTTCTGGTCACAAACAGGCCTCTCCTCCCTGGGTCATCATCTGTGTCTTTGTTTCGTGTGCTTGTTTTCAGCTCTCTTCACGAGTCCTTTGGTATAACGAGATAATGTCCATGATTTTGAATATAATCACATATGGCTGCTGGATCCACGCACAAGTTTAAATCAAATTAGAAAGTGCATTCACTGCCAAAAATGCTCTGAAGTCATAGGGCCAACTGATTAATCACCAATAAGTCGGCTTCAGATGCTGTTTTCTAAACTGTAAAAGTGATGAAGGGACTCAAAAGGCAGCCTCCCCAGACTGAACCCTGAGGACAGACCCAAACAGCCTGCTGCGACAGAGGCTATCAGAAAGCGAAAATCAGCTGGAACCATATTCATTGCCAAATAAATACATAAACAAAGAAAAGAATCTTGATGTAAATGCCAGTCCTCTAAGTGGACAGTTAATTTCCATTCTTTCCTGTCTCTCAGATGCCATTCTCCCCAAGAAAAGACTCTTACTTCCTAACCAGCTGGCACCACCTTCCCGGCCAGATGTTAGCACCCTAGGCACTGGGTCACAGACCTCTGACCCGGCTCCCAGCTGTCAGGCCTTTGCCGGAACTCCTCTGGGGCCCTTACCCTGGACACCACTCCCACCACTGCTGCCAGGGGCCGTCCTTCCCCAGCTGGGCCTGCCTCCCAAGAAGTGAGTGCTGCTCCTCCCGGCTGAGCTCTCGAAGGGTCTCCTGCCCCTGGAGAGAACAGAGGGGACTCGTGTTTGGAGCAAGGCTGGGCCAGTGCTTTCATGTCTCTATCTCTGTAAGAACCAGCAGAGCATTTCATAATGTTTTAAAAGCTCTTTTCTAGAAGGTTCCCCTCAAGAATGAAGCAGGAGAATTCATAAAGACATCGTTTATTATCAGTCCTAAACTAAGAACAAGTCCAAAAAGCAGCCTTGAGCTTGGCAATCAGCGCCCCGAGCCACGCCCACTGGGTCCCCGCAGGGCTGGCCCGGCTCTCGCCAGGCTGGCCACCACCGGACGGCCGCGTTTCAGGGCAAGACGGGAATTCTCACGGGCAAAAATGTCAGTGCGGCAGTTAGGCCTGGGACCAGCTCCCTCTGCCAGGCATGTTGTTGTGCATGTTTCAGAAGTTAAGCAGAAACAATTTGGAATAATGAACCCTTCTAAACAGGCTAGATGTTTCCTGTCAGAGGCCACAGGCCAACCGGAGGCCGGCATCTGCTGCAGGGCCCAGGGCTCGTGCACAGGAGCGAACTGGGGGATGTGACTCAGCTTCAGAGCAGCTGCCCAGGCCAGAAAACAGCCATTCTCTTTTGAGAATTGGGTAGACAGAGTTTTTTGGGTTTGACATGCAGAATTAAGTTATTATGCTTAATTCATCCAGGCTGAGGAAACAGAGGCCTTTAGCTAAATCACCTCGAAACCAGAGATGAGCCACAGGACTCTCTCGGGTAAGGGTGGGGTGGGGTGGATGTGGCTGGTCACTCCGAAACTCGGGGGGGAAGCGCCCTCCAGACACCTGCTGGGGGCAAACCGCAGCCTCTCTCATCCCCAGGGCTCACTGGCAGCTAAACACACGGCTCATGTTTATTCCATGGCACGAGGAGGCCTACGCCGCACGTGGGTGGAAAGAGCTGGCCTTCGGTTGAGATGTTTGGCCGAGAGCTTGCAAAACCGGGTCCCTGCCCCATCTTTGAACACTAGTATTTGCTACTGAAACCACTATTTCCTCTACCAAATTTTTCTCATAAGGTTCACATTAAAATAACTCCAAATGTAGTATCTGAATCTGAAAGATCCCTTTGGAGATGAGCCAGATGGGCAAGTACCAGACAGCACAGGGTGGTCAAATCATTTCTGTTGTTCAGGCAAGGGAAGAAAGACCTGCTCGTTTTTCTGAAGAAGTTTGAGGTTTTAGAGGGGTTTTTTTTAATGCATTTTATAAAAATTTTGCAATTCATTTGGCAATTATCAGGGTTTTAAAGCCCTGGAAGAGGTTTCTAAGCGTCGATAACCCATGTTAAGATCTGAGTAGATGTAAGGGAGGCAGATGGGGAGTTAAAAGGCAAAGCCCACAGGACAGTGATCTGGTCCAGGCTGGAGAGGAACCTGCCACACGCTCAGAGCTCATGCAGAAGACTCTCCACAACCTGAGTCCTGGGTCATTCTTGGCTCTTGGAGGCCAGGAGGTTCGCTTGTGCCATGAGCTGCAGTCCTTCCACCTGCCTGGATACCCGCTACCCTGATCTTTGGTTGGCACCACCCTGGACCCCTCCAAGGACCTGCCCAGACAGCTGGGTTCTGGTCTAGTTTAGGCTGCGCCTGCACACGTCCAAGGAGCTATGGGCACCACAGGGTGCGGCACTCCCTGGGCTTCTCACAGGACCTTCTCCAGTTTGGAGAGAGGGAAGGAAGAGAAACATTGACCTTTTTTTGGCCTGCAATATGCAAGAAATCCTGCCAGGTACCTCACAGCTGCCCTCACTGAACACTTCCAGTGTCCTTTGAGCGAGCTGGTAGAGTATCCACTGTGCACGTGTGGAAACTGAGGCTTAGAAGAGACTTCAATGACTTGTTCAGGGCCTCACAACAGTGGTGCACCCTGGAATCATTCTCTGTTCTTTCTGCCTCTAAACATTTTCAGAGGTTTTCAAACCCTAGTGTCCTCCAGAATTATCCAAAGAGCTCATTAAAAATGCAGGTTCCTGGGCCCTGCTCCCAGAGATGCTGCCTTGGTGTTTGCAAGGAAAGGCCCTGGAATCCATGTTCCTTCATTTATTTGTTCACAAGCATCCCAGATAACTATCTGACTGCAGGCTGTGGGGCTCACGCACCACCCGACCCTGCGAGCAGCCTCAGAGGCCCTGGGGAGACAGACACGCAGGCGTGTCTCTATCCCTGGGCCTGCGCTCAGTGACTGGCACCTGGGGTTGCTCACTTCCTATTTGTGGAACAGAGGGTTTTGGTGGGCTGAGTGGGAAAAGCTGCTCAGAGGATATCCATTTGGACACATGGTCATTTTGAAAATAGAACGAGATACAGTTTCTTATTATTTTCATTTCCAGATACATTTTCTCTATTAATCATTCCAAACACTCACTGCAAGACGTCCCCCGGGCACTCATGGAGCACCTGGGTGCAATCCTAATTAGAGGCCAAGTCCACAGCCAGCCCATGGACCACCTCATTATCCTGATAAATTGCTTGAAGGGGCAAAAAACACAGTCCCTCTGATGGGAAGAGAAGCAATTTAGAGGGAAAAGTTTCATTCAATAATCCAAACTCACCTGGAGACTTCTTTCCTCCACCATCCCTGCTGGTGGCCCCAAACCTAACCTGAACAGGGAAAGCCTGGGTTGTGGAGTCAGACTTAGGCGCCATTTGCACTGTCCCTACCTGCTAGCGGTATATGCTTCTGTGAGCCTCAGTTTCCCTATCTGTAAAATGGAGACAGTAATCAATCGTGCAGGCTTGTTCAAAGAAAGTTACTGCGTGTTATCTGTGTAACACCACTAGGCCCTCTGCAAGCACTCCAAGCCTTAGCTCAGTTGTCTATCAGCTGATTTAAAACAAGACTCCCGCATTCCTCTCACAATGACTCTCCTAACAGGAAGCACCTCTTTCTTCAACCAGTTCAAACTGTACATATCCTCCAGGGGCAGTTCAAAGCCAGCCTCCTCCAGAAAGCCCCCTGAGCACAGCGGCTGGCCCCACTCCCACTTTGCACACCCCCACTGCGGCGCCCGCACGGTGCGGCTTAGCCCTCACTCCGTGCGGCTCACTGATTCACGCCTACTCTCCCACACCAACTTGTGCTCCCTAAACGGGGAGCTTCTGTGTCCTCTGCTGGGCCCAGCACAGGCTTCAGGATCACCCCCCACCCCTGCCAGCTTATTCGCTAACCACGGTGACCCTGGGGACTTTAGCCTCGTAAGACGCGGCTCTGGGAAAGGAACAAGAAAAAGACCACGGGCACCCTGAGCATCAGGGTGGTGAGCCCGCCACGAGCGGTACCTGCAGTCTCAGACGTCCCACCTCTTCCGACAGGCTCTGTCTCTCCAGCAGGAGCTGGTTCTGCCTGTTGAGGAGCTGCACCAGCTGCTGGGCGGTGGCCTGGCTGTGCTTTTCCAGCTGCTTTAGCCTGGAAAAAAAAAAACAAAAAGCCATGGCAGTTTAGTGATGGGTCCTGAGAACTGAGGGCAGTCGGCATCAGAGAGCAGAGGGGCAGAGCCTTCAGCCCTTTCGCCGTCTTCCATTGCTCTGCGTGCTGGAGGGAAGCTCCTGGCAGTGAGCTAGCAGCTCTAAGTCGGGGGACCCTAAAGCGAGGTTTGGTTTGGCTTGTGATGGGCCCTTGTGATGGAACACACTTGTTAAGTGAATGAAATTGTATCAGATGAGGATGGGAATTGGCGCCTCCTGGGTGAGCTGTCAATCAGCAAGCACAGGGAAGTTGGATAAGCTGAAGCAAAATGCAAACCTTAAACTTACAGAGGTCAGAGATGAGGGGCCTAAATGCCTCCATTGTTCAGCTGGACACTTCTCTGGCCGGCTGGAGCAGACGGCCGCCCCGGCTGGGGAAGTGGGCGAGGGAAGGCGGAAACACTGAACTAAGGGTTTTCCATTATTAATCACTCAGTCAATCACGAGCTCCGGCATCGCTGACCAGATGTCTTTAAAGATCCTAAATTTGTCATTCTGCTGATGGGCTCTCCTCTCCAGAGCTGCTAATTCACTCAAACTATCATCCTCATTTGTCCGTAGACGGCTTCCTACAGCCAGCAGCACACTCACCCGTGGAAATGTCGGCTTTGGATTCAATTTAGACTTGAACAACTACCCAGAACTGTTCTGGAAAGAAGCTGGATGTGTCACACGCCCTTCCTCAAGGTCCTCACAGACCAAAGCACCAGCAGTGGAATTAGGTTGTCTTCATAGGATTTTAAAAGTTCAAGGTGCATTTCAGACTCCAAGCTACACGTTCCCAGCTGGAATCAAAGACCTCAAAGGCTGTTCTGCACACAATGGGCTCGGCCTGCCCTCGGTTCAAGCTTTCCTGCCACCGTGTTTCTGGCAGGTGCTGAGCACAAGCAACCACCTACAAGGACAGATTGAGGACTTCAGGACAGGTGGGCAGACGCCCTTAATAAACATGATGCAGCATCTATAGACAGGTAAAACTGCACCCTGGGAAACCTAACAATGTTCCTCACGCTCTCCTCATATTCTTCTGGCAGCTGCAACCCTCCCCATTGCCCAGAGGGCACCTACCCCCTGGCCCTTCCCCTTCTTGACCAGGTTCAGTGTCTCCCTGGCCCCAAGCCTGGGCTGACCCACTCATCTGAGCAGCTACTCTGCCGCCTAGCTCTGGAGTGGGTACTGTTGGTGACGCAGAGATGTAGAGAACAGCCTTTTTCCTTGAGAAACAGCCAATCTAAGGCTTTGATATTTAAATCAGACAGGTGAAAAACATCTTATTTGCAGTTGAGCTCCAGGAACCATTAGGTGGTTTTCCCCCTCCAATCAAGGCCTGGGTGTGGCGAGCCCACAGGCTACGAGCTACTGAAGTGGTAGCCGACTGGCTTCACGCTTGCTGGAAACAAATGGAACAGAAACATGTGATAAATAGATGTCACCATTAAGGCTAAAAAGCAAGAAGGTACCAGGAGGGGCCACCCTCCACATAGTCCCTTGCCCTGTGCTTTGATTAATGAGAAACGTTCCTGCTGACTGACGGGTTCCGTGTGTATTTTGGGCTCCTTGAAAGAGATGGCCGCTTTATCCAGAGCCATGGGCTAAGCCAAAGCCTGTGTCCGCAGCACACAAGGCTGGCCGTGGGCTGGCCACACCGTCTCACCGCCAGAGAACCCTCCTTCAGTGGAACCCTCAGCACCTAGATGAGGCTAAGCCGGGGGTGTTCTGCAAACTGGGCCTCGGGTCCCTGCACCCAGCCCCCACCCAGACCAGATGAATCAAGTCCCCAGGTGTGAGCGCCGCATCAGAGCAGGAAACTAGCAGCCAAGCGTCTGCCGGCAGAAGCACCGCTGATACGGGAGCAAGTCACCGGGAGAGCCGTGACTTCCCTTTGGAGGCTGAAGCCCGCACTGGCTTCACAGCTGAAGAGCTAAGGAGGATTCACTTCAACTCAGATCGAACACTCCGAGCAGTCCCTCTAAGGAGTGTTTTTCTCCTTTTAAAAATCACGCGCCCTCCTTTTTCAGAGTCGGCTCCTATTACGCCACTCCACGTGCAGCCGCACAGTCAGTCCCAAGCTCAGAAAAGGTAAAAAAAAAGCCCAGGCTCGCATTTGTCAAAAAAACAAACAAACAAACAAACAAAAAACCTACAGCCCAGATTTTAGACAAAAGGGACTTAGGTAAGGAAATGGACTTCAAGGCAGCTCTGTCAACGTATACTGAACATTGGGAAAACAGATTTTTTTTAAAAAATTAAGAAGTTATTCTTTGGGACAGCCTTCCCCAGCCCACATCGTTCATGGATGTTCCATCACCATCAGAAGAGCTTCCTTGCAGTGTCCTACTGGCGTATAAATCGTCTCTTTTTTTCCGTGCTGGGTATTAATCCCATTTTTGTTGTCCTTCTAAGTTCACATCTTCAGCCAGCCCCAGCTGCGACTACCACCACCGACAACAGTTCACACTTACTGAGCCTCTGAGCTGAGTCCTCCACACTCATCATCTAAGTCAAATTCACTACCATCCTAAGAAGTAGGTGCTTCCACCACCTTCCCATCTCACAGATGAGAAAACTGAAACTGAGGTCCAGTTAACTTGCACAAAGTCACACGAGAAGTCAGTGGTAAAGCGGGGAGGCAACGCTAGACCATGTCCAGGTGTCCTGAACCACTACCGATGTTGGTTAACTCACTGGGTTAACTCAGCAAACCAACCAACCCCCGGTAAATGCCTCTCATGGGTTAAAAATTACAAAGGTCCCTGCCCTCACGGGGCTCCCAGCTAACTGAGGAGACTAAAAGGGGCTGCACTGAGGGCACCAGCGAGGCACAAACGCGCAGGGCCAGCAGGGCAAGTGCGGGGTCCCGGAAGGCTTGCGCTTTTTCGGGAAGGAGATCACCGTCACCGCCATCACCTGCCGAGCGCCTACCATGTGCCAAGTGCGTGCCACTTACTACCTTTTTAGTGCTCATGACAAGCCCACGAAACAGGAACTGTTGTTATCCTCAGTTTAAGGATGAGGAAACTGACGCAGAGACAGGATAAATGACTAGTCCAAGGTCACCTGGCTGGCAAGCTGGGATGTGAAACGGCGAGTGGGTATTGGTTTGGCAAGGGCCAGGGGCAGGGCCTTCTCAAGTGAGAGGCGGTCCTGGAAAGGCCGTGGTGTCTGGAAGCTTGGAGCTGTGCAGTGTGGCCCGACCAGAAGCTGCCGGCTGCTGGGAGGGAGCTGATGATGGACCCAGGAAAGCTTTAGGCCAAACTCACAAATATGGGTGTTGCCCCTCAGGCAACGGCATTGCTATTCACCAAGAGAGGATGGGAGGAGGGACAGGCCCAGGGTAGAAGTTCTGGGGTCTGGGTGAGGTATGCATGAGACACCCACCCACCGGCCCAGCAGTCATGCGGCTTGGGGCCTAGGGAGGGTCAGGCCAGGTCCCCAGCTGTGCTGGCCAAACCTGCTGAGAGGCAAGGCCATGAACATGGCGCAAGATTCATGCAGGAAAGCCTGGGAGAGATTTTCGAGTTTGTTAAAAATACAGACATTCAGGCTGCCCACAACCCACTGGCCAGTAACCTGTGCTGCAGTGAGAGGGAGTAAGGCCGGGCCGGGCCTTGGGGAACACCGCGTGGAAAGGCTGGCAGAGGGCGGGAAGCCAGAAGACACTGCACTGAGCCGGATGACCAGATGACCCGGAGGTGGGGAGGAAGGCTGGGAGAAAGGAGAGGCTTGCAGGAGGAAAGGGCGGCTTGTGGGAGCGAGAGCCAGCCGGCCTGCCCTTCCGTAGGGAGGTGTGGTGGAAGCCGATTACAGGGGACGGGAGAGAGGAGACTGTCCTGGAGAGGGGCTTGGCTGAGCACAAGGTGGTAAGAATGTGTGTGGAGGCTGGAAAGACTTGACCCCGAGGGCAGGAGGCCCTGGAGGAGGGAAGGGAAATCTTCAAGGCAAAGATAGGTGGGCTTCCGGAGGGAAGGCATGTGGGCAGCAGGCAGAGGCCTCCTCCCGGAGGCAGAGGGAAGGCAGGCGAGGTGAGCCTGAGGCTGGACGAGCTCCCACCCAGCAGCCTCCTCGCTCTGCCCCAGGTGGAGGGCACGAAGTTTGCTGAGAAAGAAGCAGTGCGACAGGGTGCAGAGCAGAGCTGCTCTGAAGGGCGAGGGCGCCGGTCCGGGGCAGGGACACGAGGTCCAGCTGAAGGGATGCTTTCTCAGGCGGACACAGGCATCCTGACCTGCCTTCTGGATGACCTCACCCCTTCTGGAATCCGGCCCCTGCAAGGCCTGGATCAGTGGCCGGTCGCCTGCCTTCCAGCCCCCCAGACGCCCAGACGCCCTTCTGCTCCTTTCACCTATGACCCTGGCGGTGCCCTGTGCCAGAAGCGTGACTCCTCTTGATCTCACAGCGCTGGCAGCAACTTGTTTTCAATGTTCAGGTCTCAACAACATTGTCCTTCTAAGAGGCTGCAATTTCTTGTTTTGTCTGGGCTCTTTGTTTTGAGCCATTTCCTCTACAAGGCGTGAAGTAATTAAAGGAGAGAGTGGGGCTGCTCTCAGCCGACCAGACCAGCGGTGGAGCCTTTCAGGCAGCAACCCCTTCTGCAAGGAGCCCAACAGCCTGCAAAGCACACAGAGGCCCCGCACAGCAGCAAAGAGAGACGGCATCACCGGATCTCAGACCTCAATCTCTAATTTGGACGTTCCTTTCCCAAGGCCTGTGCCTCATCTCCGAAACAGGCAGGTATCCCATCCTCTCACAGAGACCCCCAGGACATCTCACACTCCACACCGCACTGTCCCAGCACCCGGGGAGCTGAGGCCAAGCCAGGCCCCAGGAGGGGTAGGAGGCCATCCCTCCCCACGGAGCACTGGTGTGCCCCTGCCCTCACAGGCGGGTGGGCTCAGCCAGACCCCAAGGAAGGACAGTTACAGACCACTCTGCACCCAAGCTGGGGTCACCATCCTGATCGCAGGGACAGGGCCCATTTCCATTTCCTTAAGGACCTGCCACCACTGGGCAGACCGGGGCCTCTCAGAGAAGAGCCGCTGCACCATGCTGGCGCAGAGCGGTCAGCGGGGCTCGCCTGCGCAAAGGCTCCGCAGGAATTACAGGCCGGTAGGGGCAGTGGTTACCACGGGAACAAGCAGGCCCAGGTTTCTGAAGCCCAGGATGCAGATAAAGCTAAAGGAGACTGAGACCTGGGCTGGGCCCAAGCACATCTCTATTGGTCCAACAGTGATGCTCTCCGCCACACCCCACGTGCATGATTAGAACCAACATTTTTTTTTTAAATATGCAAGACTTCAAGATAAGATGGAGCAAGTGGTGAAATACAAAACAACTTTACGGAGCTGAGTGGGCTGGGGAAAATATCTTATGCAAAACAGAAGCAGCGCAAGCTGCCAGCTCTGGTCCTAGGCTTCAGATACTCATTTGCTATGAATACTGTGAAAGCAAGTGAATACATATATTTAAATTTTGTATGTTGTATGTGATACATACAAAATATATGCAGTGTCTAAATAAGTTATGAGGCATAATAATCAAATGAACACTTGTGAACCCGATGCCAGTACCACGGGGCCATTCCTAGTATTTCTCTCCAACCCAGCCTCCTCCTTACTCCAGAGGCGGCCAGGACGCTCATGCATATATGGCTTTTGATCTAAGGTTTTAGTTTCACTCAACATTTCACCTGGGAGCTTCCTACAAACTACTGTGAGTGATTTTTTTTTTTTTTTTTTTTTTTTTTTTTTTTTTTTTTTTTGCTGGTAGTGGTGGTGGCAGTAAAATGGTTTTTGTCCTGAAATGTGTTGATGACAAAGACCCTTCCTTTGGCCACTGCCTACAGTAAAGACTTTCCTTCCCCTTGTTAGATAAGCATTCTCTCAACACTCGCACCCACAACTTCCCTGGGAGAGGGGGGCCTCCTCATGGAAATGGAGAGCATTTTTCAACCAACGTCTGCATCTAAAAGGTGCAAATGTGGTGACTCTGAAACACACACTCAGTTCCCTACTACTCCCAGGAGAGTGCTCTGATATTTACTGACGTTTACCAAGGACCAGGGACTACACAGTACGTATTGTTATCATCCGCATTTTGTGCCTGAGAAAAGCAAGGCACAGAGAAGTTAGTCACTTGCCCACGTTCAGACAACCAGAAGGGGGAGAGCCAGGATTAACAAGCCACAAATGGCCCGCTCCTCCCTCTGTATCTTCTCGCAGGGGCGGGACCATCCCCGGTCACCTTTCTCTGAATCCTTCTTTCCTCCTCCCCGTCCGTCCACATGGCTCAGACTCCAGCTTATGGAGACCCAGCCCCCAAACCTTCTAAACCTGTTCTATCCTGCGCACCCCACCGGAGCACCCATCCACGTTACTATGGTCATTGTCAGTCCGCCTCTCCCAGGGAACAATGGCCTTTAAGGACAGGAATGGGATCTTGTTCAGCTTTCCATCTGCAGCACTTAGCGAGGTGCTGGATGCATGCATCAGCATGAGGGAAACACTCACAGTGGATAATACTCACACCCAATAGAAGACTTCCCATTTCATCTATAGTGTAAGTAGGCCTTAATACGTAACAACTTTGTTCCCGAGAGAACATATACATGAAATAATTGTAAGTATGCAACTGATATTTGTAACTTAATTAAAAGAATCCTAGGAGCAATGAATGAGTGCTGGACTTGGGAACAGGAGGCATAGGTTCAAAATCCTGTCCCAAACTGCCTATTTCACGTGAGCAAGAGGCTTGATCTCTGTCAATCTCAGGTCCTCCACTTCTAAAACTGAGCACAGAACACTTCCTGACCTCCTGAAGCAGAAACCCTGGGGGTGTGGCCAAGTGGTATCTATTTGTAATAAATCTTCTAACTGATTCTGATGAATTCTGAAGTTTAAGAATCACTGGTATGCTATATTCACAATATCAATTACACATTCACAGTGAGTTCTTCAGGAGATTTTTTTTTTTTTTGCATGGCTCCAATTTTGACCATCAAAACAGCCAACTGTCTAAAGAAAAATTATTCTAAGTTTTGGAGTCAGTCATAAAAACTTCAGCAAACTGTGTGATCACTTGGAATCTCAGTTTCCTCCCATGTGTAAGGACAAGGTAAGCTAGAAGCTGGTCAGCAAACTTCACATCACAGGCCAAGTCCAGCCTCGGCCACTGCCTGTTGCTGTACAATCTGTGAGTTAAGAATGTCTTTTGTATTTTTAAATGACTGAAAAAAATCAAAAGAAAAATAGTATTTTGTGATGCGAACATTCTATGAAATTCAACTTGTAATGCCCCTAAATAAACTTTCACTGACACACACCCACTCTCATCCATTCACGCGGTGTCTGTGACGGCTTGCGCCCTGCAACAGGGGAACTGGGAGCTGCAGCAGACAACACGTGGCCTCAGGGCCTAAAATATTTATTACTTGACCCTAGAGAAAAAACGTGTGCCAGCCTCTGGGCTAAAAGATGACAAAGTTCTCTCCTAGATCCAAACTTCTACAATACTATGACTTTACAGAACTTTACTACGCTCCTATCTACAAACACGCCCCCCGCTAAACAGTCGTAACAATACGCCTAGGTTGCCCACGTTGATGTCTGGGAAACCCAATGCCCCTAATTATTGCTGTAGGTAATTAATTTTGGTGAATAAGCCATATCAATTTCAAGTTGTACACTTTGCTCCAATGCTTAAAAATCACTGCTGCATTTTACGAAATCCCATCTCATTAATGTGGTCATACAGGATCAGCGAGAATGAGCCACATGCTCAGGAATGTGCAACACATTGTAGCTGGTTACCCTCACTTAGAAAATTAAGGCAGTTTCAATGGTTGGTTTACTGTTCAAATTTCCTTTGCCCAAATCCACGCTATTTAATAATGATTTCAATGGAGTAATTTATTCCAAGTGTGTATGTAATTCTGGGGAGTGTTTACATTTCCAACAAAGAGAATTCACATTCCTCTACTGCCCCTTTCATTTTTCATTCTCTCAAATTTCCAAGGAGCCTTCGCTGCCTTCGGAGTGGAGCAGGGCTGCTTAGGGGCAGAGCTGGGGGAAGGACCCCTGCTCTTCTCTTCAAAAGGATCAGGTCATGTTAGAGCTGAGAGGCACCTCAGAGGTCATGCATTACAGGCCATTATGGTGAATCTGTGGCCCAGAGAGTACAAGTGACTTGTCCAAGGTCACACAGCCTGTCTGTGTTAAATCTAGGACTGAAATCCAAGTCTCTTGGCTCCAAATCCAGTGCTCTGCCTGACCTCTATTCCCTACTGAAAATAAGAATTTTAGGCAAGGACCTTGTGAAAGGTAGCACACTGGGCAAAGGACTGGGAAAGGGCTGACCTTTGCCCCACAGAGCCAGGAAGAAGGAGGCAATCCCCAGCTCCGGGCTCAGTGAAGAGGACCAGTCTTGGTTTTGCTGTACTTTTTAAACTTCCACTCTAATGCAGACTGATCGTTCTGTGAAGGACAATCAAAATGCTGTTGCACCACCTGATTGCTATCAAAGTTTCTAAACGCTCTCGACCTCTGTTCTTACCTTGTCCCCCACCTGGGAGGACTCCTCAGTCTGGAAACCATACGACCTAGTTACAGACTGGCATTGGCATGAAGGATGCAGGACTGAGAGGCCAGAAACTCCAAAACCAGCTTGGGAAACCTGCTGCCAGTGGCCCCACCGAAGCCCCCGACGATGTCGCCCAGCCTTCGCTGGACCAACAGCTTACCACAGAGCCGCCTCTGGAAACGAGGCACAGTTTCCTCTCAGATCACTTAGGAACACCTGCCACATCGCTACCTTGCAATCTTAAAGGGCACGTAGACCCGACCGGGCTGAGCTTGTAACTGTTGGAGGGCTAGGCACGAATAAAGGATCCACCCCATGAAACAGTGCAGATGAGAGCCGACAGGGCAAGAATCTTAGACTCTGAAGAAACTGGGAGACCATTTGCCTTAAGCCCAGTTACCCTTAACCAGCTCTTTTTAAAGCAAAAGCAGAGTCATAGTGAGCACAGCCCCACTGTGCAAAGGAAAACAGGACAGAGGAATGAAAACCACTGAAAATCACCACCTTTGCAGAGTAGAATCCAGGTCACATCTGGCTCCAGGCCACTCAGAAGTCCTAGCAGAAAAGTCCACACTGCCTCTCCTGCCACACCCCGACTAAATGTAAGCCTGGGCACCCTCTTTTCAAAAATGGGTTATTTGGAAATAATTTCATACTTATAAAAAGTTGCACAGTGTGGCATTTTCAGGAAGATCCTGTTCTGAGGAGGTCCTCCTGGGGCTTCAAAGACTCAAACCCTCTGGGAGGGTCCTGGGGTGTCCCAGGTTCCACACTGTAGTGAGATTCCTTCTAGTTCCTTCCTGTTTGACCATCCCCATCCTTGAGGTAGTCAAATCGGTCACAGAGGTGTGATAAAATGAGAGAACCCACAGCGGCTAAGTAGCCAGATTCAGTCACTACGGTGGGCTTACGGGCACACATTTAATTAGGTTTTAATGCAAGTAATTTGATAACTACTCCTGGCCATCCACTCCAGAACTGTCAGTGCTGAAAGCTTTTTTATTTAGCTCCTCTTCTGTCTATATGGAGGCAGCTTCCCCGCTGACCCTTATCAAAGAACCCCATCTGCTGGTTGCCACGGTAACTGGAGGCGACCAATTGAGCTGAACAGAGTGACTCAAATAAAATCTGCAGCCAAAGGAATTCTGCTAAGAGTAATAAATCATTTAGTAAAAGGGGATCCTCCACACAGTGATGAGTGCTGGGATAATAGGATGGCATAACTCTTCCAGCTAGAAGGTCCATGGCAGATCAGAGCGATTAGGCCTGCCCGAGGGCTCATTTGGTTTTTAGTGGGCTCCAACAGCCGAAAAGTCAGCTCCTGCCCGTTTACGTGGCATCGTGGGGGAGAAGGAACCAGATAAATCAATTGTTTAATGTTTGGGCTGCACAATTCCTAATTTCAAGAAATGGCAAGAGAACCAGTCTAGACTTCTAACACTCTCACTCTACTTACATTTTTAAGTAGCACAAGTAAACAAAATGCCCCATGTAGCCCCGGAAACCACTGTGGCCTCGAGGAAGGTGGCAAAGAGAACAAATATGAAGACTGTTTTGAAATAAAAATGTCTGGCACCATCTCTTTGTCATCAAGCAACTTTTAGGTGCTCCAAGGAGAAGCCATCTAAGTGCGCAAAACATAGGGAGATGGGGTCCAACTCAGAGGGCTGGTGGTCTCAGAGAGGGTCAGGCTCTGAATAAGAGGGGCAGAAAAGGAAGGAAAGAGAGGCCCTCAGGGGGCTGCTCTGGGTGACAGGAGGCAGCACATTGCAGGCCCCTGGCAGTGGGCTCACACTGTCCTGGAGCCCCTCACAGCACAGGACACAGTTCCCAGTCATGGCCCCCGCGCCCAGTGAGCACCTGCTGTGTAGACCAAGAATGCCCTGCAGGCAACAGTGCCTAGATTTTATGGGAAAAATCCAGACATGCGCCATCGTCATATAGCATTTAACCTGTCTGTGGCAGTTCCTCAGTGGTTGTGATGGGAGAGGCAGGGTCCAGCGCACTGGAAACAACTGCCCTGAGAGCCAGTGACAACAGGGATGAGGGGCTACAGGACACAGAGGCAGCGGGGCTGTGAGCTGGGGGCGGGGGTGGGAGGGTCGGGGGGCTGCAGCCCATTACCAGGCGTCCAAGCAGGAGATTGACACCTTCCCCACCCTGACCCTCAGAGCAAGGGGAGTACCCAGTATCCTCAGTCACCCCCAGAGATAATTTCCTGCTTTAGAAAAGAGCAGCTGCCAAACAGAAGGTAGGTATTCCCCCCATCCACGATGCCGCCAATGAAAGATTCCACTGACGGCGTCAGGAGCGGCTGTGCACGCCCAGGACGAGCCTTTTCTGGTCCCCCGCTAGTCCAGAGGGGCCACCAAGCAAAGCCCTCCCGGGCCCCGGCGCGTCCGGGGACCGCCAGCCCGGCTCCCACCCAGCGCGGGGCGGGTCGTAGGGCCCCACACTTGCGCTCGGGCGCCTCCGGGCGCCTGCGGCGGGCGGGCAGGCCGGCCTCGCGCTCCGGCTCGGCTCCGGCTCCGGCTCCGGCTCCGGCGGCGCGGCCGCGGTGGGCCCCGCCCGGCCCCGCGTCCCGCCCTCCCCGCGGCTCGGCCCCGGGCCGCCCCGCCGGCCGCAGGCTCGGGCGCGCACCTGGCTGGGGGGCCGCGGGCAGGGGGGCCGGTGCCCTGGCGTCTGGCTCCGGAGGCTCCGCGGGGGCTCGCGGGGCCTCTGGACTTTGGCAGAAGGAGAGGATTAAGCCGAGATGGCAGTTGAGGGAAGGAGATGGATGAAAGCTTCATTAACTCCAAGCTCACGTCCCAATTTCTTTCCCCTGAGAAGCGATGTGAAAAAAAAGTTCGGTTTCTCGTGATGGGAAAGTGCTGCGTGATTGTATTTGCTTTTTTTTTAACCTTTTAATTCCTTATTTGTAAACAACAACAAAACAATCTTTGTCGATCATGGAGGACTCAAATTTTAATTAAACAGGAAAAAAATCTTGGCCAATAGAGAGGCTGAAGATAGATTACAACCCGTTTTAATGTCTGTTAGTGATAAAGCTTTTCTTGTGACTTAATTGAGGGTGGCAAATATTTTAAGAACTCCCAGAAAGGAAACTTAAAAAGGTGCTGGGTATAACCTGTTTTCCACTACTCCACCTCTCATTCTTGGCCAATAACTGAGTTGACTTTTATGATCAATCCGAAAATGTGCCATGGAAAACAGGACTTCCTGATTCCATAAAAATATCTATAGCACTGCTCCATGACACAGTTGTTCATGCTTGAATTCCCTCCCTTCTTACAAAGTTACCATTAGTTTCACTTCTAAACCCTACTTCCAATTCTTTGTCTCTGCTTACTCTGCCGAATTCTCCTCCATATTTCAATTCCCAGACACTCTTGAACTTTTGCACATGCTGCCAGTTTGAGCCTGCACAGAATAATCAGTATATTAATTCCACTCGGAGACAGTGAGATTTTTCTAACACAATCTGCCCAACCTGAACTCTTTCCTTCAGAAACACTTTGCCTTTAAAAAGAAACTCCCAGCATGAACCTCATAAGAAGCGACATGTAACAGACAGTGCATGTGGCGCTGGGCGTGCAGCTCAGAATTAAAAGAGAATTTTTTACTTTGTTTCTTTGGTGCCATGTGCATAATGTACATGTGGACGAAACTGACATCAGACATTTAAAGCAAAAAGGAGTTGGGGGGAGGGGGATGTGATGGTGGCGGGAAAGAAAGAAAATATGTTGATAAAAACAGTAACTTCTGTTAATCTACATTTTTCAGTTACTGTCTTAATTAAGAATGTTAGGAAATATGTTGCAGTTTAATTGCATTGTTTCAAGAAATTCTAATGCTGACAAATTTGGGACCATGTATACTTGGATGGTGAAAGGGATTAAAGTGGTAATTTCTTCCAATTGGTAGATAATCAAAATTATGCTTTCCACAGACAACCCTCCCCCCTCTCCCTGACCCTGATCCTAAATTCAGAAGACAAAGTAAGAATAGCCTAACACTTAATGTGCTCAGCATGAAATGAGCTCCGGGGGCAGGGGGTGGCTGGGAGGAGGGGAAGGAATGTGTTTTTAACCTATGTATATGAAATAGGAATAATTTTTTAATATAAATACAAAGACTTCACAAAAACAAAGTAGCACTTTATCTGAAATTTCTGGGTAACACTGTTATCCTTGTAGAAAATAGTTATTTAGAAAGAAGTTGGTAACAATCTTCAGATTATTCTCCAGTGACCTCAAGACAGTAAAACTCATGTGCCTCGGCCACAAGCCACAAGTACATAAACATGATGACAGTCTGAAGACACATTTGGAGTTCTGGACTCTGTGTCCTTTTCTTCTACTGGGCCCAGTCACATAAGCCCTAGGCTTTGCTTCTCTTTGGGGGAAGACTGCATCCTTCTGCAGCAAAATAAATTAGAATGTATTTTCCTTGCTCAAAGAACCTCTGACAGAAGTTGTAGTCGACACGGTAGCTTCCTATTTTCTACACTCTACCACAGCAGACTCATTTTCACCCTGGATGTTACATTTCTTACTTGATCCCATTTTCTGGGACCTGTAGAGTTGAGCTCACTGCCTGGCAGAAGGGAGGTGGCGACTCACTCAAACCCTGAAGGAGACTAGGCACTGACCAGGGACCCGAACAGACCCGACTGACTACTTCATTCAAACTGGTTTGATGATTTGGTCAGATAAATCGACCAGTTCTTTGACTGGATCAACTATTCATTTCACCTTCCATTACCATGACTTATGATATGCGTGGGAGCCTCAGAGTTAGTGATCTCTCCCATTGAGGAGGTGGGCCTAACTTTTCTAGCAGCTAATGATGTTGCACTGTATGTGCAATGGCCCTGAAATGATAATAAAATAAGATCTGTTTGCCCTAAAATGTCCGAAGAGCTTGGCTCAGAGAACAGCCTTAAAGGATCTGCTCTTCCTGGGAGGTCTTACGGCTCCTTCTGCCTCAGCCTCTCAGAACAGGAATGGTCCGAGAACATGGCCACAGCTGAAATACTGCCAGTGTGCTGCCAGCATCAGTGACTCCATTCTTCAACTTGCATTTACATTTTGTAATAAGGAGTAGAATCCTGAGGTCTGAAATTGCTGGGTAAAATGGCATGTGTGACTTCAAATTCCAGACGGGTCACTGCTATGGAATTAGCATAATGTTTTTTTCTTTGCTCAGAGGAGGTCCAAAACAGTGAAGGGGCATATTTCTCATGTGCTCAACACCCAGGACCGCATAAAACTCCTAGCTGACTAAGAAATGGAAGATTTTCCATCTTTGGGGTTTCTGGAACTTCTGGTGGGAGAGGCTATATCCCCCCAGTAGCTGAGTGATCGCCCCAGAAAGGCCTTTGTCAGGCAGCACTGGAGGCCGATGCGCGCAGCCCGGACCCCTGCAGAGGGCCGCGGAGCGGACGCTGCACTGAGCAGGACGGAGCATCGTTAATCACCAGATCAGACAGAGGGAGAGTTCCGGCGGACACAGAGGCAGGGAGAACCCACGAGCGTAATTCTAAGTTGAAAAGTTCTGAGTCAATTCTCAGAGTTTAGAGAACATTAAAAGAAGAATACACAATACTGGGGGGGAAATAGGGGAGCAGTACCCGCCCGAGGGCCAATTGCCTCTCCAGCAGCGGCAAGGCTGTTCCTGGGCTCGCAGGACCATTTGTTCCATTACACAATCTCCTGAAGCCATTTAGAGAGAGCTCAAACAACTGCCTGTACCAACACGACACATGGCTTCCCATCCCGACTCTTTGCTAATCCAGACGCTCCAACCATCTTTCTTTAAGATGCCATATGGTTGGCAGAAGCCTGTAGATCTAGCAGCACATCTGCTTGTGCGTTTCTTCTTCCCTCCATCCCCCCAACAAAAGAAGGATAGAGAGACAGACCAGGGGGAGGGCACGCGTGTGTACCTCTGCCTATATCATTATTTCTTTTTAAGGATTCTAAACAAAACTATTATGAGGATGATCAGAATTATTCAGGGCTCGATCATTTTTTACTAGACAACATTGACAAGCGAGTTATTTGCTTGTCAATTATTTAAATCAAGGTTAGAAAAACAAACGATGGATGGTCTCCTTTATCCTAAGGATGATTACTGGAGAACTACTTCAAAGCTCTCCCTCTGGGAAGCCTTGCAAAGCTTTCTTGCCGCAGGAGAGGGACAGCACCCTTGCCTGAAGCAGTTTCTACTCTTCTTTTCGGTCAAGGAAGACAGACAAGCTGAGAAACTAGCAGATACTCAGAGCCTGCTTTGTTAGCAAGCACGCGCGGCTGTATGCTAATGAGTCGGCACCGACACGCAGCTTTTTTGGTATGATGAGCAAAGATTGTTGACACTGTTGAAATCCTGGCTCTCCTGGCCTGTGAGCACACGGGCTGGCTCCTTGGAATCTGGCCCCCAGTAAGACAGGCTGCAAAAAAAATAATACATTCGACTCTCTGAAATCTGGCCATTTGCAACTTAGAGCAGTTGGGTGGGGGGCGGGGGGCATTAGAAAAATATTCTAAAATATTCTATCAGGCCAGGAATCAAAAAGACACAGGTGAAAATTATGTTTTTTTTTTAAACTAAAAGTTAAACCTGGTAGACACATGTGAGTGATCAAGCCAGGATGCTGGCTTTAGGAGCAAAACCCTGAAAAGTAAGGGTGAGGTGCAGCTGATGTAGCCTCTGCAGTGGGGCAGACAGGACATCCCGTCACACCTGGGCAGAGGGCACTCTGCAGATGAGACGGCCCCACTGATGGCACCACCTCAGCTACAGGGGAAAGGCTAAGTTACTGATCTTGTAAATTCGTCTGAACCATATGCTGGTTGACCAGACATGATTTTCCAAGTCTGCGGAAATAGAAGACAAAGCAAATATCCCATTATTGCAAAAGCAGAACTTTTAAAGTCAAAGAAGAGTGAGGGAAACTACATCTTTTGAGTGCTGAGCATGAAATATCGTGTACTAGCTCAGAAACTCTAAGAGATAGGTGGTATTATTATTATTATTATTATTACTATTATTATCATTACAATTTAATAGATAAGAAGACTGAGGCTTAGAAAGGATTTTTAAAAAGAAGTCAAACCTCTCGAAACTTTAGCAAACCTATGCAGCTAGGAACTGCCAGAGTCAAAAGTCCACACCTGTCTCACTACAGCCCAGCAGGCCCCAGGTGTGCAGCTGTACTGGTACAGAGAAGCGTCACCTTGTAGATATGTCCACGGTCAAGCGTGCCAGTCTGAACAGATCACTATTAGCTGGTGAGCAATAAGTTAGTTCTAATTAGTATGCAGGCAGGGGCATCAACTAGTAAACCCCGTTTATTTGTCATCTACAGTATGAATAAAGATTCATGTAACTGCAGTGTAAAAACATGAGGCATGACCAAAAAACATTGAACATTATAATAAAAATAACAGAATTTACCCATTCAAAAGGTACGCCTTTTAAATTATTCACCTTGGGGGCAGCACATGCATTCCAACCACACTGCCATCACCTAGGACTTGCTGACATGTTCCTTCGTAGCCCAGGGCTTAGTGGGTAGATGCACACGTAGGTTTGTGAATGAGTGGATATTAAGTGCACTTCATCAAAACCATGTGTTTTAATATAATATTAAGTAATGTAGGCTATACTGTGCAATGATGACGCAAGAGCCCAGATTAGTTATGAGCCTGATTCTATTACCAACAGGGACAACAAACTATCATTAACCGTTTTATTATTATCGAGTGTGGCTATGTAGCATGATGAATTTAAATTAAAAAAAATGTATGTTGAAGTCTGAGCATGATCCAAAGCAAATTCTCATAAGCTTATTTCATTTCCAACGTAAAATGGATCTCACTGGATTGTTGTGAACATTAGAGATAGTCTGTAAAGTGCCTGGTAGCACTTAGTAGATCCTCAGTAAATGAAAATACAATCCTTATTGTTATCATTTTTCACAGAGGGGTTCAGAGCATGTACAAGGCACGTTCACGTACATTAGCTCATTCAACTCTGAAAACGGCTCTGGAATGTAGGAAGTTTTTCTTCTATCTAATGAATGAGGTAATTCAAAAATAAAACACCTAAAGCAATAAGTAATATGAGCTATTATTATTATTAATTATTTATTGAGCCCTTTATTACGTGCAGTGGCTGTGATTTCTAGCCATTTTTTAATCGTAGCATCAACCCTTTGAAGAAGGTACTATTATGATCCCCATTTTATAGACAAGAAACTGAGGCTAAGAGATGCTGCCAATATCTTACCTAGATTCACAGAGTAAGTGGCAGAGCTGGAACACAATCCCAGGTCTGTCTTCTAAACCCATTATACTAACAATAGCTGTAAAATAGTGAAGGCGGGACTAAAAGCCAGATTTCTCTTTTTAAAAATCCAGTGCCCTTTTGTCTGTACCGCCTTGCCCTTGGATGGGGCTCACCTACTACACATTTGACGAAGAAGTTTCCTAGCATAAAAATCCTTATCCTCACCAAATTTCCCTGTATTCTAACAAATTCTGTAGGGTTCATGGTTCAAGTGTCATAAACAATGCACCCTCACACAGAGCCTGAATGCGGGCTGCTTCCGACAGCACAGTGAAAAATGAAAGCAGTGTTCTTTTACAAGATGGCAGGACATGGCATATGCATTTGAATGCATCACACACATAAACACACACCAACAAAGCTGTCATTATGTATTTGGAAACTAATTTAATATCACTGAAATTGTCAGAAGTTTCTCATCAAGAGACTAGTCTTTCAATAAAAATTAACTATCACTAGAAGGCTTCCAAATCAAAACTATTTGCCAGGGGTGCTAGAATATTCGGGGGTTGCTGATCAGATGCTGACATGGAGAAATGGGAACGGATGCAACTAAAGTCTGGATTTATGGTTCACAAATGTGCTTAGCCAGACAACTCTCTCCAAGCAAAGCCACGGAGCTGCTCTCTCGAGCTCTCCTCTTTTTTCTGATGCGGAGGGAAAAGGGGGCTGGCATCTCAGGTGGGCTTTCCTTGACCCCTCTGCTCTCTCCCTCCCTGTGTCTCCGGGATCTGATTGGACTGGACTGATTTCTGCACGTCAAGTTTCCCTGCTTGTTTTCTCCTCCCTTACTCCAGCTTCCAGGCTCCTAACTGCATTGCTGCCTTCAACCCAGTTCAAAGCGGAACAGGATTTCCAACGAATGAACAAGCAAAAGCCTTTGCCATCACTTCATTGCTCCCAAATTCATAAATCTTTGGTCATATTTTCAGTCAACGGTCAAAAGCAGGAGGGGCCAGCTCAGTGGACTGGAAATGGAGATGTGTACTTGGAATTTAGTGCTCTGCAGGGCATGGTGCCCCACGGGTTCCAGAGTTCAAGGATATAAGATAAGTCTCGAAGGTTTCTCAAGAGTATTCTGGAGGGCACCATTGTCAGACAGCACTTAGATCTATCAAGAGTGGAGCCTTGCATATTAACTGTCCCACGAAAGTGGGACTAAGTGACCAAGAGCCCAAGAGGCAGACATTTTAAATGATTTGGACTTCATTAATTCCATAGGCTGGTGCAGTCCTGGGTTGTAGCATGTGAACAAAAAATACCCTTTTATTCTGACTTTGCTAAAGGTATGAGTAGTATGGACTTCCGCTATCAGATGTGAGCATGCGTTCCTGAGCCAGCTTATCCACTCTGAACAGGACCTATTTAACCCTCACCTCCTGGAGCACAAGCCAAGCCGTCATTTCCTGTTACACCCTGTTCCCTGTGCTGAGCACTGAGTGTGTGCCAGGCACTATCCTGAACATTTCTGTGGAATAACCCATTCCATCCTCTCAAGAACCAGTTCTCATAATTCAATAAATGAAGATGTTTAGACCTACATTAAGGCGCTTGCCCCAGATCACACAGCACAGAAATGGTAGAGTCAGTATTTGAAGCTCAGCCCTTTGGGTTCAGGGTGCACAATCTTACCCCGCCCCCAACCCTACGCCGACTCTCAGAGATGTTATGTAGGAACTGGGGTGATGCCCAGCCTACCAGCCAAGGGAATTTGGTGACAGTTAACCTCTCTGAGCCTGAGTTTCTTCAAAATAGAACATAATTTAAATAACACCTGTCCCACTTACCTATGTCCCAAGGACGGAGACAGACAGGTGTGTGTATATTCTCCTGCATGTCTACTGCTTTCTTTTTCTCATGTGCAGAGGCCTTTTCTAAGCCCAAACGGGTTGTGATCTGTTTGAGGGGAGAGGTCAGTACCTAATACATTTTGGAGCTACTGAAGCCAGAGTTCATAGTCTTCACCGTAGCTTCACAAATAATCCACTTTGGATGCTAGTTGGGGCCCCCAGAATGAAAAACCAAGGATCCTTTGCTTTGTTAGTTAAAGACAGGGGCAAAGACTCGTTCACACTGTATTTGGTGTTTAAATGCCTTTCCTAAAACAGTCTCAGATGAATCGAAAAGGCAGTGAAATTAGCCAGCCCCACCAAGACAGGAAGTGATGGTCTGACCTGGAATAAAATAGAGCAAATGAGTGGTATCTTCCCTTCTAGAAGCCCCCGAGGTCAGTTTGTCACCTGCCCATGGTATACAGGGGCATTAAACACAGTACCCCAACAACTGACTAAGCACAGCTAACATGATGAAAAGGGTGATGAAATTATATACATAAAAAGAAATGCTGCCTTTCTAGAGACAGAGAAAATTGTTAATACAAATGAACAGCTGTTTGGGAAGAAAACATTATTTCCAAAACCCAGACAAAGCTCCATTTATTACATTTCAGAGACATTTAAATTATAGTGTCTGAAAGCTGTTCTATCATGGGTATCTGTGACACCTAAATTATCGAAAAATCGGAAAGGTTAAGCCAAAATAAAGACTTACTGTGAGAAAGTCTTATAGAGGAAAAACCCCTTTTCCTCAAAGGATCAGGTGGATGAACCACTGTGCAGCATAACCAAATGAGTACTAAGTTCCAGCACTGAGCCTTATGGAAATCCAATAGAATATTCATTCTGAGATGTTAATATACACTGTTTTTACATTGAAGTGCAAAATTCACTATTCCCAGGGTCTGCTGATAGTCTTGTGTTCACACTGGCTCTTTGGGCCCCCACGGCACCGAGCGCCGGGCCTGCCCCCGGGTGCTCCACACAAGACCCGGGACCTTCCCTGTGCTCACTGTGCAGGCCAGGCCTGCAGTGGAGTTGCTGAGCATGGCATCCACTGAGCAGGCTTGGGCTCAGATTAGTTTCCATCAACCCTGAGCCTCCCAGAAGAGAGCAGGGCTCACCAGTGCCTTTCCCCTTGACCAGCATGTGTCTGGCTGCCTCTAGGCATTTCCAGAGAATGGACTGGCACACACCGGCTAAGGAAAAGCACAGGAGATCTTGTCAGTGGGGCCTCAGGAAAGTTAAACAATGAATCAAGCGACCAGGTTGGGAGTCACTGTCACATTGAGTGTCGATGTAACTCTAATAAATCTTATCAGTTCATCATTCCAGTCAGTTCAATTCGAGTAAAATACAGACTTCAGTCCAGATTGGAAAGACAACAAAAACAACAGCACAGAGCAGCTCACTAAAACCCGTCATCGCCTGTGACGTGTACAGGTACTTTCAGTCTCTGTTCCCCTACACGGGGTGACCTGCCCTCAAATGCGGGGGGCCGTCTGGGAGGGGTCTTCAGCCCTCTGTGCGAGCGCGCTTGCCTTTCTGCCTTCGTCTACTTCTTGTTTATCATTCCACCTTACTTCCTACACACCTCACCGAGTGTCGTGCAGCTTAGTAAGTTAGCGGAGGCTTGCGATTTTTCTAATGAAAGGTGTTATGGTGTCATGTAAATACACAGTATTATTTTGTCTTTATTCCAGCATTTTGAAATAGTTCAGTTTGAAATAGTTCAGTGTGTGTAAATATGTTGAATAATGTGTGTTAATTGGATTTTTTTTTAGTAATTCCCTGGCATCCCAGTTAACTAAGAAGTAACAGGCTTCCTTGCACAATGAAATACTGAGTATAGGCTCAGACAACTGTTCACTGGGTTTTGTGCCTTTCAAATCAAATTCTAGCTAGATAAATCCACCAAGCACTTATATTCATTTGTTTGACTACTAGACAGAACCACTAAGTTGTGACCTCCCCTGAGAATAAACAGAGGCAGATGCAAAGGTTAAAGTTCACAACACAGCAACCAGCCCACTGCGGAGGATGGGAACCGGTATGTCAGCTCCCTGTAAACAATTAGCATAACTGAGGAGCCCAGGTGTACAACATTCAGTAAAGAACTCTAAAGTGCCACCAGTACAACCACATGGTTTAGGTTGAAATTTCCAATAAATAAATATTACTCTGAGGATCAAGTGTCAGTCAGAGCCATGCTAGCCCTTGAGAGCCACCTTTGTTCCCCCTATGAGCATCATTTCCTCCAACCATGTTAGCACCTAGGGCCAAGAGGACCATGGCAACCCATGGCAACCCATGGCAACCAATGGCAACCCAACTTTCCTCACAAGGTTCTGATTAAAGGGTTATTTCCAGACTCCTTTCTAGACGATAGCCCCCTACACCTGCTGGCTCTCATAGGAACACAGAGTTCACATCAGTTACCTGGACAGGTATCAGGAGCCATCACTATTGAAACAGCCTGGTGGGCATGGGCCCATTTGGCAGAATAGTCTCGTATCCGCTCATCACAGATGACAAAGAATACCTCACATGCAAACGGAGTCAAAAGTCTAGGCTCTAGAATAATCATAAAGATGGGGAGAAGGTGTCAATGGATTGCTGAAAAATGTACAAAGCTCATCAAATGGTGAGACAGGTGAATAACGTTACCATAAACAACTTTTTTGTTATATATGTTATTTTTTCCCTCCAAAAATAAAAATCTGCCTGCAAGTTCATACTGCAGTTGGATTGTGCTGGCATTACAGGAAGTGGCTTGAGTCAGGATGGTCTTGGGGCTGGACAGTCACAGGAACACTCCAGCCTAGCTGACTGGGCTATCAGGCAGTCCAGCAAGGCACAGAACCGCGCCATGATACTGGGAACGTAAGGGCCAGGAGGGCGGTGCTGCTCCTCATCTTGGGTCTGAAGTCTAAAATGAGCTTCCACAGTGGGGATTCCAAAGAATGGTATCGGAGAAAGTGCCTTATTCTAGTCTCTGTAAACATCCCACATCTCCCTAGGAGTCAAATATCCCTCTTCTACGGACCCATTTCTAGTTTCCTCTCCTGTTCCTTCCTCTGTGTTCCCCATTATGGCTCTTATCACCGCATCACAGGCATCATGACTGCCTGTCCCAGCTCCAAAATGTTAGCTCCCTGCGAGCCCAGGCTGAATCCTACTGGTACCTGTGGTGAGCAGCACAGTGCCTGACACTCGTAGGTGTCGAATGAAAGAATGAGTTGTAACAACAGCATCACAGCGGACTTGACTGTGCTTCTAGAGCACTGACTCGCCCAGGATCAGATGGCACCATTCTGTAAACTTAAAGATTTGTTTATCCTTTTTTTACATCGATGGCTTTCGAAGAACCACTGGCAAAAGAGGCATCTTCACCTTCGGTTGAAGTAGAGAGTTGGGTGCATTTGTGGCGGTCATGTTACTTTTGCCTTCCAAAGAGCCTGGACTTTTTTTTTTTTCTTCCTAAAAGAAAACTGTATGAAAGAGGGCAATGCCCTGGTGTAGAGAAGGCCTTGAGGACTGTCTAGGAAAGCAATTTCACTGGCGGCAGCTGGGGACCCAGCAGCACCGAGCTTTTGCTAAAGCTGTTTAAATGCCACGCAGGCCATAGAAGCTGGCATCTTCTAGCTGACCAAGAGGCAGGGACTTTAATAAAATATCACAGGATTCATTTGTTCCATTATTCAGCCATTCATTTGTTCAACAAATATTTACTAAACTCCTATAACAACACCTCTACTGGATATTGGGAAATAATGGAGAACAAGACAGACAAGATTTCACTCCAAGGAGGTTGTATAGTTGTTAACAGGATCCACAGTTGTGGGAATTTGGCAAAAATGGAAAATGCTAGGAGAGAAACCTCACTAGTGGGAAGGAGGCAAGTTGAACTAAACTTCAGGTTAAGGAATCATTAAATGGTTTCACCCTAAAGATGAGGTGTTTCATTTACCTTTGTTTAAACAGAAGTCCAAATACATCTTGTGAGCTCTGGCCACAGTGGCTACCAAAATATGTGATACTGGCCTCTTTCCTCAAAGAGGTCACAGCTCATTTGGGCCTAGAAAAGACCTTTACACGTGGGGAAAAGAAAGCAGTAAACGTGTGTGAGGGGAATGGTCCAGGCACGAGTGAGCGGTCTTAGAATTCACAAGAATTCAATCAAGACTACTCCTCCAGTGACTCTAAAGCACTGTCTTACTGATTTTAAAAATGCACAGTGGTGTGTATTTATATGCATCAATAACCCAGAAATCAGGAAGGGGATGGAAATGCAATAGAGGGTCTCACTGGTAACAAAGGTTTCAATGTAATAAATTTCAAAACACAGTCAAATGGAAATGTAGCTCAAATCTGACTGAATGTACCAAGAAGGAAAAAATGTTTCCCATTAATGCAAATTTTTTTGGAGACTAAGAAAGCGGACTTCTAAAGCTTCTCAAAGACTGCAAGTCATGCCACAGACGTTTACAAGGAACGAGTAACTGCTGAAAACCATGCTGCAGATTGCGACAAAGACTTCAGATGCTGCTCTCCCAGCCAGAATCCACGGGCTCATGAGGTCAGGGACACCTTTCAGAGCACATGCTGGAATTGTCAGACTGACCCAACGTACTTTCTCTTTGATCAACCTTACATTTGACTGTATTTTAGTAAATTATCCATGTAGTTGTATTTTGACAGCTCTCTTTACAGCAGTAAAACAAAATGTGTGCATCGCAAATGGCAAAGATTCAAATTTCAGCTATGTTTATCCAAAATAGCACTGAACTGCTTCTGTACTTATGCTATACTGCCTACAGCTTTACGGAAGGGAAGACAGATGGGATGAATTTAGCAGGGAAACATCTGTGGCTTGAAGAAGAGACAAGCAAAAGTTTTGCTATCAGGCTTCGTTATGTATCAAGGTACCAGTAAAATGTGTATCCGTCAGGCAGCCAAAAAAGTGTTTTTCATTTGACTAGTGATAATTACCTTTTCTCAACAGCTGACAATGTTCTAAGTGGCATTAAATAGGTATAGTAATTAAGCAGGAAGATACAACAGGCCGTGCCTTACTGAGAATTGTGGTTCCCCTCAAAGGTGCTGGGAGGTACAGGCTAAAGGATCACTGACTTCAACCACCCGAGAAATGCAGCAAGCCACGGAATTTGCTGCTGGGAGCGCACACAAATAGGAAAAAGGAAGAAAAAGACTATTCGTGCAGACCGGCAGTTGGGAGCTCATTTGTGTGATTATGACATTACTGAAAGAAAGCCAACAAGCTCGCACCTCTAGCCTTTTCACCCATTGCTTACTGACAACTGCGTGTCATTCACATCGCGGCAACCAACTCGACCTTGAAATGGAGAGCTTGGGCTTATTTATTTTCTGAATCATCTTTGTCGATTTTAAAATGTCCAATTAGATGTTCTTTAAGACTGATCTGCCTCAACTCTGAGGACAGGAAGTTTTCAGGTTTTGCACTGTTGACGGGGTGATCAATCCTTTTGCTCAGAGTGCCTGTTCCTGGGGGCCCCAGTTCCACTGTCTCCCGCAGCCTCAGGAAAAACTAGCCAGTGTTCCACTGCATATCCTACAGATCCTCCTCTGTAGAGTAGGGCTCACTGCACAAACTTTGAGTTTAAAATAATAAACCATGCATTATGTGAAAAAAATGGTCCCTCTGTAATAATTCCTTAAGTAGAGACCTCTATATTGGGTGACACCCCCCCAATTACATATAATATATGCACATTATTACCCCTGATAAATTGCCCTATTAAGTAGTTTTTTGTATAAATCTGATTTATGCCATAGTGGTGAATCACATCATTTTCCACCCAGATCAATAACATTATTATTGCCATGGTAACAGAAGGGAGAAAAGCAGAGAAAATCTACAAAAAAGGAACAAACAAAATGCAACATATATACAATAAACCATGGTGGGACCCTGCTATTTGGTTGCAATAAAAATTCTTAAAAAGTCTAGAATTACCACATCACCACTGAATGGCAATAAATGAAAAGCATTAACACACCCCAAAGCATGTGCAAATTTATTAGAAATTTACTAACTTCCAAAGTATTTTACCATCACTTTCCATTCCTACTCTTTCGAAAGGCGGAGTATTTTATTTCCTTTTATGAACACCTAGCTTCCTCTCTGGCCCCACCACCCCACCGCAGGCTTATTGTAACGCTCCTCCACTTTCTCAGTGACTTTTGCCTCTGGCAGCACTTCTCAAGCCTCCATCTGACTGCATCTTGACACCCACCCTCCCTCAACAGCCACTGATTTTCTGGGTTCATTTAGCAGCAGAAAGACAGTGAGGTATTGAGGAGAGAGCACAGGCAAACCAGGAGGAAAAAAAGCAGAGGAGAGTCAGGCAAGCCTGTATGAATTCTAGCTTCACCTCTTATGGACTATGCAACTGTGTTCACATGTCCTTCCTCTGAGCCTCAGTTTCCTCATCTCTAAATTGGGGTAAACCTTGGAGGCCTGCCTGTTATGGAGCACCCAGTGTAATGGCAGAGAAAACTGTCAATAACTAGGAATGACTGATGATGGAAAGGAAATATTTGACTGAATTTTCCTTTCTGCCATTGTCTTATTTCAAATGATTCCTTCTCTTTCTTCTCACTGTTCATCAGTCTGCCTTAAATTTAAGGAGCATAAACATATGTGAAACTGTTACTATTTTACTCTCTTTACCATGTTTTCTTCCATGTATCAGAACATAAGATTTTCACATACAGACAGAGGACACTTATACTTAAGATACACATGCAACAGCTTAAAACATGCATGTTGGGACTCAATTCAGAAACTGATGAGATGCTCCTTGTGGGACAGTAGTAGCAGTTTAACAGCAGGAAAGCAGCTCAGAGAGCACAGAGGGTGGGAACACAAAACAATATGGTATCTTGTTGGAACCACAGGAGAAATTTTTAAAATTGCTATTTATGGGAACTAAGCTATTCCTAAGATTCTTCACATCAGCATCCCTTCTCCATAGCAACTCTGCCTGGGATCAAGTTCAGCCTCGGTCATGTAGTACCTGGGTGACCTTATGCCAGTTAATAACCACACTGTGCCTCAGTTTCCCCATTGGTACAATGGGGACAATGCTAGTGTTTGCCTCATAGGGTTGTGATAAGAATTAAGCGTGTTAATGAAGGTCAGTGCTTAGAGTAAGAACAATGGCTGGTGCGTGGTAAGGACAATCCACGTTAGTTGCTGCAATGGTAGTGGTAATTACACTGGTAACTATTACATATTACCTGTTGTGTAATGATATACCGTATAATAATTATCATTATTGTAAGGAGTGTCTGGAGATTTGTACATCATAGTGGGTGGTTTAATACAATGTCCAATGGCTATCAAACTGTGCAAACTGTGGAATCAAGGAGATGGCCAGGAACCAAGAGGCCTTGAAGCACAAAATGGGAGCCGGGACAGGGTCCTGGGCCAGGCAGGCTAAAGATGCGAATGAGTTTCTCTTCTAGCAATGACCCTAAGATAGTCCTTGTTGAATGGTCAGACTTCTTCATAAGGAGTAGGGTCCTAAAATTAGTAACTTGCTCAGACCCACACAAAAGTCAGGATGAACTAGAACTCTGCCTTGTTCCTCCTGAGCACGATTTTGGGATGGATCCTGAAGGTTCCTGCAGGGAGCTCTCTATCCAGATCAGGATACTTGACAATTATATTTCTGACAGAGAGATATACCTTGGGTATTACAGCCAAAAAGAGAAGAAAACATATAACAAGTCTAGCAGCAATGCTGTTTCACAGTATAAGTCAATAAAATCTCTGTCTCTTGGATTCCTCACATTATAAATGATAATAACCACCCTTGGTAATCACTTAAAAAGAGGGATGGAGGGTGCCAGCTGAGATTCATAAGGCATGCTTGCTGTTGCAATTATGTAAACACAGAAATAATCTCCCTTTTAAGAATCAATTTTGAGTGACTTCAATGTGTTAAAGACAAAAGCTTTCTAAAACTAATGAAACATTGGACTTCAATACTGTACTTTGACATCAAGCATCAACATTACAAATGTCACATTTGCACAAGAACTGTTACCAGCAGAAAGTTCAGAAATAAATACACAGTGTTTGAAAAACTATTTCTCCACGCAGTGATACCAGTCAACAATGGGAAGCTGCTGCAAATATGGATCCTGATAGACCAACCGAAGCAAATACATTCTTAAAGGGTGGATTCTTTTCCTATAGTTTCTATAGGGCTCCTATATTACATGCAAAGCTATCAACTATAAGTGATCAATTTAAAAGGAAAGAACTATGTCCAAGACTAGCTATTAAAAAAGGTGGACATTTAAATGAATTATTTTTAGTTTTGTGATAATTTTCACTGTTGATGTGACACTGAGAATGAAATTTCCTTCATGTCTTCAGGATCAACAGAATAGACACATGCTGAATTTAAGTATAAGACTCCTTCCAGAAAGAAAAATTATAAAATAATAAACTATTTTTTATAGAGCAGGATGCACCTGGCCAAAAAAGAATAGAAAGTCCCTTTATTACTCACAAAACATTAATGTTTCTAGCAGGTGTGATACGTACCTATGATTCCTCCACCTAGCTTCCTTCTTGGAAGTTCATCACTCTATATTCTATGACAGTCTGCGCCCCTAGAATATGGAATTTGAATAAAGCAGAATTTGGTTGCTTCCCCCCCCCCAGATGAATACACAAAGACCCTTAACAATGACTGTTCTTTAAAAGACAGCATGATGAGTATATTGAACATTTATTACAAATATAGCATCTACCAAAAGATCTTGAACTGAACTCTAGCTCTTCTAGCCCAGCTCTGTAAGAGAAAGGTATATATAAGATCAGAATAAAAGGTCCAGTAAAAGCACTGTAAGACAGAGAGGCTAAAGATGGAAGGCTGCCTCCCAAAAGGAAAAGAAAAAGAACCACCTCCCTCTCACCCAAAACAAACAAGTAAACTGCTTCCTCTGCGTTTTTTTTTTAAATACTGGGAATGATCCTCTTTGACCTAGGCACACTGGTATAAAACTAAAAGCTAAAAGGCTGGTTTTCCTAATGTGTTTACATGAAAAGAATTATAGACACAGCTGACAGCTCTGAATTTTTTTTTTTTATCGTTTCTTCTAAGTAGGGTCTCCCATTCTAGTTTCGTTACATTTAGAGGCATCCTTTTTTAAAGATGAATTTTATTTTGCCGCTCTAACCCCAATCTATCATCTGACTGTTTCTGCAGGTTCACTAAACTAATCCCCTGAAACGCCTCTCATCTCTTAGCTTTGAATAACCTGAGTGGCCCCGCGGCCCTGGGTCACATGCACGACCCAGGCCAGCCACAGAGTTAATAAGAGAATTTCCTCACCATCCAGGGCAGCATCAAGGATGAAAACAGAACCTCTTCTCAGGCCTAATTATGTCAGGCTTTCCCTCTCAGTGAACCAAACCCAGGAGAGGAAGCCGAGGAGCAGGGCTTTCTGTCAGGATAAACAGCGTGCTCCTGGTTCATTCAACGGATAAGCAGTGGAGGAGACAGAAACCTAAGACGATGAAGACAAAAGAAGGGGACCGTGCTCTGAGGTCCCCCAACACCCCGGCACAGCCATCACCCGACTCTACCGGTCCCTGCTCCCTGAACATGCATCCTTGAGTACAGAGGCCATTCTGATCCAATCTATTTTTTCCTTTTCCCCAGTGAAATACTGTGACAAATTTGAAAATGTTGGTTTGTTGGGTAACATTATCAAATGTACTCTGCCCTTGAAATGTGGCACAAACAGAGGGTCTAATAAACTGAATCACATTTACAAGCATTACAGGGAGAACTTACTACAACGGATTATGTTGTTAAGTGAAGAATGTCCACTTAACTAATCAATTTTGTAAAATTGGATTTAATATATTGGGTTTGCCTAAAGTGAGATATAATGACAATAGCTTGGCTTTCTATCAAGCTGTATTTGGAGTAAGACATTTGAATTAGGGCCATTTATTAAATTTCAGAGCCTCCAGTCTCTTTGCACAATTAAGTATGATTAAGATAGATGGAAGCAAAGCAATTAAGTGTTTAGCAATTGGCCTACTTTTTCATGTTAGGCTAAACTAAAACCTCAAAATTCCCTAGGAATTTTTTCTTACAGTTTTTATTTTCATTCCTTCATTCTGAAATAGAAAGACTCCTTTTAAAAAAAAAATTGTACTTTCCTTAAAAGTGTGCCCCAGATTTTTCTTGTCTTAGAAATTATGGCTTTTTTATCCTAGTAGTGTAATTAACTTTAAAATTAATATTGATTTTAGGTATTGCAACTAAAATAAACACTGTTAAAAAAATTATGTGATGGTGGATTCTATTCACTTGCCAAGCATTTATCTCCACATCCTTTAGGGAGTTTTTCTCTGACCACCTAGATGCCCAGCATGGTGGATGACACACTTACATTTATTGAAATCCTGATCAGTTAATGGCCCATCCAGTAGGAAGCACTATGTTGCTCACCATGCAGAACAGAGGAACAAAAGCCTTTTAGTTTTTAGTTTTATACCAGTGTGCCTAGGTCAAAGAGGATCATTCCCAGGCTGTTTCTCTCAGGCTGCTCACCACCCAGTGGGGACCACAGGTCTTTGTAGCCAGGAAGATAGTGCAGGTTACAGAAAGACCATGGGTTTCAGCAATCTGTCCTTTAATCACTTAACCTGTGACAAAGGTTGATATTTGATCAACCCAGATCAAAATTCCTTATCTTTCACCACCCGCCGGGGTGATGTCTGATCACCTTGGCCTGTCTTCAGGAAGAATCCTGTTAGATCTCTTTAGCCAGAAACCTCCTTATCACTGATGTTTCTTCTTGGTAATTTTCTATCTACTGATTCCACACTCCTCCCACCCCCATCCTGCTCCTTGGCCACGAACCCCCACACTCTTGTTGTATTTGAAATTGAGCCAAGTTCTATCCTATTGCAATAGTGCTCCAATAAAATCTGTTTTTACCACTTTAACTCCTGTCAGGCTCTGGTTTCTTTGATACCTCTCTAAGATTCACTCTGCTCCTTTGGAGAACATGATTATTATTATCAATAATAAAAATGAAATCAAATATTACACTTAGCTGAAGCCAAATCCATATTAGTCATTCAGAAAACTACCTCTTTTCTGACTCATACTTAAAATACATGTTCTAACACCCCCATATGGGTACAATAACATAGATTGCAGAGCTCTAGGACAGCGGGGAAGGAGAAATACATTTCGAGTGGGTGCATCACCTCCCACAACTCCAAGAGAACCAAACGTGAAAGAGGCCGCTCTGCCCAGATGACTATGTGTGAGCCTGTGAACAGGAAACTATGAATTTTAGCTCTGTTACAACTAGTTCCCAGATGCTCTGCTTGGCCCCTGTGTCTCAGACTCATTGTCTCAAAGGGAAGACAATAGTAATGATCCATCTTGCACAGCAGACATGAAAAAAAGTATCTATTTCATGTTTTAAAGGTCATTGAATATATAACAGCGAGATACTTGAAGCAAAATACCATATTCATCAGTGAAATAGAAAAGTTTAGCAGCATTCATCTGTTCTCATTTTAAATTTACCACAGTATGTAAATGAGAGGATTTAAAAAAGCATCAGGCAAAAATCTGAGCTAGGTGCGAATGAAAAGCACAATCAGAAGCAAATTTGTGATTGCTTGAAGTGTAAGAGTTTGCCAAATGGGCTGGTACTTAGATTTTACTACTAATCTGAGTTTATATAAAGCCAATAGAAAGATCCCAATTATTGTTAAATACCCAGAGTAGAAATTTGCTGCTAAACTGCTGTGTAGTATCGGTCTCAGGTTGGTTTTTGTAAACATCTGATTTGATGCACTGGAATTATCACAGGAATACCACACACAAAGCTGAACTTTAAGTACACAGCCCCAGTCATATATACAATCTGAAGAAAATAAACCAAATACAATTTGGATTAGAGACAGAATTACCTGATTTTTAAAAAGTATATTGCTACAGTGGAGAGAAACTACTTGGCCAGGAACAGCAGCTTTTCTACCGATGTAACATTTCAGAATATGACTGATGGCAAAAAGAGATAACCTGATCATTCTGAACAGGATTGTCTTACATCCAGAACATTCACACTGCATCAGAAGTGTACAGAGGCGGGTCTGTGATTCACACTCTTGTAGATCTCAGTGGGCCAATATGTTACACTGAGACAACAGCCTACTATTTCAACAGCACCCTGTCTGGTTTCTATGGAACAAATTACCTTCGAAAACAAAAAGGAACTACATCAAGTGAAGCCAAGGGAAGGTCAAAATCAAGAATGCTGCCTATTCTCAGAACCTAAGAGATAGGAGACCTGCTGACTTGGGCTGGGGCTTCAAGCCAAGAGCGAAATGTTGAGTCAGAAACAGCTTAGGTGACCACCAAGTCCAGCCTGAGGGACAAGGAGACAGATACCCACTTGGATGCCAAATCCAATCCTGCTTCAAGACCAATTTTGTGATAAGACTGAACATAAACCCCAGTCTGAATTCCCAGCATCTCAGAATGCTTTTGATTACTTCTTGCTTCCTCAAGTAACATCATGATATTAAATCAACTCTGAAAAATGGAGCTAATAAAATGTCTTTTCTACCTCATAATGCCTAATCATTCAAAATGTTATACTTTTTGAGTGCCTATTATGTTCCAGACACTGTTCTAGGCAGTAGGGAATTGGTGATGAACAAGACAGACAAGTCTTTGCCTTGAGGCACTTACATTCTAAACAGGGAACAGAAACAAACAGGGACACATAGAGAACAATGGGCCAGGAATTCTTCAGTGTTTTGAGATTCTGATTAAAGACCAGATCTAGAACCTTGCCTGCTACAATGTAGGGCACCCCAAAATTAATTAGAGGTACTTCAGAGAAAAGAAATGAATAGACATTAAATTTTGCATCTATTTTCTGGAGATTCACAGCCCATCTATGGATTTCAGCTTGAGAAGTGGTCTATGATGGTGATGAACCAACAGAAGAGGAAGGGTCTGAGAACTCAGGGGGAAGCATGATAAAAACAAAGCAATGGTGTAAGAGCAGGACGCGAGAAATCAACAAGGCAAAATGGAAAACCGGGCAGAGGGCTCTAACTCTCTTTGGAAGGGGTTAGTCAGGAAAGGATTCATAAAAGAGGCACAACCTGAACTGAGCATTATTTTTTTCCTTACTGTTTACATTTCCTTTTACAAAAATAGCACACACTCAGAGCAGCAAACTTAGAAATTATTGGAATATGCAAAGGAACAAAATACACCAATAATTCCACTGCCTTTATACAGTTAATGTATTACATTCTCTTGTGTGTGTATATACAAGGATGCAATGTTAAATTCAGTTTGTAATCAAATTCCAGGTGAGTTTTAACATACGTACATTTGAGGCAAGAGCCAGGGCAGAGCTAGATTATTCTGCAAAATACAGGGTAAGGAATTTGTGGTCCGCAGAACATGAGAAAGCCAAGAATTTGAAAGCTATGAGGAGAGGGGGAAGCAGGAAAGAGGAAAAATGTTCCTGTGGAAATACAGCCTAGAAAGGACTTGGAAGGAGAGAACTAAGTATCAGTGGGGATTGTTACGTTGTTTCCAAGGGATGTGTGGTGTCAGTGTTCTCCACTTCCTTTCTTACAACATCCCAGTAAAGTCCATGCTGATCAGCGGTGCTTTTGTGCATACGAAGTCTTTGGGGAACTCTGGGAGATGATGCTGAGTTCCACGTACAAGTTGGCACAGGGCTAACTTTGAAGACTCAAAGTCTTATACATGTGAGATACAAAAACTAGAGTGTGAAGAAGACATGGTATTTTGAGTACATATCTACATCTTTTTTGTGCAAAAAAATGGAATCATATAATATCTATTACTTATATCCTATTTCCTCTTAGAGATAGACATTTTAACATTTTTCACATCAATAAACACTTTTCTTCCAGTAAGTGATTTCATTGGCATTTTAGATTCCATTGTAGGAAATTCATGTACTGTTTATGTAACTATAATCTCCTGATGTGGGACATTTTGATGCTTTGATTTAATACCTTGACTTGATTATTTTTAATGTTCTTCTCTTAGAAATAATATTACTGCTTGGAGTCAAATTAGGAGGACTGGCCAAAGAAAATTATTATTATACTTATTACACTATTTTTTTAATTGAAGTGTAGTTGTGTTAGTTTCTGGTGTATAGCATAATGACTCAGTTATACATATATACATTTTTTCATATTTTCATTATAAGTTATTAGAAATTATTGAATATAGTTCCCCATGCTATACAGTAGAACACTGTTGTTTATCTATTTTACATACAGTAGTTAATATCTGCAAATCCCAAACTCCTAATTCATCCTCCTCCCTTTTTCCTTTTGGTAACCATAAGTTTGTTTTCAATGTCTATACGTCTGTTTCTGTTTTGTACATAAGTTCATTTGTGTTATTTTTAAAGGTTCTACATATAAATGATATCATATAGTATTTTTCTTTCTCTTTCTGGCTTACTTCACTTAGTATGACGATCTCCAGGTCCATCCATGTTGCTGCAAATGGCATTATTTCATTCTTTTTAAATGGCTGAACTATACACACACACACACACACACACACACACACACAAACACACACATATCACAATTTCTTTATCCAATCATCTGTCGATGGGCATTTAGGTTGCTTTAGGTCTTGGCTATTGTAAATAGTGCTGCAATGAACATTGGAGTACATGTATCTTTTCAAATTAGAGTTTTTTCCAGATACGTGCCCAGGAGTGGGATCATATGGTAACTCTATTTTTAGTTTTTAAAGGAATCTCCATACTGTTTTCCATAGTGGCTGCACAAAATCACATTCTCACTATATTGTATTGTCTAAAGGACTCTTGTCCCTAGCACCAAGGACAGTGAACAGTAAGTGTACTACAGGGAGCAGAGTTCAGCACAGCTGGAAGGTGAAGCAGAGCTAAATGATGGCAGGGTTAGGGTTGATAAGTCAGCTACAATCTCTCTTCTGATACAATTCTGGACTCTTGTTTCTTGGGATTTAAAATATCTTATTGTGAAAACTATAAATCTAGTTTGAATGGTCATAGAAATAAGGGATGTGCAAATTTAAAAATAAAAATGTACACTTGCTTTAGGGAAAATTTAAACCAAATGAAGACATGATCAACAAATGTCATGTTAAAATCATTTGCTTCCAAGGCATTCTATAGATTCACTCCCAGAAGTATCAAAACTGTCACTGGAATTTAGAGCAAAGACACAGGTACTAACAGGGGCAAAAATTATTTGATTCTTCCCTTTTACTCATTTCTCATATCCCATCAACTGCTAGCCAATCTTACCTCCTAAATGTTTCTCCAGTCCGGCCCCTCCTCTTCCTGTCTGAGGCTGGGTTTGTGTCTCTCCTAGGGATCTTAGGCTCCTATGTGCATGTCTCTACTGAAGCCCCAACCACATGAGGCTCGTGGGGCTAGAGTGAGGGCTTTCCGCCTCTTTCTCCAGAGGACAAGAGATCAGTGATTGTTTAATTTACCTTCTATCTCTCCATGGCCTGCAGTTCCTACCATGTGATAGGTATTCAATCTTTTGTGCATTTGTTTTTGTGTGTGTGTGTTTGTTTTTGTTTTAGATAGACTAAACCATACTTGTAGCTTTTCAAAAGGGTTGAAAATTGAGAATAAAGCCAGGTGAGTTCAAATCCTAATGGATCGGTGGAAGGAAATGAGGACACAAATGGAATCAGCATATATTAATCCTAACCATTAGCTAACAGCTTTTAAATTAAAACAATTTCCGCTCCTAGATAATTATTCATTAATTCAGCACAGTTCTATACACTGGACTTCAGTGATTGATAGCTCATGGTTCACACTGAAGATGTCACAGTATAATAAGAAAGACATAAAATGCCATGAATACAGTGCTCTAAGTGCTAGAAAATAGAAACATTTACTATAAGAAATAAGACAGAGCGACTAACTGCCTAGAATTAAGGAATGTTGGCCTCTGGGGAGAGCTCAAATTTTATGTTGGCCCCGCCCCCACCCATGCCCCAAGCCCTGAAAATAGTTCTCATGGGAGACATGTGGAGATCAGCTCCAAACATTTCTCAGCCTTTCCTTGGGGTCATTCAGTCTCCATTTTGAATTGGGGGGGATCTAGACCCCCAAGATGGGCGTATGGACCTGAGGGAAAGGAGGCTGTCTGGGCTGCCTCATTTACAGTCATTTAGGCCTCCTTGTTCTGGGTAAAAAGCCAAAAGGAGACCAGGACTCTATGACTCAGCCAGGCCTAGCAGGACATAATCTTGTAGGTGAACACAGTGGCATAATTCAAAACAAGAAATATGAGATGCACCACTAACACTCTGTTCTAAGGGCCATGTGAAAAAACTGGTTCACTTTCAGATATAGGCCACAAAAATGATTATTTAAGAGTAAGAGAGAGATAGAAATTAAGCATATTTGATTTGAGCAAGAAATGATCATTTCTTTCCAAGATCAACTTCCAAGGGCTATTCCACCTGGCCATGTAAAAAAAGAAAAATGTTTTCTATCCTTAACTCTATATTATCTCCTTCCCTTATGACACAGAAATCACTAGCATTATGCAAAATGCCAAATTTAGCTGATCAAAAAAAAACTGCCACAAAAGTTGCATCGTAACAATCATTCTTTAACATATTAAGCCACTGGGGAAACCAAAAGCTTGGAAAACGAATAACTCATTCCAAATGACTGTCATAAAATTTGTAAAGTCAAAGTCATTTATGTAACTGCTAACAACCTTAACAAGCAGCTCCATTAAACATGACCTACAAACCTTGCAAAATAAGGACCAACTAATAACACAATGAGTAGTTAAATGGCCTAAATAGAGTGAGGGAGCCATTCTAGTTTTAATGAGATCAAAGCATATTTAATAGTTGTAATTAATATTTATTGAGTCATCACTGGCTGTACATCATTATACAATAAAAATTTAGATTTACATTATTTAATGATAGTAATTAGACACACATATACTGAACAGTTTTTCTAAATGTGAGGATGTAGATAAGAGGTTATACATTTTTTTTCAAGTTGTACATACACATCAAACTCTGCCTTTGTCTCATTTTTTTCCCTTCTACAATTTTAGGAGACTGAAAAAGATGAGTTAGATGAAAAAATGAAAAAATTCATTGAGTGAGTGCCTTCTTAGTGCCTGGCACTGGGCTACATGCTAGAGAAACAGTGATAACTAGGATATGGATCCTGTAGTTAAGGAATTCATTCTAGTGAATCAGACATTCAAAGAATAATTATGATGCCCTGTGCACATGATCAAAGTGCTGTTTGAACAAAGTGTTGAGTAATGCATAAAGTGGGGTTAAGGAAGGCTTTGCTGAAGAGATGACAGCTGACCTGGCTCTTGAGAAACAAGAGAGCTCTAGGTAGACAAAGGAAAGGTATTTCAGGCTTTGGGAAGCACAGGCAAGAGCATTTGGACTGTGAATCCTCAAAGACAAGGGTTAAGTCTTATGCCACTTTTTAATCCCTAAGCTCACCCCAAGTCCGTGTTGGCACTCAGTAAATATCTGAAGGGTGTATGTACAAACAGGGAGTGAACAAATTAATAATTGTATGAACACACATATAGCATTCACAAATTATTCCAGATCCCCAAGAAGAAGGAAAAACATAACAACAACAACAAAAATCCCTTTTGAGAGCCCATGAACTGAGGCAAAAAGTAGATGTTACTTTCCTTGCACATCACAGCCAGACAAAGATAACCGAGACTTCCAGAAACTATTCCTCTCTAACTCCATTACTTGGCATCGTCTCGGTAGCCTGGAATAACCACACCTCATCTTTCACCTGTAGGGAACAGAATCCCCTTGTTTGGCAGCGTGGGTGTATGCAACAGCCAGGAACAGCTCTTCCCGCCTGTGAGTTAGAAAGCGTGGACTTAGTATTCATGCTACACACTAGAGTATGAAGGAAAAAGATGAAAATAAAAACCACGTTTGGAATAGGAGGGGTAAGGAATGAAAGGTGATCAGAGTCATGAAGAAGCTATGTAGGTCCTCCATGAAGTGCCACAGTGGGCCATTTCCACCCTTAGATTAATGATATGTCTCCAACAATCACCCTACAGGGCAGTGTGTAGCGCTTCATGCCACACCCTCACACCATTATCCATAAAGTTTTACAGTTTCACAAATATCTTAATTTATATTATTATTTTAATTAAAGCCAACTTAAACTTTAAAAATGACGAATAGTTTCCAAGGCTTATCAAGGCTTTTAATATAATAATGTGCATTTTGACTTTCCAAAGAGAGACAGTCTGTGCAATATATCCCAAACTAAAACACCCTGCATTCCTTTTTTCAAAGACCATTTTGTAGGACTGATTGTCCATACATATGGAAAAATGCTGCCCCACCTCGTGGGGCCACAACAAATGTAGCAAGGGAGTGAAGAGGCAGTGATACAGCACATTTGTTTGTTTGTTTTGTGAAGCAGCTGTGTGCTATAAATACCATGACCTAATTAAGAAAGGAAAATGGAATGGATGTTCAAACCAAAAAATAAAAAATAAACAGAAGGAGAAGTGGAAGGATTATATTCATAACCCAATTTACAGGGAGGATAGTTGTTCACTACTTGTTGCTCTGTTCATTCATTATTTAGAAATGAGACTTAACTGCCTTCAAAGTACCCAGATGTGGTTTCTTGACCCAAGGATTTACTGAAAACCCATTTTTGAAACCACTGGTATTTTCAGCAGTGCCATCTGATAAAAAGCAATTCTTCCTGGACTCTATGCAAGAAGTAGACCAGCTGCCTAAAGAAAGCAGGGCCGCATCCCTGAGAATCACCAGCTGCGGGGCAGGTCACTTGAAAATAAGTAGGTGTGGGGTGATTCTCTAGGCTGAGCTGTAGCAGCCGCTGCTTCTACCGCCAGCAGCTGCGGAAAGTTTGCTTGGTTTAAGAATGCTCCGTTGGCAGGTCTTCTGGGTGGTGTGAGTCTGGCCTAAGACCCAGGGGTAGAGAAAGCAAAAAGGGAACTACGGAAGTTCCCTTCCTTCTGCCTCCACGTCGGTTGCCTCCTCCCTGGTAAAAGGGAAAGAGCCGTGCACGGAGAATGCAGTGCAGGCTCTTCAGCTAGTTTGTGGACATCTTAACGTGTCTGACTCTAGCAGCTCCTTCCAAAGTACAGCAGGAATTGTCAGAATGGAAGGCCCTTACCCTGATTACCAAGTGAACTGACACTTTCTTCTTCTCTCTAGTAAATGTCTCGAATGATGTCCAAGGCACACTCAGTACTCACGGCCACTGGCTGCTGCTCTCCAGTGTGACTGGACACTTCTGCTCTTGCCAGCTGTATTGTGTTTCTCAAAGTCAGTTATGTTTCTTTGCAAGCCTCTTTATGCTGCTTACGTATGCATAACTCAATGTTCAGCGAACTCAGAAAGACGATTGTTAAAAAGAGTTTTCTGATTCTATGAAAATAATGTAGGATGATTTAGAAAGAATCAACAAAGCTGAGTTGAAAAAGAGTCTGTCAAAGTAGGTGTGCATGAAAGAAAAGTAAAAGACGTGGTGGGAGGACCAGAGGGTCATTTAAGACGGCACGTCCTGAATGGAGGTTGTTCCCCAAGTGTCTTTATGTCCTCAGTTGTTTCAGAGAAACCAAAATTGGGTGCACCCGAAGAGGCACTTTGGGTATGGTTTATTCAGCAAAAATGACGTGACGCTCCAAGTCAGGTGAGCCGTGCACGAGGGAAATGTCTTGGCCTGACGTGTATCGCCTGCCATGATTTCCCGACCTTTCAACTAACCAGTCCACTTCCGGTCTCAAGCTTCCTGGAGAAGCCAGTTTCTGCTAAACATCTAATTATCTGCACTTAATATTTTCCTTTTGATTATTAGTACTAGCTCACCTCCCTACTTCTGGGAACATACAAACTATTGAAGAAGACAGTAGAAAACACTAGAGCAAATTAGAAAACACAGATTCTAGTCCGTACCTGAGCCTTAGTCTTAGAAGTCCCCTTATCTCTTTGGCCCTCAGTTTCCTCATCTATGAAGTCTTCATGTTATGGGTGGGGCTGGAGGCTGAGAAGGTGGAAAGAGAAGGAGTTGCACTAGATAACTTTCCAGTTCTCTTCTGATTCTTCAAAATACCATTCTAGGCAATTCAGCTCATAACACAGATAGAATTCCTTAAAACAATTGTTAATCTTTTTATTTGGAATATGAAATATAGATATTCAGAAAATATATACAAATTTATTGCTAATGTTAAGAATAAGTAAGTAAATTTACTTGAGAGAAGTAATATTATTTAGGAATTTTAATTACAAAGAAAATACGAAGTTTTATATGTATATACATATATATGTGTATATATATATATATATATATATATATAAAATGATTAAAATAAGATCTAAGTTGTTAACCTACAATTGATAATTGATATCCCTTTAAGTTGAGAATGGGAAAAAAGTCTCTAAGATGTTACACCTCAAATGTACATGCTTTCTGTAATAAAAAAAACTTTTGGAAGAATCTATTCTTATTAATTTATATTTCTAAAGTGGATCATAAAGCTACAGTTCTGGGAATAGCATGTAATACAAAATTGTTTATATAATTTCCAGTATCAATTTTAATTTTACAAATACAAAACTACAATTACTGATTGGAGAAAATAAACTACTGAAAGAAACAAATGTTGCCTCCTTTAAATTCTTTAGTTCTACAACAGAACTAAAATGAAAAACTAAGCTCAAGACTCTATTTTAATCACAACTGAATTTCTTTAACAGCAATGAGGCTGGTAAAAAAAATGTGCTTCTAGAGAAAAAGAAAATTATTAGAAAGCACTGGCTAACATACTGTTTTGGTATTTCTTTCATTTTCATTAGAATGATGCTGGATGACTCCTATGACACAAAAATAATACAAATTAGACTCATACAAAGACAAAAGATTTCAATCCTAAGTACACATCATCTTTTCAAATAACCATGTGCCATTTGTGAGTGGGAAAAGTAACTGTAACACTCAGTTTATACGCTCCCTTGGAGTCTGCATCAATTTCAAGTTTTCTCTTATGATTCAGCTATTCCTGTAGTCTGAAAACATTTTATTAAATATTAATGTGTTATCCACACAAATGGCAAATATTGAAAATAGGAACATAAATAAAAAATAATAAAAATAGTAAGTCTACTAATACTGAAGAGGAAGGAAGGCAGGAGGGGGAGGAGAGCACATGAAAGGGAGAGAGATTTTTAAACATCCGGTTTCTATTCTGGACCGTTTATAGAAACAGACAGACACAGCAAGCGGAAGCCAAATATATTCTCGGGCTCTGACAGGATTTGTTTTCTAGCTTGTCATTATTTTTACGATATTCTTCCTAATAATATTTCTCCAGTGTTCTAGATTTCCTGACCGACGAGACCAGTCTCGTGAATTGCTCACAAGAGAGCTGTGGAGGCTCTGGGCACACTGGTGTGGTCTGGCTGCCTCGAGAGCCTCCTCGCTGGGGGTTTGAAGCTTTCCCAGGAACTCTTCGGCACAAAGGCACACAACCATGGCAACTTCACCCCCATCCTATGCATGCTTCCCAATTTTCTTTGAATGATTTTCTTAGGATCTAACAAACAATCCCTGGCAGAGTAATAGGTACTTGGTCTATTGCAAAAAGGGAAAGATATATCCATTTCATTACTGCTGGCACAGAGGCAACAGACTCACTCAACATGCATCCTCTTTGTTTGTTCTTTTTATGAGAGTGATTCCACGTCAAATCGTCCACAAGTACCTACCTTATTCGACCTCAACCCTTTCAATCTAAATGCAATTGAAAGTCACAGTGCCTATTAAACATGCAGCGATAGGCACACACTTGTCCCTCCAACAAAATAAAACACAATAGAATTCCTCTACACCAAAGATAATGAGGGAACTATTTTGAAAATATGAAAGATTTGTTTATGCAGACTATAAAAACATCCCTTTGCATCAAAATAAGTGTCCCTCTTTATCGCACACAGATTATTTTCTATAGAATTTAAATTGTACATGAAATTATAATTGTGCCTTGTTTAATGTAAATTGATTGTCTCAATTATCGGGAAAGCATTTGAATTTTAATGGACTACTTTGCTGGAGATGTGCCAAGCAAATCAGCAAAAACTCTAATAGCTCTTAACTGTGGATGTACGCAGCCAAACATTTATATAAATCAGGAAGTACTGTGTGCTCTCAAGAACTGATCCTAAGTGGCCCAGAACAGTTCATAAGCTCTTCTCTATGAAGAAGAAATTAGCTGTTGACTTTCAATGTTGGAAGATTCTGTAACAATTAGGCTGTAATTTGGTTTTTCTCTCTCTGAACAAATGGTAAGATCCACTATTAGTAGAAAGGATTTTTGTGGCTTTTTTTTTCAAATGTTCTTTCTGCAGATTAGTTTATTGATGAAAATCAGGGTTTTATCCTGAAGGCAGAACGACAGAGAATCTAGCAGCAACTGTGTTACCAGGCACTGACTGACACACTGAACGTGACCCTTGGACGTCTGAGGGAAGGCCACCCCAGGAAAGTGGCTGCAGACACATCGCAGCAGCACATCAGAGTTACAGCCCGACACTTCTCCTTATATAAATCCAGTGTCTCCAAAGTCAAACAAACATCCTCGTATGTACAATCACAGGCAAGAGCAGACCTCAGCCGCTTTGCTGCCCAGATGGTTGCAACATTTTTATAGTTAAAATATAACCAGTGACGTTGGAGGTACAGATATGCATCTGCCTGGAACTGCCAGCCTTATGAGATCTTTTTTCACACCCTCCGCCTCAAGAAGCACTGTTAATAGGTATAAAAATCACCTCTGGGTATAACATGATAAACTACTTACTGCATAGCCAAATTTAAACCTCAGCTATAAACCATCATGAATTTACTTTAACTGATACCTATTTGAGATATTTTAGGAATTGAAAATACAAGGTTTTACTCATTTCAATTTTGAAATGATTTTGCAGTATTAATCTAGACATACATGCAGATGTTCAGTACAGAGTATGAACTAAGATTTGAGCCAGTGAATAAAGACTTCTATTCATCAAACCTTCCTGAATGAACTTTTCTGATGCTAAAGAATCAAGCTGAATGTAAGGTATTTCCTTCTATAACAAAGTTCAGAAAGGGCAATAAATTATGACCAACTACAATTTTGATTGATTTCTTCCTAAGTGCTGATCTGACTTGGGTAACACCCCTCAGTGTTAAGATGCTTCAATATCTATGAGTCCTAAAACTTTTTTTTTTTTTGAAGAACCCAGAGTTTCCTGGCCACTAGATGTTTGATTAAAATCCATAGTTAGTAAGTTTCAGATTTTGGATAATAAAGCCTAAGGTGAATTCTAATAAAATGCCACACCCAACCAAAGTCCACCATTTCATTGTGTCAGGGTGTGAGATCTGGCCACAAGTGGGTGTCTAGAAATAAAAAGCCAAAGCAAAGCAACAGAACCATGAAAACAGAGAGGAAGAGTACCGTAAAAGTAAGGGGCAGTACCAGACAAAGAAGAAGATGAAGGGACAGCAGATAAGCACCACCAGCTGGTTAGAAGGCAACTCAGCTTGAACTGCATGTTTGGCACCTTAATACCCACCCCTTCCCTGTCCCCACATTTGTAGGGGCCTGGCTGAGCTTCCTTCACTTAGTGGCCAGAGTCAGCAGTGCATCAGCTGGATGGATGTCTACTTTCTTTTAATGACACTTGCCTAGCATATAAACATTAAAATTTGCATTAAGGGGAAAAGAGTGATTCAAATGCCATGTCAGTGCTGCTTTTCTATATTTCTGCAAAATGCCTTTAAAATATCTGCTCTTTAAAAAGCTAACTATTTTCCATAGGTGATTAGGAGAAAATGGCTCTGCCCCTGTTCTCTCTCTCTCTCTCTCTCTCTCTCTCACACACACACACACACACACAGAGATTCCATGAGTACTAGCCATTTTAAAAACCAATTAGTTTATAGAAAACAAAAGCCCAGAAAATATCCCACTATATCATCAAGATAATATTACAAAACCAAATATTCTTTTTAATTTCCATCACCAGCAATCCACATGTTACACGTGGAAAAACCAATGAAACTGCTTCCCCCTGATTCATGAAATGTTTAACTAAACAAAGAAAACACTTTTAAAAGGACTAAAGACATTGCTCTCCTGATGTAATCACTTCAGAAGTAATTTTGTTCAAAATTATCAAAGAAATGTCAAAAACAACATGAAATCCCACTAAGGAGTTAATTCATTATGTTCGACTGATTCTAGATGTCAGTCTTTTGTGCAACATGAAAGAGCTAAAAGAGCACAAAAAAGAATGCAGCCCTCAGGGCTGCGCACACAGCCTCAGCCCCAAGCACCTGCCGCCGGGGCTGGGAACCTGGCGGCTCTTCCTTGAGCTGACGGGCAGCAGACTCTGTCGGGCAACCTGACTGCCCCTTCAGAGTCAGGTGAAAAGGGTCTTCCTCGGAACTCCACAAAAGCAGTCTAAGACTGAGTCTTTTGTGAGAGAAAAGTAAGGTTTCTGCCGTCTACCTACCAGTGGAGATTGTTTCGTTTCGAAGGAGGACCTGCTATGTTCGTTTCTACTTTTGTTTAGTACATTTTTTAATTTAATAATGATATACTATTAAGTTTGAATTGTAAAATAAGATCCAAGAACTTATGATTACATTTGACAAAAATATCTATTGTTTCCTACGTGCCAAGCAGATTCTCGCTCATTTCGGCCTCAGAACGACCCTAGCAAGGCAGATCGCTTTCCCTCCTTCTGCAGGTGGGGAGGCTGAGTCCCCAAGAAGCGCAGTGACTTGCCCCGGGTCCGCCGCCTGTGCAGTGCTGGGGCGGGGATTAGAACCCAGGCCGGAAGCACCGAAACTGCATGTCTGTAACCGCTGGGCACCATACGCTCTATTGGTAATTCACAGAATCTTTTAAAAGCTCGTTTAGTCTCGCTGTACCCTGGAGAGGTGTCGAAGGCCCATGAGCCTGAAGGGGCTCTAAGCAGAGGCTTTGACTCATAGATGCCACACTGTCACTCACAAGTCAGAATGGGGAAATCAGCCAGGGAGCTTTGTGGCCCGGGACTCTGGAGGCCCGGAGTCCAGGGCCAGCTCAGGTGCTGGCTCCCCAGGGACCCTTGGAGGGGCGCTGCCGCGTACTGAGAAGGCACAGGCCCCGGCATCAGACAACCGTGTGTTCCTAGGCCGGCGAGGTGACATAGGAGCTAAGTGACCGTGGGTAAGACACATAGCCTCTTGGAGCCTCACTACCCCTCTCCAAAACCCAGGGGACAAGAATATTATCGCAAAAGAACTGATCTGATGCCTGCATTACCCAACACCTCTGTGCTGCAGATTCTTCAGTGACAAAACTGCAGTGCTGTCTTAGAGATCACAGAGTTCCACCTTCCTAACAGACACTGATTCCACAATGCTGTGACCATAGACAGCTAATATAATCCTGCACTGTATTTATATAGTGCTTATGCTTTTCCAAACATTTTCACACCTATGATCTGATTTGATCCTCATTACCAATCTGCATGGTATTCAACCCTCTTTTTACAGATGAGGAGGTTGAGGCCCAGAGTTCATTTGGCTTTGTGCAAGATCATATGTTGGCAGATGACATGGCTGGCCCACAAACTCTGAGCTTTTGTTTTTAATCCAGGGTTCTTTCCTTATAATTCGCTATGTTTCCATAAAAGACATAATACCTGCTTGCAATGAGCTTATAGTACAAACGGAGAAAGATAAAGAACATGAAAAAGTAGAAATAAATATGAATTGCCCTGAGATCCTCGATTAAACGGAGTAGCAGTCTCTGGCTTGTGTGTCGGTAGCTTGTACTGAGGGGACCTCCTACACATCCAAAGAGAATGCAATGCCCAGGCTCGCTTGGAGCCCAGAAGCCAAGGTAGAGATTCCATGAGAAGAATGAAGAAGAGAAAACAAGAGACATTTAACCAAGACACAGTCGCAGGAATGCTCGCAACCAGTGGATGGTAACCAATAGCTCTGGAAGGGAAGAGAAGTGAAGCGAAGCACATAATGAAGTTTTTCTCAAGGGCGGCCTCGAGGTTGACATAATTCAATGTTATTATCCATGACAGGTATAGCAGATTCCCTCGGTGCCATCCTCTCCTGGGCCCTCAATCCCATGCCGCTGCTACTGAGTTCACTGATTTCACATGACCCTCTTGATTCTGCCACCTGAGGCTCACGGCACACACCTCGAGATTCAGGCTCTCCCTGCCACTTGGAGTCCAATGATGTGCCAAATTCTAGAATTTAGGATTTGGCTTCTGAAGCAGCTGCTAAAAGAACTGGTAAATGTAATCTGAACTTCAGGGGAATTGTCTCCCAGGAGGAAAAATTTGGATCCACAGCATACATGAGATGGAAGCTGAGCAAATAAATTCCACCGCCTTTCCTCCCTCCAGTGAGCTATTTGGAAGCACAGTTTCTCTGTACAGCCTGTCCAGAAACAGCCTGTGTGGCTGTGTCTCTGTGGCTTATTGTGAATCAGTCACCAGTAATGGTATCACACTGTCTTACTTTATTTTCCATTCCTCCATGCCTCACCTTCCTTTCCCTCACTCTCACTGCCCTGGGACTGCAGCTACAATAAACATCAGCATTTAATCCCTGCTCAAGTTCCAAGACAGTAAAGATGAAGGAACTGGGCAAAGTCTTCATCTTCACCCAGTTAGTTAATTTTCAAGGGTTATTTTAGGGTTATAACCCTACATGGTAGCATTTTTCAGATAAAGAAAGTGAGGAAGTAAGGAAGATTAAATTTAAGATTTAAAGAATTTGTTCTTGATCACGTGGCTAGGAAGAGAGCCTGGTTCTAGGGTGCATGCTCTTAACTACTGCATGTACTGTAAAAATTAATAAACAGAAAGCTCATTTTGAATGGAGTCAGAGGCTTGCAGAAGGAACTCTCCCGCCCTACTACTCCAAGGCAGTTACAGTCCCAAGAGGAAAAGACATATTTTGCATCTCCAACAGGAAGCCTGTTACTGGTTTACTACCTAGCAGGACAAAGGAAAAATAACTCCTTGAGAGGCAACAGCCTAGCCAACTAAGGACTATCACAGCTCAGCTAATGAAAAGCCACTGCACTTCAAATTCCCAGTTTCCTCCAATGGACTCTTTCTTTATAACAGTCCCTCCCAACCTCCCCTCTCATCTGTAAAGGAATATTCCTCTCCTTTGTTCTCTGGACTTGCCTGTGAAGGTAGGCAAAAGAATGTAAGTGCCACAAGGGCAGGGATGTCTGCTTGTCCAGTGACTTATCCAAGCACATCAGTGCTATATAACAAGCACTCGATAAATATTTGGTGAATAAGTGAGAGGGAGTTTTTTCCTTTTTCTGGACACTACATTAAAATGCCTAACATTTTCCTCATTCTCTTTTGTCGAGTATATTTCCCGTTTAATTTTCTCCCAGGTGATCAGTTATGATAGTGCCTGCCTTGTTCCAACCATGGTAACTGCACAGGCTGCTTTATATAACTTATTATTTACTCTCAGATCAACATTCTAAATCCTATAAGCCAGAACCTCTTCTGTTATTGAGAGGAAAGCAATCTGATTTCAGATCTTCCCAATAAACGTAACTGAAAATGCCTTCCAGTCTTCTCAGGGGTTTGCCAATAATGCATTGACTTAATGGATTTTTAAAGAAGCTGCTTGTTGACCCCAATTGGTTTACAGTTTTTGGTACAATCTAGGGGGAAAGGGTCAAGGTTCTAAGCTGTTTATAGTTTTCATAATTTCCTCCTTTCCTCTACACAATACTCTCAGATTGTCATTCTTTACACCTCTTAGGGAGGAAATCTACTCAATCTACACATTTCCATGGTCCAACAAAATGAAAGCTATTGATAACAAATGAACATTTCAAAATAAATGAATCGAAATGAGCTTCTTTCCTAGCAACATATGGGTTATTTATCAGTTTCTATAATGTGATATGATAAAATAACAGCATATAAAACTAAAATAACATAATGATTACGTTAACTTACTTTTTAAAATTTGCATTCTTTTTATTGAAGTGTAGTCAGTTTATAATGTGTCAATTTCTAGTATACAGCATAATGTTTCAGTCACACATACACATACACAGATTCATTTTCATATTCTTTTTCATTGTAGGTTACTATAAGAATGTTAGTTTTACTTTTAAAAGTATGTTGTCAGTTATTTAAAAACATGTGCATGGAGTATTCTCTAGGATAGAACACATACTAAAACACAAAACAAACCTCAACAAATTTAACAGGATAGAAATTATTTCAAGCATTGTTTCTGACCACAGTTGCAGGAAACTAGAAATCAACCACAGAGAGAAGTGAGAAAAAATGATTACATGGAGACTAAACAACATGCTACCTAAAAACCAGTGGGGGAATGATGAAATCAAAGAGGAAATTAAAAGATATTTCAGGACAAATGACAATGAAAACACAACCATACAAAACCTATGAAATGCAGCAAAAGCAGTCCTAAAGGGGAAGTTCATAGCAATACAGGCCTTTCTCAAAACATAAGAAAAATCCCCCCCTAAGCAATCTAATTTATCACCTAAGAGAATTAGAAAAAGAAGAACAAACAAAACTTACAGTCAGCAGAAGGAAGGAAATAATAAAGATCAGAAAAATCAGTAATACCAAGAGCTATTTTTTTGAAAAGATAAACAAAATCAACAAACCTCTGACCAGATTCACCAAGAAGAAAAGAGAGAGGACCCAAATAAACAAAATAAGAAATGGAACAGGAGAATTAACAACTGATACAGCAGAAACACAAAAAACCATAAGAAAAATATTATGAACAGTTGTACACCAACAAAATGGACAAGTTTTTAGAAACATATAGCCTGCCAAAACTGAATTGAGAAGAAACAGATAATTTGAACAGACAGATCACTAGAAGTAAAATAGAATCTAAATGATAATAATTTAAAAAAAAAACTCCCTGCAAACAAAAGTCCTGAATTGGACGGCTTCACTGGAGAATTCTACCAAACTCACAAGAAGAACTTATTTCTTCTTAAACTCTTCCAAAAGACTGAAGAGGAGGGAACACTCCCAAAGTCATTCTATGAAGTTATCATCCCCCTGATAACAAAACCAGAAAAAGACATTACCCGAAAAAGAAAATTAGAGGACAATCTCTTGGCCTGTAATATAGATACAAAAATACATAAATACACATGTAAAAGTATATAAATACAGATTCAAAAATCCTAATATTAGCAAACTGAATCCAACAACACATAAAAAGGATTATACAGCATGATCAAGTCAGATTCATTCCAGGTTCACAAGGATGGATCAACATACACAAGTCAATCAATGTGATACACCACATCAATAAAAGAAAAGACAAAAATCAAATGATCATCTCAATAGACACAGAAAAAGCATTTGATAAATGTTGATAAAATTCAATAGTCATTTATGACAAAAACTCTCGCCAAAGTGGGTATGGAGGAAGCATATCTCAACATAGTAAAAGTCATGTATGACAAACCCACAGACAAAATAATACTCAATGGTGAAAAGCTGAAAGCCTTCCCACTAATTCTGAATAAGACAAGGATGCTCACTCTCACCACTTCTGTTCAACATAGTACTGGAAGTCCCAACCACATCAATCACAAAAGAAAAAGAAGGTATACAAATCAGAAGATAAGAGGTAAAATTATCATTTGATGCAGATGACATAACACTCTATATAGAAGACCCTAAAGACTCCACACAAAAACTATTAGAACTAAGAAATGTGTTCAGCAAGGTAGCAGGATACAAGATTAATACACAGAAATCTGTTGCATTTCTTTACACTAACAAAGAAATATCAGAAGGAGGAAGTAAAAAAAAAATCCCATTTAAAATCACATCAAAATAAAATACCTAGGAATAATCCTAATCAAGAAGGTGAAGGTCTTATACACTGAGACCTATAAAACATTGGTAAAAAAGTCGAAGATTATTCAAAGAACTGGAAAGACATCCCACAGTCTTGGATTAGAAGAATTAATATAGTTTAAACAGCCATACTCCCCAAAGCAATCTCTAGATTTAATATGACCCCTTTCAAATTACCCATGACATTTTTCACAGAATCAGAACAAATAATCCTAAAAATTATATGGAACCACAAAAGACCCTGAATTGCCAAAGCAATCCTGAGGGAAAAGAACAGAGCTGGAAGCATAAACTTTCCAGTCTTCAGACAATACTACAGAGCTACAGTAATCAGAACAGCATGGTATTGGCACAAAAATAGACATATGGACCAACGGAACAGAATAGAGGACCCAGAAGTAAATCCATGCACCCATGGTCAATTAACCTTTGACAAAGGAGGCAAGAATATACAATGGAGAAAAGACAGTCTCTTCAGCAAGTTGTGTTGGGAAAGCTGGACAGCTGTATGTAAATAAATGACATTAGAATACTCCCTCACAAAAAATGAACTCAAAATGGCTTAAAGACTTACATACAAGACATAACACAATAAAACTCCTAGAAGAGAACAGAGGCAAAACATTCTCTGACATAAATAGTGTCAATATTTTCTTAGACCAGACTCCCAAGGCCAAATAAAATAAAAGCAAAAATAAGCAAATGGAATCTAATAAAACTTAAAAGATTTTACACAGCAGAGGAAGCCATAGCAAAAGAAAAAGGTAACCTACAGCCTGGGAGAAAACACTTGCACACTATGCGACCAACAAGGGCTTAATTTCCAAAGTAAACAAACAGCTCATACAACTCAATAGCAAAAAAAAAAAAAAAAAAAAAAAAAAAAAGCCAACAACACACAAGCCAGTCAAAAATTGGGCAGAAGCCTAAACAGGTATTTCCCCAACAAAGACATAGAGATCGCCAACTGGTACATGAAAAAATGCTCAACATCACTAATTATTAGAAAAATGCCAATCAAAACTGCAATGAAGTGTCACCTCACACCAGTCAGAATGGCCATCATCGAAAAGTCTACAAATAAGAAATGCTGGAGAGGTTGTAGAGGAAAGGGAACCCTCCTACACTGCTGGTGGGAAAGGTTGGTGCAGCCACTATGGAAAATAGTATGGAGGTTCCTTAAAAAACTAAAAACAGAGCTACCATATGATCCAGCAATCCCACTCCTGAGCATGTATCTGCAGAAGACAAAAACTCTAATTTGAAGAGATACATGCACCCCAATGTTCACAGCAGCACCACTTACAGTAGCCAAGGCATGGAAACAACCTAAATGTCCACCAACAGATGACTAGATAAAGAAGTTGTTGTATACACATGCAATGGAATACTACTCAGCCATAAAAAAGAATAAAATAATGCCATTTGCAACAACATGGATAGACCTGGAGACTGTCATTCTAAGTGAAGTAAGCCAGAAAGAGAAAGAAAAATACCATATGATATCAGTTATATGTGGAATCTAAAAAAAAAGACACAAATGAATTTATTTACAAAACAGAAACAGACTCACAGACATAGAGAACAAACTTATAGTTACAGGGATAAAGGGGATGTGAAGGGATAAATTGGGAATTCAGAATTTGCACCTCTTGGGGAGTTATGGAAATGTTAAGTGTCTTGATTGTGGTGGTGGTTTCATTGGTGTACACATCTATCAGAATTAATCAAACTGTACATCTGAAATATGTGTAGTTTACTATACAGAAATTATATGACACATTTATAGTAAATAATAAGGGGCTGTAATTCTTTCCCCCCCAAATGCTGCATAATAAAGAAAAGGAATTGGAAGCCAAAAGATCAAGATTCAAGTCTGAACTCTACCACTTACTTAATCTGTCACTTTGAGCAAATTCCTTAGTCTCCCTGAGCTTTAGCTTCTGTATCTAGAAAAAGAGAGTCAGTAGCACTGATGCCACTGAGTAGGTGGCTATTATGAGCCAGGTGCTTTATATGTATTACATTTGATCTTAAAGCAAACTGCAAAGTGGCTATTGCTAGCCCCAATATACAGATGAAGAAACTGATGCTCAGAGAGGTTAAATAGCTTGCTCAGAGTGACACCACTAGGAAGAACCAAAGGGTCTGGAATCAAATCCTGACTCTAGCAATACTGTCAGTACAACCTCTGAATAAGGTATCTAACCTTCTTAGGCCTATTGCATGTTTTAGCTCCCAAAAATCATACAAAACCTAACTTCTAGAAGTTTTGAAATTTTACGAGTATTATATTACCAACTTACACCTTAAAGTAGACAGTTTACCTACAATGCTCTATATTAAATCTAATTCTACGTCTTTAGAGATTAGTAAAGAGGGAACGTGTTCTCCTCTCTGTATACTGTAATAATCTCAGTTGAGAAATCATAAATATAGAGAACTATCAGATTTTGAGCATGTTCCTTGAGTACAACAGTAACCATGAATTCTCTTCATTCTGCAGCAATTCCAATTCTGTTTTTGAACCAAACACATTCAATATATGGCACATCAGTTGATTATTAAACTTTCATTACCTTTGCTTCATTATCTCATGTAGTCTCCCATGTTGGACACACTGTTCCTCCAATTCATCATTTCTTCTCTGTAACTTTTCCAGTTTGTCATACGTATATCTTTTCTCTTGACTGAGCTGAGCTATTTCAGATCTTGAGAAGTGGAAACACAGAAGTGATAGATGTTAAAGGTCCTTATTATCAGAGCATGTTTTTACTGTATAACTTTATTTTCTTGAACTCCATATGTACACATGACAGTGTCAATAAAAATTACTTTATGTAAAATAAAAATATTTCAGAAATTATAAAATGTCTAGTAGAAGGATATATACACTGCAGGAACTCAAGTGGTAGACAAATAAAGGAACAACTTGATCTAACAGAGATGGCTTCCTCAGGGAACGAGGCAAAAATGATGATCAAATCCCATTGTAAAAAAGACTATCATTCATTTATCAAATATTTACTGAGTGTCTAGTATAGGCCAGCCACTATGCTATGACAGGGATAACCCCAGGCCTAACTTCTATGACAGAGAGTTATTTCTTTTATTTAACATCGCTAATTTAATGGCACATGATTAAATCATATCCTTTTTTTTTAAATGGCAGGTCTCTGCACCACTCCCTACCCCATCTCCAGCTTGTCAATGTAATTACCAATATTTGTTTGTAGTTACATCAGTATCAGTATTTATAACTACCTAAATATTGGTCCTTGCATTTGTGTACTTTTATTTTCCCCAAATGAGTGAGCTTTAGTGTAGGGTGATTGAGCGGCAAGCCGTCTTTCCTGACGGGAGATTCCTTATGTCTGTAATTCTTTCTCTTGTGGCCATTCCGTTTGTCAAAAGAAGGATTCTCCAGTTTTCTGCTAGTATATAACCCTTAACATCAGGGGTCCAAGAGCTGGTTGAAAGTAGAGGGGTGGTGAATCTCACCTTTCAGAATGTAGACTGTCTATTAACCCCTCTATTCTAACTTCAGTGCACCTATGTTAACCAGTGCCTGTGAGGTTAATCCCTTCAGAGAGGAAGACTCTAGTTTTCCGTGTGGAGGAGGGACAGTCACCTGGCAGCATGGGAAGGTGGGAGAGCTTTTGATTTTGGTTTCAGTCCTATGTTCCACTCCTGCCTTCCAAGTTCTTCTGGAATCCTGAGGGTAGATCAACTTTCTTCACATACAAGTACCCCTGTCTGCAGATAATTAAGATTCACCTTCCTCCACTTTGCTAAGTCAGGCACCATTCCCTGAATTTTCTTTTTGTCTTCACATATTTCATTTGGGATCACAGATACCTACTTTGGTGATGGTTGATGACGCTCAGGAAACGTGCTACCCCTCCAGGGTCTTGGATGACATCTCAAGTCTCAAAATTTGAAGATCAGAAAGATAGCTATCTAAGAAAAATTATATCTTTGTCCTTGTTTTAATTAAACACTGCTCCTTACTGCCACAATCTCCTCATACTCCACTGCCTCATAGGTTGGAAATGAAAGTTTAAAACTCTTGCAAATTAAAAAACGAGTAATTAACAATTGATTTGTTTCTTGAAGTTTACGTAATAAGACACCTGATATAAAATTACTTCCCTTCAAAGAAAGGATTCTTCCATTAGGCAGGGTAGTCTTTTTTTTTTTTCCTGGAAAAGATTTGGATTTGCTAAGGGAACTCATCCCAAGGACCAAGCTGTTTCACATGACACGAAGCAATCACTTGCTTTTAGTTCACCTCATTTCTCATTTTGTTTTCATCTTGGTTCAAGTGTCATCTCAAAGGAAGCTTGCTTTGATTAATACCTTGCAGTTCTCAAAATGTCAGCACATTATCTGAAACTACCTCTAGCTTTTATGCACACATTAGCTTGTAATTTATCCCCCTGAACTGTACTCTGTGCCTCATCCTTCTTGCTAGATTACACATGAGGGCATGATTATCTCATTTTCAAGCTCAGATCAAGCACTCAATCTATATTTGCTTCTTTTAATAAGAATTTACTCATATTTGAAATATTCCAAATTAGTTAATAATGACTTATGTTTCTCTTTTCAAAATCATCTACAATATAAAAGATTTAGGGGCAATTTTTATGAGATTGTTAATTTAGTGTTCTTCCAGGATTAGTACCTCTTATCACAATATATACTCCACACTAAAATAAATTCCAAAAGGACAAAAAATATCCTAAAACCAATTAGAAAAAAAAAAAAGCAGAATATTTACCTGCTCTCAGTTACTTTTCCAGGTAAAAAGTCACTTTTTAAAAGAAAAATTACAAAGGAAACATAGAATTTATAATACAAAAATATAAAGCATTTACACCGCAAAAATCATGTTTTCATAAGAATGTTCACTGTAGCATTGTTTCTAGAAGCAACCTTGCTCTGCAACCCAATATCTAAAAACTTAACCCAGAAATTTATCAACAGAAGATTAGTTACAGCATTTAAAAAAAGAAATATCAAGATGTTATTCTGATAATGTGGTTATCTATTGGTGTTATTTATTGACTTAAAAATATGACATACTGGTAAAAAAGGAAAACATTAAAAAGCACCATAAAGTAATCCAATTTTATAAAATAAAAAATACTTTGACATGTATACTACATATTAATACTGATTATCTCTAGGTGTCAGGATTAGAAATTTTTTTTAAGTTTTCCTTTTCTGTATTTTTTGACTTTTTACAATGGACACGTATTTAAAATGAAAAAATATAGTCACTGTGATTTTGAAAAAAATTCATAAGAAACAAAAAGAACTGGGAACAAACTTTTCAAAATAAACAAAGAAGAACACATAAAAAATGAGACAAATATTAGAAGCATCATTTAATAAAGTGCTAACCCCACTTTTTATCAAAATTTCAATTAAAAAAAAGTACTAGGACTATGAACAATATTCACAGAGGAAGAAACATAAGTGGTCAATAAACATTTATAAAACATTTAATTTCACCACTATTCAAGGAAATGCCTACTAGAACCAGATTACAGCCAAACGTTTATTGCATGCCTACATTATGCCAGATAGTGGAATTCATTCTTTATACTAGTGATCTTAATTAATTCTACAAGGTAAGTGTTTATTCCCTTTTCTCTGTGAAGTAAATATGAGGTTTAATGATTTGCCTAAGGTCACCCAAACGGTGATTAGCCAAGCTCAGACACATACATTGGTCTGTTCAACTCTAAAGGGGTTGTTCTACCCACTGTGCAACACTGCCTCTCATTCCTTTTTTTTTTTTTTAATCTTTCACTTCTCTTTGTCACACACTGGTATGCATACATATATACTGAACAGAACTTAGTGTAGTACCTGAGCAAAGTCATAAACATTAACAGCCTTAAGAGGGTTCAGAGTCTTTAGACCAGCAATCCCCTTTTAGACAACTCAAGTGAGAATCATCAAAAATTCAGATCTATGCATAAAAGTATTATTATATTATTCATTACAGTTAGAAACAGCTAACAGTTCTGATGAATTATTATACACACAAATGATTCAATTAAAATGTTGGTTCCAGAGGATTTACTAATGTAGAAAAATGTTCATCAGATAATATTAAGTCAAAAAGCAGAATGCAAAACTGTGTACATAATATAAGCTCATTCACAACATAAATGCATGCGAACACATTTACCTACACATGGAAAATGACTGAAAGGAAATATATCAAAAGTTAGTTGGATGGTAACGTCACAGAAAATTTTTTTCTTACACTTCTTCGTACTTATATCCAAATGCTCTACATTAAGGATATCTTATATACATAATTTCAAAAATGTGTTATTTGTAAAGTACATATTACTATCAGGTACTTTATTGCTACAGAATTTTTCTGCTTTGCATATTTTATGTGTGTGTTTTTCTTTGTTTATAATGATAATTTGTCTACCAACTTCCAATGTTCAAGAAAAATTTCGTATATGTACGCGGACATCATCTTTTATCTGTCCAGAGCCCATGACATATTGAAAGCACTAGCAGTTTGCAAGTTTCAAAGAGTAAACTTATAAGCTTCTAGTTATCTTGAGGTTACATTTGTGGCATGATTATCCTAGCGTCATATAAAAGGATAATTGACTTTAATCCATTTTCATAGAAAATTTAGGTAATTTCTAGCTTTACAGAAGCATGAACTTCTCGCTGCATTTTTATATACCAGTTATATTGTGTAATTACATTTGCATGAAGTATAATATTTTACTACTATAATTAGCATTACAGTGATAATTGCATTTTAAGGAAAAACATGACCCCTTAATTTTTTATTCTTTTAGATTCTCATTAGACTTTTGGTAACAATTAGCAGAGGCCAATATCAGTTTCTTCTTGTAGAATATAATTTTGTAGCATCCCAATCTAACATCATCTAAACATGCAAGGGAAAAAAAAAACTGTTCAACGGAGTCTGTGTTCTTTACTTCAATTAAACTCACACAGTTGGATACCTACTGTTGCCAAAACAGTAATATAATTTATACATTATAGTCCACACAGTAAAACTACACTAAAAGTCATTTAACAATATTTATAACACCATAAAATACAGTGTTAAAATATATGAACTGCAATATGTACCAAAATTATAAAATTTGTTTCTCATCATCAGTGATTAAAACCAGGATCATTGCTCTAGCCTCAATACTCACAACCCTGGTGACAGATTAGAATTCAAATCTTAATGATCAATTTACAATTAACAAGATAGAAGTGAAACAAATTAAACCAACCATTATATATAACGAGACCCAGTGGACTCCCATTGTTCCTCTTAATTACAAAGCGCAAATCACAAATACACAATGGGTAGTGGTAGACATCAATCCACAAGCCTAGCAACCCAGAAAGCGACAATGACAGGAAAGAAAGAAGCGAAGTAAAACCACATAAACCCAGGTCTACGCTCTATGCCCTGCTCTTTGCAGTGGAGGCACAAGGGTTGTGAGGTGAAAACCCAGCACAAGTGGGACCTTCGTTCTTGAGCTGGCAGAGGCTCACTCCTAGCCAGCACCCAACCTTTCCCAGCTCTTCCCAGGCCACGTTTCAGATCGCACTACAAACTACACTGCAAACATTTTAGTGCTGATTCATCTAAACGCCTGGGGAAAGGGAACACTTCCTTCACTTTGATAGAGAAAAATCACAGTCGCACCAAAGATATTTAAATATCTCCATTTACCAACTTCAAAAACAACCTTATCACTGTAATAAGCTCTCCGAGTCCTGGGGAATAAAGACAAAAGGGAGCTAACGTTTGTGAGTTTCGTCTAAAATCAAACAGAATGTCTATCTGGTGCTAATTAAAAGCAAAATGGAATTAATTCTCTTGTCTGATCGTCAAAAACAGGCTATATAAAACACATGGAATTGCCAGTTCACTCTTAGTTTTAAAATGGGATGTGCCATTCACAAACCCTGGGGTTACAGACACCGCAGAGCAGTGTGGAAGGCACACAGCGCAGGAAGCACTGGCTCAGCACTGTGGAGGGCTTGCTGAGAACAGAAGTAAGAGGCACTGCCTCTCACACGATGCGACTCACGTCTCCTTGCGGGGAAACACATACAACAGACACACACGGGGAGGAACCATTTCTAAACACTTTCACAAAGCAGCCTAGCATGAGGACGGGGTAAAGAGCAAGAGTGTCTGGGAACGATGCTCCCAGACTGTCAGCTTTCCCAGTGATTCTGCAGGGGCTCTAGTAAAAGGACTAGTTCTCTGAGCTCCAAAAAAGCTATTTTAAATGGTTTAAATGGTATGACTCTGTTTGTTTAGTATGGGATTTTGAATAACATGAAACTCTTAGACCAAAAAAAATGTTTTAAATTGTTGGTCAACATGGAATAAATACACCTACTTTCAGGAAAAATTTTACTACAGTTTATTTCGAGGAAAACCTGGATTAAAACTAACATATGGTTTAAATAATTATTTTGGAGACTGAGCTTCCACAATGACAACACTTTAGAAAGCTCAAAAAACTTCAAGATTTTCTCATCTCAAAACACAAGGAAAATGAATTATCCCAAAAGTTGGGTAGAGGGTCTGGAGAGCCTCATTCCTGGAGGGCTTCTACAAGGCTTAGTAAGTTTATGGTTTTTATATATTTAAAAAGAAACACTTGGAGACTGTCATATTTTACAGGTGCTTTCAAAGCAAAGGTAATATCAAAATGGAATGTCTTCGTGTAGGAAGCCACAGGGAAATGAGACTGGACTGACCAGAAATTAAGAGTAAACAACCAAACAAACAAACAAAAAACCCAAATCATACAATTTATCCTATCAATTTCTTGTGAGACACACACAAAATGCATATTTTTGTAAACTTCAGGGGCCCTTAAAAGTTTTAGCAATAAGAAGTAACAATTTATCTCGTCTTTACTATTTGCTAGGTTTTTGTTTTGGATCAATTTGTAAAGTTACAGTAAATGCGTATTTTGACTCTTCAGATTCACAAAACAAGGTGCCAGAGCAGGACCTGGAACACAATCAAATCCACATTTTCCTGATCCCGTATTGCCTTGAAAAAGGTTTTCATTGTGGTACAGCCCTTACGTCTGTCTGAAAACTACGACACTCAGACGCTGGCAAGGCCAGTAACACCTCGGTGAAGGGGTATCCTAACTGCCAGTCAAGAGCCTTAAAATGATGCCATCAGTGACAGCAACAGCCCCTGCTGGATACTTCTGTGCGTCAGGCACTGTGTCAGGTGCTGTGTGTACGTATGCACCTATATATTTCTTTCCATTTCTCATTCCCACAACAATTCTCAACGTGGTTTTGAAATGCCTTTACAGATGGAGAAGCTGAGGTCTGGATAGATTAAGCGATGTACCCAAGGTTATGAAGCTAAGTGGCAGAGCGAGATTCAAACCCTCTTCTTTCTGAATTCCAAAGTGTCTTTTACTGCACACTTCCTGTCATCAACAAAGGAATAGTCTGGAACCAGAGTCAGATCAGGATATGGGGGGTAGCACCACACTTGTCTATTTCATTCATTCGTTCAATAAATATGTATGGAGTGCCATCTGTGTGTCAGACATAAAGGAACACACTCCATTTACAGAGTAGCAGTCAGGAGCTAGGAGAATCAGAAGTGAGAGGGGCTGAAGAGAGGTGGAGATTCAAGTTCACTAGACCAGAACGAAGTAAGCTGATAGACCTAGAGCCTGGAAGGCGTCGGGGCAAGGGCACAGGTTGACTCAGACTCACAGGTTAACCCTCACATGTCAAATATGTTTACTTCTCCACGGGAATTTTAAGATTAATTTTTCTTTCCTAAACTTTCCCATCATAACTACTTTGGCCTGAATTTTCTTTAGTAGTAGATATAAAGCATTATACTTATTGTAAGAAAGATCACAGGCTTTGAACCAGAAATATCTAAGTTCGAACTCTAGTGCTCCCACTTGCTAGCTACTTAAACACTCTGAGTGTTAGTTTCGTCATCTGTAAAAGAAGATAACAATTCCTGTCTCAAGCCGTCGTGAGAATTAATATATACCAAGCATATAGCATCTTTTTCTCTTTTACATACTTCCTGAATTATGTCTCCTTAGACATCAAGATAAGTAAATCAATGATCAACCCCAAAGCAATCTTAACAGAATCTTTTAAGCCCCAGTTCAGAATATTTTTTCTTAAATTACTAATCCAGTTTGTTTGTTTGTATCTATGTGAAGCAAATAAAATATTTCTAGTTAGGAATACCTGCCGTTGATATGTTATGAGGGTCTCTTCCATGCAAAATCATTTGAGTTTCCTAATCAAATTTCCTGAAAATACCAGGTATTCTGGCACCTGGAGCTTTTTCCCTACCCAAACAAGATATTTAATTAGTATTTGCTAAGAAGGTGCATGGTCAGAGTATATCTGGGGTGGTTGTAAGAGCTTCTGCCTTCCTGTGAGCAGAAAGAATTGAATTCATAAGTCCCAAAAGATTCAGGGAGGGGGATTCCATCAGCTAAGCCAGCTCATTGATGCAGGAACCAAAGACAGGGGTCAGAGGGATCAGATATACTCTGACTCTCATGAAAATTCTTTCTGAATGAGACACTTAAGTCAGTAGTTGGTTTGCCGAGCCCTATTGGTTGCTCTTTGTAGATCTAAGTGAGTTTCAGAAAAATGCAGAAGAGAAGATATACAGGTTATTTTCTCACTAGGTTATACTGTAACGTGATATTTGATTCCTAGCTATTTAAGTGAATGATTTCTTTTGAGTTCAACTCAAAGGGATTCTGTTCAACATCATTCATATACAAGAGGAAACCACAATCCAAGCAGGTCAAATGAATTTGTCCAAGATTAGTAACTGTCAGAGCTGAGAACTCAGGCTTCTTAGAATCTAGAATATAAAATAATTCATTTATTGAGATAGCTTGATCTAAAAATATGCAGAAAAAATTCATTAAGATTCCAGTCAATGGATTTATAAAAGAGCAGTACACCTATAAAATGAATGATGGCTGTTTCATTAAAATAAAACAATTTTAGGAAAAGGAAAATATGACTTTGGTTTATTTCAAAGTATCATCTAGTTTTATTTATTTTTTTTTTATCTATTACCATTTGATTTAAAGACAGCTATTGTGCATTCATGGAGAACTATGATAATAGGTTAAAATATATTAGCTGTGTCAAAATAAAACTTATTAGAATAATTGCCATCTTGACCTTTGTGTTCTGAAATTTCTGAGTTTTCAACTCTGAACAGGAAAAAAGTCAAATAATAGTATGTATTCTTAATCATGAAAAGACACCAAGGCATCTGTATGGACAATTAAGAAAATGTTCACAGAGAGAAAATATTTTTACAAGAAATATGTCAATACACATCTAATTTTAACATTAGACTACAAAATAGTGAAAATGTTGTCTTCTAAGAAAAAAAATTACAGTATTCACACAAACAATGCTCTGAAAGTATCATATAATATTACCTACCTGCTTTTCTGAGACATTTGTTCCAGTTTCTTGGCTAATGTACAGCACTCTTCCTTTAACTTTGTCAGACATGTATTCTGGGAGGTCAGCAATGAGTACTGTTCATTTTCTAGAAATAACAATAACCCCCCCCAACATCAGATGTTTATGGCTGTAGATCTGCAGTGCTTCCACATGGATAGTGGCTGACACTAGATCACTTTCAAGGTCCTAGGTCAAAGGGCTGCTCATCCGGCAAGACACTAAACCTTGTGAGACATTTATTTTCTTAATAATTAGACACCAGAAACATTTTTGACTATACGAGCTTTGTGTGATTGTTAACTTGTTAGTAAACTGTCAGACACCTCGAGTGGAGACACAGGTGCTTATGTAATATGCAAGATACTATATTTTTATTTTGGCAATTTTACTATAAAGAGAGTATCAAAAGTTATCACAACCAGATAATTCAAAACTGAAATAATTGAAGAATTCTCTTCTATACTGTAATTTATGCTTTGTTTCGTATTTGCTTTCATAGTTCACTACTCCCATCTCACATACACTTCTCTAATTATGAAGGCAAAATAAATCATTTTCCATTAATTTTTATTTCATTGTCAACAGTGTGAGCTTTAGTGAAAATCTGATCAAAGAAACTGAAGAGAGTGTCGTATTTTTGTGCAAAATAAGAGGATGTATTCTTGTGGTGGCTCAGTTAATACTCTTACCTAGCCCTCAGAGATACTGCCCAAGGCTCCGTGATCACCAGGACCCTGCTAGCAGCAGGGAAAACTACAATTCATCCTTTAATTTCCTCTTTCTGTATTTAGTGGGAAAACCACCACCAAGTCTGGTGAATTTTCATTTCTTCTGGCCAAACACTGTGAGAAGAAAATCTACTGAAAGTGCTGGAGTGAACCTTATGGCTCTATGTGACATTTGCCTCCTTATTAGTAAATAGATTATTTAATGAATTGTATGTTAGCAATTTTTCACCTGGAGGATAAGCAACCGTTTTTTTTTTTTTACCACGTCATCAAATATAGTATGCATTAAATCACATGAAAATTATCTTTAGGTGAAAGGTTTAATAGGCACTTTCTTTCTTTCCAGTTTTAGCTAATGATTGGCAAAAAGCACACAGCATACCAAGCAAAATAAATCAAGGCACTAAAAATTAAGCAACATTTTTCTGGAAGAGACAGGATCAATTAAACTTTTGTTTCAATAGTACAATCAGCTTGGAGTATGTGGTGTGGAATTATAATGACTGGCACTGTCTTGTTTTGACTAACACTGTCTGTGAACACACAACTCAAAAGTGAAAGGAACTACATAATGCTCCGACGGAACAAATCAAACTGCCTATTTTCAAAGTGCATTTTACTTTCAAATTAAAGGTAAAGAGTTACTGGCCAACTCAGTCTGCAGAATAGCGCCAACGTGATGAAAGATGGCAATTTTTAGCCAAGCTGCCAGCTGTGGTCAATGCCTTATATTAGTGAATTTCAACAGCAGTTGTGAGAACTTGAAGAATGCAAAGGATTAAACATCACTCTGGACTGGGTTGGGGGAGGTGGGGAAATCATACAAATGCTAAAAATGTTCGAAGCTGCAAAGATTAAATAAAGGAACATATCAATTTGGAGCCACTGAATTACATCCAGCTGCGACAGTGAATTAAGAACCGATTAATGGCTAAAGCTTTTCTCCAGTTTGGATGCTGAAGCAAACTCATTAGGCTTTTAGAGCAGCTATAATGTGTGTACTGTGGGAACTGTTCAGCGCTATTCAGGAGGCTCTAACTGTAAGCGCGGAGCGTTTCCCGCAGAGATTCTGATGCTTTTTTCTTTATATAACATGTGTGCCTGAAAACCCAGCCAAAAACAAGCCCTTTGTTTTTCTACTTTGTTGTGGTCTCTCTCAGCTTTACGTTTCTTGAACACAGGTAAATAAACTCATAATCCAGATGGTGCAACAGATGTGAGAGCAGCACTCTGAAATCAACAGACAGTGGGCAATACTTTCCATTTTCTCTTTTAAACGCTAACTAATATGTAATTCGGAATCTCCGGTGTAGTTAGCATCTGCTCCCTTCGGCCAGCCAAAGGTTACAGGTGTTCCTGATGTCATTTCACAGTAAGGCGTGGGCCTGGCTTGTGAGCCAGCGCCCGGGCTCTAATCCTTCCCTACCACCTACCAGTTTTGTCATGCTGGGCCTCCATTTGCTGTATCTTCTGTGTCAGCTCCTGCTCTCTTTGCTGGGCCTGAAGGGCTTGGGCCTTCGCGTCGTTGCTAAAGCTTTGCTGAATGCTGTCTTTTTCCAGTCTACAAGGCAGGGAGGAGACAGACAGAAATTTAATCTACAGATGCACGAACCCCCATCATTTCCCCTGCAGACCACAGAGAGCTTATATGTAGTAAATTGTTAAGCCTAAGTAGCTAACAATCTCTCTACAGACTCCCCCTGACTTGAAGGGGAAAATCCAAAGAAACTTTCATTTCATACAGCGTTAAATACATACCATAAATCCAAATGGACGAAAGCAAGCAACTTTAAAAACCAAAAACCCGTAACAACTGAATTAACAGTATTTTATAATTTTAAAACACACACACCGTTTTCTATAACATTCTCAATGTTTTGTACCACCCACTCATCTTTTTTCTCCTGAATGGTCAATATTTCCTAAAGATCTGGGGCTACAGGAACAGTATGACTCAATACACCAAACCTTAAATTCTTGAAACTAAGCTTTGTAGATCACCTCTGCTTTTCCTCTCAAACTTAAAATGGAATCTCAAATATAATGTAGGAGAGTCTATCTGGAGGCAAGTAAATGATTCTGCAGTACCACATGCATGCTTTGGTTAGGTATTTTCACACATTAGGCCATTTAATTTGAATATAAATATGAAAATGAAAAACTTCATAATAAAATCTCTCTTGGGCCACACTGAAAGAAACTGCAGGGCGAGAAGCTTCTGCAGTCAAAGACAGTATCTCATCCCACTATGACTGGATATTGACCCAATGGGATGGGTCAATATCCAGTCACAGTGGCTCCTAAAGAGAGAGAGAAACTTCCTGAACAATTAGAACCTGAAGAATGCAGGGGACTTCATCACTGGCCCCACCGTGGCTACTAACACTGTGTGCCAGCACGCATGCATGCGTGCGTGCATACACACACACACACACTAGACTGGTTTCCTCATACTCTAAATGTGGGTAAGTGACATGAGGGTTTCCTTCAATTAACTGCCTTAGTAATTCCTAACTCCTAATCTCCTTGTGGGCATTTCTCATCCATGCTGCTTTAGTTTACTAATTGAGATATTTACTGTCTTGCCTTTGCCAAACTAAAAATAAACAATTCCATAAACCTATCACTACTAGTCCATGTACCGCTGTGGAACTTCAATGCACTGCCTTCTAATTATAAAGCGACATAAGGAAAGCCTGCATTGAAATCGGTCAATGCATGCTGTAATGTTGTAGTATAAAATTCCAGAATGAAAACACACCCACACCTCACTCAAATGGATCATCAGGGTTCCTCGCTAAACATGAAACAAGGTTCCTTATGGTACTTCTAATAACAATACCCCTTGGATCTGCTCCAAGGTCTTGCCTCACACGCAGCTCCAAACTGGTACATTGAAACAAACGGATAGTCAGACTAGGCCACTTTTTGCCTCCGCAGCCACACTATGTATTTTCTGGCCATGGATGACTTCACATGTTTCTGTGTTTTCCTGGGATGTCTCCCCCACCTCCATCTCACCTCCCTCTGCCCCCCACCAACCCCTGGCCCCTCTGCTCAATGTATACTAGTCCTTTGGGACCTGCTCAAAATTCTCCCTCTCTCTCTCCTAAATTAACCCTTCTTTCCTCAGTGACATCAAAATACATTGAGTATGTGTGCCTCTACCTACTAAGAGAGCATTCATCACACTTTGGTTATTGGTTTATTGTCTGTCTCTCTACACCCTGAGCCCAGCTGAGTATGTGGCACATAGGAATTGTGCAGTGGATGTTTACTGAATGAACGTACACTTGCCACAGGGGGAACAAAGGCCGCGGTATTTAAGTGAGGCTGCAGAATCTGCTCGTCTTATATGAGAGGCAAAAACTTTTCAGACATGTTTTTAAAAAGAGAAGAGAATGGCTCTAATGGTGTTGCCAGCTGGAGATGCTGCTGCCGACAGGGTCAGCTTAAAGAGTAACCACCTCCAACACAGACCTCAAACTACAGCAGGGGACACACGGAGGGGACCTAGGACGCTGAGATTCCTCAATAGCCAGGTGACCATAAAATGCATTGTTCAAAACCAATACCCCTTTGAGAGTGGAAAGGGGCACAGTTAGTAATAACACCAAGACAGTCATAATCAGGAGCACCCTTTGTAAACTGCGGCTTTTGGTTCCCTTACACAAAGGGGTTACAAGTCTCACCGATGATTTTCAGAATGAGGAGCTACCTAATTACTGATCTCCTAAATCTCCTGAAGAATGACTGTCTTACTGTAGTTCTCCCTGTGAAACAGAACAACTTAAAAGAATGCCCTACCAACAGATGTTTCTACACGTCAACTTTTGTTTCTTGAGTTCTCCCCCAACTTTTATTCTATTTAAGAAACGACACATTTTATTTTTCATTGCATAGAAACATGGCATAATTTTGCTTTCCTACCTCCTTTTCATACCCTTTTCCTCCTCTGTTGTCCTCTCCCCTTGCAGGTTCTTTATGACTTAATAGGCGTTAGAACCAAAAGGGAATCTCAAATTTGTTTAATCAAATCCTCTCATATTACAGATGGAAAAAAAAAAAAAGAGGGCCATAAAGAATTAGAGATCTGCTCAAAGTTTACTGTAAGTGCTGTCAAGGCAGAAGTGGGATTTGAAATATTTTGATTTAGGCAACCTATTTTATAATACTCTAGAGGTAATGCATAGTGGGTTGAAAGAATTAATAAAAATCACTCAGATATTCAAGGAAGGGATTAGAGAAGAAGCCAAATCAATTCATTTAATATTTATCATAACTCCATTATGTGCAAGACACTCTGCTAGCCATGGGTCAAATAAAGGTAGATGAATACGGCATAGTCCTCGCCCTCGCAGGAATTCAAAATGGCCAAATGAGAAAGTAGAACTTGAACTACACCACAAGAAAGGTACTAAGGGATTAAACCACCAAAGCACAGGGAAATGAGAGTCCAGTTCCAGCTGGGTGTGAGAGCCTCATGAAGGAGAGCTGGGGCCAGTCTTCCCCAACTGTTTTTCATTCAGTTCTCACTCAAAACAGCGATGATCTCATCTAACCACACTTACAGTTAGCCATGTTTTGCAAACCGGAATGAAAGCAATGGTAGGAAAGAACTTTTCGGTTGTTATTAAAATACGGCTGAAAGATTTATTCATAATAGCTGAGACCTGGAAATCACCTACATGTCCATTAACTGCAAAATAGATAAATAAATTGTGGTAAAGCCTTCCAATAGAATAGCAGGAATAGCAACAACAAAAAGGAACAAGCTACTGTTATGTACGACGCCTGGATGAATAGCAAAGGCAGAATGCTTGGTTAAAGCAGCCGGGCACCACAGACATATACTAGGATCTCATTTACATGGCATTCTAGAGAAGTAAACACTGGAGTCACAGATCAGTGTTTCCAGGACCTGGAGGTAGGGGGTGGGGGCAAGGGAGCTTTATGTACCTGGGTTGATACATTTAAAGTTTTGCTACTGTATTGAAGGACTAAAAGTCTTCGATGATCCTAGGTTCATCAGTGAATGTGGGAAGGAAACGATGAAAGCCTGGACTCTAACCTGAGGACAAGGACCTGGTAGTGGCAGTAATTTGAGCCACCAATCCTGTCTGCCATGCTTCTATTCGCCTTTTTACTGGAGACTTAAGTTCTAGCAGTAGACACAACCCTTTTGGTTAAAAAGTGTCTCCCTTTTAAGTACAATACAGAGAACTTTGTGACAGTACCATATTGGTGTAACAAAATTTACGACACCACTTTTAACACGATTACTAGTTGAGAGCCATTCTTGATGGAATTACAGAAAGAAGCAACAGGGAGGTGTGGGGTGCTAATGTGAATTAAGACACATAATGTCCACTTGTCCCAATCTTGGTAATACTATCTTCGATCACTGGGTTGATGTTATTGGTGTGTTGAAAATGTTTCAAAATTGGTTTGGGGGCATCCCTCATTTGCAGTGTTTACCAGTTTTCAGCATAAATACTTCCACGAGGACCGATTTTAAGCTACCATAGTGACATTGCTGAACAAAGCTGGGAAGAAGTACACACAATTAGCTTACATGAGCTGGTACAAGCCAGCCTCAGCATACCACGGGTTAGGTGGTCTCTCCTGGGCTTCTTTACTGTAATGTTACTATTTCTCTTTCTGTAATTAATAGGTAATTTGCTAGAGATGCTAAGACCGTGCAATTATCCTTTTCCTCATCCAACTCTTAGCTACTAGTTTTACATCCAGTGATGGCTTTTCTACTCTATCTTTCTTATTTATTAGTTAACATTGTGCTGTAAGAAAAAACTTGCCTTTCTCTCCCCTGTATTAATTTACTGCTATCAGCGTGGAGTCATGGATTCGTATTTTATTCACTGGGTTATAATCCATTATAATCATTACTTATTTTTATGTTCAACTCATCATAAATTTGGCTGGTGAGAGCCTCATTTAAGCTGGCTCCTGTGTGATATATCTCCATTATTCTTGTGCACCCCTTGACATTCTATCCCCACAAGATGTTCCAGGTTCATCTTGTGTTCTTCTTTACCAGTCTTGGAATCAGCATTTGCCCCAGGAGCTCTTGTCCCTTTTAGTGGAAAATGATATTTAGAAGCCAAGATCTGTCACTAGCTGGTGCTCATTGCTACTGACAAGTCTTTGCTTCTAGGTCACCTTAGCAGACAGAGCCAGTATATAAACAAACATATAAACAGATAGATATGAATATGAATATGAATATTTGCCTATATGTCTCTATATGAATACATACACACACACTCAAACTGATGTCTCTAATTCTAGTCCAACAACACAAAGAGAACCTAATCTTCCCCCTTTCTGTAAGTGTAAGATTCTTCCTCAAAATTGAGAAACTTGGGACCCATTATCTTTAACATACTCATTTTCTGAAACTTAGTAGACAGAGAACATACTTTCAAAACAGGCAATCCACTGTGGGAAGCAAATCTATGAGTAACTAGAATTAAATATTTAAGTACAGTTTTGTTTTAAAATGCATACACATATTTTTCACTTGATTCTTGATTCTCTTTGTGTTCTGTGAAAACCACACTTTTTTTTTTTTAACCGTATCTTGAGAGCCAATGGAGCACAACAGAAAACTCAGAGCTAGCAGGTCAAAGTATAGCATTTACCTCCTTATTACCTATGTGACCACGAACAAGTAGCTTGACTCTTTTAATCCAAGAGCTCTTCGTGAAAATAGGGCAGGAAAAAAAAATCCTACCTTAAAGGGTCAATAATTTCAGTAACCTATTACTTATGAATGTTCACCTTTACATATATTATTCTATTTAATCTCACACAACTCTAAGAGGTAGGTTCTCTTATTTTCCTTACTTTATTAATGAGGAAACTGAGGCCTAGAGAGGCTGTACAATTTGTTCAAAGTCCCTCAGTTACCAAGGGACATAGTCAGGAAATTTGGGCCCACCTGAATCTAAAGTCCACAGTATGAATCTCTATGCTTCAATATCTTACTCTATCAGGGATGCAGAGAAATGAGATAAAGGATAACCAGAGTCTTATTTCAATTACCCATGTGTGTGTGTGTGATTTAATACCTATATTATCCATCTTGACTGCCCAACCCCAAGCTAGCTCTCCTTCTCCTTTCCCATTTGTCTCATATGTTATTGGATCACTTCCTCCTACAATGACACCATCAACTGGTTGTATCCTGAACTTAGCAAAGACTGAACTTAGCAAAAACACTAAAGCACAGAAATACATCTCCTGCTTCAAGCTGGCCACAGACTCTGAGGGAAGGTAACACATGCACATCTTACTTGGGACATAACTGACAGAAGAAGAGACACCTTCGTTTTGCTCACTGATTTATCCCAACAGCCTGGAATGGTGCGTGGAACACAGTTGCGTGGCCAACAAATATTTGATGAATGAATGAATGAACGACTGCTAAGAGACAGAAGGTACTAAGTGTCCTTACAGGCCTGCGGATCCTCCTGTCTACTGATCAGAAGAAGAGAATGGGATGTGATAATCTCTATTCTAGCCAATAATTTAATTTTGTTTTATTATTGCTATTGACAACATAAACAAAATAAAAATAATAATCACGTTATGGGGTCTTCCACGTTTGAGAAGAACCAAAAGCCCTGTACTTGTTTACCACTAACGGGGACTATGTTCTCATATTTGAGCAAATGTAGAAATACATGCATGGAACAAATGGGAAAAGGAAAATACAAGAGGACTAGGATTCAGTAACCCCTACTTCCTCAAGTATGGAAAAAACTTCATGGCATCATACACATTTCCTAGAGTAAATTATTTCTATTTTCTTCACTGCAAAATATGTCCAAATTTTAAGTACAATGTTGAAAGATGAGTTATCAGATCAGAGCATGAGTCACTTCTAAGAAAGGAAGCAGAAACAAAGGAGGTCAAATTCTTTCAAAGGCATAGACACAAAAGAAAAGAAGTAATTAACAGAACCTTCCCTAAAAATATCCTCCCTTCCAAAATATTCTCTTACAGTATCTCCAAAATAATTTGAAAATGCTAACCTTCAAAGCCAAGGAGGGTGTGCTTGACTAGCTAGTGCTTGCTTCTACTACACCTTCTGCACAACTCACGTCACTTAAGACAAAACCACAGACTCTTACCATCTCATCGTCTTTCACATGTCTGTTATTTCTATGTTGCAAAGCACATTCAAATGCACTGATCCCTCTGTTCTTCAGAACAGGTCTATAAGGCAGGGAGACGGATATCCTTGTTTGACTCAGAGAATTAAGATATTTGCCCGACGCCACACAGTTAGAAGTAAGTCCAGGGTCCTTCCCACCCCATGGCATCGACTTCTATGAGGAGTCTAGTCCAACGCTATTGCTCGTCCAGTCAACAAACACTTAAAACACCTACCGTGTGCCAGGCACAAAAGGGTGGAGATGCATCAAAGCATGAAAGACGTAGACCACGACCATCCCTTCAAAGGGTTCATGGTCTAGTGAAGAAAACAGACAAGAAAGAATAACTAAATTAGTAAGGTAAATATTAAAGTGGGAACAAATTCCTGCTATCATACAGTCAATGGGACAGGAGCAGGGGATTGGTTACACACTGTTGAGGGAGGATTTCAGAAAGCTGAAAATATTAGAGGCTTAAAATGAGTAGTAATTAGCCATATAATGAATGAGAAGAATACTGTTTCAAGTGAAGTGGACACTGTGTGCAATGGCCCCGGAAGGAGAGAGAATTAGGTGCCTTCGGAAAACTGCAAACAGCTCTGGCACGACCGGAGGGTGGGATACATGTGCTGTGGGGTGGATGTGAGCAGTTGGTGGAGGGGAGACTGAAGAAAGAGGAGACTGGAGATGTAGGCAGGAGCCAGAACATGAAGCTATTTTTAAGGACTTCATCCCGAGGGAAATAGGGAGCCAATGTAGGGTTTTAAGCAGGGGAGTGTTGTGATCACACCCGAGCTTTAGAAAGATCACTCTGGCGGCGGCGTGGGGAACAGATGGGGAAGGGACAACATTAGAAGCAGCGAGAGCACTTATTACTACAGCAAGAGCAAGAGCAATTTCTGTAATCGTTTCTTAGATAGAGTAGCCACCACGGGTAGACCCTGAGACCGAACAGCCATCAAAGGCACACTTGAGAATTTTCAGCCTTAAATTTTTTTTAAGCAGCTCATGAGTCTCACAGGCGTTAAGTGCTTGCATGGATCAAAGTTCCTGGGAGAATGTCAGGCCCTCCTTACTATATTTTACAACATCATGGGCCCAATTCTAAAGACTAAAGAAGATGAACAAACATGCTATTGCATCTAATAAAGAGGTCAGGATTTTTGCCTTTGCACCTTCGTATTGTCAAAATACTCATATTTCCATCTCTGACTTTTCTGTGTAAACTAATCACTTTGGACCACCCTTGCCTTTCCTTCCTGAAAATATCAGCATGTCTGCATACTCCCAATAATTAATCCTTCTGACGACTAACTGCAAATTAGACATTAGTAGGATCAATATAGGTATTATAGTGGCATTTCTGTAACCTGTCAGTGGCTCTGAGTCATTGTCAAATTACAGTACAACTGATTGAAAAGAATTTCTATTCTATTATAAAAATGTTTTTGAAATTAATTTGTAGGTTCCATTATTAAACGGGGAACAAGCTGCTTACTCTGTGGCTATTAAAATGATTCAGAAATATGCTATTATTATTATATTACCATTGTTAAGTACATTTCACTGTATATCTTATTTCTCAAGCATAACAGAGTAATGCTTCATTTATCTGGAATGTTGGGAGATGAGATGCTCCACGAAAGATAATTTTCCAGGCATCAGACCCACAGAAATCTGACTATATGCAGTATATGCAGTAGAAATATGTCTAAAATATACTAATTATGTGTCTGCTCCCTTAACTACACCGAATACAACAAACTCTTCATAATCGAGGCTTATGCTTTCAAATGAGGTTGGCTGCTTGCTGCTGCTGCTCCCTCTGCTAGGACGCTCTTAGGAATCGCTGCTCACTGTTGTATCTTCAGGAGTCTAACACAGTGGCTGGAGACAGCAGGCACTCAATACTGTTTGCTGTATGAAAGGACTCAGATGCTACTCGAAAGAAACAGAAAGCATTCACAAGCACCGATCTGCTTCTCATAATTTTTTAATTGGTTGTTCTGCCATGATTTGCTGCCATGTTTTCTGTTTTGTTATGTTTTGACTTTTTTTTTAAATATATAAACGTGATGCTCAGGATAGTCCCATTGATTCTACACAGAAATGTGCAAGGACTTTGCGATAGTTATTTGCTTCTTAAAGGTACTTCTTAATTTATACCTCAGTTCATGGCTGTGTGTCAAACGGCTGAATTTTCCAGAAGTCTGAGTCTGAGGAAGTGGGGAAGTGCTGTAATGAAGATAGAAGGGTTTTCATTGTTCTGAACTGGTGGCCTTTGGTCAAATATCCAGCATCTTTGTACAAAGAAACTAGGATTGTGATCTACTGACTGACCTTGGCCTGATAACAGAAACACAGTTCGTTCATTTTTGAAGCCTGATTGAGATCTCTGTAACCTTTCCATTGTTCCACAAAATTCTGGAGCTGAAAAGTGCTGCACTTGAGAAAAAACTGACCTGAGGCTAAGTTTTCAGATTCTTACTCCAGTACAATTCTCACCCTTCTAAAAAAGACAATCATTGTTCTTGTCACAGTAATTAGATCGTTTTCCTCATCAAAACATTCCTCCTTTTAGTCACTTTATGATACAATGTTATTTCTATCTGGCTTGTAACACTTGCTTGTCGCCAGTCTTATCTACATCCTTCACTGCTTCCTCTGCTTCAGCAACATAAGTGTTTGCTGGATTTGCTTCTTCCTCAAGGCGGTTCTAAGCCACCGTCCTTGTCACTCCTACAGCCGCAGAGCTGCCCTTCCAATTCCTGAAAGCCTGCTTTTACCTTTACTGTAAGTCTGTATTCAAACTCATCTCTACCAGCTAGCCTGTCCTGAGCCTACCCAAACCAGAGAAATTTGTGCCCTGAAAAAGGAATATAAGCAACTAAAATCCTAAAATACATGTAAAAACAATGTCGTACTTTTGGCCTTTATCCCTTAGTACATAAGCTCCATTGCCAGCAGGGCTGGGATGGTTATTCCTTTGTACACAAGAAAGTGGGGGTTAAGAACACAGAGTCTGGTGTCAGCCCGACTTGGCATCAGAATCCCAGTACCTCCTCTTACCAGCCGTGTACGCTAATCCAGTCACTTACCCTATGACTCAGTTTCTCGAATGTGAAACGGGGTTAGAAACAGCACCTCTCCTTATAGGACTACCAGGATGTCGTGTGTGAAATACACTTAGTGTAGCACCGATACACCACAAGTGCTCAAAAATATTCATCAGTGCCATTGTTACTGCCATCCTTACTACTTCCTAAGAGGTGACTACTCAAAATGTAACAATCAATGTAATTATCTCAAAGACAAAGAACCCTGAGGAAAGAATTTAAAACTTATGGATAAAAACTACACAGAGGGAGGTGTGGGCTTGGGCTTCGGACACACACAGTCTAGATTTGAACCCTGACTCCACCACGTCCTAGGCATGACATCAGAGTGGATCCTCAGTCTACGGTTCATTTTATCATTTAATAAACTGATATTATCAGAATATGTGAGATAGTCTACATAAAGCAACCAGAAATGTCCAGCCCAGACCACCATCTGAAAGGTGTCCAAATTCAACTAATGGGCTGGCATCTAATTATCTGTCAAACTTACTTTCCACAGCACTGAATACGGCAAGGTAAAGGTGGGGCAGGAAGAGATGGAAGAATGCATCGTGATGGGCCGCGGCTATAGCTGACTGTTCGGCTGCTTTCTCTAACCTCCTCCTCCTCCTCTCAAAGTAACAGCTCCTCAGAAGAAAAATGAGCCATGAGCCAAAGTTAGTCCTGGCTACCCGCTTCAGATTCTTTAAAAAGCTGACATGATTTTCTTGTTTGTATAGAGTGGCTCCAATAATTGTAGAAATAGACTTTAGGATTCATGACTGCATCTACGCTGGGCATTGTGGGAAAGCCAGGGAAACTGAGGAACAGAAGGGCCAGTCAGTGGCTGGTGCTGCAGCCGCTGGCCATACGGGGCTGCTGAACACTTGAAACGTGGCAAGACTGAGGTGAGATGGGCCGCAAGTGAGAATACTACCGACTGGGCTGCTGTGAAGAATTAGGAAAAAAAGACAGTAAAAGAGGTGTAATTAATTTATACTGATTACATGTTGAGATGATATTATCTTGTATATATTGGGTTAAATAACCTATGCTATTAAAATTAATTTCACCTGTTTCTTTTTGCCTTTTTAAATGTGCCTCTTTGAAGATTTTACGTTAAATACGTGGTTTGCATTTTGTGGCTCTCGTTATATTTCTACTCCACGGCGCTGGTTTGAGCATAACTCCTTCTTCCCTCCTTCCCTATAGCAAAGCATCATTTTTAGTTCTGATGTTCCACAAATCAGAATAACTACGCTGCCAGACACTGCGAACTATAAATGCCTCATGAAGATATAAAAATCTCATAATTTTTATAAAAAAGAGAAAACTATTAAATAACACTTTTTTATCTTGATACATTTCTTATTTAAGTCAGCCAGTTACTCTTCCTTGAAAGAAAAAACAAAGAATTCTGATAGAAAACTAAGACTAGCTAAAGCTGAAGTGGTCACCATACTACACAAATCGAAGCAATACAACTTTTTTCTTTTTTTTTTTTGTAAATCAGATTTGGATTGAGTCAACTCCAAAAATACATATTCATATTTAAAATTAAATTATAAAGCATACTTAAAAATTAGTCCATACAGTCAAGCTGGCAAATTATAGAAAAATGTCCAGTTATGAACATGGATTATACATCCCTAATAAGTTGATGTGCATATAATTAGAAAATCTTTATCACTTAATAGTCTTTCTACAATTGTTGAAAGGGAAAAGGCAGATTTTCTAAGAGATTCCCCTTCCCACAGATTTCTTTCCTGATCGTCAGCAATCATCCTCATATCATTCATTCCTTATTTGTTTCTAGTCAGAAACCAACAGTGTCAAAGTTTATCATGAATATTAGTTAGTCTATCTGTCAGCCAGTTCAATAAACTATCCTACTGCCTGGTGAGTTAATCTGTTGCCTTCATCGTTTCCACTTATTGCAAAACATTATCTGCACTTTGTGGAATACAAACAAGCTGCTGAATGGCTTCAAACCTCTACAAACATGGCTGAAGTTTATTTATTGGAAGAAATATAATTCGAGACTCCAGAAAGGGGAATGAGTGGGAAAGCCAGGACCACACGTAAGTAAGCCCTTCTGAGAATCACAATTCCAATCATCCTTATCATTACAAGATCAATATTCCTGGAAAAATCTCACCCGAAATACTTATAAATTATAGGCACCTCCAAATGTATTGATAGAAACATTAACACATGATAAGTGCTCAACTTCTTGAGTTCTAGAGTTGCTGAATTTCTTCAGAATATCAGAAAAGCTATACCATGAAGAGAGGGGTATCCGCATGCCGAGAGTTAAAGAATAAAGTCTATTACAGAGTCTGACTTACTGTCTCTCATATTTTAAATCTGTGCTAATAATCTCTATCAGATTCTCTAAAAGAATTTATACCCATAATATTTAATCCTATAAAATGTTATGTGAAGAGTCAAGCTTTGACAGGTGCCTAAATTCAATCAGCTGACTGGCACCTAGTTATTTACTTGTCACACTTACTTTCCAGAACTCTTAGCTGATAAAGGCAAAGTTGGAACAGCCGATGTGGAAAAACGGACTGTAATGTGGCTCTGGCGCAGCTAACTGTTCTCACAATGGTCACTTCCATTTCAGAGCACTGACTACGTCTGAAGTGAAAGTTACCCACCTCCCTGCTGTCTTCCTGAATGAAAGTGAAGTGGGAGGTGGGGGGTGGGGTGGGGGTGGGGGTGGGGGACAGGGAGTGAAGTTCCAGAGGCACCGATAAATAAAAACCCAAGTAATGGCCATGTAATAATTCTCACTTGTCCTACCACAAAATAATTTAGATTTTGTGTATTCCTCCAAACCTGATTCCTGAGAGATATGTGGAGACTTAATAGAAAAGTTTCCCTAAGTCTGACAAATTTGGAAAACAGTAAAAACTAAATTCTTTTCTAAAAAGATTCATAATGTGTGTTAGCATATTAATAGCTCTGAGAAGCCCTAGACTCAAGAAACTGATTTAATTCAACTTTTCAAAAGGAATTTTTTTCACACCACCTACCACCATCAGAGGCAAATAGTATGATGGAGTCTAACTGCCTACCTAGGCGCCAATCTCAACTCTACCACTTGGTGGCGCTGTGACCTTGGTCATGGCAGTAACCTCCAGCTACTTCAGTTTTCTTACCTGAAAAATGGGGCTTATGGTAGAATCTACTTGGAAGGGTTGCATGGAGATTGAGTCAATGTGAATAAAGCGGTCATCATGCAGTAAGCAGTGTGTCTGAGGAGCTATCTTTACCAAAACCCTCAAGAGGAATGTTCCAAGGAGTAGGAATTGCTGTTTGTAAGCTAAGCTCTTCGCTTTTTTGTTTCAAAGAACTAGTAACCATTTGTGCAAGTCCAAAAAGAAAATTATTTTCCCTTGCAGCATTGGATTGTACAAAATTTCTACAGAAAAAATTTAATGGGTTTATTCAGACAAGTCATATTACCAATATACAATTACAAATTATCAATACAAAGGAGTAATAAGTAGAAAGCAGAGGAAAGCACAAGACTAGAAGAAAGGAGATGAAGATTCTACTTTTAGCTTCCGCTAAATAACTGTTGATCTTGGGTAGGTCACTGAGCTCCTCTGCACCTCAGTTCTCACATAAAGAGTATTGGCCTGGATGGGCAGTTTCATTAATTCATTCATTCAAGATGATCTTGAGTTAAGGAAAGCTTGAAATCTAAACACACTGTTTTCTAGACTTTACACACACACACACGAAGAAAGTAGTTACATAAACCTTGTCCACTAAGTTGTAGGATACCTATAAGGGAGGATCATGCTCTCTCCATTTAAAAATTTTACAGTGCCTACCTAGTATAGCTGGAGTAGAGCATGCACTCAATGAAGGTGAATGTACGCCTGTTTGCCTGGTTAGCAGCAATCAGCCCTTCATCCTTTTATTCAAAAAAAAAAAAAAAACTCAAGACCCCTATGATGTAAGATACTACGCTGGGCACAACTAAGTATACGTGTTTCTGGAAAGCTATTACTTCTACCTATAAAGAGCTTGCAACTTAATTTGCAGTATGAATATCAAACGATGACACTAATTGTTGCAGTTTCTTTTTACTACCTTCCAGTTTGAATCCCATAATTTGCGTGAATTTTATGGTATTATTTCACACAGCAGCACCATTTTAGTAGAATTATTATTAAGGGTGTTCAGTAACTGTGATGGAAGACATGGCAAAATCAGTACACTACAATTAAAGCAAGTATGCGCCGATCAATTTTATGTAAAACTTCACATTAATAAGAATATCTATTAGCTGAAATTTTCTTAATAAGTTGGGGGAAGGAGGCACATTTTGAGCTGATTTTAACAAACAGGTTATCAATGTCCTTCTGTCAGAAGAAATCGTTATTTTCCCTTCAAATGTGTAGTTGTGTATAGCCCTGGTCCAGTCTTTTAAAAAAGGTGACCCACAGTGTTGATCTCTACAAGCAATACAGGCATAAATAAACATCTGTAACTGATAATCAAATTTCAGGTTTTTCTCTTTACTGACAAAAGTGGATCACAGACATTTTCTGTAAAATCAGAATATCTCAAAGCACTCCACCCTAATCAAATGTAACCCACTTGATCCAGGCTGGTCTGATCTGATGGGGAATGGGGATACAGTGCTCATTAAATTTATTCTGAGTATTTGATCTTTGTGAGAAGTGTATAGATACTCTTGTGGATAAATTACTAGATTTTTAAAAAATCCCCAAATAATTATGCATTTTCATTGTTTTTCCTGGTGATTGCTTTGTAACAGCTCCTCTTCTATTGGCCTCTCTTTATCAGTAATGGAACACAGGAAGCTTTTCAAGGACAAGGAGGGTAGACAAGAGCCCACATAAACAGCATGCATGATGTGACCAGCCAGATGATTAGTAAAGACATTTTATTTTGCAGAGAAAAAGTTATAGGTCTAAGAAAATAAGAAAGTCCTCCTTCTTCGCCCCACTATATACTGTTCCCATTGTAAATGATACTTAGTTTGCAGGTGTCTGCCTGCAGGCAGGTCACTGAAAGTCAGCGAAAATCAGGGCGACCTCAGCAACAGAAATTAACCTGCAGATCATGGCAGGCAAATCTTTTTGTCAGGGAGTATTATCCCAAACGAAACAATCAAATCGGACTTCACAAAATGAACAGAGACTTAAAACAACAAAAGCACCAACGGCATCTATTTTAACATTGCAAATTTCTTAGATATTACAGATGTCACCCAACAGTGCGTGCATTTGCTTCCCATATGTGAACAAAACTGAGGCATCGCAAGATAAATTTGAATGGAATGTTAATCTTCAACTTTAAATTTTTTTTCTTTTCCTAGCTGACGACACGATTTTAGTATTATCACAACGGAGCTTCTGGCTGGAAAAAATTAAATTAATGGATGGATAAAAAAAGCTTAGAAACTTAAAAAAATAAACAACTTTCAAATATCTATACTTGATGGTGTCAAGCGCCAAGATGAATGTATTTCAGTTGCAACTTCCAAACTAAACTCACAAATTACTACCATTATGCTAAGTGTTAGCTACCCCACTGTGCAGTTTTGCTTTGTGAATTTTTACCTTCCTCTATGAACACTTTTAGCCACTGATCGCACAGCCTTTCAATGTTTTCTGCCTTTTCCTTTAAATAAACTGGCTCTGGCTCCTTCCATCTGGTTCCCCTTCCGTCAGCAACCCTGCACCTGTTCACACCTCCTCTCCTGTTGGATTCCACTGAACATTTCCTCCTCTGCCAGGGCTATTCTGGCACTCGCAACCTTTCTGTCATTCAATCCATCTGTCAGAAGTGAACTTTGTTTACCGCAAGCTTCTGCTTTCTTCTTCAAGAAGCAAAGCCCCTCAAGGTCATTGTCAAATGAACTGTCGGCATGGATTTAAATCCTCTGCTGCTAACCAGCAGAAGATGAAGTTCTGTTGTGTAATGTACTTGTGAAAATTACTTTTGGGTTCGGGAAGACAATAATTTGGAGTCAAAGTAGTAAGACATGGTATTTTAATGATCATTTGTAAAAGCAGACAGCTGATGTGTATTTACATCATGTGTGTCTGCACTTCTTATTATATCGAGTACGAACTATATGTATAAGAAGCAAAATAAAAGTTTTAAAGTGAAATCAAAATATCATAAACAAGTTTACACTATGTAAAAATTGCTTCATACTATATAGCATTAACTTGAGGAATAAATATTTTCACTAATGAATTAGCCAAGGGAAAGAGTATTCCAATTAAGAAATTTTACACTGAAATGCTTTAAATGTACAAATATGTACCATTTCAATTATAAGCTATATATTAACACACAGCTCCATTACTGCTTTGAAAACCTTAACCCATGAGATACAAATCAATTCATGTATATTTTAAGTACCATCATTTAAAAACTAAAGTTCTGCTTAAATTAATACTTCAATATATGCTACAAAACAATTACATAACTTATCTAAAGAAATGTAAGCTGTATCAATGGGCCAATTTTGTGAAAGAAATAAGCTCATGGGTGTTAGGTGAAAATGATACTCTCAATAAAATCTATTCTGTGTAATTTATAGCTATCAAGTACTTACCCTCCCTTCATAAATTGTACATGAAATCACTTTCTGGTGAATTATTCGCCAGTATTTTAGACAATCATATTCTTTAGGAAAAAGGCAAACCAATGACTTGACTCAAGTTTTGTATAAGAAAAAGGCAGATCACTTTTTAGGAGAAAATACATTTTAACCAAAGCACTGTTACAAATGTGAAGCTAAAAGGCACCTGTTTCATAATATTGCTTTTATAATCTGGAAGAATTACCCCAAGGTTTAATCTTATTGCATATGCTTTTATGAAGTAAAATTAATCTAGTCTAAAATTTTCTAAATCCTTTTTGGAAAAAATAAAAATTAAACCTTTTTTCATTGACATAAAATTAAAAGTAGGTTTTTTTAGTAGAAGTTTAAAAAACATGTAATTTAAAAACTGACTCCTATAGGTCTTGACTGAGTAAATATTTATAATTTATTAAAAAAAGACTTAATCAGAGCAACTTTTCAGATGTGCTTTAAGAAAATTATTGTGACACTAAATATAGAAGTAAAAACAAAAACAAAAACTTAAAATCCAAGTGCAGAGACATTCTTTTTTAGTTCTAATTTCAAATTTTATTACTAATCTCCAAAATACTCTATATCTTATAAATCACTCTTATGTAATATAATTTATATATAAAATGTATATAATTTATTGAATGTAATTTAATAGATGGATTTTGAACACAAAATATGAATTCTAAGAGGTGCTTTCTCTTTCATCTTCCTAAAACATAATTTCTAAATAACTTCTTTTTATGTGGAGAAAATTGCAAAAATAACATCTAATTTACCCAGCAAGTTTGTTACCACTGTTCGGGTATTTTTTTCCCTTTCGTGTAATCTGTGCTGGATGGTAGTTTGTTACCTGGATCCCTGTTTCTGAAAAGGATGGAAAGAATACTGGTAATTTGATCACTTCTATGGTCTGATTTGCTCTATAAAAAAAAAACAGAAGTATTAGCAAAACGCTAGTTTAATAGAGGCTGCTTAAATTACCGGGAAGGAACTTTTCATTCTTAGCAAACTGCGTTTGGAAGATACACTAGCAGGCTTGCTTTGGAAGTTTTGTATAATAAGAACATACACAAATAAAAACCACTCAGTTTAACATCACTTATAATCACACGCAGATGCATGAATGTGCATACACACAGACATACTTTTTCCTAACAGAAATAGGAAAGAAAAACAACAGGGAAATTATACTCGGATTACTTTTACAATGTACTAATTTAAGGAATTCAGAGAATACTGTTAATATTAATTTGCCCAGTGTGTAATATGCTTATTTTATCTTTTAAATAGAAAAAAACTAGGGAAAAGTTTTAGATAGTTTGATACCAACACCTGACCCACAGATTTCACAGAAAAAAGAAAGAGGCCTCGAAGCAGTGTTTCCAGTTGCACCAGAGAACAGGGAAGCCGTCTCTGAGGGCTCGGTCGGGCTGAAGACCAGAAGCGGATGGCGTTCACGTTCCTTAACGTCAGTTTTCCTAAAACAGCTTGTGGACGGAGGATGGAAGGTAAAATACTTGAACGCCTTAATAAAGAGTTGACCTTAATTTATCTACATTCTGAATGAGACTCAGTTCTGCTTTTCTAAGAATTGCAAATGATGAAAATACTGTGATTTTTCTTTAGCTTAGTGATTTTTCTGCCTCTATCTGCATGAAGTCTTTTAACAACAGAGGATTTCATCCTTCCACCCCCTTCCTCAGTTACCTTAAGGCAAGACCTTCTTTCAGATGTGGAAATTTCTGCAGGACTGCAGGACAAAGAACTGAGACATTTTCATTGAGTTGATCAAGGGGGAAAAACGGATTTGCGAGATTCAGGGAAGAGTAAGAAGAGACTAAGTGACAACTTTAAATCTGCCACAATCATTTACTAATGTGCTGCGATATCAAATAAGTCTAATTTTTTGACAGCACCAAATTAGATTTATTGCAGAAACTGCTGCATAAATAGCATATGGCTATGTTATACCACCTATTTCAAATCCTGGTAATGTTTCCCCCTCCCCCTTCAAAATGAATAAATTGAGCCAAGCTACAAACCTTCTGTGAAAAAAGAAATACCCCAGTTCAAAAACAGATGTAAGCGATCTGGATTTCTTTGTTAAAGTCATAGTTTTAGCCCGAATGTCCTGACTCTATATTTAAAAAACCATGACTCCTTAATAAGTTATTAAATTTACCAGGTCAGTTTTCTCTTTCATTTCTTTCAGAATGACTTAATTTGATTTCTGTTTTAAGGTTTTAGACTCTGAATTATGCTTACATTTTGATGTTCAAGCCACAGTTACATGGGGAAAAAAAGAAGGGCAAGCAGCTCTGAATCAAATATGACTTAAATCAGGTTTAGGAGAAATTATTAAGCACAAATGCATGTATCGTACGGTTGTTTTTGGTTTTCATTTGTGAAAGACACATGTGGTAGAAATCGTATCAGAAAGTCTTCTCTAGTTTTAACTAGAGCCTTGATACTGCAAACTCTCTCATGCATAAAATATATAAAGTGATCATTCCATGTGCCACACTGTACACATTAGGACGGCAGAACCACACAGACAGCAAAAATCCAAGTTCTGCGGAAACTGGGATGGAAAACTCACACAATTCCGAGATGGACAATTGTTCCTTTTGCCGTCTCTGCCCTGATACCACCCCACCCCCAACTGTGATAACAATTCAACTCAATTTTTCTTTTTGAACAAAAGTTTCAGTTCTTCCGCAGACGGGAAAGACATTGCAAGGTCTTATCTCAGACCAATGGGCACACCACTGCAAACATCGTGGCACTCAGCTTCCCCGCAGACTCCCTCTCTGTGGTCAGTCTTCCCAGCTGCCCTATCCGTTACTGTCTGATTAGTTCTGCAAGGAGCCCCTCCCCGGCCAGCTTTCGGTGCCATCTGTTCCACGCAAGATGGCTGCTGCCCAGCAACCTAACACTGCCCTCCTACCTGGCACCCGGCTACCATCCTTACCCCAAAGTGCTAACACAGGTTCTCACTGCTGGCAGAGTCAGGATTTCATTACTACTACTTTGACAAGTGCAGGGTTGTTTGTAATTTCTCTTTTATCCTGATTTTGATTGTACAACCACCTCCCACTGATTCAGTTTGCTTCAGTTTTGTTGCTCACAGATTTTACTCTCCACATTAATCTCCCTCTGGCATGTTACTGCATCTGTTCCCTTTTTTATTATTAATTTTCGAATTCCCACCATTTTTGACAAAAAGGAGGTAATCTACACTCTGTTTCTGCCCATTTCATTTTCTTTAATTTGGAAGATAAGTATGAAAGCATGCCAAAGAAGTTAATTCTCCGTTAACAGTTTATTTTCTGGCATCCCTAAGCCTTTGTATACGAAAAACAGATAGGAATAAATGTTGACTGAATCACCACAACATAGTCGCTACCATTCCTGAATTTAATGAAAAGCAAACATATGAAACAGCATCTAAAAAGTTTATTAGTTAACATGAGTTGTCGCATGCTGTCATTCTTTCTTCCACTTTTAACAGATAATTCTTTGTGCAAATGAGTCTGAGTGCAGGATCTGAGTTTGGGTTCATCTATAGTTCCGACATGGGCTCTATTTTCACTGTAGATGAACTTTATTGTTCCTTAATATAATTATCATCTTTTCTCAACCCAAACATTGATGATTAATTCAATAGTGAATGATTCTGAATAAGCGCCTTGTTTCAGAAATAGGCTAAGAACAGAGAACCGCCATCAGTGCAACAAAGCAGAGCTTAAAGAGCCCCCAGGTTGAGAGCTGCTTCCACTGGATCTTGTTTAACAAACATTTAATATCAGGAATGGCAAGATGGTTTTTCCTCTGAAGACAAAGAGAGCTATTTAAGATTCGAGGAAATAGGAAGTCTTATATTTAACAACCTGCTCTCTTCATGCTTCTAATTTGTCAAGCCCACTATGTTGCCAAAAGGACTTGGGTAATTTGATCAGACCTCAGTTGCCCTAATGTTTTCCAGATTGAGCAATGCATTGTGACTGATTATTAATTTATTTTACATGAATTCATATTAATAGCACCAGAGTCCCTGTATAGATGAGCAACACCTCAGATTTACAAAAATTTGAATGAGTTCAAATGGTTTTCATACTCATATATATCCTCATAAAATCACAGTTACAATCTGTAGGAAAGAAAGCACAGAAGGAGAGCTTCTCCCAAGGTGACAGAAGGTAATCATAAACAGGACTATACCCAGCCAGAACCACACTTCAGATCTGCCTCTGGAAAACCAGAAAATCTCACACACTGCTAAAACCCACTTTCAAGGCCTGGTCTTGAACATCCCCTCCCTCGTGCATAGATCCCAATAGTGCTGTGTTACTTTATTTTATATACTTCTTTTGTGGGTACAGCTATGTTTATAATTACTCCCTCAACACAGGGTGGATTCTTGGGGTAACCCCCCGGTCAGCGACAGGCTTCTGGGAGGCAGACACACCTAACTGTCAGAGGGATAAGTCACATAGACACCAGGACTCTTCCTGCAGGAAACCCTCTGACACTCTCCCTGCGCCCCACCCTCCCCACCGCTTGGTCAGGCCAGGAGATGCTCGCCAGCACCTGCAGGGGACCTGTGCTTGTGGGGCAAGGCCACACAGAGCCAAGGTGGAGCAGTCTTTGCTCAGCTGGACATTGGCTTTACTGGCTGCTTCCAAACATCTTCTGACCCATTTGGTGTCCCCTCCCAATTCCTGAGTTCAGGGAACGGTCTTCTCTCCTCAGCCCATCTAACAGAGTAGAAGCTCAATAAAAGTTTGTTTACTAGAATTGGGGCCTGGATCCCCACGAGACATGGCCCAAGATGGGCACCGAGGAGACTGTCTTCTACATGCCTCTTCCTTAAAGTGAGCTTTGATTCCAGGATTTATCAACCAATGACTCTACCTGTGGGTATGAAGGAAACATTAAATAACAAGCAAGTAGTGCCTAATAATTGGCCTAACCAACACATCCAATTCAGAAGAAAAGAAACATCATTAAGTTGATTTTTTTAAATACTTCTTTTATCTTAAGTTAATAGTGGAAAGCAGAGCTTTCTTGTAGAAAATACTCAGACTCAGAGCTACTGGGATAACAATTCTGCTCTTGCTTTTTTCCTCCTTCTATTTTCATTGAACTTGATGTTCATTGTTGTTGAGTCAGGCAAGTGGTGTGGGCAATACTTTCTCGGTTTCCTCTGGGCTTCTTCAGAAAATGAGCTGGCAGCCGCCACCGCCATGCTCCCGGCTGTGGGCCTGTGTGTCAGGGAGAGGAGTGCATCCCCAGCGTGGATTTTCATTGCACACACATTCGGGCTTCACAGACTGAGAGGAGCGAGCCAGGCAATGTTAAGCAGAACCTGCAGAGACACATTCTCTGGCAGCCTCTGCCTCTAACCTCTCCCACCCCGGGGCCACACCGAGACCAGGGTTCTTAGCCCGTCAGACAGGTGGAGCAGAGTGGGCTCAGGCAATGTGGCGTCCACCAGAGCAAAATGAAATGCCTTTCCTTCCTGGCTCTCTGACAGCCTGTTCTCTCTGATACTGAGTGGGGGAAGGAAAAGAGGACGCAATTTAAAACAGTACCAAGGCCGTCTATTTCAAGACTTGAAGATGTTGGTTGCACATATATCCATTTAAAATTATTTTTGACACATTTTCTGCTTAATTTATTCAGGAAAGGAGTACAAGAAAAAAAAATGAGCTTAACTTTTAAATGGAAACTTTAGGCTAAAAATTCTTCAATAATTTGGGGGATAAAAAGATTCAGTTCACTATGGAATAGCAAGAATACATGTCAATGTTACACCATCCCCTTCAAAGGAAAAGATATTGAAAGCTTGGTCTTTTGACCTAAGCTGGTTGTCACCTGGAGGAGTACAGTTCCTTCTGAATTTTCACTGACAACAGAGAGGAGAGACGCGTGTATCCAGCACTTACAAAGATCCTGCCCAACAGCCTGCTGTCAAACTTGGTGCTGGCGACACAGAGAGGCCTGCTTCCTGGCTCGTGAACTGAGAATTTACAATCCAAAAAGTATTTCTATTAGCTCTGAAATATGTTTTTCTGCTTATTTGTGAAAATGAGTTCCAGAGCACAGGCCCTGGAGTTTGATGGACCCAGTTCAAACCCTGCCTCGTCTAGTCTCCCCTCCCTCCTCCTCGCTGTGCACCTGCAGGCTTCACCTTTCTAAGACTCAGCTTCCTTGGGCTATATGTTTTGACTGAGAAAGCAGGGTATCTCAAACTTTCTGTATAAAATATCTTTTTTAAAAAACAATTTATAATCTTTTTCAAAATGTTAGCTTTGTAAAATGGAAAAAAATAATTACAAGAAAAATTAAAAAATTTTAAAGATATTTTTTAAAAAAGCCACTGATCGTGTAACTGGATACTGTGGCAATTTATAATTGATATCAAAGTTTCCAAACACTCTCAATCTTTGTACTTACCTTGCTGCGGACTAGGAATGTACAGCCCATGGGGGACCACACTCATCACAGCACTGCTGCAGGAAAGCAGGCACAGTGCTTGGCACGTGCTAGACACTCAGCTGTGCTACCTTTACCGGTCTCACTATATTCTGAGAGTTCCCTAAATAAAACAACAATGCAACCCTCTGGAGAACTGACCTCCTCAGACTTACGCTGACAACAGAGAATATCACTGTCAAATCACCATGAACAGAGGATGTTCCCTTCTTTCTCTTCTTTCCACTTCAAACCTTTCCTTAGTCAAAGGAAATCTCAAGGACTGTTAAAAAGACAATAGAGGCAACAGAGGGGACATCTGCTGTTTTATTTACCCAGGGTCCCTGACGCCCTTCCCCTAGTAAGAACACCTCCCCTTGTGTTCCCTTAGTGTAACTCTCCTCTCTTACTTTTTGGGGTTCTGCCAGGCTGCCAGCCACAGCACCCAAAAGAGGGTGTGTGTGCATGTGACTCAGTTTTGGAATTTGAACTGACGGCTCTGAATGGAAGTGGAGGAGCTAGGAAGTCACATTCTTACAGTTTGAAATCAAGGGTATCTCATTCATCTTTAGTTCAGACTGAAGAGTGTGGCTCCATGGTGTGGAAGAACCTGAAAGAATGAGCCAACATTCAGACAGAAGTCCAGCCCTGCGATTAATAGAAAATGATAGCACACTGGTGCTGCCCTGAGTCCGTGGCCCAAGAAACTCCCAGGCCCAGCCGCACCTGGGTTTGACATGGTCTGGGTATCAAACTAATCAACCCCCCCTTTTGGGGTTTCTATTACCTCAACCAAAGACTCCTGACTCATGCTGATAACCTGAGAGGTCAAAGGTCACACCACTCATTCAAGAATGCACTTAACAATAATTATTATATGGAAGCTAAATGCTCTGGAATGGAAGCCCTAATCACCCTTCCCCAAGCAAAGCACCCGTCACAATGCGATAACCTGATGACTCCTTTCTTATCCTCTTTTTCACTTGCAAAAAAAACAAAACACTATAGTTCAAGTTACTATCTCTCTAGGTCATAAGGTCAAATCTTTCCATCTGGATCACAAAGTAGGTCAACGCGTAATACCCATTTCATGGACTTCCCTGAGATCCCTGCTCCGAGAAGTTCCTTGAAGTACATAGCATTAAAAACATTATTTACGTAAAAGGGGAAATACAAATTTTAAAGGTAGCCCTGCTTATAAGCTGGAGCCTGCAGGTTCAATAGCACGTTGGCCTCTCCTTTGCACTTCATGCAGTTCAATTTCTAAATTTTCTGGAAAATAAATTCAAGACTTCCTGTAGTAATTCCCCTCCAGATCAGATCTGAGAAAAAGACACAGGATTCAAAAGAATGTGCTTCAATACATGTACAATAGGCATGGAGAAAAGTGTTTGCTCAGTAAGTGATCAATACCAGTCACAGAAACATTCAGAAGTGTTTGTTCTAATACACAATATCATAAGGTAACCTGCCCACATGTATGGAAATGGAAATGGTAGTCTTGTGAGTGAGATTTAAATCCAACAGCTTTTTAAAGATGTTTGGACATGTTAAAAACAAATATGTGAAGGATGTTCCACTCTTTTATAAAAGGCTCTCTTTCCTCTTGGGTAAAAAAGAAGTAAAGGAGAATGATGGTTAAATTATGATACATTAAATGACTAAGGCCACAGATGAGCCAAAGGACACTGTTTCTCAGGAAAAGCGCAAGCCAAGACTACAAGTCACTGATAGGTATCAGTGTATAAGGGAGCAGCTAACACATTTCTACTATAAATTTAAGTTACTAGTTTTCTTGGTTGTCTTCTGGGAACAATTGCATTAATCCATTTCCCTACTGATTCACACAGAATCACAGACTGATGGATAACAGTACAGGCTTTGCAGGAAAACTGGTGGGTTGCAAATACATATCAGCTATGTAGCCTTAGATGAATCATTTTATTTCTTTGTGCCTTAATTGCATCAGCTGTGAAACAGGGAAATAATAGTGTGCACCTCATAGAGCTATCGGGAGGGCTAAATGCAAAGCACTCAGCTCAGTTCCCAGAACACAGTAGAAGTTCAGTAAATGATGGCCACTTGCCTTTAGCTACTATCGCTATTATTTTTTTTTAAAAAGCTACTACACGTAGTGTGGTACCAGGCAGATCCTGAGATGAATATATTCTTAACCTCAGAGACTGATACTTACATGTGTATAACTTATACTCTTGTATACATGCATACTTCCCAAAGACCATTTTTCCCCTGAAATTCCCCACAACATTTCCTTCATCTTCATTTTCCTATATCCAAATGCTACCAAGGATCAGGAAGAAATTATCCGTCCCTCTATCCCTGTAATACTTTACCTGTCATCTCCTTTCTGGATCTTACCATTTACATTACCAACTCTTTATTTTCTCCTCTTCCCCACTAGCCTATAAGCTGCTAAAAGGCAGCATCTGAAGCTATTTTACATTTATATTTCCCATCATCCCCAGCACAGTGTCTTACAGCAGGAAATGCTCCATGAGCATTTACATGAACAAATACACAAACAGATATTTTAAAATGTACTTGAAAGTTTGCTATGGAAAAGAAAGAAGTTGTTTTGAATACTGCTACCAGCAAAGATATAACCAGGAAGGGAGTAGCCTTGCTTTTGTTTTTATGAATGCTAAGCTGTGTCTGCTTAATGGTCATGTTTATTAGGCACTAGTTTCAAGCACTGTCAGAGGAGCCATCTTTTAATTATAGAGAACTCTAGTTTAAAATTCTGTGTGTGTGTGTGTGTGTGTGTGCGTGTCTGAGATTTTCAACTGAGTATCTTTAAGTGAGAGGCATTGTACACTTTACCAGTCCTACCTGAATTGTTAGAATGGTTATCATTTGATTCTGCTATACTTAAACATATATGTGCATACAAAGTTAATAATAAAAAAAAATTACAAAATCATAACGTAATACAACATGGACACAGAAAATTCTTAATTCTCAAAAATTTCAGTCTTACCTCCATCTCATATTTTTAACCCTGATACACCCGAGAATATATATATCTATATATAGATATAAATACTGGGCTTTGAATAAATAGTCATATACTTGTAATATATTAACCAATATATTATTGAGCTCTAATTCTTTGTAAAGGGCTGAGCTAGATGCTCTGAGATATATATTAATAAGACCCCTCCTCTCACTTGAAGAATAATACATTCCAGAAAAGAAGATAAGCAGGTACATAATTTTTTTTCAGCTTTCATTTTTCCTGTTTTGAGGAATTCATTCAGCAGTAGTAAGCGCCTTCGGCTCTAAGTGGGAAGGAAGATTCAGAGGGACACATGCTCCCTTCTGGCAAGGGTTATTAGGGAGGGCTACAGCAGAAAAATTAGGATTTCAGGGAGATCTGGAAAAGGAGATAAGACTACAACAGGGCTAGAGAAGCTCAAAGAAAGGGGTATTCTAAATGTAGAGAACAGCAAAGGGGGAGAAAGGTCCAAAAGCTGAAGGAGGGCTGCATCTGCTTAAATCACATGCTGGAAATCAGCACATGAGAAGATGAAGTTGGTAGCAATGAAATAAAACCAGAGGGTTGGGAGCCTGTCAGGAAACCTTAAAGGTTGGTGGTCTGGACTGTCTATAATACACACCAAGGAAGGTTTGGAGCGCACAGAGTCAAGGCAGTGCTTCTGAGTACCCACTTGGCAGCAGCTGGCAAAGGAGATTGGAAGGACTTGAACAGAGTATTTTCATAATCCTTATGAGATGTCAGCAGAGCCTAAGCGTAAACGGCAGGTATGAAGGACATTTCTATTAAATCTCTCTGAACTTCAAACTAAGGAAACACCTTAAACAAAGGATACTGCAAGCAATCTAAATGCCTAATGTCCAGAAATAGAAACTTACTGACGCATTGTCTTAAATCATTGTTAGAATCATTATCAGAGCCAGAAGGAAAACTAGAAATCATCATGTCTAACCTCATTTCACAGGTAAGTATGCAGGTGCAAAGAATCAAGTAATTTGCCAACAGTTGCAAACACAGTGAACGCCTGGGAAAAGATACCAAAACTCAAGTTTCTTCAATCCTAGGATAATGGCTCCCACCCCCTCTCCCAAGTACAGTGCATCATTATAACTGGTACTTCACCAAAAGCAAACTTTGAGCCATTCTTTATTCTCCTCCTCGGCACTGACGGCCCCATTTCCGTCTCCTTGGCGCTTCTTCCACAGTACTTTCAACTGTGCTCTCACCCACTCCTTTGGCTACAGTATCTTTACGTCTAAGCATCCATATCTAAGCTGCTAGTCATGACCTTTATCCTCACATTAGACCTACAATGGACATCTCCACTGGAGGTCCAAAGTAAAACACGTTTTTCTCTGCTACACCTTTTTATGTTCCCTAGTTGAATTAGTGGATCACCCAGTTAACACAAGCTGGAAAATTTCGAGTCACCTTTCACTCTGGCCTCTCTCATCACTTCCCTAAATGCCTCTTGGACATGCCATTTCCTCTCCACTTCACTGGCACAGTCACGGCCAAGGACTACTGTGCTTATATTCTAACTGGAGTCCCTGCCAATCATCTCTTCCTCAACCAATCTGTTTTCACAGTGCCTTTCAATTACTTTCTTTAAATAAACATTTGAACCTATCATAGTTCAAGCTCTCCTGACTTCTTGCTTGAGTGAAAGAGCCTTCTGACGGAGGGGTTGTAAACTTTTTATGTAAAGGACCAGATAGTAAATATTTTAGGCTTTGACGACCATGCTCAATTCTGCCATGGCAGTGCTATACATAATACATCAAGGAAAATCATGGCTGTGTCCAATAAAATTTTATTTATGGATGTAAAATTTTTATGTGTCATAAAATATTATTTTTCTTTTGTTTTTTCCCCAAACTATTTAAAAGTATAAACATGTTCTTAGCTCATGGGCCATCCAAAACAGGTGATGGGCCAGATTTGGCCTATGGGCTACATTTGCTGACTCTGTCCTAACCGGACTTATATTCTCCTACATCAACTCTCCAAGTTCACTCTCCACACTGCTCGCTGAGTCAGCATCCCAACACGAAAAGTTTATCATGTTGGCAGTCCTGATGAAAATACATCAAGAGTAACCCATTACTTTCAGAAGAGCCCAGACTCCAGAATATGGCCCACAAGGCCTTCCCTCTGGTCCGTCTCCTCGTTCTAGGCTTATCTCCTGCCAAACCCCTAACCTGATTGTCGAGTTTATGTTCTCTCCCATCTTTATGTCTTTGTGTATATTGTTCCCTCTACCTGGGGTACTCACCCTACCTTTCTCCACTGTGAGAACTCATATCCATGAGCTCATTAATCAAGACAGCTACCCAGCATCTCTTTCTCCAGAAAGTTTTCCTTATCACTTTCACCTATAATGCAGAACGAGCCAAATCCCCTTCCTATGTGTGCCTGTAGTAATCCTTATTTGTCATTACACGGTTACCACTCTATTATAACCATATAGATAGATCTAGCTCCGTAGTAGAATGTGAACAACTTAAGGGTAGGAACAGAGTTTTTCTTCCTGTCTGTCCAGGACCAAACAGTGTACTTAAAAGATAGGAGGGACTCAATGAACATCTGTTGAATAAGCAAACATTATATTTACCAACTGGGTCCTTCAAAAAATGATGAATTTCTATTTTCCAGTTTTAAGTCCAATTAGACAATAAAGGGAAATTCCAAAAAAGTGATAGGCTATTTTTCTTTCAGATTAACCTACAGATTTCTACTTCAGTTTTAAAATGCTCTTTGCCCTGAAAGATTTGAAATCCTTATTTTATCCTTACTTTATAACATCTTTTTCCTATTTAATTTTAAACTTTGTTTAGAATATGCCATTTGAAATGTTTAAATTAAGACTAAATGAAGCACTACCTGTGTGGGATTTATTTATTTCAGTTGGTCTACACTGAAATGAAAGACGTAAAGATTCTCAGCCACATTCTAGAGTATACGAATCAATAAAGAATGGTGAGGGAAAGCAAACTCTTTAAAAAAAAACCCCAAATGACATATCAGAAATATTTAGCCCAACAACCAAGTCATAATTTCAGTGCAAAAGAGAGATATACACAGTTCCTTGCATTCTTCATTGTCATCTTTATATTTATCAATGCAGATTTAATAAAACATGAGCATAGACTAAGTATAAAATGCTCACAACAGAGTACTGCGCTTAGAAAACAGGGAATTAAGTTTTATTTTTCTGTAAAGCTAGATTAAATTTTTGTAGACTTGTTGTAAATAAAGCTCAACAGAAAAGGCTTTCTGTGGAATCAAGCAAAGCCGTCTTTCTTAAGAACAAAGGAATTAGTTACCACTAGTCCATTTTCAGCAGTTGCTGCATCTTCATATGCTCTACTTTCAAGAAATTGATCTTGTCAGACAGTACAAATTGATACTGCACAGGAAAACCCTCCATGGACTCTGACTTCAGAAATTAACTCTCAGAATAAGACAGAACGGCAAAGGGGACAAACCAGCATTAATATTTATTTACTGAAGCTCAGCCACACTGAGACAGTAAAAGCTGTCCTATTTCTGTGGGTTAGTAAGTGCTCAGCACACAAATGATTGGTTCTCAGTAGAAGTCTGACAAGAGAAGAAAAACTACTAACTATCATGATGAAGCTAAATTCCGAAACTTCTAAGATTAAATAGTCACAGGAGTTAGGTTAACATTACATTCTCAGTGCTACAATACTTTAAATGGGCATTAAAAGCATGGTTATTATTCTGCAGTATCAAGCAATTTTTTTTCTCATAAAAGTGTTTATTCTATTGGGATTTTTCTAGGTATCACATGTATAAATGATTTATTTTCTTTCTTTGCTTTTTTCCTTTCTCTCTTTCTCCTTCTTTCTTCTCTTTTTCTTTCATTATTTAAAAGGGAAGTTGGCAAACCATTTGGAATATTATCATAACAAAATGTTTTTTTTAACAAAGTTTGATTGTAACAGAACTAGAGGCATCTTAACACTAACCCAAAACTTTGGGAGGTTCACCAACCTCTAGAATATTTTTTTCTCCAAATGCAGGCTGTTCAAGTGGTGCTTTTCTCCATCTGTTACCGTACCGTGCTCAGAATTACATTGTCATATTTAATGTAAAAGGGATCAGTCCCCTTTCATAGTTTAAATTCAACATATCACTATGAATAGAAGACCAGTGTTTTTCTAATTTATGAACTAAACCAAATATTATAAACTTACTTGTGTATTTAGACAAAGTTCTCTCTAAAATCTGAAAAACTCCAAGAATTAAACAAAGGCTTGATCCGAAAATTGAAAAATTGTACTAAACTCAAAGGGAGAAAAACCATTTATATGGTAACGTGAAATATCTACAAACTCAGTTTGCATTTTTCTCTGTGTCTGTGTGTTTATGTGTATGTGTGTGTGTTTTCAATATAGCAAATTACCCAATGCTTACTACCTAAAATATCTTTATTGTAATTTAGGGCTAAGCTGTATGTTTACTAAAGTTTTGTGACAATGATGATCACACCACAGTATCTCATGATGGAAACAAGGCAATTTGAAACCACGATGGTGTAAGCGTGGTTATGGTAATGGTTTAAACATGAACAGTGCCAATCAATTTCATCTCTAAATTTTACACCTTCTTAGGACTCAGGTTGCTTATTTTGTATCAGTTCCATCTCAATTTGCATCATAGAATGCTTTTTACTTTGTGTCTTTCACCACTGACAGTATCTGATTATTTTCCTAAATATATTCCTCAGATACTTTAGTTCAACATTTTTACTAGACATAGAATTAAAAGGAGAGGTAGTGGTGGTGGTAGAAGAAATATGTCATTTTGCTTATATTGATAGAGAAACTAAATATTTGAGCATTGTAGACGAAAGACTTTTTAATATATCAGTAATTCTCTGCCACACTTATCATTCACATGTCTGGCTGTTTTGCTTACCACATCTCCACTTTTCTTAATATGCCTAAAAGCTGTGTGTGAACTGAATGACTAAGACTTAGCTCTAACAACTGTTTGGAAGCCTGCGGCAAAAATCAGTGGAATGAAATTGGTACTATGGTGCATAATGGGATTAGGGAGTACCTGGTGAGGTGCAGTTGGTGTTCGGATTCGCCCAGCAGTGCTGTCAGTTGCAGGCACTCCTCTCTGGCCCGGGCTGCCTTCAGCTGCTCCTGTTCCCAGTGCTGCTTGCTTTCACTCAGTTCTAATCTCAATTTCTCTATTTCCTTAGGTAGGGAGAAGAGGGGAAAAGCATCCATATAAAATATATGTACTTGAATTCAAAATTATCTCATTTTTATTTTTGCCATGAATTTTAATGTGATGAAAAATTATTAGAAAATTTAGGCTAGCTTCCATTTTATGACAAAGGGAATTAGCACAGCCAAAAATGCACATTAGTGAGGTTTTTTTGGATCGTAAGATGCAGTCTAATTTAAAAAATGAAATGATTAGATGAGAGAAGTCAAAATGGATAATCTGCACTTTCATTCTAACGCTCAGTTCCTTTAGAAAATAATATTAATGTAAAAAGCCACTACTGTTAAAATATAACATTTCCATTTACAAGATTAGATAAGAACACATGCAGTGATTTACATCAAATATGGTATTCTTTATTCTAAAAGATATATGTACGGTTTCATTTTGATGTCTTGAAAACCAAATTAAAGGGTAAAATAATTTAAGGTATCTTTTAGAAAATTTGTGAGGTGTAAAAAAAGGCATCATTGATGCACAACATTATTTGGGAAAAAATAAAGCATGAGAACCTTCAAGCATTTTGTATATATGACATTTCTGAGCTAAAATATTACACTAAAGCTGCATTTTAAAAAGGCAACAAAAGCCCTCAAAGATTAATAAATATAAACATCCAAAATACATGAAATTTATGACAGTTTATTCTTTGGTCTCAGAATGAAATTATCCTTTTCTTACTGAAACTGAAATATTTCAATCCAAAATTACTTTATATATAGAACATAGTTTTAAACAATTTACATGTTAAAGTAGAAATAGTTATTTATTATAGAACATCTATAATTTTCTTAAGGAAGAAAACAGAAGAGACAAACATTCAGGCTACTAAGAAAAGAAAAACAAAAAAAGGGGAAAGTAAAGGGTAGAATTTTCAAATTCAGCAGGAAGCAAGAAGCAGTTTTAATACATAAAAATGTAATCCCCTTTTGGAAAACAAAATGAAGTCTAAATAGAGTTTTACACTTAGGATTTAAGCACATTTCAAATTTCCTCCTGTCATTACTGAATATTCTGAATAACTTCCAACTATATTTAACACATCAGGCAAGATAAACTAAATAATTTTTTTACATTTATTACACTATAAATATTCAGTTTATTCCCATCAAAATTGTACATTACTAACAATATTATAAGACAATTTATTTTAAGTTGTTCATTTAAAAAGACCTATGTAATAATGAGTATACAGCTTTCAGTTGGAGTAGATTTTCTATATCTTTCAGATTAGAATACTAAATGAAAATGGCTTGTTTAAAATATTTTAAACTGTTACAGTCATATCAATATATTTTTCATCTCATAATTAAATATAATTAAAGAGATGAAAAACATAATAGAAAAGTCTACTAAATTTTAGCAAACACTTATGAAATTAACAAAAAAGCAAAGAAGTATAGAATTGAAATTATATGTTAACTTTAAAACTTCAAAAATTCCCTCATTAATTTTTTTATGTAGTGCTATATGTAAGAAACATTAAACATTATGGTGGACTCAGAGTTTCTATCTCTTCATTCAGGAGTTAACAATTCAGTTGCGTCAGTGAGACATACATACACACAAAGACTATCAAAATATAAAGCATGTAGAAAACAACAAATGAGTCTTTGAGAAAATCTGTGCTTTACCAGGCCAGTTTAGGGATATCCTAGCATGAGCAAGAAAAGTGGGAAAGAAGGTAAGGGCAGACAAACTCACGGACTGACAGATTAGACCACTCATGAAAGGTCTTGAATTCTAGATTTATAAAGCTGTGTTTTTCTTACAGGTAATGAGGAAATATATAAAGTTCCAAATTGTCTTCAAAAGAAAATGTGCAACCATTTTTATAAGCACTCTCCAACAACAACAACACATTAGAATTAGGTTTTAAGTTTATAGTAGCTGCCTTCTTAATCTCACGTAATAAAAAGTCAGAGGCTACAATGAAAGCCAGTCAGAGATAAAGAACATCAGTCCAAGAGTCAGCACAAGTCAGGGTTTCAGACACAGCTCCGGCACTTTCCAGCTCTGTGATCTTGGACAAGTCGCTCAACTGTTACTCAGTTTCTTCAGTCTACAATGGGAGTGATAACTCTAGCAAGCTCCTAAAACTACTACGAAGATTAAATGAGATGATGAGTACTTAGCAGAGTGCCTAGTTGAATAAGACAGCTAGTATCACTGTTACTACTGATTTTTCTGTATCTTTCCAGAGCAACAAAGATACAAGGAGAGAAAAAAATGACCTGCCAAAGGATATATGGTATTCACTGAGGACTAAAGAATTCTTGATTTAATTCAATGCAATTCCCCCCTATAAAGCACTATTTTGGTGAAAACAGAATAAAACTTTATTTTAATTTCAAAAAGCAAAAAAGTACTTTTGTTAGAAATACGGAAAGTTACTGCCTGCTCCTGATTATCTGTGCCAGAGAAAGAGCTTATTGGTGCAGATAATCAAAATCAACAAATAATCTAACCAGCTGGACCAGGGCTCAACACTTACTCTGAGTCAGGAAAATCTGCCATGGCACCAACTCCAACAGTTAGAAGAGGAATCTCTTGCCAGAAATGCCATGGTCCCACTGGCAGGATAACCCTTTGCCTCACCCAACTAGGTCAGGGCTGCTTCCTTGGCTGTATGTAGTGCCTCACGGATCAAAGACCAACAACAGTCAGAGGCCAATTGTACATTACTCTCAAAGTACACTATTCACCTGCCATGTACAGTGCAGTCTCATATGGCCATCTTTTGGCTAGCTGGGCAAAAGACAAGTCAAGATAGCTTTACATTTTACCAAAAGACACACTTCAAAGTGTCTTTTGAATGTCACCACCAGAACAACTGAAATAGAAACTGTTAAAAGGGGCCCCTGAGGAGAACAGTACCAGGGACGGGACATGGAGGATGGGAGACTCATTACTGTTCATTTATAATTCACACTGTAGGAAGTTTTCTTCTTAATCATGGACTTATGTAAACTTTATCTTGATCACTTATTAGATTTTCTTATCAAAGTAATGGACATAAGTCAAAGAGTACTCAATTGCTCATCATAACAAAGAAGGGCCAGTGCCCATGCTCTACCTCCCACCCATCACTGAGCCTGATCCTCACTGGCACTCACCATCCACTCCTGATGTTTATCTTCATATCTTAAAATAACATGCTTATAATGCTATTTCTTGATTTTGCTATTTTATTATCTACTGACTTCCTATATTAAAAAAAGGTAGTCATTTAGGTCTCTTATACCATCCACCCAACATACCCACCTCAGCCTCCCAACACAACAGTTTTGGTTAAATCATTAGTCATTAGCTCATCCATATTATAATAATTATAGAAATATTATTCACCACTAAGACATGCATTATTTTGCTTAGATTAATTTTCTTGTGCAATATTTTAATATTTCTGGAATTAACTGCTTAGTTTTTAATGGTTTATTCTTCTAAGTAACTGACACTTTTTTCCTCAAATGTTTAAAAAGATCTGTCAAATACTTAAAAATTTTTTTCAAATGATGAAGCACATTAGAGAAATTATCAGTTCCTTCATTTTTTTCCCCCTAGATACATCCTTCTTGGTGCCTTATGTTTAGCCTGGCTGATCTCTGTCTTGGGTCAAGCCTTACCCATACTCTTTATTAGAGTTCCCTGTTTTCTGGGTTTTAGGTCATCCTGTTTTTCAGTTTACTCCCTTTTTTGGTTGAAATACATTCTCAAGGTAACTTTCACAAGAAATACATTAAAAAAAAGTATCTGTAGCCTGAAAATGCTGTTATTTTATGCATACACTTGATAGTTTGACTAGGTATAAAAATCTATGCTGAAATTAATTTTCATTCAGGATTTTTAAGCAGCTACTCCTCTGTCTTCAAGATTCTAACATTACAATTGAAAAGCCCTATGCCATTTTGATCCCTAATACTTGGTCTATGATTTGCTTTTTTGTTTCTGAAAGTTTTTATAATCATTTTCTCCCCTGGTATTTTGGAATTTTATAATGTAAGACTTTGGAATAGCCTTTTCCTTTGCTTTGTACTGGGTTTTCAGTGGATCCCTTTCAATCTGGAGGTTTGCTTTCTTTAGTTTGGAGAAATTTTTTTGCATTATTATTTTACAATATTATGATGTCATACATTTTAATAATTCTTCTGGAACTCCTGGACATTGGTTTTTGGCTCTATTGGACTGATCATCTCATTTTCTTATATATTCTGTCTTTTTGTCTTCTGATTCTAACTTCTAGGAGATTCCCTTGACCTCATCTTCCAAAACTTCTACTAAATTTAGGAAAAACATTTTACCACATTTTTTGTTTCCATAAGCCATTTGTTTTCACTGTTTTTACATATGCTATTTTAATCTTAGAGCTATAATATCTCATCCCTCCATTAGAAATACTATCACATTTTAGATGTTCTCCTCTGCTTATTATAGATTGCCTTAGTTTCCTTTTTTTCTGTTTGTTTTAGACACTCTATTATGTCAGAGGCTTTTGTCAAACATATAATGATACTTGACTGTCCTTTCATATTTGAGAATAAAGTACTTAACACAAGTTTGAATGTAATGGTTTCAGGTAATGTGATAGTTTATTGTTTGGCAAGTCCTCATTTTTAACTTCCTTCCACTTACTGAAATACGGTATCTCTCCTGAATGACCTTGGGCATAGTCATTTGATTTCACTTGGCCAATGGAATTTTCAGGTCTATAATGAAAGCAGAAGTCATAAATATGTTTACGTGGTTTGGCTTTGTTTTTATATTCTGGTATTTCTCCACAAGAAAAACATGCCCTGAATAGCTGCTGCCCCTTTTGTCTGGATCACACAATAAATACACATGGAACTTCTAGAACCAAACCCAAACAACAGCCCAGACAGCCCACAGCCCACAACCTGAAGCAGAACTACCCAGTCAAATGCAGCACAGATCAGCCAAATCTCACTTGACCTTAAGAGTCATAAACATGAGCATAAGTGATTGCTAAGTCATGAGTTTTTTTCAGTACAAAGTGACTGACAAGCCACTCTAAAGGAACAAAGCGTGCTACAACTGTGTATCACCTTAGAATTTAATTTCATTTTTGAAACAACTGTATGAAGCATATAAGGCAGTTAGTTATCCTTGTTGATACAAATAAGAAATTGAGGGTCAAAAACATTCCAAAGAAGTAAATCTAAGCCTTGAAGCAGATCTTCTGACATCGTTCCTCCATACTATACCATAGACTAGACAACAGCTTCCAATTCTTTTTCTTTTCTTTTCAACCAAGACCCATTGTAAGAAATCCATTTTACATCACAATTTAGAAACATAAACATGCTTGCACACATATGTATAAGTGTAACTATCATTTCATAAAACAGTATTAATCCTCACATATCCGTGGAGCACTCAGTTATTTCCTATTCCTTCTTATTCTATTCCAATTCTTTTAAAAAAACTTCATTTTACTACATAAAATTGATTTCATGATTCTACAATTTGAAAAACAAGAGTATATTTCTGCTTTTTTAAAAAAATATGTATTTTTACATAAATTTAGTAAAATGAAATAATTTCACTAAGAGTCCTAGTATATACTTCTCTTGATTTCCTGAGGAAAAAAATATCTTAAGAAATGAAAGTACAACCTCTTTTAAAAAGTATAAATCATCTTAATCCTAAAGGATAACTTTACTTGGAAAGAAAAAGTAGCGTGCAGTAACTATTGTAATCCAATAGTAGTGATTTATCCCTGCTACTAAACATTACGTGACTGAAAACTAATTTACTAATCTTTAATAGGGTAACTTATTTGTGTACATAACAAGAAAATGAGGAGAATAGAAAAAAAATACTACAGAACAGTAGGAAGACTGGAACCCTAAGTCCTTGCACAATGAGAAAGAAAAACCTGTGGTTTAGAAGCTGATGAAATTTGAGAATGTGAATTTATCACTCAGAAACCAATGGATGAATTCATAGAATATATTTAGGAAAGTAAAGTGGTATATGATATTGAAGAATAAAATGTAACAGTCTATCACTTGGGACAGACATAGTAGTTTCTATCAAGTTCTGCGTGGGTAGAATGAATGTACTCATTAGAGACTGAGTATTCACCTGTCGATGCCTTAATTAACTCATGGATGCTAACAACTTTACCAAATCGTTAATAAAGCTTTGTCTGGAGCTACACCAGCTACCTGTGGCTATTTAAACTTAATTTAATTAAAATAGAAAATGTAGTTCCTCAGGTGCATTAATCATAAAAGAGGTCAATAACCACATATGGATCCTGGCTGCCCGATTAGATGGTGCTGGTATAAAATATCTCATCACAGAAAACTACTGGGCAACACTGATCTAGAACATAGCAAAATTTACTTCACACACAATGTGCCTCTTAAAACCCTTGGCCTACAACATGGCATGGGTAGAAGACACAAACAGACATTAGGAAAAGACTAACTCAGCTTGCTATACCAAACTCAGGTTCGGCTGCTCGCTGCTCAAAAGCCAACAATCAAGAGGCAAATGCTGGCAGAAAGGAAAGTTGCTTTAATTAGAAAGCCTGCAATCTGAGGAGAAGGTGGACTTACATCCCAAGACCAACTCAAAAGATTCTGCTCAGCCATGAACATTTTTAAAGGGAAAAAGGGGAAACAATTTCAGTCATTAGAACAGGAAGTCAGATTCTTCATCCCTTTTTTCCACTGTGTGCAGACCTGCTGACTTTTCCTGATCTTCCTCTGGATGCTACCTTGCCCATGCAGTCTGCCTGCAAATCTGCTAATGGGGATGCTGGGGGTAAAGAGTCAGTCATTCTTTAACTACTTAATTCTTCATTCTTACTCCTTTTAATCCAGGAAAGGAGTCAGGAGGTTAGGCAATCAATGCACTGTGTACATTCAGTAGAACAGAAGCCAGGAGTTAGGTGAAGTGTTACCTAGTGATCTCATTTCTATAACTAAGGTTTAAGGGGAGTAGAAATAGACAAACAGGAAAGGGGCAAAAGAACTGCTTACAAATCCCCACTTGTCAGACATCATTCCATTTCTATGGGATTAGGGGCAAAGGTCCGTCTTCTGTAACTTCTTCATGCTGGTATAGGGTGCTGAATTCTTAGAGTGGAAGATGTTGACATGGGTCTGTAGCATCTCTTTGCTGACAGTTTTAGTTGCCCATTTGCATATATGGGCAGAACAAGCTACAATTATTTTGATGCCCACAAAGATAGAGATTATTATGAGCAATAATGTTGATCCCATTTTCTTGAGGCCAGTTCTTAGAATTGTGCTGGCCATAGATTCAGTGCTGCTCAAGATGGAGCAGCTTATGCCATGGCTACAGTCATGGCTGGTCATCATGCAGTTTTTCCCTCTAGTGTCAGTTATAATATCTGTAAAGTGACTCAAGAATGTGCATCAGACACTGACTCTGTGACTCTATTGTCTTAATCACTGACTGCTTGAGCATAATCTTTTATGACTCAGGGAGGCTTGGGAGACTTCAGTCTTTCTACAAAACAAGAGGTAGGAAATGTGGAGGGAGGGCCTTGTACCTGGGGGGCCCTGCAGGGTTCTGCTCAGTTCCAAGATAGTCTGGATCAAATGTCACTCTAGCAAACACAAGGCTCTTACTTTGCAAAGCTGTGGCCAAGATTCACTTTGAAGAAGCATTTCCCCATGAGACTTTACGGGTAGCCTTGAAGAAGTGGAGTTTGGATGTGCTTAGCCTCAGATCTCAAAGTTTACATCCTTTACAACACAAGACTCCACACAGCATGAGAATCAACACCGCACTGGACCTTTTAGCCTCTCCAACACAATATGTAACATTTTGGTGAAACTTTTCAATTTTCTAATTGCTTCTAAAGTGGCTACTAAGTCAGTTCTTACTCTAAGCAAATATTTTTAAAATAATTTTAAGAATAGTTTTTTTGTCTTTCCATAATGTGAAGATAAGTAGCATTAACTAATCACCCATACTCAGAAGCACTACCTTAAAGCTAAAATAGCCCTCAGCCAAAACAAGTTTTCAAAACAGATGAAATGGGAATACCGCAGAAAAGAAGAGCCTTTCTAAAAGTATGTATCTAAAGAAGAGAAGAATTTAAGATATCTGATACAGAGTTGATTCTGCTACATTGTAACAATACAGCAGACTTTTTGGTTAAGCCAAGCTTACACCTCTGTTCTGTCATGCCAGAAAATTCAGGGGCAAAAATAAGAATCACTGCAGCGCTCTGGTCAGTTTACAAAAAAGAGCCCGGGCGATAAGACTACTTTTTTGGGCTGGTTTCATAAATGTTTTATGCTTGCAAGAGAAAGGCTTGCTTTGCACTCTCATGAATGTAAGTTTCTGCCCATCACAGAAAAAGTATCAGGCCATTCATAAAGTCTATATTTTTTTTTCTTTAAAATATTGAGGTGCTTTTTTTGGCCCCAATTCTATCCTGCTCTTTCAGTGGTCTAAAATTGCTAAATGTCTAATGACATATAGATGGATAAAGAAAATGTGATATATATATACATACATATACATATATATAATATTTGTGTATATATACACAATGGAACATTATGCAGCCATAAAAAGGAAGGAAATCCTGCCATTTGTGACAACATGGATAGACTGAGGACACTATGTTAAGTGAAATAAATCAGATAGAGAAAGACAAATACTATATGATCTCACTTATATGTGGAATATAAAATAAAACTAATTCAGAGACACAGAGAACAGATTGGTGGTTGCCAGAGGTGGGGAGTGGGGTGTGGAGTGTGGGCAAAATGGGTGAAAGCTACAAAAGGTACCAAATGGTCAAAAGGTACAAACTTCTTGTTTTAAGATAAGTAAGTTCTGGGAATGTAATGCACAGTATGGTGACTAAAGTTAACAACACCATATTGTATATTTGAAAGTTGTTACTAAGAGAGTAGATCTTAAGAGTTCTCATCACAAGAAAAAAATTTTAACTATGTAAGGTGATGGATGTTAACTAAATTTATTGTTGCAATCACTTCCCAATACATACATACATCAAATCATCATATTGTCTACCTAAAACGAATTTAATGTTATATGCCAAATTTTTTCAATAAAACTAGAAACATAAATTTATATTTTTTCATATAACATTTAAATATACATATATTTTAATGTGCATATATTATATATTAAATCATGTATGTGCACATATATTAAATATATATTACATTCAAACTAATTTATAATGCTATTAAATAAAACAATTAGGGACACTAGTGAAAAAAAGCTAAGAAGCAACTGTGACTCCTTCCATTCTCCCTTGAGGATGGAGCCATCGTGCTTTAGTGAGGGACACAGAGTCGGTGAAGATGATCTCACTGTTTCTGAGGTCAGAGTCACCACTGCAAAGGAGTCTTTGACTTGCATTTCCTAACAAATTAACACAATTCTCTTTTTATAGTGATTCTAAATTTAATTCATGTTTAAAAATGTTAGACCTAATTAACCCAATCCTTTTGAAGGCACTTCAAAAGTATTTCTGCTTGCTACACTAAGTACATTCAAAAGAAAAATAAACTTGCAGTTGTTTCTCTCAAAGTGAACTGTAATAAAAACAGGAAGGTCTCCTTTCCGATGGGATATCCTTATATAAAAAGATTAGTATTTTTAAAGGCCAAAGATTATTTGATACGCTTTTCTCTCTCATGGAAGAGGAACAATCTAATAAGCATAAAAGATGGAAAATAAAAAATTACAAAGGAAATTTGTAAAAAATTACAAAGAAAAAAGGAAAAAAATCTACAAAGTTACTCAAACTCAAATGTTCATTACAGTTGACTTTTATCACTATTTGAAAATTGTTTTATTATCAATTGAGAAAATCAGTCAAAGTAAAAATAAAATAATGCTAATTTAGGAAAACAGACTGTTAATTTATTCCTTTAAACAATTCCTTCCCAAGCCCTCAGTTCAACACAATAAATATTTTTGGTTACCTCTGTGCCTACTGTGTGCCAGACATTGTATACTATGTATATTATGTATTTTATACATATATATATAAAACCCAAATTATATATATAATCCAGATGGCCAACCAGTTACAAATATATATATCCAATCTGTCCACTCTTCACCTCACTCTTTCTTATCCCATTTAACTATTAAAATATAAGCTAATTTTCTACCATTTTGATAAAAAAGCAAATCCAAGGATACATTATTATTTCCTCCTCAAATTTATAATCATCTGGGCTATAGTAAATAACAACTTACCACAATACTCTGGTTTAATTCTTATAAAAGTTTATAGTATAAAATATCTTATAAGCATCAATATTAAGGCTTCCAGATTCATGTTAAATGAACTCTAACTATAATTTTCACATTATATTACTGTATTTTGGGTATTATTTTGTTCCTTATATCTCTGTATATTAATATTTTCCAATAGAATAATTTAAAATGCATTAGACTATATAATTAGAATAACTGGTCATATTGCCCACTCCTGTTGCTATTGCAACATTCCCGACATGTAGAAATATGACTGAACACACACACACAAAGACTAAATATAAAACCACACTAAAACAATTTTAATAAGCCAGAGAATAAAAGGCATTTTCAAGATATCTTTATGTCTTCATACTTATTATATTTCTCTACCTATAAAGATAAATAAATTTAAATGACCCCAAAATACTATTCTTAAAGTATTTATCATTAAAAAATTTTTTTTTATTATTAAATGTATTTACAATAATTTCAGGTTCTCATTATGAGATTATTTAAAAGATATCAAGGATAACATTTATAATTCTAAATTAGTTTTTTTAAAGTTTTTTTCAAATTGACAGTATTACCTTAAATGAATTGCAGCAAAAAGGTGGAGCTTCAACAACTTCCTATTATTTTCCATTTATGATTTAAATGTAACATTTTTTTCAGACACTATAATTACAGGAATACCAACACAATATTCAAGTATGCTTTTCAAAGTCAAAAAAATTTTAGAGTAGATATAAAAGTACTGACAATTACAAAATTGCAATTTCCAAAAAGAGCTTGTTAATAAATCTGCTATTATTCCAACAGTAAGCATGTTTTTTCAGTTATTTTATTAGCTATTAAAAATTGTCAAAAAAAATAAATTGGTCCATTTATTCTTAGCTAGAAAAACGGGGAATTCTGACATAACCATTTTGTCTCTTAGATAATGCACATGTTTTTATCATTTTGCAGCTAGAACAGATTAAAACTCTTATACTCAATGCTGCTTTTATAGGAGTTGTCAGAAAAATATGATTTAAATATTCTGATTCCTAAAAGGAAAATACAAGAGAAGGTTTTGGGTTATTTGGCACCTAACTCTCAGGACTTTGGTGTACACTTTTAATTTATCAAATAAAATTCGTCTTCCTTAAATATTGTGCTGGCTATATTTCTTCTACAAAATTGTATTCCTACCAAAAGGACCCTGAAACATTTGGGTGTTTAACTCCCCTGGTTTACATCAAGACTTCGTTTAATAAAAACACAGGCCTTTAAAAAAAAAAAAAAGGATACAGTTAAAGGTAGAAGTCATCTCAGTCATCATCTTTGTCTGTCCCCTCCCTTTACAGATGAGAACACTACTGAGGCCCATTGAACCGGACTAGAACCCAGGCTGATACCTAGTTGCTTTCAAATGTGGAACAACGCCAAACCACAAAGCTAACTCAGTTACAAGCACAAACAAGCCTCTATTGGCAATAATTAATTTTTTAAATTGCAATAAAGAAAACACATCATCTGTTTCTTCTCTGACAACTGTTATTCAACAAGGAGTTTTTCTTTTGCTCTGTGCATTCTCTTATTAGCTAAATTACGTCAATCTTGACAATCAGAACAAATTTAAGACTCAGACTCCCTTTTTTGAAAACTAGTTTCATAAGACCATAAACATCATTTCTTAGTTTAGAAAAAAAATATTTTCTTGGGTTTTATTTGTTTATCAACATTACCGTTTAGTATAAAATATTTCTTTTCTCTCAAACCAAGAAAAACTCAGACATTTAGACCTATTTAAGATTGCCCCACTTTTCACTTCAAACTGAACAAATTTTTAATAGGAAATCATATTGTAATTTCTTACTAAACCAGTTTCAAATGACTGAGAAAGGGAAACTCCTACATAAGGAGTCTGGACACAGCACAGATGATGGAATACAGCGCCCCTTTTCCCCCATGCAAATATACTGAGGTCACCTCTGTCTACCTATCCAGTTTCTGTTACTTCTTGGTGTACCTGATTGCAGAGGACATTAATATCAAATCATCTGGCTCTAAAACTCTAAAGACAGTAAATGAGATGGAATATTACTGAAAGCACACCTACAGCATTCAGACCTACAGGCTCTTCCCCGAACGCTTATGCTTGGATTCAAAATATTCTGACCTCTGAAACAGCATGTCTATCTTCCACTCACCTCTTTGCTGCTACTCTGCTTGTGACACAAAACAGATCCTCTTCCACTGGAAAACTGGACAATTTAACCTTATCTTGTTGGAGGATTTTCACCAAAATTAATGAGATGTTCTTATGTGAAGAGGAGACAGCAAATTTTAACAACAAAACTAGGTTTATTTTTAGAGGCACAACTGATTGAAAAAAAAATCCTTCTGTACTGAGACATGGTGTACGTGATCTCACCTTATGGGGAGTTTTTAGAAAATTCACTTTAGCTGTGAATTATATATATATATATTTCTGTAAAATACTATTTGGGGAACTGAAGAATTTATTGTACTTAGCTTTAACTCTGAAACGACCTATATTTTCTAACTAATTTTGGCAAGAAGCTTTCAGTATAGAGTAGATGCTTTAGTTAATAAATATTTTGAGTATGATTCCTTCAAATTAACAGCATCCACATACAAAGGACTAAGTTCCTCTATTCAATTTATTGACCATCTATTGAATCATAAAAGCTCTATGTAGGTATACAGCTTTTCATAGCTTAGAAAACACATTCATATGCAGTCCTGAATTTATATGTTGTGACAACTAGAAAACACATAGTTCTTGCTTTCACTCATATTCATACAGAAAAATAAGATAGGCATAGAACAGATAAATAGAGGGTAGTGATTACAAAGGAACTTTTTTGTATTGAAATATAATTCACATACAGCATTGTTAATTTAGTAGTACAACATAATGATCTGATAGTTGTAGACAGACATGATGCTCTTAAAAGGAGAGTAGGTCAACAGAATGAATAGAAGAAATCTCAAAAAAATGATCTTATAGACTCTAATTCCTCAAATTTCCAATTTAGTCCATTAACATTCAGACTATTTAGATGAAGAAATTGGAATTTCAGGCAGGCCCACTTCCCTTCCATTGGGAGTTTCCCAACACAAGTTTAAATCCTGCCAACTACAAATCTGCTTCATATTCACAAAGACACTTGGATTTCTTAGCCATCTATGCCTCATTTTTCACTATTTGCCATCACCGTAATCCTCTGTCTCATGGCTCAGCGGTACCTAAGGACAGTTAATTGTACATAGTAGTTACAAAAGTAAATGTCCTTTGACTTGAACAGAATTATTTTGAAGAAGGAAAATGGTCTGGTTCTTAAACAGGAAACAAAAAATCAGTTAAAAAGCATATGGAAGCTAGCATGGAAAATATCAAGCCATAAGAGAGGCCTTCAGCTACAGGTTGCAGGGCTCTGCCCTGTCATTCCTACTATACTGTTTAAGCCACTGACTTTAATGAAGACACCAATGATACGCTGATCAAATATGCCTGTGACATAAAACTAAGAAGACCAGTTTATCATGGTCAAATGTTAAAAACAAGAGTCCAAAAGAGTTCGGACAAGCTAATACCATAGGTCCAAACTAAAATGATCAAGTTTCAGAGAGACAAATGAAAATATCTGTATTTACTACCCAATTGTAGGGCAGCAAACTTGTGCCATTAGGGGTTTTAATTGAATTTAAGCTCAGTAAGAGTTCACAACGAGGCATGTTTGATAAACACATAATGCAAATGATAACTGGCTCTGAAGCTAGATTAATACAAGCTGAGATGACAGCCCCACTTCTATGCACTGCTCAGGTCATACCAAAAATATCATATTCAGTTATCATCACGATTCTATGAAGCAACTAGATAAAAGGGAACACAGTCAAGAGAGAGAGATGAAGATAGAGAATGTAAATAATCATCATAACTACATTAGTAAAAATAGTAATTATTAACATTTATAGATCAGTTATTAACGTCATCTCAAGGTTTTTACAAAACCCTATAAAGTGGTAATTTTATCTATCTTCATTTTACACATAAGAAAACTAAGGCTTGGAGATATGAAGTAATTTGCCCAAGTTCACCAAGTAGTAGATAGTAAAGTGAGAATCTGACCTTAGGCACTCTACTTTCAGGGCCTGAACTCTTGGCTACCTATCCCCACACCCATCCAGTTACTGTGACCCTAATTTCATGCTAGGCACTGACGCACTGGAATATCAAAGTAGATGAGACATGTAAAAATCTCTGACCTCAAATAATTTATATTCTGATGAAACAGACAGTTTTTTTAAAGTTAAAAAAAAGAATTAAACATTATAATAATTTCCATGAAGGAAACAAACAAGGTACTATGAGAGAATAAGTGGGCACTGTGGCGGGGTATATGTTAGTAGTTAGAGAACTGGAAACACTTAAGTGGAAACCAAAGAAAGAAAGAGCTGGCTAAGCACAGGAAGAGTTGGGGAGAACATATAAGGCAGATGTTTGTCCAAAGGCCTTGGTACGTTTGAGAAGCTAAAGGAAAACCATGAGGCTCAAGTGAAAGGAGACAGAAGAGTCAGTGAGAAGAGCAGGTGTTAAGACAGTTGGGGATCAGATTGTGCAGGGTCTGGTAAGCTATGGAAAGGAGTTCCGATTTATGTTTCCAAACGCAAATGGGAAGACACTCCAAGTTGCTAAATGGAAGAACAATGCAACTTAATTCACATCCATACACAACACATAATGTGTTGTGTATGGATGTGAGGGGGACTTGCCTTCACGAAGCTAATATTGTGGGGGAAAGAAGTCAGATAACAAACACAATAAATGAGGAAGTAAGACACGGAGTAAAATAAAGCAGAAAGAGGAAAGGGAGCACTGGGGGAAGAAGGTACAATTTAAAATAAGGTGGTCAGGGAAGGGCTCACAGAGAAGATGATATTAGAGCAATGACTTGAAGGCATTAAGAGACTGATCTCTAAAGCTGTCATGGGGAACAGTGTTCCAGACAAAGGGAACAGTAAAGACAAATGCCCTGAAGTAGGATTGTATCTGATGTGTTTAAGGAAAAGCAAGGAAGCCAGTGTGGCTAGCGCAGGGTGATGGAGGAGAACAGTAGGAGATGCAGGCAGAGAGGTAACAGGAGGGCCAGACTGGGCAGCACCTGGTAGATCAATTCTAAGAACTATGCCTTCCACCATGACTAAGCTGGGGAACCACTGGGAGTTGCAATCAGGACAAGATTCGACACAGGTTTTGGCAGACATCTCTGTCTGTGAAGGGACTAAAATGGCTGAAGCAGGAAGAGGGAAGTCAATTAGGACATTATTACAGCAGCACCAGTGAAGATGAGAGCACCTAAAACTAGAGAATAGCAGTAGATATAACTGAAGAAAATACACAGATGGCAAGCAAGCATATGAAAAGATGTTCAATATCATTAATCATTAGGGAATTACAAATTAAAAGTCACAGTGAGATACCATTACACATTCATTAGAATGGCCATATATAAAAAGACTGATCAAACACTTTAAGCAAATATAATTGCTAAAATACAATTATTGTTATAAAAGAAGTTATTTTCAACCTGATTCTAAAACTTTCTGCCTTATATAGCACAACAAAGATGAGCCAGGAGTTACAGGATCTGTCGCCCAGTTTATTGTCATACAGGCACTATTAATAATTATTTAAACTTCATTCTTTAGCTCACTTAGGCAATCGTTTACTTATTCATTCAACTAACAGATAAAACCTGTGGTAGGTCTTCTCTGTGCTGGGTACTAGAGATATAATGATGAATAAGATATGCATTCTGACTTTATAGTGGTTTACAGCCACTTCTGGCAAAAAAATTTAGTTTTCTGGGGCTCAGTGTTTTCCTCTTATCTCTTATGTCTCCATTTGCCCCCCAGGTCTATATGGGACAGTGTCTTTGCACACTCTGTTCCTTTTGCCTTAATGGCCTTCCCTTCCCACTCTCTCTGCTTCCCTCCAGACTAGGATGAAATATGGATTTTATGGTAGAATCTTTTTTCTAGCAATAGTTTTATTGACATAATTCACACACAACTCTCCTATTAGAGTGTATAACTAAACATGTTTTAGTATATTCACAGAGTTGTGCAACCATCCCCTCAATCAATTTTAGAAGATTTTACCACACCAAAGGAAACTCCATACCCATCAGCAGTACTCCTTATTTGATTCCAATCCCCTCAGCTCCAAGCATCCACTCTACAGATTTCTGTCTCTATAGGTTTGCCCACTCTGGACATTTCACATGAATGGAATCATCCAATATGTTGTCTTTTGTGACTGGTCTTTTTCACTGAACGTAATATTTTTAAGGTTCAACCACACTGTAGACTGTATCAGTACTTTGTTCTTTTTTATTTCCAACATATGGATAATAGATAATCACATTTTATTTATTCATTCATTAGTTGATGAACACTTGGGTTCTCACCAGTTTGGGGCTATTATGAATAATGCTACTATAAACACTCATGAACATATTTTTCTGTGGACATGTTTCATTTCTCTTGATTATATACCTAGTAGTAGAACTGCTGGGTCATACGGAAACTCTACACTGAAACTTTTGAGAAATTGCCAGGCTATTTTTCAAAGCAGCTGATAGTTTACAATCCTACCAGCAATGTACGAGGCTCTAATTTCTCCACAATCTCATCAACACTTGTTATTATCTGTCTTTTTGATTAGAGCCATCCTAGCAGGTGTGAAGTAGTATCTCATTTTGGGTCTGATTTGCATTTCTCTGATAGCTAATGATGATAAGCATCTTTTCACGTGCTTATTTACCATCTGTATATCTTCTTTGGAAAAATACCTATTAAGATTCTTGCCTGCTTTTGAATTGGGTTGTTTTTTGTTATTAAATTGTAAGCATGCTCTATATATCCTACTTAAAAGTCTCTTAGCAGGTATGTGACCTGTAAAAATTTTCTCCCATTCTGTAGATTGTCTTTCCACTTTCTTGATGGTGTCCTTGAAACAAAAAAGTTTTTAATTTTGATGATATCCAATATACCTGTTTTTTTTTTTTCTGTTGTTGCTTATGCTTTTCGTGTCAGATCCAAAAAACCACTGCCTAGCCCAAGGTCATGAAGATTTACGCCTATGTCTACTTTCAAGAGTTTTATAAGTTTAGCTCTTACATTCAGGTCTTTCATCCACTTTGAATTTATCTTTATGTATAATGTAAGATAGACTGCCACCTTCGTTATTTTACATGTGGATATCCAGTTTTCTCAACACCATATGTTGAAAAACTATTTCCCCCATTGAATTTTCTTATTATCCCTATTAAAAATTTATTATTGACTGTTGAGTAGAATCTTTTTGAACCCTCTCCTACCACAGTAAGCTACCCTTCAACTGAGCCCTCATCTTCTTATTACACTTAACTTCCTCACCAGACTGTAAAAGTTGTGTCAGCAATAAATACATTTTATTTCTCAATGCAACCCCAATACCTATTTGTCAGTGATATATAATAGGCTATCAGTAACTATGAGTTACATAAATGAATGCATAAGAATGAGGTAATCACTCTCCGCTCACTCACAGTCTAATCATCTATGAAATGAAGGGGGCAGACCAAGTCATGAAAGTCTTACAGGCTCTCGGTGCCCACCAGGTTATTGTTCTTTTCTATCTGAGGCCCTCCCTCTGATCTTTCACAGGCAGCCCTTGAAACAAGGGAAACTAAAGATAAAAATTACTGTCATGAATTTTATTGCTATGTGGTTGGAAAGTAACTTCTGAAAAATGGCAAGCTACGTGAAGTTACTCTCAACCACCAGCAATGGTTGTGGGGAAGGGGGCGTGGAGAAGGAGCTATAGCAATTATAGTTTAAAAAATCCATAATTACAGATCCCTCCTGAAAACACTGATAGAATATAAGGCTGGATCTGCGGTCATGCTGATCGCTCCTGAGTTATAGCTGAATGTGAAGCAGAGTAAACGAGGCAAAAGGCCAGCTGTGTTCTCTGCGTTGAGTGCCTTTAGACTGCCTTGCAAAATTGTTCTCCTTTCCTCTACTACTTTCTGTTTTGTTCTGCTTTATTTTTTCCTTTTCCTTTACTCTTTTCTTGTTTTTATAACTGGAACAACTGTAGGGTCTTTCTTCCTCTCCTGGCTGTTGAGGCAAGTCTAAGGTATCCTAATTTCAGCATTCAGAGAATTCAGACATCAGGGTCTGCTCAAGAAAAGCCTGCTCATCAGTAAGTCACACTTCTTACACTGCACATTAGTAAGATAGATATATACACACACACATAAAATTATAGATCCACATGTAGATTTTAAATTATACAAATAAATAGATATTTGATCAATCCATTTGCCTTAACTCCCCTTTTAGACCAAAATATACCTGGCTCTTGTTCTATAAACCCTTTAAATGGCTTCAATCACTGAACCAGCCCTATTTTTCTATGATAAACTTAAGTGTAGAAACAAGATGAAAATGACACCCTAAAGTTTCTACCTCAAATTAGGGTGAAAATGACCTCTCAGTATGAGTGAATTCAGATTTCTCTGCAGAAAATTCTGAGCAAGTGAAAGAAGGGCCCGAAAGAAAAGGCAGTCCTTGCAAGGATGCAACACTCTTTCACATAAAACAATTCAACAACTGTTTCTCCTCCATCTTCTTAAGATTTCCCTGAAAGTTTTTACCTCCCCTTTTTCCTTGGCTGCCACTCTCACTAAGACATGAGTATTCTCTTGTACTTCACAGGGAACTTTCAACCATAGCTTGACTCATAACACTTCTGAAGCCAGGCTAATGCTATTATTTGCATGTTTTATTACCATGGGGGTGGTGGGTGGGTAGGAGGTGGAGTGGGGAAAGAGAGAGAGAGAGACAGAGGAAGAGAGAGAACGAATATGAATGAATATCAGAACTTCAGCTGTAAGTAGAGAAATTTATATAGAGAAAATTTTGTTCCTCACGGGGAATGCCAAAAATTCTCAGGGAAGTCAGAAAGCAAGCCAGAAATAAGGACACCACTGCTTTCTTGTCTTTTCCATAAAATCTAAATGTTAGTGTAACGGATCCACTTAAATACAGATGTTAACACCATAAAGGGTTAAATTACCTTGACCATCTTTTAAGAATAGTAATATGAAAATCTAAACACCTTGCAACTTATTAACAGTCATAGGCAGCCTGTAGTTGTATCTAGAATTTCTGTCTAGAGCATCTCACACTGGATTCCAATGATGGTCAGGGAAGCATGCCAGAGATATGTAAATCCTCTAAGAGAATTAAAAATTTGTTTTTTTTAATTATTTTTTCATCTTTTTGGTGGGGAGGCATTAGGTTATTCATTTTTTTAAAGGAGATATTGGGGATTGAACCCAGGACCTCAGGCATGCTATGCATGTAGTCTACCACTGAGTTACACCCTCACCGCCCAAAATTTGTTTTCATTCTGATGATTAAAAAAAAATCAAAATACAAAAACTTAACATGATCATCTTCCGGGTCATCTACACCCAGAACTGCCACAGCATTTCTTTCCACGGCTGCATTTATCAGAGCACCAAGTAAAAACTGAAAGTGAAAACATTAACTATCATTGCCACATTTCTCCAAAGGAGTTACAGATGTATTCCTGGGGTTCATGCGTCCACAGGAATATGTAACTCTGGCTGAGGGTATCTAATTCCGCAGGCATCCTGAAAACTCACTACTCCTCCAAAATACTGCCTTGGACAGTTTGCTGCTGCTTAAAATCTTTCCAATAGAACTTCATTCATAATTCAGAGTAGGGCTTTAATCCTTATTGCAGATTAAATGGTGTCTGTCTTGTAATTAAATTCAGCTGTTTAAAAGGCTAGACATTTTATTGTTCTATTATTAATCTTAATGAAAAGAATATAATCTAAAATTGATGACAATAGAATTTCATTCCTATAATCATAAAAAAGTGTCATTTTAATAAAATCAGGAAATAATTGAGTAATTTGGAATGACACTTGAGACTCCAAGTAACTTTTATTGATTTTATTAATGCTTAATTCTTAGTTAAGAAGAGCAGAGAAATATTTCCTATGTTTCTAGACACATAGGCTTTTAGAGATAAAGAAAACCTTAGCTTCCATTTATCCAAGATTCTTACTTCACTGGGAAAGAGAGCAAGGCTCTGAGAGCTTTGCTCAGGAAGTTTAGCTGAAAAGTCAAATCAGGAAGTCACGTCTTTGGACTTCATAGGTAAAGTAGTATCCTGTACACTCTGTGTTTTACCTTCCACTATTAGTTATGCAGAAACCTTCTACAAATCATTAAGGTAACTGTCAATTCTCTATTTCTAGAAAACTAACACTACTTGATTCTAACACAGTTAATAAAGTGACATTTTGTATGTTATCTGAAATTTGGAAATCTTAAAATTGTTCCATTACATAGAAAATACTACAAAGAAAATGAAAAACTTGTGCAACCATTCCCAAAACACAAAGTGCCCTCCGTGCCTGCCTGCCGGACGTGCAGCGATTACACTGGGATTCTGATCCCGACAGAAGCCCATTTTCTATGGGCAATCTTTTATAACAGAGACGTGGCACTTGAGATACTGAGGTCAGTGATACAAGTATGCTATGAAATGAAGACACATGTGTTCTTTGAACATCTCCCTCTTTCCCACCTCCCCATCCTCAGTTCTTTGCTCAAGCTGCCATGCCGGACCTTCCAACCTAAGTGTCTTTGTCGCCCATCTATGTTGGGCAATATCCTAAACTATCCTTCAAGTTTGTCCCGTTTCCTTCTCCTAAATCACCACACCCTTTTGTAGTTTGCTAATGATAGTTACTATGTTTTTGACATATTTATTTGCAAATCTGAATTACATATTCCCTTTTTAAAGAACCAAAGTTCATTCTAGGCCAGCAGAATGCATATGATGTACGGTTGTTGAATTAAAGCAACAAGTGAAGTTTAGGGCAAAAGGATTCTAAATTTATAACAGTATATGTTCTCTTCAAAATCTGACTTATCAGTTTCCTTTGAAAGTACATGCCAATAGCCATATTAAAGTGATCTAGGAAGAGCATACAACACGTTAAATGCTTAAGATACTGTTAAGTGAAAAAAAATAAAACTCAATATAGTATCTAGGCTATGTTTACTACTTGCAAATATTATATATGCATATGGACAAAAAGTGGAAGGTAAAACAGAAAAATGAAAACAATTTGCTCTATTGGGTGATAGAATTACTGGCTTCTGTGAATGTGTCATGTTTATACAATAAATATTGTTTCTCAAATATATACATATGTAGTAATTAGTAATATTTATGCTTGATATTGGTACTAATATTTCTGGATTGTAAAAAAAAAAAAAAGGCGTCTGTAGCTGTTCTATGTCTAATACCGCTCAACTGCAGGCCCGCCTGGATATATATTCAAAGAATTGCTGCCACCTGGTAGCCACCAGAATTGCAGACTTGGCATCTGACATAATCTGCAAGGTTGGAAGGTCGGGTCAACTTTTAAAGTCAAAATAAGCATGCAAAAAAATTAAGGACCAAAATATCTGTCATTCACTGAAACTGAAATACAACAAATGTTATATTTCTTTAGGGCCAACAGCTGATAAGTCTTACGAGTTCCTTAAAACACAAAACTGTTTCTTGAGTTCACTTTACAGTTTTATATTCCTATCCAAAGGCAAACATTCTTAATGTTTATCCTTTAAGGCATATTATTTCTAAAAGGGTTTTTGTTTCCTACTTGTGCCCTTATCTTTAAACAGCCCTAAATAGCTATCTTCAGATCTACTGTTCTTGCTTATATATTTAATTTTTAAAAATATGCTATTATGGTGAATAGCATTCTCATCTTTGCTGGAAAAACAAGTGACTTTTTTGAGCATATAAATTTCTACAGTGTTTTTGTGAATGAGCCATACATATATGGCCACCTAAACCCATTATCCAAATCATTATCCAAGTTCCTGATGCTAAATGCCCTGAGGATCTCCTTGGTATTACTCACTTGATTGATCTGGAACTGTTTCTTTGTTAAAAAAAATCAAACTCACTGTCTTACTGCTAATTTGTGACCTTACCGACATAATTATCATTTTAAGTGAAGAAAGTAACTTTACATGGTGCTTTAGAAAAATAATAAGTTAATAACAGTCTATTAAATGGAGATTTTTTAATTATGTACATAATTTGTCCCATTCAGGCATCACACAGCACAAGAACAAAAGAAGCTGATTTATTAGACATACGCCAGGCTGAAGAATTTTCTCAGAATTCTTGGTTAGGCTGTGATAAGAACACAAATTTATCTAAGTATGCTGAACAATGCTTTAGGGCATACTTAGGGAAGATGCTATTAGGGAAAAAAAAGCTTTATTGCATCACACACGGAACCAGATTCTCCCTCTCATGGGCTGTAGCCAGCATGAAGTTCACACTACATTAATTTGCACTTGTCGATATGCTGTTTTGCAAGTATTTTTAAGGCATGCTCAAATGTGTACTCTGTCTCTTCAACTAGAATATAAACCCCCCAAGGGCAGGACCTGGGTCTTCTAGCCATCACCCCCGCAGTGCCTAGTTTGCTGGTCTAGGGAGGGCAAACCCTCTCCAGTGGCTGTGGCCTGAGGGAGGAGCAGGAACGAATGTGCTAAGCCTCCAGCACTGAAAGACGGTGTGAAGAACACTGGAGAGCAGCTCTGTCATCACCAGGACCAAGTGATTACACGCACTAACGGCAGCCCAAGTGGCCCCCTCCCAGTCATTTTTTAGAGATAGAAGTGAGACTGCAGGTGGTAGTTGGATAAGTTGCTGAAGTTTAGCTCTCGGAAGCCGTCCATGATCTCAACATATTCCCCCAAAGCCTCCTGAAAGAGACGGCACAGCACTGCAGACATGCACCAGGGAACGGAACCAAACGGGATTTCACTTCCATCTGTGGGTGCTAAATTCGGAGGAGAAAAGACAAATGCCACTAGGAGCCACTTTAACACGCACAAGAAGTCTCCCTAGGATGTTTCCAGAATCAAAAAGAAGACAGTGAACCTCAGAGGTCCGTTAGCTGAGCCTTCAAGTAAAGTATATTGCTGCCACTGTTTACAATTAAAAATCTCAGGGAAGAAAGTTCCATGGCCCGCTGCAGCAATGTACTGCAACATCCTTCCTGTCAGAAAGTTATCTCAGGCTACTATGATTTCCGGTTGCTGTAATTAAATCTCCTCATTCTTATTCTTTGCATACCGAAGATCAAGAACAGGTATTCCATTTTCTCCTTGAAATTATCTGTCAAGCCCTTGAAGGTAGCAGAGCAATGCTTCGGTCTTCTCTAAGTAGAAAGGTGCGGTTCTTCAACTTTTCTTTATTGCTTTTATTTCTCTGGCCTTAAGTAGACTTACTTTTAGGACATGCAGGGCTTCCTCTCATCTTTACGCAAAGCCACACAAAACAGATGCACCTCTCCCAACAATCTAATTAATTCAGTTGAACTTAGGAAATATCTCCTGTGTTGACACAGTGCATGTTATTCAATTGTAGCATTCAAGTGCAGAGTCATATTGCTGTGTATAGGAGGAACCCTCAAATCCTTTTCTGTCCTAATTTTCTAGCCAAAATCTTTTGATCTATTTCTTTTGTATATGTGCTCTACTCTTAAATATTTGCTTTGATGACTTCATTCAGGTAATTTTGAACTTCAACGCTTTCTACTCCTTTTAGAGTGTAGTAACAACTCCAAAGTTATAACTTAATACGACACCAATAAAGTCTTCTTATCTCTAAAAGAAACTGAACCAACCTAAAAAAATTGTAATATAAAATAATTTATATATTTATATTTGTACTCCCATCTAAGCCATTATTAAGTCATGTGCCACTAATAAGATAATAACACTATCAGAAGTCATACTCACTGGACAACACCATTAGATGACTAAGAGAGCAGGGATCGGACACATTTGCTGTACTGTAAAATACTCTAAAAACCTTAAGTTATAACTTAAGATTGACGAGTCTTCAATCTCAAAGCTCCACATTCTAGTAGGGCAGGGGAAACTTAAAACATTGTTGTATCTCTATACTTAGGGCAGGGGTTGGCAGGTTTTTTCTGTAAAGGCTCAGATGGTAAATATTTTAATCTTCGTGGGTTATGTGTTCTTTGTCGCAGCTCCTCAACTCTGCCTTTGCAGCAGGGAAGCAGCCGTAGACAACATAGTAGCAAGTGAGTGTGGCTGTGCTCTATCGCAACTTTATTTGTAAGAACAGGCCACAGGTCAGATTTGGCCCCTGGGCTGCAGCTGGCCAGCCCTCTTTTCCAGATGCAGGGCACCTGCACGTGTTAAGCACATGTGCGTGTCTGTGTATGTAAGCAGGAGTGCGCTGGCACACCACATCTCCATCTGCCTGTCCTCACAGCCATGCAGCTTGTGTTCCGTACAAAAAGGCCCTGCTCCTACACTTTAATGCTCTGTAGTTAACGTCTAGAAATCCTTAAGGATTGTACATTGGAATCTGTGTTTTATAAGTGAAGTGTGATGGACAGTGGAAGCCCTGCTCACATCGTGGTCTTAACTCTCCAGTGTCTTATGGCAGCCCCACGGCAGTTCTCAGACACTTGTTATCTCCCAGCTCCCTCTTCTTGGCCCCTGCCCTGGGACCTTGCTGCTCTCCACTTTGGGTGGGACCAGGTCATGACAGTGTTGGGGCTCGGAGGCATGTGTTCTGCTGTTATCCTTTACCCCTATAGGGAGCCCAGATGTGAGCCTGGGGCAGGCTGAATTGAGCGTATACACCCCTGACATCTCTGCACAGGACGCAGAGGTAACCACCCTCCTCCAGGCTGGCAGCATTCACTACAGTACACTCAGTGGACTCAGTGTGGAGCCTCTGGTCACCCCGATCCCAAGTGTGTCCCTGTGTGGAGGCTGCAGTCTCTAGGAGTAGCCCAGCTGACCACCGTGAGATGAGGAAGACTGACTGTCTCCCCTCCCACTGTGCATGGTGAATAGGTCCTTGGCTGGTGGTGGAGAGAACACAGAAACCACAGACACATGTGCACACGTGGTCATGGGGCACCTGTGGGGGTCTGACTCCTCCCACCATGAGTATCCCTGTGCTGAAGGGAGTTTGACATTAAACAGCAAATCAAAACACTGTGACATGCAGAGGGAGGGAGGGAGAAGGGCAGAGAGAGAGAGAGAGGCAAAGGGAGAGAGGGAGAGGAGGATTGCAGAAGAAAGGAAAACATTTTGTAATCTAGTAACTTTAACATCACTTTTATCCTGCTTTTGAACAAAGGGTCCTGTATTTTCACCTTGTACTAGGCCCCGATCAAAGGTTAGGGGCTATGAAGAATCATCTTCTGAGATCCATCTGCCAAAATGGAAGTTAACAAAGAAAAACCTCACTTACGCATCACTCATTTCAGAAGCAGCTAACCTGTGTGCTGCCAGGGTAATGCCAGGGCTCCCTGCAGCATTCCTAACTCTAAAGTGTAAGGCTCTGAAATTGATTACGTATTTTGGATTTCAGGCTCTAAGGGGTTCCTTTCAGACTATGATGATTGAGGTTGCTGCCTGGGAGCCATTTCCTTCAGGTAGTTTGCTGCAGGATTAATACATATTTCTTTAGAGTGATGATGAGGTACCTCATAAATATAACGCGCAATCAAAACATTATGCATGAAATTTAATAAGACAACAACAAAGAAGGCTGAGATTTTTCTAAGATTTCCCTCTATTTCCTATTAAAGAAGGTATTACCATAATATTCTAACATATAAAGACATACCTGTTTTCCTGATTTGAATAAACCAACTGTAAAACAAACATTGTAGAGATGGTCAAAAAATCTCAATATGGGTTGGGCATTAAATGAGATTAAAGAATTCTTGTTAATATTGTTTGGTGTGATGATGACACACTGATTGCGAAAAAAAATCCTTCATAGATACACACTGAAGTATTTATGGGTGAAATAACATAATGTCTGAGCAAAAGGAAAAGAGGAGGAAGAAGATAGAAGAGGAGGAGGAAGGAGAGAAGATGGAGAAGAAAAGGATGACAATGAAGATGACAAAGAAGATGAAGAAGGAGAAGAGAAAAAAAATGTGAGGTAGATGGAATAGGATGGGCAAAATAAGAAGCCTCGGTGATGGAGACATGGAAATCCATTGTAATGTTCTCTTTGTCTTCCTATATGTTTCTAAATTCCCATAAGTTTGTGAGTGTGTGTTTGTGTATAACTGTTGCCTACAAAAAATTTCTAACAGAAATCAGAGTACATATTTTTCATTCTCCTCCATACCAAATGTCTTTTTCTTTCTTTTCTTTCTTTCTTTCCTTTTCTTTTCTCTTCTTTTTTTTTTTTTTTTTTTTGATGCAGGAAGCTTCCTCTGAGGCTGACAGGAGCTCTCTAAGCTAAAGAGATACAAAGGAGTTGATGGGAAGGAGAATTCGCCCATCGGTTCATGACACAATAAAAAAAAGAAAAGGAGAAAATGGGAGGAAGAGATTGCCATTGTTACTCTTCTAACCTTTCCTTCTAATTATGCCAGAGTCAGGACTCGGGTCAGGAGGAAAATGATTCTGGTGGTCAACCATTTGCCCTATTTTGTATACATCAAAAAAGCTCTTGTTTTCACCACATTCCAATCTGACAGTTTCCCACCTACTTAAAAATGTACCAAGAGGCCAGATTAACAAAAATATAAATAAAATGACTATATTGCAAGGAACACCTTGTTTGTAAACACAGACATTGCTTTTGCGTTATTCTGAATTGCATGATATGACACTTTAAAAGTAAAATATGCTTTATACTCTTAGAGGTATTTCAGATAAATGTTCAACATGCTCAGCTTTTAAAAGTTAAATGTAAATTTCTCTCCTGAGTGCAGATGGTGGCCAAGCAAAGTAGCTCTTGGGCCTTAAAGACAGAAGGTCAGGTCATGGCTGAAAGACAAAGAACAATTGCTGCCTTGCTCCTCCAGATCACCCATGGAATGAGACACCACTACTTTCTTTTTTGAAACTGTCTGTTCAATACAAAACAGTTACAAAGAGTACCTATAACATTTCCTCAAATTCTGTCCAAAAAAAAAAAAATAGGAGTAAGCACATCACATCACAAATATCTTGTAACTGTTCACAGGTTTTATTCCTAATTCTCTGATCTCCTAAAAAGGCACATCTCTATCTAAAAATAACACTAAAATTATGAAGAATAACTGTTAATGTTCCACTATTTAGCAGGAAATATTTACAAAAGAAAACTGTTCCTTTTCAAATCCTGCAGCTTTAGCCTCCACATCATTACTGGTTAATTAAAATGAGATATAGTAATAAGAGACAAATGTTACAAATACTTCTACGTGTTATTCATTTACAAGTGATACTATAATCTTACTGCTCCTCTAGTGTTTTTCCTCTCTGGAATAATGTAATGTAATTTTTAAATAACTCACAGGCTCTTCCTTACTATATTTTTCTAGTTAGTCCAAAATGTTATGGTAGCAGATACCACAGAATAACAAAAAAGGTATCTAATAATGCTAGTCAGCAAGCCAAAACATTATCTTTTTTAAAAAAGTCATAATATATCAGAAAAGAGAAGTTCTGTGTTGGTTGGTAATACCAGACCTTTAGTTTCTGATAGAAAGGATTTTTAATTCTATTATCAGGCACGCCCCCAACTGGATGGAATAAAATAGTCTCATTATTTGTACATGTTAATAATGAAAATCCTTCTGAAAATTTAAAACTCATTATACTACTTTGAATATAGTGGTACAAAAGCAGAATTTGATTTTGGTTGTTTAGATTTTAATTTAGTGCCAGAGATTTCACTTACAACTTGAAAACCTTTTTGTACTTAGTACAAATTCATTATCACTTTCATTGTCAATACTTTTCCCAATTATCTTTGCATTGTTTGCAAAGAGAGTTGATTGGCTTGAAAAGGAAATATGTTGGAAAATATGGTAAAAAGTGTTGAACTAGAAATATATATTTTTGTAGAAATCTACTTATGGTTACCTAATTTTAAATTATAGCGATTTCTTTAAAATAATAACACAGAACTCAGTCTTATTTTAATTGAATAGATTTAGCAACCCGCTTTCACTGAATACAAAGATTGAAAGCTTTCAATGCTTTGTACTATAACATAAAATTAGAAAATCGAAAGTCACTCTATTAGAACTGCCTCTCTAGAAACTTCATTTACATTGTCAATTAAAATTAGAATATCTACATGATCACAAAAAAGATGTAATGTAAAACAGCTGTTCCAACTGAAATTAAAGTAAGCAGCATTTTTCCCTTAACATTTGTAATTTCACTGTATTTAGGCTTCCTGAGCAAAAGTATTCATGGTTATCTTAGTTAAAACTGGTCTCACTCTGCCAACAATCAATTTGATTGACATATTTACATATCAACTCATCTCATCTTACAAATTTTAAACTTTTTCACTTAAAATTGGATTCAAGTTGGCATCTTTCAAGAACTTTATGTACATATATTTTAGGTTCAAACTGTGCATTAGAACATTTTTTTTTTACTTTTGTAAGTAATAGATACACATATCCAAATGTATATTTATGACCTGTCAGATTGGAATCGTATATTCATGCAGTTGTAGTCTCATAATTTCATATGGAAGGTGATAATTTTAGGCAACTGTAAGTGAAATTCTTTTACTAGTATAAACTGGATCACTCCATTAGTTAGAAACAATGTGATAGAAATAAACGACTTAAGAATAAAACCACAACAACTTCAGAAAAAAACATTAGTTATGTCTTTAATTGCTGCAGTTATGCTTTTATCATCTCTTACCTGATCTTTAATTTCAAGATCTCTTATAGTTTTGGTTCTGTACTCTCTCTGCTCCTTTTCTGCCTCATCTTTCTCCATTTTGGTTTTATTCAATTGATAACGCATTTCTTCACACACCTGTTAGATTATAAAAACTAGATCAGTAGCTGCTGGAATCTACCAGGAAATGCCTGCAATTAGATCTTTTGGTGCCCCCTAGAGGTCATATAAATAAAGTACAACAGAACTTTTCTAAGAATGGCATTTTCTATTAGCATATTCAATATATTCTGCTAAAATGAGGCAATATCAGGTATTAGTGAGTCTAACAATTTCAGATTACAGATAAAGAAATACATGGCTAGGGTATTTAAATAATATTTCTAAGATTTTTTGATGTAAAATAGTTTCAATTGCATATTATGTAAAATGCACTATCATCTCACTTTGAACCAGGTAAAATTATTAATTAAAGTATCAATTATTTATTTATGTTATTATTCTATGTTATTATTCATTCAAATTATTATGGTTAAATAGATACTTTATATTATAAGCTTTTCCTTAATAGACTTTATCAGCTAAGTTTTTATTTAAGGAAATTTATAAAGGAATTTTTCTGCTAGTAAACTATATTATTAATATTCAGGTATAGAATACCCAGTCAGTATTTACCACAAATTTTGCAGATAATGTCAATCTCACCATGTACAATACTATGTATTTAAGTTAAGGAAGGTTGTCTAGTGAAAGTCATAGTCTGGAACTAAGCCCACTCTGCTTTTATAACTACGGCATTTGATATAAAAGGAAAATATATACTTAAGTGAAATGACTTTGATATATCATTAAATAACAAACACATATATTATCTTAAAATTGTGTATTACACTTTAAACAATTTTTTTTCTATCTAGGGCATCTTCAGACATAAATATGTTTGGAAAATGCAATCAGCAAATAAATATAAATAAAGAAGTTATGAACCTTTGAGATAACTGAGAACCTGCAGAGAGATCAAGTAACACAGAAGTCTCTAAGTCAGCTTCTAAGCTACAAATACAAGTTTTTAAAAATCATGTATCATCCAATAGCTATACTTGTTCGAAATTTTTGAATTTTGGTAGTTCTCCAAAAATGATCATTAGAACTTCAGAAATTAGTTTCGTCATTATTGAGGTGTTAGAATATTATAAAACCTATATGCATTTCCTATGTTCAAATAAAAAATATTTTAAAAAATGAATCTGTATTCAAAAGTTATATAAGACATAAGAAAAACTCAGTAAGCTTCTCCCCAGTGATCCTAAAAAAGCTAGAAAAAGAATATAATTACTAAAAACTGTATTTGAAATTCAAATGCCTTCAGTGTGTTAGTTGACCTCTCGCATTTCAAAAAAATAATTCACAAAAAGTTATTAGAGTGCAATAAAATTTAAAAATTAGGAATGACAAAAAAATCAGAGGGGCCCTAACTGACTTTTTTCACTGTTCCAATCTATTTGGATTTACATATAGGAATGAAATTAAAGAATCCAAATTGTAATAACAGAACATAATAATTACATAGCCATGGTGTTTATAACCCAACACCAATACAAAATTATTGTAAGTAATAAATATTCAAACATTGGGTCCTATTTAGAATAATTTCATCCCTTAATTTTAGTTTTAAGTCTCCTTGCCTCACTAATTTCTGTTTAGCATTTCTAAGTTCATCTATAACATTTAAATTTTACCTAAAATAAATCAACAAATTAAATTGAACCAGAATTGCACAGGTAAGGATACCATCAACAAAATGAAAAGACAACCTACAGAATGGGAGAAAATATTCGCAAATGATGTGACTGACAAGGGGCTAATTTCCATAATATACAAACAGCTCACACACTTCAATATAGAAGAAACAAGCAACCCAATCCAAAAATGGTCAGAAGACCTAAGCAAGCAATTCTCCAATGAAGACATACAAATGGCCAACAGGCACATGATAAAATGCTCAGCATCGCTAATTATCAGAGAAATGCAGATCAAAACTACAATGAAATATCACCTCACACCAGCCAGAATGGCCATCACTGAAAAGTCTACAAATGATAGATGCTGGAAAGGGTGTGGAAAAAAGGGAACCCTCCTGTACTGTTGGTGGGACTGTAGATTGGTGCTGCCACTATGGAGGACAGTATGGAAGTTCCTTAAAAAACTAAAAACAGACTTACCATGCGATCCAGCAATCCCACTCCTGGGCATATATCCGGAGAAAAATAAAATGCAAAAAGACATATGCACCCCAATGTTCATAGTGGCACTATTTATGATAGCCAAGACATGGAAACAACCAAATGTCCATCAACATATGACTGGATAAAGAAGATGTGGTATATTATACAATGGAACACTACTCAGTCATAAAAAAGAATAAAATAATGCCATTTGCAGCAATATAGATGGACCTGAAGACCATCATTCTAAGTGAAGTGGGCCGGAAAGAGGAAGAAAAATGCCATATGACATCACTTATATGAAGAATCTAAAAAATAATAACATTAATAATAAGGACACAAATGAACTACTTATTATTTATAACTAAGATGATTGATTTCTTGAATATGTGTAAGCACATCTGACCATCCTTTATGATTGGATTACTATACCATTTTATGATTCTTATTTTGTAGTTGGCTTTATTCCTTTGATAACTATGTAAGTTCAAAAAGCTAAAGCTCTAATCTGTTCTTAGAAACAATAATTAGTACATATATGTAAACTAAAAAAAAATGCAGTATACTGTATATATGTATTTACATGCAATATAATATTATGTGCAGTATAATATAATATTATTACAGTAATAATTCTACCTAATAAAACAGAAAAAGGAAAAAAATTAAACAAATTGAACCAGAATTATATTATCTCAGGGTTGGAAGCAACTTCAAGACCCTTCTCTGATACTGAGTCTTTTTGGACAGTCCTAAAGACAGAGTATTCTTTACTATACCACATTTCAACAGAAAGTTTTCTCCCATAATGAACAGAAAATCCTCACCATAGCTTTCACCTATATATCCAGGTTAACCATTTCCATCTTTCTCCACCAATTTTCTTACTTCGACGCCTACCTCGATACAAACACATCAATTACATTGGCAAATCTGACCCATTAAGCTTCTATATTAGCTAGCTTGAATTTTAGAAAGCAAATGAAGAACTACAAAAATTCAATGCAGAAAAAAAGAAAAAACAGGCTTCCTTTCCTAATACGTATTAAAGTTAATTTAAACCGCTGAGTTATGAAGCAGTAAAGGCATTAAAAATGTGTCAACATTTAGGAAAAGATATTGAGAAGTAAAATGCTATATGAAATGGGTATGCATTTTAACAAAATTATCTGTGTATGCATTAATGAAAAATAAACTCATTTAATTTATTACATCATGAATGCATATATTTAGTTACTTAGTTTTAAAGCAATGATTACTGAAGACTACATAGACTTCTATTGTTTCTTAAATATGTTAAACATTTTAGTTCTTGGTTTGCAGGTTTGTGATGCCCGTAGTCCAGGCAGTGTGGTATCACAGTGTAAAGTATAAATTTAAGGACCAATAAAATAAGAAGTTGGGGTATTGGAATCTTGATTTTAGAGACCAGGTCTGAAAAGGAATGAGAGGTGGAGAATTTTTTTATGTTAAGTGCATTTTTCATGCTATAAATGTTTGTCTTTTAGTGTTAGTAAAGACCAAATCTATGCTATACCTGGCAAAAAATTACTCCTAATGGACTAATTTAGAAATACAAGTTTTACCAAATATTCAATAATTAAAGTAATAAAACTTACTTATTTACAAGTTTGTCTCAGCACCCAGCACCCAGCAAAGGGCCTGCTGATAATAAGAAAACGTCTGCGGAATGACCATTATGTGGACCTTATTATCTTGACATAAAATTTTTCTACTCCAAACTTCCTTCTGAGCTTTCTACATTCCGAGAAAATTTTCAAAGAAAATACTTAAGCAGTTAGCAAACTAAAGTCTCTCTTTGTACCTTTGTGACATCCATTTCCTGGGAAGCAAGCTGGTTTTTAATTTCCTCGAGTTGATTAACAGCTGAAATCTTCTCTCTTGTAAGCTTTTCCACCTGGGCCTCCAGTTGGGCAACATTCTGAGACACGGTCAACATCTGTAAGAGGAAATAAAAGTCCTAAATGATAATGTCATTTGACAAAGTAATTATTTAAAATATCTTGAATTTAATAGAGTCTCAGCATGGCGACTGGGCCCTCTCTGTAAGTAATTTCTCTGTGGATTGAGTATCTCCATTACTCTACCTTCTCAACTCATCTAACTTTTTGTTTTGGTTTGGGGGGGTGGTAATTATATTTATTTATTTGGCTAGCTATTTTGATGGAGGTACTGGGGATTGAACTCAGGACCTCGTACATGCTAGGCATGTACTCTACCACCAAGCTACACCCTCCCCACTTCAACTATCTTTCCTGATTTAAAGATACACTTCCCTCCTATTCATTCCCTAGTCTTCACCCTCATTTTGGAAAACATATAACAAGATGATAAAAGCAAAGTTTGGGCTGAAACTCTAAGGTGACAGATATCAGACACCCAAGTATGTTATGGGAAAAACTGACATGAATAAATTTCAGAGGAGATGCCAAGAAATCAGATCACTCTTAAACTTCTCCCACCCACATGGAAGATATAAAAGGACAGCTTGGGAGAGCTGCAGAGGCAGGTACTTTTAGAGAGAGCAACCGGTGTTCTATGAATCCCACTCCTCTTCCCTCAACGCCAGCTAAGACCAGGGTCTGTGTGGCTCTGTTTGTTGGTATAACCCCTCCCGCCCTCTCATTCTCCAGCTATCAGTCTTCCTCTTGCCGGGTTCCTTTCAGCCACTATCTCCTCTCCTCCAGGAAGGCTTTCTTGACCTCTAGCTCCCAGCACAAAATAGGAACCCCTTCATAACTCTTGGCTGATATTCAGCTAATGTGTATTGGGACAGTCACGCCCATGTTTTGCAGCTGGCATCCACCCTCACCGATTATGGCCCATGCGGTCCCGGCGGTTTGATGTTCTGACTCTCACTCTGGCACGCGCTCCTACAACAACCCCTGTATATCTCTACGTACGTGCCTCTAGCACAGCACTTATCACACCACACTGCTTTTAGTTGTCTGTTTCCTCATTAGACTGGAAGTTCCTCAAGGACATGTTCCTCAAAAGGTATGATGTTTAATGTTTGATGAATGAATGAATCATTAGAATAAATGGCTTTTCTGGGAGACTCTAGGGATATCAGGCTCTTAGTTTCTCTTCCCAGAGTTAGAAATGCTTTCTAGACCTTAGATTTAACTTTTATAGTTTTCGTTTGCAATTGTATTATACTCTGCTCCAGTAAGTTGGATTTTTCTAGGCCCTTAATTTCTCATTTACATTAGCAGTTTTAAAGTGATTAAGAAGTACTACCTCACCCCAGAGCAAAACATATAGCAACATCTATCAGTTTTCAATCAGTCAAAACAAAAGCTGGTAACAAATGTGAAATAATAATTTTTGAAACCTACCATTTTATACTAATATGGGTGTGAATTCAGTTTTTTATATAAATATAAAAATACATTTATTTTAATATAATATGCATTTTATAAAAAGGTGATCATATTGTGTGCTGTCTTGTGTGCTAATCTTTCAAAGAAATGTTATGCATTTATTTTACAATATCATATTTTTTAAATTGAAGTATAGTTGATGTACAATATTATATGTTACAGGTATACAATATGGCAATTCACAAAGTTTTAAAGGTTATACTCCATTTATAGTTATTATAAAATACTGGCTGTATTCCCCATGTTGTATAGTACATCCTTGAAGCTTATTTTATACCTGATAGTTTGTAACTCTTAATCCTCCACCTCCATCTTGCACCCCCCCACCCTCTCCCCACTAGTAACCACTAGTTCCTTCTCTACCTCTGTGAGTCTGTTTCTTTTCTGTTATATTCACTAGTTTGTTGTATTTTTTTGGATTCCACATGTAAGTGATAGCTCATAATATTTCTCATTCTTTGTCTGACTTATTTCACTTAGCATAATGCCCTCCAAGTTCATCCATGCTGTACATCAGAAGCTAATACAATATTTTAAATTAACCGTACATCTGTTAAAAAGCAAACAAACAAATAACCAACCCATTTAAAATATGGGCAGAAGAATTGTGCAGCTCCATTTTTTCTAAAAGAGGAAATGCAGATGGCCAACAGGAGCATGGGAAGTTGCTCAACATCACTAATACCAGGGAAATGCAAATCAAAATCACAGTGAGATATTATCTCACCTGCAGAATGTCCATCATCAAAAAGAACACAAATAACAAATGTTGGCAAGGATGTGGAGCAAAGGGAATCCTTGCACACTGTTGGTGGGAATGTAAATTGGTGCAACCACTATGGAAAACAATATGGAGGTTTCTCAAAAACCTAAAAATAAAACCATCATATGGCCCAGCAATTCCACTCCTGGGAATACATCCAAGAAAAACAAAAATGTTAATTCAAAGATATATACACCCTGCTATTAACAGCAACATTATTTATAGTTGCTAAGATATAGAAGCATCCCAAGTGCACATCAATAGATGAATGAATAAAGAAGATGTAGCATATATATGTAATGGAATACAACTCACTCATAAAAAAGAAGGATATTTGGCCATTTGCAGCCTTTCATTCACTTTTTTAAAAACTTTTTTTAACTTTTAAAACCAGAATTTTATAACTGGCATAAACATTTCCATTACATCAAAAACAACAAAATACCTAGAAATAAACATAACCAAGGAAATTACCTATACTCTGAAAACTGTAAAACACTGATGAAGGAAATTGAAAATGATACAAAGAAATGGAAAGATATCTTGTGGTCTTGAATTAGAAGAATCAGCATTATCAAAATGGCCATACTATCCAAAGCAATAAATAGATCCAATGCAACCCACGTCAAAATATTCAGGACATTTTTCACAGAACTAGAACAATTCTAAAATTTATATGAAACCATAAAAGACCCAAAATTGCTAAAGCAGTCTTTTGTAAGTCTTTTTTTCACTTTCTTCTTTTTGTTCTCTTTTCTTATAATTTGATGACTAGAGAAGTTCTTTTAACATTTGTTGTAAAGCTGGTTTGGTGGTGCTGAATTCTTTTAGCTTTTGATTTCTCCATCAAATCTGAATGAGAGCCTTGCTGGATAGAGTAATATTAGTTGTAAGTTTTTCCCTTTCATCACTTTAAATATATCGTGCCATTCCCTTCTGTCCTATAAAGTTTCTGCTGAAAAATCAGCTGATAACCTTATTCGTTGCTTTTCTCTTGCTAATTTTAAAATTTTCTCCTTATCTTTAATTTTTGTCAATTTGATTACCATGTGACTTGGTGTGTTCCTCTTTGGATTGATCCTGTGTAGAACTCTCTGCGCTTCCCGGACTTAGGTGACTGTTTCCTTTCCCACATCGAGGAAGTTTTCACTTATTATCTCTCCAAAAATTTTCTCAGGTCCTTTCTCTCTCTCCTCTTTCTGGGACTCCTATAATGCAAATATTGGTGCACTTAATGTTGTCCCAGAGTTCTCTTAAACTATCCTCATTTCTTTCCATTCTTTTTTTTTTTTTTCTGTTCTGCAGTAGTGATTTCCACTAATCTGTCTTCTAGCTCATTGATCCACTCTTCTGCCTCATTTAGTCTATTCTTGATTCCTTCTAGTGTGTTACTCATTTCAGTGATTTTATTCTTCAACTCTATTCGGGTATTTTTTATATTTTCCAACTCTTTGCTAAAAAACTTTGCTCTACGCATCTATACTCCTCTTGAGTTCTCTGTACATCTTTGCCATCATTACTTTAAACTCTTTCTTGGGTAAATTGCCTATCTCCTTTTCACTTATTTTTCCTTCTGGGATTTTATCTTGTGCCTTGGCCTGGAAGATATTCCTCTGCCAGCTCATATTGTCTATCTTTCTATTTGTATTTTTAGGTAGTTTAGTTACATTTCTCGACCTTGGAGAAGTGGCCGTCTGTGGGAGACATCCTATGTGCCTCAGCAGTACACTCCTCTCTTGTTACCTAAGGGCCAGGGTCCAGCCAGTCCCAGTGTAGAGTCTGGCCTGTGTTTGTGGATTCCTTCCATAGGCTTTGGGGTTGTTGTTTTCTTACTTCTGGTATCTGCCCCCTGGTGGATGAGGATGGACTAGAGGCTTATGCAGGTTTCCTGGCAGGAGGAGTCAGTGTCTGCCCCCTGCTGGATGGAGCTTGGTCCTGGACCTCTGGTGGTTAGGGCTGTGTCTAGAGGCCTTTGCTGCTTAGAAAGGCTGCTGATGGGTGGGGCTGTGTTCCCACACAATACATTGTTTGGCTTGAGGCTTCCCAGCCCTTAAGCCCATAGGCTGTTGAGTGGGGCTGGGTCTTGGTGCTAAGGATCCAATCAAGATGTCAGCCTCTAGGAAAGCTCATGTAGATGAACAATCCTAGAATGTCTGCCACCAGCTTTTATATCCAGAGGAGACCCTCCAAAACCAGCAGGAAGGTCTGGCCCAGGTTCCTAAGAAATCACTGCCTCTGCTCTTAGACCTGGTGCACACGAGATTGTACATACATTTTCCAAGAGAACGACATCTCTGTTTCCCCTAGTCCCGTGGGGCTCCTGGAGTTAAGCCCCACTGGCCTTCAAAACCAGTTGTTCTAGGGTCTCCTCCTCCTTCCAGTGCTGGAACCCCAGGCTGGGGAGCCTGATGTAGAACTTAGAACTCTCACTCCTGTGGGACGGCCTCTGTGACTTAATTATTCTTCAGCTTGTGGGTCGCCCACCCAGGGGTTATGGGGCCCAATTATATCATGAGCGCACCCCTCCTACCGTCCTGCTTGGTTCCCTTTATGTTTCCAGGTGCAGAAGATCTTTTTTGCTCAGTTCCAGTCTTTTTTCCCTGATGGTTGTTTAGCAGTCAGTTGTGGTTTTGTTGTTGTCATGAGGAGAGGCGAACTCACAGTCCTCAGTTTTACAACTGAAATCAATAACTAAAATTTTGTAATAAAAATCAAGATTACCTTTGAACTATACCTAACTAAAGTTGACAATATGAAAATAATGAGCCCTTGTAGTGTTTTCTAGTTTAGGCCGTAGATGTATTAATTAGCTTTTCTGGGAATTATGCAGAATTGTACATTTAACTTATGGTTGTTTACATGTCCTTTTTATCACCAAAAGATTGGCTACAAGTCTATTTGCATATAAAATTACTTTTAATAATACCAAGCCACAAACTATCCTTATGTATATTATAATCTGAACCAAAAATTAAAGGTCAAAAGAAGTTAAATGTAACAAATAAAAAATGTTAACTGAATTTCCATTAATTTAAACATTCAAGTTCATGAGTATCCACATTATGAGTATATAATTATAGCTTTTCTGGAACCACACAATAGCAAAAAACTTTAATCACTAGCTACTAAAAATTATATATTCCTTATTTATGTGGAGCTACACCTTACGGTAAACATACTAATATTGTGTGGTTTTTTCCAAAATAAAGGTGCAGATATTTATTTTGCTAATTGTAAATTCTGAGTCAGTTTCTATGGCATGTAACAAATTGTACTCCTTCCATATGATTCCCTCCCTCTGCCACCCATCACTTCTTTCCTCTGCCCACTACCTGTCTGCTCCCTCCTGTCACCCACTTCCAGAGGCCTCCCCTCCTGTTGTCACACCTTCTTTTTCCCCATGCCCACCATCTGGAAGTCAACATTACACTGCAGGAGCTTCTCCATCCACATCTGTTGCAGAGACAGAAGTAACACAGACAGCTGCAACACTGCTGGATGTCCAGGGTGTTGACATCAGGTAAGTCCTTTAAACTTTGACAGGGGCAAGCAAAAGACAAGGACACCCAGGTTGGGGGAGCTTGATAGAAATTTCTACACTAAAGCAGCCCCTAATGTACTGAATGTGGTATAAAGTTGTACTCCCCACACAGGAGGTACAAGAATTAAGGATTCTAGCAATTGACTATTATCAAGGGAACCAACTGAGAAAAGTCATGAACCAAAGGGGGCATTCAATGAATAGATGATGAAGGACTGATTGAACTAACAAACTGAGTGGCTCAGTGCAATGAAGGACCATTACTGATGCCAACAGACAAACTCACAGCAAGTACTGCTCATGGGGGAATGATTCAAAATCTGTCTAGGTAGAAGGCATCTGTTCTCTGAGAGCTTCCCACACAAATGATATTTTAAAAGGAGTAAGAAGAGAGGAAAGAAGAAAAATAATAAGAAAGAAGGAAAATCTACAGGTCTAGTGAGCATTCCCACCACTAGGAAAACAAGGATGCCTGCTCCTGCACTAACTATGGGCACTTACCATGTTGTGATTAATTGTTCAGACTCCCTATTAGATTAACTTCCTGTGCTAGGCAGTGTGATATACATTTTCTCTTTTAACCCCCTTGAAGAGGAAATGGATTAATTTTCAGTTGAAAAAATGAGATTCAGAAAATTAAGTAATTTGCTTAAGTTCATTCAAGCTACTAACTAAAAAATAAAGCTGGGCTTTATATTAAAATCTGTCTGCTTTTACTAACACAAAGGTCCAAGAAATCTACCCAGTAAGGCTACTTCTCTGTTTCTCTAGATTAAGAACAATAGCCACAAGCTAAAATTTTTTAAATGTCTACTCTCAGCCAGGTGTCCTACTAGGTCCTTTCAAAACATTATCCTATTTAAACCTATCACTTCCTTGAGTAGATCAACTCCATTATTTACTCCTGTGAAATTTGGAGTGGTTAAATGAATTGTTCAAGGTCACAGAAAGGTCAAATTGTATTCAATGCTAAATCTTTTTACTCCAAAGCTACTTTCTGCCATTTCCTGAGAGAAAACCTGCTTCAGTGCTAGGATCACTTTCAGCTCTCTGTTCACACATCTTTATTTAGGGCAGGACATTGAGATTAAATGCCAACTAAGGCTTACTTGGGGCAAAAAAAAAAAAAAAAAAGACTCACACTCAGAAATGCATTGTATTTCATAGTACAGACTCCCAAAAATTCATCATTGGGAGACCATGAGAAGAGGTGGTATCAAGAACTCTGAAACATCAGTCAGAGAGGCCAGAGGAAGATTCTTCCAGGCAGTTGGGGGAAAGGTGGTATGGTAGAGAATCTGAGGAGAATAAAAGTGATCTGAAATAGTCCTTGGAAAACAGGTCTAAGACACCATCACTTCCCATCTGGACTATAGTAATTACCCACTGCCCCTAATCTCCAGGCATTTATTCTGATTCTCCTTCAAATTTATTGACAGACGATTTTTCTTAGCTATAAATGGTATCATGACACTGCCCAACTGAAAGCCATTCAATGGCTTTCCATCACTTTTTGGATAAACTTAAAAATCCTTCACACGGATTTAAAGACCATTCATGATTTGGTCTAGGCATACTTCTCCAAATTCATCTTCCACTACTCTGTCCCTTACGCTCCAGTCACCTGAGCCTTCTCTAAATTCCTAGAAAGTATGATACTTTCTAGCTTCAGAGCCTTGGGAGTCTTGTATTCCTCGGTCTGAAACTTCCCCTCAGCTCTTCACCTGACTTCTACTCAACCCTTTTGAGTCTCACTTGCAAAATGTCCTTCCCAGGAAAGTCCCTCATGACGGCTAGACTAAGATGCATCTGCCTGTTACACATCCTCACGGTACTCGATATTGCACCTTCATGCCTTTATCACAGTGGCAAAAACCCATCTGTGGAAGTATGTGTTTACTGGCTACCTCTCCCACTAGTCTGTAAGCTTCATGAGGGAACTGCATTGGTCCTGTGACTACCACATATCCAGGACCTACAATTAATATCTGCTGAATCCTGAATGAGTAAGAGAGACAATGCACAGGAGGACTGCTAGAGAGCACCGAGAGAACCACGGACATAGAAGACCGTAAGTGCACGGTGGTGACATCTGCAGGATTTTCTTCACCAGCTGAGATCACCAGTCCAGGTCAGAGAAGGTAGGTAGTTAGACTGATCTACAGTTAGGTTTTGACAGGCACAATTTTTTATAAAAGGATAAGGCAACAAGGATAAGATAACAAGGGAGTTTACTGTAAATGCCTCAAGTACGCATAAGACTTAAAACTCACTGGGCAGAACTTGGGATTTTTCTCTTTATATGGCCTCAGGCTTGCACACTGCCTTGCACACAGCAGTTACTCAGTAGCTATTTGCTGAATGAGTTAATTATCACATGGTGGAATATAATAAGACAGCATGTAAGGTATAAGCTGTGAGCCTGCTTTGAAAAAACAAAACAGGTAACTATTACTTGGGTTACTTCATGGACCACATCTTGCTCGATTTTACTCTATTGTAGGAACTTTAAAGCTAGGTTCCAGTAAACTCTGTATTCTAGTTTGTTACTGTTTTTCAAACACTGCCTATTTCATGTAATCTGTTCCTTTTGCCTCTAATTTCTCCCTTCCATTTATACTCATTATTCATCATGCAATTTGTGAGAACCTATTTTGCACAGAGTATATAATCACTTTTTCTTGGTCACTTGTTTTGTCTTCGGAAAGTCTGATTTGGGAGTGGGGGATGAAATGAAGGAGTCATTTCTCCTTGATTTAGCCAAGGTTGAGCTAAAATCTCAGTATCTGCAGAGCATCTGCTCTCCTCTGACAGAGAGGGAATCAAACAGGAATGGCAGATGAAAGTAAATTCACATAATGAAATCTAATTGATTAGTTTCTTTGGAAAGGTCAGAAAATATAACTTTTATTGAAAAATACATTGAAGAATAGAAAATTTTTATGAACTCTAAGGTATAAGCAACTTGATTATTTAAAAGATTTTAAAATTTGAAGATCTTTCAAGAATTGCAGTCTATAAAATCATTAGTTACATCACCACAAATATTTCTTCTGCAATGTGGATGACAAATTGAACCTTAAGTACCTCTGATGCCCTGTCCTCTTTTTCTTTTGTTATTTCTTTTTTCATCATCTCTTTCTCAAAATCCCTTTTTTCTTGCTGAGATGCAAGTTCTTTCTCAAGTCGCTCTGTCTGCCTTTCCAGTTCATTCTTCAACTGTTCGCACTGTATTAAAGCCTGTCAAAATAAGACAGAGTAAAACAGGACCTTACAATTTAGAAGAAATAAGGGGGAAATGAGACAATTAAGTTTTAATTTTACTCAAAATAGTTACAACTCACTGTGAAGTCTATTAGAATACTTTTATGTTTGTTTTTCAACACCACCTACTGATCTAAGATAGTATTCAAATGTTACATTTATTCACATATTTCAGTTTTCACAATTAAGGCTGTATTAACTCATCAACTAAGAAAATTCAGGTAATGAACCTTGATGAGGGCCACAAAAGAGCTCGAATTTTGAAAAAGGGGATCAGAAAAGCCAAATGTTCTAGTATTTTTAATTACAAATCATGTTTATACTACATGAAATGTATAAGTATCTGATTTAGCTGATTTTTCATTTGGTTGTGGTTAAAAATTATTTGTACTTTAAATGACAAACAGATCAAAATTTTAAGATGAGATGTATTTATCATTACATACAGGCATCTGTTGCCTAACATTATATAATAATCAAGCTTTCTGAAATATAATTAAGATTTAGTTCACCAACTTTTAGGAGAGTGAACTAAATCACATATAACTAAAGTAAAAGTTAGGTAATAATCAAGTTTAGATAAGGAAAGACTCAAAACAGCATTGACTACCTCGTTTCATAAAATAAGAAATGTCATCTTTCATTTCTGGAAATTTAAAAGTCCATAATTGACCTTTAGTCTAAATTTCCCACTCTGAATTTCCAGAAGTAAAATCTCTCTAACTTCCTTTTGACTACATTCCTAATATCTTTATGTATAATATCCAATAATAAACTAACTTCAAAATCTCAAAAAAAATCCCAGTAAAATTAAGGTGCTTGGCATAGAAAATCTGAGTCATTCTATGGTGTCTTAGTTTTATCAAGTGGCTTTTATCTACAATATCCACCCCTTTCAACCTCTATGTTCCCTTGAATTGGTAGAAGGAAACTCCAGTCTCATGACTTATGTACTGTGCAACATGTAATCCCAATGAGCACTGCATGTTTTATGCATTGCTATGCTTCCCTCTGGTGAAAGCTACAATAAGTACAGGCAATAAACATCTAGGAAATGTGAATTTTCTTTTCTTTATCCTGAAATTTTTCTTTTTTTAATCCTGAACTTATGTATTTTTTTTAAATCCTAATTTCTTACAAACTCCTCTGGAAACTTTCTATACTCCTGGGCATAAAATATGAGAATAAAATTCAATTGACTGAAAAAAAAGATTCTGCTAGGGAGTTAGTTCCAAGTCCAGTTCTAGTTGAGAATGTCTGGAAAATAAAATTTTACATTAGATTTTAAAAGAAATGAAAAAGCCTATTTGTTTTCTATAATTTAAGCCCTTGGAGCTTGAAATATTATGAATTAGAGTTTTTTTTGTGCTTCAGAATACAATTGCTATTGTGGTAAGTATTTTATATGAACCTATTAAGATGTTCACTGATATAATGAATATCATAAAAGAACAAAATGATTATTGAATATAATATATCCAATCAGAAGCTTTTCATTGAACAAAACCCCAGAAATCAACATTATAAGGTATAGACACAGCGGAAAGAACCGCTGAAGATCAAGCTAACATGAAGAACAACTAGAGGGTTAATTCAAAAATTCAGTCAATTCAGGAATAAGGAACAGTAGATGATCCTGTCAGGATAAGAGGTTTGATGCCAAGATGATAGAAACAAAAAGCACAATCGAGGAGCTGCAAATCACTTAAACATAACTGTTGCTGAAGACTTGGTTTTGTGGATGGCCCTCTATTCGGAGCAGCCACCACTAAGAAGTGATGGTGAGTAAGTATGAAAGCAGTAATGAACACTGAATAAAAATATTAGGTTGAAAACTGGGTATCGATGGCTCTTGTTGTGTAACCAATGATTCTATATAAAATAGCTTTTACTTTTTTATTTTTTAATATATATGCCTGGTCACAATGAAGAAAATATTGAGGATTAGTAGCATGTAGAATTAGAACAGTTATTTAATCTTTCTAAAAATATCTCCTCCAATGGGCCTCATATAGAAGAAGACTTGGGTCTACTACATAAATATTTTTATATTCTTTCCATTAAATGATTTACATGGATTAATTAATATAACTCTCTCACTAAATTTTAAGTGGTTTTTAATCACTCCGTTGATAAGAAACTGAGGCTTTGAGACATCAAAGATCACAGACCTAGAAAGTGACAGAATTGGTATCTGCTCCAAGGCAGAACCACAGCTAAATCTCTGCATGGCATTATAATTTTCTCATGTTATAGATTTACTTTATTATAAAATTCTCAGGTGTTTTCACTGCTACTATAAAAGTATATACTGCCCGCCCTCCTTTTCCACAGGTTTTACTGATAGGTTCCTCATCTATGATTTCATCCAATTGCAGATTTTGGTCCTAGAGCCAATCCCCCGAGGACCATATATGACATGATATGATATAATGTAATATGAAACAATTGCGTCTACTTATTTAGCATGCATTACACAAAATAGAACACTAGATGGCAACAAATGTCAAAGAACTATAGGAAAAAAGCAACCATTTCATAACTCAGTTGTAGTCAGTTTTAAAATTAAAATATGCATGCTGTTTCACTTTTTACTCTCAGAAAGCAAAATTCCTAATGTTTTAAGATACCTTAGAGATTTTGTAAACTGCTTAGAAATGAATTCTTGCATTATTACTAAATCAGTAAAAAAGAATCATAAGACACAATAGCCTCTCTAGTTCTTAACATTTAACTATTTTAAAAGCACCAATTACAAAAATTCATGCTAATATTTAAAGCCAAAAATGAATTTTAACTTAAGAAACATTTCTTGTACAATTGGTGCTATAGACTGAATGTTTGTGTCTCTCCAAAATTTGTATGTTGAAACCTAATCCCCAGTGTGATGGAATTAGATGGTAAGCCCAATGGGAGGGGTTTGGTCATGAAGGTGGAACCCTCATGAATGGGATTCATGCTCTTATAACAGAGACCCCAGAGAGCTCCCTTGCCCCGTCCGCCATGTGGAGACACAGTGAGAAGACGGCTGTTTCTGGACCAGAAGGTGGGCTCTCACCGAACACTGAATCTACCAGTGCCTTAATCTCGGACTTTCAACCTCCAGAACTGAGAGAGATAAATGTTTGTTGTTTAAGCCCCTCTGTCTAAGGTATTTTTGTTGCAGCAGCCTGAAAGGACATAGACAAGGGGGGAGAGGAGTCAGAGACTAAAGCTCTTAAAAAGTGTCAAAGATCTTAACAGCTATTTTATAAACCTAAGTTATAAAATGGATGATTTTCTTTTTAAAAAGTATTAAATAATGCCTTCTAGATTGAAAGTTTTTATTGATTAAAACTCGACAGAGGAGAGAAAAAAAATGATTTCAAAGAAAAGAGGTAACCCAATTTCAAAGAGGAGTTAGGAGTAGGTACCAAGACAAAGGCCTGGAAATGGCAGTAAGGGGTGAAGCGAATGCTGATTCCTCCATCATAGTCAGATGAGATGAAATGAATGGCAAAAGGGCTTCACCAGAGGATTTAAGGGTCATGATATCATCAAAGGACAGCTAGAGTTCCGTACAAATGAAGAAATAAGAGTGTTTGAGGAAACAGTAAAATATGTTAAGGCATTTGGTTAGAATGAACGTAAGTTTCAAAAGGCACAGGGGCATTATGAGGATCAAATAGTCTAGGAAGAGTTAAAGATGAACTGGATATAGACAAATGGATAAGGCAATGACTAGAAGAAGCTTAATATAAAGTTGATTAGCCCAATGCATTAATAAAATAGTAAAATAAACATTTTATTAAATATTTAATAAAATATTAATATTTTATTTAATAAAATTAGTGGTATTTGAATAAAATACTTTAATAAAATAATATGGTGATACTATATGGCTTAGACCAATGCTATCCAATAGAATTTTTTGTGACAATGGAAACGTTCTATATCTGCATTGACCAATACAGTAATCACGAGCCACTTAATAGACACATAATGTGTCTATTAAGTACTTGCCGTGTGGCCAGTGTCTAGGGGAAACACATGGCAACTTTAATGGATTAAACTATGGCCCCCAAACGCAGCAATGAATCAATAGTCACCTCTTATTTTTCAAAGTGCTCAGATCACTAAGCGTTAACTATTGCTGTCACTGTCATTATCGTTAAGTGTTTTAGATTTAGCATACAATGGATCCAGACTCATAGCTAAAGACGCTATTAAATACACATACATTATTATTGCGGTGTGTTTGGATGTTCTCAAAGTCGCCCAGTATAGAAGAAAAACATCTGTCTTTAGTCATATATGAACATACACAAATGGGGGACCAGGTGTCAGTTTCACTTAGCATTAAAGATCAGCAAATAAAAAGATTAAGCACACAAGTCCCTCGGAGTACTATATCACATTCTCTCAATAGTGATACAGCAAGAGAATCTGCAGAGGAATAAGAATTCACCAAACAGCAAATCTGTTTAATTTAGAAAAGTCAACAATAACAGATTGGTGTTCACTTTGTGCGTTTGGAAAAAAAAGTTTGGTTACGGAAGAATAACCAAAGAAATACTCAGAAGAGAAAAAAAGGCCATTATGGTGTGCCTTTATTTTAATCGTATTAGACTTGCCTTGGTTTTTTCAAAATTGGCTTCCTCAGTCATTTGCACAGCTTGTTTCACCTGCTCGTAAGCACTTGCTTCTCTTTGCTGCATACCCGTCAAGCTGCTCCTTACGGAAACTAGCGTAGACATTAAGTCATCTCTTTCTCTGCCAGCACAAAAAGAACATTCAAAACAAGAAATGATCAAACGATCATGTATTCATAAGTCGGTAAGAAAAAAAAAGCATTAATATGTATTAGAAGAGGAGCCAGGGCAGTCTGGCTCAGCACATATCCAAGCACCCCCCAGAGAAAGCCCCTCTGTCCTCACTTGGCCAGGGGCAGGCAGAACAGCGAGAAAAGCCGTGAGCATTCACGGTAGGACTGCATCCGCGTGGGATAATAACCTATTGTGGAGAAGACTGGCACACTGAGGGCTGCAGGAGAAAGCCCGGAAAAGAGAAAATTAGTTTAAAAATAAAAAGGTAGGGGGCTGAAAAGGAGAAAAAAGTTATAAAGTAGGGAAGGTGGGGAGTGTACCTCATAGTAGAAGTAAACATGGTAAGAAGGGACTACTGGGGTCTGTTTACACTGCTGACTCTCCTCTCTACTTGAACAAACATGTGTCCTTTCCTATTCATATTCCTTCACAATCCTCTTTCTCACCCTCCTCTTTGAGTTAAAACCTTTCATCTACTTATGAACATATTTCTTCTTTCAATGGATACTACTGCTGAACCTCTCAAATGCCCTGGTTCCACATATAATGCTCATAATTTTACAAAATCTTATTCCACTAGGTTTGACCATGGCCTAGCTCCACCCACTCCTTAGCAATTCTCAGAAGTACCCTAAGCTAAGCTATTTCTTGGGGATAGAACTAAACTGAGTGCCAAAATGCTGTGGCATGTAAACAGCAAGGATCCAATCTCATGGGTTAAATAAATTCCATATAAAAGGTTTCAGGATACTTGGAACTTATCCACTGAATAAAAACGACCCAGTAGACTCCCCCAAAAATAAGGTTGGAAACTTCCTACACACACAAAGCCAAGAAAAAAAAAAAGGTAAGTTGGACTATTATACTATTCCATGCTTTGTTAAAGAGCCCAAATTTCAAAGTGTGGTTTCAAATTCAGTGAAGTAACTGCTGCAGTTTCCTTTTCACCACCCAGTTCTGACCTATTGGTAAAGAGCCAACTGTGTAAACTATCAATAAAGAGCAAACTTTAAGGAGTCCTAATTTAAAAGATTATAATCTGAGTTTAAACTGCTGTCACAATTAACCAGTGACTACATTTAAAAAAATCTCTTACGGATAAAAAAAGTTTAAACTATTTGTGGTATTTGGAAAGCAGCCATATTTTAAGAAATATGTAATGCTGAACAAAGTTACAATTATTAGCAGTTTCATAAAAGCTCTTTTTGTTAAAAAAAAGAATAAATTGCCACAAGTATCATAAAATTCATGGGAACACGGTGATCTTCATTTTAGAATTTCCTGATTTGTTTGTTTTCAATTGAGAAAAATATTTAATTTTTTTGTTCTAACGAAAATGAGGAAAAAGTTGATCATTTTGATCAAATATAATCAAACAATGCTTAAGTGAAAAAGTGGAAGAATCAAAGCAAGACCAAATTATTCTAGTTAAGAAAAAGATAAGTAGAATGCAAGTAAAATTGAATTCATATATATCTGCATTTCAAAAATCAGCTTTAACATAAAAGGAGACTAGCTTCATTGAGAATATGCAATCCAACTAGAACCTATGATTCTAGTAGAAAATAAAAATTCACTCTTTAAGGGTAACAAGCCAACATGGGCATCACACAGTCCCCTTTCTTAAAGTTCTAAGACCTACTAAAAAATCAAAGCTATTATTCAGTGATACTCTCATCTGTTCCTAATGCCATGCCATCAACAAAGCTGAAGCTTCAAATAAAAAGAATTAACAAAACAGCTCAGAATTTATGTTAATGGACAGACCATAGCAGGATCAAAATCTAACAAACTTGCTTCTTACAGGAGACTTACGTTTAATATATTTAATCTCTTTTCAGTATATCCTTTTGCTAAGAGCAGTCTGTCACACAGTAGATACTCAATGAAATAAAAGACAAAAGAACAAATGAATGAATAATGACTCAGCTACAGGAGGGCATCAAAGCGATGAAGTAAAACTCGTTCCCAGCTCCAAAATGTTATGGTCTAAATTTTAAAAGTCAATAGACTGTTTAGAATTGGAAACTAAAGAATCTAATTGCTCTGGATCAAAACATTTTCAGAATATTAAGTCACCAACTTCAAACTATTGAATCAGAGACAATTACCAAAGATAACCCCCCAAATACTGATGTTTTGTTAAGGTCGTCATTTAACAGTGAGACCAGAAAATGATTATACTAAAAATCTGTGCAGCCACTGAACTGACATACTCCAATTTTCCATAAGAGAAATATACCATATGCTTCAAGGTGGCCCTCAGACCATCTGGGAAGCTCAGGAAAGATGCCTAAATTACACATATACTTAAAGCGCAGGTAGTGATTTTGAAAATTTAGGACTGTCCACTCAGTCACTGCATTTTTTGGTTTTGTTTCTTTTGTTTCAACTCAGCCAGCCCATTTACCAAATAGCAAGCACTCGGAAAAACAGCTCTGGGCATGTTAGCCGTATCCTCAGCACAAGGCCTTGCTTCCTGTCCCATTTCTATGTTCATCTGGTTGTCATCTTCTTGAATTCACTCCCATTTTTTTCAGCCCCACACTATTACTCACTATCTTTCAGAAAGGTCAGTTCTGGCCACCCAGGGTAACTACCCAGTCAGATGTAGTCCTGCTCCAGAGTTCCCAGTCCACCGGGCCACCCCAGAGCCAGGCCTGAGTGAGCGTCTCACAGTGGGAAGCTGTATAAATTCACACGATGTATCAACGTGAGGGTGAGAGGGTAGTTCTGCAAATTCCCTTCCTCCATAGCAAAAGTTCTTTAAGTGTTTAAAAACACCATGTGAAAGTTTTGATGAGTGTGATCAAAGTGTTCTTCAAAGAAAGCAAGCAATACAGCATTCCTGCAACATGCCATGATCCAGAAGAAAGAGCAGCTGAGGCAGAAGATGAAGTAAGAATGAGTGTCAGTTCTAGGACGAACTAACTAACGAGCAAGCAGTATTTAAGGAACTTAGTGTGACAATCAGAGCAAAAAGGACCGAGAAAGTCCCTGAATAATCTTGGCAAATGTTTAAAATAAGGAAGACAGAGAACTGATCTGGTATATACATGAGCTTCACTTCAAAATATGGAGTGCCTAAGTTAATTCCTAAGTTATTCCACACTTATCAACAATTTTAAGCTTTCATAAGTAAGCATCATTAGTATTATCACTGTTTTTAAGAAGAAAGTCTAGAAAGCTGACTGCAGCATTTCCTTGTTCCTCATTTCTGGGAAATTCCTACCATAGTCTTTCAAAGCCAGCTATACAGAAAATTGCCAAAGACCAACCCTCAAATCACAAACTGGACTGAAGTCCCAGGATAGTACAGTAGTAATCATTTCCCCTTTCTGAAAAGTACACTAAAGTTCCTCCAAGGCATTACGAGCTACAGATAAGAATTTAATATAAGTCAGTTCCGTCCGGATTACCATTCGAAGGTATTTTGGTCATTAAGAAAGAAAGAGAGGTAACCGTTGCTCTCACCTTCTTCATGACATAATGAGGCCTAAGTGAAAGGCAGACACTGAGAAACACTATAAGGATCAATCAACTTTTAAAATACGTACAAGTATACATACTCTCTCAAAGTCCCAAGTCTCCTAACAAAGCTCCACAAACATACTGGCGGTCAGGTCTCCAAGCTGTGTCTGATCCCCTCCTTTTCAAGTGCCCAAGTCATTCTTGTGTCATACAGTCAACACATTACATGCTGAGAGATCAACAAAGTAGCTTAAAGCTGGTGTCACAATACTACATTTTGAGTAGAGGCCAGGAAGTTTTTTTGATATATCATATCTGGGATATAAATTTTCAAAATTCCACATTAAAATCATGCAGGAAATACTATGATATAGCTTAGTGAGGGTTCAGGCTTCTAATTATGCTTAAGACTAGAAATTCAAACCTGAAAGCTTTTGGCCACTCTTCAAAGTCAGCATAGCACTCAATATTCAGCATTCTGCATTAGTAAGCTAAAAGTAACTGAACACCAGCTTAGGCCATGGGAATGATATCGACAAAAGTTTTCATTGACAATAAAAGCCGAGACATTCCACAGTATACTGTTATTAAAGTGGAACAAGGACATGCTGACAAAGCAGAAAACTGAACTGAGAAGGCTGACATTTATCTTAGGAGGCTAAGAGCTGAAATTTAGGATAGAGACAAAGGACTATATAACTGAGCAAGGATCTAATTTCTAAATGACAGCCAGTCTTGGAATCGATGTAAACATTGTAGCTTCCTTTTAAAATATTCTTCTCATGACCTACAAGGACAATATGACATGCAACATAATAGGGGGAAAAAACCCTTGTTTTGTATTTGTTGATTGGTTTTGCTAGACTACTTAGTTTATCTTAAGACTATCCTCCTTATCTGCATGACTCTGAATATGCTTTTTCTGTTTTTAAATTCATTTTTCATTACATTCTCCTTATAATAAATTAATTACTAGTACAGTTAGAGACTTGTGAGACACATACTTTCAATTTCAATGCCTTCTTCTACCTCTCCTATCGTAATCACTGTGAAATACTGCATGTTCATTCTTTCACATCTTTTTCTATGCATATATACGAACTCAGAAAAAAATAAATAGTAAGATTGGGAATGGACCTCTAAAAGAATACAAATAGTTTCATACCAGGTATGTCTTCCTCATCTTGTTTTTTTTTTTTCCTTCAACAACATATTTTGGTGCTTAGTCTTGCATTAGCACATAAAGATCTACTTCATTCTTTTTTTTTTTTTTTGCTAGGGTTTTGCAATTACAGTAGTGAAAAGAATTATCTACTTCAGTTCTCTAAAATTATCTACGTCAGTTCTCTCATTTCAAGATGAGGCTGACACCAGAAAAGATAAAATGATTTGTCCAAAATGACGTAGTTACACACAGTTGACAGAAACCACCTATTCTGTCTTTAAGAAAGCTACAATGAAGGAACCTTTAAAAATCTATTTTATTTGACGCTTAACATTAATCACACATGATTTAGCCTGGGGATAAAAAAACCACAGTGCCCCTCTAAGGACATGATTTTCCGTGTTGCCAAAGACTCCACATATAGAAGCATACTTACTTAGTCAGCCTCTCAATGGTGTGCATGTGAACATTATTGTGAGTTTGGGAAAGAACAGCTTCATGCTGAGCACATTTCAAACAAAGACCACCAACACGGTTAGGAATATTAGCAGCAAGAAGAGACTCTTTATGCTTTAGTCGCTCTTTAAGATCTTCACAATTTTTCTGAGACTCAGCCAAATCTTTCCTAACAAGAATGGAAAAAGAGTTTCAGCAAATGGTCAGGTAAAAGTACACGACTCTTAAATGTATCATCATCATGATAACTAGTACTATCACTTACCATCATTTACTACTATCATTTACCATTATCATTTACCATGTTTTATGTACAATACCACATTAATTCTTACCCTGAAATGTAGGTGTGATATGACACTTTAAATAAAATGAGACTTGATAATATTAAGTAATTAGCCCAAGTGCCTGTAAGATTTTAACACAGATTATTCTGCCTCGATACCAGCTCTCTTTTCATTCACAGGATCCTGTCTCCACAAAACAAAAATGAAACCCCAAATACAAATCCTAAATAGTTTCTCTTAACAAAGGGGTTGGGGCAATATAACAGAATATCCTTGAATCGAGGGAAATATCCTACTTCAAGTGTTAACCCTTTAAAATTTGTAGAGAGCACCTTAAAAGATCACATAAAGGACATGAATTTATGACTGTCCATTTTTCTTCCGGAAAAAAAAAAATTAAATTATCTAACCACCCAGCCCGACAAAGAACTGTTTCAAAAGAGAGTGCGCTATATGGAAAGAAGTTACATAGAACTTGACAGACATAAGATTTCATAAGTAGCAACTATTAGCTGAAAATATGCAGCTTGATAAAGAAAGGGTTAAGGAATTGTGTGTGCGATCTTTGTGTGTGTGTGTTTGTCTTAATGGGATAGCTCCTGCATGAGGTTCTTCTCCAAACTGACTTGTTAAGGATAAAATGACTAGTATATGGGTTGTATTTTCCTCCCCCTCTCCCAAAAGCTTTGGTAAAGTCAACTTGGGTAACTGAGCTTCCTTGCATAGACGTTCCTTTCACATCGTCTTTTAAAAAAACTTAACTTAAAAAGGAAAAAAGCTGTTCTTAAATTCTTAGACTGCTGAAGGCAGGCACTTTATCTCCAACTCAGACTGCTCTCTGTTGTTTCTGTTATGTCCAGGGATCTATCGCTATCCTAACTTTCTCACTGTCACAAAAGAAAAGCCAATAATCAAGGCACCTGGCTGTCACACATGACCTCCACCCTTGGGGTCTGGGAGGCGTGCAGGCAGCCTGGGGGAGGTGGAAAAGATCCACAGGCAATCTAAGGGTTAAAAAGCCAATCTAATGACAGTCTGAAGTTGAAAAAAGAAAAAGGAGCTGTTTTTGTCCTACTCTCAAAATGGTATCTTCAACGTAATGTTTGCTTTTTAAGTGTCATGTAGAAAAAGCCTGATTTTCAAAGAACTTCAGAAGTACATTCCAAAGCCAAAGGGTGTCCATTACTATTTCTGTCAGGTTCAAATTCAAAACGCTCAAGTAGATTTGGTTACTTGAAATGGTAAAAAGAAAATTAAAAAGAAATAGGTAACATAAAGCCAGAGTTTCTAAGAGCAGCGATTTTATTTCTTTCTTTAAAAAAATGCTTCTTTAAATAATCTTAAATTATACTAAAAATATGAAGAAACAGAAGGATGCGGGGAACAAAGTTTGGCTCGCTGTACTTAGTGATGTTTTAATGTAGTTAAACATGACATAGTTAAATTTTGAACGAGATAAGGTAAGTTGCATTCCCATTAATATAATGACCTGGAAATCTACTGCTTTAGAAAGTGAAGAACCAAATCACAACAGAAATCAAAATATAACAAAGCAAGGAAGCAAAAATTAGACAATCTCTTATTTTATTTTTTATATTTTTGGGGGGAGGGTAGATAATTAAGTTTATTTATTTATTTTTAGTGGAGGTACTAGGGATTGAACCCAGGACCTTGTGCATGCTAGCTAAGCAGGCACTCTACCACTTGAGCTATACCCCCACCTCTGCCAACCATCTTTTAAAAGTTAGGTTTCTTCACAAAAACGTAAAAATCTTTAGAGAAATCCTAAAACTAATCAAGATGAGGTATGAAAAACATAAGAGTATATTAAAATAAACAACAGCATGTGTAGTAAAAGCCATGAGTTTCGGTTCTTTTTTTTGAGTTTCGGTTCTTAATATTACTGTAGTTATGTCTCTAGACAATATGTAGCCTAGAAGATTTAAAATTTTATTTCAAATTAGAACTTATTAAAATAAAATTATAAAAAATAATTTAAAAGTTATTTCACTTAAAAATATTTTATTATGACTTTAAATTAATGCTTAATAAAAAAATTAATTCCTGTATTTTTTCCTACTCATAATATGTAAATCATTAATGGTTAATCTATAATATATAGGTTTTATTGGGATTTTTGAAAACATATCAAAAAGTACATGAAAACTCATGTACCCTAAAATTCATCATGTATAGAAATACTCAAACTATTATATTATCACGGCAATTTTAAAATTAGATGAAGAATATCCACAGAGAAAAAAAGAATACTTGCTTATAATCTGAAAATTAAGAGTGCTTTATTTCTACTATTACTACTATTTTAAAAGCAGCTACTGATTCTTTTTTCTATGAGAAAACACAAATATTTTACAATTGATGAAGGGATAAAATTTGTAATTTAGCTTGCAGTTATTTGAAATGGATTTTAAAAAGGATTTTACAATGTTATGTCCCCTTATCCTTTACTAATCTGAGGAAATTTCACATATTGCATATAAAACATCATTAAGTAGTTTCTACACTGACTAAAACTGGCATTTTAGCAAACATTCAAGTATATTTTCAAGGTCATTATGGTTTTGTCAATGACTTCAAATAGATGATAATACTTTACCTCAAAAACTTCAATTGAGATTCCAGGATTTCATTCTTTTCCTCATAAATAAGTTTTAGCTTCTCCTTTAGAAAAGAAAAAAGGTACATTTTCTCCATGTCCTGTGTTTTTATAAGCAAATTTTAATTATTAATATTAAATTCATTTTTTAATTTTTACTCAAGATGAAAATCAATGTGTCCTCTCTGGAAACACTTTTCCTAGTCCACCCCAAATATTCTATTTTTTATTGAGTGAATGCCTGTGAAGAACTATTAAGTCATAAAATGGTGATTACTGACAACATTTTTTTTTTCAAAATTGCATACATCAGGTCTTACGTTGAAAGTGTGACTCTGAGAAAAAACAATTACAACCTGTAAAGTCCATGAGGAAAAGGATCAGATCTTACTGGAATCCCCACATGTGATGGCTGCATAGCTGACACACAGAAAATATGTGCTGGAGGAATTATACATCACTGGCCGATGGGCCAAACTGATGCACAATCTACAAGCCTCTGCTGATATCCAATTATCCTTTATTTCAATAAATATTTATTGGGTATCTAAGATGAGATGCCTCTAACCTCCAGGACCTTATATTCTAAGGAGTAGAAAGACAGATAAATAATGTCAATTACATATAGTTTACTCTAATGAAGAACACAGAGGTAAGATGAAATCAGAGAGGCAGGAAGTTATAATACAGTTGAAGAGAAGTAGAGAAGGCTTCCTTGGAGGAGGTGCTGAGACTTGAAGGATAATTTCCAGTAGAGCAAAAGACACAGTCTGGAAAAAGCATGATACATATTTGGCCAATAAGGTGGCAGGCAAAGGACTGTCTTTTTAACAAATGGTGCTGGAATATATAAATAACCCTATGGGAAAGGAAACCCCCTACACGTGACATCAGATACAAAAATAAATTATAGGTACACTACAGTTCTAAATGTAAAAAGCAAGACTATACAGTTTCTGAAAGATAATGTAGAAGAGTCTCTTTATGACAATGGGGATAGGGGAAACACTCTTTATACAGGACACAAAAAACACTAAAAAACAAAGGGAAAACACTGATAAATTGGACCACATTAAAATTAAGAAATCCCAGTCAAGAAAGAAAGAAAGAGAAAAGAAAATTATTGACAGACACAGAGTAGGAAAATATGCTTCAATAGATATAACCAACAAAAGGGCTATATCCATAATATACGAAAGACCTTCTGAAAAATGAAGGGCTTCTGCGACATAGTAATGTTATACATCTTACAGGTGATAATTACACGGTTGTTCATTTAGAGATAAGTCATTAAGTTGTCCATTTCTGTTTTGTATACTTTTCTAAATTTGTGTTAAATTGTGTCATTAGAAAAA